>NC_054467.1:204784610-206150110 GCF_017639515.1 Carcharodon carcharias
AAAAGCCAAAGGTAATAATGAGCTTTTATAAACTTTTAATAAGACCTCAATTAGAATACTGTGTGCGGTATTGGACTTCACATTAGGAAGGCTACTGAGGCTGTCGAGAGGATACAGTGCAGATTGACTATGATACTGTATGGCATAAGGAAATACAAATATGATGAAAATCTTTTTAAAAGGCCTTTTTTCATTAGACTAACACAGATTATGGGGCAATATAAAAAGATACTTAAAATTATGATAAGAGGGGCCAGGGTAAATACCCAACAAAGTGAAAAATTGTATAGGGATAGATATCCTATTCATAAAAAAAAATGCAAATCCAATCTGGCTAATTTATTGCCCCTGTTTACTCTCAATCATCAGCAAAGTGATGGGAGCTATTGCTGAAAATGTTATCAAGTTCCGCCTACTTATCAAAAACATATTCACCAATAGACAGTTTGAGTACTGCTAGAGCCACTCAGCTCCATGCCTAGCCACCAAACATGGCCCAAAGAACTGAATTTAAGAGATGAGGTGTGAGTGACTGACCTTGACAATAATGCAGCATTAGACTGACTGTGATGTCAATGGGCCCTAGGAAGCTGAAGTCAATGGAAATCAGAGGGACATCTCTCCTCTGAATGGAATCATTCCTAATAAAAAGGAAGGTTCTGATGAAAGGTCTCTCTTTTTCACAGTTACTGCCTGACCTGCAGAGTATTTCCAAAATTTTCTGTTTTTATTACAAATGAAGATGGCTGTGATTGTTGGAGGCCAATCATCTCAGCCCCAGGACATTGCTGCAGGAGTTTCTCAGAGCAGTATCTAGAGGCCAACCATCTACAACTGCTTCATCAATGCGCTTTCCCCATCATGAGGTCAGAAGAAAGGATGTTCATTAACTATTTCAGTGTTCACTTCCATTTGCAAATCCTCAGATTCTGAAATATCCATATGCAGCAAGACCTGAACAATATTCAGGCTTGGGCTGACATCACAAGTAACATCAGTGCTACACAAGTGCCAGGCAATGATAATCTCCAACAAAAGAGTTTAACCACATTTAAAGGACAATTCTAGAGTAGAGTCCTTGACCTCAGGTCTCCATTGACCAGAAATATTACTGGAATAGCCATATAAATACTATAGTTACTATTCAGGAGTGTGATTGAATACTCTCCAATTGTCTGAATGAGTGCAGCTCCAACAATGCTCACAAAGCTCAACACCATCCAGGACAACTTGCTTGGCACACCATCCACCTTCGACATTCGGTCCCTTAATTACTGGTGCACAGCGACAGCAGTGTGTAACATCAACAAGATACATTATAACCATTCATCAAGTCTCCTTTGATGCCATCTTCTAAGCCCAAGACCTCAACTCCTGGGAGAACAACGGCACAGGTGAATGGGAACAGCGCCATAAGACCATAAGACATCAGGACAGAAGTAGGTCATTCGGCCCATCGAGTCTGCTCCACCATTCAGTGAGATCATGGCTGATCTGATAATCCTCAACTCCACTTTCCTGCCTTTTCCCCATAACCTTTGATATCCCTACTGATTAAAAATCTGTCTATCTCAACCTTGAATATACTGAACGGCCCAGTTTCTACAGTCCACTGCGGTAAAGAATTCCGCAGATTAACTACCCTCAGAGAGAAGAAATTCCCCCTAATCTGTAAATGACCCCTTACTCTGGGATTATACCCACTGGTCCTAGACTCTCCCACAAGGGAAAACAACCTATCAACATCTACCCTGTCAAGCCTCCTAAGAATCTTGTATGTTTCAATAAGGTCACCTCTCATTCTTCTAAACTCCAACGAGTACAGGCACAACCTATTCAACTTCTACTCATAAGAAAATCCCTTCATACCCGGAATCAACCTACTGAACATTCCCTGAACAAGCTCCAATACCAGTATATCTTTCCTTAAATAAGGGGACCAAAACTATTCACAGTATTCTAGGTGTGTTGTAACTATTGTCTTGTATGGTTTTAGCAAGACTTCCCTATTTTTATTCCCATTCCCTTTGAAATAAAGGCCAGCATTAAATTTGCCTTCCATATTACCTGTTGAACTTGTACATTATCCTTTTGGGATTCATGCACAAGAAGTCCCAAATCCCTCTGTGCTGCAGCCTTCTGCAGTCTTTCTCCATTTAAGTAATATTCAGCTCCTCTATTCTTCCTGCCAAAGTACATAACTACACATTTCCCCACATTACATTGCATCTGACACTTTTTTGCCCACTCACTTAACCTGTCCATATCCCTCTGTAGACTCTATGTCATCCTCACCATTTCTTTTTCACCTATTTTTGTATCATCCACAAATATGGCGATAGTACATTCACTTCTCTCATCTAAATCATTAATATTTGTTGTAAATAATTTAGGCACCAGCTCTGATCCCTGTGGCACTCCACTAGTTACAGGTTGCCATCCTGAAAATGCCCCCCTTATCCCAACCCTCTGTCTTCTATTAGTTAGCCAATCCTTTATCCATGCTAATATATTATCCCCAACACCATGGGCTCCTAACTTATAAAGTAGCCTTATATGCAGTACGTTATTGAACGCCTTTTGGAAATCCAAATACATTACATCTGGTTCCCCTGCTAGTTAGCTCCTCAAAGAATTCTAATAAATTTGTCAGACATGATTTTCCATTTATGAAGCCATGCTGACTCTGCTTGATTAGGTTATGTAATTCTAAATGCTCTGCTATTACATCCTTTATAATAGATTCTAATATTTTCCTAATGACTGGTGTTAGGTTAACTGGCCTAGAGTTACCTGTTTTTTTGTCTCCCTCCCTTTTTGAATAAGGGTGTCACATTGGCAGTTTTCCAATCCTCTGGGGCTTTTCCAGAAGCTAAAGATTCTTAGGAGATTACTACCAGTGCATCCATTATCTTTGCAGCTACTTCTGTTAATATCGTAGGATACAACCCATCAAGTCCAAGGGCCTTACCAGCCTTTAGCCTATTAGTTTCCCTGGTACTTTTTTCTCTAGTGATAGTTATTGTTTACATTTCCTCCCCCTCTTTTGCCCCTTGATTATTTAGTATTGGAATCCAATTAATGTCTTCTACCGTGAAGACTGAAGCAAGGTATTTATTCAATTCCACTGCTATTTCCTGGCTCCCCATTATTATTTCCACAGCCTCATTCTCTAAGGGGCCTATGTTCACTTTGGTGTCTCTCTTCCTTTTTATATATTTAAAGAAACTCTCAATGTCCATTTTATATTACTTGCTCATTTTCCCTCAAAGTTTATTTTCTCTTTATTTTTTATTGGTCATCTTTTGTTGGTTTTTAAAACTTCCTCAATCCTCTGGCTTACCACTAACCTTTGCCACATTGTATGTATTTTCTTTAAATTTGATAATATCCTTAACTTGCTTGGTTAACCATGGTTATTTTATCTGCTCCCTTGAATCCTTCTTCCTCACTGGGATATATCATTGTTGTGAGTCATGAACTATTTTCTTAAACATCTACCATTGTTCATCAACTGTTTTTTTTCGGCTAAAATCCTATCCCGGTCCACTCCAGCTCAGTCTGCCCTCATTCCTTTGTAATTACTCGTATTTAAGTTTTGCACAGTTGTTTCCAACCCAAGTTTCTCACCCTCAAACTGAATGCTAAATTCTACCATGTTATGATCACTGTTTCCTAGGGGATCTTTTACTCTGAGATCATTTATTAAACCTACCTCATTACGCATTACCAGATCTAAAATAGCCTGATCCCTGGTTGGATCCATGACATATTGTTCCAGAAAACTGTCCCGAAAACATTATATGCATTCTTGCTCATGGCTACTTCTGCCAATTTGAGTTTCCCAATCTACATGAAGATTAAAATCATCCATGATTAATATGCTGCCTTTTTTACATGCCCTCATTTTCTCCTGATTTATTCTCTGCCCTACAGTATAGATACTGTTTGGGGCTATAGACTACTCCCACCAGTGTCTTCTTCCCCTATTATTTCTTACCTCCACCCATATGGATTCTACATCTTCCGATCCAAGATCCTTTCTTGCTACCGTACTTATTCCATCTCATACTAACAAAGCTACCCCACCGCTCTTTCCTTCCTGCCTGTCCTTTCGAAAAGTCACATACACTGAATCTTTAGTTCTCAGCTTTGATTTCCTTGTAACCATGTCTCTGTAGTGGCCATAAGATCCTACATATTAACCTCTATTTGTGCTGTTAATTAATTTGTTTTGTTCCGGGTACTACGTGCATTTAAGTTAAGAGCCATTAATTTTGCCTTTTCACCATATTTCCCCCTTTTGACCCAATTTCTCTTTATTCTTTCATGGAGTATGAGTTTTGCTGGCTGGGCCAGTATTAATTGCCCATTCCTAGTTGCCCTTGAGAAGGTGCTGGTGATCCGCTTTCTTGAACCACTGTAGTCCATGTGGTGTACACCCACAGTGCTGTTAGAAAGGGGGTTCCAGGATTTTGACCCAGCAACAGTGAAGGAACAGAGATATATTTCCTAGTCAGAATGGTGAGTGACTTGGAGGGGAATTTCCAGGAGATGGGGTGTTCCCATCTCTCTGCTGCCTTTTCCTTCTAGATGGTAGTGGTCATGGGTTTGGAAGGTGCTGTTTAAGTGGCTGAATTGGCTGAAGCAGAAGCAGTGCATTTGCTGCTTTTGTTTTATGTTTGTACACTCTGCCCCTTCCTGTCACACTCTGGGTATCATCACCTAAATAGCTACCCTGCAAGGCTGCCATATTCTTTTGCTTTCTAAGCCTACGTATCCCCTTTCCAGAGTCCTCGCCACCCCCCATATTTAGTTTAAAGTCCTCTCTACAGCCCTAGTTATTCGATTTGCTAGGACACTGGTCCCAGCATGGTTCAAATGAAGCCCGTCCCACCGGATCAGCTACCTTCTACCCGAGTACTGGTGCCAGTGCCCAATGAACTGAAAGCCATTCCCCTCACATCAATCTTTGAGCCATTCAACTTCTTGACTTTATTTACCCTATGCCAGTTTGCCCATGGCTCAGGTAGCGATCCCAAGATTATTACCTTGGAGATTCTGCTTTTTAATTTAGCTCCTAACTATTCAAATTCTTTCAGCAGAAACTCCTTTCTAGTCCCGTCAATGTCTTTGGTACCAGTATGGATGTTGACAACCAGATCCCTCCCCTCCCTCTCCACGTTCCTTTCAAGCCCTGAGGAGATGGACATAACCCTGGCACTGGGCAGGAAACACAGCCCTCAAGACTCATGCTCATGGCTGTAGAAAACAGTATCTGTCCCTCTAATTATACAGTCCCCTACCACTACTACATTCCTATTTCCTCTCCCGACTTGAATGGTTTCCTGTACCACGGTGCTGTGGTAATTTCACTCAACCTCCCTGTAGTCCCTGCTCTTGTCCACACAGCTTGCAAGAACCTCGTAACTGTTGGACAGTTGCAGGGTTGGAGGCTCCTCAAATACTACCCCCTGGGCCCCCATCCCTGCTTCACCTGCAGCCTCTTTTCCCTGATCACAAACCAAATTTGAATTACCTAATCTAAGGAGTGTGACTGCATCCTGGACCAAAGTGTCCAGTAACTTTCCTCCTCCCTGATGTGGTGCAATGTCTGCAGCTCAGACTCCAGCTCTTCAACTGGGATCCAAAGTTCCTCAAATGCAAACACCTGGTACAGATGTGTTCGCTCTGGAACACCTTGGTGTCCAGCAGCCCACATTCTGCAGCAGCAACACATCACCCATCCTGCCATCGCTATTGTATTTTATTCAAATTATTAATTAGTTACTCCTGTAACAAGTTATCTATAATAAAAAGAGAAAAAAATGACTAGAGACCTAAATACAAACTACAGACCTTAGTTTTACTTTAAAAACTAGAAATACTCACCAGTCCTACTCATCAATCAGCTGCTCTCTGCACGCTTTTCCCTCTCATGCTCTTTAATGGTTTCTCATACTCCTCTCACTCTTTCACTGTTAAACGCCACTCTCCTCTCACTCTCTCACTGTTTAATGCTACACTCCTCTTATTCTCCTACTGTTAAAGTCCACTCTCCTCTCTCTCTCAATTTTAAAGGCCACACTCCTTCCATTCTCTCACTGTTAAAGGCCACACTCCTCCCACTCTCTCACTGTTAATAGTGCCACTGCTCCCCTCACTCTCTCACTGTTAAAGGCCACTCTCCTCTCTCTCCCACTGTTAAAGGCCACACTCATTCCACTCTCTAACTGTTAATGGCCCTGCTGTTCCTCTCACTCATTCACTGTTAAAAGCCACTCTACTCTCGCAGTCTCTTACTATTAAAGGCTACGCTTCGCTCACTTTGTCACTGTGAATGGCCACTCTCCTCTCACTCGCTCACTGTTAAAGGCCCCACTGCTTCTCTCACACTCTCTCTGTGTAAATGGCCCCACTGCTTTTCACAAGTGCTCTGGCTGTAAATGGCTCCATTGCTTTTCACAAGCACCACCTGTATATTCTCCTCCAAATCACTCATCATCCTGACATGGAACCATATTGTTGTTATTTCATTTTTCTGAGTCGAAATCCTGGAACTTCCTCCCTAGGGGTAATCTGATATTCCTACACCACAAGGACTGCAGTGATTCAAGCAGGTGGCTCAAATGGCAATTAGAATCACAGAATGTTTACAGTGCAGGAGGCCATTCAGCCCATTGAGTCTGCACTGGCTTTATGAAAGAACATTCTACCTAGTCCAATTTCCCTGCCTTATTACAGTAACCTTGCATATTCTTTCCTTTCAGATAGCAATCCAATTCCCTTTTGAATACCCCGATCGAACTTGGCTCCACCATCCTTTCAGGAAATTTGTTCCAGACTCCAACTACCCTCTGGATGAAAACATTTTTCCTCATATTAATTTTGCCCCTTTTACCAATTATTCTGAATCTGTGCCTCTAGTTCTTGATGTTCTCTTGAGTGGGAATGGTTTATCACTATTTACCCTGTCCATACCCCTCAGGATCTTGTATCCCTCTATCAAGTCTCCTCTCAGCCTTCTTTTCTCCAAAGAAAAGATCCCCAACCTCTCCAACCTAGCTTCATAGCTACAGTTGTTTATCCCTGGAATCATTCTTCTGAATCTCCACCATATTCTCTCAAATGCCTTCACAATCTTCCTCAAGTATGGCGCCTGGAACTGGATGCAGTCCTCCAGATGAGGCCTAATTGGTGTCTTGTACAAGTTCAACATGACCTCTTTACTTTTGTACTTGATGTCCCTATTAATAAAGCCTAAGATACCAAATGCTTTTTTAATTGCTCTCTCAACATGCTCTGCCATCTCCAGTGACTTATGTACATATACACTGAGGTCTCCCTGTTCCTGCAACTTCTTTAGAATTCCTTCCTTTACTTTATACAATCTCTCCATATTCATCCTGCCACATTCTTCCTTACCTACACTTCTCTGCATCAAACTTCATCTGCCACTTGTCTGCCCAATTCACCAACATATCTATGTCCTTTTTAAGTTCAAAACTATCCTCACCGTAGTTGAAAACATGTTGAATCTTCATATCATCTGCAAATTTTGAAATCATGCCCTGCACACCACAGCCTAGGTCATGAATATATATCGGGACCTCTGGGAAACTCCAATACAAACCTTCTTCCAATCTGAAAAGCAACCATTTATCACTACTATCATTTTTGTCACTCAGACAATTTCTTATCCAACTGCCTACTTTCTCTTTTATTCCATGAGCTAGAATTTTGCTCACAAGTCTGTCATGTGGCACTGTATCAAATGTCTTTTGAAAATCCACATATACCACATCAGCAGTATTGCCCTTATCAACCTCTGTGTTACCTCCTCAAAAAACTCTAGCAAATTAGGTAAACATGATTTTCCCCTAATGAATCCATGCTAGCTTCCCTTAATTATCTTGCACTTGTCTAAGTGACTATTGATTTTGTCCCAAACTATAGTTTCTAGATGTTTCCCTATCACTGAAGTCAAACTGACTGGTCTATAGTTGACAGCTTTACCCTTGCACCCCTTTTGAACATGGGTGTAACATTTGCGATTCTCCAGTCCTCTGGCACCACTCCTGTGTCTAAGGAAGACTGGAACATTATTACTAGTGCCTCTCATTACTTACATTACATTGGGGATGGACAAGAAATGATGGCCCTGCTGGTGATGCTCTTATCATATGGATGAAGAAAAAAAGTTGCTTTCTACTTGCTGAGGTGTTAAGAATGATGAGATATAGTTATAAATTTTAATGTAAAGAGAGCAGATCTAACTTCTTTGTACAGAGAACGTGAGCTTTAAAACTCACTTCCAGTTTTATTAACTGAGGAAGAGATTATATCAACATTCAAGATTAGATTAGATATTAAATGAAGGAGTGGAGGATGAAGGTGGATCAGCGTGATTGGGATTATTTGCTTGTATGGAGGTAACTGGTTGGCACTGGTTGGTTGGGGTGACTGGTTGATTTCTGAGTTATGACTTCTAAATGCGTCTCGTACTTTCTGTCGTTTAAGACATTTTCTGAATAACCAAATCATCGCAACTCTTAACTTTCTTAAAAGCTTTAAATGTAGAACTAGGTCAAATGTCTCCTTCAAATCCAAGTAAATTATGCAGAAATTTCCCTGAGGAAATTAAAGCCCATGATAGGAATGATTGTACATGGCCTTTGGAAAGAAAGGGCTTGGTGGGTCGAATATTTTTTTTCTCACTCCAGGTTTGCTTTAATTCTTATATCAAATGGATATCCTTTGTCTGCTAATTGAGTTATCTCCACAAGGAATTACAGCATTTGTGAGCCATGCTAACTACTCCTTCTGTCTTCTGTGCTCTCTTTTAGCTGAACATTAATAGCACACATAAAATGCTCTTTAGCACCTTCCCTGCTATGGATGTTAAACTAACTGGACCATAAATCCCATCTCTCAGTCATTTTTAAATATTGCAATATTGCTTGCCCCTCATACCCTGTATTTATAGAACTCAAAATATTAACCAATGCCTTGCCAAGATCAATTCTTGTTTCCTTGAGGAGCCTTAGATTGTTGTAACAGAGCCCAGAGTCCAATATTGAATATTTATTGTGTTTGTGAAGAAAATAGAGGTTTGCACCTTCATTATGTATAAATTGGTTAGAATAGACCATATTCTTGAAAGTTTAATCCATGCAATAATAAATGTATTTCATATTTTTATGGATAATTAGTGGCAGCTCTAGATGATTAGTTACTACAATTTGTCAATTTGAAAGCTCACATAACTTAATGCCAACCAATTAGCAAACATATATGGTTGTTGGCCCAGCAAAAAAAAACTGTCATTGCAATATTCAATGAAATTCTATAGAAAACAATATTTCCAGCACTGGCACTTTCAAAACACTGGAAATGATTGACAAATAAAAATTTTTTTTGAATAAAGCATTTTGTGAAAATGCAAAATGTTTATGATTAGAATCATCAATCGGAAACAAATTATATATAAAAAAGTGATGCTTACAAATTTGTTTTGAATGATATTTTGATTTGAATAAGTCTAACCAACTGTTGTAGACTTCACAAAGTATTTCAAATTGAATTAGGGTCCAGCATAGATGGAACTATTTTCAAAAGGTGTATTTTGAGTTGAGGTGAAGAGGGTCTTTTTGTAAAGTAAGTTACTTTATCCATTGATAATCAAAAACATCTGTGCCAATCTGACAAATCCAGATTCCCCAAACGAGTGGTGTACCACCAGGATTCAGTGCTGGGGACTCAACATTTTATAATTTATATAAATGACTTGGATGAAGGGGCCAAAGGTATGTATGCTAAATTTGCTGATGACACAAGATAGGTAGGAAAGTAAACTGTGAAGAGGACAGAAGGAAACTAAAAAGGGGCACAGATAGGTTAAGTGAGCGGGCAAAGATCTGACAAATGGAGTTTAATGTTGGCAAATATGAAATTGTCCTTTTTGGCAGGAAGGATAAAAAAGAAGCTTAATATCTAAATGGTGAGAGATTGGAGAGCTCTGAGGTGCAAAGGTATCTGGGTGTCCTAGTGCATGAATCACAAAACGCTAGTATGCATGTATAGCAAGTAATTAGGAAAGGTAATAGAATAATAACCGTTTATTGTGAGGTGAATTGATTTCAAAAGTAGGGAGATTATGCTTCAGTTATATAGGGCACTGGTGAGACCACACCTGGGTACTGTGTACAGTATTGGTTGCCTTACATAAGGAAAGATATAAATGCGTTAGAAGCAGTTCAGAGAAGGTTTACCAGGAATGGATAGGTTTTCTTATGAGGAAAGGTTGGACAGGTTAGGCTTGTATCCACTGGAGTTTAGAAGAGTAAGTGGTGACTTGATGAAAACTATTAAATCCTGAAGGGTCTTGACAGGGTGGATGTAGAGAGGATGATTCCTCTCATGGTGCAATCTAGAACTAGGGGGTCACAATTTAAAAATAAGGGGTCGCTCTTTTAAGACAGAGATGAGGAGAATTTTTTTGTCAGAGGATTGTGAGTCTTTTGAACTCTTTTCCTTAAAAGGTGGGGGAAGCAGAGTCTTTGAATATTTTTAAGGCAGAGCTAGGTAGATTCTTGATTAACAAGGGGGTGAAAGCTTATTGGGTTAGGTAAGAATGTGGGGTTGAGGTTACAATCAGATCAGCCATCATCTTATTGAATGGCAGAGCAGGCTCAAGGGGCTGAGTGGCCTATCCTGTTCCAAATTCGTATGTTCATATGGTCAAAAAATAGACAACAGTCAGTAAACCAAATTTCTTTTTGGCTCCAAAGTTTTGCCATACTGTGATACTGGGGCACTTTGGTTCAATGTTCATAACTGCCACATCCTGACTCACTAGTATGATGTCTGAAGAGCTTTAACTGAGGTGTGAAAAGAGAGATACGAACACAACATGAGAGATAATATAAAATTCAAACAAAACAACACTAGCGAAGGGTGGAGATCTGGAAGGAACAGAATGTAATTCATTCTGTGTTACTTTAGCTTAATTACAGCTTTAAGAAAGAGAACTTTAGAGAGAAAATTATTTTTTGAAAGCAAGAGCACTGCAAAAATATCATCTCATTTAGCCTCTGGATTGGGAGTTTGATCTGTAATTTTGTGAAAATGTTGAACATCTGGGATGATGCCCTAAAGAAATAAAAGCTCCTTTTAGCTCTGCACTCAAGTCTCTCTATAAAAATGATAATGAGTATGCATCTGTCTTCACCACATGGGCGGTAATCTGGTGAAGTAGATCGCCTGCCCATTATGAAATAAGTACAATGAAAATTGCAGGGGAAGGAATGGTGGAGACAAGATTCTAGAACGTTTGCCAGATTAAACCCCTCGCGGTGAATATGAAAATTTAACCCGATCAATTATAGATTCTCAACTAAACCTATAAATCCCAGAAAAATACATCGGTATTGTCAACAATGCAAATCTGAGAATTTTCAGCAAGTGGCTTATTCATTACAAATGTTAAGTGAAGTTTCACAATGAATATAACATAAAAACAAAAGAAGTAATTTATTAATCTGCCTTTCCTGATTACAGAGATGGATTTTTAACTAGCACAGCATTGCTTTGTTAAATTATCGAATGACTCCAGCACAAAAGGAGGCCATTCAGTGCCTCTGTTGTGTTCTGTTCTGCCTGTTCTGCCCCGCTGAAGGAGCAATGTGCTTAACTCTTTCACCCTGCCTTTTTCTTGTAGACCTGCACCTTTTTGCTTTTCTGATAATGATCCAATTCCCTTTTGAAAACATCAATAGTCCTTGCCTCCACCACATTCTCAGGCAGTGTATTCCAGATCCTAACCACTTGAGGAAAAGAGCTTTTCCTCATGTTGCCATTACTTCATTTCCCACTTAAATCTGTGCCCTTTTGGTCCTCAATCCTTCAACCAATGGGAATAGTTTCTCGCTATTCACTCTGTTCTGAGCCCTCATGATTTTGAATACCTCTATCAAATGTCCTCCAAACCCGCTCTTCTCCAAGGAGAACAGTCCCAGCTTCTCCAATAATGCTGAACATTTTAGTCAGTGCTTGAAAAACGTTAGCAGGAGCTTAATGGAGTCAACCTTTTTCAGTACAAATAACGGCTTTGAGTTAAACAAATAGTTACATAGATACACACAGTGTGAATTTCAATATCTTCATCTGTTATATTGCTTTTACTCTTCCTCTGCAGCTCTCACATATATGTACATCTTCCCTGATTGTTTTTTGTAAGACTCTCTGGCAGCCATGTATCTCCATTCTAATGATCATGTTAATGATGCCCCTTAGAGTCATCTCTGGTCAAAAGTATCTTCAGGTGATTATTCTAGGTTTCCCAATGAGCCACTTAGTAAAATCTGCTTGTGACCAAATAGTGTGGACTAGGAATGTTCCAGTTGTGCTGAGTTAGCTGGTCTGAGGCACAATGACAGTGGGGACATACAGTCAGACACTGTGCTGTTGGGTCAGGCATGGAGAAAATTGCCAAGGCTCTCTGATTGCTATTCAGTACTTCTAGTGGTAATATGTGAGTACTGAACTGGGCATAGTTCTGCTGCTATCTCTGTGGGAAAATAGGTACGAGACCTTGGTTCACAACATTTTCACATTCCATTTTGTTTTATACTGCAGAAAGTAATTTCTCAGTACATCTCAATAAAACAAGTAAACATCTAGGCTCCAAAGGCAGGTATTATAATGGCAAAGAGTGAGATTATTGCTAAACAGCTTTTATGCCGTTCCCAAATTGAACTGCAGTTTTCTGAGAGACAACATTTTGTGTAACATTATTCCAACCATGCGCTCACTGTCGATGATAAGGCTGTTTTGGAACCATTCACCAAGAATGCAACTTAAGGTAAAAGGAAAATTAGCCAACCTAGTTTGGTCTGTTTCCCACAGCGTGGGTGAGATTCAAGTTAACCCTGTGCTTTTTTTATATTGATGGATGTTGTCGATTTAATCAGGGAGAAATTTGTCAAGTAGTGAACAAATTTTTCCCCTATGGCTTTGTAAGAGAGACTGAAATAAAAACCAAAAGTGCTGGAAAATCTCAGCCGGTCAGGTAGCATCTGTGCAGAGAGAAACAGAGTTAACGTTTTGAGTTGAATATGACTTCTCTTCAGAACTTCTTGTGAACAGAGTCCCAATGAAGAATCATATTGGATTCAAAATGTTAACTGTTTCTCTCTCCAGAGATGATGCCAGGTTAGCTGAGTTTTTCCAGTACTTTCAGTTCTTATTTCAGGTCTCCAGCGTCAGCAGTATTTTGCTATTATTGTAGGAATGACTATTGTTTAGGTCACAAATTATGTTAAGCCCCATTCGATAGCAGGCAACACAGCAATTTATTACAAAAGAGTATGGCAAGGTGCCATGGACTGCTATTGTCTATTGTACAAATAAAATAGCACAAAATGAACTAAAATATCTTCTGTAAGTTATTCTACTGTTTAGTAATGTGAAGCTTGCACAGAGCAATTATTACATATAACAGGCCAAAAGCTGCTGTATAAAGTACAACTCAACCCTGTATTAATATTGCACTATTATTAGGATTCTAAAGCCCTTTTTGTGGAGGATTCTTATTTTTGTGGTACATTATTTGTCTTTGGTCCATCCAAACTATTGTTCTGTTATTATGGCCCAGTAAAAACAATGGGAGATCCACAGTATATGCAAGAGGTGTACAACCTAAGGCACAAAGTTGACTTTACTGTTGAGTGCACACTCCTATTGGTTGCTGTGGGAGGATGCCTCTAGGTCTGTTATAATAATACATTAGGTAGTCCTAATAAGTCACAAGTTGTCCTTGTGAAGATTTATGATTAAAAACTATGCATAAAATTGTTTGAATTTATATTAAAACATGGAGAAGCACTTGCCTGTTCTTTGGTTAAGTGGAAAAAAAAGTTTCTCAATATCTTACAGCAAAGTCTAATTTGTTTTGCTGTAATCTGCTCTCTAGCAGGTGCTATGTCGGTATAGGGGACACAGAGCTAATTAAAGCACAAGGTCATAGCTGAGTGCTTTAATCAGTATGAGGCCTAGTCATGAACAGAATTTGCTGCAGGCTGCATTGCAGTTACAATTGCTTGTAATACGACATTCACATTCATATAGTATTCATAGAATATGGGCTACTACTTCAGTGTTTAGAAACATAGAAACATAGAAACCAGGAGCAGGCAGGACTAGGCCATTTGGCCCTTTGAGCCTGCTCCACCATTCAATATGATCATGGTTGATCCTTTATCTCAACACCATATTCCCGCTTTCTCTCCATACCCCTTGATGTCCAAAAAAATTATGGACTTCTTTCTTGAATATACTCAGTGACTCGGCTTCCACAGCTTTCTGTGATGGAGAGTTCCATAGGTTGACCACCCTCTGAATGAAAAAATCTTTCCTCATCTCAGTCCTAAATGGCCTGCCCCATATCCTGAGACTGTGGCCCCTGGTTCTAGACTCCCCAGCCAGGCGAAACATCCTCCTTACATCTAGTCTGTCTAGCCCTGTTAGAATTTTATACGTTTCAATCAGATCCCTCTCATTCTTCTTAACTCTAGTGAATACAGGCCCAGTCAAACCAATCTCTCCTCATACGACAGTCCTGCCATCCCCGGTATCAGCCTAGTGAACCTTCGCTGCACTCCTTCTATGACAAATAAATCCTTTCTTGGATAGGGAGATCAAAACTGCACGCAATACTCCAGGTGTGGTCTCACTAAGGGCTTGTATTATTGCAGCAAGACATCCCTACTTTTGAACTCAAATTCTCTTGCAATGAAAGCCAACATACCATTTGCCTTCCTAATTGCTTGCTACACCTGCCTGTTTATTTGCATTGACCGGCGTACAAGGACACCCAGATCCCTTTGTATATCCACATTTCCCAATATATCACCATTTAAACAATACTCAGCCTTTGTTTTTCACACCAAAGCATATAACTTCACATTTATCCATGTTATACTGCATCTGCCATGTGTTTGTCCACACACGCACAACTTGTCTAAATCGCCCTGAAGCATCCTTGCATCCTCCTCTCAACTCACAACCCCGCCCAGTTTTGTGTCATCAGAAAACTTGGAAATATTGCATTTGGTTCCCCTCATCCAAGTCATTTTTATATATCATGAATGTCTGGGGCCCAAACACTGATCCCTACGGTACACCACCGGTAATCACCGCCTGCCACCTGGAAAAAGACCCATTTATTCCCAATCTCTGTTTCCGGTCTGCCAACCAATTTTCATTCCATACCAGTACATTACCCCCGATCCCATGTGCTTTAATTTTTCCCACCAGCCTCTTATGTGGAGCCTTATCAAAGCTGTCTTGAAATCCAAATACACCATATCTACTGGTTCTCTCTTATCTATTCTACTAGTTACATCCTCAAAAAACTCCAGTAGATTAGTTAAGCATGGTTTCCTTTTCATAAAACCATGCTGGCTTTGACTAATCCTGTTAATGCTTTCCAAGTGTTCTGTTACCATGTCTTTTATAATTGACTCTAGCATTTTCCCCAGTACTGATGTTAGGCTAACTGGTCTGTAACTCTCAGTTTTTTTACCTCCCTCCTTTTTTAAATAGTGGGGTTACATTTGCCGCTCTCCAATATGTAGGAACTGGTCCAGAGTCTATAGAATTTTGGAAGATGACCACCAATGCATCCAATATTTCCAGGGTTGCTTCCTTTAGTACTCTGGGATGTAGATTATCAGGTTCTGGGGAATTTTCAGCCTTTAACCTTATTAATTTCTCTAGCACATTTTTTTTTTAACTAATAATCATTTTCTTCAATTCCTCCCTCTCACTGTACCCTTGGTTCCCTAACATTTCTGGGAAATTACTTCTGTCCACTTTTGTGAAGACAGAAGCAAAATATGTGTTCAATTCTTCTGCCATTTCTTTGTTCCCCATTATAATTTCCCCCATTTCTGACTGTAAGGGACCTACATTTGTCTTCGCTAATCTTTTTTCTCTTCACATATTCATAGAAGCTTTTACAGTCAGTTTTTATGTTCCTCACAAGTTTACTGTTATACTCCATTTTCCCCTTCTTGATCAATTTTTTTGCTCACTCTTGCTGAATTCTAAACTGCTCTCAATCCTCAGGCTTGCTGCTTTTTCTGGCAAATTTATATGTCTCCTTTTTGGATCTAATACTATCCCTAATTTATTTTGTAAGCCCTGTTTGAGCCAACTTTCCTGTTTTATTTTTGTGCCAGACAGGAATGAATAATTGTTGTAGTTCATGCATACACTTCTTAAGTATTAGCCATTGCCTATTCACCATCAGCCATTTTAGTAAGGTTTCCCAATCCATAATTGCCAACTCATGCCTCATACCCTTGTAGTTCTCTTTATTTAGACTCAGGACCCTAGTTTTGGATCCAACTTCTTCACTCCCCATCTTAATGGATAATTCTATCATTTTATAGCCATTCTTCCCCAAGGGACCCCGAACAACAAGGTTGTTAATTAATCCTTTCTCATTGCACAATACCCAATCTAGGATAGCCTGCTCTCTAGTTGGTTTCTCAACATACTGGGCTAAAAAACCATCACGTACAGACTCCAGGAAATCCTCCTCCACAGTATTATTGCCAGGTTGGTTTGTCCAGTCTATATGTAGATTGAAATTACCTATGATTACAGTTGGACCCTTATTGCATGTGTCTCTAATTTCCTGTTTAATGCCTTCTCTTCCATCTCTGTACTGTTTGGGGAGCTACAGACAACCCCCAGTGTTTTCTGCCCCTTAGTGTTTCTTATCTCCATCCAAACAGATTACACATCATGATTTTTCAATCCAATATCCTTCCTCACTATTGCATTGATTTCTGCCCTTACTAACAGTGCTACCCCACATCTTTTCCCTTTTTGCCTGTCCTTCCTAAACATTGAATACCCCTGGATGTTCAACCCCCATCCTTGGTCATCCTGTAGCCATGTCTCTGTAATTGCAACTATATCATAACACTTTATATCTATTTGCGCTGTTAATTCATAAACCTTATTGTGAATGCCCCGCACATTAAGATACAATGCCTTTAGACTTGTCTTTTTGACCTTGACTTTAGAAAGAATAGAGAATTGCTGAACATTACATCTTAGCTTTATTTTGCACTATGACAACACATTTGTTTTTCACTCTTGTTTTTTCTGCCTTCCACTTTTGCTTCTTTTCTGTCTTTTGCTTCTATCCTTGATTCCCCCTCCTCTGTCTCCCTGCTCAGGTTCCCATCCCCCTGTCATTCTAGTTTAGACCCTCCCCAACTACATTAGCAAACACTACCCCCGCCAAAGGCATTGGTCCTGGTCCTGCCCAGATGCCTGTTTGTACTGATCCCACCTTCCCCAGAACTGGTCTCAATGTCCCAAGAACCTGAATCCCTCCCCTCTACACCATTTCTTCAGTCACATATTCATCTGATATATCTTGTTATTTCTACTCTTGCATGTGGGATTGGTAGTAATCCAGAAATTACTAATTTAAGGTCCTGCTTTTAAATTTACATCCTAACTCCCTATATTCAGCTTGTAGGACCTCATCCTTTTTCTTAACCTATGTTGTTGGTACCAATATGTACCGTGACCACTTGCTGTTCACCTTTCCCCTTCAGAATGCCCTGCAGCCTCTCCGAGACATCCTTGACCCTGGCACCACAACATACCATCCAGGAGTCTCTTTTGTGGCTGCAGAAATGTCTGTCTGTTCCCCTTACTATTGAATCCCCTACCACTATAGACCTGCCACTCTTCTCCCTCCACTCTTGTGCAGCAGAGCCACCCATGGTGCCATGGATTTGGCTCCTGCTGCTTCCCTCTGAGAAGTCGTCTCCCCTAACAGTATCCAAAAAGGTATATTTGTTAGGGAGGGGGACAGCCACAGGGGACTCCTGCACTACCTCGTGGGTGCTCCACAGTGAATCCACTTGCAGCTCCAGCTCCGAAATGTGGTTATCCAATAGCTGAGCTTGAACACACTTCCTACACACATGGTCGCCAGGGACACTGGAAGTGTCCATGACTTCCCATATAGCACAGGAGGAGCATATCATGGATGCAAGCTCTGCTGCCATGACTTCTCTTTAGAATAAGCTCATTAGTTACTCCCTTTAAAGAATACTAACTATGCTAGGGATCTTATTTCACTCCAAACACTACCGCTACAGTACAAAGTCCTCACCTTATTTTGTTTAAGCTAATGGGCTGCAGCAGTTTAATTAGCAGAGAAAGTAGAAGTAGAAGTACTCACCTGACCCTACTTACCAATCAGCTGCCTCCCCTGCATCACGTCACTTTTTGAATCGTGACATTACTTCGAACTCAACTACCTGAAGATCCTGAGGGTACGCATCACCTCTCTGGTCTCAGGCTCTGTTTTTTTCACCTTTTGATAACACTCTTGCTGGTCTCTCCTCTCTCATCTTGGCCTCTGTTTTTCCCAGTCATTTATGCCGCTATCACTGGCCTCTCCTCTCTGGGCTAAAACTCAGCTTCTTCCAACCCTAACAGCAACTTTTAATTAATTGTGAAAGTAAAGAAAGACTAGACTTTGTTATACAACTTATACCCTGGCTACTCAATTACCAATGTATGTATTTAAAAGTTGCAAGTAACCCTTTTTTCCCCCTATTTTTTATATTCGTTCATGGGATGTAGCATTGCTGGCAGGGTCAGCAACTTTGTCCATTCCTAGTTGTCCTTGACAATGTGGTTGTGTACTGCCTTCTTAAACCCACAGTGCTGTTAGAGCAGACATGCAAAGAGCTTGTCCCAGCAACAGTGAAGGAACGATTAAATATTTTGAAGCTAGGAGGATGTTTTTAGAGGGGAAATTGCAGTTGGTGAAGTTGCCATTTGTCTGCTGCTCATGTCCTTCAAGATAGTAAACAATATGGGTTTGGGAGATGCTGTCGAAGAAGCCATGGCAAGTTGCTACAGTTCCTCTTGTAGATGGTACACAATGGTCCCCTGTGCACTGATGGTGGAGGGAATGAATGTTTAAGGTGGTTGAAGGGGTGCCAAACAAGCAGGTCAGTTCCTTCTTCTGAATGGTGTCAAGCTTCTTGAGTGATGTTAGAGCTTCATACATGCTGGAAAGAGGAGAGTGTTCCGTTACGCTCCTGACGTTTGCCTGATGGTGGGAAGTCTTTGGGAGTCAAGAGATGGGTTACTTGCCACAGAATAGCGGGCCTAAACCTGCTCTTGTAGTCAGAGTTATAATGTGGCTAGTCCAGTTAATTTGCCAGTAATTGTTTAGAACTCTGATGAAGGGTCATCAAGAATCTGAAAGGTTGAAACAACCTGCTGAATTTTTCCAGCATTTTCTGTTTTTATTTCAGATTTCAGAGGGGGTGGCATAGTGGTATTGTCACTGGACTACTATTCCAGAGATCCAGGGTAATACTCTGGGGACCTGGGTTCAAATCCTATCATAGCAGATGGTGAAATTTGCATTCAATAAAAACCTGGAATTGAAAGTTTGATGATGACCACCAAACAATCGATAGTTATTGTAAAAATCTATCTGGCTCATTAATGTCCTTTAGGGAAGGAAATTTGCTGCCCTTACCTGGCCTGGCCTACATGTGACTCCAGATCCATAGCAATGTGGCTGACTCTTAAATGCCCTCTGAACAAGAGCAATTAGGGATGGGCAATACATGGTGGCCTAGCCAGTGACACCCACAGCCCACGAACAAATTAAAAAAAACTGCAGTATATTGTTTTTGTAATGGAAAAGAGTCATGCTTTTGGTCTGTAGTGACACTGATATGCAATGTGAGAAAAGATGTTCAGGGTTTTCAGTTTGGAAAGGAGGTGAATTTATATCTAAATGGTGTTTAGAATATTTAGAAAATTCTGCTAAATTAATTGTAGGGAAAAGGACAAGGAAAACAAGTTCAAACTAGTAAAAGGTGACTTTAGGACTAATTTCAGGAAGTTCTTCTATACATACAGAATGATCAAAACATGGAGTGGACTTCTAGGCAACAGCCAAGGTGAAAATCTTGTATGCCTTAAGCAGATGCTGGAATAAGTGGGCCATAGGGTTCTGGGTGGATTAATTAGAATGGGTGGAAATGTCTTTCTTATATGCAATTATCAAGTGATCTGTGACAAAGATAATGATAAGAAAAACCTTGTAGCTCATTACAGGTGATTCACCTGAAAGAAAAACTTCTCCCCTCCCCCACTACAAGATCAAATTATCTTTTGAATGATTCTAACTTTTTGCATCCACTGGATCACTGTACAGTTTCAAGATGCTATCTATGGGCAGCTGAAATAAATTCTGAACTTCTACTACTTATGTGTTCTTTCACACCATGCAGGTAAAAGTATAATCCCATGGCTATATGTCAAACGTCAAACTGTTATGATATGACAGGTGGTAAATGCCGGGCTGACCAAATCCCAAAGCGAAACTTGGCTAAGCTATCACAACAATTTGCAATTTGTATTTAATTACAAGAAGATGTATGTGCTGAAGTCATAAGTAAAGATTCCACTACCACTTTTTGAGATTTTAAATATTAAATTAAAACATTTATCAATAAACTAAAAGAAAACTTAAACCCACAATATTACAGTTACAGAGTTAAATTTAGTCCTATAACATTTCCCAAAAGATTTCTACTCAGCTAGACTCACAAATAAACACCCTTTTACAGGCAACAATCCCTATAGATTCTTAATCTATACAATATTCAGTAATATTACCATAAGGCACTCACTGTTGTTGTAAGGGAGGTATCTCACAGGGCTTCTTTCTCCCTCTCATTTGGCAATAGAAATCCAAAGTTGGTAACAAAACCTTGCTTTCTGGTACAACCAGACACTTCTCTGGAATGGCTAGAAGCTGCTTCCTTCACAGGGCTGCTTGCATGGCAATCTCTTCAAGATTACATAGCTACACACACACCCATCTCATATAGCTTTTTATCTTTCCTCAAGCACATTTCTTCTCCTTTCATCTTTACTCATTTTTCTTAATTATCTTTTTAAAGTTACTTTCCCCAGAATCTAAAAATCTTTTATGTTGTCTTTATGGTCACCACTTTCGGGAAAAATAAACATAATTGGCAGAGTTTTGCCATCGTCAGGTGGGCTCAGCGGGGGTGGGTGGGAGTGGTCAGGAAGCCAACCGCTGCCTGCGATCAGGGCCATACTGCAATTTCACACTGGCGGACCAATTAAAGCCTGCCAGCGTGACAAAGCTGCCTCAGGGAGATGAAGAGTTTTGAAAATGAAAAATAAAGATTTTTGAAATGTTACAAAAAAAGTCCCCTCATATAACTCTGTTGTATGAGCAGGGACATGTTAGAAATTAGGATGAAATTTTTAAATTTTTTTTAAATGATGGATTGAAACCTCATCCCACCCATGGATGAGTTTTCACAAAAATTGTAAAGGCTGCTTGGCCTTTTCGCCTGCCTGCCATGAGGTTGGACGGGCAGTGAAAAATGTAATTCAGTTACATTGTTAATAGTCTTAATTGGCCTTTTAATTGTCGGCAGGCACACTGCTGACTCCCGTGTGCATCCGCCGACTGAAATATTGCACGAGCACACAATGACATTGGGACACGCGCCTGATGTCATCATACATCATTTTACACTCGAGCAGGTCGGGCACACGCCTGCCAACTCAGCAAAAAATCCAGCCCAATAACTTTGCTTTGTTTATTTATGATCTTTGCCAGTTGTAAAACTTTATTTTTCCTCTCTTTTTGCAAGTTTCATTTATCTCCCAATGCGAATTCCTATTCATTCTGTGTCTATTGGTATCCCATCTTAGCTCACTCATTTCCACTTCAAAATGTCTGCTTTACCTAAACCTTTGATGATTTAAACCCTGCAATATGACTGCCTTCAGTCTAATTAAATTAGTCAACACAACATACAAACAGCACACACAAACCTGCTTCATAGTATCCCCCAGTAATATTGGAAAAATTATATTTTCTTCACGAAACCTAGTTCTACTTTCAGCCATTTTTCCCTAATCCACTCAAAAGCAAAATTTTGCTGCCATATCAGAAATCCTCAAAATAAAGATTTAAAACTTTTCCCCAAGGTTTTTCCCTTCTCCTCAATTCTCTAAAGGGAATTGATTATCATTTTCATTTGGGCAATAAATCTTAGTGGGATAATAATACTCTAAATCTACTTTGATTCTATCTTAATGAAGTATATGGTACTGCTTCAATTCTGGTGTTGCTGTTGCACCCACACAGGCTCAGGCTGCAAGCCTCAGTTATTATATGAACTCCATCCTTGTGATTTGGAGTAGCTGCTACATAGGACTCCATGGACAGTTGTGAATTTCAATCTTCAATTTTCAATACTTCTGAAAAGGATTAGTTCTCCTGTAATTTCGAAACCAAATAGTTTAAAACTAGCTACAGGTAAAAGCAAATGCAGGCCCAGCCCAGTGATCTTCACTATTTTTCAAGCAAGGGCCACTTTAGCAAAAAAACCTGCCATGTGAGAGCCACTTGCCTACTAATTATTATTGCTTAGCACACCTTCATGATGTAATGTTACAGAGCGATGTGTGTGTCTAAAACAAAATCACATACTATACTTAAGAATAAATACACATGTACAATTAAAAAATAAAGCCTTTATAAATGTGGTTAAGTCTTAAATGCTCTCTGAACAAAGGTGATTAGGGATGGCCAATGAATGCTGGCCTAGCCAACGACACACACATCCCATGAATGAATAGGAAAAAAGACAATAATCAGGAAAATATAAGAAATTAAAATGCACCTATGCAAGTAAACGTTTTAAATTGCATAGCTTACTTTAAAGCTGGAAAAGCTAAATTGCTACATTGGTAAATTAAATGAAATTTATATTTTTAAACTTATTTTATTTTAAAAGGAAAATGCAACTTCCAACTTACAGTGCCACCTGCCTGTTACCAATCCTGAACCTCCTGCTCCATGATCCTCCTGGTCACTGCAGATCCGCGTCCTTCCCAATCCTCAGCATTGTGGTCGCTCCCCTTCCCCAACCTTCGAGTTGTGGCCTCTTCCCCATCTCTGACTCACCCTCTTGTAGAACCTCCCACTCCCTGACTCACCCTCTCACTGCTTCCCTCTCCTGGACTTGAGTCCCGTTCGGGGTCCAGATCCAAAGCCAGAGCTCCAATGTTGTGAAATGCAAATGCTGATGGTGCAGAACTGGGGCTGATACAACCCATGCTTTTTTTTTATGCATCCACTTGCTGCTTTCCTCTCCTAAAGCCTTGCTGTGAGCAAGGCAGGAGCAGCTTCAACAGTCATTTTCAAAAACACACACACACACCGCCCTCCAGAATCACTCATGGATGAGCTGTGTGCAGTTGAACTGCTAGTGAGGGGGGGAGGGTGCAGTGGGAGGACTCCCGAAGCCTGTCAATCAAGCTGAAGGACACCATTACACATAATTCAGTGGAAGTGAATACATTTCCAGATTGCAAAATGACAAAATGTGTTCACCCATGCAATGAACTATGATCAGAATTTCTTAACCCTTGAATGCCTTAGACTTCTAGGTGCTGCCTTGACATCCACAGCAGGGGTGGAGATAGCCTGTGCAGTGGTTGTCCCTATTGCCTCTGATGCCTTTAGCATGGGTCTGCTGGACAGCCAAGACCTTGGGGGCCCCAGCTTGCTTTGGCTGTCCTTCTGTGGGCCAGCTGCTCCCTCTGTGGTGACAGAGGATGAGGTTGAGGGTGTCACGGGCAAAGGGGACTTGGAGGGAATGGACAGCCCCTGAGATCCCTGAGTGGATGTCCCAGGGATGTCGATTTGCTGCTCCTCCTCCCTTCGGGTGCTTGAGACCCCAGACTGACTCCTTGAGGGGAAGGAGCACCTGGGAGCAACATTGAGGTGCCCCATTTCCATCTCATATTGCCACTGCAGGAACTCACCCATGGCTGCCACGATGGAATACAGGTCTGCACACGTCTCTGCATTCTGCTGGACCAAGGTCTTCATGGCGTCCACCATCCTCCCATGGAGACATCCATACGCACACATGTGGGCACCACTTCATCAGAGGGTAGGCAGTCACACTCCTCTGACCCAAGTGCCACTCTGTTCAAGGCTTTCACCAGCTCTGAGTGATGTTTTCCCACCTTCTGCTGACTTTCCAGGATGAGTTGGAAGGCAGAGTCCAGAGGCTTGTCATCTAATTTGGACCTCACAGATGCCTCTTCCCCAGCACTCCCCCGAGTGTCAGAGAGCATGCACGACCCTGCCTCTTCCTGCTGTAGACATGTGAATGTGTGGTGACCACTGGATTGTGAGCCTGAGCCTGCTCTAGATTAAGGTCCTATCGAGATGTGTCTCTGCACTGGTGGAGGGTGTGGGTAACCATTGTGACAGGTCTTCCAGGCTGCTTATTTCCAGCTCTTCAATGGTGGAGGTGTCCTCTTGGCTGGAGCTCAGGATGTGGATGGAGTTGAGGGGTTGTCTAGCTGAAGGTGTTGGTGGTTTGGCAGAGCTCCCTGTGAACCAAAGTAGAGATAATTTGCGCATGTCAGCAGCGCCAAAAGCAGGAGAGAGAGCACTCAGAGTTGCTTTGAGAGAGGGATGATATGGTGCAGGATCTTTACGAGGGTGTTTGCCACTTATCTACTGTCGCCACAGGTACAGGCCGCACTCTCATCAGTCAATGCGATGTCACGCCCCTCAAAGTGGTGAGGGACCTAATGTGGGCCACTTCACCCCCAGTCTGATATCTCTCCCTGATGTTGTCAACTAGCTTCTCTGGCATGAAAACAGATGTAGACAGTGTGAGCAGGACACATGGCACTGCATGAAATGTTTGTGTGGTGAGCGGAGCCATGGATGAGCTGAGGACATGAGCTCCAAGGAGATGAGCCTGATGGAGATGTGAGGGTGTGTGTGAGAGTTGGCGGTGTTGTCCCTTGAGGAGTGAGATTCCTGTGGATGTGTGATGGGCTTGTGAGTTGAGAGTGATGAGAAGAGTGACTTACCCTGGCAGAATGTATGAGACCATTCATCCTGTCCTCTTTTGTAGGTCATTGGCCCTGACGACCACTGCCATGGCCTCTCATGTTGGTTTAGTGATGTTGTTGCCCCCCCTACAGCAGAACAGAGTAGAGGACATCATGACAAGCCTCCAATGCGTCCAAAAGGCACTCGAGGGACATATTATTAAACCAGGGGGCTGGAGTCTTCTTGCCTTTTGGGGCCATGTCTTCTGTGCAGCAGCCCTGGGCTGGAAGCACTGAGAGGTGTGTGCGCATGGCTACACTTAAATACGGCATGATGAAGGCACGGCAGGCAAATGAGAGTCAACCCACCATCAAATTGGCGTGTTTCCCAGGAATGCATGATTAATGAGGCTGGATTGAGACGATATGGCACAAAAACCCCCCATTGCAGCCAATGGTGAAAAGTGTTCTTTTTCCCACCCACTTCTGACCAGTGTCAATGGAAGCCACCACTGACTCGCAGAACATACAATGAACAACACTGCCCTAGGCAAATACAATACATGCACTATACAGTAAATGTGTGCACATTCCATACTGGCTTTTAAACTGCAGGCTTGACCAAGTTACTTTGAAAAAAAAAACAGAAGTTGTGGAATTGATTCCTGTAATTGTTGCACAGCCAATTATTTTGAATCCAGTGTCAATTATGAAAATGCAAAAAAGCCCAGGGCAACCAGTGAATTATGCTGAATTGAGTTAGCAGGAAATAGTTGTACCAATTGGAACCTTCATGGGAAAGATAAGGTTCGCTGGTTAACACCTAGAGTCAACAAAGAAAAAATTGTGAAAAAGAAAAAGGAAAGCAGATAAAAGTTATTAACAAAAGAAGAGCTTAATATTTGACTGCAGGTTTTTCATTTTTTTCTATTTGTGAATTTAAATAATAGACTCCTGTGGATAAGTATAGAATTATAACATATTACTGTTAGATTATTTATATACTCATTGTATATTTCATATTTTAAACTTAATTGATGTTATATTTTGCAGTTTTCAAAGACCATAGGAAGATCCCATAGAAATAAGAATATTTTCAGTAACTTAAAAATAAGTGATATAGTTTGCTGCTCATTATCCCTAGAACATAACTGAACGTTTATCAAAGGTACTTTAAACATCCTCACAGCTATGGGGAGTTGGACCTCCCCTATGAGTGACCTAGGATACACAAGCTGAAATAATCTTGATTAAGAAGAATGGAAAACATCCAAAATCTGTTGAAGGGTCATGAGGACTCGAAACGTCAACTCTTTTCTTCTCCGCCGATGCTGCCAGACCTGCTGAGTTT
Source organism: Carcharodon carcharias (assembly GCF_017639515.1). Taxonomy (NCBI): domain Eukaryota; kingdom Metazoa; phylum Chordata; class Chondrichthyes; order Lamniformes; family Lamnidae; genus Carcharodon; species Carcharodon carcharias. The sequence continues at coordinate 204,810,940 of NC_054467.1, forward strand.
TTCCAGGTAATTCTGTTTTTGATCCAAAATCTAAAACTAGTCATCAAATTATTTTGTCTCCTTTGGCCAGATTTTCATGTCGGAGGTGGGAATCAGGAGACAGGACTAATCCCATTGTCATGATCCTGCCTTTGTCTCATGACTCCAGCAGGCGGAGTCCTCCAAAAGCCCCTGGCAGTAGGTCCGAGGTGGAAATGGAGGCTGGCTGAGTCCAAAACAGGCAGATTAAGAGCACCTCCTCTATTCCCATAAAGCCTCGTCCCAGCGCTCCCAGTGCTCATCTATAAACAATTGAACTTTCTGACCACTTTAAGACTCCATCAGCCTATCCTCTCACATCCCTCACTCCCCTCACCCTCTCACACCTCTCACTGTCAACCCGCTCACCCTCCTCATCACCTCATTCCCTCACCCTCATCCCTTTCACCCTCGCCTCCCTTACTCGTCATCCATTTTCAGTTGTGCCACAATTGCAGCTGCAATTTTTTTCCAGTCCTGCCCCCATTTTGACCCAATTTGGACCATGAGAATCCAACCCCTTGAACCCAATCTACAAAGCGTAGAAACCCCCTGGGCCCTTAGCATCAATGTATGTCCTATGCAAACAGGAAAGCATTACATCTAAAGGTAACCTCTGACCACAAGAGCATGCAAGCAAATGTTAGATAACTAGTTGCAGCCGCAATGCCTTCATATTGCTTCATCTATGTTGCCTTATGACGAGTTTAAAAGGCTGATCTAATGGATAAAAGGTAAAGTACACATGACAGTTATGAGGGACTAAGAACTCACACTGTTTATAGATATCCGCATGGATTTTTCTAACATTTTAAAAACTGAACAAAGATCCTTAAAGTGGCTGAATCTATGTCTGCCTGTGACCCCCCAAGCAAAAAGAGCTGCCTGGCATTATTGGGGAAACTCACATCTCATTATCTCTGGGGAGTCACTAATGACACACCCTGTGGACTGTACAGGCCAAATTCAAAGAACTATACAAAGACCATTTAATAACCCAACATGGCCAACAGGAGTCTGCTCATCTTTTAAGACAAAGGACCTCACAACCTTGCTTTCAATTCTCAATGGTTGAGACATTTAGCAATCTAGGGGATCCAGAGATTACAATGTGGAGAGATGGAATTCACATGACATAGGCTTCTGCTTGTGGAATCAGCAATATTGCCTTCCTGAAATGCAAAGCTCTGTCTGATGTTTACCATCTAACTGGCAACATTACAGAAATGGAGTTCTGCACAGGTTGAATTCCTAGACCCATCTACACTGCTTCTGCAGGAAATTCTGTACCATTGCCTACAAGACTGGTTCATCTCTGCATGCCTATCTCATCATGTGAAGTCAACACCACTGGAAACATAAATTATACAGCATTGGTTTTCAATCCACTGAGCTCCATGAAGGAATACCTCAATGAACTTTAATTCTGGACTTTGGAACCCATGTGAAGCAATACTTATTTTCTGTGTGGTCTCTGCACTGTAAACCTGTTTTTCTCTATTCCCTCTCTTTACTGTCTGTGTGTGGAGGCAATGTTGTGATTCTCCTTTCATGTTTTGAGTGTGTGCAAATAAACTAACCCTTTGAGTTCATCCTATCTCAATTTTGCTGTGAGGTTATTAATAGAAAATTTGATTGCACCAAAACTAAGAGGTTGGAGAATACGCTACTGCTTATAAAGAGAGAAACAAATCAAAACACCTTTCTGTTTATGGACAGGTGGCACGAGGAGAAATTAGTGCTGTTTAAATTAATGACCCCTCCTGTCCATAACAGACTATTGAAAGGGTAGACTTGCATGATAACCAGATGCAAATTGTTACTCTTTTCCCATTACTTTTATGCATTGCCACCATTAAAAATGACTTCTTGGGGATATAAAACACCTCTTGGTAAGACGGTTATTAAGCCTAATGAGGAAACCATACATAGTCATGGAATATAGAAACAGTGATGCTCATGCCTCTCTCAGGATTTTGGTGGAGCATGCATCCTCATGTACATTAGATTGTTTGAATGGAGTGGAGGAGTCCTGACTTACTCTACCAAATTCTCAAATGTGATAACCATATGCTGCATTGTGCGATACTTCGCCATATAACAAGCAAATATGCAACTGAAGGAGCCAGTGTCCTATGCACTATTATCAGTGGAGAATGTGGAGGGTGAAATAGATAAAGGAGATTTACATCCTGATGGATATCAGCTATTAATAATCAGGACATTGATCTATCTGACTAAGCCATTCAGTCTTACCATGCAAGAGAACAGTGCCATATATAATAACCATCAACATTTTATATTAATAGCATTTTGGGGCCTAATCTGTGTATCAGCATTTGCTCAACATGATCTGCATGAATTGGACGGTCTGTCCTCATCCTCAGCATTTTCATGTTAAAACAGTGGCTACTGTTTAAAAGTACTTCGTTGGCTGTAAAGCACATTGGGACATCCTGAGGTCATGAGAGTGCTATATCAAAGCAAGCTTTTTCTCTTTCAGTTATAGCCAAACCGTTCTACTCGTGGTAACTACGCTGGTCACTAAGCTATTTGTAATTCTCCTGAGAACTGATGTTTCCACCTCTGTATGCTGCAGCCAGGAACACTTCCATTAGCAGCACAATTTGAATAGGAGAAACATTCAGGGCAGCAGGAGGGGGAAATCAGTGGGAATGAAGGGGAGATAGAAGGAGCTAAAATGCTGCTGCATGGTGAGTGACTATTCTGTTCCTTCAGAGGAGGTTTTTTGCTTAAGTAAAATTTGCAAATAAAGAAATAATTATATTTTACCACTAATTGTTTATTGAAAGGCCTATCTAACAAATTAATTGTACTATTATTAATAATTAAATGGATTTTGCTGAAAAGAGAGACATGTTACTAAAACTGTCCACCTGCAGGCATCAGGACAAATGCAAATTCCAAATTTCAAATGATCACAACAATTTATAATACAGGAGAAAAGGGTGCTGATTGGTTGGCAAGTTGACTCTGATTGGTCAAGGCATTGTCATGGAGAAAGCAGTGAGCCCGTGGGTAATTCAAATATTTGAATTTGAATTACCCGGGATCTTGGGGAACGTAGAGCTCCCTGTTGCTTCGGTCCATTGTTAGCTTCACCAAAAATAAAACATTACTATTTAGGGTTGGTGATTCATGTCATATGGACCTTGTTAATGATCTGATTTATGGTCATGACATGACACTCAGCCTTGGAGACACAGAAAGCATACAAATGAATTTGTGGAGGCTCATTTCCTAGGTATATTTTAAATTTAAAATCTTTACTTTTTTCTCTAACTTTTCCTTTCTGTCTATCTCTGTCTCAAAAGTCTCTTAATCCCCTCTGACCCCCTCTTAATCGTCTCTCTTCCCTTCTCTTTATTTCTCCTCTTGCATCTCATTTGACTCTAACTCTAGTTTATTTCTTCTCCATCATTCAGTCTGTTTATTTCTTTATTTCTCTATTCTTAAATTTCATTGGTTATGGAGATGATAGGAAATAGAGATAGTTTGAGTAATTATATTGGCATTTGTAGGTGTTAAGAATGAGTTTCAGCTTTAAAGTTTAAGTTTGATTTGTATTTCTGTACCTGTGTGTTAAGAAAGGTCAAATGGAATTTTAGTTTCACTTTTAAAAGGTGCTTGCATTTCTAATGAAAGTTTATGACTGAAGAAGTTAAACAAACAGGAGCAGTTGCCTAGCAATAAGAGTTCTAAAGAGGCAGGTTCCTCCCTCAGACACACACATAAGAAGAGAAACAGCAGTATTGTTTTGGAAGCTGTTGGAGTTCAGCAGGTTTTGGACGTAGCTGCCAGGCAGGAGCAGCCTAGGAGGGGACAGATAGCCAATCCCAAGCTAAAGAAAGACCCCAGAATCCAGGGGAGTGGAAGAGGGGAAAGTCTAAAAAGGCTTTCTGGTTAAAGGAAGGACAGGAACCTGGAACAAGTCCTGTTAAGTGGAGTTAAGAGTGGAAGGCAGAGAGAAAGGCTCAAAGCTTCAGATTTAAAGAGACAAAAGCTGCAGAAAGCAGACATAAAGCAAGAACAGCCTGCAAGAGGCAAGAAATTCCAAAGAGACAACTGAAGGTCTGTACCTCTTTGCTGTGGGCATGTGAAGCAATGGTGTACTACTGACGGCTGAGTCAGTGAGAGAGAGTGTGTGGAAGACAGCTTGAATGACCCGAGGAAGAGGAACATTGGCAGAAGAGTTTGAAACATTAAGTGAACCCCTGTGGAAGGCATCTGAGAGAGACCGTTGGTGTGGGACAAGGTTCTGAAGAGAGGTCCTGGAGAGTGGAGATTGGAAACCCTCATGTAAAAGTGTGAAAAATGGAGTTCAGTGAGACTGGTTGACTCAGAGTGTGGCATGTGTCTGAGGGGAGTTGAGGAGAGAGCCATTGCATCTGGTTGATGTGATGCCTGGCACTTCGTTTCAGCGTTTGGTGTGTCTGATCATAGGGTGCCTATTGGTACATGGACTGTGTACTTACTGTGGACATTAGAGTATAAGATAGCTTTTGTAACTTGTGTTATCTTTACAAATCTGCAGATATTTGTAAACGTATAATTGTGGGTGAAAGAGTATTGTAATATAGTTCTTGTCATCTTTATATTCATTCATGGGATGTGGGCATCACTGGCTGGGCCAGCATTTATTGCCCATACCTAGTTGCCCTTGAGAAGGTGCTGGTGAGCTGCCTTCTTGAACCACTGCAGCCCATGTGGTGTAGGTACACTCGCAGTGCTATTAGGGAGGGAGTTCCAGGATTTTGACCTAGTGACAGTGAAGGAATGGCAATATATTTCCTAGTCAGCATAGTGAGTGGCTTGGAGGGGAATTCCAGGTGGTGGTGGTCCCATCTATCTGCTGCCCTTGTCCATCTAGATGGTAGTGGTCCTAGGTTTGAAAGTGCTGTCTAAGGAGCCTTGGTGAATTCCTGCAGTGCATCTTGTAGATAGTACTGCTACTGTTCATCAGCGGCAGAGAGAGTGAATGCTTGTGGTTGGTGGCAATCAAGTGGGCTGATTTGCCTTGACATTATTAAGTTTCTTGAGTGTTTTGGGAGCTGCACTTATCCAGGCAAGTGGAGTGTATTCCATCACAATCCTGACTTGTGCCTTGTAGATGATTGGCAGGCTTTTGGGAGTCAGGAGGTGAGTTACTCGTCGCAAGATTCCTAGCCCCTGACCTGTTCTTGTAGCAACAGTATTTATATGGCTAGTCCAGTTCAGTTTCTGGTCAATGGTAACAGTCAAGATGACAGGATAGTGGGGGATTCAGTGAACATCAAGGGTGAATGGTTGGATTCTCTCCTGTTGGAGATGGCCATTGCCTGATACTTGTGTAGCGCGAATGTTACTTGCCACTTGTCAGCCCAAGCCTGGATATTGTCCAGATCTTGCTGCATTTTGACATGAACTGCTTCAGAATCTGGGGAGTCGTGAATGGTGCTGAACATTGTGCAATCATCAGCAAGCATCCCCACTTCTGACATCATGATGGTCATTGGTGAAGCAGCTAAAGATTGTTGGGTCGAGGAAACTAGCCTGAGGAACCCCTGCAGTGATGTCCTGGAGCTGAGATGACTGACCTATATCAACCACAACAATCATCCTTTGTCTTAGGTATGACTCAAACCAATGGAGAGTTTTCTCCTTGATTCCCATTGACTCCAGTTCTGCTAGGGCTCCTTGCTGCCATATTCGGTTGAATGCAGCCTTAATGTCAAAGTCAGTGATTCTCACCTCACCTCAGGAATTCAGCTCTTTTGTCCATGTTTGAACCAAGGCTGTAATGAAGTCAGGAGTTGATGGCCCTGGCGGAACCCAAACTGGGCGTCAATGAGCAGGTTGTTGCTAAGCAAATACTGCTTGATAGCACTGTTGATGGCTCCTTCCATTACTTTACTCATGATCAAGGGTATATTGATGGGTGGTAATTGGCTGGGTTGGATTTGTCCTGCTTTTTGTGTACATTGTGGGCAACTGTCCATATAGCCCGGTTGATGCTAGTTTCATAGAAAGCTCTGGAGCGCAAGTCTTCAGTACTATTGCCAGAATATTGTCAGGGCCTGTAGTCTTTGCAGCATGTAGTGTCTTCAGCCGTTCCTTGATGTCATGTGGAGTGAATTGAATTGGATGGAGACTGGCATCTATGATTCTGGGAACCTCCAGAGGAGGCTGAGATGGATCATCCACGTAGCACTTCTGGCTGAAGATTGTAGCAAATGCTTCAGCCTTATCTTTTGCACTGACAGACTGGGCTCCCCCATCATTGAGGGTGGGTGTACTTGCGGAGTCTCTTCCTCCAGTGAGTTGTTAAATTGTGCACCAGCATTCACGACCTGATGTGACAGGACTGCACAGCTTAGATATGAATGTTGATTTGCTGTTTTGCACTGAAGTAGTCCTATGTTACAGCTTCACCAGGTTGACACCCTTTTTTTAGGTATGCCTGGTGCTGCTCCTGGTGTGCCCTCCTGCACTTTTTATTGAACTAGGTTTGATCCCCTGGCTTGATGGTAATGGTAGAGTGGGGGATATGATGAGCCATGAGGTTACAGATTGTGTTTGAGTACTATTCTGCTGCTGCTGATGGCCCACAGCACCTCATGGATGCCCAGTCTTGAGTTGCTGGATCTGCTTTATCTATCTCATTTAGCATTGTTGTAGTGCCACATGATGGAGGGTATCCTCAATGTGAATATGGGACTTTGTCTCCACAAGTACTGTGCAGTCATCACTCCTACCAATACCATCATGGATACATGCATTTGCGGCAGGCAGGTTGGTGAGGCTGAAGTCAAGTATGTTTTTCCCTCTTGTTGGTTCCCTCACCACCTGCCATTGACCCAGTCTAGCAGTTATGTCCTTTAGGACTCGGCCAGCTCAGTCAGTAGTGGTGCTACTGAGTCACCCTTGGTGATGTACATTGAAGTCCCCAACCCAGAGTACATTCTATGCCCTTGCCATCCTCGGTGCTTCCTCCAAGTGATGTTCAACATGGAGGAGTTCATCAGCTGTGCCGCCACCTCTGCTGGGCTCGTCCTGCTGGTGGGACAGGACATACCCAGGGATGGTGATGGTGGTGTCTGGGACATTATCTGTAAGATATGATTCCATGAGGGTGACTATGTCAGGCTGTTGCTTGACTAATCTATGAGACAGCTCTCCCAATTTTGGCACTAGCCTCCAGATGTTAGTAAGGAGGACTTTGCAGGGTCGACAGGGCTGACTTTGTGGTTGTCATTTCCTAGATCAATGCCGGGTGGTCCGTCCAGTTTCATTCCTTTTTTGAGGCTTTGTAGTGGTTTGATACAATTAAGTGCCTTGCTAGGCCATTTCAGAGAGCATTTAAGAGTCAACCACATTGCTGTCGGTCTGGATTTACATGTTGGCCAGATCAGGTAAGGATGCCAGGTTTCCTTTCCTAAAGGACATTAGTGAACGAGATGGGTTTTTATGACAATCAACAATGGTTCATGGTCATCATTTGACTTTTAATTCCAGAGTTTTATTAAATTCAAATTCCGCCATCTGCTGTAGTGGGATTTGAACCAGGGTCCCCAGAGCATTACCCTGGGTCTCTGGATTACTGTTCAATGTTTAATGTTTTGTTAAAAGCTCATTAGCTGACTCTGGTGAATCTGTTCAATGGCCACTCTCCACGTATCTAAACATTCAGATAAAAGTTAGGACCTATCAAGCTGGGTTCCACTCTGGGATCAGGCTTGTCCAGGGGTAACCTCAGCTGGAATCATACCAGAGGTAACACCATTGGAGTTAATGTTGAAGAGCTATAAGGTGTGATATTGTTTTTGTCACACTGTTACAATTTTGTATTCCCAGTAATTTGTAATGCTAAAATAACACCAAAGCAGAAGAGAGTTGCACTGCTCCAGCAATGTTTCGGCCAAAGTCCTACAGCAATTTTTTAGAACCAAGTAAAACTGGTATTATTTTAAACTGACAAAGAATTACAATTTAATATACAACACATTATTTATCAACACTGCATTGTGATTAATTTGGCTTCTCATTGAAAAATGTGTTTTTTCTGTACAATTCAAACTTTCTCCTGATTGCTAATATGCACCTCAAAGTTATCAATCTGAAATGTTTTTAGTTGCCAGCTTTCCCTAGGAATTTGAGCTCTTAAGTTAGGAGTACAGCTGCTGGGTCAGCAGTGGTGAGTAGCTTGCTAGTGACTGGCTCAGTTCCACATTGTTCAATTCCTTTGCAAACTCATTAAGCTTAATGCCCACTCCATTGCTTTCAATCTGCTCCACTGTCTGTGCAACCCACAACTTCATAAAAATATAAAACTACAAATGAGAACAGTTCATTTCGCTAAGCACCAAAGCACAAACTCTGAGCCTATTTTAGTAGCAAATACAACAAAATGTATTTCATTAAGCCTTTACTTTAAGCACTGCTTGCAATCTGCCACCAACTCAACTCAATAAAAGTAGGTCTTTTTCTATTTAGTTTGTCAGAGATCAGTAGGGAAAGATATGGAGAAACTAAAGAATACCAGGTATTCTAATATTGAAGGGACTTTATTTATAGCTTTGGTCATTAGTATTAAGGATTTACAACAATAACTTGCATTTATATAGCACCTTTAACAACGTAAAATGTCCCAATTGATCTATATTAATATGGGAAACATTTTTTTCTAAATATGAGATTTTGACATAACCTCAAATCAGAAACTTGCAAATGCAGAGCAAAATTACACATGGATTGCTACGCAGTAGAGAAATTCAGAACATAAAAAATAATAGGCCTAATTGTAAAACAAGAATGCACAGTTATGGATAATAAATTCCTTTATATCAAAAAACAATTTAAGGCTCTGCTATTCACTTCTTCCAACTTAATGCATATAATTCATTATGAGATAATAATCCTGGACAAAGTTACTCAGCTTTTGGAAAAATGTTTACTAGTAAATGAAAGTCAGCATGGATTTGTTAAATGCAAATTGTGTTTGGCTAACTTGAGTTATTTGATGAAGTAATGGGGGTGTTGATGATGGTCATGATGTTGATGTGTATGTGGACTTTGGAAAGGCATTATACAAAATAGCATATAATAGACTTGTTTGAAAAATTAAAGCCTTTGGGATTAAAGGGACGGTGGCAGCATGGACATAAAGACCAAGAACATAAAGCAAAGCATAGTGGTGAAATGTTGTTATTTTTTGGGTCGTTGAGGCTGAGGGGAAGTATACAATGGTGTTTCTAAGAGTTTGATAACAGGACCACTCCACCTTTTGATATGTATTCACAACCTTGATTTGGGTATACAGTGTATACAGGGTATAATTGCGAAACTTACAGATGTCACGAACTTGTAAATATGGTAAAAATTGAGGAAGATTGTAACAAACTTCAGGACAACATATGCAGATTAGTGAAATGGGCAGACACATAGCAGATATAATTTAATACAGGGGAGGGTAACGTGAGGTATTCCGCTAGAAAGATTCAGGAGAGGCAAGGTGAACTAAACAGTGCAATTTTAAAGGGGTTGCAGGAACAGAGAGACGCATAGCTGTACAGACAAACATCTTTCAATGTAGCAAGATAAATTGAAAACCCTGTTAAAAAAAGCATAAGGGATCTTTGGCTAAGAAGGATAGAATATAAAATAAAGTTGGAGGTGTTCAAAATCACAATTTTGATGCAGTAAATAAAGATAAATTGTTTCCAATGGCAGAAGAATTGGTAATAAAAGGAGACAGATTCAAGGTGGTTGGCAAAAGAACCAAGGGTAGCTGAGGAAACGTTCAGCCCTTCAAACCTACCCTGCCATTCAATAAAGTCATTGTTCATCTGGTTGTGGTCTCAATTTCACTATCCTGTCTACCCCCCATAACCCTTCACTCCCTTGCCTCTCAAAGGTCTGTCTAACTGTTAAATAAATTCAGTGAACATGCCTCCACTGTTCGCTGGGGAGAATTCCACAGACCAACAACCCACTAAGGGAAAATAATTCTCCTCAACTCAGTCTTTAAAAGGGAGACCTCTTATTCTTGAACTGTGATCCATAGTTCTAGTCTCCCCCAAAAGTGTAAACAACCTCCTATATCTACATAACAAGTCCCCTCAGGATCTTATATGTTGCAATAAGATCATCTCTCATCCTTCTAAACACCAATGCATATAGGCCAAACCTTTTTTCATAGGATAAGCCCTTCATTACATGAATGAGTCAAGTGGACCTTCTTTGTACTGCTTCTAATGCAATTATATATATTTGTTTTAAATAAGGAGACCAAAACTGTACAGAGGGTCTTCTTACAGCTTACAAAATTTTGCCCACTTATTTAACCTGTCTATAACCCCTTTGCAGACTCTCTACCACCTCTTTACAACTTACTTTCCTATCTCTCTTGGTGTCACCAGCAAATTTATGTACCATGAATTCAGTCCCTTCATCCAAATCACTGAGGCAGATTGTAAATAGTTGAGACCCCAGCCCTATACAACTGCAGTAAAACTTCCCTGCTTTTATAATCCATCCCCCTTGCAGTGAAGGCCAACATCCCCTTTGCCTCCATAATCACTTGCTGGACCTGCATACCAACTTTTTGTGTTTCATGTACCAGGACACCTGGGGCAGGATTTCCCCCTCGTTGGGCAGCCGCAGCGGGCAGGCCCAGGAGTGGCTGCGAAAGCGCCACCTGTAATTGGGCCCTGATATTGGTTTCATGTTGGCTTGCCAATTAATGGCAAGCCAGCGTGAAACGCGTGGCTCAGCGCTGCTGGGGTGGGAGCGGGAGGAGGGCGAGCGTGGAAGTTTACACATGTGCTTGAGCCCGCGCAATGAAAGCCTCCTGAGGCAAAGAGCTGCCTCAGGCAGTTGAAGATTTAAAAAAAAACAGAAAATAAAAAACTTAGCTATGTTAAAAACGTGTCACATGAGCAGGATCATTTTATGAATGAAATGTAAAATATTTAATTTAATTTTTAATTGCCGTTGGAAACCTCATCCTGCCTATGGGTGAGGTTTCCTAAAAAATCCAAAGGCCGTTTGGCCTTCTTGCCTGCCCGCCAACTGTAAGGATCGACAGGCAGTGAAAAATCTCATTCAATTATAACTTTAATAGCCTTAATAGGCCTGTTGATTGTTGGTGGGCACGCTGCAGACTCCCATGCACCCACTGACTGAAATATCGCACAAATGTACGATGGTGTCGGGGCACTCCGCCGACGTCATCTTGTATCATTTTACGCTTGACCGGGTCGGGCACGTGCCCGCCCACTCAGCACAAATTTCTGCCTCCAGATCCCTCTGTACCACAGAGTTCTGCAATTTCTCTCCATTAAAATAGTATGCTGTTTTTCTTATCTTCCTGCCAAAGTGGACAAGTTCACATTTTCCTACATTATGCACCATCTGCCAAAATTTTGCCCACTCATTTAACCTGTCTATAACCCCTTTGCAGGCTCTCTACCACTTCTTTACAACTTACTTTCCTACCTATCTTGGAGTCGTCAGCAAATTTATGTACCATGCATTCAGTCCCTTCATCCAAATCACTGAGGCAGATTGTAAATAGTTGAGACCCCAGCACTGATCCCTGTGGCACTGTACTAGTTACATCTTGCCAAAAAAATACCGATTTTCCCTACTTTCTGCTTCCTGTTAGCCAACAAATGCTTTATCCATGCTAATATGTTACCCTCTACACCATGGGCTGAATTCTCCAGTCAGCGAGCGGGGACGGGGCCCGCTAGCCGATGCGTAAAATGATGCCCGGTGACGTCGGGTGGGCATCCTGATGTCACTGCGCATCATTTGGATCTTCAATTCGGCGGGCGCACAGCCAAGTCAGCTGCATGCCCGCCGAACTGTCAAAGGCCTATTAAGGCCTGTTAAAAACTAATTAAAGCAATTAAATGAGCTGCCCGTCCAACCTTAAGGTTGGCAGGCAGGTGAAGAGCCCAGGCGGCCTTCACATTTTTCATGAAACCTCATCCACGGTTGGGATGAGGTTTCATGAAGGGTTTTAAAATCCAATAAAAATTTTTTAAATAATTTTTTGAAAGCGTCACATGAGGGGACATGTTTTAAAAGTTATCAAATGCTTTATTTCAGGTTTTAAACATCAACACAGATTTCAGCGTACACGAAAGGGCACAGGCCTGGACTCAGGGAATCCACCCCCCACCGCCCACACAGGGAGCGCTCAACGCTTCCAGACAAGCATCACGATGGGCGGGCCTTAATTGGCCCACCCAAGTAAAATGGTGGTGCGGCCCCAATTGGGGGCGCCGATCAGGTTCATGCCCGCCCCTGGACAACAACTCCCCCCCAACCACAGACAGGGGGATAATTTTCCCCATGTTCTCTTTACTTGAGTAGTGACCTTTGATGTGGTATTTTATCCAAGCATACCACATCTACAGGTTCCCCTTGATCCACTTTGCTTGTTACTTCCTCAAAAAAGTCTAATACATTCGTTAAACATGATTTCCCTTTCACAAAGCCATGTTGACTCTGCCTGATCACATTATGATGTTCAAAGCATCCTATTACAACCTCTTTAATAATGGGTTCTAGCAATATCCCCATGACAGATGTTAGGCGAACTGGTCTATTTTTATATATTCATGCATGGGATGTGGGCATTGCTGGCTAGGCCAGTATTTATTGCCCATCCCTAATTGCCCTTGAGCAGGTGGTGGTAAGCCACCTTGTTGAACTGCTGCAATCTATGTGGTGTAGGTACACCCAGAGTGTTGTTAGGAAGGGATTTCCAGGATTTTAACCCAGCGACAATGAAGGAATAGTAATATAGTTTTTTTTCTATTCATTCATGCAATATGGGCACCGCTGGCTAGGCTACCATTTGTTGCCTATCCCTAATTGTCCCTGTTCAGTGGGCATTTTTTTTAAGTGTCAACTATATTGCTGTGGTTCTGGAGTCACATGTAGGCCAGACCAGGTAAGGAAAGCAGATTTCCTTCCCTAAAAGGAATTAGTGAACCAGATGGGTTTTTACAACAATCAGCAATGTTTTGTGGTCATCATAAGACTTTAATTCCAGATTTTTATTGAATTCAAATTTCCCATCTTCGGTAGTGGGATTTTAACCCAGGACCCCACCCAAGATCATTACTCTCATCCTCCGGAAAACTAGTCGAGTGATAATATCACAGTGCCACCGCTTCCAAGTCAGTATGGTGTGTGGCTTGGAGGGGAACTTGCAGGTGATGGTGTTCCCAATCATCTGCTGTCCTTGTCCTTCTAGGTGGTGGATGTTGTGGGTTTGGAAGCCATGTTGATGGAGCCATGGTGTTTTGTAGTTTCCTGCTTTCTGTCTCCCTCCTTTCTTGAATAAAGGTGTCACATTAACTATTTTCCAATCCACTGAGACATTTCCAGAAGTTAAGGAACTTTGGAAGATTATAACCAATTCATCTACCATCTCTGTAGCCAATTCATTAAGACCCTAGGGTGCAGGCCATCTAGGCCCTAGAGACTTGTCAGCCTTTATGTCTAATAGTTATCCCAGCGTCTTTTCCCGAGTGATAGCGATTATTTTAAGTTTCTCCCTCCCGTTCACCCTTTGATTTTTAAATATCTTTGGGAAGTTCTCTAAGTCTTCTGTACTGAAGACAGACACAAAATACCTGTTCAATGCCTCCACCATTTCTTTTTTTTCCATGATCAATTTCCCACACTCACTCTCTAGAGGACCAACACTAGCTTTAGTTGCTCTTTTCCTATTTAAATACTTACAGGACCTCTCACTATCTGTTTTTATAATACTAATTGACTTTCTTTCATACTATCCCTCTTTATTTTTTTTAGTCATTTATTGCTGGTTCTTAAAAGTTGACCAATGTTCTGACCTTCCAATAACCTTTGCATACTTATACAGTGTTTCCTTCAACTTATTACTATCCTTAACTTGTTTATTCAGCTTTGGATGATGCATCCTTCTCAAAGGGTCTTTCTTTCTTACTGGGATAAATCATTGCTGAGAGTCATTAAATATCTCCTTAAAAGCCTGCCGCCACATCTCTACTGCCCTACCTTTTAAATTAGTTTCCCAGTTCACTTTAGCTAGCTTTGCTTTCATACTCTTATAATTACCTATATTCAGGTTTAAAACACTAGTCTAAGACCCATACTTTAGCCCTTCAACCTGAACATGAAATTCTATCATGTTATGATTGCTATTGCCTAAAGGCTCCTTTACCACGAGGTAATTGATTAACCATGTCTCATTGCTCATTACCAGGTCTAGGATAATCTGTTCCCTGGTTGGCTTTAGAATATTCTGTACTAAGAAATTATCCTACATACACTCTATACAGTACTTTGTGCTGTATCTTATGATTCTAAGATTTATATCACTAACTCATACCTGACCAAAGCTGGATCCTTTCACCTCCTTGCTTACCAGGAATTCGCTAACTTCATTTTCAATAGGGTAAAAGATTCCACGTGGGCTGCACTTGATGGTAGAGTAACCATGTAGCTACATGTTTAACAATAGAGCCTTATTAGCTTCAGGTCTCCTCATTTTAAAGCACAGTTGTTGGAACTATTCCCATGAATTGAATTGAACTTAGAGAAAGAAGTGAAAAAAATAATATTAAGGTTGGTAGTGCACAACTTGATGGTTCCTGAGTGGGCAAATGCAATTTGAAAGTAATTGAAATATTTGAATAATAGAGCCCTTAGGTGCATGTTATCCTCTGTGGTTAGCTGGGCTCATTATATCACTGTAGCTTAACAAATAATTTGAACAGATGATAAAAACATGCACTCATATCTAGGGTTCAGTGCCTACCATAATTGGATTGCAACGGGGCAAGCAGCTGAAATTCTGCAACTCCAACTGGTTGAGCCAGCTTTTGATGGAGTATTATGTATATCCATTCTATAGTAAGGAAGATATTCCTGTTGAGTTGCATTGCTTACCATGCCAATCATGACGAACTGTTGTTTGCCTAGCAAGGGTTCAAATGGTGATAGTCTGATAGCAAACTATTTTCCTTTTGGAAATGGAAACTTAAGGATGAATCTTAACTCACCCCCAATCTGGCAGGAATAGTGCTAATGGCAGTTCAGGTGTGTGGGGAGGTTTATGGCCTGTTCCCAGCATGTTCATATGTCCACTGCAGCATTTTAACTAGCCTGAAATCAGACACAGGAAGGATGTACGACAAGAGAAGCTGGGATTAATATAAATGGCAAATATTTGGCATACAACCCATGATTTCAGTCCATTTATTCACATCATATACCATGGCAAGAAGATCACCTTCTGGGAGCACAAACAGCTGGACCTGCGAGGGACCCCTTTACTAGAGCAACGGACTGAATTAGAAAAAAAAACTCCAGGAGCGACATCCCAGGAAAACTGTAAGTATATTGGTTGGTGAGAAGCTACTGTTTAGGAGTGTGTTTAAGTAGCTTAAAGCTAAAAAAAAGTATTTATAAAGAAGTAGCTGCTTGGATTTCAGTAAGGAACACTAGCAATAGGGAAATAAAGTTAAATCAAGTCAAAGTGAAATAAAGTAATAGAGTAAACCAAAGAAAGATAAAGTTAGCGTAAGTGTAGTAAAGTTAAGTTACTGGTAATTTATTCTACTCGTTCTACCTACTCTAAGTGTAATTAAGAGTTTTTAGAGTTATGGGATGGCAGATCAGCTTGGCCAATTGAAGTGTACATCCTGCGGTATGTGTGAAGTCGTGGATACACCATGTGTCCCTGACAAACACATCTGTAGGA
Organism: Carcharodon carcharias; assembly: GCF_017639515.1. NCBI lineage: Eukaryota > Metazoa > Chordata > Chondrichthyes > Lamniformes > Lamnidae > Carcharodon > Carcharodon carcharias. Next base: position 204,826,724 of record NC_054467.1, read on the forward strand.
AGTGTCACCAGCTGCACAAGCTTGAGCTCCGGGTTTCATAATTTGAGTGGTGGCTGGAGTCACTGTTGTGCATCCGCGAGGCAGAGGAATACGTGGATAGCACATTTCGAGAGGTGGTCACACCACAGGTCAGAAGCATACAGCCAGAGAGGGAATGGGTGACTGCCAGGCAGGATTTCATCTTAAAAGGACTGGGACTGATATGCTCGCAGGGAGATTTGCTAGTGCTGTTGGAGTGGATTCAAAATAGCTTGTTAGAATGGTGGGAACCTGATAGTGACCGAAATTGGAAGAAAGTAAAATTAGTAACAGGAAATGATAGTGAGACTGGAAGGCAGGAGAAACAAAGTAGAGCATTGAGTATCCCTCAAATGCAGAACAATGTCAAAAAGACAAAGTTAAGGGCACTCTACCTGAATGCGCGCATTAGGGAGGTCATGTTACAGTTGTATAGAGCCTTGGTGAGGCTACAGCTGGAGTACTGTGTGCAGTTCTGCTCACCACATTATAGGAAGGATGTGATTGCATTGGAGGGGGTGCAGAGGAGATTCGCCAGGATGTTGCATTGCATGAAACATTTAAGTTATGAAGAGAGGTTGGATAAGCTTGGGTTGTTTTTGTTGGAGCAGAGAAGACTGAGGGGCGACCTGATCGAGGTGTACAAGATTATGAGGGGCATGGACAGGGTAGATAGGGAGCAGCTGTTCCCCTTAGTTGAAGGGTCTGTCACGAGGGGACGTAAGTTCAAGGTGAGGGGCAGGAGGTTTAGGGGGGATGTGAGGAAAATCCTTTTTACCCAGAGGGTGGTGATGGTCTGGAATGCATTGCCTGGGAGGGTGGTGGAGGTGGGTTGCCTCACATCATTTAAAAAGTACCTGGATGAGCACTTGGCACTTCATAACATTCAAGTCTATGGGCCAAGTGCTGGTAAATAGGATTAGGTAGGTAGGTCAGGTATTTCTCACGTGTCGGTGCAAACTTGATGGGCCAAAGGGCCTCTTCTGCACTGTGATTCTGTGATTCGCAATAAGGTAAATAATCTAAAGGCACAAATAGAGGTAAATGGTTATGATATAGTTGCCAATACAGAAACACGGCTGCATGGTGACCAAAACTGGGAACTGAATACTCAAGGGTATTCGATGTTTAGGAAGGACACACAAAAAGGAAAAGGAAGTGAAGTTGCACTGATAATAAGGGATGAGATCAGTGCTTAGTAAGGCAGGATCTCAGATCGGAAGAACAATGTGTGGAATCTGTTTGGGTGGAGGTAAGAAACAGCAAAGGGCAGCAGACATTGTTTACAGGCCACCAAACAGTTGTGGTAATATGGGGCATGGTATTAATTAGGAGATGACAGATGTATAGTACTCTTGGGTGACTTCAATCTGCATATAAACTGGGTAAACCAACTGAGCACTAATGCTGTGGAAGAGGAGTTTCTAGAGTGTGTTAGGGATGGTTTTCTAGAGCATTATGTTGAGGAACCAACTAGAGGACAGGCTATCTTAGATCTAATATTCTGTAATGAAAAAGGGCTAATTAATAATCTCACTGTAAAAGAACCTTTAGGGTTGAGTGACCACAACACAATAGAATTTTACATTATGTTTGAAAGTGAGGTAGTTCATTCTGAAGCAAGGTTGTTAAAGTTGAATAAAGGAAATTATGTAGGCATGAGGGATAAATTGGCTGAGGTGATTCGGAAAATACATTAAAAGGTATGACTGTACATAGGCAATGGATAGTCTTCAAAGAACTATTACATAGCTTACAGCACCTATACACTCCTTCAAGGTGCAAAAACCCAAAAAGGTCAGTCAACCGTGGCTGGCAAATGAAGTTAAGGATTGTATAAGATTAAAGGAAAAGGCTTATAAAGTTGCCAGAAATAGCAGTAAACCTGAGGATTGGGAGGTTTTTAGAATACAACAAAGGAAGACCAAGAAACTGATAAAGAAAGGGAGAATAGAATGTGAATGCAATCTAGCAAAAAACATAAAAATGAACTATAAAAGCTTCTGTAGGTATGTAAAAAGGAAGCATTTGGCTAAGACAAATGTGCGTCCATTGCAGGCAGAGTCAGAAAAATTCATAATGGGAAATAGAGAAATAGCAGAGAAGCTAAATTATTACTTTGTGTCTGTTTTCACTGAGGAACATACAGGAAATCTCCCTGAGTTAGAGATCCAAGGGACTATGGAGAATGAGGAGTTGAAGGAAATTAGTGTAAGCAAGAAGGTTGTTTTGGAAAAATTAATGGGGCTGAAAGTTGATATGTCCCCGGGATCTAATATTCTGCATCCCAGAGTGTCGAAAAAAGTTGCTATAGGGATAGTGGATGCATTGGTGATCATTTTCCAAAATTCTATAGATTCCGGAATGGTTCCTGAAGGCTGTAAGGTAGCAAATGTCACCCCACTACTTAAGAAGGGAGGGAGAGAGAAAACAGGGAACTACAGACCTGTTAGCCTTACATCAGTAGTAGGGAAAATGCTAGAATCTATTATAAAGGATGTGATAAATGGATGCTTGGATAATCATGATCTGATTGGGCACAGTCAGCATGGGTTTGCGAATGGGAAATCATGTTTGACAAACTTGGAGTTTTTTGAGGATGTTACTAACAAGATTGATAAAGGAGAGTCGATTGGTGTGGTATACTTGGATTTTCAGAAGGTTTTTGATAAAGTCCCCCACAGGAGGTGGATTAGAAAAATAAAAGCACATGAGATAGAAAGCAATATATTGGCATGGGTTAAGGATTGGCTAACAGGCAGAAAACAGAGAGTAGGAATAAACAGGCCATCCTTGTATTGGCAGGTTGTGACTAGTGACTGTGACCAGCTCTACAAGGAGTGAAGACAATTCAGAGCTGAAGTCCCAGACAAGAGTATCTTTTCTGTTGGGGCTCTCGGAAACTTGCAGTTCTGCGTAATTAATGACAGAGGTTGTTTTGATATCTTCTGTCATTTTAAGAAGGTTCAGGGCAACACAGGCATCTCTGCTCAGAAGGGAAAAAGGCTGGTTACAGATGAAGTACATTACTTCAAAAATGTGCTTGCCACTATACCTTAATGGTTCCGGAATCATTCCTATAACCAACTGGAAGCCAGGTTCCTCCAGGCCCATAGAGCGGTGTGTCTGTCATTCGTAGCAGAGGTCTCTCAGCCAGGGCTCCTTGCCTCAGAGGACCATAACACTGGGTCCCATATCCAATTTAAAGTTTGTGAGAATGTCATTCACCAAGATGTCCGTGTTCCTGAATGAAAATCCATGATCTTTGACCTCACCAAAGAAGCTCTTAGTATGGTACCTTGACCTCATGCATCGTCTTGGGATCATCTGTGGTTGTGTTAGCTTTACATAGCTTTCTGAAATGTCCAATGTGGTTGCAGTTAAAACACTGCTCAAGTTAAAATATGTGTCAAATGATTTTAAAACATCGTCAAATTTTGCTGAGGATTCATTGATTTCTTGTTTAGCAATTATATCATCAACTATTGGACCTGCAAAATAAAGCAGTATGTTAACCTGTTCACCTTCTGTCTCTTTATCTAGACCCAAAATAATTATGTATCTGAGGAATCTTTTTCTCCAATGTCCCCAAATTTGTGACTGATCTGTGCCTTGGATGAATCAGATTTTCGATCCATGGTCATTTGAATTTAAAAGTGTATATAGCTTTAAATGCTGTTAGGAATTCCAAGATGGTATTGCTGTATGCATCTACTCAGTGAGGTTTCTTGCACTTGTTGGTTTTGGTGACCTCCCGCAGTAATGGCATTCGCAATTTCTGTGTTTTAAAATGTTCAGCAGTGACTCCCTGGATTGACCATTCAGGGCCTCCCCCATAGTATTTTTCAGTTTTCTCAGCTTTTGTTTGGCTTTTTAGCTGACGTTTATTTTGTAATTTTTTTATCATTCAGAGCAAGCTCGACTGCTATGTGGTCAGGCGCTGTCTCAGGACGCGGAGTATTCGCAGTGCATTTTAAAATGGCAATTCTCGCTGCTAAGTTAAAAGCTGTTTAAACTTCATTCTGGGCATGAACTTAAGTTTTTGCGCTTACCCCAACTAGGTCTTCTGAATCTGCTCTCTTTGGATATTGAAGTTGGAATTCCGCAGGATTCATTGGAGTCTTGCACTGCACTATGGAGTATTAGTTCTGCCTTCTGCTTACAATCCAGCTTTGGAGCTTCCCTCAGTGCGTTTTCACTTCTGATGTTTTCGGTCAGGTCAGAATGCTATTCTTTTCAATCTTCCAGGTTTTAAATTTCTTCTCCAGCCTCTGTGAGGCTTTGAGTTTTTCTTTTGGCTGTCACCACGTTTTACATATATACGGTATGAGGTCTAAGCTCCATGATTGCCTTTACACCCACCTCTGTCCAATACAAGAGTGCCCTCTAGACCCGGGTCATGTGTTCCTTTACATAACAGTGTGGGGGGTACTGTACCCAGTCCAACATTAATGATTTCTATACCTGACCCTTATACGACAATTAGCATTACACCACACCCTTTTTTTCTTTCTTCTGCGCAGTGGGAGGAACTCTTAGTTGTAGGTGATACTGGCATTTAATAAGCACGTGAAATTGTAGCATACATAGGGATAATTCTAAGTTACTTAAGAAAATAATTAAAATAAGTGAACTAAATAAAATAAGTAACAATGGCAGAACAGGTGTTGTGTTGCAGCTGTGGAGTGTGGGTTTTTCTGGGCAGGACAAACATGGCTGCAAAAAGTAGAAGCATCTAGAGGAATTCTGAATCGGGATTATTGAACTGGAATCTAAACTGCAGACACTGCGCAATACCAGGGAGGGGAGATATGCCTGGGTACTTTGTACCAGAATGGATTAGGGTCATCAGTTTTGGTCAGCAGTAAGGGACCAAGAGTAAAGGTAAAGGGACTGAGCAAAGAGTGGTGGAGGATCTTCAACCTTTGCAACTGTCAAACAGGTTTGAGGAGCTTGCAATCTGTATGGATGAAGTGAGGCCTGCAGGGTAGATGAGTAGACTGGCCATGGCACCACGGTACACCAAATTGTTCAAGTGAGGGGAGGAAAAAGAAATGTGGTTGTAGGTGACAGTATAGTCAGTGGGAATGACAGTGTTCTCTGCAGCAAATAGCGAGAGTCCAGAAGGCTGAGTTACCTCTCTAGCACCAGGGTTTGGGACAACTGCTCGGGCCTGGAGATGAACTTACAATGGGAGGGGGAGGATCCAGTCATCAGTGTGCATGTAGGTATCAATGACATAGGCAGGACAAGGAAAGAGGTTCTGCATAATCATTATGTGAAGCTAGGCACCAAATTAAGAAGCAGAACCTCAATGGTAATAATCTTTGGATTATTACCTGAGCCATGTGTAAATTGGCATAGAGCAAATAAGATTAGACAAATTAATGCATGGTTCAAAGACTGGTATGGGAGAAGTGGTTTCTGGTTTGTGGGGCACTGAAACTGGCATTGGGAGTAATGGGGGCTGTACCATTAGGATGGTCTACACCTGAACTGCGCTGGAACCATTGTTCTAGTGAACCACATAACTAAGGAAGTAGAGAGAGTTTTATCACTAAATAGTGGAGACAAGGGATCAAATTTGGGAAGGTGTGGCAAATCAATGAGTATAGACAAAGCAAGAGAGCAAGGTATTGATATGGGAAGCTATAAACAGACCATTCCAGGAAGGGACAGAGAGTAAAATTCTAAGATTAAGGCAGCAGATAAGGCTAGAGGCTACAAAAATAATAATAGGACAAAATAAATACCCATTACCTGAATGCACACAGCATTTGAAACAAAACAGATGAACTGAAAGCACAAATATAAATAAATAAGTACGATCTGATAGCCATTACAGAGACATGGCTGCAGAATGACATAGATTGGGACCTGAATATTAAAGAGTACATGACATTTCGGAAAGACAGGAAGCTAGAAAAAGGTGGGAGGATAGGTCTGTTAATTGATGATGGTATTAGCATAGTAAAGAGGGGTGACCTAAGTTCAGGGAACCAGAATGTAGAAGCAGTTTGGGTAAAGATGAGAAATGACAAATGCAAGAAGTCACTTGTGGGAGTGGTGTACAGGCCACTTAACAGTTACCACATGGGGTGTAAAGGAAGAAATGATTGGAGCTTGTCAGAAAGTTATGGCAATTATCATGGGGGAATTTAATTTGCAAATAGTCTAGAAAAGTCAGATGGCCAAAGATAGCCGAGATGAGAATTCATAGAATGTTTTCAGGATAGCTTCTTAGAACAGTATGTTCTGGAGCCAATCAGAGAGCAGACTATATTGGCCAGAATTGTGCTATGAGATAGGATTAATTAAGAACCTCATAGTGATGGCACCGCTAAGTAGCATCAATCCAAATACAATTGAATATTGCATTCCGTTTGAGGGAGGGAAGAGTGGCTCTGAAACTAATACTTTAAACTTAAATAAAGGCAATTATGAGGGCATGAAATAAGAACTGGCTAAAATGAGCTGGAGAATTAGATTAAGAGGTAGGTCACTAGAGATGCAGTGGCAGACATTGAAGGGGATATTTCAGAATACACATAATGGATACATTCTAAAAAGAGAGAAAAATTTCAAGCTCGACATCCGTAAGAAAAAATAATATCAAACTTAAAGAAGAAGCATATAAATAGCGCAAAGATGAGTGGCAGGCTAGAAGGTTAGACAGAAAATAAAAAGCAGGAAAGAATGACTACAAGATTAATAAGGAGGGAAAAATTAGAGTACGAGAGAAAGCTAGCGAGAAATACAAAGACAAATAATAATATGAGATTCTATAGATATTTTAAAAAGAAGAGTTAACAAAATGAGCATTGGTACTATAAAAAGTGAGTCTAGGGAATTAATAATGGAAAATAAGGAGATAGCAGGTGAATTGAACAGGTATTTTGTATCAAAAACAGAATTACCTGGAAAAACTCAGCAGGTCTGGCAGCATCGGCGGAGAAGAAAAGAGTTAATGTTTCGAGTCCTCATGACCCTTCGACAGAACTTGAGTTCGAGTCCAAGAAAGAGTTGAAATCTAAGCTGGTTTAAGGTGTGTGGGGGTGGGGTGGGGGGAGAGAGAGAGAGAGAGAAGTGGAGGGGGTTGGTGTGGTTGTAGGGACAAACAAGCAGTGATAGAAGCAGATCATCAAAAGATGTCACAAACAACAGAACAAAAGAACACATAGGTGTTAAAGTTGGTGATGTTATCTAAACGAATGTGCTAATTAAGAATGGATGGTAGGGCACTCAAGGTATAGCTCTAGTGGGGGTGGGGAGAGCATAAAAGATTTTAAAATATTTAAAAATAATGGAAATAGGTGGGAAAAGAAAAAATTATATAATTTATTGGGAAAAAAACAAAAGGAAGGGGGAAACAGAAAGGGGGTGGGGATGGAGGAGGGAGCTCAAGACCGAAAGTTGTTGAATTCAATATTCAGTCCGGAAGGCTGTAAAGTGCCTAGTCGGAAGATGAGGTGTTGTTCCTCCAGTTTGCGTTGGGCTTCACTGAAACAATGCAGCAAGCCCAGGACAGACATGTGGGCAAGAGAGCAGGGTGGAGTGTTAAAATGGCAAGCGACAGGGAGGTTTGGGTCATTCTTGCGGACAGACCGCAGGTGTTCTGCAAAGGAGTCGCCCAGTTTACGCTTGGTCTCTCCAATGTAGAGGAGACCACATTGGAAGCAACGAATGCAGTAGACTAAGTTGGGGGAAATGCAAGTGAAATGCTGCTTCACTTGAAAGGAGTGTTTGGGCCCTTGGACGGTGAGGAGAGAGGAAGTGAAGGTATTTTGTATCGGCCATCCCTATACAGGATACAAGTAACATCCCAGAAAAAGCTGTAAAACAGGAAATTGAAGGGAGGGTGGAACTCATAAAAACTACAATCACAGGGAAGTGGTATTGAGCAAATTGTTGGAGCTGTGGCTGACAAGTCCCTGGGTCTTGATGGACTTCATCCTAGGGTCTTAAAAGAAATGGCTAGTGAAATAGATGATACAATGTCTTTAATTTTCCAAATTTCCTAGATTCAGGAAAGATTCCATTAGATTGGAAAATAAAATGTAATTCCTTTATTCAAAAAGGAGGGAAACTGAAAGCAGGAAACTACAGGCCATTTAGCTTAACATCTGCCATAGGGAAAATGTTGGAAGCATTTAAAGGCATTATAGCGGGCACTTAGAAAAAATCAAGTGAATCAGGCAGAGTCAACATGGTTTTGTGAGAGGGAAATCATGTTGACTCAATTTATTGGAGTTCTTTGAAGAAGTAACGTGCTGTGGATAAAGGAGAACCAGTGGATGTACTGTACTTAGCTTTCCAGAAGACATTTGATAAGGTGCCACATCAAAGGTTATTGCGCAAATTAAAAGCTTATGGTGTAGGGGGTAACATATTGGCATGGATAGAAGATTTGCAAGCCAACAGGAAACAGAGAGTAGGCATAAATGGGTCATTTTCTGGTTGGCAGAATGTGATGAGTGGTGTGCTACAGGGATCAATGCTGGGCCTTAACTTCTTACAATTTATTTAAATGACTTAGATGATGCGTCCAATGGTATAGTTGCTAAATTTGCTGATGACACAAAGATAGGTAGGAAAGTAAGTTGCCAAGAAGACATAACATGGCTACAAAGGGGTATAGATAGGTTAAATGAGTGGGCTTTGATTTGGTAAATGGAATGTGGTGAGGGCAAATGTGAAAATGCTCATTTTGGCAGGAAGAATACAAAGAAACATATTTTCTAAATGATGAGAGATTGGAGAGCTCTGAGATGCAGAAAGGTCTGGGTGTCCGAGTACATGAATTGTAAAAGGTTAGTATGTTGGTACAGCAAGGAATTAGGAAATGCCATAGAATTTTATTGTTTATTGCAAGGAGAATTGGACACAAAAGTAGGATGATTATGCATCAGTTATTCAGGGCATTGGTGAGACCACATTTGGAGTACTGTGTACAGTATTGGTCTTATTTAAGGAAGGATGTAAATGTGTTGGAAGCAGTTCAGAGAAGGTTTACTAGACATACCAGGAATGGGAATGTTGTCTTATGAGGAAATGTGGGACAGATCTGGAATGTAGCTGCTGGGAATCCACAGTGTTATACTTTAAAAATAAAGTTGAGAACAATTCCAAACAGTCCACTTTAGTAAACAGCTGAAACTACAGCCAGCTTATCACCAGCTAACAATCAACCAATATCCTGCACTGTGCTTTACTTGTATTCAGTGACATGTCATCTGAGGAATTAATTCTAGCCACTAGCCAACTTTACTCAGAAACAGCTACTCGATTTTAACCAACTGTTACTTGCAGTTGCTCTAAAGTCACTTGCTGTTTCTATATATGACCTACTACCACCTATTTACTTGCACCAAAATCTCTCTTGTCAGTTAATTACTCTTACCCTCTGTTCTACCACGGACTCGAGTTCCTTCTTTTTCCCCCAACTTTGCCCTGGACCTGTATTTGCTTAAAAACTGTCAATATCTTCCAGTTTAAATGAAAGGTCAATGACCTGAAACGGTTTAGCTCTCCACAGCTGCTGCTGAGTGTTTCCAGTATTTCCGTTTTTATTTTCAGTTTCCAGTATTTGCAGTATTTTGCTTTTTTTGCAGAACTTGTAGCATAATGGGCCACAATTGCATTTCTGTTAGAGTCATATTGGTACTGATTTCCTTTTAATTTACAGTTAGTTTATCGTCTTTGCAGCAATGTGAAAAGTGAGGAGTTTTGTGCTGTATAGAATGTAACATATTGCAAGGTCTGAGCATTTTGTTATTTGCCCTCACTGCTGCCCTCTATGTTCTGCTGGGGAGCTGTAAATAAAGTTAGTTCAATAATGGTTGCCTGTAGCTGAGCATTTGTTAGTCTTAGTGCAATACACAACAGAAAGATGACAGCTAGGATGGAATGGATTTTTTTTACACTTCATTTGAGAAATTTAGAACTGAAGAACATTGTGACATACTTTTAGTACTTCTAAAGTTGATTTTGAGGAAGTTTGAGCAATTTGAAAGATTGCATTGTGTACCACATCGTATTCAGGTACACAATGAGTCACCATGGTGCGCAATTGAAAAATGACACTGAAGACATAATTGGGGACAATAGGGGAATTCATCACAAACAACGATGGCTGGTGTAATTGTGAATGAAGGTTGCACATTTGGCTGAAAATGATTAAAATATTAGATGAGAATAAAGCAAATGTTTTCCTCAACATGATGGGGCCAGTTGCTTCTGATGCAGTTTTTCAACCAATGTTGACTGAGATACACCAATTTGATGGAATATGCTGAAATTAATGAAATTCCGTACTCATTTCACGGCACTATTAAGAATGAGAGTCGTATTCCATGAAAAGAAGCAATTAATTGACAGGTGAGACTGTTGCAGATTACATTCTCAAATTAAAGAAACTCTCACAGTGCTGTGGATATGGCACAAACTTAGAAGTCAACCTCAGAGATGCGTTCGTAAAAGGCATAAAGGACAATAAAATTCAGGCCAAGCTTTTGAGAAAAAGCAATAAGCAGGTGAGGCAGGAGGCCTGCAGTGAGGCCATAGCCATGGAAATGTCAGAAAGAGATAGTTTCAAATTGCAAGGGTGTTCTTTGCCTGAGCTGGCAGGGGACGTCCACCGGATTTCAGTGAGATCCTGGCTACAGCACTAAGTTCACAGTCATGGAGTCAGAAATTTAGATACAACAATTGTCATCAAGCATTTCCAGTCAAAGTACATCACCCGTGGCAAAGTTGGCCATATCCAGATAGCATGCAAGTGCAGAGGAAGCAGTGATGCTCCAGGTCATAACAAAGTTCCAGGTTGCAGCCATGCATCAGATCATGGTCCTGGTAGATCTAAAGCTAATTCAGGAGTTTGGAAATCCTCAAATGCAAAAATGATTGATGTGGAAACAGAAGTTGATGTTATCGAACAGTAAGATCAAGCATTGTGCTCAGTCGAGGAGCAAGGAAAACAATGCATGGATGATGAGATAATAGGGCTAAAGGTAACATTTTAGTGCCCACAGTAGAAATGAAAGCTGGATATTCACAACTTACTTTCATTGTTGATACAGCTGCAGCAGTGTTTGTTATCGCAGTAGGAGAGCACAAGGAGTCTCCAAGTTGTATCCCCTTACACAAAACTGGTGTGAAACTTACTAGTTATTCCAATAGGAGTATTCCAGTGCTAGGTCAGATTAATGTTAAGGTGGAATTCAGTGATACATCCCATTATTAGCCTTTGGTAATAGTAGGATGGAACAAAGTCTTCCTGATGAGAAGAAATTGGATGAAGGTGAAACAGTTAAACAAGGCTAAGTTATTTACAGTTGGGATCAGTAAGAGTATTAAGTAAGTCCAAAGAGCACACAAAGTGGTCATTGAGCATGGAGGACCAAATGTTAAAATTAGCCATCTTTATGATAGTAAATGTCATAAGGGGGAGATGGTGCCATAATAGTAATATCACTGGACTAGTAATCTAGAGGCCCAGGCTAATGCTCTGGGGACAAAATCCCTCTATGGCAGCTGGTTGAATTCAAATTCAAGTAATAATCCAAAATTGAAAAGCTAGTCTCAGTAATGGTGAATATGAAACCATTGTTGATTTCAGAAAAAAAAAACCCATCTGGTTCACTAATGTCCTTTAGGGAAGGAAATCTTGCCATCCTTACCTGGTCTGGCCTACATGTGACTCCAGACTTGTAGTTGACTCTTAACTATCCTCTGAAAAGGTGTGACAAGCCACTCAGTTCAAGGACAAATAGGGAAGGGCAATAAATGCTGGCCCTGCCAGTGACATCTACTTCCCATGAAAGAATAAATTTAAAAATTCAGCAGATCATTCAAATGTGGATGTTCTTTCAAAATTTTCCTTGAAGACTGAATCATTACATGTGAATTACTATGCATACAGAAATGGCATGGTAGTGTCTGCTAGAGAAATTAGTGAGGAAACTCAGAAGGATGTGGTGCTCAGTAAAATGCTGAATTATGTCATGATTGGCTGGCCTATAGTGTGTGATGATGAGAAATTGCAAGAATATTTCACACACAGAAATGAACAACTGTTTTGTTGTACAAAACTTGAGTATTGCTGATAACAGAGACATTTCAATGCTTTTTGTCTTGCACTTATCAGGACAGTTCAAGTTTCAAATAATGTTTGGTAGTTAACTGTCAGTCAGCATCAACTGGTGATTTCTCCATGGCATATCCATCAGAGTCAACTTGCCAACCAATCAGCACTCTCTCCTCATACAGTATAAATTGTTGTTTTCCCCTCATATTGGTATTCTTATGAAGTGTCCTGATGAGTGCAAGACAAAAAGCTTTGACTTGTCTCTTATTTCATTTCTATGTACTGCTGAAAAGAGTGTAGGTCAAGGCTGTCTCCTATAGGGTTTAAGAGTCATTATTCTGCCAAGGTATAGAGACAGAGATTGTAAAAGGAACTTCATGAAGAGCGCATACAGATAATCCACATGAAAGCAGTGGCAAGAAGCTATTTTTGGTATCCAAAGATAGATAGAAATATTGAAGATTTTGTGAAAAGTTGTGAAGTGTATCTTTGAATGAGAAATAATCTAACCAAAGTTCCTCTCATCCCATATTCAAACACAAGAAAATCTTTGGAACTGGTACATGTCAATTGCTTTGAAGTGGAAAGGAAAAAATATTCCTATAGCAAGTGGATAAATGTTGAGGTTTTGAGAAGCTGGTTTGCAATTTATGGGTTGCCAGAGGTGTTGGTGTCAGATAATGGTCCCACAGTTAGGTCAGAATAATTTGAAATATTTCTCAGTAAGAATGGAATCAAACACACTCTAGTACTACCATATCACTCAGCATTGAATGATGCTGCAGAAAAAAAATGATGATATTTTTGTTAAATGCAATCTGGTGTTAAGGAAATACATTTTTTTTACATGTAAATTACTTTGAATGTATGGTTTTATCATATATATATATAGATGTTTTGATTGTGATTACAGTAAAAACAACAATGCAAACCAACCTGTTCAATTTTCAGTTTGATATTGATTTAGTCATATTGTACTCTGGGAAATTATGTACATATTCCACCTTACATTTTAATATGCAAGCTGTTTTTTAAGTTGGAGAGCAGTGTAGTATATTGGAAGATCTGAGCATTTTGTTATATTGACCTCTCTACTGCCCTCTTGGGAGGTGTAACTAAAGTTAGTTCAATAATGGCTGCCTGCAGCTGAGAATGTGCTTGGCTTACTCAGTACAACTCAACATGTGAAGTGAACAACTTCCATTACCAAACTGCTTCAAAGACCACAGCTGTCAAGTAAAGTATATTACTTGTTTAAAATTGATGCACATTTAAAACCTTTAAGATACAGGATGGCTGTAGAAAGGCATCTACATTACAACATTATACCAATCGTGTGTTGAATTTTAATTAGCTGCAATAGGTTTGTCACAAAGCTCCTCAAATTTATTTAGAAAGCACTAACATTATGAGACTTCAAAAGATTGGCCAGAATATTGGCGTTGGCATGGGGGCGGGGTGGGCTTGACGTGTCGATGCGCAAAATGACGTGGGTACCGACGTCATTGCGCGTCATTCCGATATTGCGTTCGGCGGGTATGCGCCAGAGGCGGCTGCACGACCACCAAACTGTCAAAGGCCTACTAAGGCCATTAAGAAAATCATTTACATCTTTAACACCTCTGCCCATCCAACCTTAAGGTTGGTGGGCAGGCGAGGAGCCCAAGCGGCCTTCACGTTTTCCAGTAAATCTCATCCACGGAGCTGCCTCAGGGAGATTTCTGCGCGCTTTCGCACGCATAAGCGAAAGAGCGCTGGCCTGGATTCTCCTTCCTCCCCTCGCCCGCACAGGTAGCGCTGAGCACTACGGGATGTACACCTATGCTGGGCAGGCCTTAATTGGCCCGCCCATGTAAGATGGCGGCGCGCAGCCGATCACGGGTGGCAATCGGCTCTGCGAACGCCCCCACCTACTTCCGCCCAGCCTGCCTGACATAGGTAAGATTCAGCCCATTATTTCAGAAATGCGATATAAAATTAGGGGCAGAATTTTGTCCTCATCGGGCATGCACGGCCTGAGAGCGGTAATGAAGCCTGCCAACGGGCCCCAACATGGGTTTCATGCAGGCTGGCCATTTAGTGGCCAATCAATGGCCAGCCAGCATGAAACGCATACTGCAGGGCTCAGTGCTGCCAAGGTGGGGACAGGGGGAGTGCAAGCGCGCAAGTGTGCGCATGTGCAGGGGTGGTGCAATAAAAGTTCCCTGAGGCACAGAAACTGCCTCAGGGAGCTGCAAAATTTTGAAAATTAAAAATTATAAAATGTTAATAACGTGTCCCCTCAGGTGACTCTGTCGGCATGTGGGGCTGGGCCTGACAGGCCGACGCGCAAAATGACGCAAAATGACGTCAGGCAACCGCCCCGATGTCATTGCGCGTCATCCCGATATTGCGTTCGGCAGGTGTGCGCCGGACTCTGTCACATGAGCAGGGACAGGTTAGATATTGGTTTGAAAATTTAAAATTTTTTTTTAAAATCACTGATCGAAATCTCATCCCGCCCATGGATGAGGTTTGGCAAAAAATCCAAAGGCCACTTGGCCTTTTCGCCCGCCCGCCAACCGTAAGGTTGGACCGGCAGCAAACATTTCATTTAATTAGAACTTTAATGGCCTGAATAGGCCTGTCAACCACCGGCGGGGTCGCTGCTGACTCCTGCGCATCCCCGCTGACTGGAATATCACGCGAGTATGCAGAGACGTCGGGACGCCCGCCCGACGTCATCATGTGTCATTTTACGCTCATTCAGGTCAGGCGCATGCCCGCCCGATGAACGTAATATTCCGCCATAGATTTCCATGTACACTTGTTTTTATGAACATTTCAAAGGTTTGGTGCCGCTTGAGCGCATACAGATTTTGATCGTCCATAATGCTTCGTTTTACATGTTAGGTTTTAGAGAATGCAATTTGTGCAATATTTAATATATAAAGTATTCCTGCCAAGTAGAGCAAATGTGCAATGTGGTAGTTTCAGGAGAGTTCTAAGCAATTTATTAAATAACTTATACATAAAGTAAAAGCTGGAGGAACTGGGAATGTCACCGTATTATTAAATTATATATGTATATATGAAATTATATGTGTAAAATATTGCAGTTAATTTTTGCAGTGTGAACAGTCATTTAAAAAAGTTGTTTTCTAAATGCTATATAGAAGACAGTAAATTCCTCAATTTTTTAACACTTCAAAGGTTAATAGTCTACAAGGCTTATGTCATGAAACATAAGAAATGATTCCATGTTGAAGTTAAAGTTGGCAACTACCAAGTTAGTTGAATAGAGCACCATGCCTGCCAGTTTCTGTGTGGGTCTGAGTAATTTAAATATGCCTCTTGGACATTTTTCCTATGTGTTCGACCTATAAAATTTGGAGCGCAGCAACTTTTAAAAGGGATCAACATATCTTTTTTTGACATGCAAGGTGAAGTAATAACATGGCTGGAGAAGTTCCCAGAACTGTGCCTTTTAGGAAGAAGATTTTATTAGTGAAGGGATGCAATTTTCAACTGCCAGCCACCCATTTCTCATTTGAAAAACATATGGTTAGCAGTTTAAAAGGAGAGTGTGTGGGGAATTCGCTACCCCATTGATGCCGAAGGCTGTTGCAATTTTCATGCTGGCTGTAAATAGATGAGCATTTATTTCCAGATGGCTCCTTAAATGCAAAGCACAATCACACATTTTGCCCATTTGTATCAGGCTTTGAGTAGGCTAATCGCCAATCGTACAAGGGCCAAATAAATTACTTAATCTTATTTTTGTGGTGCCCGAAATAGCAGCAGTCCTTCTCGTTGGCCTGCAAAAAATGCTGGCTTGTTGCTTCCCAAGGTAATGCTTTCCTTGGGATTACTTCCCTCATTACCCACCGCCTGCCTCCCAGGGCTGACAGGGCTTCGGTTTAATGTCTCATCTGGAAGACTACACCTCCAACAGTAGAGTGCTCCCTCAGTACTGCACTGAAGTGTCAGCCTTGATTTTTGTATTCAAGTCCTCGAGTGGGACTGGAAGCAAAAAGATGAGGCAGAATATATTTTATTGTAGCAATTCTAGTGCTTCTATTAACATGAAAGTTCCTGTGCGATCTGTTTTCATGCATTGAAAAAATAGCTGCTCTTATAAGGTGCTGTTGCTAAAAGCCTTGTTATTGGTATAGAAGCAGATGACATGGACAGATCGGCATCCTGGTGAGTTTTGCAATAATTATATGGCCTGCACCTCCACAGGGGCACTTTTCAGCCATTTTGGCAGGGGTTCTGCCCACCTCCTGTTGAAGTAGCAGCAAAAGATAGGGGAAAATTGCACAAAAATTCAAGGCAATAATTTTCAATTTCCTCAATTGTGGAACCTGCACACCAATCATTTTGCTAGAGCTTTCTCTGCTAATGTATATAAATAATAATTCGATTTATTTTTTCGCAAATGTATTCTACATCACTTGTTACCTTAAAAGAAGACACTCAAGAGATAAAGTTCAGCCTTTTCCTTCACATCCAATTTTACCTGTCATCTCCCTTGAAAGTGTTGACTCATTCTGAGCAGGAACCTTCTAGGCCTCACCACAGAATTACAGAGTCTTTACAGTGCAGGAGGAGGCCATTTGGCCCATTGAGTCTGCACTGGCTCTCTGAAAGAGCATTCTACTGAGCCCCACTCCCCTGCCTTATCCACGTAACCTTGCACATTCTTTCTTTTCAAATAGCAATCCAATTCTCTTTTGAATACCTCAATCGAACCTGCCTCCACCACCCTCTCTGGAAGTTCATTCCAGGCTCCAACCACCCTCTGGGCAAAAATATTTTTCCTCACATCACTTATAATCTTTTTCCCAATTATGCTGAACCCGTGCCCTCTAGTTCTTGGTGCTCTCTTGAATGTGAACAGTTTCTCACTATTTACCCTGCTCATACCCCTCAGGTTCTTGAATACCCCTATCAAGTCTCCTCTCAGCCTTCTTTTCTCCAAGGAAAACAGTCCAAACATCTCCAATCTATCCCAATAGCTACGGTTTTTTTATCCCTGGGATCATTCTTGTGAACCTCCTCTGTATTCTGTCGAACGCTTTCACATCCTTCCTCAAGCATGGCACCCAGAGCTGGATGCAGTCCTCCAGATGGGACCTGACTAGTGTCTTTTATTCATTCATGGGATGTGGGCTTCGCTGACTGGGCCAGCATTTATTGCCCATCCCTAGTTACCTTTGAGAAGGTGTTGGTGAGATTCCTTCTTGAGCTGCTACAGCCCATGTGGTGTAGGTACACCCACAGTGCTGTTAGGAAGGGAGTTCCAGAATTTTCACCCAGCGACAGTGAAGGAACAGCGATATATTTCCAAGTCAGGATGGTGAGTGACTTGGAGGAAAACTTCCAGGTGATAGTGTTCCCATCTATGTGCTGCCCTTGTCCTTCTAGATGGTAGTGGCCGTGGGTTTGGAAGGTGTTGTCAAAGGAGCCTTGATGAATTCCTGTAGCGCACCTTGTAGATGGTGCACACTGCTGCCACTGTGCATCGTGGTGGAGGGACAGAATGTTTGTGGATGTGGTGTCAATCAAGTGGACTGCTTTGCCCTGAATGGTGTCAAGCTTCTTGAGTGTTGTGGAGCTGCACTAATTAAGGCAAGTAGGGAGTATTCCATCATACTCCTGGCTTGTGCCTTGTAGATGGTGGACAAGCTTTGGGGGAGTCAGGAGATGGGTTACTCATCGCAGGATTCCTAACCTCTAACGGTTCTTGTAGCCACAGTATTTATATGGCTAGTCCAGTTCAGTTTCTAGTCAATGGTAACCCCCAGGATGTTGATAGTGGGGGATTCAGTGATGGGTTTGCCATTGAATGTCAAGGAGCGATGGCTGGATTCTCTCTTGTTGGAGATGGTCATTGCCTAACACCTGTGTGGCGCGAATATTACTTGCCACTTGTCAGCCCAAGCCTGGATATTGTCCAGGTCTTGCTGCATTTGGACATGGACTGCTTCATATCAGAGGAGTCATGAATGGTGCTGAACATTGTGCAATCATCAGCGAACGTCGCCACTTCTGACCTTACGTTAGAAGGAAAGTCATTGATGGAGCACCTGAAGATGGTTGGGCCAAGGACACTCTTGCGGTTATGTCCTGGAGTTGAGATGACTGACCTCCAACAACCACAACCATCTTCCTTTGTGCTAGGTATGACTCAAACCAGTGGAGAGTTTTCCCCCTGATTCCCATTGACTCCAGTTTTGTGACGACTCCTTGATGCCACACTCGGTCAAGGGCAGTCACTCTCACCTCACCTCGGGAGTTCAGCTCTTTTGTCCATGTTTGAATCAAGGCTGTAATGAGGTCAGGAGCTGGGTGACCCTGGCAGAACACAAACTGGGCATCAGTGAGCAAGTTATTGCTAAGCAAGTGCCATTTGACAGCAGTGTTGATGACTCCTTCCTTTACTTTATTGATGATTGAGAATAAACTGATGGAGCGCTAATTGGCCAGGTTGGATTTGTCCTGCTTTTTGTGCACAGGACATACCTGGGCAATTTTCCACATAGCCAGGAGATGTGTTGTAGCTGTATTGGAACAGCTTGGCTAGGGATGCAGCAAGGTTTAGAGCACAAGTCTTCAGTATTATTGCCAGAACATTTTCAGGGCTTAGAGCCTTTGCAGTATCCTTCAGCTGTTTCTTGATATCACATGGAGTGAATTGAATTGGCTGAAGACTGGCATCTGTAATGCTGGGGACTCCAGAGGAGGCCGAGATGGATCATCCACTCGGCACTTCTGGCTGAAGATTGTAGCAAATGCTTCAGCCTTATCTTTTGCACTGATGTGCTGGGCTCCTCCATCATTGAGGATGGGGGTATTTGTGGAGCATTCACCTTCAGTGAGTTGTTTTATAGTCCACCACCATTCATGACTGGATGTGGCAGGACTGCAGACCTTAGATCTGATCCATTGGCTGCTTTGATCCATCTGATCACTTAGCCCTATTGACCACTTGCTGCTTATGCTGTTTGGCATGCAAATAGTCCTGTGCTTTAGCTTCACCAGGTTGACACCAAATTTTTAGATACACCTGTTTCTGTTCCTGGCATACCCTCCTGCACTCTTCAGGGTTGATCCCCTGGCTTGATGGTAATGGTAGTGTGGGGGATATGCTGAGCCATGAGGTTGCAAATTGTGTTCGATTACAATTGTGCTGCTGCTGATGGTCCAAAGTGCCTCATGGCTGCCCAATCCTGAAATGCTAGTTCTGTTCAAAATCTATCCCATTTAGCACGGTGGTAGTGCCACACAACACGATGGAGGGTATCCTCAATGTGAAGGCGGGGCTTTGTCTCCACAATGTGCAGTGGTCACTCCTTCAGATACTGTCATGGACAGATGCATCTGTGGCAAGCAAGTTGGTGAAGATGAGGTCGGATATGGTTTTCCTCTTGTTGGTTCCTTCACTACCTGCTGTAGACCCAGTCTAGCAGTTATGTCATTTAGGACTTGGCCAGCTTGGTCAGTAGTGTGGCTGCTGAGCCACTTTTGGTGATGAATATTGAAGTCCCCCACCCAGAGTACATTCTGTACCCTTGCCACCCTCAGTGCTTCTTCCAAGTGGTATTCATGGAGGAATACTGATTCATCATGCGAGGGACGGTGGTCCGTGTTAATCAGAAGGATGTTTCCTTGCCCATGTTTGATCTGATGCCATGAGACTGCAAGAGGTCAGGAGTCGATATTGAGGACTCCCTCCTGACTGCATACCACTGTGCCACCACCTCTGCTGAGCCTGTCCTGCCGGTGGGACAGGACATATCCAGGCTTGGTGATGGTGGTGTCTGGACCATTAACTGTAATGTATGATTCTGTGTGGATGACCATGTCAGGCTGTTGCTTGACTACTCTGTGAGACAGCTCTCTCAGACTGTGAGGTGTTAGTAAGGAGGACTTAGCATGGTTGACAGCTGAGACTGTCATTGTCATTTACAGTGCCTAGGTAAATGCCAGGAGGCCCATCCAGTTTCATTCATTTTTTGTGACTTTGTAGCAGTTTGTTACAACTGAGTAGCTTTTCAGAGCCATGCCATTTCAGAGGGCATGTAAGAACACATTGCTGCTGTGGGTCTGGAGTCACATCAGAACTCAGACCAGGTAAGGTCTTTCTTTCCTTACAGCAAGCAACAATGGGCCCATGGTCATCATTAAACTTTAATTCCAGATTTTTATTGAATTCAAATTCCACCATCTGCCATGGCAGGATTCAAACACAGTTCCTCTGGATTATTAGTCCAGCAACAATACCATTACGCCATCGCTTCCCCCTTTTTATACAAGGTCAACATGACCTCCTTATGTGCTCAATGCCCCCATTAATAAAGCCGAAAATACTATATGCTTTATTAACTGCTCTCTCAACGTGCCCTGCCATCTTCAATGTGTTATATACATATACACTGAGGTCTGTCTGTCCCTGCACCTCCTTTAGAGTTTCTCCTTTTATTTCTCTCCATATTCTTCCTGCCAAAATGAATCACCTTACTCTTCTCTGCATTGAATCTTATCTGCCACTTGTCTGCCCAATCCACCAACATGCCTACATCCTTTTGAAGTTCAAGACCATCCTCGTCATAGTTGACCACATTTCCAATCTTCGTATTGTTTGCACATTTTGAAATCATGCCCTGAACATCACAGTCTAGGTCACTAAAATATATATCAGGAAGAGCAAGGGCTCCAAGACTGGCTCCTGGGGAACTCCCACTGCAAACCTTCCTCCAATCTGAAAAAAACAATCATTTATCACCACTTTCTGTTTCCTGTCACTCAGCCAATTTCTTATCCAAGTGCCTACTTTCGCTTTTATTCCATGAGCTAGAATTTTGCTCAGAAGTCTGTTGTGTGCCACTGTATCAAATGCCTTTTAAAAAAATCCATATATGCTACATCAACAGCGCTTCCTTTATCAACCTTCTCTGTTACCTCCCCAAAAAACTCCAGCAACTTAGTTATGTATGATTTTCCCTTAATGAATCCCTACTGGCTTTACTTAATTATCCTGCACTTGTCTAAGTAACTATTGATTTTGTCCTGAACTATAGTTTCTGAGGAGTTCTACCACTGAAGTCAAACCGACTGGTCTGTAGTCACCAGCTTTATCCTTGCAGCCCTTTTTGAACAAGGGTGTAACATTTGTAATTTTCCAGTCCTCTGGCACCTCCCCTTGTTCTAAGGAAGACTGGAAGATCATCACTGGTGCCTCTGCAATTTCCACTCTCATTTCCCTCAGTACCCTTGGATACATCTCAACCGGTCCTGGTATCTTATCAATTTCAAATAAAGATAGCCTTTCGAACACCTCCTTCTTCTGAATTCTAAATGTTTCTAGTGTACCAGTTACCTACTCTCACACCTCAGCCTGGATAGCATCTCTTTCCTTTGTCATGACAAATGCAAAGTGCTCGTTTAATACCTCCATTATTTCTCTTGCCTCCACATGTAAGTCCCCTTTTTTATCCCTAATCAGCCCTACTCTTTCTTTTACTACCCTTTTGTTATTTATATGATTATAGAAGACCTTGGGATTCCCTTTTATGATAGTTGCCAGTCTCTTTTCATGCTCTCTCCTTGCTTTTCTTATTAGTTTTTACAGTTCCCCTCTGGCTCTTCTATATTAAGCCTGATTCTCCATTGTGTTTTCTACCTGACATCTGTCGTACATGCATTTCTTCCTTCTCATCTTCACCTCTATCTCCCTGATCATCAGGGTGCTCTGGATTTATTTGTCCTACTTTGGAAAACCATTCTTTAGGTGTAGGTATCATGGGTCATTTGACCTTCGGTAGGAAGGAGCACAGAAAAACATGACATTGCCATCCCCTGATACCCATGTGCACCCACTTTCTAGCAGCTGTGAAGTGATTAGGCTAAGGAAATGAAGTTTTAATTTTCCATTGACTGGCCCAGAGCTGCTGAGCCTAGTTGCCATTGCTTGTCCAGTAGAGGCTCAGGATCAAAGCAGAAAATACATTGTTTGTATTGCACCCCTCTTTCATATTAGGTAATGTCTTGAGCCACATTTAGGAGATTTGTAGCAAAATGGTATATACACAATAATTATTGATGGATATTAGAAACAGATCTTAAAAAATCAAATAAAATGTGTACTTTACCAGAGCAATGATCTGTTCTGAAATCTCATTATTCAGAAAATTCAGTTTAATGTTTATTGTAGCATCAAAACACCTTTCAAAGCACCATCTTTCCTATTTATAAACATGCCATTGTATCCGCAATAAGAGCCTGATGTGAAGTAGTGTCTGTCACGAGCAAGTTCTTGTTTGAAACCCTTTACAAATGTATTGAAGATACAACAGCTTGCACTGTATAACATTTGAATATAATCACCACTTTGCTCTCTATTCCACAGTGTAGCAACCAAACCTCATGGAAGAGGAGCATCAGTGTGTGCCTTGCAGGCTGTCAACATGAAAAAGAGAGAAAACATTGGCTTATAACTTAAGTAGACCAATGTTTTATTCATAGAGTCTGCACCTCCAGCAAATTAAAAGAGAAACAAAAGGTCACCAGCATGAACCCTTTCTCCTGGAGCCCATAAACCAATAACTGAGTTTTATTAAGTATCGATATCTATCTCTGACGTTACTTAATAACATCTTATTCCCTGTTTTCTTCAGTCATCAATAATTTTCTGCATTTGTGGCCTGTTCCATCATTTTGCGCAATTGTTTTATAAGGGCCCATAAGGGTAATTTGCTTCATTTTTTTTATTTTTGGAAAATCGCACTAGCTTTCTAAAAGCAACGGCTGTCCAAGAGCCTTGTCAACACTGGCACCCGTCTGACTTATAATCTACGCTCGATATCACAGAACCAGAGACTCACATACCATCTGATGAGCTGCTGTGAAGATAGGCGCTTGCCGTAATCTCATGATGATTTGTCATTAAATGGAAAGGCAGTCTTCTGTGAATATTTCTTTTGAGGGATATTACCTTTTAGCAGCCTCTTTATTTTTAATAGCAATAGCACACTCATATTCAGTAAAAATAAACATTTTATCAACTCGGCATATTTTTCAGTGGATCAACAGAGAGTTCATCACTAGCTGGTAGTCTTGTGTTAAATTGTTGCACAGTCTGTTTCAGATGGTTCTATAACATCTATTAGTGAGTGAGCAGAGGCTGATTTCTTTCTGAACGAATTGAGATCAAAAGTACTTCAATCTTTTTTTTAAACCTGCCAAATAATGCAGGCTTCAACCAGCATTTACGGTGTTATGTGCTTGGACTTTCTATAAACGTACTGTGCAACTCACAGTGCTATGCAAGAGAAAAAGGGCACAGAAGATTTGCAGCCCTATTTTGTGACAAAGTTGTGTTTCTATTAAATGATTTGCCAGGATTGTTTTTACAAGTGAGGGAGCTGCACTTGCAAGCTTTTTGGTTTGTGTTATTTAGGAAATTCAGGGTTAATGTCCTGCTGATGGCTTAATGGATGAATTCAATATTTTTGCAGTAAGTACCATACAGACCAGCTAGGTCCCAAATTTGATGCCTGATCTATGCCCAGTTAGTTGATCACAGCAGATCATTCATGACAGTGCCACAATTTGGTGCTTGGGGTAAAGGAAAAGATGAGTCACATCCTAGTTACTGACTATTATCCAGTGACCGCCTGCTGGAAAGCGCTCATGTCAACATTGCTTGCAGACAGGATCACGGTCCAATGTAATCCTGATTGAATATTAACACTTCCTTTTTCTAAACTCACATGTTAATAATAGACATTTGAATGTAGTATTGGAGGACTCTCAGTGTGAGTGGAACTCTATCCTTGTATCCAATTGTCTTGTGAACCCTACTGTACTGGAGTTGCAATTAACTCTCCCTGCTGAGTGTGAAATGGTTGGCAACAGGTGAGCTGCCTTTTTAATATCCTGTCTGGTTTTCCTTGCTATTGAGATCTACTGCTGCCGGTTTCAACAGATGAGATTGACTTATCGGTCTCCTTCAAAACTTGTTGCACAGTGCTTTCCTTTTCCTCCTAATTTAGAAATTCTAACGGAAAGTGGGACTAAGTTGAAAACCTGGATCTGGTCGGCTGGTGAAGTCCCTTGAATTACAATTCACTTTTATTTGTCATGAGCAACAGTGTGGATGGTCAACTGGCACACATTGGGTGGAATTTTACAGCCCTGTCGTGGCGGGGGTGGAGCCTTAAAATGTGGTGAGCCGTTCAAAAGTCCATAGACTTTGGTGAGATCGTAAAATCCTGCCGGCGTAAAATTTCACCCATTAGAAGGTGACCCAACTCATAAACTTGAGTGTTTCCCATTTGTAGCTTTCTTCTGTTTCTTGTTTTTGTGATTCCTGAATTAATCACTATTGCCCCATTACTCACTGATAACAAATATTGTGAAACTTTTCAGATAATATGATCCCATATCAACTGCATGTGTCTACAGTCTCAATGAAGGCTTTAAAAACCTCATAGGGAGAATTTTCCTCTGACCTTACAATTATTTCCAAGCCAATTTCAATCTTCTGGATACATTTCTTCAGCCACAGAAAAGAGTGCGTATAAACATAGCAGGCATAAAGGATTTTCCACCATTATTGTGATAACAATGTGTGATGTTGCCTATACACAAGAAATATTAGCATTGCTGAGGCTGGTGAGACCTTTTGAAAATATAAAAACTCATCACAGGGAGTGTAATAGATTGCGAGCTAATCCAACATAGAAGTTTAGAAACATTGGTGGAATTTCCATTCCGGGGACTAAGTGTGGTGAAGGGCTGGGTGGGAAATCGTGCCCGAAATCACTCTTGGAAGCTCATTAATTATGTTTCAGTGAGTAGCTCTCCAAATCATGTGGCGAGTCGGGCACTGGTTTGTCCACCCCATTGTTGCCTAATGGGGTTAAAGGTCCATATTTAAAAGCCACCTGAACACACCTATCAGCAGGCTGGATGTGTGCAGGAAACCTCTTGTTATGGTTCCACCAAAGAAAAAGGCTGCTCCGAGGCTGAGCAATGACTCACTTGAGGCCCTCACCCATGAAGTCCACCAGCACCCTCTACCTCCACCTGAGATATGGCTCCAGGAGGACCATCAATCTCACCTTGCCAGCCTGAGAGGCAGTTGCAAGGGAGTTCAGCTCATTGGCACCCACCCAAGAAACACCACTAGTGCAGGAAGAAGATGAATGATCTCATCTGCTCCAACAGGGTATGTCATTCTTCAGCTTATTCCAATCTCACACTTTCATAATGGCATCATGCACTCAAAGGGTTACACTACTCAGGGATCACACACAATATTAGCGTGGGACACATCAACACTGATTGCATCATGGACACCTTAACATCACCAGCAACTCATCTATTATGCTGCACAAAGTCCATTCTCAGCCCTTACTGGAAGGGCTCAGCACACTTCCCAACCTCTCCTCCATCTCTTCTCATCACGTTACATTCCATTTACCTTCATGCAGGCCAAGCTCACCCCAACTGGAGGTTGATATCCCAGTTTGGAGGAGTGGAGGCAGACGTCCAGGAGCTATCCCAGTTTGTGGAGGATGCTGCTGAGCTGGCAGGTAAAGAAAAAAACTCGCTCCTGTGGGGAAGGTGAAATCAGCCACTCCCAGCAAGCCAGTATGAATGAGCCCTCCATGAGTTGATCACATCCTGATAATCACAATTTGTGACATGCGATGCTGTATTCTGTCTGATTATGAACTACATCTATCTTCTCTCTCTTACAGGCACCAGCAGGCCCAGACAGAGCTCCTGAGTAACCTTAAGCCCCTGCCCCCAGGCCATTGAGGATGCATCAGATGAAAATCCATCACTGCATTCACCTGCACTCTCCACCAGTGCAGAGACAAACATCCCGGTGGGTATAGATTAGGTTCGGGGTCATATTCTGGGATACGTATCACTGACATGTCTCTGCAGCAGTCGGAGGCAGTGACAACCCAGGTCTCTGGAACTTGGAAGACTACTGGAGAACAGGTACCTGCTGAATCTGAGTCAGACAATGAGCCTTTGCATGTGGCCATCTTTAACATGCTGGAGGTACAACAAAAGGCAGTGAAAACTCAGGTTGAGTTGCAAGAGACAGTCAACAAATTAGACTGAAGAATTGAGGAGTCCTTCCGCATTCTGTCTGATTTAGAGGCTCCTATATGCGAATGCCTCGAGATTGTCATGTGAGGGATGGTAGCCACCTCTTGGAGACCTTGTCCAGCACATCCTGTCGGATTTGTGCTCAGACCTGCACTGCATCCTTTCCCTCATTGAGTCAGGCACGAGCCCTTGGGCACCCACAAGAAGGAGGACCAGGACCAGCAGATGCACTTCTGATGCCTGGACCATTCAGGAGGAGCACTGTAATACCCCCCACGGTGGGTGTCATTGATAGTGGTTGCATGCTGCGCTCTCCAAAATCTGGCACTGGCAAGGGAAGGGGATGTGGCAGGCACTGGAGGAAAAGGATCTTGATGCAGCTCCACAGGCTAGAGTGTCTGTGCGTGAGATGGATGAGGCACTCAAAGTCCCAGCTAGGTGCCAATCCATCAATGGCGAGCAGGGAGGGCCAGAGTGACCTCACATTGGCACATGAGCTGCTGTCATCTCTGCGGGCTCCTCTCAGGATGCCCTAGATGAGGACAGCAGCTCCTCCGCCCCTCTGCCAGTGACCATGGCATCAGATGAGGCTGCGGCGATTGAGGAGGTGCCAGCCGTGGCACTGGCCGCTCCCTCCCAGGTGGGGCCAGCACAGGCTCCACTGGCCAGAGGACAACTGCCAATGTCATCAAGGCAAACAGGACAGCAGAGTCAGCAGCTGTCTGCAATGCCGGTGTCAGCGAGAGGGGAGAACCAAGACATAGCACTCGCAAACATAAGTTTAAGGCATCATGAGCACTAGAGGGACTGGTCATGAGTGATCTTCTGTTGTGCAATGTTTTGTTTATTTTAACTGGTATGGGGTTGAAGACCAGAGAAGGTTCTGTTAATTTGTTATGAGTGTCAACATGAGATAAATTTTCTTTTGTCTTAATGGCCTGAGTATGCTTCACCATTTCTTACTTAATGTAGTGCAGGGTACACCAGTATGTAATGCTGGATGTGGGTGGCTCATAACGTTATTACACAGGCACTGAGTGGACTTTGGGTGCAAATGAAATGGTCATTTCAGACATCCGGGATGGAGGTGACAGCCATGGCATAAGGTTGAAGCTGATCTTTGGTAGCCTTGCTGAAGGACCGTTGGATTAAGGTGTTCCTGCCTCCGTGGAGGTTACCAAGGTCTGCCTCCATGCCCTCCGCACTCTCCTCATCATGCTCCTCTTCTAACTCACTCTTGGACTCATCTCACGCACAGACACTGACCACCTGAGGTCAGTGCCTGTGCAAGGGCTTGCAGGCCCGAGAGCAATCCCAGGAACCCCTGATTCTGTTCCCAGAGCTGTCACTCCTTGAGAGTTGCCACTCTCTCAATGGAAGAGTCGGTGCGCTAGACCATGAGGGTCACTGCAGTGCTCATGCCCCCATAGCGGAGACCATGGCACACATACCCTCATGGATCTCTGCCAGATCCTCCTGGACATCTCGCTGGACATCCAGTATCTGCTGCCGAATGGACGACTTCAGAGGCTCATCATTTGCCATCAACTGAGCATCGTCCTGGTCTTCGGCAGTCCTCCAACTGCCAGTGCCCTGGGCACACTCTGCCTCTGCTTGCACCTCAACTGAGTGTGAAGTCCCCTCACTGCTGTGCACCGACATTCTAGCCAGTGATCTAACTTTCACCGAGGTGCTGGTATCGGCGCTGGTGCCTGGTTCAGAGAGCGGGTGTGATGCAGGTGCATCTGGAGCCTGGCAGGTTTCTGGTGTCAGGGTTGGGCTTGCAGGGTCCTGTGATTCGATTTGTGGTTGCAAACCTAAGGGGAAACAACAACATGTTATTAGTTACAGTCAGCACACTGTCACTTTGCATGCCAGTCGCTCTGGTGAGACCGTAGAGATCTGCAACATGGTGCCATCATCTTTTGATGATCAGTGGGGAATCCAGTTTTGAGGCCCCCATCAATGATGAGACTACTCAAGAATGTTTGCAGCATCTGCAATTCTCACATCTGTACACTGCGCTTTTACCTTCACCTAACACCCCAGCCTCTCCGCGGTTTGTTGACCAAGGTGCGGGGTACCCCTCCAGTTCCAAGGCGTCCAGCTCATATCTGGAAAGGGTTATAAGGTTAACTGGGCCTCCTCCAGTCTGCGACCTTTCAATGTTGTTATGGGATATCTACTCCTTAAAGGCCAGAGGAGCATTGATTAATCCACTCTCTACCTGCAGCACCAATGCAGCCTGACTAACTGCTGAGGAGCATCTTGCAGGGCACATCTGAGTCATGACCCTCGAGCTGCAAGGCACTCAGTCCAAGCAGCCAGGGCTCACCTCCTTGGAGAGCTCCAGTGTCATTGAGATTTGGCACTCAGACTCTAACACCCCAGAGCTCCACGGGGTAGGGGGGCACCACCAGACCTTAACACTTCACCACACTGATCCAAACCAATATGGTACTCACCTTTCCCGAGCACAGAAGGCAGTTAAACCTCTTATGGCACTGGACCCAGGTGGCGCACCACATCATGGCCGCTGACCTGCACTGCCACCTCCTCCCCAGTTAGGTGTGGTGGCCTCCTCCCTCCATCCCTGGCAGCCACCTCCTCCAGGTGGACTCATCAGAAAACTAGGGGCCCAGTGCCCACCTGACCTGCCCTCCCACCTGGTGTCTGCAGTCACATTTCTCTCCATAATTTATACCCACCTGCTGACAACACCGGAAGTGTACTCCTCGCCAGCAGCCTTCCAGGGCCTGACTGTGCTGGTCTTAAACTGGCCCCGAGGGCGCCATTGGACCCAGTGGCCAACAAGCCCCCATCCCCGCTGCTGCTTGCCGACCATTGGGAAGCCACCACTCATGCTCAGCTGGCCTTAATTGTCCCACCAGTGTGAAATTGTGGTCGGGGGCTAATCGCGGGTGGCGGCCTGTTTCACGGCTGCTCCCAGGCTTGCGGACTAAGCCTACCCACCGACCTCAAAACTCTGCCCAGCAGGACGTAGCAGTCAACAAGCTTCCTCCACCTCTGCAGCGACAGTCGGGGATGCACCAAGACATAGCGGTTGGGTTAGAGAAATTACAAAACTTTGACATGCCTTCTGGGACACGAGCCTTCAATTGCTGTATATATCATACGCCTCTGCATATACATTTACGGTTCATGAGAATGATCTCATCATTTGAAAGCGTCGTGCATATACATCTCTGTGCCCTCTTATTGCGAGGGTGAGCCATGTTCCCATTCAGTGATCACCGCCCTTTGTGAGCCTCACCTTCATGTGATGTGTAGCTGAATCATGATAGTTACTCGACTCTTGTGTTGTCAGCGAAATGCGTCAAACTCTTTATATAAATGTTTGCAAAATTCGTTAGTAACTTCTACTCTTTACAAGACAACATGAAGTTAGCACTCACTAGCCTTGGAGGGTAGCTGCAGTGGTCCCTCAAAATGAAACAGCTGTCTTCATTGGTAGTATCAACGCACAAGATTTGCAACCATGATGGCCTCTTCAACCATGCACATATCTCAGTATCCACTGAAAGTTTCTCATTAAGGTGGCAGCGACTGCTTCAAGTCCTTGGACGCAGTGTTTGCATTGTTTTGCTGACTTTCACTTTCTAGAGCACACTTTCTAGAGTCAGTGTTCGCCACTGACCTTTCTAATTATTAGGCCTGAATCATGAGGGTTGAAGTTGCAAGTCCGAATGCTCAACTTCTTTTGATGTCACTGGTTTCAGTGCACTGGAAAAGCAGTAAGGGACAGAAGGAATGTGGCCATGTCCCGTTGTCTGCTGCCATGAAAATATAATAATTCTCATAATGTTATTGCGATGGCAGGACCAGAAAATTCTGCCCATAGAATATTTACAGCACTCAAGGTAGCTGTTCAGCCCAATTTGTCTGTGCCTGCCAAAATTTGGCTATTGAGCCTAAAAAGCGATGATCAATCCATATTCTCCTACCCATATTTCATGCAGGTACATTCATAAGCCAGAAATTTGCCCTTCCCTGGAGAGGTACAATGCTATTAAGTTGCTGCACATGCCAGAGTCCTACAGCAACTGAGATTTTATTTTCTTTCCCCTTCACCCCCGGCAAGATCTCCGAAGGAGGCTGAAAATGCACAATAATGACCCCCAACCATCCATTATTTTTAATATTAGTCTGTTCCCAGAAAATTGGCTGGAGTCTTAGCCACACCTGGCAGGAACATGGAAATCCAACCCTGCCATACTATCAGCGGTACAGCCACCACAATGAAAATTTTAGGTGAACCTCGCTTTCTCTAAGCGATGCTAGCCTTGTTTTAATGAGTTACCCAACAGGTCTCTCAAAATAGCTCCCAAGACATTCACCTCTATTACTATTATTACATTTATTGTTTCTTGATCGTTGCAATCCTCAGCATTCTCTTCTTAACTTCAAGAATTCATAAGAAATTTGCTAAATTCAGATTACGCCTCCTTTAAGATTTTATGGGTACAAATTCTTTGTTTCGTTTAACAGCAATGCTCCCTCTAAGTTGCACAGCCATGCAGCATCCTAAAAGTTCATACCTGGTGTGCGGACAGGCATGGCCTTGCAAATTAAAAAATGGAAGGGACCTTATACTGAAAGAAATTGCCAGGGCACTCAAAAAAAATCTTACAGGGAATGTTGTTTAAGAGTATCTAACCCATTCCCCTTGTTATTCACATATATCTGCGCCTTTCATGTTTTTGGAAATGATATAGCAAAATCTTTATTATCCTGCATGCACGGGGAATAGGTGATGAATCAAAAATTATGGTTAACAGAGAGTTCCAGTTGCCAATGGAATATGGGGCAGAATGCATGAACTAATATGCAAGTACTCAAGAAGTAAAGAACAGTGTTCTTTTTACTTCTAATCTCCAACGTTACATTAAAACATAAATTAAAGTATAAAATAATACAGTATATAGGTATGGGCTCCAGATAATTTGTAATTGTTCCCAGTTGGTAGTGTAATGTTACGTATTAAGGGATCATCCGAAATTCTGGTGAGTAAAGAATAAGTAGAGGTGATGTGAAATAACTTTTAAATGGCCTTGCTTTTATATTCTCAGGATACCTAGATTTGAGTTCCCCACCCTCATTTTAAGAGGAACAATACCATCTTTCACACTTTAACAAAACCTTTATTGTTATTTCAGATGTTATAAGCTGTTTTACTTTCAAAATCAACCATGTAAATGAGATCAGTGACATTTATTTATCCTTCATGTTCTCTTCGATATTGTGGATTGTGAAATGTTATTTTTTAATGGTCTTTCCTTCCTGAACCTGGTCTGTCTTCAAGCAATTTCCATTTACATCATAATTATTGTAATCCTATCCAGCAGCAAGAAGTTAAGTAATTTTCCTGAAACTTATAGTAAAGATAATTCATAGAGGTTGTTGCAGTCTGGTAGTTCTTTGGTGTCTCTGTGATGAGAACTTCAATGCATTCATTGTTTATGTGTATATCATATTTGAGTGATGCATTATGCTTATTTTCATTATAGCCTGGAAATCATTGTGTAAAATAATCTGAAAAGAATTTAAAATAAGCAAGATAATGGGCTGGATTTTACCAGCAGTCCATTGTTTGGGCTGGCAGCAGAGGCCTGTAAAAGGATGAGGGAATATTGGGGAGTGGAACACTCATTATCCTCCAGCCATCACAGCATTTCACCAGTGGCAGGTAAGGTAAAGAACAAAACAAAAACAAAAATACCTGGAAAAGCTCCGCAGGACTGACAGCATCTGCGGAGAGGAACACAGTTAACGTTTGGAGTCCATATGACTCTTCAACAGAACTGCTGAAGAGTCATACGGACTCGAAATGTTAACTGTGTTCCTCTCTGCAGATGCTATCAGACCTGCTGAGCTTTTCCAGGTATTTTTGTTTTTGTTTTGGATTTCCAGCATCCGCAGTTTTTTGCTTTTATGTTAAGGTAAAGAACAACCCTTCTGACCAGTGACCATTCGCACCATTTAAGTGGCCAACTAAGGACCTCTTCCAGTGGCAGGTGGGAACTTCACTGCACGGGAAGACCGACTGGCGAAACCTGTCTACTTCCCTGCGGGCTCGTGGGGCATGGGTGCGAGGTGGTGGTGAGCTCTGAATCAGGCACTCTGTGGCCAATGGAGAACCACCAGTGGTGATGGCTGCCCCTGCAGCAATGTCAAACCCCGCACACAGCATCCCCCTGTCTCCTTCCTGGGGCCTGCCTGACTGACCCTACCAATACACCACTTAGCTTGTTTTGAGGGCTGCATCTATAGCTGTGCCCTCACAGCTGGGTGCAATCCAAGCAGTGGCCATGGCTCCCGGTGGCGCTGCTGAGACTGAAGTGCTGCTGGCCCTCCAGTTGACTGGCAACTCTTGGGGATGGGCTCCTGTCATTTAAAGGGACAGGGACATTGGATTCACAATGGCCCTAAAATTCAGCTGGGTATTCCTGAAAAGGGTCAAGGTGGGGAAGCTCCCAGCTTTCCGGCTTTCATTGGAGTGCCTGCCACCCCAACAAAACCCATGTGCATTTAAATAGTAGAAAGAGGAATTTGATATTAATGCATTAAGGGGTTTTACAATAATATTGCACAATGTACCTTCCAGCCCTGTGTCTCCAACCTTGCTGATCATTTGTACGGTTATTTTGTCAGATGCTGCAGCTTTTACTATCTTTTGGGTTGCAAGATTTCTTCAATTCAAATGGCACCTTAAGACTGAAAAAGTCATTGTTTCTTTATCTGGAGCCTTTAGTTTTTCTTGTAGCTCAAGTGGAAGCTATTTTCAGTGTTCAGCCCACTGTTATATGATATCCTGTCTATACTCAAAGTCAATCCTTGCTTGTCTTTTTACAGAGAATGACCTTTGTCTTTCTCTGACTGATAGAAGTTTTGTTATCTTGTAGCATAGCCTTGAAGCTCCATTTGCTTCCTCTGTTTCTTCAACTTTACTTTCTATCCAGTTTCTTTTGTAATTTCTGTACTTTCTTTGACATTTTCTTGTTTTTCATGGATTCTGGCATCTTTCAGTCTCCAATTTTAGTCTCTTCCATTCTTCTAACCACGTCCACATTCTATTAAGGACGTTTTTGACCTTTTCTGTAACAAATAGCTTCCACAGTTGCCTTATTTGTCTGTATGACAGGTTTGACCCCTTTGTAGCAGTGTTGGGATAGATCTGTTTTGAAATAGAATACCCAACAACAGAATTGTTTAGTTTAACCCGTCAAAGAGACAAAGTTGTATGTAATATGAATTTGATAACGTTCTGAGAAGAAATTATGGAGGTTATTGGTAAAGGAAATGTTGCCTATATTGTTGTTACGGGTTTTCAAAAAGACAATTGATTAGTATTTTTTTATTCTTTCGTGGGATGTGGGCGTCACTGGCTAGGCCAACATTTATTGCCTAACCCTAATTGAGAATGTGGTGGTGAGCCACCTTTTTGAACCATTGTAGCCCCTGTGGTGTCGGAACACACAGAGTGATGTTAGGATAGGAGTTCAAGAATTTTGACCCAGTGACAATGAAGGAACGATGATATTGTTCTAAGTCCAGTTGGCGTGTGGCTTGGAGGGGAACGGGCAGGTGGTGACGTTCCAATGCATCTGCTGCCCTTGTTCTTCTAGAGGTCATGGATTTGGAAAGTGCTGCGAAAGATCCTTTGTGAGTTGCTACAGTGCATCTTGCAGATGGTGCACACTGCTGCCACTGTATGTCGGTGGTGGAGGGGGTGAATGTTGAAGGTGGTGCATGGGGTGCCAATCAAGTGGGCTGCTTTATCCTGGATGGCATCAAGCTTCTTGAGTGTTGTTGGAGCTGCACTCATCCAGGCAAGCGGAGAGTATTCCATCACATTCCCGACTTGTGCCTTGTAGATGGTGGACAGGAGTCAGGAGATGAATTCTCACCGTAGAATTCCCAATCTCTGACCTACTCTTGTAACCACAGGTCAATAATAAGGTTGCCAAATTCGGTATGAATTTACCATAGTAATTCACTGGACCCAAAAAAATCTGAGCTCAGAGATATTCTGAGTCTGTGGCGCATTTCTTATTGCTTGAACCTTACTCTTGGTAGGATATAATCCTTCTTTGTCTACCTTGTGGCCTAAATACTCTTTATATTTCTGTAACATTTCACATTTATGTGCCTTTGCCCAAAATCCATGCCTTATTTTGGGGCACCTCTTTCAGTCTGTTATCATGGAGTTTACCTGTTTGGAGCTGAAATAGCTATGTCATCGAAATAGCAGTTTACTCGCTGAATTCCTTGCAAAATTTGATTTATCACCCCTTGGAAAATTCAGGGGGCTGAAGAAACACTATATGGCAGCCTGTGAAACTGAAATAGTCCCATGTTTAATATTAGTTTAGTAATTAAATTTATAATTAAATTATTGATAGTCAACTGTGACTTAGACTCATTGTCTAACTCAAGTTGCAGATAGGCATTTGTCAGATCTAATTTGAAAAACCTGGCCTCCTGACAACATGGTGAACGGATCCTCCAAATTCGGTAAAGTATTGGGTGGTTTACATTCCAGTACCAAACTTGCAATTACCTTTAATCACCACATATTCATTCTTTTCATTTATTCTTTCATAGGATGTAGGTGTTTCTGATTGAAACTTACAGAATACTGAAAGGCCTGGATAGAGCGGACGTGGGGAAGATGTTTCCATTAGTAGGAGAGACTAGGACCCGAGGGCACAGCCTCAGAGTAAAGGGAAGACCTTTTCGAACAGAAATGAGGAGAAACTTCTTTAGCTAGAGAGTGGTGAATCTATGGAATTCATTGCCACAGAAAGCTGTGGAGGCCAGGTCATTGAGTGTATTTAAGACCGAGATAGATAAGTCCTTGATTGGTAAGGGGATCAAAGGTTATGGGGAGAAGGCGGCAGAATGGGGTTGAGAAACTTATCAGCCATGATTGAATGGCAGAGCAGATTCGATGGGCCGAATGACCTAATATCTGCTCGTATGTCTAATGGTCTTATGGTGTCACTGGCAAGGCCCACATTTGTTAAGCATCTGCATTTGAACTGAATGGCTTGCGAGGGTGTTTCAGAGGACAGTTAAGAGTTAACCACATTGCTGTGGTTCCGGAATCACATGTAGGCCGGACTGGGTAAGGATGGCAGATTTCCTTCCCTTTAGGGCATTAGTGACCCAGATGAGTTTTTAAGACAATCGATGACAGTTGTCATGGTCACCATTATTGAGACATAGGCCAGAATATTCTTGTCGGTGCAAGGGGGTGGGCCCTTCACAACGACATCACAGCACGCCATCGCGATATTTCGGTGGGCGGGTGCGCGATGATCTCCGATGTGCGCCCGCCATTAATTAATGGGCAGCTTAAGGCCCTTGAGGCAGCAATTGACGCTGATTTTTGGGGCCGTGCGATCTTCAGGTCGTTGCAAGGGCGCAACAGGCAGGCAGGATAAGAGAGGTGAGAGGGGTCGAGAGTGTTTTTTGTCAGACATTTAATGCTTAAAGGTACTGATACTTGCCTGTGTGAACAGAAATACTCCAAAACTCTTCACAGCTGCTTGGACAGGAGTAACAGCCTTCAGGTCAGGACTCTGAGTAAACATAATTTCTGGAGCCTTGCTGATTTCAGGAAGCCTTCCATTAGCCTGGGAATGGGAGTTGTGCTCTGGAGGCACCTCCTCTGAGGAGGAAGGGAGGGCCAAGAGTCCACATTCAGCCTCCAGGGGAGCCACCTCTGGGAGGAGAGGCGCAGGCACAAGGGCCACAGGGCCAACAGGAAGTCCAAGGCAGAAGGGGCCACAGAAAATGCCACTATCCTGCTGCCAGGGATTACAGGTGGTGAAGCAGCTACCTCAATATGTTTGAGGTGCAATGCCGAAGGAGGCTCCGACTCTCAAGAGAGACAGTGGCCTCCATTTGTCAGATGAGAGGCCCTGAGATCTGCACCAACTGGGTGGGTGGGCACCCCATGCCAGTTGTGTTGAAGGTCACAGCTGCCCTCAACTTCTATGCCTCTGGTTCCTTCCAGGGGTCGGTGGATGACCTTTGCAGATCCTCCCAGTCAGCTGTCCACACTTGTGTCAAACAGGTGACAGATGCTCTGTTCAGGTGTGCATTGACCTTCATCCATTACAGCTGGGATGAGGCCAGCCAGACAGAGTGAGCCAGAGGCTTTGCAGCGAGTGCTGGCTTTTCCCACGTTCAGGGTGCAATCGACTGCACACATGTGGCCATCACGGCGCCAGCAGGTGAGCCAGGTGTCTTCGTCAACAGGAAGGGCTTCCACTCCAGGAATGTGCAGATAGTCTGTGATCACAGGATGCAGATTCTACAAGTCTGTGCAAGGTACCCAGGCAGCTCCCACAACACTTACATACTCAGACACTCCCTGGTGCCGAGTCTCTTCAGCGCTCCAGCTCGGCTGGATGGATGGCTGCTGGGTGACAAGGGCTATCCTCTCAGAATGTGGCTCATGACACCTCTCCGCCATCCGAGAACAGAGGCTGAGCAGCGCTACAATAGGAGCCATGCCGCCACATGGGCTGTGGTGGAGAGAACCATCGGTCTTCTTAAGATGCATTTCCTATGCCTGGACCGTTCAGGGGCCGCACTCCAATACCCCCTAGATCGTGTGTCGCTGATAGCGGTTGCATACTGCACTCTCCGCAATCTGGCACTGGAAAGGGGCGACGGAGTGGAGAAAGAAGATGTAGATGCAGTTGCTCCGGCTGCACACGATGGATCCAAAAGTGAGTCCGAGGACAAGCACGCACAGGAGAATGCTGAGGGGCTAGGCGCTGACCCAGGCATCCTCCAGGGAGGCAGGGACACCCGGGAGGCTTTAATCCAAAGAACCTTCAGCTAGCCCACCAGAGATGGACCTCCAACACACACGAGGACTGTAGGCTCTGTACTCGATGCCTAAGAGCAACATCTGTCTTGGTAGGAACATTAACTAAGTGCCTTGTCAAGAAAGCTCAATGCCAAAATAATCACTCATAACATCGTGGGTTCCCGTCCACCTGTATAATAAGGAATCACTCTGAGCCATGCTCACACATCAAAATTTAATGGTTTAACAAAGTGAAACAGAAAATAAAATGAATGCAAAGGCATCACACCAAGTAGGCATCAACTAATAATGGGGCAGCATAAAACCACCAGTGAAAAACCTGTTGTATGCTTAATGTACCTTAAGTTTACGTTTCCAGGTGCTACATCGAGGTGTACCACCATCGCTGGCACTGGCATCTGACAGCCTGCTCACAGTGCTGTCCTGTTGGCCTCGATGACCTTGGCAGGCGTCCTCTGGACCGTGGAACCTTTGCTGGCCCTGCCTGGGAAGGAGCGGCCGGTTCCACAGCTGACATCTCCCCAGTCACCGCAGCCTCATCAGATGCCATGGTCACTGGCAGAGGGGCGGAGGAGCTGCTGCCCTCATCCAGAACGCCCTGAGAGGAGCTCGCAGAGACGGCAGGCAGCTGCTGAGCTGATGTGAGGTCGCTTCGGACCTCCCTGCTCACCATTGATGGATGGGCACTGAGCTGCAAAACTTGGTACCCAAACCATCTCGCACCCTGACACTGAACCAGCCGAGGTCAATGCCACTGTGAGGGCTTGCAGGTCCAAGCGCAACTTCAGGAAGCCCTGATTGTTCTCCTGGAGGAGCTTCTCCACGAGAGTAGCCACTCTCTCCATGGAGGAAGCATGGCGCTTGGCCATGAGATTCATTGCTTTGGTAATGCTCTGCATGGACTCATCCAGCATGGGCACCATTGACTCATGTATCTCCGCCAGATCCTCCCGCATACCCTGCTGCACTTCCAGCCTTCACTGCCTCACGGATGACTCCAGAGGCACATCATCAGCCACCGACCGGGCATATGCTTGGTCCCCAGAAGTCCTCTAACTACCGGTGCCATGGGCACTCTCTGTCTCCACCTGCACCTCAAGTGAGTGTGAAGTGCCCTCACTTCTGTGCCCTGGGACAGTAGCCGATGATCTAATTCCGACCGAGGTGCCAGTATCTGCGCTAGTGCCTGCCTGGCAGAGATGGTGTGATGCTGGTGAGTCCATTTGTTCTGTGCCCTCAGGTGTGAGAAGTGACCCCTCTGCCTCCTCTTCCTGGCCCTGCTTCGGTGATGCTGAAAGGAAGAACAAAGACATTTGATTAGTTAAAGTGCAGACAATGTCAATGTGCATGCCTGTCCCCTGGATCAGTATGCGCTCATCCTTCCATAATCAATGGTCAACCCATTGCAAGCTTCAATTGCTGAACATTCATAGAAACATAGAAAATAGGAGCAGGAGTAGGCCATTGAGCCCTTCATGTCTGCTCCGCCATTCACTATGAGACTGGCTGATCATCCAACTCAATAGCCAGCTCTCGCTTTCTCCCCATATCCTTTGATCCCTTTCACCCCAATAGAATTTGTCCCAGCAGTGCCATGGCTGCTGGGACACACATGGTGACATCAATGCTCGGCAATCTTAAATCCCCGTGG
Source organism: Carcharodon carcharias (assembly GCF_017639515.1). NCBI lineage: Eukaryota > Metazoa > Chordata > Chondrichthyes > Lamniformes > Lamnidae > Carcharodon > Carcharodon carcharias. Next base: position 204,865,460 of record NC_054467.1, read on the forward strand.
CACCCTAGCCTCACCCCCACCGATGGACCTTGGGCGTATGGTGCCTCTCCAGATCCACCGCCTCTGCTTGTATCTGGTGATTATGGCCACTGGGCCTGGCCTCCCACCAGTCCACATCCACTCGGCGGCATTGTGTGCAGTCTTCTCTTGAAAAGGAGAAAGGAGCATTGATTAGTCCAGCCTGTACCTGGATTCCCATCACATCTCTACCATGCCAACCAGAGTGGGACATTGCAGGGCTCAAATGAGTTCTCACCCCGCAGCTACCGCACACTCACACCAAGAAGCCAGGACTGACTCCCTCCTTGCCCACAGGCCGCCTTCATCACATTTGGCAGCACATGGTCTAACCTTGCAAAGCAAGGACGCACAAGCATATGGAATGCCAAGGCCAGCAGATGGATTGGTGCCCCGCCACCTGGACCCTTTCCTCCCAGCATGTCAGCACCCTGACTTGACATATTTCACAGTTCCAGCACTGCGCCTAGGTGCAGATCCTTGGGGTTGCCCCCAAAACAGTACTCTGGGTGCCAGTCTAACACATGCTGCGGGTGCAGAACCCACCTCAACGCAACCCTCTCAGGGTGAACTAGGCATGGACAATGTCTGCTGGCCCACCCAGCGAGGGAAACATGCCGTGAAGGATTCAATGCTTTAACTGCACTCAGAGCTTGGGGACATGGGGGATGGGGGCAAGTCTACGTGCTGTATTAAGTGACCTCTGCCAATATGTTATCTGCCCTTCTCGAGTGCAAGAGGTCGTTGAATCGCTTGCGGCACTGTACCCACATGTGTCGCGCCATGTCATAGAAGGTGACTATGTCTGTCACCTCCTCCCAGGCATGTTTGGTCAGGTGGGGAAACCTCCTCCTCCTGTCCCTCGGAACGAGGACCTCCCACCATTTTGCCACCTCCTCCAGGAGGGCAGCTAGGCACCCATCAGAAAACCAAGGGGCACACTGCCCCGCTGCCCTACCCTCCTGCTTGGCCTGCTCTCCAGCAGCGCTCTGGGGAGCCCTTCTGTTGGCCATGATGAACAGCCTTTGCAAGGCTGAATGCGAGCTATTTATACAGGCCTCCAAGTTGCCATTGGACCCAGCAGTCAGTGCACTCCCACTGCCGCCCGCCCAGTCCCGCTAGCCTCGGGAGCCACCTTTCATGCTGGGCGTGCCTTAATTGGCCCGTCTACGTAAAATGGCAGTGCAGAGCTGATCGCGGGCAGCAATTGGCTCTGCACCCGCCCGCATCCACTATCAAATGGCCCTCCCGATGGGGAGAATTCTCCCCATAGAAACATAGAAAACATAGAAAAATAGGAGCAGGGATAGGTCATTCGGCTCTTCAAGCCTGATCTGCCATTCAATATGATCATGGCTGATCCACTATCTCAATGCCATACTCCTGCTCTCTCCCCAAACCCCTTGATGCCTTTAGAGTTCAGAAACCTATCTATTTCCTTCTTAAATATATTCAGTGACTTGGCCTCCACAGCCACTATGCTCGAGAATTCCACAGGTTCGCCACTGTCTGAGTGAAGAAGTTTCTTCTCACCCTTTTGAACATACGCACAGATGAATTAGAAGCAGGAGTAGGCCACTCGGCCCTTCGAGCCTGCACTGCCATTCAATAATATCATGGTTGATCTGATTTTAACCTCAACTACACATTCCTGCCTACCCCCAATAACGCCTCACCCCTCTTGCTTATCAATAATCTATAATAATCTACAATAATCTATAATCTATAATAATCAATAATCTGCCTTAAAAGTATTCAAAGATCCTGGCTCCATTGCCTTTTGAGGAAGGGAGTTCCAAAGACTCACAACCCTCTGAGAGATAAAATTTCTCCTCAAATCTTTCTTAAATGGGCGACCCCTTATTTTTAAATAGTGACTCCAAGTTCTAGATTTTCGATCAAGAGGAAACATCCTCTTCATGTCCACTCTGTCAAGTCCCTTCAGGATCATATATGTTTCAATCTGCTAAGCTCCAGCTGATACAAGCCTGGGCTGTCCAGCCTTTCCTCATAAGACAACCTGCCCATTCCACGTATTAGTCCTCCAGATGTGGTCTCATCAATGCCCTGAATAACTGAAGCATAACCTCTCTACTCTTGCAATCAATTCCCCTCACAATAAACAAAAACATTCTATTAGTCTTCCTAATTACTTGCTGTAGCTGCCTACAAATCTTTCATGATTCATGCATTAGGACACCCAGATCCCTCTGCATCTCAGAGCTCTGCAATCTCTCCCCATTTAGATAATATGCTTCTTTTTTATTCTTCCTGCCAAAATGGACAAACTCTCATTTTCCCACATTATACCCCATTTGCCAGATCTTTGCCCAGTCACTAAACCTAGCTATATCCCTTTTTAGCCTGCTTATGTCCTCTTCACAACTTACTTTCTTATACCTATGTGTCATCAGTAAATCATGCCTTCAGTCCCTTCATCCATATTATTTATATGCATTGTAAAGATCTCTGCCGCACTACATTTGTTACATTTTGCCAACAAGAAAAAAATCCATTTAAACCTACTCTCTGTTAGCTAGCCAATCTTCTCTCCAGGCCACTATGTTAACCCCTACACCAGGAGCTTTTTCTTCCCGCAATAATCTTTGATGTGGCACCTTATTTTTTTTTTTAGATTTTTTATTCCTTTGTAGAACGTGGTTATGGCTGGGTGGCCAACATTTATTGCCCACCTCTAATTGCCCTTGAGAAGGTGGTGGTGAGCTGCCTCCTTAAACTGCTGTGGACCATGACGTGTAGGTACAGCCACAGTGCTGTTAGGGACAGAGTTCCAGGATTCTGACCCAGCAACAGTGAAGGAATGGCGATATATTTCCAAGTCAGGATGGTGACTGACTTGGAGGGGAACCTCTAGGAGGTGGTTTTCCTATTTATCTGCTGCCGTTGTCCTTCTAGACGGTAGTGGTCGTGGGTTTGGATGGTACTGTCGAAGGAGCCTTGGTGGATTCCCGCAGTATCTTGGAGAGTGCATCAAATGAAGCTTTTTGAGTGAAGTTTAGGAATAAAAAAGGGGCAGCCGCATTGTTAGTGTTTATTATAGACCCCCAGATAGTCAGCGGGAGATTGAGGAGCAAATATATGACAATTTGCAGAGGGATGTAAAAACAATAACAATAGGGTAATTATATGAGGTGATTTTAACTTTCGCAACATTAATTGGGACAGACATAGTGTTAAGGGCTTAGATGGAGTGGATTTCTTGAAATGTGTACAGGAGAACTTTTTAGGTCAATATGTAGAAGGTCCAAAAAGGCACGGCGCAGGGCTGGACCTAATTCTGGGGAATGAAGCTGAACAGGTGGCTGAGGTGGTGGTGGGAGAGCATTTTAGTGATAGCGTCCACAACATGGTAGAAATTAAGGTTGTTATGGACAAAGAAATAGACAAGTTGCATAAAAATATTTTGGATTGGGGGAGAGTGGATTTTAGTAAAATAAGGCAGGATCTGGCCAAGGTTGACTGGGAACAGCTACTTGTGGGGAAATCTACAGAGGAACAGTGTGGCGAGGGGGGGGGGGGGTTGGCATTCAAACAGGGAATAGGGAGGGTACAGGCTCAACATGTTTGCTCTAGGGTGATAAGAAGGAGTCACAAGTCCAGAGAACCATGGATGACCAGGGATATTCAGGATACAATGAGAAGGAAAAGAGAGGCTTTTAGCAGATGCAAAGGGAGCAAATCAGCGGAGGTATTAGTGGAGTACAGACAGTGCAGCGTGGAGCTTAAGAAAGCAATTAGGAGAGCAAAGAGGGGATTATGAGAAAGCTCTGGCTGGTAAAAGTAGGGAAAATCCCAAGATATTCTATAAGTCTATCAATGAGAAGAGGATAACCAGGGAAAGAGTAGGGCCCATAAGGGACCAATGGGGCAATCTATGGGTGGAGCCGGAGGACATCGGTAGAGTATTGAATGAATACTTCACATCCGTCTTCACCCAAGAGAATGAGGATGAAGGTATTGAACTTGGGGATTGAGACTGCGAAGTTCTTGAGCAAATTGACATAGGTATTGGAGGTGTTGGCAGGCGTAAGAGTGGACAAATCTCCAGCTCTGGATAATTTGTGTCCCGTACTGCTGAGGGAGGCAGGGGAAGAGATCACAGGGGCTCTGACCCAAAATTTTAATTCCTCTCTGGCCATGGGGAAGGTGCCAGAGGACTGGAGAACAGCTAAAGTGGTTTCACCATTTAAGAAGGGTTGTAGAGACAAGCCAGGGAACTACCGACCAGTGAGTCTCATGTCAGTGGTAGGGAAACTATTGGAGAAAATTCTGAAGGAGAGAATCTATCTCCACTTGGAGAGGCAAGGTTTGATCAGGGATAGTCAGCATGGCTTTGTCAGAGGGAGGTCATGCCTAACAAATTTGATTGAATGTTTTGATGAGGTGACCAGGTGTGTAGATGAGGGTAGTGCAGTTGATGTAGTTTATATGGATTTCTACAAAGCCTTTGACAAGGTCCCACATGGGAGACTTATAAAGAAGGCAAAGGCACATGGGATACAGGGTAATTTGATGAGGTGGATTCAAAATTGGCTTAGTTGTCAGATGATGACAGAAGGATGCTTTAGTGACGGGAAGCCAGTGTCCTGTGGCGTAACACAGGGATCTGTGCTGGGTCCCCTATTATCCATCATTTATATAAATGACATGGATAACTATGTGGGATTAGTAAGTTTGCGGATGACACCAAGATTGGCCAGGTGGTTAACAGTGAGGTTGAGTGTCTTGGGCTACAGGAAGATATAGACGGGATGGTCAAATGGGCTGTTAAGTGGCAGATGGAATTTAACCCTGAAAAGTGTGAGGTGATACACTTTGGAAGGAGTAATTTGACAAAGAAGTATTCAATGAACAGCATGGCACTAGGAAATTATGAAGAACAAAAGGACCTTGGTGTGTGTATCCATAGATCTCTGAAGACTGAGGGGCATACTAGTGGGGTGGTGATAAAGGCACAGGGGACACTTGCCTTTATCAATCGAGGTATAGATTACAAAAGTAGGGAGGTCATGTTGAAGTTCTATGGAACCTTGGTGAGGCCACAGCTGGAGCACTGTGTGCAGTTCTGGTCGCCACATTATAGGAAGGATTTGATTGGACTGGAGGGGGTGAAGAGGAGATTCACCAGGATGTAGCCTGGGATGAAACATTTAAGTTATGAAGAGAAGTTGGGTAGACTTGCGCTGTTTTCGTTGGAGCAGAGAAGACTGAGGGACGACCTGATCGAGGTGTACAAGATTATGAGGCGCATGGACAGGGTGGATAGGGAGCAGCTGTTCCCCTTAGTCAGTCACGAGGGGCCGTAAGTTCAAGGTGAGGGGCAAGTGGTTTAGGAGGGATGTGAGGGAAAACTTTTTTACCTAGAGGGTGGTGACGGTCTGGAATGCACTGCTTAGGAGGGTGGTGGAGGTGCGTTGCCTCACATCCTTTAAAAAGTACCTGGATGAGCAATTGGCATGTTATAGCATTCAAGGCTATGGGCCAAGTGCTGGTAAATGGGATTAGGTAGGTAGGTCAGGTGTTTCCCACATGTCGGTGCAGACTCGATGGGCTGAAGGGCCTCTTCTGCGCTGTGTGATTCTGTGATTCCGTGATTGTATCTTGTAGATGGTACACACTGCTGATAAGATATGATTCCATGAGGATGACTATATCAGGCTGTTGCTTGACTAGTTTGTGAGACAGCCCTCCCAACTTTGGCACAAGCCCCCAGACGTTAGTAAGGAGAACTTTGCAGGTTCAACAGGGTTGTGTTTCTTGGCCTAGGTCGATGCTGAGTGACCTGTCCAGTTTCATTCCTTTATTGAGACTTTGAAATATCTATTTGATACAACTAAGTGGCTTGCTAGGCCATTTTAGAGGGTATTTAAGAGTCAACCACACTTCTGTGTGTCTGGAGTCACATTTAGGCCAGACCCGGTAAGGGTGACAGATTTCCTTCCCTAAAGGGAGGAAAACCAGTTGCGCTTTTACAACATTAGATGTTTTTAATTCCAGATTTTCATTGAATTCAAATTCCACCATCTGCCAGTGAGTAGGATTCAAACCCGGGTCCCCAGAGCATTTCCCTGGGTCTCTGGATTACTAGTCCAGCGGCAATACCACTATGGCAACACCTCCCCATGCCTGGCATGTGTGGGTGGTAAGTGGTGCCACAGATGGGATGAGGACACAACCTGCAGAGGAGATGAAAGCGTATGTGAGAGGTTGAATGGCGATGCCCATTGAGCTGGCAGTGAGTGAGATCCCTGGGAATGTCTGATGGCATGTGAGTGTATGAGTTGAGAGTGATGAGATGGTTGACTTACCCTTGCGACATGGATGGGATCATTCATCCTTTTTCTACATTGGATGGTTGACTTATTCTGTGCAGCATTGGCACTGACCACCACTGCCACCACTTCTCAAGCCTTTGTAGTGAGGTTGGTGGACCCCCGAGGCCAGAGAGAGGGTAAAAGACATCTCAGCAGCCCTCTGTAGTGTTCAAAGGTGTTGCAGTGAGACATCACTGAACTTTGGCGCCACCATCTCCTTGGCCTTCAGATCCATGCCTTGAATGAATCAGTCCTGGGCTGCAGGCGTTGAGAACTGTGCATGCAGCTGCAGTTTAAATATGGTGCCCAGAGTGAGAAAGAGTGAGGTTATGGCATGATGGGCAAATCAGAGGTCTTCCACCAGCGATACGGCATTTTTCCCACCCCTGCATAATTATTAAGTCAGGTAGCCAATGATACAGCATGAAATTCCACCTTTGCCATTGGCCAGAAATGCACATTTTTTATGCCCGCTACCACACTTATTGCAATTCAGAGAAAATCCCATCCATTGTCTCTAAGGTATGATTCGGTGAGTATGACTATGTCAGACTATTGGTTGACTAGTCTGTGGGAAATCTCTCCCATTTTGGCACAAGCACCCAGATGTTAGACTCATAGACGTTTACAGCACAGAAGGAGGCCAATCGGCCCATCATGTCTGTACCAGTCAACAAAGATCTGACTACACTATCCCATTTTCCAGTGCTTGGCCCATGTAGGACTGACAGGGCTGGGTGGGCCATTGTCATTTCAGGTGGATTGGCCGATGCTGGGTGGTCCATCTGGCTTCATTCCTTTTTGACTTTGTAGTAGTTTGATGTAACTGAGTGGCTTGCTAGGGCCATTTCAGAGGGCATTTAAGAGTCAATCACATATCTGTGGTTCTGGTAGGCCAGACCAGGTTAAGGATGGCAGATTTCCTTCCCTGAATGGGCAATGATGAACTGGATGCAACAATCAGTGATAGCTACTCGGACCAGGTTTATTAATTGAATTTAAATTCCCTCAGCTTTTGTGATGGGATTTGAACCCATGTCTGGGCAGCTGGTTACTAGTCCAGTGACATTACACCACCTCCCTATATGTAACCAAATGATATCAACCAAAAGACACAAGAAAGGAATAAATTAATAGAATCTATGATTGTATGACTACGATTCAATGATTCTATGAATTAGCAGCTCCGAGCTCAAATTATATTAGGGCTCCAACGAGAGATGTTATGTTATGAGATTTGAAGCAGCACACTCAATGGTTCCATTGACATCCTGCCAATGAGAAATGCTTAGAAATAGAACTGAGTTACTTCATGGACATAAACAGTGGATGAAGTCTTAAGCTTCATCACCAGTGAGGTTTTAACATATACAGCACTTGCTGATTAACTATATTCATTATTAATTCTTCTAAAAATAAAAACTTTGTAAAATGACAGTTATATTAAAGCCACTTAACTAATTACACATTTTTTCCCTTAGTTAATGTATATATGTCCTCATTTCTCTTTTTAAAGTTGATGCCTATTTATGTTATCCAGATGTAAAAATCTATTTCATTTAAATGATCATCTACCAGCAAAATTATAAAAACATACTATCTTTACAAGTTATGATATTTCCTTGTTTTTTTTAACAGCAATGAACAGCATTTCAATCACCGCATGCCCACAATAATTATTCTTTAACACTTTTCAAGCAACTAACAAGCCATTTAAGTGGTATAAATGTCAAAAGATTTGTTCATCCAGCTGTTGAGTGCACACGTACAGCAGCAAATAGGCAGAATGCCAGCAAAGAAAGTCCTAATTTACCCATAAGGTGCTGTAGTTCTGATTTCCTGAAAAGAAAATGGCTTGAATTGCAGCACAGCTGAAGGTTAAAATAGGGCAAATTTTCCTGCTTCTATGTCCAGAGTTTGTACATCATTTGAATGCAATAAATGCAGGGAAATGGATGGGAAGGAGTGCATACCCGGAATGGATCACACTTCATTTTCAGCCCATTTTTCAGGATGAGCTGAGACAGGCAGGAATGAAAAGCGTTTGAGCCTGAAGAGCCTGGAGAGTTCAGTAGCAATTTTGACAGCTGAGAAACTCTTTTTGTAGAATTTATTTCTTGCTTCCTGCCTACATAGGTTTGTTTCTGACTGTGCAGGATGATTCACATATCCTTAAAGATCTGTCAGAACCACAGAGCATAATGTACTACTGGGATGTTTCTTAAGTAGTCCTTCTACTATGGTTGAGATCTATCCAGCTCAGTCTTCCCAGTTTAAGAAGCCATTTTAACCCCCACCCCCCCACCCCACCCCCAGTTTCTAAGAACTACACCATAAGTCTTGGGCTTCCAAAGTAACTTTTGCTCAATGGTATTTAGATGCATAAAATTTGATAATGCAGAACCAGGTGACTTCCTGATATCTGGCTGTGTAAGAATTGATCCCTCGGCCAGTTCTGAGTGTAAACTGGTATGCTACTACAATTCCTAGTGAAGTTACAGTGGTAAAGCAGGACAATCTTCAAGAAATATTGTGGCTAGCATCTTATCACCTAATTTATGCATTGTATGGAATTTGGTTGACAACCCCTGCTGTAAATAGGAAAGAGTGAGTTGAATAGAAATGTCAAGTCAATGGTCACCTTCATAGAAAATGGAAGAGCTATCTCTATCTGTTAAGCGATCTGTATCTGTTAAGCTATCCCTATCTGTTAAGCCGGCAGTCGATCCAATTCCCAAACTGCCCCAGGAGAAGTTACATGGTGACAGGCATGTGCCCCAGAGCCATCTCAATGTGGCTCCCCGATTATTCCTGGCGCACAAGATAACATATTTCTTTAATGAATTCCCAATACTGATTTTCCCAGATATGTACATCATGGGCTATGAGTCCAGAAAATTTGCCTCAGCTATAAATGCACCTTACCTTGTCACCAGTTCCATCGCTCTCCCACTCCTTACCACTGTCTCAGGTTGAAGCTGACTATTCTCAGCCTTGGCATCCTATTTAAACTGTGTTGTACTTCAGATCCAATATTCTCTCCATCACAATGACTGCCTGCTTCCACCTCTATAACATCACCCATCTTCATATAAAAGCAAAATACTGCGGATGCTGGAAATCTAGAACAAAAACAAAAATACCTGGAAAAACTCAGCAGGTCTGACAGCATCTGCAGAGAGGAATACAGTTGATGTTTCGAGTCCGTATGACCCTTCATCAGAACTAAGGAAATAGAGATATTAGGTGAAATATAACTTGGTTGAGGGGGTTGGGACAGGTAGAGCTTGATAGGGGGCCATTGATAGGTGAAGGCAAAGAAGAGAAATGGAAAGCAATGAAGGTGAACAGGGCAAAAGAGACAGGCAGAAATCCTGTTGGAGAGAAGATTGACTGCCACGTCTCTTCAAGGAATGTCTACCTGAAGAAGTATTGCTCTTCTCTACGACAGGATTTCCGCCTGTCTCTTTTGCCCTGTTCACCTTTATTGCTTTCCATTTCACTTCTTTTCCTTCACATAACACTGGTCCCCTATTGGGCTCTACCTGTTCCACCCCCCTCAGCCAGCTTATATTTCACCTCAATTCTCTATTTCCTTAGTTCTGATGAAGGGTCATACGGACTGGAAACGTCAACTATATTCCTCTCCGCAGATGCTGTCAGACCTGCTGATTTTTTGCTGGTATTTTTTTTTTGATCTCCCATCTTCATGCTGGCTCAAGCTAACTGCTGCTGAAAACATATTCCATGCATTTGTCACCTTTGGCCCAATTACTCTAATGACCTCTTGACCTGCCACTCATTCTCCACACCCCATAAACTCCTCAATAATGAGTACTGTAGCAAAGATAATTCTGAAACTTGTCATGAAACTCTCCTTTAAGATGGCAATATTGAAAATGGATGAAGTTGTCTTCAATGCATTATTAATTTTAAAGAGGCTTTATCAAGTCAATTTTAATGGCTTCATTATAATTCCAGCAAATAAGACAAGGAAGAATAGCATCATCTCATTACATGTACTTTGAGGCCTCCTGACTCTATGGGCTGTATTTTCTCAGCTCCACATTGGCGGGCTTGGAGACGGAATGCCCAGGATAATCGGGGCAGCCACATTTCAAAGTTTCCGGGGCACATACTTGCCACCAGATGACTTCTCCTGGAGCAGGTTGGGAATTGGATCGGCTGCCAGCTCCATAGAGGTGAACAGCCAATTATGCTGGACAAGGCCCAAATTATGGACCAGTTTATGGCCTCCCTGCCATTTTCCCACTGTCAGAGCAGTGTATGGAGACTGCCACTCAATGGAAGCAGCTACTCAGTGGTAGGTTAGAGGATTATTGGAGGCAGAGGCTCCATTCCCCTTCGATGGAGCCACAGGCATTAAAAGCCACAATAGTTGCCGATCTGATTGAGTGGAGGGGTTCCTTTCCATCCCAATGGACCATCCGGCTTAGATTTTGTTTATTTCTTCAATGTGGTGCACACCAGCAAGGGTGTCTATATTGAGGCACCATCCCTAACCAGCCTCAGCAAAATCCACCACTCTCAGTGGGGCATCCAAGGCTCCAGAGCTGCCCGCCCCATAATTGGGCCTGCAGCATCAGGAGCCCATCCGCCATCCTTTATAAGGTGGTGAGAAAAAAGGCGGCCAATGAGGAGGCTGCTTCCTGGAAAATTGCTAAGCCAGTCTCAATGCTGGCAAGTGCAGGCTTGGGACACCCATTTGGGCCTAACGTTAGGGTCCTGGAGCCCAAGGGATTGCCAGCCCTATGATCACGATTCACTTGATTGTGCCGGTGTGACAAGTACTATCAAATTGTACTATCAACCCCAATTTAATTAAAATAGGACTAAAATTAATAATATGGAGACAACACAAAAGAGTCAATTTTTCAACATTTTGTTCCCAATGGGTGAAAGAAATATTACTTCTAATAAAAACAAAAAACTGCGGATGCTGGAAATCCAAAACAAAAACAGAATTACCTGGAAAAACTCAGCAGGTCTGGCAGCATCGGCGGAAAAGAAAAGAGTTGACGTTTCGAGTCCTCATGACCCTTCAACAGAACTGAGTGAATCTAAGGAGAGTGGTGAAATATAAGCTGGTTTAAGGTGGGGGGGAGAGAAGTGGGGGGGTGATGTGGTTGTAGGGACAAGCAAGCAGTGATAGGAGCAGATAATCAAAAGACGTCACAGACAAAAGAACAAAACAACACAGAGGCGTTGAAGGTGGTGATATTATCTAAACAAATGTGCTAATTAAGAATGGATGGTAGGGCACTCAAGGTACAGCTCTAGTGGGGGTGACGTGGAAAGGCTAGCAGAGCATAAGAGATTTAAAAAATTGGAAATAGGTGGAAAAAGAAAAATCTATATAAATTATTGGAAAAAACAAAAGGAAGGGGAAAGAAACAGAAAGGGGGTGGGGATGGAGGAGGGAGTTCAAGATCTAAGGTTGTTGAATTCAATATTCAGTCTGGAAGGCTGTAAAGTGCCTAGTCGAAAGATGAGGTGCTGTTCCTCCTGTTTGCGTTGGGCTTCAGTGGAACAAAGCAGCAAGCCAAGGACAGACATGTGGGCAAGAGAGCAGGGTGGAGTGTTAAAATGGCATTTAACTCCAGCATGATGCCACTACCAAACACATCTTCCCTTCACGCCCCCTGGCGGCATTCTGTAGGGATCGTTCCCTCTGGGACACCCTGTTCCACTGCTCCATCACCCCCTGCTCCTCAACCCCCACCTATGACACCTCCCCATGCCCACGCAAAAGATGCAAAACCTGCACTTCCTCTCTCTTCACCAAGGGTCCAAATACTCCTTTCAAGTGAAGTAGCATTTCACTTGCATTTCCCCCAACTTAGTCTACTGCATTCGTTGCTCCCAATGCGGTCTCCTCTACATTGGAGAGACCAAACTTAAATTGGGCGACCGCTTTGCAGAACACCTGCGGTCTGTCTACAAGAATGACCCAAACCTCCCTGTCGCTTGCCATTTTAACACACCACCCTGCTCTCTTGCCCACATGTCTGTCCTTGGCTTGCTGCTTTGTTCCAGTGAAGCCCAACACAAGCTGGAGGAACAGCACCTCATCTTCCGACAAGGCACTTTACAGCCTTCTGGACTGAATATTGAATTCAACAACTTTAGATCTTGAACTCCCTCCTCCATCCTCACCCCCTTTCTGTTTCTTCCCCCTTTTGTTTTTTCAAATAATTTATATAGATTTTTCTTTTCCCTCCTATTTCCATTACTTTTAAATCTTTTATGCCCCGCTAGTCTTTCCACCCCACCCCCACTAGAGCTGTACCTTGAGTGCCCTACCATCCATTCTTAACTAGCACATTCGTTTAGATAATATCACCACCTTCAACGCCTCTGTATTCTTTTGTTCTTTTGTCTGTGACATCTTTTGATTATCTGCTCCTATCACTGCTTGCTTGTCCCTACAACCACACCATCCCCCCACTTCTCTACCCCCCCAACCAACATCCCCCCCCCCACCCCACCTTAAACCAGCTTATATTTCACCCCTCTCCTTAGATTCACTCAGTTCTGTTGAAGGTCATGAGGACTCAAAACGTCAACTCTTTTCTTCTCCGCCGATACTGCCAGACTTGCTGAGTTTTTCCAGGTAATTCTGTTTTTGTATTACTTCTAATAACACTGATCATCAGGCTTTTAACATTCAAGATTAGTGTCTGTTTATCACTACCTTAAAGCTGGATTTGGCAGAAGTTGAGAGGAATTTAGTTGCATTCCTCTTATTAATGTTTTATTTGTTTATATCAGTTATGTGCAGAAGTTTGATTTTTTTAGGCCAAGCACCCTGTGTAACCTTTGAAATGAAATGAAGGAAGCTCAAAATTATTTTTCTGCCTACCAACTATAATCTGCACAATATGCTGAGAGTTAAGGGCATGAAGACAAGGTGAATGGAATTATTATTACTGTTCCCCTCTTCTGCCCATGACAGTGATAGTTTTATTTTCTAATTTAATTTGGTTCCCTTAGCACCCTTTCCCTCGTGTTTGCCAAACCATGGTTTATGAGGTCCAATGTTAAAAATAACCCCACAGCAAATTCTTTAAAGTGAAACAAAATGAGGATTTATTAACATATTCAAAACCTGAGGGATGGATCACGACACATTAATACTTACGAGCATACAAAGTAGAAAGGCAGAGAAAGGAAAAGTAAGAAATTACAAATTGTGTGTTGCGAACAAAAAAGGTATTGGCATTAATTCACGTGAGTAGAGTCCAATAAGTCCATGTCCAATTAAAATTGTTTCAGGTGGCTTTGTCTCGCAGAGTTCCTAGTCTTTGTCCTAGGAACTTAGTTGAGGCAGCTGAAGGTGCAGCAAAGTATTCGTGTATTCTGGGAATTAGTTCACTCTGTAGGGAAAACACTGGGGATCCAAATTTGAGAGTGGTGGAGGTCAGAGGCAAACTGTTAATCTGGAGTCCAGTTTTCTCTTCTGAGGCTAACCTTAAACCACAACTGAAGACATAATTCAAAAGTTGTATAATTAAAGCAATTCAAACATCTCAAGCCTCGGTCATGTGACAGATTAGTTTCAGGATGAGCCATTCAGCTTACAATGCACTTTAAGGACCCCCATTAAAACCCATTGTATTTTGAGCAGGTAGCTGTGAAACCATTAGCATAATGTTGGAGATGAGGAATCACAAGTACCTGTGCCTTTGTCCAGAGCTGACTGGGGCAGGTGTCTCGTCTATTAGTCCTTTGTGTTGGCTTGGCTGAAAAGTTCATACAATGCAATCTTCCAGAACTACCAGCATGTGACCAGCTGTAGCCATTTTATCAGCCCAGTCTATATAAAAGAAAACAGAATTTAAACAAGAGAATATAGAAGAGAAACAAAATTCTTTTAGATTTTTTTCTTCATGTCTTCTCGGCATGACACGGAGGAAGAAAATATTATGTTTCAGTCTTTGGATCAGATGCCACTATAGACTATAGCAATATACTCTTCAGTAGCGGGAAGATTTATTTTGTCCTACTCTCAGCGTGCCCATCTGTCTCTCCATGAGCATGAATGTGCCCTCTCAAAAACCATAAAAAGCACACATCTAATCAGATAGCATGGGAGTTAATTCAAAGCTTCTCCTTAAAAGAGGCTGGAGTACATTAATCTTACAACCAGGCATTTGAGTTGTTCTGAAATGTGTAAATACTTACTTTCAGAATCTGCATCAATTGCATTTTGTTGGGAAATACTAAGCTGGTTTTAAATAGTTTTTATTTTAACAATATGATAGCTAACATTGGGTCATACAACTAGATCCATTACCAGTTGCAAAATATATTAAAATCAGGGTCTAACTAATTCCTCCAAAAATCAACTATTTCAGTGTTGAGATGCATGCAGAGTATTTGACTTCAGTGTCCATATCCCATTTCATAAGTGTATAAATTTACCACCATTTGTTAGTTGATTTTGAAAGAGATTATAAGGAGCACAAATTTTAAACAAGTTTAATCAATTTACATTTGTTTGTTTTACTTCCCTCGCCCCATAATATGTCATTCCCCATTTTAGACAAATGGAGTGGACTGATGAGCTGCTGCTATGTATCTGCCTTTGTCGCCCTCATGGTCGCTCAAGATCTTTCCCTTCATTAGATTTACTTTTGTTAGGTCAGACTTTCAATGGAAGAATTATCTATCTATTTGACTGCACAGCAAAGGAATGTAGTATATGTTCATCGCTCATGGCATTAATGGGCACCAGTTGATCTTTCATTCACTTTTTGCTCTTGAATCCAATAAATAAGGCGAGGTGGCCTGGATTGATAGCTGGCTGAAAACACAAGTGAAATAGCCTGCATGGCCCGATCATGTGCCTTTTCATGTAGAATCGGGGACTACACATTAAATACGCAAGCTTCTAGTACTACTGGTGATTGTCATTATGGGATGGAAAATCAAAAATTACAGGCATGAAACAAAGTCAGCTAGCATTTCTTAAAGGGCAGGTACAGCGTGTCTACAATCAGCTTTATTATGAATGATAAGATAAAAGCAAAATACTGTGGATGCTGGAAATCTGAAATAAGAACAAGTGCTGAAAACACTTAGCATTCCTGCCAACATCTGCAGACAGAGAAATTGAGTTAACATTTTGAGTTGAATATGACTTCCCCAGATCTGAAGGAGGGAAATGTGGTTGGCTTTATGCCTTTGAAAGAGGGGAGGTGGGGAAAGAACAAAAGGGAAGATGTGGGATAGGCTAGAGGGCGGGAGAGATTAAATGACAAAAAAAAGACAAAAAACATTTGAGCTCAACAATTTCAGACCATGAAACCTGTCCCCTATTTTGATTCTGCTGTTTTGAAATTAGCTGGTTTGAATCAGTTTTTTCATATTTTTGCTTTCAGACAGAGCTGTTCATTATTCTCGCACTTACACTCACTCTGGATAAATACTTTGTTCCTTTGTTATAAACATGACCGCTCCCTTTGCCTTTGTTTCACGACACCTTTGTTATTTAGTCTCTCCCACCCTCTCTCCTATCCCAGACCTTCCCTTATGTTCTTCCCCCACCTCCCTTCTTTCAACAGCATTCAATCCATCACATTTCTAGCCTCCTTCAGTTCTGAAAAAGAATCATATTTGACTCGAATGTTAGCTCTGTTCCTCTCTTCACAGGTGCTGCCAGGTCTGCTGAGTATTTCCAGCACTTTCAGTTTTTATTTCATTCTGAATGCCACACTGAAATGGTAAGCAGAAAAAATGCTGGAAGGACTGCTGGAGGTGTTGGTCTTTCCATCCAACTGCAACAAGGCATTCCACTAGTTTGTAACAACAGTTAGCAAAGATGGCAGTACAGGTAAATGTCAGAAACGATGCGAAGAAAAGTTTAATGGCCTGACAGGGCGATGAAATATGGCTTCTAACTCACTTTTCTCGTTACTCCCAAATTAGCCCCAAATTACCTGCAGCCTAAGTGTTCACAACTCTTGCCTCTCTATAGCATCTCACCAATTCTTCTCCAACCAGTGAGCACACTTCACTGCACTTCCTTTTCCTGCTACCACTGTGCAACTGCTGCTGTCCTCATTGTCACTTCTTTCACCTCCTCACACCTGAGCCAACTTTCATGCACCAGCGCATCCTCAAAACATCCTACTGGGCTAAAAATAACACAGCCTTCTTCCTGAGAAAATAAACTGGCATACTGTAACAGGAAACAGGTGACCATTAGAAAAGGCCCAGTATCTGTGCACATCTTGTCCCCTCTTGCAAAGTCTGCAATGGACATTGTGAGCAGGGGGTAGGTACATCAGGAATAGATGGAGAGCAAGATTCTAGTCATTTCACCTATTTTTCTTCCAACTGGTATCTTCCCTTGCAACTTGTGCATGCTTAAGGGTTGCTGTTTTTTGGTCATCAATCACTTGTCTCAACTAACCATTATCAGGTTCCATTACCTGAAGGATATCTGGTGAAACAATTTGATTTTCACAACAATCCAGCAGTTTTCATTATATTTTTCTGATTTATTTAATTGCTGCTGTCCTCAATTTATTTAATTGAAACAATGGCTATGGGTTTTTATTTGAGTATTACAGCCACTATAATACCTGTATCAGGATGTGGAAGCTACATTAGGGATGAGTGACAGCCAATGGTGATTACTAATTGCGTTGAGGGTAGAAATTCTGCTGGCAGTGTTACGCAGACAGGCGTGACAAGATAGAATATCCACCCACCGCTTAGATCCTGTCATGGACCCATCCTGAATCCTAGAAATAAGAGAATTACCATATTAGGTGTGGGCACTCAAGTCCAAAGTGGCACAATGAGGTGCTCATACAATACAGCACATAAAGTGAACCTAACATCAGCTGGATTTGCCCAATTCCAATCAGTGTGCTGGCCCGTTAACCAAGCTGGGAGTCCCGCCCTCAGCCATGCCACTTCCTACTCCTGTGCCCTAATTTGGGGCAGTTGGAAACGCTGCACCTGAAAAGGCCTTTCAGGGACTTTATATTTTTAAAAATTAATATTGAATATCTGCTAATATTTAAACATTATTAAATCAAGGTTCAATGGTTCCTAGGTAGTTTATGCCAAATGCACAGCAAAGTGTGTGAAACCCATGGGACAGCGTCCTGAATATTGTTCACACCACATGCCAAAATTCAGTTTGAATGATAGCTTGACCAAATGATACTACAAAGGCTGAAAGCAAAGTTGAAACCATCTTTGTATTGACGCTAGTTACACAGTATAACAGGTCTATTTTGGCAGCAAATATTGCAAGATTCTAAAAGGAAATCAAAGAATGTGTTTTCTTTATTTGAAGGACTGTGACAATTTAACTTTTCAAACTTCTGCTTTATATTATTGGAAAAGGAGATGTGATTTTAACAACGATGTGGACCACCAGTTGATGGCAATGAAAACTTATGTTTTTTTTTAAATTATAATTATTAATTAATTACAATTATATAGTAGTACTTTGCATCAAATAAAATAAGGTATGGGTTATTTGTCTTTAAGTGATGTTTTGAAATACTTTTTCCTGCCTTTAGAAATATTGTTTAAAAATTCTCTTTGGCTTGCTGAAAGGGAAAAAACAACATTATTTTTCATTGAAGTAGCTTTAATAAGTTGATAGTTTCCAAAATATAAGACAAAATGATTGATTATATGTTTAAATAACATTTGTCAAATATCTGAATGTTTTTGCTCAATTATATTTTTCCTCTGGACTTTATTAAAAGCATATTATCAGGCATGAGCAATAAAGGAGCTACCATCGATGAACTGCAGCCATTTTAAAGTTACAATTTATGAGTGATTAAATAGAAAGAAATGCAATAGCATTTCATTTGATAGGAGATTTTCCAAGTTAATAAAAGTCATAAACGTATAATAAACTATTTCATATTCTAGCTTTCTGAGAAAGATGAGGGTACAAAGCAATAGGAAATTTTAGGCTGAGATGCAGACGTATGATATCTGGGGTGAGAAAATAACCAAGCTATCCATCATGGTCAGCCAATGGCAATAACAAAGTACTGATAGGCTGTCAGCCAGTGTGTGCTTCAAGGCATTTTCTAGCTAATATTAAACCATGGGTCTTGCTATTAATAAACTTGTGAGGCTTTAAATAAGCTATTAAAACCCTGCCAGGTATAACCTTTGCTGAAAGTATTTACTGTTTCAATTTTCTGCCATTTCATTGTCACAATGCCTTAGGTGGTATGTGGTTGAATTATACCAAACATTTTTTCTCCTCCAAAGTGGCCACATTATAAACTACATAGTTAAATGACAATAGCCAGTACAGGGTGAATATGGGAGGCCGCAATATCCTAAGTTGGCTTTATTCGAGCATCCATCAGTATTTAGATATTATCTGTCATTATTTCATTAAGGTAATTATGGACTTTTTTGGATAGTGCAATGAATTTGAGGACAATCCTTTTAGCAGCAGCATCTGGGTTGCAATTCAAGCCAGCCAGATGGGATGTGAGCATTCTCATTTTTTTTTCTCTCACTCTAATTCACATGCAGCTGATACAGTGCTAAGGCAAAGAAATAGACATGACATTTGTGAATTTTCATGGAAAGTTGTACAAATCCCCAGAAAATTTTGGTGACAGTACGTTTCTGAATGTGTATTAGGAATAATTTTTCAGTCACATTTAAGATGAAAATCATATCTATTTGGGTATACTTAGGTTAAAAATAGAATTTGGATTTAATTTATATCGGACAGCTGTGTGTCAATTTGCTGCGTCTGTCCATTCTCAGCATCATTACACCTTATTAAGGCACCTCAAACATGTTTCTGCTGTTTTGTGCTTTGACTGGAAAGAAATGGAAGATTATTTGATTTTCATTGATTATATCTTTACTCTTACAAGTTTATTTGTGTTTGGTCCATCTGCCCTTTTTAATTTCCATAGAGATGACACTTCATCTGAGGCTACATCATCTGGTTGCAAGTACACAAAATGATACAGCTATTTCTCAAATCAGCTAGTGAATGCCTTCCTGAGAGTAGTTAATTGGATATTTTCATTTCATTCCAAGGGCTGAATTTTACAAATACCCCCTGCCGGTGTGTTTGAAAATAGAGGCTCATAAAATAAAACAGGTGGCCTTCTCATCGGTACCAGCCCATCAGCACCTGTCTTTCATGTTATGTTGGGCGTGGAAGGTGCCAGCCTTCGGTCTATTGAGGCCCTGAAATGGCCAATTAATGGCCACTTCAAGGCCCCATTCTGCCTTCACCACTATTTTACATGCAGCAGGGGAAAGCGACGGCAAGGCAGGCAGCTTGGCAGTTTTCACTGCATGGGTTGTTGTTGTGCAGGAATATGGGGATACCTCTTTTGGGGGGTTCCCTGTGCCCACTGGAGGCACCCTGTCCCCCAAGTTCTTACATCCCCTTTAATCGCCACCCCCGGCCCCCCCACTCCGGCCCACTCTCACTTCCCCCTTTCACCGAGGTCTACCAGACAGGGCTATCCAAAATCCCAGAAGTAGCTTCCAAACCTTCCAAACCCATGACCTCTACCACCTAAAAGGACAAGGGCAGTAGACAGATGGAAACACCACCACCTGCAAGTTCCCCTCCAAGTCACTCACCATCCTAACTTGGAAGCATATCGCCGTTCCTTCACTGTCACTGGGTCAAAATCCTGAAACTGTCTTCTCACAGCACTGTGGGTGTACCTACGCCACATGGACGGTTCAAGAAGGCAGCTCACCACCGCCTCCTCAAGGGCAACTAGGGGTGGGCAATAAATGCTGGCTCGGCCAGCCATGCCTACATCCTGTGAATGTTCTTAACAAAAGCTGAAGTCTAGGCTCCATGACTCTCCTTCCTCAGGGACTGCTTGTAGTCCCAGCAGTGGCCACTGTTTAATTCTGGCACTGCTGGGACAAACAGAGCTGCTGGCCAATCTGACTGGCTGGTAGCTCTCTAGGTTGGGGATTCCTCCCAGATGGGGACACAAGTCCCATTCTGAATCAGTTAAGGACGTTACTAGCATATTATTGCACCTGGGCAGCTGGGTTTCGGGTGAGCGTGCTGATGACTGACTTTTCAATTAGTAGGGTGGGTGATGGTTAATACAGCTCTCCATAAAATCCAACCCTGAGGCTTACTAATTTCATAACTTTCATGATATAGAATACAATTCCAGGACCCAGAGGTGAAATTTCAGTGGTCTTGCCCACTACCCATCAATACCTCCAAAACATTTTACAAAGGACAAAACAATTTTCCATATAATTGTAGTCATAAATGGGTGTTTCAAACATTATTGTTTTTAAAATATAATTTAAAGTACAATCTATGTTCTCCACTTTTCTCCCTTAGTTTTGCCTTCTACAGGTAAAAAGACAGCCTGCTCCTTAGCTTCCATCAATGCCACTCCATAGCTAGTCTCTTTTTTTCACCCTTTCATGCATTTCTTGCACATCCCTAACTGCCTTTGAGAAGTTGGTGATGAGCCACTTTCTTGAACCACTGCAGTCTTTGTAGTGTTTGTAGCACCCATGATGCTGTTAGGGAGCAAGTTCCAGGATTTTGACCCAGCAACAGTGAAGTTGCAAGTCAGTGTGTGCTTTGGAGGTGAACTTGCAGGCGGTGGTTTTCCCATGTGTCTGCTGCCCTTGTTCTTCTCGGTTGTAGAGGTCACAGGTTTGGAAGGTGCTGTTGGATCCTTGGTGTGTTGCTGCAGTGCATTATGTAGCTGGTACACATTGCTGCCACTGGTTGAGGCAAAAAAATATGCAAGAGTAGCCTGTATTACAGCTTCTCTAATATTTCCCTTTCCCCCTGGGTAACTACTTTCACAGTAGCTCAACTGCACACATGGCCAGATTCCATTTGATCAGTTCTATTTATACAGTCTGTTTGATTCGAGACGGTGTATTCTGGAACATTACAAGTAAACAGAAACAGGATGGCTGGAAGGGCCGAAACAAAGTGTATCTGCAAGGCCAGATATTTTTTGCAATGTAATGGAAACCTTATAGCTTTGTAGAAGAGTGATCCATCAAATCAGAGATGAAAAGGCAAATTTGTGGCATTGATTCACAGTGTTACCATTTTTGGCACTAGGAAAAATGTATGGCAAAACAATCATTCCCATCAAAAATCTGACTGTGTTGGTTTCTATTAGTGCAGACAATCTCTCAGCAAGGCTTAAAAAACACAAAATGTCAAACAGCAAAATGATTCACAGGGGTATTTTAGCTCTTAACACAAAAATGTCTTAATAAGGATCTTATAACTGTAAACCACAATATTAAATCAAAGTCCAGTTAGTAAATTCCATTTTAGAAAGTGACAATATGGTCCATACATCCTGCTGCAAGGAAGATTACAGTGACCTGGTTTTATTATAATATATATAATGATTACTTAATTGATCAGTACACTTTCTAGTGGACAGTTGAATTGTGTAGATCATGAAGTGTGGTTCAATCCACAGTTAGTTAGTCAAACACTGCCAGTTCGGTGGCAAGCATTTTAAAACTAATTTCTATGCCCCTGGCTGGCTGAGATGAAAAAACAGCCACGGTTTTTGCTCTTTATCTCAATTCAGGGGCTCCTGCTGACAAGTGTGTGTGCATTATTATTGTACAAGGATAGTATTAAGCTCAGTTGTACCACAAAATTCCTAAACATTCCATAAAATTATTGAATGGGCCAAACATTCTGTATACACTTTAAGAAGGGTAAAGTGTGCTGGATATGGTTTCCACTTGCCATTTTGCCTAGTTGTTCCCTCCCTCCCAAGTTGTGAAAATTGATTAATTTACATATCGAAGACAGGCATTCTGTCACTTTGACAGTGGAACTGGAAACTGGAAAGTGCCAAAGAAAAATTATTATTGTACAAGGATAGTATTAAGCTCAGTTGTACCACAAAATTCCTAAACATTCCATAAAATTATTGAATGGGCCAAACATTCTGTAGACACTTTAAGAAGGGCAAAGTGTGCTGCATATGGATAATAGTCCAAACATTTTTTAGAATTTCTTGCAGACAACAAAGGGATAATCTTTAAAAGATAAGTAATCTTTCAAGCATATATGGGACCTATGTCTATTCTTAACCAGGCATAACTGTCACTAGCCCTATCAGGAGGCAAGTTAGACTGAATTCCTAAGGGGAACCATTGAAGGTGGCGTGGCAGGCTGAGAAAGTGGTTAATAAAGCAAAAGCGATCCTGAGCATTATCAACAGAGGTATAGAGTACAAAACCAACAAAGTTGTAATGAACCTTTATAAAACACTGGTTTGGCATTAACTGGAGTATTGTGTCCAATCACAATGCTTTAGGTGGGATACATTGGCATTGGACAGGGTGTGGAAAAGATTTACACAAGTAGTTCCAGGAATGAGGGACTTACATTACGATGTATGTTGGTGAAGCTTAATTTTTCCTCCTTAGAGAAGTAAAGATTGAGAAGAGGTTTGATAGTGGTATTCAAAATCATGAGGATGCTATACTGAGTAAATAGGGATAAACTGTTCTCATTGGCAGAAGGATTGAGAATCAGAGGGCAGTGATTTAAGGTGATTAGGGAAAGAGCCAGAGGCAAAATGAGGAAAAACTTTTTTAAACCATGAGTGGTTAGGATCTGGAAGGCATTGACAGTGTGTTGGAGGCAGAATTCAACCGAGACTTTCAAAAGGGAATTGGATAATTAACTGAGGGCCATGGGGAAAAGGCAGAAGAGGGACTAGCTGAGTAACTCTTACAGAAAACCAGGACCAACAAGATTGGGTGATTAGTTCTCTTCTGTGCTGTAACCATTCTATGATTCTATGATTCTAAGCCTGGTTATACTACCAGAAACAACTCCAAAGGTGACTGTGGACATAATAAAGCAAGCATAAGAAACACCTGCCCCTCCTAATCCATCATTTACGGTAGTCCTTATGTGGGACATAGACCTGGCTAATCTGCTTTCCTCACCAGAATCAATACCCTGCGCAGGGATCGCACCACATTTCTGTCCTCTCCAGCTCCCAGAATTTTGAGCCAATGTTTTCAAGAGTGGTGTAGAGAGATGAGTGGTGCCAAAATAATTCCTTTGTATCTGTGCAAAAGGAAGAGCTTGTGTTTGGCTCATAAGGACTAAAAGGAATTTGAATTTTGTTGGAGTAAACCATCTGAACTAGGCTGTCCATTTATTGGTATTTTCAAGTATATGAGATCCTGAATGGTTTCATGATTAATGGTAGCCTGAATGTAATACTGACTAAGAACCACTGAAACTAATGATAACACAATTCTGGATAATTATGTGATTCCAATGTCTCAGCAAATGATGATATCAGTACACAACTGCAGTGTTAACAATTGGCATACTTTACTAACACCAGACTTTATGCATTAACACAATTTGCTTGGAGTTGTTTACCTATTTTCATCTCTCGTTGGAACATACTGCTTTTTCCAGCATTTTCTGTTTTAATTTGCTTAATATTTGCATTTTTCCCCAATTCCCACAAATTCATCTTTTTCCTTGTGTGAGCCCCTTCCATATTTTATAAGCAATTTATTTGCATATTCCTTTGTAATTTTTCATCTTTAGCCTTTAAAGTACACACAAGGCTGAATTTTCTGGTTGGCGGGGGTAGGGGGTGTGGAGCAGGAGCGGGGGTGGGTGGGCGTGGACCTGATCGCCGCCTGCCAATTAAGGCAGGCCCAATGTAATGCGCAGCTCCCGAGGCGGTGGGAGTGCACTGACTGCTGGGTCCAGTGGTGACCTGGCGGCCTGTTTATTTGAAACACTGGCAGTCTTTGCAAGGCTGCTCATGATGGCAAGTGGAAGGGCTCACCAAAGGTGTTCTGGTGAGCAGGCCAGTCTGGTGGGTAGGTCAGCAGAGCAGGCGAGGCTGGTGATTAGGGCAGCGGGGCAGGCCATGCCGGAGGGTAGGTCGGGGTGGGAGACAGTGTTCCCCTTGTTTTTCAGATGACTGCCTTGCTGCCCTCCTCGAGAAGGTGGCAGCATGGTGCAAGGTGCAGGATGAGAAGAGGAGGACCCCCCACATGATGAAACGTGCCTGGGACGAGGTGGCGGAGGTGGTGAGCTCCTGCAACGTGGTGCGGGGCACCTGGATCCAGTGTCACAAGCGCTTCAATGACTTGTTGCGCTCTGGCAGGGTGAGTACCACATTGGCATTGATCATGTAACCCAGGAGGTCGGCTTGCCCCCACTGCTGCCCACCCCCTCTACCCCCCTCAAAAGTCTGAGTGTTTTGGCTCCTTTGAATCATTGACGGCATTTGTCCTTTGCTGGGTGGGCCAGCAGATATTGCCCATGCTGAGATTAGCCTGAGAGTGTGATGAAGAGATGTGTTTTGCCCCCACAGCATGAGTTACACTGAGTCCCACATGACTGGTTTGGGGGCAGCCTGGAGGAGCTGCACCTAGGCACCGTATTTGAACTCCAGGACATGTCCATGTCAGGGTGAAGACATGCTGGGAAGGGAGCTTCAAGATGCCGTGGCAATGAACCATCTGCTGCGCTCTGCATTCCACATGTTTGTGCCTCCTTGCTATTGAAGGATATACCATGTGGTGCCTAATGTAATGTAGGCAGCATGTGCCAAAGCGGGGGTGGGGAACAAGCCTAGCGTTTTTCAGCAGCAACAGGGTGAGAAGGCATTGGAGCCATGATATATCCCACTCTGGTTGGGGTGGGCCGTGCACGAAGACAGTCCATGTGCAATTTGCCGAGAGGAGGAGCAGCAGGGGCCCCCCTCTCACTTTTGAGGGGCCTGAAGTCTCACCAGCATCACACCATTTCTGTGAGGCAGGAACCAGCGCAGATACTAGCACCTCGGTGGGAATTCGAACAACGGCTCATGTCCTGGGGCACAGCGGTGAGGGCACTACACAGTCACCAGAGGAGCTGGCAGAGACAGAGAGTGCCCATGGTGCCAGCAGCTGGAGGACTGCAGGGGACCAGGCACATGCTCAGCTGGTGCCTAATGATGTGCCTCTGGAGTCGTCCACGATGCAGCAGGGGCAGGGAATGCGGTCAGGTGTGCGGAAGCATCTGGGGGAGATACATGAGGCTATGCTTGGCTTGATCTCCGTGGTGGAGGAGTCTACCTGGACTATCACCATAGCAATGAGCCTTGTGGCCGAGCGCCATGCATCCTCCATGGAGAGGGTAGCGACCCTCGTGGAGAGGCTACTCCAGGAGACCGGTCAGGGCTTCCTGGGGATGTGCTCTGACCAGCAAGCCCTCACATCGGCACTGACCTCAGCTGGTCAGTGTCAGTGTGGGAGATGATTTGGACATCAATTTTCCCAGCTCAGTGCCTATACATCCACGATGAGCTGGGAGGCCGAAGCGACCTCATATCGGTGCAGCAGTTTCCTGGCTTCGCTGTGGGCACCTCTCAGTGCACTCAGGATAAGGGTGGAAGCTCCTCCGTGCCTCTCCTAGTTGACCATAGCATCTGGTGAGCCTGCAATGACTAGGGAGGTGCCAGCTGTGGAACTGGCAGCTCCCTCCCAGGCGGGACCAGCACAGGCTCCACGGACCAGAGGACGGCCGCCAAGGTCATCGAGGACAACAGGGCAGCAGAGTCAGCAGGCTGTCTCAGAAGCCACTCCAGCAATGGGGCAGCACCAAGACGTAGCACCCGGAAATGAAAGCATAAGGTACCTTATGCACACCATGGGTTTTTCACTGGTGCTTTTGTGTTGGCCCGAGATCCTTATGATTTGCTTTGTTTTGTAACACTATTCTTTTCTTTTGGAATAAGTTGGTTTGCTTGACATATTAAATTCAGATGTGTCACCATGGCTGAGGCTGCCTCTTTTCTTCTGCATGTGCATGGTTTCCAAAGCTGTAATGAGTGCTTTGTTGGACATTCAGCTTTATTAACAAGGCCCTTAGTTACTGTTCATAACTTGGCAGATATTGCACTTAGGTGTCGACTATCAAGCCTAGAGCCCCTGGTGGTCCATCTGTGGTCTTCTAGCTGAAGGATCATTGGATTAAAATCTCTCATGTGTCCCTGCCTCCCTGGAGTATGCCCAGGTCAGCGTCTATCCCCTCAGCATTTCCCTGTGCGTGCTCATCCTTGGACTCACTGCTGAACTCATTATGTGCAGCCGCAGCCACCGCGCCGACATCTTCATCATCCACTGTGTCCCCCCTTTCCAGCACAAGATTGCGGAGAGCGCAGCATGCTACCACTATTACCGACACATGATCTGGGGGGTACTGGAGTGCGTCCCCTGAGCGGTCCAGGCATTGGAAGGGCATCTTGAGAAGACTGATGGTTCTCTCCATCACAGCCTTTGTGGAGGTGTGGCTCCTATTGTACCGCTGCTCAGCTTCTGTTCTTGGATGGCGGAGAGGCGTCATGATCCACCTTCTGAGGGGATAGCCCTTGTCACCCAGCAGCCATCCATCCACTCGGGCTGCAGAACTGAAGAGTCCCGGCACCTGGGAGTGTCTCAGGATGTAGGTGTTGTGGGAGCTGCCTGGGTACCTTGCACAGACTTGTAGAATTTGCATCCTGTGGTCGCAGACTATCTGCACGTTCATGGAGTGGAAGACCTTCCTGTTGATGAAGGCACCGGGCTCACCGCTGGCACCTTGATGCCCACATGTGTGCAGTCTATAGCACCCTGGACGCGGGGGAAGCCAACAATGGTTGTGAAGCCTCTGGCTCGCTGTTGTCTGGGTTGTCTGGCCCCAACGGAAGTTGATGAAGGTCAATGCACACCTGAACAGAACTTCTGTAACCTGCTTGACACAAGTGTGGACAGCTGATTCGGAGACACCGCAAAGATCACCCACCGACCCCTGGAAGGAGCCAGAGGCATAGAGTTTGAGGGTAGCTGTAACTTTCAGAGCCACTGGCACAGGGTGTCACAGTTAGCTGAGATCTCAGGCCCAATCATTTGACAGATATAGTTGAGTGTCTCCCCTGAGAGACGGAGTCTCCTTCGGTGCTCCACCTCAGACATATTAAGGTAGCTGCTTCACTGTCTATATACCCTGGCAGCAGGATAGTGGCGTCTTCTGCGGCCTCTTCCACTTTGGTCTACCTCTTAGCCCTGCGCTCCTTGTGACTGTGTCTATCCTCCCAAAGCTGGCTCCCCTGGAGGCTGAATGTGCACTCCTGGCCTCCTCCCCCTTCTAGCCCCCCCTTCCTCCTCAGAGGAGCTGCCTCCAGTGGACAGTTCAGCTCCCATTCCCAGGCTAAGGCCCAGAAAAGATTCCTCACTGCAGATTGCTGACCTGAAGGCTAAGAGTCCAGAAAAAGCAGCTGGTATCCGTTTTGAAGTACTGCAGGTCGCACAGGCAAGTTTGAAAAACTTTCATAAATAAGTACTTGACTGTGCACATTCATGACCCCAGTGAGCCCTCTTATACCGCCCGTGGATGAGGTTTATACAAACGTGTCCTACCCGCCTGCCCATTGCGCCCGTGCGCCGACCCGACGTTTGCACTGGCGCCGAAAAATTGTCATCGGTTGGTGAGTCAAGGGCCTTAAGTGGCCTGTTAATTAATGGCGGGTGCACATCGGACATCATCGCACACCCATCCAGTGAAATACCGTGATGGCGCACGGTGATGTCAGGACCCTCGTCTGACGCCACCGCGCGCCATTTTACGTGCAGATGGGTGGGGGGCGGGAGCGGGGCCCACCCCCTCACACCAACAGGAATATTCTGTCCACAGTGTCAATATCTGAGCTGGTGGCTGCGATTGTCAGCACGGGCGATGAGGCGGAATTGTCCCAGGTTTGCACAAATGTGGTAGCGGTCAGGAAAAACAACGATCTACCCACCAGCCGGCGGCTTCTCACACCATATCGTCCCAATCCTGCCACAATTAATTATGCAGAATCATGCCATTTCAAGGGTGGGCTGTCACCAATTTGCCCGCCACGCCATCACCTCACCGCTCCATCACGCTGGGCACCACACTTAAAGTTCAGCCATGCGCACACCTCAGTGCTTCCAGCCCAGGACTGCTGCAAAGAAGACAAGGCCCCGAAAGGCAAGAAGCCTGCAGTCCCCAAGTTTAGTGATGCATCCCTCGATGGAGGCCCACCGTGATGCCCTCTTCCCCCAGTCTGGCCGCAGGAGCGGCAGCAACATTACCAATCCAGCTTGGCAGGTGATGGCAGTGTTGATTAGTGCCAATGTTGCACAGAAGAGGTTGGCCATCCAATGCACATAGAGGATAAATAATCCATGCCACCAAGTTAAGTCAACCATCTCATCACTCTAAACTCACACTCTCAAGCCCATCAAACATTCACTGGCATCTCACTCACTGCCAGCTCAAGGGACATCAACACCCATTCTCACACACTCTCACATGCCCACCTGACCTCACCTTCACTGGAGACTGCCTCCTCAGTCCCACCATCTTGAGACCACTTGCACAGAACAACATGTGTCCCTGGACACACCCTGGGATACCCCTGCCCCAGTACGGCCCTTGCCCTACATCCTCTTCACTTGCCTGAGGCCACTTCTCCCCCTTCCCCAAGCAAGCCCTTGCCCTGCAGCCATTGAAAAGCCACCCATGCCTCATAGCTGGTCTGGTTAGTAGAGCTGCCTGTGAGCCCTCTTAAAAGCGATGTGGTGCTGTCTCGAAAGCCTGGCGCTGAAGACTGTGAATGCTTACCGAAGCAAGGTAAGCAAACGAACCTTGAAGTTCTGAACAAACTGCAGCCTTATATATGCTGTTGTGAAACATATCAGTGTGCATTCACATCGATGTGCTCAGATGATCCAGCATGGGGGTGATTCCGGCGAGCTGGAGTTATAGTGATACGCAGGTGTATTACAGTGAGGTTCCCAATGTCTGACAGCGGGAAACGCAGCCCGTCATTGACAGGCAGTGCGGATGATTGCAAACTGGTTTTATGAAGGAGGATTCGACATGCGGATACTGCATCTCCAATGGTTTCAGCTCTGCCGCTAGTCACAACCCCAGTTTTGGCTGCTCCAATTCTGGTGACCGCTGTTTCCTCTGTCAGAGTAAGGATATTCAGCCAAGAACTGCTCCCTCAGATTGTGTGCCACCTTGCCTTGCACTTAGGAATTATGTCAATGTGTGCCATGCAATCTGTTTGAATGATGTGGCTGACATGATTGAATAGTTGGCAGTGTGTGTAAGCTGCAAATTGTGTGTGTGTGTGTGTGTGTGTGTGTGTGTATGTATGTGTGATACACAGTGCTAAGTGTGAGAGGATGAGGTAAAGCTTATGAATTTTAAGTATGAGTTGTGGTTGATAGAGATTGTTCGTAGGTGAATGATGAGAGTGTGGTCCATTGAGCAGTGGCTAAGCTCATGGTGCAGTTGGGAGATTATTGCATTTGAAGATACATTCACTGACTTTGGCCTTGTGACATCATTGAACTTTTTGCAGCACTACTTCCAGCTTCTCAGGGTTAAACTGCTGGTATGTAACAACACAGATATCTGGCCTCACTGCCTTCACCAAGTTTGCTGGAGGGCTTCCCGATTCCCTATGGTTAGGTGACATCTCTCCTCTTCTCCACCTTCTGCAGCAAGGCCCCCTGTGCAGATTGAGAAAATCTTGTAGCCTGCTGTCTCCCATGTTGCCATCCCTGAGTCTTCCCCAGGTCGGAATCAGCTTGACTTCTAACATCTGCTCCAGCCACAATGCACCTCCCTTTAAAGAGGTCAGGATGTCTTTACATAGTGCAGGCCAGCTTTAGCTCATAACACCCCCTGCTCAGATGTCCAGTCGCATATGAGAGCACTTAGCACTGGCTGCACTCTACAATCGCTTACCGTATCAGGTAGCACAAAGTTAGATTACTCAATCTATTAACACCCCTTCTGTGCTAATTCCCTAACCTTCTCCTCTTCCTCTCTTTGCAACCTTGAGACTTTTATTTCAGTCTGATAAATGATACATCTCAGGGCTTATCTCTATTCTTTATAGATGCTAATGAACATGCTGTATAATTGCATCATTTTGCTTTTATTTCAGATGTCCAGTATTTCAGTATTTGCAAAGCTCACAGCTCCACAATATTTCTCAGGACCGCTACCAGCCTGTGATTAGCCCCCTTGTGGTAGAGTGAAGTACCATGTGCCTTTCAGAGGATACAAGTGGACTAATATGTGACGGTACTGACCAATTAACTGTAAGTCTAAAACTGGAGGTGGTTGTGGAAACACACAAAGATTTAGCAGTCTGCCTCTGTTGCAATAAGCAATCACAGTTTGTTCTTATGTTGGTCTGTCTCTGTTATTGATAGCAAGCATCAACTAACAAATGTATATGAAGAGGCGTGCAATTCGAGTTTACTTGATTAGTGAACTCATAGACTCAAGACATGAAACCCGCTTACATTCTCCTTTGTCTCCCTGTACTGTCAAGCCACTGCCTCAGGGCTGCTGCCAGCTCTGAGGCTTTATCAGAATACCTGCAATGACCGAGCAGCTTAAGGAACACTAGCAACTTATTTATATTCAAGTGGGTCTTGGACCTCCCAGTTGGGCCGTGTGCTCTGCACGAACTGTTTGTGCTCGCAAATGGGCCATAATCTATGATTACCATATTGGCCCTGAAATCCTATATGATTTCTGTGTCTAAAGTAGGAGCAAACTTTCTTTTATTGCAGCCAGCAAAGCAAAATGTAGTGGACTGGAAGCCAACCTACTCATTCCTAATAATCTGCTTCCCCTAGGTGTCGAAAAATGTCTTTTTCTCCTATTTTAGCACTTCTCCTAACTGCAACCTGAGGACTCATAGCTGATTGGTTGCTCTTTTACTGCAAAAGGCTCATGGAGCTGAGGTGGCCCTCCTCTTATAGCAGCTTTCTACTTGGAGGGTAAAACCACTGGCTACGCCTCTGGGATTTTGTATCTGGGCAGCCAATGTTTCCTCCTATATGCCACCGGTGTGGTGCTCTGAGGGAGAAGGCCAGATGTCTTTGCCTGTCATGAGAAAAGCTCAGGCAAGCCTACCTCAGGCACTTTCATTCTATTAGGTGCTGATTCTGTGTCCCCACTGATCAGCAAGGTAGTTCTTGGTCACTAGGGTTTGAAAGCTAGCATGCAACTTGCTGTATAATCACTTTGCTGCCACTGTCTACTTAATGTTTCCTCGGAGGAATCCACTGGGGTCTTGCTGCAGATTCAATTGAAGCTGCCGCATGTTCCATTAATGTCTGCAACAGGCAGAAAACTTCTCTAATGTTGCCACAAATGTGAGTTGTAAACTCAATAGTAAAGCTATCAGTCACCACATAAGCTCGATGACTGACCTCAGAAGCTGCACGTAGATTTGGTGCTATTCAAATATCCTTCTTTTCATATAAGTACCCATGCGTTCAGGATCACATGATTCCAATGCCATGTATTCTTCTCAGCCTGCACTAGGATGGTGAAACATGCTTAGCCTCCTCCATTTCCTCAGCTCCAGTGTAATCTCTGAATCTACAGCCGAACTAACATTATAGCTGAACATATCTGAGCTGGTTTATGGGACTGAAAATCTGGTGTGAATCAAGGAAGTTGCGACAAAGCAACTCATGGATGGCCTTGACCTCCACCTCCCATCCCTCATCATCACCATCCTGCTCAGCACTTTTATAGTCCACAAGTACAAATTTCCCTCTATCTCAATTTCCTCTGGTTCCTTATCATCATCAACATCACTTTTGTCTTCTTTATTGTCTTCCCCTTTTACTGTGAGGGGTTTCTAGGAAATAAATGTACAAACAATGAATGGTGAGCAAAAACCCTCTTGGTGTTACAGGTTGGAAGTAAGTAACCGTGTACAGCTTCAGTTGATGTCATGGTGACTGTATAGATGTGCTGCCAACCTCATAGTTTCCCATTCCTCGAGCAAAGTGACTCCTCAGCAGCTGCTCTTTCTAGCAGGTGAACTCTTGAATGTTGGGGATGCTCTCACTGGTCCCCTTTCTCTCCTGGACACTTTGCACAAGTTTTTTTTCTGAAACAAGATTGGGTGAATTAGGTAATGGTGTTGTTGAGGGTTGTTTACCAGAAAGCTGATACAGAAGATTTACTGGGATTACCCAGTTAAAATGGAGCAAGGGGTTTTCTGGTTCTTCAGTTAAGCAATTGTTAGAGATTCTGGGGGCACATATGATAAGATCCCAACTTAAACCACCACCCCCCCGCCCCCCTCCTGCCCTCCAACCATCCCATTAACTCAAACCAGGCTTACTTGGAAGTTTTAATGATACAGTGCTTAATTTTAGAGATTGTGTTGATGCCCAGTGTGCCCAAAGATAAAGAAGATATTGGTTGGTGTGCTACCTCACCTGCCCTTGTCTGCTCCTTGAACTTGCACTTGTTGGCAGTTCTAGGGCAAAGAGATTTGGCACACAGTGCCACTCTCACCTCTTTCCACATGGTACAAAACATATGTTTCTGATGCAATTCATAGTAACCACCCTCCCCCAACACAACAGTCGGCCTTTCATATGCCTAATCTCTTTGAGGAGTGTAGGCAGAATGTGACACACTAGTGCACAAAGTTCAGGACCTGCATGTTATTGTCTTGTTTATTCCAATGTGATGAATTATCAATAAATTATGGAAGAATTAGTAAAAAGTGATTTTATATTAAATAGCTCAGCAGTGAAGGTCAGATATAAAAAAAATACCATTAATCTAAAGGTTAAAAAAAAACTGGTTTAGCAGCTTTCTCATTATGATAGAACAGACATAGTCTAATGTGTATTGACGTGAAAACATGAAGCAATATCTGGGGCACAAAAATTCTGAACCACATCCTTGCATTTTCATTATGACACACAAATTAAATCATACCTTTTTTTTTGCCTGGTGGCACATTTAGCTTACAGCACATTCGGAATCATATTGATGATAATTAGTTGGTTAGTATCAGTTGTGCAGATGTGCTTAAGATACAGATGACACCCATCATTAAGGTGTCTGAGACCAAGTTTGTTCCTATAACTCAAGCATGACAGAATGTAATGGCCAAACAAATGGCTAGAGCAACAGGCTAACCTATAATGAGATCTCCTTCAACAACACTACTGGAGCTCAGGGCCTCAATTTTACCTTTGGCAGGCGAGTGTGATCGGCGGGCCCAGGAACAGTTGGGAAATGGGCCACAGACCGTGATCAGACTCCAACAGCGATTTCACACAGGCTGGCCAATTAAAGCACGCACTGAAAAGCTCAGCGCTGCCGGGATGGGAGCGGGAAGAGGGCGAGCGATGACGTTTCTGCGTGGGCGCAGATGAGCGCTGCGAGAAAGTTCCTTGAAGGCAGACAGCTGCCTCAGGGAGCTGCAGACCTGAATATAATCAAATAACGGTTTCAAAGCTGCAAAAAAATGTCCATGCATCACAATCAGACACCTGAAAATATAACTGATAAAAATGCTGTCCGCAGATATTTATTTTTATTTTATTTCATCCCTTGGATGAAGCTTGATGAAAGATGCAAAAGCCGTCTGGCTAATTGGCCTTTCCACCAACCATGAGGTCGGACGGGCCATGAAAAATCAAAGACAATTGCACTGTTAATGGGCTTAATTGTCTCTTAATTGTTGACGGGCATGCTTCCGGATTTTGCCCCTGCCTGCTGAGTGAAACGTCGCACGAGTGCGCAATGAAGATGGGGACGCTTGCCTGCTTGCATGATTTTACACCCGATTGGGTGGGGCACGCGCCCAAATGCGGGATGCAAAATTCTACCCCAGGTTCCGCTTAAAATTAAGCCATTTTCTGTTCTGTTTATTGAAGTGGAGTAATTTTTATATTATATTGAGCAGATTCATGTTAGCTATGCACATTCATTGTCCATGTTATGGTATCCTTGAGTTTCATTATTCAAAATACTCACACCTTCTATAGATGTACTCCATCTGTCATTTATGATTGTTTAGCTCATGGTTCAGTAATTTGCTTTGACTTAATATTGCCTACAAATATTGTTCTGACCTGCTTCTCATGGTACTGCAAGATGGGCCAGCAGTATTTTTTTTTTCCAGGGCCAGGAGAAACATTTCCTGATTTCACAAAAATAAATTTAAAAAGGATGTTTCAGTGAAGTACAGAGCTGCATTGTACAGGCCACAGAAACAGATTGTTTTCTGAGACACTTAGTTTATCTATTTCATCCTGAGAAACACTTAGGAACAGGAAAAAACTGCAACGAATTTTCCAAACTGTGAGGCATGTGGCTACATAAACCATATCCTTCCCAAAACCCATGCCTAATTGTGTAGTGTGGGTGTGCATGGCATGTTCAGTGTGCCTTCCCCAATGCTTCCACCTTGTGGCACCGTGACATGCATGCTTTTCATTTCTTAAATGTACGCTCAATTAAAATGGTTACCCAGTGAACAGCAGGACATATTTGCCCTGAGAAGATGATGGTGGGCCTTCTTCTTGGATTGCTGTAGACGTAGTGCCATTGATGGTCCCACAAAGATATTAGGGAGAGAATTCCAGGGCATTGAATCTGATGATCATGAAGAAATGGTAATTTGTGTTTAAGGCAGAATGGTGTATAACTTGGCAGATCTTGCTGCTCATCTTTCTTGGTACAGTGTGTCTCCTGCCAATGCAACATATCCATGCAAGATAGCAGCTGTTACCCCACGTGCAGAAATCCAGGAAAAGGTTAGAAAGTTAGGGGTTGAACGGCATATTTTATGAAATGGCCTATGTGGAGTGAGTTGGCTCAGTGATTATCACTGGTAAAATATGGACAATATATGTGCTGATGAGCAATCATTGGTTTGTGTACACTCGAACTGCCAATCCGTGAGTCTCCACGTTCCACTGAAATCACTTGAAATAAAAATCGAGAGAGTAAAATTGTTTTCAGATTTGCTATCTCTTGATTTACACACACTCCTTTGGATCTATCTCACGTGAGAATCAGCTTGAAACGGTCTCCAAGTTAGCCACTTTTACATTCCAATGGCTACTAGGTATGCCAATTCTGACACTCGCAATCACATCATGAAGTAAAACACCAGAAGTGCGCATGTACGGCGTTGGCAGCAAATGCAGCCTTCTTGATGAAGCCACAGGGAGGGGAGTTGCTATTAAAGTAAACTTGGTGAGTTGTAGCACTGAATCTTGTAGGAAATATATAATAAGGCCACACACTAATGGAGGGACACTAATGAACGCACTGTCTGGGGTGTAATTCAAGCAGATTGTTCTGTACTGAATGGTATCAAGCTTCTTGAGTATGGCTGGAGCTAGACACATTCAGATGATAAAAACAAAAAATCTGCGGATGCTGGAAATCCAAAACAAAAACAGAATTACCTGGAAAAACTCAGCAGGTCTGGCAGCATCGGCGGAGAAGAAAAGAGTTGACGTTTCGAGTCCTCTAGACCCTTCAACAGAACTTGAGTTCGAGTCCAAGAAAGAGTTGAAATATAACTGGTGAGGGGGGGGGGGGGGGGGGGGGGGGGGGTGCGCGGAGAGACAGAGAGAGAGAGAAGTGGAGGGGGTTGGTGTGGTTGTAGGGACAAACAAGCAGTGATAGATCACTGCTTGTTTGTCCCTACAAGCACACCAACCCCCTCCACTTCTCTCTCTCTCTCCACCCCCCACCCCCCCCACCCACACCCCCTCCCACCCAAACCCCCCCCACCCCCCACACACACCTTAAACCAGCTTATATTTCAACTCTTTCTTGGACTTGAACTCAAGTTCTGTCGACGGGTCATGAGGACTCGAAACGTCAACTCTTTTCTTCTCCGCCGATACATTCAGATGATGATGAGTATTCCTCATAAAGCACATTCCTCATTTGTGCTTTATAGGCAGTGGAAACACTTTGAGGGGTCCAATAATGAGCAAAACAGTGCAGATCCTTCATCCGCTGCCCTGTACCTGTAGCCAAGGTGTTGATATGACTCTTCTTCGGAACTTCAGACCTGTTGGACTTGAAACGTTAGCTCTGTTTCTCTCTCCACACCTGCTGCCACACCTGCTGAGTTTCTGTTTTTACTTCAGATTTCCTGCATTTTCAGAATTTTGCTTTTATTTTAATTCCTTAATAAAGGAAACTACGATGGTATGAGGTGCAAGTTAGCTATGATGGATTGAGAAACGTTACTTAAGGGATGGCGGTGGATAGGCAATGGCAAACATGCAAAGAGTGCTTGGGTGAACTGCAACAATTGTTTATTCCTGTTTGGCGCAAAAGTAAAACAGGGAAGGTGGACAAACCATGGCTTACAAGGGAAATTAGAGTTAGTATTAGATGCAAGGAAGAGGCATACAAATGGCCAGAAAAAAAAAAAAGACCTGAAGATTGGGAGCAGTTTAGAATTCAGCAAAGTAGGACCAAGGGATTGATTAAGAAGGGGAAAATAGAGTACGAGAGTAAGCTTTCAGGGAACATAAAAAGCTGAATGCAAAAGTTTCTACAGGTATGTGAAGAGAAAAAGATTGGTGAAGGCAGGTCCCTTACAGTCAGGAACAGGGGAATTTATAATGGGGAACAAAGAAATGGCTGACCAACCAAATACATACTTTGGTTCTGTCTTCACAAAGGAGAGCACAAATAACATACCAGAAATGTTGGGGAACACAGGGTTTAGTGAGAGGGAGGAACTGAAAGAAATCCGTATTAGTAGAGAAAAGGTGTTGAGGAAATTGATGGGATTGAAGGCTGATAAATCCCCAGGGCCTGATAATTTACATCCCAGAGTACTTAAGGAAGTGGCCCTAGAAATAATGGATGCATTGGTGGTCATCTTCTGAGATTCTATAGATTCTGGAACAGTTCCTACAGTTTGGAGGGTAGCTAATGTAACCCCACTATTTAAAAAGGGAGGCAGAGAGAAAACAGGGAATTATGGACCAGTCAGCCTGACGTCGGTAGTGGGAAAAAATTTAGAGTCCATTATAAAAGATTTAATAGCTGAGCACGTGGAAAATAGTGGCAGAATCAGACAGAGTCAGCATGGATTTATGAAAAGGAAATCATGCTTGACAAATCTACTGGAATTTTTCGAGGATGTAATTAGTAGAGTTGATGAGGGGGAGCCAGTAGATGTGGTTTATTTGAACTTTGAGAAGGCTTTCGACAAAGTCCCACATAAAAGATTGGCATGCAAAATTAAAGCACATGGGATTGGTGGTTGTGTATTGAGATGGATAGAAAACTGGTTGGCAGACAGGAAACAAAGAGTAGGAATAAATGGGTCTTTTTCTGAATGGTAGGCAGTGACTACTGGGACCCCAGTTATTCACAATATATATTAATGATTTAGGTGAGGGAATTAAATGTAAC
The DNA here is from genome assembly GCF_017639515.1 of Carcharodon carcharias. Taxonomy (NCBI): domain Eukaryota; kingdom Metazoa; phylum Chordata; class Chondrichthyes; order Lamniformes; family Lamnidae; genus Carcharodon; species Carcharodon carcharias. Next base: position 204,903,125 of record NC_054467.1, read on the forward strand.
AGCTCCAAATTTGCAGATGACACAAAGCTCAGTGGGAGGGTGAGCTGTGAGGAGGATGCAGAGATGCTTCAGTGTGATTTGGACAAGCTGAGTGAGTGGGCAAATGCATGGCAGATGCAGTATAATGTGGATAAATGTGAGGTTGTCCACTTTGGTAGCAAAAACAGGAAGGCAGATTATTATCTGAATGGCTATAACTTGAGAGAGGGGAATGGGCAATGAGACCTGGGTGTCGTTGTACAGCAGTGGCTCAAGGTAAGCATGCGGGTGCAGCAGGCAGTAAAGAAGGCAAATGGCATGTTGGCCTTCATAGCCAGAGGATTCGAGTACAGGAACAGGGATGTCTTGCTGCAATTGTACAGGACCTTGGTGAGACCACACCTGGAATATTGTGTGCAGTTTTGGCCTCCTTATCTGTGGACGGATGTACTTGCTATAGAGGGAGTGCAGTGAAGGTTTACCCGACTGATTCCTGGGATGGCAGGACTGACATATGAGAAGAGATTGAGTCGATTAGGATTATATTCACTGGAGTTCAGAAGAATGAGGGGGATCTCATAGAAACCTATAAAATTCTAACAGGACTTGACAGGGTAGATGCAGGAAGGATGTTCCTGATGGTGGGGGAGTCCAGAACCAGGGGTCACAGTCTGAGGATATGGGGTAGACCATTTAGGATTGAGATGAGGAGAAATGTCTTCACCCAGAGAGTGTTGAGCCATGGGAATTCGTTACAACAGAAAATGGTTGAGACCAAAACATTGTTTTCAAGAAGGGGTAGGTATAACTCTTGGGGCGAAAGAAATCAAAGGGTATGGGGAGAAAGCGGGAGCAGGCTATTGAGTTGGATGATCAGCCACGATCATAATGAATGGCGGAGCAGGCTCCAAGGGCCAAATGGCCTACTCCTACTCCTAGTTTCTATGTTTCTATGTCTGTCCAGGATGCTGATAGGGCAGGGCTTTGTGATAATGGTGCTACTGAACAGCAGACTTTCTCTTGTTTTAGGATGCCATCATTATGATGGGAATGCTACTTCTCAGCCAAGGTCTTGATGTTATCCAGATACTGCTGTCTACTTCTCCTTAGGCAGCTCCTCAGAATCGAGGATGACTTGCTTCCATCCCATTTTGATGGGTCCTGAGATGGCTGATAAGTCCAATATGCAATCTGCAGACTCTGTCACATGTGGTGTAAGGTGGAAGTGTTGGGCTGATGAGGTGTTTGGAGGTTTCTGCGCTCCCTCCAAAGCCTCGACTTCTCCTCTGCATGCTCCAAAGTCCCTCGATGTGTTCAGTACCTTCCAGAATGTAGCTTCTCTGTTTTGGGTGGTCACAAGCCACAGCCAGCCATGAGTCAGCAGGTGTGTTGGCCCCTTCAGGGATGCTTTGAGAACATCAATGAAGTGTTTGTGCTGCCCTCCTGAGAAGTTTCTGCCGTGGCTGAGTCCTGAGTAGAGCAGTTGCTTCAGGTGTCTGGTATCAGGCATGTCATGCCTGATGCAGCGGAGCTGGTTTTGAGTGATTAGCATCTTGATACTGGGCACGTTGACCTGGGAGAGGATGATGTGGGTAGACCACCTTTCCTGCCATTGGATTTGGAGTTCACCAGACTGATCACTGGGATTGCAGGGTTGTCCTATGAGAAGAGTTTGGGGAGCTTGGGCCTAAAGAATGAAAAGTGATCCATTGAAGCATAAAAAATTCTTATAGGGCTCTACAGGATAGGTGCAGGAAGGATGTTTCCCCTAGCTGGGCGGTCTCAAACCATGGGACACTGTCTTAGAATAAGTGGTAGGCCATTTAGGAATGAGATTTGGAGGGATTTCTTCACTCAGAGGGTGGTGAATGTTTGGAATTCTTTACCTGAGAGGGCCATGGAAGCTCAAAGATCGATAGATTTCTAGATAAAGATGTCAAGGCATAGTGCAGGAAAGTGGTGTTGAGGTAAAAGAACAGTCATAATCTAGCTGAATGTCGGAGCAGGCTCGGGGGAGCATAATGGTCTACTCCTTCTCCTATTTCATAAGTTCCTAAATTCCTACCCTTTTGAACATAGGACCTAGGAGTAGGAGTAGGCCATTTGGCCCTTCGAGCTCACTTCACCATTTAATACAGTCGTGGCTGATCTGGTTGTGGTGTCAACTCTACATTTCTGTCTACGCCCCCATAGCCCTTGCCTATAAAAAACCTATCTAACTCAGCCTTGAATATTTTCAATGATCCAGCCTCCACTGCTGTCTAGAGAAGAGAATTTCACATAATAATGACCCTTGGAGAAAAATATTTCTCGTCATCTCCATCTTAAATGGAGACTTCTTATTTTTAATTCTTACACTGATGTGCGTGTGTCGCTGGCTAGGCCAGCACCTATTGCCCATCCCTAATTATCATTGAGAGAGTGGTGGTGAGCTGTCTTCTTGAGCCATTGCCATCTATGTGATATAGGAACACCCACAGTGCTGTTGGGAAAGGAGTTCCAGGATTTTGACCCAGTGACAGCGAAAGAACAGCAATATAGTTCTAAGTCAGGATGGTGAGTGGATTGAAGGGAACTTGCACTTGCTGCCCTTATCCTTCTAGGTGGAGGAGGTCGCGGGTTTAGAAGGTGCTGTCGAAGGATCCTTGGTGAGTTGTTGCAGTGCACCTTGTAGATGGTGGAGGAAGTGAATGTTTAAGTTGGTCGATGGGGTCCAATCAAGTGGGCTGCTTTGTCCTGGACGGTGTCAAAGATCCTTGAGTGTTGTTGCACTTATCCAGGCAAGTGGGGAGTATTCCATCACACACTTGACTTGTGCCTTGTGGATGGTGTTGGGTTTTGGGGAGTCAGGAGGTGAGTTACTCTCCACAGAATTCCCAGCTTCTGACTTGGTCTTCTAGACACTGTATTTATAAGAATGGTGCAGTTCAGTTTATGGCCAATGGTAACCCCCAGGGTATCGGTGGTGAAGATTTAGTGATAGTAATGCCATTGCATTATGGAGAGATTGTTAGATTCTGGACGGAATTGCCCCAGATTAGCAGCAAGTGCGCTGGTGGACGGGTAAAGCAATATTTTACCTGCCGACTGCAATGGTGGATTTTCACACCATATCATCCCAAGCCCGTTACATTATTTATGCATTCCTGGGAAACACGCCATTTCCATGGCAGGCGTGCTCTCATGCACCCACTATGTCATCACCTCGCCGCTTCATCAATCCAGGTGCCATATTTAAAGTGCAGCCGCACACACACCTCTTAGTACTTCCAGCCCGTGGCTGCTGCAGGGAACATGTCCACGAAAGACAAGAAGACTGCAGCCCCTAAGTTTAGAGATGTGTCACCGGAATGCTTTTTGGATGCCATGAAGGATCCGCCATGATGTCCTCTACCTCTGCTCTGGCTGCAGGAAGGCAGCAGTGTGACGAAACAGGCTTGGGAAGCAGTGGCAGCGGTGATCAGCGTCAATTCCCTACAAAATAGGACAGTCACCCAGTGCCACTACAGAATGAATGGTCTCATCTGTTCCGTCAGGGTAACTCACTCTTCTCATTACTCTCAATTCACACACTGACAAATCCATCACACACCCACAGGGATCAAACACCTCAAGGGACAACACCCCTAACTCTCACACACACTCTCACATCTCCATCAGGCTCATACCCTCTAGAATTCACATCCACGTTCTTGTCCACGGAGCCACATAAACATTCCACACAGTGCCATGCGTCCTGCTCACACTCTATCCATCTGTTCCCATGCAGGAGGAGCTGGCCCACAACAGCAGGGAGAGGTCCCAACCAGGGGTGGAGTGGCCCACATTTGGCCCTTCACTCACTTTGAGGAGCATACCATCGCGCTGACTGGTGAGGATGTGGACTCTGCCTGTGGCGACAGTGAGGTTAGCATCCAACACCCACCTGAGGATCCTGCACCACATCATCCCTCCTTCAACGCAACTGTGAGTACCCTCTCTCCTGCTTTTGAATCTGCTACCTTCAGCCAGCCAGTCCGTCAGCTCCATCCACGTCTTCATCTTCAGCCAAGAGGACTCCTCCTCCAGTGAAGAGGTGGGAATAAGCCGCCTGGAAGACCCATCACCGCAGAGGGTGCAGCAGGCCCATGAGTGATTCTGGAGGGAAAAGTATGTGTGTGGCAGTCCTTTCTAGCCTTGTGCAAGCATTCTCCCATGCACACGAATCATTCACATTTCACACTCATCTCAATGTCCTGAGCATTTTGAATGCTGCCGGCTGGGGTTCGCTTTCAGTTGTTAATCCAAGCTGGCCTGCATCTCTGCCTACTCACTGATTACATAGCACATGATCTCGCCTGCCCCGACTCTCGTTTCACTTTCGATTTGGACAGCATGGTGCTAATTCAATTTTATTTTCGCTCCCCTGTCCTTTACCCTCCCCCAGTCACCCATTTCCTTTACCCCATCACAGTTGACACCCCCCCCAACACGGCGTCACATTCCACCTCCCTTCTGTTATCTATCAGCCCCAACACTTTTCCTTCGGGGGTTTCCAGGTGAACATGCATGTTCCCTTCCTTCACAAAAATCCCACCCCCATCCAAATTCAACTGCCCAACCTCCTCCTTCCCGCCATCAGGGTCAGTGTCTGCTTCCGGATCCCCACCAACCGCCCTCGCCATTCCTTCTATCACTACCGTCGAACCCTCACCCTCCCACCCTCTGCTCTCGGTCATTCTCGCCCTTTCCCCATTCCACGCCCACACTCAGTTTGCTCCCCAGGAGGCAGACATAGCCCTGTCTGACCCCTCCCTTGCACATTCACCTGCACATCCCCGTCTCTCCACACCTTCCCCCTCCATACCTCTACCCTGCTCCGCAGCCCTTCCCCCCCAGAACAACTTCACCCACCCCCCCACCCCCCACAACCCTGAACCCTTTCCTCCCCTGGAACCCCTTCTCCCCCCTTATCACTAGTCCTCCCACCATCCCCCCAGAATCTCCCCACGCTTAGCCACTCCCATTTCCTAACTCTTTCCTCCAGCCTTACCTCTTCAGCCATCCTTAGTCCCTTCCCCCGACTCCTTGCTCCAACCTTACCTGCTTTTCCAGCCTCACTTCTTCTTCCATCCTTCCTACAACCCCCTTCCTGACTCCTTCCTCCATGCTTATTTCTTCCTCCCCCCAATACACCCTCCCTCTCTGCACCCCTTCCTCCCCCAGGACACCTTCCCCTCTCTGCACTCCTTCCTCCCCCCCAGACAATCTCCCCTCTTTGCACCCCTTCCTCCCCTAGACACTATTCCCTCTCCACACCCATTCCTCCCCCTGGACACCCTCCCCTCTCTGCACTCCTTCCCTTCCACTCCCCCCTTACACCTTCCTCCCCAGTTGCCGTCTTCTCCTTCGTTACCCCCTCCTCCTCCATTCTCCCTTCCTCCACAACCTCCTATCCAACACCTTCATTCCCCTTCACAACCTTACCCCATCCTGAAACATTCATTCCCTCTACCAACCTCACCCCAACCTGACAGCTTTGTTCCCTCCCCTCCCAATTTCACCCCATCCTGACATCTTCATCCCACCCCCCCATCCCAACCTCAGCCCACCTACACTCTCACTCTCCTAGCTGATCCTAGCCCTTCCTCTCCCAGCCCCTCGACCATCACCCGTTGTGAGTATCAATGGTGACTTTCCAACTTCCCTGGGCTGCTACGCAGCAGAGCCATGTCATGCAAATCCACCCAGCATATTATGGATGTTCCCCCAGTGTGCCGTTGCTATTGGGTTCCAGCACCTTCTACTCCTCGGATGTACATGATTTGAGCAAAGCCCTGGCAGGTAAGCCCAACTTTTAGACTTCACACTTGTCAAGACATGCCCGTGTTTTCCTGCCAACATGGGCGGATGATCCAGCAGTGGCGGGGTGGGGGTGGGGACCGATTCTGGCAGGCAGGCCTAATAATGGTATCCTGATGTACCACAGTGAGGTTCCCGATGTCTGATGGTGGGCCGAGTGAACAACCACGAACTGGTTTCACGATTGCGCCATATTGTCCGCTCACGCTATCAAACACGCCTGAGGCTGGGGGAGTCATGGATAATCTTGGCCTCTGTCTTATTGGAGAGGAACTATTAAACTGTATCCCCTATTTCTAGTCCCTCCCATAAGAGGAAACGCCCTCCTGGTGTCTATCAAGTCCCATCAGGATATCAGGATCTTAAATGATTCAATAATATCACCTCTCATTCTTGTAAACTCCAGTGGCTGTAGGGCCAACTTTTTCAACCTTTCTTCATAAATTAAGCCCTTCATCCCAGGAATGAGTCGAGTGTACATTCTCTGAACTGCTTCTAATGCAATTATATCCTTTGCAAATTAGGAGCCCAAAATTGTACGCAGTACTCTAGATGTAGTCTCACCAAGGCCCTGTCTGTAGTAAAACTTCCCTACTTTTATATTCCATTCCCCTTGCAATAAATGCCAACATTACATTTGCCTTACTAATCACTTGCTGCACCTGTATACTAACTTTTTGTGTTTCAGGACACCCAGATCCCTCAGTACATTGGGTATTGTAATTTTTCTCTATTTAAATAGTATGCTGTTTTTCTATTCTTACTGCCAAAGTGGACAAGTTTACATTTTCCCACATTAAATACTATCTGCCAAATTTTTGCCCATTCAATTAATCTATTTATATCCCTTTGTAGATCCTTACCTCCTCTTGACAACTTACTTTCCTAACTATTTGGTGTCATCAGCATCTTTAATTACCGTACATTTTGCTCTTTCATCCAAGTCATAGATGTAAATTGTAAATAGTTGAGCCCAGCACTGAGCCTTTGTGGCACTCAGCTGGTTACAGCTTGTCAACCCAAAATAGACCTATTTATCTCTATTCCCGGTTTCTTGTTAGCTAACCAACCCTTTATCCATACTAATATTTTACCCCCTTCACCATGTGCTTTTATCTTGTGTAGCAACCTTTGGTGTGGTATTTTATCCAATGCCTTTTGGAAATCCAAGTACACCATATCTATGGGTTCCCCTTTATCCACTTTGTTTGTTACTTCCTCAAAGAATTCTAATCAATTAGTTGAACACAATATCCTGCAATCACCTTAATATTGGAATCTAGCAATTTCCCTGTTAGATTAACTCACCTATAATTTCCTGTTTACTGCCTCCCTCCTTTCTGAATAAAGGTGTTACATTAGCTATTTTCCAATTTTATGGGACCTTTCCAGAATCTAAGGAATTTTGGAAGAGTCTAACCAATTCTTCTACTATCTCTGTTGGCATTTCTGTTGAGACCTAGGATGTAGATCATCTGGTCCTTGGGACTTGTCAGCCTTTAGGTCTAATAGTTTTCTCTGAATCTTTTCCTTCTGATGGTGATTGTTTTAAGTCCCTCCCTCCCTTTCACCACTTGATTTTCCCATATCTTTGTGAAGCATTCTAAGTCTTCTACAGTGAAGACAGACTGAAAAAGCCTATTCAATGCCTCTGCCATTCTGTTTTTTTTTCCCTGTCATTGTTTCCCCAGAATTACTATCTCGAAGACCAATGCTAGGTTTAATTATAGTTTTCCTTTTGAAATACTTGTAGAAACCCTTACTACCTGTTTTTATATTGCTAGCTTGCTTTCTTTCATACTCAACTTTCTCCCTCTATTTTTTGTCATTCTTTGCAAGTTCATAAAATTTGACCAATCTCCTGACCTACTGCTAACCTTTGAAGATTTGTACAGTGTTTCTTTCAATTTGATACTATCCATAACTTCCTTATTTAGCTTTGGATGATGCATCCTTCTCAAAGAGTCTTTCTTTCTGACTGGGATAAGTCTTTGCTGAGAGTTATTAAATATCTCCTTAAAAGTCTGCCACTGCATCTCTACTGTCCTACATTTTAATCTAGTTTCCTAGCTCACTTCAGCAAGCTCTGCCTTCATACCCTTATAATTACCCTTATTCAGATTTGAAACATTTGCCTTGGAGCACACTTCTCCCCTTCAAACTGAACACAAAATGTTATCCTGTTTTGGTTGCTGTCACCTATAGGCTCCTTTACCATGAGTTTGTTGATTAATTCTGTCTCATTGCTCATTACCAGGTCTAGAATAGCCTGCTCCTTGGTTGGCTCTAAAACGTATTTCTCTAAGAAATTATCTCACAAACACACCCTGAACTTACTTTCGAGGCTACATTCAATCTACTTGTAGATAAAAGTCACCCATGATTTTTGTGATGCCTTTCTTATGCACTCTATTTATTTCCTTCTGCATCTATCCTACAGTGTAATGACTGTTAGAGGGCCTATAAGCTACTCACACAAATGCTCTCTTACTTTTCTGATATCTTATCTCTAACCAAACTGATTATACATCTTGCTCTTTCAAACGAAGTTCATCTCTCTATACTAACATCATCCTAAATTAATAGAACTACCCCAATACATTTCCCGAGTTTCCCATCTTTGCAAAATGTCAAATATCCTTCACCATTCAGGTCCCAGCCTTGGTCACCCTGCAACCATATCACTGTAATGGCTATCAGGTCATACATATTTATTTCTATCTGTGCAAACAATTCATGTGTTTTGTTATGAATGCTACATGCATTCAGCTAAAGAGCCTTGAACTCCATCTACCATTTTTGCGTTTTCTGGCTTTGCCTGCTTGTGCACTCTTAAGTTTGTACTCTCTGCCCCAATCACTACCCTGCTCTATTGCTTTGCTGTTTCCCTTTGATTTACCACATCCCCTCTCATGTGATCCCCTCCCCACTATTTAGTTTAAAGCCCTACCTAGCACCCTAGTTAGGTTGGAAGAGTACCTTAGTTTTCCAGGTGTTTAGTGAAAGGCCCATTTTCTCATATGCTTTGGAGGAGTCAACAACAACTGACAATGACAAAAAAACTGAAGCCCTACGGGAGGATGGCATAGATTGCTTTAATATTGGGACAGTTGTGAATGGGATGAACACCATGCAATCTTCAGTGAAAAGTCTCACCCCTTACATTATAATGGAGGGAAACTCATTATGAATCAACTGAAAATAGTTGGGCTCAGAATTATTTCCTGCAGGGATAACTAGTCTACACAGATGCAACACCATCTTCCTGCATGTTAGGTTTGACTCCAGCTACTATGCAATTTCTCCTTTAGGTACTGTACCCTGGTGCTATACTCAGTCAGATGGTGCCTTGATATTAAGAGCAATTACTCTCATCTTTAGCATTCAGCTCTTGTCTCTATGGTTAGATCAAGGCCATAGAGAGATTTGGAACTGAATGGTTTTGGAAGAATCTAAACTGAGCATTGACAAGCAGGCTATTATTAGTGAGGTGTTCCTTGATAGCAGCATTGGTGACTCCTTCTATCGCTTTGTTGTTGACTGGGAAGAGGCTAATAGGGTAGTAATTGTTTGATTTAGATCATTAAATTGACAGACGTAGCCATAAGCAAGAATTCATAGAGTGTATTCAGGAGAGTTTCCTAGAACAATGGGCAAAATCTTTCCAGAATTGCACTAAATGCGGAAACGGGCGGGTAAAATGGAGTCCTACCCACTGCCAAAAATGGTTGGTTTTCACACTGAATCTTCCCAAGCCCGCCTCATTATTTATGCGTTCCTAGGAAACATGGTGGGGGGCCTGTCCATGGGACCACTCACCACTCACACAGGCCAGGCATAGTTATCGTCTGGTCCGGCAGGTGTCCTGATACACTCTCCCCATTTCAATCCATGCAGGATAAATTAGCACACAACAGGAGGGAAAGGTCACAGGTGGTTGGAGGGATTCCGGAAAACAAAGCTTTGACAGGAATTGAAAACAGAGCCATCCAGCTGGCCGGCGATGACCACGACCAGTCCTGTGCTGATGGTGAGGTCAATGCTGCTCTAGCAAGTGAGGATCCAGCAGTGCAACATCCATCAGACAGCCATGCCATGAGTGATGTGTTCTGTTTCACAGGCCACTGCCACGTACTAATTATCTCTCCTTGCTTTCGCAGGCACATCTCCCAAACAGCCGACAGAGTTCATGAACCAGGACCTCCAATCAAGCTCTGAAAAAACCTCTGAAGAAGAATCTGAAGGCACCTTCCCTGAAGTCTCATCACATCTCACCCACACCCTCTTCCAGCACAGGGACACACACCTTGGTGGGACCTAGCTTTAGAGTAGCCTTGGGATTACAACCTGGTGAGCACATCGCACTATCTGATCCACAGCAGGTGGAGGAAGGGACTTCCCAGGTCCCCGGCACTTGGAGGGCTGTTCGAGGCCAGAACATTACTGAGCCCAAGTCAGATGACGAGCCTTTGGGCTCGGTCATGTCACAGTTGCTGAAGCAGCAAAAGCAAGCTAGGGAATATCAGGAAGGGATATCCACTGCACTCCTCAGATTCCAAGGCACAATAGAGGAGTCTGTCCATCTTCAGGCTGAGGTGATAGTGCCGGCATTGCAATGCATCGAGGTCAACAATGACAGGATGGTGGCCGCCATGGAGACCTTGGTCCAGGATGTCACTCCTGCACTGCTGCATGGGCTTAACTCCATCGCTGATGCCATAGTTGGCCTCCAACAGTGTATGTGAGAGGGGTGCTGGGCAGCTCGTTCTCACACCAGCTACCCTTTCCACTCACAGAGTCAGCCAGGGGCCCTCAAGCACCCATGGGGAGGAAGATCAGAAGGTGCATGCTCCGGAGCCAACCACCTAGATGACTCTAGGAGTGACTGGCCCATCTAAATCCTATCTTCCTGTGACCTCCACAGATCCAGCTTCACAGGCCAAGCAGGGTGCCACTGCCACACAGCAGGATCCTGAAAGCAGGCCAGGGCCCAACAAGTCTTCGTCTTCCAGAGGACGCCTGCCAAAGTCATCACAGACAGGGCGGCACAGTCAGCAGGCTGCCTCCACCTCCGTTGTGAATGTCCAGGTGGGGGTTGCAGCAAGACAATGTGTCAGGGTTAGGAAAGTTAGGTAAAAGTAGTTGTACAGCCTGGCCACGGGTGTTTATCACTTGTACATACTATTCACTGTTGCCAATAAACTCCCAAGAATGTCTCCCTGCCTATGGCTACTTGTTCTGATGAGCAGTACTCTTGTCACTCAGATATGAAACCTTTCTGCACAAGATAAAAGGCAGGTGTCTCAGTCCAGGGCCTCTTCCCTGTGCTCTGTGCAGCCTTCAAACCAGTTATGGTCCAGCCTCACACTCCCTGGGACCATTACTGATGCCTGCACCTCAGCGGTGTTGGTATTGCTGCCAGAATGCAATGGGCAGGCGCCAGAGAGTTCTCTCATAATCTCTGTGTGCTCTCAGCACATTTATGGTGGGGCTGGCCCTCATCACACCAGCATCTGTGACCACTGATGTTGTGCACCAGCTCCTGAAGGGCTGAGGTGCTGATGGCAGACACAGCATCAGATGCATCTAAAGTTTTATGGCTGCGTTTCTGAGATGGCCCTGATCATGGAGCGCAAGTGAGTTGCCCTCGGCCAGACAGGAGTCAGACATTCTCAGCAGCAATGTGAAGAGCTATGGAGTGTCCTCACTGCATGTTGTCATCAACCTCCTGCAATCGAATGTCTATTAGGGCCTCCACTGCATCTCCATGACAGGAGCATTCTCACAGACGGTATTGGTGCTGAGATAAGCCACACTGGAGTCAAACATTCACAACTGCGATGTGAGGATCTACGGCGACACTTCACTGAATATCATCATCATCCTCCACAAATCTAGAAGCTATGAGGGCCTCCCGATAGCACCAGCTTCATCTAGATAGTGCAAGAGCTTCAGCTCCATCATCGTCACAACCGAGGACCCCCTCATCCCTGTTGGCATACTCATGGGAGGAGATGTGCAGCTCCTCCACCTCCTCCTCAGCCAGCTCCTCACCCGTTGCAGCACCAGTTTGTAAAGGGCACAGCAGACAATGATGATGCATGACACCCTCTGCGGACTGTATTGCAGGGCTCCACCAGACCAGTCCAGGCACCGGAACCATATCTTCAGCATCCCGATAGTCTGCTGCACCAAGTTGCAAGGTGCTGCATTAGCCACATTATAGTATCGCTCTGCTGCCGTCTGAGGCCACCGCACGGGTGTCATCAGCCACAGCCTCTGTGGGTAGCCCTTGTCCCCAAGGAGCTAACGCTGCAGCCTCTGTGGACCCTGAAATACTGCAGGGATCTGCGAGTGACTCAGGATGTAGGCATCATGCACGGTACCTGGAAACCATGCACACACCTGCAGGATGCTTTTCTGGTGGTCACTTACCAGCTGCACAGTCAGTGAGTGGAAGCCCTAGCTATTGATGAAGTCCACTGAGTGTAGCGATGGAGACCTGAGCACCACATGACTGCAGTCAATCACATCCTGCACCTGTGGGAATTCCGAAATCAGGGTGAATCCAATGGCCTTTTCATCCTGGCTGTCTTGGTCCCGGACAAAATGCACAAAGTTATGTGCCATGGAGAAGATGGCATCTGTAATCTCATGGATGCATTTGTGGGTGGCAGATTGTGAAGTCCCACAGAGGTCACCTGTGGAGCCCTGAAAGGAGCCACTGGCATAGAAATCAAGTGCCGCGGTCACTTTCACGGCCACTGGCAGTGGATGCCCTCCACGTCCCCTTGGTGCCATGTCCTGCAGTAAGTGGCAGATGTGAGCCACCAGGTACCTAGACATGTGCAGCCGTTGGCAACACTGGTTCTCAGTCATTTGCAGGAACAGCAGGCGGCATCTATAGACCCTAGATGTCACGAGGTGCCGACCAGCCACGGCTTGCTGTCGCTCCTGGGCAGCGTGTGCGGCAGTCCCTCTGCACCTTTTTCATGAGGTTGCTGCTCCTGCCTTTGTGCAACCAGGAGCCTCAGTCACTCTCTCTTCAGTCTTCTACGGTCCCTGTAGGCCATCAGGCATGCAGCTAGGTCGCCAGGAGCCATGATCCTGACATGGTCCTCCTGCAGCGTGAAAGAGAGAGAGATGTGTTAATCATGGCTGCACTTAGCACCTTTCCAGGCCCTGTGTGACCACGCCTTATTACTTCCTGGAGAGTGCTGGTCACCCCTCGGATGGCCAGAGATGAGTGCGCTGCATGGCTGCCCTGTCAACCGGTAACATGGGGGACACTGGTCCAAACCAGGATGCTGAGATTGCAAGGGGCTGTGAGCCTCCAGCAGTGACTGCTACATGGCCAGCGTTGGCAAGGAGATTGTACAACGTGTGCAGTCCAACTGTTCCACAGTCCAATAAGTGGTGGCGGAATCGAAGTCTGTGCTGGGGGGTGTGGGGGTGGTGTAAGGTATGGATCACTTTGAAGCCCTTTGCTGCCTCCTTGTTGCTTGCATGGACGGGAAGGCTAGGAGCGTCACCCTACTCATATCACTGTGTCTGCAACTGTCTCAGTTGCAGAGGCATGGTCAGTTCATACAGGTGTCCCTAATGAGTGGCCACTCCCCTTACTTACCCTGCCTCCCCTCCTTGATTGCCTGTGCGTGGGATGCAACATTAGGGCAGCACTTGACCCCCTACCGCCTTCAGCAGTCACCTCTGAGGCTGCCCAACACTTGCTCCCAGACACCCACACCCTCTCAGCAGTCGCTTCCAAGGCTGGCCAGCACTTGCCCATGGATACCATCCCCCCACACTCACCCGTCGCCTCCAGGGCCAGGCACCAGTTTCCACCACCTAAGGCCTGTAAACAACAGGCGAGCTGTGGAGAACCTCAGTTCCCCAAAGTCAAGGCCACCAAGTGCACATCCCCTGCATGCTGTTGTGAAACATGTCGGCGTGCTTTCCCACTGACGTGGATAGACAATACAGCAGGGTTCCAAGTACCTGGCAGGATGGCCTTTTAATTATATGTTGGTGTATTACAATTATCTCCCTGCCAACCGATGGCAGGAAATGCGGCCTGCTGTTGGCGGGCTGAGTGGAATATCGCGACCTGCCTTCACACCGTCGTGAAGCCTGTCGCGCCATATTTTCTATGCACACCACCTACAATGCCCGCCACCCATGGGCTCAGAAAATTCTGCCCAATATGTTGTGGATCCAACCAGGGATCAGGCTATTTTGGACCTGGTAATGTGTAATGAGGCAGGTTTAATAAATGATCTCAGAGTATAAGATCCCCTAGGAAACAGTGACCATAACATGATAGGATTTAGCATTCAGTTTGAGAGTGAGAAACCTGGGTTGGAAACAACTGTGCTAAACTTAAATAAGGGTAATCACAAAGGCAGCAGGGTAGAGTTGGCTGGAGTGGACTGGGAAAGGAGTTTAGCAGAAAAAACGGTTAATGAACAGTGGCAGATGTTTAAGAAAATAGTTCATGACTCACAACAAAGACATATCCCAGTGAGGAAGAAGGATTCTAGGAATAAATACTTTACATCAGTCTTCATGGTAGGAGTCACGAATAGCATTCCAAAAATACTAAATAATCAAGAGACAAAAGAGTGGGGGGTGGGGGGGGTGGGGGGGTGGTGAAATAAATACAATAACTATAACTCGAGAAAAAGTACTGGAGAAGCTAATGAGGCTAAAGGCCGATAAGTCCCCTGGACCTGATGGGTTGCATCCTAGGATATGAATGGAGCTACAGAGATAGTGAATACACTGGTAGTAATCTTTCAAGAATCATTAGATTCTGGAAAAGTTCCAAAGGATTGGAAAACTGCCATTGTAACACCCTTACTCAAAAAGGGAGGGAGACAAAAAATAGATAACCATAGGCCAGTTAGCTTAACATCCGCCAGTGGGAAAATATTAAAGTCTATTATAAAGGATGTAATAGCTGAGCATTTAGAAATACATAATATAATCAAGCAGAGTCAGCATGGCGTCATGAAGGGGAAATCATGCCTGGCAAATTTATTATAATTTATTGAGGAGGTAACAAGCAGGATAGGTAAAGGGGAACCAGTAGATGTAACATTTATAGATTTCCAAAAGATGTTCAACAAGGTACCACACATAAGGCCACTTAATAAAATAAAACCCATGGTGTTGGGGGACAGTATATTAGCATGGGCAGAGGATTGGCTAACTATTAGAAGACAGAGAGTAATAAGGGGGCAGTTTCAGGATGGCAACCTGCAACTAGTGGAGTGCCACAGGGATCAGTGCTGGGGCCTCAGTTATTTATAATTTATATTAATAACTTGGATGAGGGAAGTGAACGTATTATCGCCAAGTCTGCGAATTACACAAAAATTAGTGGGAAAGCAAGTGATGAGGATGACACAAAGAGTCTATGGAGGGATATAGACAGGTTGAGTGAGTGCAAAAAAACTTGGCAGATGGAATATAATGTGGGAAAATGTGAGGTTATACACTTTGGTAGGAAGAATAGAGGAGTTGAATATTATTTAAATGGAGAAAGGCTGCAGAAAGCTGCAGCATAGAGGGATTTGGGGGTCCTCGTGTATGAATCACAAAAAGCTAGCATATAAGTTCAGCAGGCAGTAGAGGGGGGCAAATGGAATTTTGGCCTTTGTTTCAAAGGGAATTGAGTATAAAATAGGGAAGTCTTGCTAAATCTATACAAGGCACTAGTTAGACCACACCTAGAATACCATGAACAGTTTAGGTCCCCTTATCTAAGGAAAGATATACTGGCATCGGCGACAGTCCAGAGGAGGTTCACTAGGTTGATCCCAGGTATGGAGGGATTTTCTTATGAGGAGAGGTTGGGTTGGGCCTGTACTCATTGGAGTTTAGAAGAATGAGAGGCTTGACAGGGTAGATGCTGGGAGGTTGTTTCCCCTTGGAGGAGTATCTTGGACCAGAGGGCCAGGGATCAGAGTAAGGGGTCACCCATTTAAGACAGAGATGAGGAGGAATTTCTTCTCTCAGAGGGTAGTGAATCTTTGGAATTCTTCACCGCAGAGGACTGTAGAGGTTGGGTTGTTAAGTATCTTCAAGGCTGAGATAGACTAATTTTTAATCAGTAAGGGAATCAAGGGTTATGGAGAAAAGGCAGGAAAGTGGAGAAGACAATTATCAGATCCGCCATGATCTCATTGAACGGCGGAGCAGACTCAATGGGCTGAATGGCCTACTTCAGCTCCTGCATCTTATGACCTTATGTCTTACTTTTTGTGAATGGTACCTATATGGACAAGTATTTATTAATATTGTCAGATAAAAATTAGTGTCAGAACTATGCAAGGACAACTCGGATTATGGAAGGGATGGGGTGGGCGAATGGTTAGTTCTCAGTGTGTGGGCCTTCAGCAGTACAGATGGGTTTTGTCAAGGGATCTGTTCCTTCTCTGTATCCAGTACATTCATCACAGTTTAATGCCATGCAGAGTGAACTAAAATGCCTGGACACTGGCACCTAAAATAATTATTCGATTTGGCATAAAATAAGAACTGAGAATGCTGGAATTTCTCAGCAGTTAGGCAGCATCTGTGTTGAGTTTCAAATAGATGACCAAAAGGTGCTGTAGGACTTGTTGAGTATTTCCTGCAATTTCTATTTTTATTTCAGTTCACCAGCATCTGCAGCATTGTATTTTCGTGATTCCACTCAGACTTGGAAGGGAGCAAAGGAGGATTGTCCTCTTGGTTGATGCTTGCAAATGTCCTACGTTTGTCTCTTATACTCATATTCTTGATTCTATCTAAGTTGAGGATGAAGAAATTCAAGGAGCCTCTTATCTCACTAGTTGCCTGATTGGCTACTACTTTCTGAATGGAATATGACAGGGTTACAGAGCTTTAATCTGATCTTTTAGTCATTGTACCATTAAGTTTTGTCTAAAACCTACTGCTTTTGATGACTGATATATGGAGCCCTGTGTTGTAACTTTAGTATGTTGATGTCTCAATTTAATGAATGCATAGTGCATTTCTGCTGTCCACATTGAACCAGGTTTAGTCTCTCAGCTTGATGGTGATTGAGGAGTGAAAGATGTGCTAAGCCATAACTTCACTGATGGTGGCAGTATACAATTCTGCTGCTGGTGATAGCTCACAGTACCTCATGAATGTTTTAAGCTGCTAGACCTGTCATTAGTCCATTTGTCTTAGAAATGTTGCAGCAATACAGGCACTGGAAATGACAATGACAAACTTAGCTCTGTTGGCCCTGCAAAGTCCTCCTTACTAACATGTGGGGGCTAGTGCCAAAAGTGGGAGAGCTGCCTCACAGAGTAGCGAAGCAACAGCCTGACATAATCATCCTCATGGAATACTATCTTATAGATAAGGTCCCAGACACCACCATCACTAACACAAAAACAGAATTACCTGGAAAAACTCAGCAGGTCTGGCAGCATCGGCGGAGAAGAAAAGAGTTGACGTTTCGAGTCCTCATGACCCTTCGACAGAACTTGAGTTCGAGTCCAGGAAAGAGCTGAAATATAAGCTGGTTTAAGGTGTGTGTGTGGGGGGCGGAGAGATAGAGAGACAGAGAGGTGGAGGGGGTTGGTGTGTTTGTAGCGACAAACAAGCAGTGATAGAAGCAGATCATCAAAAGATGTCAACAACAATAGTACAATAGAACACATAGGTGTTAAAGTTAAAGGTTGGTGATATTATCTAAACGAATGTGCTAATTAAGAATGGATGGTAGGGCACTCAAGGTATAGCTCTAGTGGGTTTTTTTTTTTATATAATGGAAATAGGTGGGAAAAGGAAAATCTTTATAATTTATTGGGAAAAAAAAAGAAGGGGGAAACAGAAAGGGGGTGGGGATGGGGGAGGGGACTCACGACCTAAAGTTGTTGAATTCAATATTCAGTCCGGAAGGCTGTAAAGTCCCTAGTCGGAAGATGAGGTGTTGTTCCTCCAGTTTGCGTTGGGCTTCACTGGAACAATGCAGCAAGCCAAGGACAGACATGTGGGCAAGAGAGCAGGGTGGAGTGTTAAAATGGCAAGCGACAGGGAGGTTTGGGTCATTCTTGCGGACAGACCGCAGGTGTTCTGCAAAGCGGTCGCCCAGTTTACGTTTGGTCTCTCCAATGTAGAGGAGACCACATTGGGAGCAACGAATGCAGTAGACTAAGTTGGGGGAAATGCAAGTGAAATGCTGCTTCACTTGAAAGGAGTGTTTGGGTCCTTGGACGGTGAGGAGAGAGGAAGTGAAGGGGCAGGTGTTGCATCTTTTGCGTGGGCAAGGGGTTGTGCCATAGGAGGGGGTTGAGGAGTAGGGGGTGATGGAGGAGTGGACCAGGGTGTCCCGGAGGGAGCGATCCCTACGGAATGCCGATAAGGGGGGTGAAGGGAAGATGTGTTTGGTAGTGGCATCATGCTGGAGTTGGCGGAAATGGCGGAGGATGATCCTTTGAATGCGGAGGCTGGTGGGGTGATAAGTGAGGACAAGGGGGACCCTATCATGTTTCTGGGAGGGAGGAGAAGGAGTGAGGGCGGATGCGCGGGAGATGGGCCGGACACGGTTGAGGGCCCTGTCAACGACCGTGGGTGGAAAACCTCGGTTAAGGAAGAAGGAGGACATGTCAGAGGAACTGTTTTTGAATGTAGCATCATCGGAACAGATGCGACGGAGGCGAAGGAACTGAGAGAATGGGATGGAGTCCTTACAGGAAGTGGGGTGTGAGGAGCTGTAGTCGAGATAGCTGTGGGTGTTCACCATCACTATCCCTGTGTACGTCCTGTCTCAACACCAGGACAGATCCAGCAGAGGTGATGTCACAGTGGTATACAGTCAGGAGAGAGTTACCCTGGGAGTCCTCAACATCAACTCCAGACCCCATGAAATCTCATGGCATCAGGTCAAACATGGGACAAGGAAACGTCCTTCTGATTAACATGTACCACCCTCCTCAGCTGATGAATCAGCGCTCCTCCATGTTGAACACCACTTGGAGGAAGCATTGAGGATGGTAAAGGCACAGAATGTACTCTGGTTAGGGGACTTCAATGTCCATCACTAAGAGTGGCTCGGTAGCACCACTACTGACAGATCTGCTCCAGCCCTAAATGACATAGCTGCTAGACTGGGTCTGCGGCAGGTGGTGAGTGAACCAACAAGTGCGAGGAACATACTTGACCTCACCCTCACCAACCTGCCTGCTGCAGATGCATCTGTACATAACAGATACCGCACTGTCATTGTAGAGGCGAAATCCCACCTTCACGTTGAGGATACCTTCCGTTGTGTTTTGTGACACCACCACCATATTAAATGGGATAGATTTCAAACAGATCTGGCAACTCAAGAGAGAGCATCCATGAGGTGTGTGGGCCATCAGCAGCAGCAGAATTGCACTCAAGCACAATCTGTAACTTCATGGCCCGGCATATCCCCCCCCTCTACCATTACCATCAAGCCAGGGGATCAACCCTGGTTCAATGAAGAGTGCAGGAGGGCCTGCCAAGAGCAGCACCAGGCATACATAAAAATGAGGTGTCAACCTGGTGAAGCTATAACACAGGACTACTTGCATGCCGAACAGCATAAGCAGCAAGTGATAGACAGAGCTAAGTGATCCCATAACCAATGGATCAGATCTAAGCTCCATAGCCTTGCCACATCCAGTCATGAATGGTGGTGGACAATTAAACAACTCAATGGGGAAGGAGGCTCCACAAACATCCCCATCCTCAATGATGGGGGAGCCCAGCACATCAGTGCAAATGCTTCAGCATTTGCAGCAATCTTTAGCCTGAAGAGCCAAGTGGATGATCCATCTCGACCTCCTCCTGAGGTCCCCAACATCACAAATGCCAGTCTTCAGCCAATTCAATTCACTCCACATGATATCAAGAAATGGCTGAAGGCACAAGATACTGCAAAAGGCTATGGGCCCTGACAATACTCCGGCAATTGTACTGAAGACTTGCGCTCCAGAACTTGCCTCACCCCAAACCAAGCTGTTCCAGTACAGCTGCAACACTGGCATCTACCCAGCTATGTAGAAAATTGCCCAGGTCTATCCTGTACACAAAAAGCAGGACAAATCCAACCTGGTCAATTACCACCCTATCATTCTACTCACCATCATCAGTAAAGTTACGGAAGGGGGCATCAACAGTGCCATCAAGCAGCACTTACTTAGCAGTTACCTGCTCACTAATGCTCAGTTTGGGTTCCTCCAAGGCCACACAGCTACTGACCTCATTAAAGCCTTGGTTCAAACATGGATCAAAGAGTTGAACACTCAAGGTTAGGTGGGAGTGACTGCCCTTGACATCATTGCCTCATTTGACCGAGAGTGGCATTAAGGAGCCCTAGCACAACTGGAGTCAATGGGAATCAGGGGGAAAACTCTCCATTGGTTGGATTCATTACCAGCACAAAGGAAGATGGTTGTGGTTGGTGGGATGTCAGTCATCTCAGCTCCAGGACATCACTGCAGGAGCTCCTCAGGGTAGTGACCTCGGCCCAACCATCTTCAGCTGCTTCATCAATGACCCTTCTTCCATCATAAGGTCTGAATTGGGGATGTTCGCTGACGATTGCACAATGTTCAGCACCAATCACGACTCCTCAGATACTGGAGCAGTCCATGTCCAAATGCCACAAGACCTGGCCAATATCCAGGCTTGGGCTGACAAGTGGCAAGTAGCATTCATACCACACAAGTGCCAGGCAATGACCATCTTCAATAAGAGAGAATCTAACCATCACCCCTTGATGTTCAAAGGCATTACCATCACTGAATCCCCCACTACCAACATCCTGAGGGTTACCATTGACCAGAAACTGAACTGGACATGCTATGTAAATACCATGGCTACAAGGGCAGTTCAGAGGCTAGGAATTGTGTGACAAGTAACTTACCTCCTAACTTCTTAAAGCCTGTCCGCCATCTACAAAGCACAAGTCAGGAGCCCCCTTGCCTGGATGGGTGCAGCTTCAGCAACACTCAAAAAGCTTGACACCATCCAGGACAAAGCAGCGCACATGATTGGCACCCCATCCACAAGCATTCACTCCTTCCATCACCAATGCACAGTGGCAGCAGTGTGTACCATCTACAAGATGTATTGCAGGAATTCACCAAGGCTCCTTAGACAGCACCTTCCAAACCCATGACCACCACCATCTAGAAGGACAAGGGCTGAAGATACATGGGAACACTACCACTGGAAGTCTCCCTCCAAGTCACTCGTCATCCTCTCTTGGAAATATATCACCGTTTCTTCACTGTCACTGGGTCAAAATCCTGGAGTTCCCTTCCTAACAGCATTGTGGATGTAACTACACCACATGGACTACAAGAAGGCAGTTGCCATTACCTTCTCAAGGGCATCTAAGGATGGACAATAAATGCTGTCCCAGCCAGCGAAGCCCACACCCCATGAATGAATAAAAAAAATGATGTGTTTTTGATAATGACATAAAAGCACCAGTCACTCATATTATGGATTCATTTATTTAAACTAGACACATAAGGACATATGTAGATGGATAGAAAGTTGAAGACATCAGCTGCAGAGCTATGTATCTGCTGTGTTCTGTTCACAGGCCAAAGTGAAACTGGGAATGGATCGCACAACACACTTCCCTTCTATTGATGGCATGTTTAAAGGCATATTACAACACATCCTTTTCTTTTTAAAGATACTTTTCCCCCTTCCAAAGAATATATTTACAATATATGTTCATGTTTCGTTATAATTACACAAGTGTATGGGACTGGTGAATCTATGAATCTCTAAAGCGTAAAGGTACTCTGTTGGTACGCCCAGGTCTTGTAATGGTAACCTTGCCTGGAGGTTTCTTTAATTGCTCACAGTGACCTATGGGATGGTCATTCTTGGATATTGTTCCTGGTTGCATTTGGGATCTTATCCTCGATGCACTAAGATTGTATGGTGTTTGTGGATATTGAATGGATCTGATTTGTCCTCGGTTACCCCTCACCATTGCACTTTTGTGTGTAATGAATTCATTGATCTTGGTTCTGAACAAATCCTTGTCACCTTAGCTGGTTACCACATACTTTCTGTGAGATCCTAGATGTAAACTTGTCCCAATTGTAAACTTGGAAATTTGGTACCCACATTTTCATCTTGCACATTGGTCATCTTCTCTTGCAGTTTTAAAAGTTGCTCTCTAGTTTCTGAAAGAGTACAGTGGGTAAGAGTAGGTAGATTGGTACACATTGATCTGCCAAACATGAGCTCTGCTGGTAATGGAATGGTTGCACTTAAAAGTGTTGCTCAGATTAACATTGCAATGTATAGTTCTTGCTTGATTTGTCTACATTTTAGAATTATGAATTTCACTGTGCAAATAATTCATTCAGCTAGGCCATTAGATCTAAGAAGAAGTAGTGCAATCGATATTTCACTTCTCACACATATCCTAAAATGTCTTCCCAATAAATTGCGGACCTTTATCTGCAATGCTCTCTCTAGGCACATCAATTAAAAATGAAAATTGAGCTTAGAGTGTGAATCCTTTCCGGAATCTAATGAATTTTGGAAGATTATAATCAATGCATCTACTATCTGTGCCATCACATCTTTTAAAACCATAGAATGCAAGATGTCTGGCCTCTAGGTCTAATAGTTTTCCTAGCACCCTTTCTCCGGTGATAGGGATTTTATTAAGTTCAAACCTCCGTATCACCTCTTGATTTTCAAGAATCTTTGGGAAGTTTTCAAAGTTCTCTACCATGAAGAAGACATGAAATACCTATTTAAAACCACCGCCATTTCCTTGTTTTTCATTATCACTCTCTAGAGGGCCAACACTAGCTTTAGTTACTCTTTTCCTATTCAAAACTTGTAGAAACTTTCACTACCTATTTTATACTACTAGCTTGTTTTCTCTCATACTCTGCTTTCTGTCTCTTTATTATCTTCTTATTCATTCTTTGCTGGTTCTTAAAACCTGTCCAATCCTCTGATCTACCATTAATCTTTTCAGATTTTACAGTGTTTCTTTCAATTTGACACAATACTTAACTTCCTCATTTAGCCACAGAGGATGCAACCTTCTCAAAGAGTCTTTCTTTCTCACTAGGATACATCTTTTCTGAGTGTTATTAAATATTTCCTCAAACATCCGCCACTGCAACTCAACTGTTCTACATTTTAAGCTAGTTTCTCGGTTCACTTTAGCCAACTCTGCCTTCATACCCTCTTAGTTACCTTTATTTAGCTTTAAAACACTAGTCATGGACTCACACTTCTCCATTTTGAATTTGGATAATAGGTTAGTTGCATCCCAATTCAAACTGGGGGATTTCAAGGACATTTTGACTATTTGGCCTTTCTTCTCCTATAGTACCTGGGATGAGTGTCACTGTAGCTGCTTTCACACGCTATTCCAAAGCTCCGCCAATTATAATCATAAGATTCATTGGCCCGGTATTTGACTTTTTTTTTCACTTTCCCTCGCTCACTATCAATCTAGCCTGCACCCTGAGCTAACCTGGTGCTGGTCCTCTCAGAGTGCTGTCCCACTCAGAACTGACAGGCTGTGTGCTGCAGTCTCACCACCAAGGATGCTTCTGCTTACCATCTCTTTAATTTAGCACTATCCCAACATTGTGTGTTCAAAACTTTTCTGTGCATTCAGCATGCTGTGGTTTCAAAATTCTCTGAATCTACAGCTCCATAGCATTCTGACCAAAACACCAAGGGTCACCTCATGTCATGTAACACGATCTAAGGCTGTTCACCATGTCATACCTGCACTTAATCTTGCTGCCAGGCTGTTTGAGAACTATTGAACACCATGTTGTGTTTTTATAATGATATTCAAAGCTCTAATATGTTCTTATAAGGGATTGGGTAAACACGTTGTGGGCTCATTTATTTAAACTAGAGGTATATATATATATATATATATAATCAGCAGCAGAGCTGTACGTGCTGTGTTCTGTTCACAGGGCAAAGTGAAACTGAGACTGGATCACATGACCCACTTCCCTTCTAGTGATGTAACAGGAGGAGTGTTCCTGCTCCTGCCATCACAGAAAGAACGCTTGAAAAAGAAAAAAAAAACTAATCTGATCCTGGATCTTTCCTGTCACCAGCATTTTTTTGTGAGCTAGAGGCCACACAAGGTGTAAAACCAGTTTGGTTTTAAAATGGCATGCACATCCCGAAGGCAACATCGGGATGTAACTTTCCCCTTTCAATTAGACTCCTGCTCTTTTGGGCAGGCAGCCTTTGTGTGCCTGAAGTCCGGTAAGTAAAAATATTGGGGAGCAGAAATGTGTCAGGAATACAACTCACTGAAATATTAGCAGGCATTGATATTGACAAGACTCGTATCACAGCACAAGTTAATGCCTTCAGGAGTAAAGAAAATTGAAGAAAAAAATCCCAGTTCAATGAAGTGGAAAGAAACTTCCATTGTAAACTGTTTAAGGCGATAGAAAATAAACACAATTAAAATTCTCAGAGTATACATCCATAAAAATAAAATGATTTCGGGAAACCAAAAATGAGGACGTTGATTACAGAAGAATATTGCTGTCAACAAGTGTTCCTCATATGCATTTTCTAACAGTGTAGGATCCATTTCAAGTAGGTTTTTACAAGCACTTTCTCACAGTACAATGGGTTTATATGGGTTTTCAGTCTTACAAATGGAAGGAAACATTTTTCTTTTAATGAGTTCTCTTTATATAGTGATTTAACTCAAAGCCAAAGTTCACATATTAAGGACGGAATCGTCCCACATTTGCACTAAATGCGGTAGCGGGCAGGTAAAAGAACATTTTACCAGCTGGCCACAGTGGCAGGTTTTTGCACCGTATCATTCCAATCCCACCTCATTAATCATAGATTCCCAGGAAACACACTGATTCACTGGTGGGTGGTCTCCGATTCATCCGCCATGCTGTCACCTCGTCACTCTTCACCCTGGGCACCATATTTAATGTGCAGCTGCACTCACACCTCTCAATGCTTCCAGCCCAGGTCTGCTGCACAGAAGACTTGGCCCTGAAAGGCAAGAAGACTGCAGCCCCACAATTCAGTCACGCATCCCTGGGAGACCTTCAGGGCACTGTTCAAGCCTGCTTTGATGTCCTCTACCCCCACTGTGGCTGCAGGAAGCCCATCAGTGTCACCACTCCAGCTTGGGAGACGGTGGCAGTGGTTGTCAGTGCCAACACTGCACAAAAGAGGTTCACAAC
The DNA here is from genome assembly GCF_017639515.1 of Carcharodon carcharias. NCBI lineage: Eukaryota > Metazoa > Chordata > Chondrichthyes > Lamniformes > Lamnidae > Carcharodon > Carcharodon carcharias. The sequence continues at coordinate 204,928,183 of NC_054467.1, forward strand.
CCAGTGCAGAAAGAAGGTGAATAATCTCATCTGTGCCGCCAGGATATGGCAACCATCTCATCACTCTAAACTCACACATTCACGAGCCCATCACACATTCACTGGCATTCTCACCCACTGCCAACTCAAGGGGCATCACCACTCATTCTCTCACACAGATCTCCAGGTGGGCTCACCTCCTCTGGAGACTGTCTCCTAAACCCTCACCCTCTTGAGGCCACTTGCACAGGTCAACATGTGTCCCCACACACAGCCCAGGATACCCCCTTCCCCAGTAATTCCCTAGCCCTGCAGCCTCTTCCCTTGCCTGAGGCCACTTCTCCCTCTTCCCCAAGCAAGCTTTAGCCCTGCAGCAATTGAAAAGCCTTACGGCTGGCCTCGTAAGTATACACCTGCCTGTGAGGCCCCTAAAATTGATGTGTTGCTGCCTGCAAAGCCTGGTGCTGATGACTGCATGTCCTGCCCAAAGCAAGGTAGGCAAACAAACCTTGAAGTCCGGGGCAAAGTGTAGCCCACCAGGTGCATGTTGTTCATGTTCAGTTGTGAAACATATTGGTGTGCAATCATGCCTATGTGCCTGGATGACCCAACATTGGGGTATGATTCTGGCAAGCATGGCTAATAATGATATGCAGATGTATTACAATGAAGCTCCCGACATGTGGCAGCGGGAAATGCGGCCCTGCAATGACGGGTGGAGCAGACAATTGCAAACTGGTTTCATGACGTTAAGAAACTGACTTTTGGCCTTCCGGAGGGAAGGGAGATATTGCTGCTCACGCCCGCCATGACACCTGACACCACTGGGCACAGAAAATTCTGCCCTAAGTGTTTTATGGGAAAAATTTTGGCCACCCACAACAACAACCAATCTGATACAGTCTAATATTTTTATATCTGAGACGGTTTATTTGTTTACAAATGTTAGATATTACAATTAAAACATTTTTATTTTTTAATTGTGTTTTTTTAGACTACTATGGGCATATTGATACTGGTTGTGCTTTTTTTACCATGGAAAATAAATCTTAATTCAATGACCCCATCCTCTGTTATTTTTTAAGAAGTCTCAGCTGGTGTTTTATGTTTGTTCAATAAGTTCAAAATTCTGACTGTTTTAACAATATAATTTTAAGGCCTACAATAGGTGTAGATTCCAAAACACTGCACAGGCTATCAAAGTTCGTTTTTTAATATGTGAACTTGTTTGCTGGGTAATTGACTGCGAAGACATTGAAGCAAAATCTCAGCATGTTTGCATCCAACATTCAGGCACTGACACTTTATTAGCCAGAATCAGTCAGCTCAAATAGAATCCCTGGTTGATTCCCCCCTTTCCAGCCCAAGAATGCTGAGACCATTTAGACCAACCAAGCTGATCTCTGAATACCAAGATAAAGCTCAATTTAATCACAAAACTGGACTAGGTTTCTCCATCTTGGATTGTCAACCAACTTGGTTTTATTTCCATCATTTGTTTCTTTACCCTTTGGCGACAAATGACAGGGATCAAGTGGCCGAATTGTTTAATGTGGAGAAAGACAGGATGAAATTATTGAGGAAAGAGAATAAGCATTGTGAATGTTAGATGCATAGGAGTACCCTGTGGGATATGTGAGTTGCCAACATGAGTGCAGTTAGTGGCAGCAGTCAACTGTGCAAACAAGGTCAAAGCCGTTGAATGTAAGCCATGGGCTATAGGATGTATAAAACAGCATAATAACAGTACTTATTATAGCACCTTTAACTTAGGACAAAACATCTCAGGGTGCCTCATATTGGTGAAATTAAAGCATGTTGGATACTAAGCCAGAGAAAATAACCAAAAGCTTAGTCAAAGAGGTGAATTTTAAGGAGGGTTTTAATTGAGGTGAGAGCTGGAGCAGTGGGAGATTTAATGTGAGAATTCCAGAACGTGAGACCTAGCCAGCTAAAGGCATGGCTATCAAAGAAAGGCTAAAGAGAGGTGGGAGGGTGCACAAGAGGCAAGAGTCAGAAGAACGGAGAGTTCAAAGGTGGGATTTGAAACTTTAATTGTGTTCCTCTCCGCAGATGCTACCAGACTTGCTGAGTTTTTCCAGGTATTTTTGTTTTTGTTCAAAGGTGGGGGTAGCTTACAGAGAGAGGAAGTGAAAAGATCCAAAGACAAGGATGATAATTTTTAATTTGGGATGTCGGTAACAGAGAATTAATGTAGGTCAGCTAGCACACTGGTGGTGAGTGAACAGAACTTGATGTGGGATAGGATACTGGGCACGGAATTTTGGATGAGTTGAAGTTTGGAGAGGTTGGAGGATGAAAGGTCGGTCAATAGACCTTTGGTGTCTTTGGCCTGGATTTTCATTCTTGAAGTGGGGAGCAGGAGTTGGGAAAATTCTTGGCTTGGCCTGCCACTCTGGGCGAAAGTGTCTGCAAAGACGGATTCTTCATTGCCGTGGATGGTGCAAGCTGGAGTTGGGCCAGCTGACCTGGAAGAAGTTTGGAGGCAGCCACAGGTGTTGCCGGGCACAGGCACAGGCTGTTTAAAAGGCCTGGCTCGGTGCCACAGGACTTAGTCCCAGTTTAAAAAAAAACAAATGACCTCCAGCCTTTACCCATCACATCCCTTCACCATGCAAAAATTCTTTATGACCCATTCATGCCAGTCCATGACCTCCATACACTCCACATGGCCCTCATGCCCCCATGCCAAGCAATGGCATTTCCATGCCCATTACCAACTATACACTGTCTAGAACCACGGTCTAGAGGTATATGTAAAAAAAAAAGTTTTAAGAAAAGTAATCCATTCATAACTTCCCCTATATTGAAAAAAAGTAATTTCACTGCAATCTAATTAAAGTGTCAATCATTTAGATGCTTTAAAGTATCAATAACAAAAAGCATAAACCCTTTAAACCAGTAACTTATGTACACAAACATTGTGAAGTTGACAGCAGGGATCAGAGAGCCTGAGCTGTCAATCAAACAATGTTTCTTCTTGGGCACAGCTCCTTCAACAAGTTTATTGGATGTCTGGGCTTTCAGCTAAGCCTCCTTATGTATATCTGGCTGAGAGCCAGACATCCAGTAGAGTACTAAAAGATCTATTTCCCAGGGAAAACCTGTGCCTACATATGTAGCATCAGTGTGAAAATTGCAAAAGCCACATCCTTCCCCTCTAGGCCCAGCACTCATAGACATTTTGTTGGGTTTCATCAGAAATGTGTCTTGATGGAATGATACCTAACCTCCTACCCTTTGCATGTTTCTGATATGCAGATGAAACTTTTGCAATATTTAAATCCACAGCTGCATTTAATAATTTCTTTACATGTCTTAATGGGCTCCATGCTACACTCAAATTTGCCTGTAAAATGGAGCAGCTAAATGAGCTCCCCTTCCTTGAACAAGTTGAGAAGTCTTCCAGGGGGTTCTCTATCATGGTCTACCGCAAGCCTACCTTCTGTGTTCGATATATGTGTTGGTATTCTTACAGTTCCACACACACTATAAGCTCAGTCTTATCAGCAACTTCGTAAAAAGGGCCCAAGCCATTTGCTCAACATGCAAGTTTGTTGCTGAAATAGGATCCATCAAAGGCATTCTGTGGGATAATGGCTATCCTGACCCAATCATTTTGCACTGTATATCATGCAAACTCAAGGACGGGCCTAAGGCTGTCACTTTCAGCCCTGCAAAGTGCCCAGTCTAGCTCAAATAACCACAGAAGGGCAAGGTAGCTCAAAACTTTGAGCAATAGGTGAAGCTAGCTGTTTCATGCTGCTAATATGCAGAGCAACACGAGTGGTATTCGTCACTAACAGGGTACTGCCGTCAAGCCAAAACAGCATTCTGCCTATAACACAAATGAGTAACGTGGTATATGAATTTCAGTGCCAGTGTGATGCTAGGTATGTAGGCCGTACGTCCCAAAGACTGACGGATCGTATCAAATAGCATGTCCCAGCTTCTGATCACAATGTGCAAGATACAGGCTGTACCTGTAGTAACTGCAGCTTTAAGGAATGTAGTAACTGTAACTCTAAGGAAAGTAGCGATTGTAGTTTTAAGACTTATTGTACTGTGTAGTATCACGTGACAGTGTGAATGAATCAGTTCAAAGCGTGAGGAACCTTAGGGGTGGAGTTTTGTGTTTGGGCCTTGACTGAAGCAAATAACTGCTGCTGATGCCCTGTAAATAACATTCATTGTTTCTTATGAGGAATCGGTCTGAAAAAGCAAGTCTATAACAACTGGTGGCGAGGATAAGTTGGTTCCAGTGCTATCCCTTGCTCAGTGAATGTGAATACCTCATTCTAAGCAGGAGAATGGGAAAATACTCACCAGGTATGCCATTTTTTTGGCAGGATCAATGCTTTTGACTCATCCACAGATGATTGGAGTAAATATGTATGTTCCTTTACATTTAATCATTGTGAAGCAAGATTGAGACAGACTCCCAGGCAGTAAACTAAACTGATCGAAGTACATAATGTGGAAGAACCAGAAACCACTAATTCCGATGTTTATTCTCTATTTAATGTGAAAGTAGGGAAAACAGAGCCAATCACTGTCACTCTGCAGGTCGGTGTGAAAAACCTTTGGTGATGTAAATGGATACCAGTGCATCAACCACTGTAGGGAGGGAGCACGCATTCAAATATTTAAACAAGGGTACTCAACAATTGAATAGGGAGAAGACTTCAGCCAAATTGAAACCGTTTACTGGTGAAGCCATACAAATGAAAGATAATACCGCTGTATCTGTAGCTCCCTGTGGTTGTAGTGGAAGGTGAAGGACCAAGCCTTCTAGGCTTAAAAGAAATTAAACTAAATTGGTCTTAAATTTCTCAGTTGAGAGCTAGATGACTGCCAAAGCTGCAAAAGAAATATGACAAGATCTTTCAAGAAGAACTGGGGAAAATCAGGGGCCTACAGGCTAAGATCTATGTTGACTCTGAAGCAACTCCTTTTTTTCTTAAAGCCAGACCTATGCCTTATGCCCTTAGGAAAAGGGTGACACTGAATTAAACCATTTAGAGAAGCTGGCTATTATTCAGCCGGTTCAATTTTCGGAATAGGCAGCACCCATAGTCCCTGTCTTGAAATCGGATCAAACCATCTGTATCTGTGCGGATTGCAAGTTAACATAAACAATTTGGACCAGTACCCTATCCCAGGATCGAGGATCTGTATGCTGAATTAGCAGGAGGGAAAACTTACACTAAGTTAGATATGAGTCATGCATATCAGCAGTCAGAATTAGATGATACACCCAGAGGATTTGTAACTATAAATGCACACAAAGGGTTGTATCAATACACGTGCCTGCCTTTTGGTGTTTCTTCAGCCTGCAAGATTTTCCAGAGGATGATGGCAAGCTTGCTGTAACGTCTACCTCAAGTCATGGTCTATGTGGACAAAGTCCTCGTAACTGTGCTAATAGAAGTGGAACACTTGGCTAACTTGGAAGAAGCCTTAAACAATTCTTGGAAGCAGGGGTGTGCTTGATAAAGGACAAGTATACCTTTCAGGCAAGTGAAGTCATTTACTTGGGCCACTGGGCAGATGCCCAAGGGCTATAGCCTATAGAAGAAAAAGTTAAAGCTATTAAGGAGGCACACTCGCCTACAAATGACTCAGAGCTCAAGTCATTCTTGGGTATGATGATTTATCATGGTTGATTCTTACCAAGCTTATCAATGGTCCGGGCCCCTCTAAACTCATTATTAAAGAAAAACAACATTGGTCTTGGAAGTCACCTCAAGAAAAAGCCTTCATGAAAGTTTAACAGCGCTTGTACTCGTCAAAACTAACACTACAACCCGACAGAAGAATTGGTGCTAACATGCGATGCATTCCCCTATGGCATGCGAACAGTACTATCTCACAAGATGGATGATGGTTCAGAAAGGCCAATAGGCTATGTATCCAGAACCCTTTCCATGCTCGTGAAGGGTTATTCACAAATCAAGAAAGAAGGATTATCGACGATTTTTGGAGTTAAAAACTCCCATCAGTATGTACATGGCCAACACTTTACTATAGTATCTGATCACAAACCACTCTTGGGTCTGTTTAGTGAAGAAAAAACTATTCCTCCAATAGCTTCCACAAGAATTCAAAGATGAGTTTTGATTTTATCAGCATTTGAATATATTTTTATGTACAGATGCAAATAGCCAGTGCAGATGCCCTAGGCCATCTTACTTTGCAGGAGAACATTGAATATGCTGCAACTCCTCAACAGGTCATATTAGCAATGAAATTCCTGGATTCTTTGCCAGTCTGCACAAGATAAACAAGAAACTGGACAAACCGTGATCCAGTCTTGTCTAGGGTGCCAGACCAAGTATTGAAAGGATGGTCCCAGGAACCAGCCTCTGAAGCCATTCTTCACTTGAAGGAATGAATTGAGTAGTCAGGATGGTATCTTGTTATGAGGTGCACAAATCAGCATCTCCTCACAAGGAAGGTAACCACTCTTTACTGAGTTGTAGTGCACATCCTGGAATTTCCAAAATGAAAATGCTTGCAAGGAGTTTTATGTGGTGGCCAGGTATAAACAGGGATATAGAAAAAATGGTTAAACACTGTCTCCAGTGCCAGCAAATATAGAAGTTGCCTGTTGCAGCCCCACTGCACCCATGTGAATGGCCTGGTTAAACCTGAGTGAGGTTGCATATAGGTCATGTAGGTCCATTTCTAGGCACCATGTTTCTATTAATAATTGATGCACATTACAAATAGTTAGACATGTACGGGGTTGGATTGCCAACATCAGGTGCAACTATAGAAATGTTATGCCAAAGTTTTTCTATACATGGATTGCCAGAAGTTCTTGTCTCAGATAATGGTACTCTATTTCAAAGGTTTGTGAGACTAAATGGTTTCATTCACATAACACAGCACTATATCACCTGTCGCCTAACTGGTTGGCTGAAAGAACAGCACAATCTTTTAAAGTTGGGATGGAAAGGTTATTGGGAGGATCATTGAAGACTAAATGTTCACATTTCCTGTTTCACTACAGAATGCCCCCCCCACAACCCCCACACGGCCACCCACACCCACACTATCACAGGTTCAACACCTTCAGAATTACTTATGAAGTGCCACCTTTATATGAGATTATGTCTTGTACTTCCCAATTTGGAGGGAAGGTAGAGAACTGTCAAGGGAATCAAAAAGTGACTCATGATTTGCATAGTCGAGAGCGAGAATTTATTGCTGGTGAAAACGTATTTGTACGAAACTTCTGTGGTGTTGGTTTTGGTTACCTGGTGTAATAGTTTCTGTGACCGAACCATTGTCATACCACATAGAAGTGGATGGCTGGATCACCCGAAAACACATGGATCATTTGAGAAGAAAGGAGATACCCCACCAAACCGATGTTCCACCTGTAACCGTTGCAGAATGTGTCATTTTCATTGTGTTTGATCAACCAAGGATAGACATACTAGATGTCTCTGTCGGAGTGGATAACACTAAACTGCTGATGATACGGGTCCAGAAAATGGAGATTCAGTAAGAGATTCTAAAGACGTTCCACCCAGATCAGGAAGCCACCTGAGAGACTACTTTCATAACCCATATATATATTTGTAATGTTATAAATGTAGTTGTTCTTGTAAATATAAATTGTAAAAAAAAATAAATGGGGGAGGAAAGTAGTAACTGTAGCTTTAAGGAATAAAGCGGTTGTAGCTTTAATACATACGTTACAGTGTATTATAACGTGACAGTGTGAATGAATCAGCCCGAAGTGCGGGGAACTTTAAGGGGAGAGTTTTTTGTCTAGTTGTAGATCTTTATGGAAGCATGTAACTGCTACTGAAGCCCTGTAAATAAAGTTCTCTGTTTCTTATGAGAAAACTGTCTGAAAAATCAAGTCTATAGCAGTTTCCAACCAGCCCGTGCTTGCAAAACTCAGAGCACAGTGTCCAACATTAGATGCGATTCCACAATTGGACAACATTTGCTAAATAATCCTCAGTGTGCTAAGAATTATGCTGGCAACCTATTTAAGATTGCCAGTTGCCAGTCAGGCTCACAGTGTGGCACATTTGCCAGTACTGGAAGCTACATATATTAATACACAGAGCCCTGTTCTTTGCAGATGGAAAGAATGTGTACTCACATTACGCCTGCTTCAGCTAAACAAAATAAGTGACAGCCATTCATTGACTCATTCCTCGGGGAAATGCCTTGACCAATCAAGATCAAGCTGCTGGTTTAAATTTCAAACAATGCTCAGCAGTTAATTGTCACCACCGCTGGTGCATTCTCTGTGGCAATGCCTCTACAAATCAAAGTCCACTTGCTAACCAATCAGCACTCTCTTCTCATGCAGTATAAATTGTTGTTTTCCCCTCATGTTCGTATTCTTGTAAAGTGTCCTGATGAGTGCAAGATGACAAGCTTCAACATGTCTCACTTTTCAGCAATACTCAAGAACAAATTACTTTTTTTTAAAGCTTTTTCTTTACATATTCCACTATACACTATAGGGTTAATTGATTTTAGACAATGTATAGTTGGTCAATGAGCATGGAAGTGCCATAGCTTGGGATAAGGGGAATGAGCGGTCGTGGAGGTGGGTGGAAGGGCAGAACTTGGTATAAAAGGCTTGAGGGGCCATAGGGTGTGACTGGGAGAGCAGAGCTTCACATGGGGGCATCAAGAGGATCTTTTGAATTTACCTTTTAAAAGGACCCCTCATGCTGACTCCTCTGAGGGGCAATGAACCACAACCCTGGCCCGACCCCATGAAAATTGTAGAGGAGTAGGGGACGTATATCTCCACAATGGAGCCAGCCAGGTCGGGAGTGTTGGATGTGGCCTTTTGACAGGAACTAGCCCACATCCTTTGCAAGCATTACTGAAAATCAGACAGGCTGGGAATGGGGTTGGATATCCCGGAATCAGGACATGCCTAATATTTTTAAAGGGCTCCTGAGCCATCCCGACTCAGTGAAAATCCAATGCTTTGAGACTGAAGGTGGTCACCTATCCTTGTGTGCAACTTTGTACATGAGAAATGCCTGATCATGGAATCTGCCATCTTGGTTGAGCCTTAGGAATTCTTTATAATGTAATTCTAAGCTGGAAGCAAGAACATTTTAAACATAATGAGATAAATTAGGTAACGATTTATAAGTTTCTGAAAGATGTTCTTACTGCTGGATGTTACAGAAATATTTGGCACTGACTGAAAATCAGAAACAGAGTTTGTGCATGCTTTTAACTTTAATGATCACCTTGGGAAGAGGCTGGATTTTTGGTTGGATGTGGGGAGGGAATGGAAGGCGCAGGTAGGATTTAGGTTGGAAAATTTAGAAGTGTCAACAGGACCTGATTAACTGTTTTATTCTCTGTCATCTGGCCACAGTCAGCAAAACCAAGATGCAGTCTGCCAGTCAGTGGATAGACCTGCAACGTCAGGCCACAGCTGTGGAGCAGAGAGAAAGGAGTGAGGGATCGGAGTCCGGGAGGTGATTGGACATTGGAAGCCTAAGGGATCAGATGCATTCGGTGATGTGGACCGGGGGTGGGGTTCATGGGGGGTGTTGGAGGTGGGATGCCAGATGCTGGGCCAGAGGTTTGAATGGTCGACTGGATACAGAGGGAGATCAGAGACCAGGGGTGGGTTTAGAACATGAGTAATGGCCTGGGAGATCTGAACCGCGGCGAAGAAGGAAGGTGGTGACAGTAAGCAGGCAGGATAGGAGAGTAGTGGAAGATCAGAGTCTAATGGGAGGGGTACAGGAGATTGCAAGAATCGGGGTTGGTGACTGATCACGAGGGTTGGCAAGGCTGGTGGGTTGGATCCAGCAGGTAAATTGAAAGGCACTTATACCTCCAGCATTCTTTGCTTTCCCTTAGTTTCTGGCCTGAGTTAAATATGAAATTTTGGAACAATTTTAGATTACTTCATTACAATATGTGAATTGCTAACCCATCTCCTGGGAGCAGAACCATTATACCTGGTTGGAGGCAGATTGTGATCAGGATTCTTTATAATGTAATTCTAAACTGGAAGCGAGAACATTTTAAACATAGTGAGATAAATTATGTAAAGATTTATAAGTTTCTGAAAGGTATCCTTAACACTGGACGTTACTGAAACACATAGTCATCATAAACAGAATTTTGTAAGCAGAATTTGTCCATGCTTTTAAACTTTAACAATCACCTTGGTAAGAGGTGGATTTTTAGTTGGATATGGGGAGGGAATGGAAGGTGCAGGTTGGATTGAGGTCAGGAAACTTGAAAGGATCAGCAGGACCTGATTAACTGTTTTATTGTCTGGCCATAGCAAAACTGAAAGGCAATCAGATTTTTGACACTTAAACTTCATCCACAACTCCAACCTATCAGTTTTTTAAAGTTGAAATTCAACTTATCCAACTCAACTCGTCTATATATCCAAAAAATTCAAATCAAGACCATCTAAAATTATCAAACTTCCTTTTTGCACTTTTTGCTGTCCAATTAATTGGATCCCACTGTTGTTTTCTGCTCTCCTCAGGATATTCATTCTGCCCAGAGTATTGATCAATAGAGTTAGAAACATAGAAAAATAGAAGCAGGGGTAGGTCATTCAGCCCTTTGAGCCTGCTCCACCATTCAATATGATCATGGCTGATTCTCTATCTCAACACCACTCTTTCCCCATACTCCTTGATGCCTTTAGAATCTTTAAGTCTATTTCCTTCTTAAATATATTCAGTGACTTGGCCTCCACAGCCTTCTGTAGTAGAGAGTTCACTATCCCCTGAGTGAAGAAGTTTCTCCTCATCTTAGTCCTAAATGGTCAACCCCATATATTGAGAGTGTAACCCCATGTTCTCGATCCTCCAGCCAAGAGAAACATCATCCCTGCATCCAGTCTGCCCATCCCTGTCAGAATTTTATATGTTTCAATGAGATCACCTCTTATTCTTCTAAACTCCAGTGAATATAGGCCTAGTAGGCCCAATTTCCCCTCATCCAACAATCCTGCCATCCCAGGGATCAGTCTGGTGAACCTTCGCTGCACTCCTACTATGGCAGTATATTCTTTCTTAGGTAAGGAGACCAAAACTGCACACAATACTCCAGGTGTGGTCTCACCAGGGCTCTGTACAGCTGCAGTAAGACATCCTTGCTCCTGTACTCAAGTCCTCTTGCAATGAAGGCCAGCATACCATTTGTCCTTCTTAGCTGCTTGCTGCACCTGTATGCTTGCCTTTTCATTCTTTGGATTCACTAAATCTTGACCCAGATCTTCTGGTCAGTGGCGATGCCCGTTGGGGATGGGTGACTTGGGGTGGGGTGTGGGTGTTGGTTATTCAGGTGGCATTTTTAATTATTTTTAACCCTTCTCAATAAAGCTCCCACTGTTAATCACTGTCAACCCAAGTCCTATGCTTGTGATTAACAGTGGGAGTATCCTGCGTACTTTTCCGGGTAAGCAGAAGGTCCATGTTGGAGACATTCTCAGGATAAGCCTGGGCAGCATAATTCTGCCCTTCAGATGTTTAAACTTCCAGTTAAGTACAGTGGCATGTGCACAGGTCAGGATTTCCTCTGGATCCTGATGCACTACAGCAGCGAATGCCTCGACATTTCCACCGCTGTTGTTAACTTGGATGTACAAAATTAGAACAGAATTTTTTGCTGCAGTTGCTTAATTTTAGCATTTAAAGAGGAAACAGGATGGAGAGAGTGCATGTATGCAATGGAAGGATCTCCGTGAAATATGAAACACTGTGCTTGCCAACTCCCATATGGTTCTTTGAAACTGTATTTTAAAACTCTGTCACATACTGCTGCTACCACATTTTATTTAGCAGGAAATAGAAAGACAAAGTTGCCACCTCGAAATATTGAATTATGCAACCTCCAGGATGATGAAGAATTTTGTGCTTTAGAGAGCAGCACAGGTATCATAATTCAATGTTTCCATGTGGATAGCTTTAATACTAATCTTCCTCAGAAATGTCATCTTCCATTTCCTGTTAAACTGCATGTAGTCTCACCTGAGGCTGCAGAGCATCCATTTACCACAAAAATTCTCCAGAGAGAGTGGTAGAGGTTTTGAAATGCATTATTTATGAAACATAATGAGCTATGTAAATACTTTACATTCCAGCAGTACTGACAATTGTTTAGTGGAATATTTCACCGAGTTGTACTGGTGTCAGTCTGAGGCCAGATATTTCCTCTTTCACACAGTAGGGATGAAATCATGTAAAAGAATATTATGTTTATATGAAATTCCTTTTTTCACAATTTTAACCTGTTTATTTTTACAAGGTTAACACCTCCATTAAAATTATATATAAAGGGATTTCAGGTGAATGTGTTGAGTGGCCATAGACTAAAATTACATATGATTTTTATCTCCAAAGCCTTTCTCTCTTTAACTCTGCATAATGGCAATCAATAATCTTACTTTTGCTTCAATCTTGCAAATTTCCCTGTCTGTGGTGTGCACGAGTGAATCATCTATATGAGAAGTGTCAAATTCCTAACAGAAAAATGTGCTCAGCAAATGTAAAGAGAAAACCAGAAGCACTTTTTGCTCAAAGTTCTCTCCAAATAATTACGAAAATAATTTTAACTAATAAAGGTAAAACTTGATCCTTTGTTTACAATTTTTTTTTACTTCAGCTGAGCCCCACCAATTTTGATTCTCAGATGGAGTAGATTTCATTGGGTGGAGCTGAGCAATAACCTGGTGAAGTGGTAATCTGATCGTATACCTGCCTCCTATACCCTGCACCCCCCGTCCCCCACCATAGAACAACTCGAGAAAGGAAATGCAGTCTCAATGCATATCAAGCGATAAGGGGCATCTTTTGGCAATCTCCACCTATCACTGGCCCTCTATCCAGCTCTACCTGTCCAAACCCCCTCCCCTTTAACCAGCTTATATTTCACCTATTTTCTATTTTTCCTTAGTTCTGATGAAGAGTCATTTGGACTCGAAACGTTAACTGTGTTCCTCTCCGCAGATGCTGTCAGACCTGAGGAGTTTTTCCAGGTATTTTTGTTTTTGTTTTAGATTTCCAGCATCCACAGTTTTTTGCTTTTATATAAGGATAATCAAGTTATGCATGTCCATTAGATAATTTGTTGTTGATATTTATTACATTACAAACTTGTGCTGCTCCCTTTGTTGCTATTTCTTCATAAAATTCAAAATTTTTCTGTATACAAAGCTATCTCAGTGAATCATCAATAGCCAGGAAAAACCTGGTTTAAAAAAAGGCTTGTCAGAGAGTAATGCTCACAAAAGTCTAATCAGGGAGAAGCAGCAGGACATACAGCCATCAGCTGTTAATAAGTGGGAATCTTTGTAGACTTCGGCTAATCGTTAACAGTACAGAACTTTGGAAAGAAATTCTCAATCCAGAACTTTGTATTATGTTTCTTAAGGTACGTATGTTAATATAGCAGAGTATTGTTATGGCCTGTAATATGGGTTTAGTATTACTCTGGAGATAAATTTAATCTAACCCTGCCCCCACCACCCCCCACCCACCCAACCTTTGGTGATAAATTGATGAGAATGGAGCTGACCATTCATTTCCCATCCCACCTGAATTTGCTTTTTATTGAGGTGCAAAATAGATGACTAATCCATTCTTGTCAGTTTTCCACTGAGTTGGTAGGTTAAAATTGCCCCTATTGTTGTGTTAAGTTTGGGTAAACTGTAAAGAGTATGAAATAAAGAAGTACAGACAAATTTGCATTTATATAGTCTTTATCACATGAAAACATCTCAAAGCTCTTCATACAAAGAATTACATTTTGCAGTCAATTGATTGCAGCCTTTCTGTGCTATATATAAGCCCTTGAGGGGGCTTGATGGGTGGATATCTGAAGGATGTTTCTTCTTGCAGGCGGGAACTTAAACTAGGCGACATATTTTAAGAGCAAGAGGTCTGTGTTCTAAGACAGAGATAAGGATTTATTTTTTCACTAAGTGGGTCCTTAGAACTTGGAACTCTCTTACCCAGAAAGTAGTGGAAACTGGGTCTTTAAATTTATTCAAGGCTGAGATAGATAGATTTTTGAAAGACAAGGGAGTCAACAGTTATGGAGGCAGATGGATCTAGACCACAACCAGATGAGCCATGATCATATTGAATTGCGGAGCAGGCTGGAAGGGCCTACTCCTGCTCCTAAGTCTAATTTCCTTTGTTCCTTTGCATCTAATTACAGGTTAATCATGGACACAGGGTTTCCTGGCCCGTCACCGAAAAAATCAGTGGGGTACTCAACCCCGCACCGAACAGCTGTCCCATGGTGATATAACACTCTGAGGAAGAAGTCCTGCTATTTGATACAAAAACAGAATTATCTGGAAAAACCCAGCAGGTCTGGCAGCATCGGCGGAGAAGAAAAGAGTTGACATTTCGAGTCCTCATGAACCCGCTTCCTGTAAGGACTCCATCCCATTCTCTCAGTTCCTTCTCCTCCATTGCATCTGTTCTGATGAAGCTACTTTCAAAAACAGTTCCTCTGACATTTCCTCCTTCTTCCTTAACCGAGGTTGACAGGGCCCTCAACCGTGTCCGGCCCATCTCCTGGGCATCTGCCCTCATGCCTTCTCCTCCCTCCCAGAAACATGATAGGGTCCCCCTTGTCCTCACTAATCACCCCACCAGCCTCCGCATTCAAAGGATCATCCTCTACCATTTCCGCCAACTCCAGCATGATGCCACCACCAAACACATCTTCCCTTCACCCCCCCTGACGGCATTCCTTAGGGATTGTTCCCTCCGGGACACCCTGGTCCACTCCTCCATCACCCCCTACTCCTCAACCCCCCACCTATGGCACCTCCCCATGCCCACACAAAAGATGCAACATCTGCCCCTTCACTTCCTCTCTCCTCACCGTCCAAGGGCCCAAACACTCCTTTCAAGTGAAGCAGCATTTCACTTGCATTTCCCCCAACTTAGTCTACTGCATTCGTTGCTCCCAATGCGGTCTCCTCTACATTGGAGAGACCAAACTTAAACTGGGCGACTGCTTTGCAGAACACCTGTGGTTCTGTTCGCAAGAATGACCCAAATCTCCCTGTTGCTTGCCATTTTAACACTCCACCCTGCTCTCTTGTCCACATGTCTGTCCTTGGCTTGCTGCATTGTTCCAGTGAAGCCCAACGCAAACTGGAGGAACAGCACCTCATCTTCGGACTAGGCACTTTACAGGCTTCCGGACTGAATATTGAATTCAATAACTTTAGATCTTGAACTCTCTCCTCCATCCCCACCCCCTTTCTGTTTCTTCCCCTTCCTTTTGTTTTTTCCAATAATTTATATAGATTTCTCTTTTCCCACCTATTTCCAATATTTTTAAATCTTTTATGCCCTGCTAGTCTTTCCACCCCACCCCCACCAGAGCTGTACCTTGAGTGCCCTACCATCCATTCTTAATTAGCACATTCATTTAGATAATATCACTACCTTCAACACCTGTGTTCTTTTGTTCTTTTGTCTGTGACATCTTTTGATTATCTGCTCCTATCACAGCTTGCTTGTCCCTACAACCACACCACCCACCCCGCCCCAACTTCTCTCCACATCACAACCCCCCCCGCCCACCACGTTAAACCAGCTTATATTTCACCCCTCTCCTTATATTTGCTCAGTTCTGTGGAAGGATCAGGAGGACTCGAAACGTCAACTCTTTTCTTCTCCGCCGATGCTGCCGGACCTGCTGAGTTTTTCCAGGTCATTCTGTTTTAGTTTTGGATTTCCAGCATCCACAGTTTTTTGTTTTTATCTCTGCTATTTGATTGTCTGGCGACTCTTTGGTCCCAACAGCACCATGAGGAGCAGTTGCCGCTGCTGGGACTGTATACAGTCCCAGAAAACATGGAGTCAGAAACTAGATGAAAGATAAGCCTGGGGGGCTCTTGGAGGGGTCAGAACAGGGGGTGGTGGTGGGGGGCAGTGGTGGTGGGGAGCAGGGGTGGTGGAGGATGGAGTGTAAAGGCTAAGCGGCGAGGAGACATCCAGAGGGAGGCCAGACCTTGGGGATGTGTCCTGATTGGAAAAAGGGGCCTGTGAAGGAGCCACCCTCCTTTCCCTGCCTGAGGCCCGAGCAGGCTTGCCTGCAGGTCTTCCCTTCCCACTGCCCCACTGTTGCTGACTGATGGATCCTACCACTGTTACCATGATATAGTCTGTCGTTGCTACACTTGAAGAATACTGTATAGACACCATGAAGCATTCTCATATAAATTACAGGTCTTTATTAATAATACTTAACTACATACATATTTACAGTAGGTATGGAGAGGGCTATATACTAGGTCCTTACACATTGCTACTCATCTCTGGACTGGCCCTAGCTCTAGGTCATGTGCCTTCTTACATCACCGTGTGGACAGCACTGCACACAGTCTCATGTTAACCCTTTAGGCACCAGATCCTTCTGCTACTGACCTCCGCCCCGGCTAAAAAAATTGCCGCTTAAGTGCCTTATTGAGGCAAATGCAGGCAGACTGTCCTAAGTCTCACTCGCTGTCCATAAAATTGCGGTGAAGTCAGGGACAGATGGATAGGTGGTGATAAAGTCACTTGCAGGATTTTACAGACCTCTCCAACTGAAAAACTGCTCATGGGGGCTTTAAAGATCTGTTCCATGTTTTCTGTGTTTATTAAAGGGGAAATCTTGGTTTGAACACTGGGAAAATACATATTTATTATTTGGGCAGTGTTACATGCAGCAGCATGGCTCAGTTTAATATCTCAACTGAAGAATGTTCTTCTGAGATATCAGTAAAGGTAAGAGAAGGATTCAAGTTCACAAAGAGAACCAATTCATTGAACCAGCCATGATTTTGCAGAAACAGAGCTATTACATAATACAGTAGGGTTAAAAAAGAACTTGCTTTCTGGCATATATTTCTTCAAGCTTTTCTGTGTTCCCTGCAACTAAAAGAGTCAGATTTAGAGATATTGGTGTTTAATCACCTTGATGTTTTGTTACCTTTTCTTCAAAACATGCAAAAATTAAACTTAGGCAATCACTTGATACATCACCGGGAGCTCAGTTTACTCAAGTACATTAGCATCTAAGTTTAATAAATTAAACTATGGTTAAAGACAAAGTATAAATAGGCATTATAAATATGCTCAAGTCAAGGTGGCACAGAAACTCATATCTCAAATGAGCCAGTACATTGTACATACTGCTTCCAAATCTGCTTAGTGAGTTATAGAACACACGAAAGAGATGAAATGTAATTTATAGCTATGTAATTAATTTGTGCTACAGTGGTACTTCAACATTTATTTATTGTCAGAATAATTTGCATAATGTTATTGAAATTTATTGTAAAATAGTGGTATCTGTGTCTGTAAGCGTCTGTGTGTATGTTCGTGAGTGTGTGAGAGAGATTTAATTGGATTAAATGCAACCAGTCTGAAGGCTTTGATGTAAACATGGTAAACATAGAGGAAGTTTAGAATGTAAGGTATAAAAGGACATTTGCATTTTTAAATGAACCAGACGAGACTGTTTTCAAAAGAGGGGTGAAATGTGTCACCTAGCCAGGTGAAGTTTAGAAACAGTGTGTTTATTTTTCCCAAAGATTACTGGTAAAACTTAGTGCTATGAGAGATTTTTATTATCAGGAAGGTAAAGTCCAAAGCCATAGTGAAACCATGGGTATTTGCATTCAAAAGGGAAAATATGTATAAAGGAGCGAAGGCTGTGTATAAGGGAAGGCAATCTAAGATTCAACAAGTGTGAAACACCTTCAGTCTGTATTTATCAAACTGCTGCATCCAGGAACTGAAGTTATGAGAACTCCCTTTGATTTGACTGTTCAGGGTGTTGTTTACTTTGCCTGGGTCTTTTAAAATCAATGTATTTTACTTTTGCCTTAATGAAGGTATAACTGGGAATTAGATTACTAGGGGATTTAAAAGTTATTGTGGCAGTAATTTGTAGATATATGCATGTGCTTACAATATTTTCTTTTACTGATAAATGTTTAATTTAGGTTTATAGAAACCTCAAAACTCAATGGTCTTATTATTACTGAATTTAAAGCCCACATCTTGAAACATACAAATCAAAAATTAGTTGCAACAGTTGTTTCAACTTTCCCTCTGGCATTTGGACAGATCAGCATTTAACATCTGCTGTGTCATAACATTATGAAATAAATTTTTCCACATTTTTAACTAAACAAGAACCTACTCAAAATTAATTGGTTAATACATCTATAAAGATATTGGAGAAACCAATTTAATACAAAAGCATTAAGCAAACATCATAATCTCAAGATATGTTTGAAAGAATATTCAGTGGTTTTAAAGTATTAATTATATTAACATTTCCAGAACTCAATACCACTTTTCCTTATACTACTGACAGGATAATAAGAAGCTGAATATTTTTCAATGAGCAGAATTACATTTTTTTAAATTTATGGACTTCCTGCCAAGTATTGTAATGGATTAATAGATACATGTGGTGTGCTAATGAGAGTTAAACACCCATTTACATTTACATAGCATCTTTAATCTAGTAAAACATCCTGAGGTGCGTCACAGGAGTGACTATGAAACAAAATTTAACATTAAGCCACATCAGGAGATATTCAGACAGGTGAGCTGAAGCTTGGATATCAAGGGATTCAAGGAAGATGGGGAAAGTCCGAGAAAGTGGAGTTGAGGTAGGTGATCAGCCATGACCTTATTGAATGGCAGAACAGGCTTGAAAGTCCAAATGGTCTACTCCTATTCTGATCTATTATGCTCTTGCATTATGTTCTTGTAGTTTTAAGGAATGACTTGAAGGAGAGGTAGTGAGGGAAATATGTTTAGTGATTGAATTCCAATTGGAAATGTGCACGAGGGCAGAATTGGAGGAGCATAGAGATCTCAAGGAGTTATATATCTGGATGAGATATATAACCCCCTGAAGATTTTAAAATCAAAGCTTGGCTTAACCACAAGCTAATGTAGGTCAGAGAGCACCTGGATAATGGGCGAACAGGATTTAGGATGCAGGCAACACAGCTTTGGATAATCTCAAGTTTAGGGAGTGTACAGGGTGTGAGCTTGACCAGCAGAGCATTGAAAAAAATCAAGTCTAGAGGTGACAAAGGCATGGATAACAATTTCAGCAGCATATGAACTAAGACAGCGGCAAAGTCTTCCAATGGTGTTGGAGAGAATATGGGGTTGGAAGTTCAGCTCAGAGTTAATTATGACACCAAGATCTGACCAGTCTGATTCTGCACCAGACAGTGACCAGGGAGATCACTGAAGTCCCAGGGCCTGAATCTTCTGGTCAGTGTGTGGGTGCTGGCCCCATCCGCCGATGCATAAAATGTCACACGGTGTTGTCAGGTGTACATCCGGACATCAACACGCATCTTTCCGACCCTCAGTTCGGCAAGCATGTAGCGGAGTCGGTTGCGCTCCCGCCAAACTTTCAAAGGCCTATTAAGGCCATTATTAAACTAATTGAGGTACTTGTCTAGGCTGCCCGTCCGACCTTAATGTTGGTGGGCAGGTGAAGTGCCCAGACGTCCTTTGTGTTTTTCATGGAACCTCATCCACGGGTGGGATGAGGTTTCACGAATGGTTTATAAGTTTAATAAATTTTTTTATTAAAGTTCATTGACATGTTCCAGCTCATGTGACATGTCCCAGCTCATGTGACATGACTGAAAATTTTTAAAAATTCTATTATTCAACTTTTCCAAATCAAAGTAATCTCTCTGAGGCAGCTCCGTGCCTCAGGTAGATTTCTATGCTCTTTCGTACATGTGTGAAAGAGCGCAGACCTGACTCTCCCTCCTCCCCCCGCCCGCACAAGTAGCACTAAGTGCATCCAGGTGTGCCTCAAGTGGCAGGCTTAATTGGCCCATCCATGCAAAATGGTGGCATGGAGCCAATCACGGGCGACGATCGGCTATGCGCCCGCCTGCGCCCTCTCCCGAGCTGCCCATCCGATGGAGGGAAAATTCTCCCCCAGGTAGCTGGCATATGTTGTACATGGGTTGGTGCTGTGGATGCTGTGCTTTGTCTCAGTTACTTTGATTTAGAGGAAATTAAAAAATGGCACTATTCCTCCTCCTAAATCATATCCTATGATCTTCGCTGGAATCTTTGGGTTTGTGTGTCTGAGTGCTTTTGCAAAATGAGCATTTGACTGATTCTGTTGTGATAGCTACCTGCATTGTGGCAGCAGGTTCAAACATGAAGATTGGGAATTTGAGCTGTTTTACTGGAGAGCTACAAGCGTCCATGGAAATATGGGCTAGAATTTCTTACCTGTAAAAAGCTTCTCATCCATTGAAATATGGCATGTAAGGTTAAGAAATCTGCAGCAAAAATTTGGGTTTCCTTGATATTTGGGTATGGGGGTTGCCCCCACTCATGCCAATTGAGGTGGGCAGTGTTGTATTATCTATTCATAGATCAATAAGAACTCAGTCAAGGAGTCAGCATGGTGCTTTATTGAAAGACTGTTCTTATGTGTGTTCCCCGTTGGGCAGCATGATGACACCAAATGAGTGACTGCATCATTCTGGTCATGACACATACATATGCATAAACATTTATCCAAATAGCTTCATGTGCTTCCACTATCGCAACTTTCCCCTTCCCTTGAATAGACAATCTGTTCAGTTCAGCACTGCAAATAGGTGCTTCTTATGGGGTAGAAAAAAGTATTAATGCTGCATACTGGTAGTGTAGTATTCTCGTACATATTATTTGCAAATTTACATCTTATCATACAACGCCTTTCACTTTAACACATTCTTCTACACTAGTAACACGAAACAGCTATAACTATCACAATAATGAGGCTTTTCTTCTAAGCAACCATAAACTCTACTTAACATAGGATATTACAATCTATAGCAACAATACATGGGGCAGAATTTCATAGTTGGCATAGGGGGCAGGCCCGACACCTGTGCGTGTAAAATGACACGTGATATTTCAGAAGTCGCTTATGAGTTTGGAGGTGCGCCTGACATTAATTATTGGGCCAGTTAAGGCCCTTGAGGCAGCAATTGACATTGATCTTTCACAGCCCATGCAACTTTTAGGGCATTGTACAGGCGTAGGCCACATTTTTAAAAACCTCATCCATAAAGGGGGTGAGTGGGCTCACTAATGCGAGTTGTTAGAACTTTAGTTTATTACTTATTGCTACTTGCTTGTGTGAACAGGACAACTTCATTTCACTCAAGAGCTGCTTTGACAGAAATAACAGGCTTCAGTTCAGGACTCTGGAGGAATCATAACACTTGGGGCCTTCCAGGTATCAGACAACCTTCCCTTACCCTTGGAATGAGTATTGTGCTCTCTGCTGGAGGCAACACCTCTGAGGAGGAAGAGAGGGCCAAAAGTGGGAGGAGGCCAGGAGTCCACATTCAGCCTCCAGAGGAGCCACCTGTGGGAGGACAGGCTCAGGCACAAGGGGCACAGGGCCAACAGGAAGTCCAAGGTGGAAGAGGCCACAGAAGACACCACTATCTGAGGGTCATTGCATTGCTCATGCTCCGCATGGACTCCTTCATCATGGAGACCATGGTACACATTCCCTCATGTATCTGCTGCCTCATGGACGACTCCAGAGGCACATCATCAGCCAACGACTGAGCATGTTCCTTGTCCCCAACAGTCCACCGACTGCCCGCGCCCTGAGCACTCTCTGCCTCCGCCTGCACCTCAAGTGAGTATGAAGTGCTCCGGGATACTAGCCGATGATCTTATTCCCACCGAGATGCTGGTATCTGTGCTGGTATCTGTGCTGGTGTCTGCCTGGCTGAGAGGGTGCGACACTGGTGCATTAATGTCTTCTGTGCAGCGGTCCCTCTGCCTTTTGAGGCCGGACATGCTCTGGTGAGGCTGAAAAGAAGATCAAGGACATTTGATAAGTTCAGGTCATTACACTGTTAATGTGCATGCCTGGCCCCCGGATCAGGATGCGCTCATCTTTCCATTATCAATGGGCAACCCATTTTGGAGGCTGAAATCAATATACAGTCAACAGTGGAATGTTTGCACTGACAGACATTGTGACCTCAGTGCACGGCACTCTTACCTCCCACTGGCACCCCATCCTCACCGCGGCCGGTTGACCTGGGCGCATGGTGCCTTTCCAACTCCAGTGCCTCCTGCTCGTATCTGGTGATGATGAGAAGCGGGGCTCCCCTCCGCCAGTCCACAGCTGCTCAGCATTATTGTGCACTGTCTTCTCCTGAAAGGAGAGAGGAGCATTGATTAGTCCACCCTGTACCTGGATTGCTATCGCAGCCTGGCCAACCCCACCTGAGTGAAACATTGCAGGGCTCATCTGATTTGTGACCCTGGAGCCACCGTACACTCACTCCAAGCAGCCAGGGCTGACCCCCTTACCCAGGTGCTGCCTCCATCACATTTGCCACTCACACTCTAAGACCTTCCAAACCCTTAAGCACTACCATCTGGAAGGACAAGGGTAGCTGACAGACGGGAACACCACCACCTGGAAGTCCCCTCCAAGTCACTCACCATCCTGACTTGGAAATATATTGCTGTTCCCTTCACTGTCACTGGGTCAAAATCCTGGAACTCCCTCCCTGTGGTGTACTTACACCACATGGACTGCAGCAGTTCACGAAGGCAGCTCACCACCACATTCTCAAGGGCAATTAGGGATGGGCAATAAATGCTGACCCAGCCAGCGAAGCCCACACCCTACGAACAAATTAATTTTTTAAAATTCTGAGGTGTGGGGGGTGGGGATGGTGAGGGGTGGAGGGTGGGGGGCAACCTAACACTGTACTAAGTGACCCATGCCAACACAGTACTCACCCTTCCCAATCGCAGGAGGTCATTAAACCACCAGCGGTATTGCATCCATGTGCATATCACCACATCTTGGAAGCTGACCCATGATGCCACCTCCTCCCAGGCACATGTTGTTAGGTGGGGGGGCCTCCTCCTCACGTCCCTTGGGACCAGGATATCACGGTGAGCTGCCACCTCCTTGAGGAGGGCAGGGAGGCATTCATCAGAGAACCTCAGGGCAGACTGCCCCACCTGGCCTGCTGTCTGTAGACGTTCCCCATATTGCAACTAACCAAAATCAGTGGCAGCGCTCTGCCATTTTTGATTAGGCCACCGGGTCACCATTGGACCCAGCAGACATTGGCCTCCCATTGCCGCCCACCCTTCCCGCTGATCTCGGGAGCTGCGAATTACACTGGGTGGGACTTAATTGGCCCGCCCACGTAAAATTGCAGTGAGCACCCAATCACGAGTGGGAGTCGGGTTCCCGACTGCCCCTGCCCACTCCCGCCGAACCCATCCGCCAAGTGAAAAATTCTGCCCATGCAGCGGATGGGTTATCGTGGCTGGAGTGGCTCTTTCTGTTGTTCGGTTTGGTGTGCTCGGCAAACATCACAAAACTTTATGACCCGGTTGGTATCTTTGCTAATGCCAGGCTGGTACGCTAATTCAGAAGGAAGGTATCTCATTTTCTCAACTCCCATATGACTCTGATGAAATATGCCAGAGTGAAGCATTGCCAGAATCAGTACCTGGTGGCCTTTGAAATGCATTCCCTTCAATATGCCAATCTTGTCCCGTTATGCCCAATATATCCTCAGGAATCAAAGGACCTAGCCAGATCACAAAAGGGTGAGAAAACTCCAAAAAAAGACTGAAATAAAGTTTTAAATTTGGTGCAATGACGAGGCAGCACTGCCAGACTGATTGTTTATCGAGTGTGGCTTGAAGAATGCTGCAGGCCTGATCCAGAGTCGGCATCATTACAACTTGGTAACCACGCACGAATGGAAAAAAAATTAAAGAGAAGTCAGAGCAAAAAAATCAGCTTCAATTCAATTCTCCAAGCTCAGGAAAGCAAATAGTTGACCAACTGATTTGTTCAAAAGATTTTCTGCAGAATCGCTAAAGTTTAAAAGGACCCTGCCAAATCCTGACAAGTATGGGAACAAAGAAAAAAAAATGATTTTTTTTTATTCATTTACAGGATGCAATGGGGTCCTTGGCAAGGAGAACATTTTTTGCGCTTCCCTAATTGCCCTCGAGGAATTGGTGATGAGCTGCCTTCTTGACCATTGCAGTCCACGTGGTGTAGGTAAACCAGCAGTGCTGTTAGGGCATGGCTAAGTTTGCCATTGTCATTTCCAGTGCCAAGGTCAATGATGGGAGGTCTGTTCAGTTTCATTACTTTTTATTGACTTTTTAGTCGGTTGATACAAGTGAGTGGCTCACAAGGCCATTTCCGAGGGCATTTAAGAGTCAATTACATTAGTGCAGATCTGGAGTAATTCCTGATTTTTTATTAAATTCTTTATTAATGAATTCTTTATTATTGAATTATTATTTGAATTTTTTATTGAATTCAAATTCCATCACCCAGGTCCCCACCCAGGTGCATTACCCTGGGTCTCTGGATTACCAGCCCACTGACAATACTACTATGCCACCAGCTCCCCCAGACTTGGGGGAGAAGGGGTAGCACGTAAATATTATTGTGAATACGTACGAGTAAAGACTTAGGGAGAGGTGCAGTTTTAAGGCGCTCAGGACTGTAAGGGTTAATATGGGACTGGGGAAACAATACTGCCCACATTATGATGTAGAGAATCACATGGGAGTAGTAGAGGGAGTGGTGAGTCTGGTAGAAGTCAGCATGAAGGTAGCACCTAATCAGGACTGTATCCTTTATATATGTATAAAGTTATGTGTTATGAATGAACAGGTATTGTTCAACCATAAAAGCCTCTAGACCTCTTTATGAAACAACGTACAACCATAAAACAAATGGGGATGTCTTATCTGAGAAATTTAGGATGAAAGCTGCCAGGATGTTGAAAAATCTTAAGTATCTCCGCAGGGCATCCTTACCCTGCAGTACGGGCATGGAATGAATGTCTTCAATTTTACTTGGATCTGGGTGAACGCCCTTGTTGGAATAGATAGTCCCGGAGAAATTGATGTGGTGTGTCTTGATGGAAAATTTCTTGCAATCGACGATTAATCGTTCTCACTTGGCAGTCTCCATCTGTAAGTGGACGTTTCTTTTGTGTTCCTTTTCTGTTTACCCTCCCAAGGCAATGTCACCTGTGATGCATATACAGCCTGGGACATGCTGTATATCGAAAAGATAGGCAGGTTGGCAGAGGGGATGGGGTTGCTTTGTTAGTAAGAAATGAAAATTAAATCGATAGCAAGAAATGATGTAGGGTCAGATGATGTAGAATCCGTGTGGCTAGAGTTGAGGAACCGCAAAGGTATAAAAACCATAATGGGAGTAATGTATAGGCCTCCGAACAGTAGTCAGGATGTGGGGCACAAGATACACCAGGAGATAGAAAAGGTGTGTAAGAAAGGCAAGGTTACAGTGATCATGGGGGATTTCAATATGCAGGTAGACTGGGAAAATTAGGTTGGTAGTAGATCCCAAGAAAAGGAATTTGTGGAATGTCTACGAGATGGCTTTTTGGAGCAGCTTGTGGTGGAGCCCACTAGGGAACAGGCAATTCTAGATTTAGTGACGTGTAATGAGGCAGATTTGATAAGGGAGCTTAAGGTGAAGGAACCCTTAGGAGGAAGTGACCATAATATGATAGAATTTACCCTGCAATTTGAGAGGAAAAAGCTGGAATCAGATGTAACGGTATTACAGTTGAGTAAAGGCAACTACAGAGGCATGAGGGAGGAGCTGGCCAGAATTGACTGGGAGATGAGCCTAGCAGGAAAGACAGTGGAACAGCAATGGCAGGTGTTTCTGGGAGTAATTTGGGAGACACAGCAAAAATTCATCCCTAGGAAGAAGAAGCATACTAAAGGGAGGACAAGGCAATCATGGCTGACAAGGGAAGTCAGGGACAGCATAAAAGCTAAAGAGAAAGCATACAATGCAGCGAAGAGCAGTGGGACACCAGGGGATTGGGAAGCCTACAAAGACCAACAGAGGACAACTAAAAAAGAAATAAGGTGGGAGAAGATTAAATATGAGGGTAAACTAGCCAGTAATATATAAGAAGATTGCAAGAGTTTTTTAGATATGTAAAGGGTAAGAGAGAGGCAAAAGTGGACATTGGGCCGCTAGAAAATGACGCTGGAGAAGTAGTAGTGGGGAACAAAGAAATGGCGGAGGAACTGAATAGGTACTTTGTGTCAGTCTTCACAGTGGAAGACACGAGTGACATCCCAAAAGTTCAAGAGAGTTGGGGGGCAGAGGTGAGTATGGTGGCCTTTACCAAGGAGAAGGTGCTAGGAAAACTGAAGGACTGAAGGTGGATAAATCACCTGGACCAGATGGATTACACCCCAGAGTGCTGAAGGCGATAGCTGAAGAGATAGTGGAGGCGTTAGTGGTGTACTTTCAGGAATCACTGGAGTTAGGGAGGGTCCCAGAGGAGTGGAAATTCGTTAATGTAACCCCCCTGTTTAAGAAGGGAGTGAGGCAAAACACGGGAAATTACAGGCCGATTAGCCTGACCTCAGTCATTGGTAAGATTTTAGAGTCCATTATTAAGGATGAGATTTCAGAATACTTGGAAGTGCATGGTAAAATCGGGCAAAGTCAACATGGTTTCATCAAGGGGAGGTCATGCCTGACAAACCTGTTAGAATTCTTTGAGGAGGTAACAAGTAGGTTAGACAAAGGAGAGCCAATGGATGTTATCTACTTGGACTTCCAGAAGGCCTTTGACAAGGTGCCGCACAAAAGGCTGCTCAGTAAGATAAGAGCCCATGGTGTTAGAGGTAAAGTACTAGCATGGATAGAAGATTGGCTTTCTGGCAGGAGGCAGAGAGTGGGGATAAGGGGGTCCTTCTCAGGATGGTGGCCGGTGACTAGTGGAGTTCCGCAGGGGTGAGTGTTGGGATCACAACTTTTCACTTCAAATATTAATGATCAAGATGAAGGAACTGAGGGCATCCTGGCTAAGTTTGCAGATGATACAAAGATAGGTGGAGGGACAGGTAGTATTGAGGAGGTGGGGAGGCTGCAGAAGGATTTGGACAGGTTAGGAGAATGGGCAAAGAAGTGGCAGATGGAATAAAACATGGGGAAGTGTGAGATCATGCACTTTGGTAGGAAGAATAGAGGCATAGACTATTTTCTAAATGAGGAGAGAATTCAGGAATCTGGAGTGCAAAGGGACTTCGGAGTCCTAGTCCAGGATTCTCTTAAGGTTAACTCGCAGGTTGAGTCGGTGGTTAGGAAGGCAAATGCAATGTTGGCATTTATTTCACGAGTACTGGAATATAAAAGCAGGGATGTGCTGCTGAGGCTTTATAAGGCTCTGGTCAGACCACATTTAGAATATTGTGAGCAATTTTGGGCCTCGTATCTCAGGAAGGATGTGCTGGCCTTGGAGAGGGTCCAGAGGAGGTTCACGAGAATGATCCCAGGAATGAAAGGCTTAACATATGAGGAACGTTTGAGGACTCTGGGTATATACTCGATGGAGTTTAGAAGAATGAGGGGAGATCTGATTAAAACTTACAAAATATTGAAAGGCCTGGATAGAGTGGAGGTGGGGAAGATGTTTCTATTAGTAGGAGAGACTAGGACCCGAGGTCAAGCCTGAGAGTAAATGGAAGAACTTTTAGAACAGAGATGAGGAGAAACTTCTTTAGCCAGAGAGTGGTGAATCTATGGAATTCATTGCCACAGAAGGCTGTGGAGGCCAGGTCATTGAGTGTATTTAAGACGGAGATAGATAGGTTCTTGATTGGTAAGGGGATCAAAGGTTATGGGGAGAAGGCGGGAGAATGGGGCTGAGAAACTTGTCAGTCATCATTGAATGGCGGAGCAGATTAGATGGGCCGAATGGCCTAATTTCTGCTCTTATGCCTTATGGTCTTATGCTCTGTTATTCTGTCCGTGTGTTGCTGGAAGATGTCTTCCCAAATGATGGCCCAAAAGGTAGGCAAAGGAAGCAATATCTGCCAAAAGGTATTCTGAAGGTTTTCAATTCTTGTGATTCCCTGGACAGGTGTACTGAGCAATATCCATTTTTGGCATCAATCTTGGGTGCCTGGCTCCCACAAACATTGGGTTGAAGTCTTCCAGGGTTGGCACCATTTTTGGTTATTTCTTCAGGCCTTTGTTCAACCTCCTTGAGTCTAGACATAATCAAATTGCACTGCTTTTCTTGTCTGCACTGGTCATGGAACTGGACTAGTATTTTTTATTCATTCATGGGATGTGGGCATTGCTTTCTATGAATTTCCCTTGAGCAGGTGGTGGTGAGCTGCCTTCTTGACCCACTGCAGTTCACATGGTTTAGGTACATCCACAGTGCTGTTAGGGAGGGAGTTCCAGGATGTTGACCCAGTGATAGTGAAGGAACGGCGATACATTTCCAAGTCAGGCTGGTGTGTAGCTTGGAGGGGAACTTCCAGGTGGTTTTGTTCCCATGCATCTGCTGACCTGGTCCTTCTAGATGGTAGCGGTGTGGGTTTGGAAGGCCCATGTGGTACTATACTCAGTGAAATATGTCATGTTTCTCCGTGCTGTCAAGCTCTATCCTTAACCTGTCCCATATATACACACTACAGTCCTATGGCAGGCCAATGATTGATGCTGCATAATCCTAGAGGTGAATCACCATAAAATCATTTGACTGTGTCAAATTCCCATTTAAAATGGATATGAGGGGAATTTATTTCTCTCAGAGGGTCATTGGTCTGTGGAATTCTCTTCCCCAGAGAGCAGTGGAGGCAAAGTCATTGAATATTTTTAATGTTGAATTAGATGGATTCTTGGTTGACAAGGGTATAGGGGGTAGATGGGAAACTAGAGTTCCTCTGGAGGTCCTTGATTGACATTATGGGGTGTATGTACCTGGATTATTGTGGTCCTTCAATTGGTTCAGCTTGTGGATTGTTACTATATTGAGCACTTTGCAGGCTGGCGATTCTACCACTGCAGGTCCGGAACATCCATGACATAACCATCCATAGTTTAACGTCCAAATATATTGCTCTTCCATATCGTGAGGATTCTATTTGAAGAGGAGACCTGGAGCAGGAGTTCCTGATCACGTCATTGCACAGGCCTGTCTTTTGAGCGCTAATTGGTCAGCTCAACCCCAATAAGGTAACTTACAAGTATACAAATTAGGAGGAGTAGGCAATTCAGCCCCATGAGCCGGCTCCACCTTTGGATAAGATCATGGCTGATCTGATTGGGGCCTCAACCCTACTTTCCTATCTACGTATTATACCCTTTGACTCCGTTGTCGACCAAGAATCTATCTAACTCAACCTTAAAAATATTCAATGACCCTGCCTTCACTACTCTCTGGCGAAGAGAATTCCACAGACCAATGACCCTCTGTGAGAAATAAATTCGCTTCATATCCATTTTAAATGAGAGACCCTTTACTTTTAAACTGTCTCCTAGTTCTAGTCTCTCTCATAAGAGGAAACATCCTCTCAGCACCCACCCTATCAAGTCCTCTCAGGATCTTATATGTTTCAATAAGATCAACTCTCATTCTTCTAAACTCCAATGGATACCGGCCCAAACTGTCCAGCCTTTCCTCATAAAATAAGCCCCTCATGCCGGGAATCAGTCAAGTGAACCTTCTCTGAACTGCTTCAAATGCTATTATATCCAGTGTCGGGGGTGGTGGTGGTGTGTCAGTTTCACCTCTGACTTCTGAGTGGTTCGAATCACTCCCACTCCCTGGGTTCTGATGTGATATACATAGTATGGTGTGGTAAAGCTCAATTCCCAGACACAGTCAATCCACTAAAAAGTTCCTGTAAGTTCAATAATAACCCAAAGTAAATTGCAACACGAATGATAATTCAGGCATTTTTGAGTCTTCAGTAATGTCATTACTGTACTAATGATGCAATGATATTATAACTCCAAGGATAATTATTTTATTGAAGAACTGAACTTCAGTTCTCTCCAAAATCAGGTAATCATCGTAAATAAAAACAGAACATGCTGGAAGAACTCAGCAGGTCTGACAGCATCTGTGGAGAAACAGTTAATGTTTTGAGTCTGTATGATCCCTCTGAAGAAGAGTCATACAGACTCAAAACATTAACTCTGTTTCTCTCTCCACAGATGCTATCAGACCTGCTGAGTTTTTCCAGCATTTTCTGTTTTATTTCAGCTTTCTAGCATCCGCAGCATTTCGCTTTTATCCAGGTAATCATCATATTTGCTGAAAAAGAAACACTTTCCACACCAGTTGATTCCTGATATGTGATATGCACATTCAGTCTCAGTATTATGCTCTAGCTCTTTTCCACATCTACTTTCCCCATTGCATTCTGGATTCATCATTCTGTAGTGGAATTCTCAAGGGTTTCAGCTAGAAAAACCTTCACATGAATAATTTTGGTTGAATTGTTTCTGATTCATGAAATGTGGAAAATGCGAATGTGAAAATGCTCTATTTATTTATTTCCCCTCTTTCCCCGCCGCATAATGGATTTTGGCTTCATGCTAATGCTTGAGCTATCATCATGCAGCAGGCGCAATCAATTTTCCTCCGAAAAATGCACATGAATGCATCATTTGACTCTATTTTTCGAATATTTCACAGACGGTGCCCAGACTCCACCCAGAGTGGTTGGAGACATACCCAGCTGGCACAGTTTTATTCTCAGCTGCCTATATAATATGAAGCAAATATTAAATATGTATGATGCACAGCCAGATTCCAGACATTCATTCTCAGTCCATAAGCTTCCTGACGTCGACTTTTATTTTTTAAAAAGGCTGACAGATGCCTTTTGCTTCTTTTTAACACATTGAGTTCTTAATCATTTGTGCATTAAAGCAATTATTTAAAAAGAACAAATATTTTTAAAAATCCCTTTGAATTCTCTTTAAGGTCATGCTACAATTTTTACATCATACAAAGCACTGTTATGAACAGCTACGAGTGAATGAAACATTGTACTGGCCAGTCTCTTTCCCCATTAAATGAACAAAGAACTGTAATGCAATTTTTATTGCACTGCAGGATACATAGTTAGAAATTTATCATTAGTAAATAATACATGTAAACAAGCTAAAGATTCCAAAGTTTGCTGACTGTATAATACGTTCATTATTAGGGTGGTTTATTGACCTATGTAGCAGCTCAGGCACAGAACATTGCAAGTTTTGTGCAATCATTTTGTCAAATTGGGCTAGATTTTGTGGAGCCCCTTGGAATGGGCAGACTTGGAGAATTGCATGGGAGGCCACGCTTCAGAACCCTGGTGACAGGAAAATGGTTCCCAATTATGTTGGTGGGAAACTTGCCCATTATCAGCTTGAACCTTATGGGCAGAATATTGCCCTCATCGGGCGGGCTTAGCGGGGATGGGTGGGAGTGGTCGGGAAGCTGATCACTGCCCCCGATTGGGGCCGGATCACAATTTCATGCTGGCGGGGTCGGGGGTCTGCTGTCTGCCAGGTCTAATAGCGACACTGTGGCCAGTTCAAAAATGGCACAGGCAGACCCAGGGAGGCTGCCCGCATCGGAGTTGCAGCAGTGACATGGCTGCAAATGAGGGTGCAGAGATCAGGGAGGAGGTGAGGTCGACCAGGCACTCCCCCCACCACCACCACCACCCACCCCCCCCACCCCCGTTTTTTGACAAGCAACTTGCTGCCCTCCTGGAGGAAGTGGCTTCCAGAAAGGACTTACTTGTTCCCAGGGATGGGAGGAGGAGGCCTTCGCACCTCACAAAGAAGGCATGGGAGGAGGTGGCAACACAGGTGAGCAGTCACGACATGGTGCAGTACACGTGGTTGCAGTGCCGGAAGCACTTTAATGACCTGCTGCGCTCAGGAAGGGTGAGTACCATGTTGGCACGGGTCAGTGTGTTGTATTGCTTTGGGCTGGCCATCCCCCCATGGAGCTTAAGAGTGTTAGAGTCTGAATGGCCACTGTCAATCACGCCGGAGCTGGCCAAGAGGGTGAGCCCTGGCCGCTTTGATTGAGTGCCTTGCAGCTCGAGGGCCATGACTCAGATGTGCCCTGCGAGGTGCTCCTCATCTGGGGTTGGCCAGGCTGCAATGGTGCTGCAGGTAGAGAGTGGAATAATCAATGCTTCTCTGTCCTTTCAGGAGAAGACATCCCATAACAATATTGAAAGATTGTAGTCTGTCAGAGGACCTCCACACCTCCTCATCCTCTCCTGGTTAGAGCAGAAGGCCTTAGAGTTCAAGAGTCGATATGCACCTCGATCAACAGGCCACGGCAAGTCTGGAGTGTCAGATGAGGGTAAGAGTGCAGTGCATGGAGGTGAGGGTTTTGGATGGTGCAAACATTCTTGTGCAGACTCATAATTGATGGGAGCCTCCAGACTGGGTGCCACATTGATCATTTAATGACAATGGCACCATGAAGCACACCTCCATTGTCTCACCAGGGTGCCTGACATGCATAGTGACAGTGTCATGACTTAACCTAATAACATGTCCTTCTTCTCCCTTAGATCTGCCACCAAGCAGTAAAATGCAGGACATCCAGGAGCTATTTCTGACCCCAGAGGACCACCATGCTCCCCAAGCACCTGCTTAATACACTCACTGAACTAGGCACTGGCGAAGACTCCAGCACTTGGGTGGGCATTAGTTCGATGGCTAGTATCTTGGTGCACAGTGGTGAGGCACTTCACACTCTCTTGAGGTGCAGGCGGAGGCAGAGAGTGCCCAGGGTGCCGGCAGTCGGAGGACTGCTGGAGACCAGGATGATGCTCAGTTGAAGACAGATCATGAGTCCCTGAAGTCATCCATTAGGTAACAGATGCTGGATGTCCAGTTGGGTGTGCGGGAGGACCTTGTGGAAATCTATGAGGGTATGTGTGCCATGGTCTCTATTATGGAGGAGTCCCTGCAGAGTGTGAGCACTGTGTTGACCCTCATGGCTGAGCACACTGCCTCCTCCATGGAGAGAGTGGTGACTCTCATGGAGAGGCTGCTGCAGGAACAGAATCAGGGGTTCCTGGGGTTGTGCTCGGACCTGCAAGCCCTCACACAGGCAATGACCTCAGCTGGTCAGTGTCCGCATGTGAGATAGATGAGGCACCCAGTATCCCAGCTAGGTGCCTGTCCATCAATTGTGAGCAGGGAGGTCCACAGTGATCTCACATTGGTGCACGAGTCCCTTGTCATCTCTGCGGGCTCCTCTCAGGGCACTCTGATGAGGGCAGCAGCTCCTCCACCCATCTGCCAGTGACCGCAGCATCTGATGAGGCTGTGGCGACTGAGGAGGTTCCTGCCATAGCGCTGGCCACTCCCTCCCAGGCAGGGCCAGCACAGGCTCCATTGGCCAGAGAACGGTCGCCAAGGTCATCAAGGCCAACAGGACAACAGAGTCAGCAGGCTGTCTTCAATGCCAGTGCCAGCAAGGTGGGAGGGCCAAGACGTAGCACCTGCAAACATAAATTTAAAGCACCTTAAGCACAAGAAAGATTGGTCACGGATGACGTTTTGTTCCCCCATTTTGTTTTTTCTTTTTTTAATGGTGCTAACCGATGTCAAATGTTGTTCCATTCAATACTATGTGAGTTCCAGCATTAAATTTCATTTGCTTTAATGTCATTGGCCTGAGTATGCTTCATTTGTTTTGTAGGTGTAGGGTAGGCTGGTATGTAATGCAGGACTGGGTGGCGCGAAACTTTATTGCATAGGCACTGAGTGTATCTTAGGGACCAAGGAAAGGGTCATTTCTGTGATCCAGCATGGAGGCGGCAGCCCTGGTATGAGGTGGAAGTTCTTATTTGGTCACCTAGCTAAAGAAGCGTTGCATCAAGGAGTCCTGGTGTCCCTGCCTCCCTAGAGGCTACCGAGGTCTGGCTCCATGTGCTCAACATTCTCCTCACCGTGCTCCTCGTCTGACTCACCAATGGATTCATCATCTATGGCCTGTGGAGCCTGCGGCAATATCCTCTTCCTCCAGTGGGTCTCCCAGATTGTGGAGTGTGCAGCATGCAGTTAGTGTCAGTGACATGCGCTCTGGGGGGTATTGTAGTGCTCCCCCTAAGCAGCCCAGGCATCAGAAGCGCATCTTGAGAAGACTTACGGTTCTCTCTACCACCGCCCTTGTGGCACCATGGCTCCTGTTGGACCGCTGCTTCGCCTCTGTTCTTGGGTGGCGGAGAGGCATCATGAGCCAACTTTTGAGGGGATAGCCCTTGTCCCCCAGCAGCCATCCATCCAGTCGGGCTGGAGCACTAAAAGGCCTCGGTACCTGGGAGTGTCTCAGGATGTAAGTGTCATGGGAGCTGCCAGGGTACCTTGCACAGACTTGCAGAATCTCCATCCTGTGGTCAAACACTAGCTACACATTCATAGAATGTGTTGACAAAGGCACCTGACCGACCCGCTGGCACCTTGATGGCCACATGTGTGCAAGGGATGGCACCATGGACATGGGGGAAGCCAGCAATTGCTGCAAAGCCTCTGGCTCGCTTTGTCTGGTTGGCCTCGTCCATACAGAAATGAATGAAAGTCAATGCACGCCTGAACAGAGCACCAGCTTGATGCAACTTTGGACAGCTGATTGGGAGGTTCCACAAAGATCCCCCACTGAGCCTGGAAAGAGCAAAAGGCATAGAAGCTGAGGGCCACTGTGACCTTCAGAGCCAGAGGCATGGGGTGTCCACCCACACAGTTGGAGCTGACCTCAGACCCAATTCATCTGAAAAATGGATGTCACGGTCTCCCTGGAGAGATGGAACCTCCTTTGGCATTGCACCTCAGACATATTGAGGTAACTGCATCGCTGCCTGTAAACCCTGGTAACACAATAGTGGCATCTTCTGTAGCCCCTTCTGCCTTGGGCTACCTGCTGGCCCTTGTGCCCTCCTCCCACAGGTCCCTCCCTTAGAAGCTGCATTGGGACATGTGGCCTCGTCTCCCTTCTGCCCGTCTCCTCTTCAGAGGAGGCTCCAGCAGAGGCCACAATCCCCAATACCAGGGTAAGGTAAGGCTGTCTGATACCTGGAAGGGCCCACATGGTCCGAATCCTCAGGGGGCCTGGAAGACGAGTCCTGAAATGAAGCCTGGAAATGCTAAGAATGAAGCATTGATCAGAGATTAAGCTGACAAGTACCAATAAGCCACCAGCAGCAAGTTATCTCCAAAAATCCTCACTGCCACATTGACAATGCTGCTGACCCTTCTTATCCTACCCGTAGATGAACTTTTCCTAATTGTGGGCCCGTTTTGCATGTGCAACTAGCGAAAAATCACACAGGCAACGTTAAATCGCCATCAGTTCAGTTATCAAGGGCCTTAACTGGCCTCTTAATTAATGGTGGTCGCGGTTCCGGCTCCTGCAAGTACATTCCAAGCGAAATATCGTGCGTGTGCGCGATGACGTCGGTATGCTCGGCTGTGTACCGTGCATCATTTCACATTCGTTCGGGTTAGGCACACGCCTGCCTGACAAGCAGAAAATTCTGCCCCATAAATATTACTTGGATGTAATTTAAATGTAATTGCTGTTTATGCAGCCTCCATGATTAAATGAACTGGACACAAGTCTCCCAAGCCTTCAATATCTGGTTACTCAAACGTGGCTTACCTGACTCACTGTGAAAGCTCTTTTGACTTGCAGGAACGTGAGTCACAGGGAGCTGCATTGTCTTTTGAGGTTTTATTTCTCTGTGTCCAAATTAAATAAGCTGACACTCTGAGGAGCAAAGTATGAGGTAGAAGGATGATCTGATTAAAGATGGAAAAGTCTTAGGGCTATGAGACCCCTCAGTAAGAGGAAGACTGCTGAAAAAGAAGAAACTTATGCTCAGCAAAGTGATATACGTGTGTAGAAATGCAGAGCTTGTCAATGTCACTAGACCAAAACAGACCAGGAGATAATTATGCTGAGAGACATTCCAGGCTGAAAGAGCAGAGCAATCATGGAAAAAGGGCAGGATACAAATACTGTGGAGGACATCACATAAAGGAAAAGAAGGATTGCCTAATGTGGGGAAAGCAGTGCTTTAACCACGAGAAGTAGAATCATTTTGCGCACAAGTATTTGGCGAGACAAAAGTGAAACAAGACAATACAGATGGCCACTGGAGAGATGTAAGCAGAAGAGTCTGATGAAGAACTGTACACAGTACAATAGGTTGGTTCCATCAAGTCTATAGGTGAGAAATGGTTTGCGACTGTTACAATGATAATTGCAGAAGGAGAGTATCAAGCAAAAAGAAGTGTCAGATAGACACTGGTGCACCATACAACATCATGACCTTCACAGAGCTGTGGAAAATGGCTCAACATGGCGATCCAAAACTGAAGCACTAGAAAGTGAGGTTAAGGCTATATGATGACACGATACTCACACCAAGAGGACAAATTAGCCTGAGAGCTCAATGCAATGGCAAGATGGAAGATTTGGAGTTCCAGATCATAGATGGGACACAACAGCCACTATCTCAGCTGAAGCAAGTCTAAAGCTTGGGCTGGTAACCCTAAATACACTGACCAAGATAAAATGCGAAGCAGCAGCTTGACATGATCTAGAATCCATCAAGTTAGCAGAGACATTGCATCTGACAGACAAGCACCTTGCTCAAGTCAAGAGAACTACCCAGCAAAATGCAGCTGTCCAAGTGCTACAAAGTAATGTTGAAAGGATGGCCTGAGAGCATAAAGGACTCACCTGTGGTCACAAGAGCACATTGGGCATAAATTGACAGCCCAAGATGACATCTTGTACAAAGGAAATAGAGTCATCATCCCTAAGGAGATGAGAGGAGAGAGTGCATCCATGCAAGGCATGAAGAAATTGAATTGAGTCTGAGAAAGGCAAGAGAAGTAGTCTGCTGGCCAAACATGAGCAATAAAATTAAAGACCACATTGGCCGGTGCGGTGCTTGTAACAAGTACCGAGCTAAACAAGCAAGAGAGCCGTTGATGACACATGACATCCCAGGCAGACCATGGATGAAGCTAGGAGTAGATCTCTTCACTGTAGCAGGAACTGATTATCTTGTCACTGTAAACTACTATTCTGACTAGTGGGAGTTAGACCAGCTGACTTCAATGACGACAGGAGAAATAGTAGAATGCCTGAAAACACACCTTAGTTGTTATGGCGTTCTAGACATTGTGATGAATGACAATGGCACCCCCCCACCACCACCCCACCACCTCCCCCACCCCCTCCCCACACCCCCACTCCCCCTCCCGCCCAACCGAGTGAAGAATTCAGCCCTTTCACAAAGGATTGGGAAATCCAGCACTACACATCACCTCCGCCCTATCCCCAGTCGAATGGAAAGGCTGAGGTGGCAGTGAAAATTGCTAAATGAATTAATAAGAAATCAAACAAATCTATCACAGATGTATACAAGCCCATCCTCGAGTGGAGAACCACGTTGACTGAAGATGTGGAAAGTAGTCCAGTGCAAAGAATAACGTCACGTCACACACAAGATACTCTTTCAATAGTAAAAAAGCTACTAAAACCATAAATAATAACAGGCATGAGTGAAAAAAAATCAAGGTGGAATGAAAGAAAGCCAAATATCATTTTGAAAAGACTACAAAACCATTGTCAGAGGTGAGCATTGGAGAGCCAGTCAGGGTACAAACCTTCAACCCTCTCAACAGGAGTCAGCCCACGTGGAAACTTGGGACATTCGTAGAGAAATTGCCACCTCGATCGTACACAGTGTAAGCAAACAACCAAACATACTGCACCAACTGCAGGCACATATGAACACCTGGCGAAGCTGTTCCTTCACTGCAGTCAGCTGGTCAGGGATAAGTGTTCTCACCAGCTGTACTGAATGCAGAACTACCTTCAATCCCAGACGTCTATGGGTCCCCAAAAATGGCAATGGGACATCAGCAGTTACCACGGCAACTAGTGCCACGGGAATGACACTCTCCGAACAGGAACATCACCCTGACGAACAACCAATGACAACACGTATGAATACCATTAACAGACCTGCAAAGTTTCATGACTATGTATCCAATGCAGGCGTAGAGACTGACTAGTTCAGAAAGAGACAGGTTAGAGTGGGTGAGAGGAGCAGAGAAATTGAGAGGACTGATGTCACACTGACAGTTCCCTCTGGGACATGCCGGTCCACTCCTCCATCACCCCATACACCTCAACCCCGTCCCATGGCACCTTCCCATGCAACCGCAGAAGGTGCAACACCTGCCCCTTTACTGCCCCCCTCCTCACCGTCCAAGGGCCTAAACACTCCTTTCAAGTGAAGCAGCACTTCACTTGCACTTCCCTCAATTTAGTCTACTGCATTCGCTGCTCCCAATGTGGTCTCCTGTACATTGGAGAAACCAAACGCAGACTGGGTGACCGCTTTGCGGAACACCTTTGGTCTATCCGCAAGCATGACCCAGACCTCCCTGTCGTTTGCCATTTCAACACTCCACCCTACTCTCATGCCCACATGTCCATCCTTGGCCTGCTGCAATGTTCCAGTGAAGCTCAACGCAAACTGGAGGAATAGCACCTCATCTTCCAATTAGGCACTTTACAGCCTTCCAGACTTAACATTGAGTTCAACAACTTCAGATCATGAACTCTCTTCTCCATCCCCACCCCCTTTCTGCCCCCCCTTTTTCCAATAATTTATTTTTTTTTTACACTATATTTTTTTCTTTTCCCACCTATTTTTAAATGTATTTCGATCTATTGTTTCATCTCCACCTTTTAGCCCATTTTGATCACTTCCCCCCACCCCACCCACACTCGGGCCATCTGCCACTAGCCTGCTTCCCTTAATGTCCCCATTGGCACATCTTTTAGATAATATCAACACAGTCAACACCCCTTTGTCCTTTTGTCTATGACATCTTTGGCAGTCTCTTCTTGGCCTCACCTATCACTGGTCCCCTATCGTGCTCTCCTGTCCCACCCACTTCTACCAACTTATATTTCATCTCATTTCTTTATGTCTTAGCTCTGCTCAAGGGTCATACGGACTCAAAACGTCAAATGTATCCCTCTCCGCAGATGCTGTCAGACCTGCTGAGTTTTTCCAGGTATTTTTGTTTTTGTTCTAGATTTTAGGCATCCGCAGTATTTTGCTTTTATCTTACTGATAAAGCACTACAGTCTTTAAAAATGAACCAGTCTTCGATGACAGTGGTGGGTGTCCTCTGGCAGCTCTAGGTTGAATGGGCGAGGGCATATAAAGCTTTCCTGCACCAGTGCAGGAGAGTACTCTGTGGCAACTGCTGCTGGAGGTGTTTGGGTCAATGGCAAAGGGGCTAGGAAGCTCCCGACAACACCCAGAGTACCTTGCGAAGAATCCTCAGGCATCTCAGGCTGCAGCTCTCCCATTCTCTCAGTGTAACATGGCACTGTCTTGCTTCCCATTGACTGAGGTGCACCAGGAGGGCATCCAGAGGCAGTGATAACCTTTTGCTGGCCCACTGCTTCAGTGAGGTCATGACAACAGCAATGGCCTGAGGCCAGTATGTGGCCTCCAGGCCCTGCCTCTCCAGGGCGGTCACCACCAGGTGGAATCATCCCAGCTTTTCACAAAGTGCAGTAGCGGGTGGGAAAAATTACATTTTAACTGCTGCCCGCAATGGCGGCTTTTCAAGTTGCATCTTCCCAAATCCACTCTATTAATTATGCATTCCTGGGAAACACGCCATTTTGATGTTGGGAGTACTCTCATTCGCCTGCCACACCTTCACCTCAACACTTTATCATGCTGGGCGCCACATTTAAAGTGCAGCCACGCTCACACCTCTCAGTGCTTCTAGCCCAGGACTGCTGCACAGAAGACAGGATGGCACAGAATACAGGATGACCCTGAAAGGGAAAAGAATGCAGCCTCCCGCTTTAGTGATGCATCCTTCAAGCGCCTTTTAGATCCCGTGGAGGCCAGTGTCCTCTACCCTTGCTCTGGCTAAAGGAGCAACAGCAAAATCATAAATTCAGCATGGGATGCAGTGGCAGTGGTGTTCTGCGCCAATGCCCTGCGCCAATTCCCTGCAAAAGAGGACAGCCACCCAGTGCCACAGCAGGATGAATGTTCTCACCTGTTCCATCAGGGTAACTTGCTCTTCTCATCGCTCACAATTCACACACTGACAAACCCATCACACACCTACAGGGATCATACACCTCAAGGGACAGGTTAAGGGATATGCAGTTAAGGGATATGTCTATAGAATTCAGTGACAGACATTGAAAGGGATATTTCAGAATACACAGAATATATACATCCCAATGAGAAAGAAAAATTCCAAGGGGAAGGTCCACCATCCATGCTTAAATAAAAAAGCTAAAGACAGTATCAAACTTTAAAAAAAAACTTAGTTCTGTTGAAGGGTCATTCTTACTCGACACGTTAACTGTATTCCTCTCTGCAGATGCTGCCAGACCTGCTGAGTTTTTTCCAGGTATTTTTGTTTTTGTTTTGGATTTCCAGCATCTGCAGTTTTTTGCTTTTATTTAAGGAAAAGCATATAATTACGCAAAGATAGGTGGCAGGTCAGAAAATTGGAAAGAGCAGCAAAAATGACAAAAAGATTAATCAGGAAGGAAAAACTAAATTATGAAAGAAAGCTAGCTAGTAACATAAAGACGATAGCAAGAAATTTTCGACATTTACATAAGAAAAGAGTTAGCAAAGTGAGTGTTGATCCTTTAGAGAGTGCATTTGGGGAATTGGTAATGGAAAGTAGGGAGATGGTGGATGAATTAAACAAATATTTTGCTTTGGCCTTCACTATATAGGATACAAGTAATATCTCAGAAATAGCTGTAAATCAGAAAATGGGAGGGAGGAACTCGGGAAAATTACAATCACGGGGGAAGTAGTATTGAGCAAACTGTTGGGATTGCAGGCTGACAAATCCCCAGGTCCAGATGGACTTCACACTAAGGTCTTAAAAGAAGTGGCCAGTGAGATAGTTGATGCACTGGTTTTAATTTTCCCAAATTCCCTAGATTCAGGGAAGGATCCATTAAATTGGAAAATAGCGAATATAACTCCTGGGGCTGGGAGGGAGGAGGACCTCCTCATGAACCTGCTCCTGGGCCTGGCCAAGGTGGCCATCAACAGGTCCAGGCAGCGGGCGGTCGAGGGGGTCATCCAACTCAACTGTCTGCCCCTCTACAACAACTATGTTCACGGCCGGGTGACCCTGGAGAGGGAGTCTCCGGTACGCTAGAGGCCTTCCATAATCAGTGGGCACCACGGGAGCTGGCGTGCATCATCACCCCTGGAAAAGAAATTTTGGTATAGTTTTATAAGTTTTATAAGTTTCCTTTCATGTTTTAGTTTTAGTTACAGTGCCCCACCTTGGGCTGTTACTACTCATTGATTTTTAGATTAATTTATTAATTTGTTTTCAAAAAGGTCTATAACTCTTGTGTTCAAAAAGGAGGGAGACAGAAAGCAGGAAGCTATTGGCCAGTTAGCCTAACATCTCTCATAGGAAAAATGTTGGAAGCTATTATTAAAGATGTTATAGCAGGGCAC
The DNA here is from genome assembly GCF_017639515.1 of Carcharodon carcharias. Classification (NCBI taxonomy): domain Eukaryota; kingdom Metazoa; phylum Chordata; class Chondrichthyes; order Lamniformes; family Lamnidae; genus Carcharodon; species Carcharodon carcharias. The sequence goes on from NC_054467.1 coordinate 204,969,636, forward strand.
TTAGAAAAATTCAAGGCAATCAGGTAGAGTCAACATGGTTTTGTAAAAAGGAAATCATGTTTAACCAATTGATTGGAGTTCTTTGAAGGAGTCACATGTGCTGTGGATAAAGGGGACCTGGTGGGTGTACTGTACTTAGATTTCCAGGAGGCATTTGATAAAGTGCCACATCAAAGGTTATTGAAGAAAATAAAAGCTCATGGTGTAGAGAGTAGCATATTGGCATGGATAGAAGATTGGCTAGCTAATAGGAAGAAGAGAGTTAGGATGAATGGGTCATTTCCTGGCTGACAGGGTGTGACGAGTGGTGTGCCACAGGGATCAGTGCTGGGGCCTCAACTTTTTACAATCTATGTAAATGAAGGGACTGAAGGATAGTTGCTAAATTTGCTGACGGCACAAAGATAGGTAGGAAAATAAATTTTGAAGCAGACATAAGGAGGTTACAAAGTGACATAGATTGGTTAAGTGAGTGGAAAACCTGGCAAATGGAGTATATTGTGGGAAAATGTGAAATTATTCATTCTGGCAGGTAGAATAAAAAAGAAGCTTATTATCTAAATGGTGAGCAATTGCAGAGCTCTGAGATGCAAAGAGATCTGGGTGTCCTGGTGCATGAATCACAAAAGATTAGTATGGAAAGTGAATAGAATGTTATTGCTTAATGTGAGGGGAATTGATTACAAAATTAGGGAGGTTATGCTTCAGTTGTACAGGGCATTGGTGAGACCACATCTGGAGTATTGTGTACAGTACAAGTTTCCTTATTTAAAGAAAAATGTAAATGTGTTAGAAGCAGTTCAGAGAAGGTTTACTAGACCAATACCAGGGTGGGTTGTCTTATGAGGAAAAACTGGGCAGGTTAAGCTTGTGTCCACTGGAGTTTAGAAGAGTCAGAGGCAACTTAATTGAAACCTTTAAGATCCTGAGATGTCTTGACAGGGTGGATGTGGAGAGGATGTTTCCTCTTGTGGAATAATCTAGAACGAGGAGTCACAGTTTAAAATTAAGGGGTGGCTTATTTAAGATAGAGATGAGGAGAACTTTTTTCTCTCAGGGGGTTGTGAGTCTTTGGAACTCTCTTCCTCAAAAGGCGTTGGAAGCAGAGTCTTTGAATATTTTTAAGTCAGAGCTAGATAGATTCATAATTAACAAAGGGTCAAAAGGCTATCAGGGTCAGGCAGGGTAGTGAGTTTGAGGTTACATTCAAATTGGCTATGATCTTATTGAACGAGACAGCAGGCTCAAGGGGCTGAGTGCTCCTGCTCCTAATTCGTATGTTTGTATGTAACTCTTACATACGCCCTCACAACTCCATCAGGGTCATATCATCTCAAACTTGCATCCTCAACCTATCCATGCTCTGCTCACCACACAAACATTCCATGCAGTGCAATGTGTCCTGCTCACACTCTCTTCACCTGTTCCCATGCACGGGAAGCCTGCTCACATCAGCAGCGAGAGGACCCATACTGGGGGTGGATTGGCCCACATTAGACCCTTCACTCTTGAGGAGTGTGCCAAAGTGCTGAATGGTGAGGGCATGGACCATACCTGCAGTGATGGTGAGGTTGGCGGTGAACACCCTCATGAGGATCCTGCACCACATTATTTCTCTCTCAACACAAATGTCAGTGCTCTCTCTCTCCTGCTTTTGACTGTGCTGCCATGCCCTAAATATCTCTGCTAAGCAACTGGCACCCTCAGCCAGCCAATCCCTCAGCTCCATCTAGGTCCTCATCTCCAGCCAAGAGGATACCTCCTCCAATGAAGAGCTGGAAGTAAGCAGCCTGGAAGACCCGTCACTGCACTTACCCTCATCTTCCACCAATGCAGAGCACACACCTCGGTGGGGCCTAGATCTAGAGCAGGCTCAGTTTTACGACCTGGTGATCACCACACGGACACATGTCCGCAGCAGCAGGAGGCAGGGGTCGCTGAGCTCCCCGGCACTCAGAGGACTGCTGGTGATCAGGCATCCTTGAGGTCTGAGTCAGATGACCAACCTCTGAATTTGGCCTTCCAACTCACCGTGGAGAGCCCACAGAAGGTAGGGGGACATCACGCGGAACTGTTGGAAGCCCTCAGCAGAGTGGCACGCAAGTCAGAGGAGTGCGTCCGCCTGCTCTCTGAGGAAGTGGTGCCCATATGTGCACATATGGAGGTCTCCATGAGAAGGATGGTGAATGCCATGGAGACCCTGGTCCAGCAGAATGCGGAGATGTGTATGGACATGCACTCCATTGTGGGAGTTATGAGTAAGTTCCTGCAGTGGAAACACGAGGGGGAAATGGGGCACCTCGACGTCTCTCCAGATGCTCCTTCCCCTCAAGGAGTCAACCTCAGTAATCTCAGAGGCTGTTCTCTTCCTCTGAGTCCCTTTTGCCTGTGATCCACTCAAACTCATCCTCTGTCAACGCAGAGGGAGCAGCTGGTCAACAAATGATTCTGGAGGGAGAAGTGTGTGGAAGGGCTGCCTTTCGGAGCCTCGTGCAAGCACACTCACACACATGTGGATCATCCCCGTATCACACTCATCTCAACATTCTGAGCATTTTGAATGCTGCCTGTGGGGGTTCGTTTTCAGTTGTCTATCTGAGCTGACCTGTATCTCCGCCCACCCATTGATCACATTCCCATGCAGCACCTGACCTTGCCCACCACGACGCTTGTTTCACTTTCGATTTAGACAGCATGCTGGTGATACAGTATTTCATTTGCTTCCCTGTCTTTTCCCCACACCCAGTCACCCATTTCCTTTCCCCCATCACAGTTGACCCCCCCCCACCGCCCCCAACCCCCACATCACCTTCCACCTCCTCTCCGTGACCTGTCAGCTGCAACTCTTTTTTTCAGGGTTGTCCAGGTAAATGTGCAAGCTCTCTTCTTTCCCAAAAATCCCACTCCCATCCACATTCACCTCTCCGACCTCCTCCTTCATACCTCTAGGCTCCATGTCTGCCTCTGGCTCCCCAGCAACCACCCTCGCCGTCCCTTCTACCGCTACCATCGAACTCTCACCCTCCCACCCTGCCGTCTCACTCTGCCCTTGGTTATTCTCCCTATCCATGTACCATGCCCACCCTCAGTTTGCACGTCAGGAGGCAGTCATGGACTCATCAGAGCCTTCCCTTGCATGTTCACCTGGATATCCCTCCCTTCGGAACCTTCCCCTCGGAATCCCATCCCCTCCTGAAGCCCCTTCCCCCCTCGAACCTCTACCCCCACCCCAGACTCCCCCCCTCAGTCCTTCCCCTCCCTGAACTCGTGCTGCTCAGACCTTCCCTGTTCCTGACTCCTTCAGGCACCCTTACTTCTTCCACCATCCTTAGCCCATCCCCACCCGACTCCTTCTTCCACCCTTATTCCAACCCCATTCCTGGCTTCTTCAGATCTCCTTACTTCTTCCTTGAACCTTACTTCTTCCTCCACTCTTACATCCTCCCTTCTCTGCACTTCTTCCTCCATTCGACTCCCTCCGCTCTCAGCATTCCTTCTTCCTGCTGCACTCCTTCCCCCTCTCCGAATTCCTTCCCTTACAACCTCCCCCCCCCTTACACCTACCTCCCCAGATGCCGTCTCCTCACCTGCTCCCTCCTCCTTCCATCCTCTCCCAAACTTACCCTCCCTGACATCTTTGTTACCCCCTTTCCAAACTGCCCTCCCCACCCCCCCAACACCTCTTCCTCTCCCAGTCGATCCTAGACCTTCCTCTCCCACCCCCCAGTACATCTTCCTGCCCCAAACAAAGCTGGACCTTCTCCTCAACCCCTTCGACCACCATCTGTTGTGAGCAGACCCTCAACGGTGACTTTCCCACTTCCGTGGGCTGCTTTGCAGCAAAGCCATGTCTATGAGAACCCACCCAGCATGTCATGGATGTTCCTCCAGTGTGAAGTTTTTTTTTTGGAAAATACACTTTATTCATAAAATATCTGGAAGAACATTACAAAGCATTTCTAAATCGCCATCACAAAAGTGCAATCAGATTCAACTTTTACACATGGGTCACGAGATGCTACAATACAATCAATGAATATTACAATCATTTCAATATGGTCATTACAGACAGTCAGACAGTGCAATGGTATTGGAGTTATCAACATACATCATGTTACACTCTGAGGTGCTTCAAAGCAATTATAATACAATTAGTATTCAATGTGAGTCGTACAGCCCGAGAGGTCTATGCAATTCCCAGCCCCTCAGTGCACTATGCCAGAACTTAGACAGCGACCTTTTCCCTTTGTGGTGGCTGCTCCAAGCTTTAGTGCATCCTTCAGCACATAGTCCTCATTCATTCATTGTTCACATAGTCCTCATTCATTGTGAGCCGTACAGCCCGAGGGGTCTATGCAATTCCCAGCCCCTCAGTGCATTATGCCAGAACTTAGACAGTGACCTTTTCCCTTTGTGGTGGCTGCTCCAAGCTTTAGTGCGTCCTTCAGCACATAGTCCTGGACCTTGGAATGTGCCAGTCTTCAACACTCGGTCAGGGATAACACTTTGCACTGGAAGACCCAGAAGTTTCGGGCAGACCAAAGAGCATCTTTCACCGAGTTGATGATCCTCTAGCTGCAGTTGATGTTTGTCTTTGTGTGTGTCCCTGGGAACAGCCCGTAGAGCACAGAGTCCTGTGTCACAGAACTGCTCAGGATGAACCATAGAACCATAGAACCATTGGAAAGTTATAGCACAGAAGGAGACTATTCGGCCAACTTGTCCATGCCAGCCCGATGACACCCAGGTGCCCTTTCTAATCCCACCTTCCTACACCTGGCCCATAGCCCTGCAGCTTACAGCACTTAAGGTGCAGATCCTGGTACTTTTTAAAAGAGTTTAGCGTTTCTGCCTCTACCACCAACTCGGGCAGCGAATTTCAGACACCCACTACCCTCTGCGTAAAAAAATTCTTTCTTATGTCCACCCTACACCTCTGCCACTTATCTTGAATCTATGTCTCCTGGTTCTAGAATTTTCCACCAAGGGAAACAATTTTATCCTGCCCACTCTATCTATTCCCCTCTTAATTTTGTACACCTCAATCAAGTCACCTCTCAGCCTTGGCGGAGAAGAAAAGAGTTGACGTTTCGAGTCCTCATGACCCTTCGACAGAACTCTGTCTCTCTATCTCTCCGCCCCCCACACACACACCTTAAACCAGCTTATATTTCAACTCTTTCTTGGACTCGAACTCAAGTTCTGTCGAAGGGTCATGAGGACTCGAAACGTCAACTCTTTTCTTCTCCGCCGATGCTGCCGGACCTGCTGAGTTTTTCCAGGTAATTCTGTTTTTGTTTTGGATTTCCAGCATCCGCAGTTTTTTTGTTTTTATTTTTTTTCACCTCTCAGCCTTCTTTGTTCTAAGGAAAATAACCCCAACCTATTCAATCTCTCCTCGTAGCTACACTTTTCTAACCCTGAACCTCAACAGAAACCACTGCATCTCTCTCCAGACCTTCTGTGCAAATCTAAAAGGAGGTGAACAACAGTCTCGTCCACACCACAGCCACCTTGAGGGCAACGTGCAGAGGAGTTGAGACTCCTGGCATGTTGGAAGGATCTGACAGGGAGGGTCTTTCTCACCACCAGCCAAGCTGCATCCTGGTACTTGTTGGAAAGTTCCGGCGAAGAGGCATTCTGCCAAATGACTTTGACAGTCTGCTCGGGGAACCATCCCACAGAATCCACCCTCTCCTTTTCCCGCAGGGCCTCTAAGATGTTATGTGCCGACCACTGCCTGATGGACTTGTGGTCAAAGGTGTTTCTCTGCATAAATTTTTCCATACAGGTGGTACAGCACGGCCCAACTACTTGGAGCATTCCGTGGCAGAGTGGCCAGACCCATCCTTTGCAACACCGGGGACAGGTAGAATCTCAGCATGCAGTGACACTTAGTGTTTGCATATTGGCGGTCTACGCACAGCTTGATGCAGCGTGAAGTTGCTGTAGGCCTCCAGCATCTTCTGCTCCTCAGATGTCTGTGATGTGAGCAAGGCCCAGGTGGTAAGTCCTGACTTCTGTGCATCAAAATTGTCAAGATGTGTTCTCCACCGGTGTGTTTTCCCATTGACATGGGCGTATGATCCAACCAGGGCTGTGGGGAAGTTCATGGGGGAAGGGTGGATGGATGATTCTCGTCGGCATTGCCTTATAATGATAGGCAAACTTATTACAATGAGGTTTCTAATGTTCAATGGCAGGAAACGGGCTGATCCTATGATGGCAAAGTGGTTTCACGATGTCGCCAAATGGATTTCTGGCCTTCTTGCCATACTGTCTGCTCATGCCACCAAACACACCCTGCAACGCCAACAGGTTAAGTGTGGCCCTCATCAGAGCCTTTTATCAGCTGGTGGTGCAGTGGCTGACTGCCCTCCAACAGACCTCTGACTGCCAGTGGGGCTTCCTTGTCACAGCCTCCCTCATCTACATCTTTGCACGCTTGAACACTGCCAACTGACTATTGTTAGGGTGGGGGTAATTTTGACATTGTGCAATACAGTAACACTGCTGATATTGGATCAGCCGCCATTATACATTTCTCCTGACTTTCATTTCCATGGATGTCAATGGAAATGAAAGTCATTGGCAGACATGGGTGGCTGTTCCAATATCACCAGTTTACATTACTGTTCAAAGTAAAACACAATTGTGTGTGTGCTCAAGAAATAATTCAGCCTAGTTATCTTACCCTGCGTTATCAATTGGTGCCATAAACATTTTACCTAGGCTAAAAGAAGAATAGTCACTTCGGTCAGTGAGGATGCACTGCAGCATTGCAAAATATTGCACCTCCTGTCAATGGGGGCAAACAGAGGAGAAAAATAAGATAGTGTATCCTGCAGTATTCAAGAGTACTAGAAAAGATGGTTGGTACATTAGATTCTACCTGACTAGCAATCAAGACAGATTCACTATGCCTAATAGAAATAATAATACTCATGACACCTTATGCATCAAACATTTTCTAGCCTATTTACACAGTGAATTACTTTAAAATGCAGTGACTGATGTTGTATGGGTAAACTCGAAATCTGCCAATAGAGTAGACAAATGCACAATGGATATCTAGATTAAGAACAAATACTAATAAAGCTCTGACATATGGCTGTCAAAATTGGAACAATGTAAGCTTCAGTTTGTCCTAGTAGACCACTGTTGATGCTGTGCTTGAACTGTCAAAAATAACTTTAACATCTTGTAATCTTCTGCCCGTGGTAACAAGATTAATGTAACAATGTTTGCCATCTCAAATTGCATACTCCTGTTCCTCTATTGCAGGTGGAATTTAATTTAATAACATAAATACAGTAAAATGAGGTTTAACTGCTAGTTCTCCTTAATTTTATATATTTTTTCATGTTTAATGTTTCTTGTGTGTGATTTCTGATTTTTTTTGAGATTTTAGTCATCCAGATCAATAAAAATTCTCATTTTCAATAGATTTATGAAATGTGGTTATATCTATAATCAGCAATAGAAAAATTGCATTCTGATCATAGTTATTTATGAGTATCTCCTGTATTCTTCAATCTTCTCCTTTCATTTCCTCTCCTCTCCACACTGATAATTGCTTGGCTGGAGCTTTCTAAGCTGAGAAGCCTTCTGGTGCCTTGTCGAATTAACTGATATTTTTGTTTGAACCTAGAAAGTAAATACAGCTATTTCACTATAGAGGGCATCACAGCCAAACCAATTCTATTTTCACCATATACACAAGAGTAGGGAAGTCCATGTTTAATAATTTTAATAGTTTTAGTTTAATTATGTGCAATTATCAAGGGATCAAAGTGTATCAATCAATTGATTCAATATGTAAGGCACTAGTATCATACTATGTGAGCCTTTGTTTTTAGGTGCATTCCTGTTGACAAGTGAAGTGCACCATGTTGCCTTAGGCCAAAGTAGGGTTACATTTTATGGTTTTACTGCAGGACAAATGTTGAAGGGAAACTACTGTTACATTTTATGGCTTGATTACAGGACACATGAGAGGTCTCTTGTAGTTTAATTATCAAAGCAAATGCTGCAGAGCTGCTGCAGAATTAGACTCTGAGAAGTGGTTTGACGCTCATGATGTATTCCTCTCAAAAGCCTGTTGTGTGAAGTAAAATAGCTTTAGGTTTCAAACGACAGTTCTTTGCCTTAAATTGTCTTAGCTTCTTAACTTAAAGTGCCTTAAGAGAAACAGTCACTTTCTTTCAAAGTATATAACAGATTTATGCATTAATGTGGTTTATATTATCAGGTTCTGTAATCAGTGTTGTAGTTACGTGGCTTTTGTTTCTTAAAAACATGTATAAATAGAATATGGTATTTTGTAATGTGTATACTGCTACCTCAACTTAACACACCAATCATCTCTGTGCACTGATTTTATATTAACTGTAGTAATTTTGTAATGGCTGTATTAGTGTATCTCTTGGATTTTTAGGCTTTTTTAAGTAACTTGCTTCAGGCATCAGCAGTCACTAAGAAGTTACATATAGGCGTTTGAACTTTCCAGAACACTGAAGATGCATCAGTTAGGTCTTTTGGGATGGTGAGCCCGAGGCAATCAATCATTAGGAGGTGACACCACACATCTTCTTATCACAAATAAGCAGACACACAAATTACCTTGTGGTGCCTTGTTATCTCAGTGGAAAGCTATAAACTTAAAATTACAGGGAAAAGCTATAAAGAGAAGGATGTTCCCACAAGTCACTGACATCTTAGGGAACCAGTCAGGAGTTAATGGATAAAAACAAGTTCTGTCGAAGGATCATGAGCACTCGAAACGTCAACTCTTTTCTTCTCTGCCGATGCTGCCAGACCTGCTGAGTTTTTCCAGGTAATTCTGTTTTTGTTTAGGAGCTAATGGAAAGTGACATCAGTAAGGTGACCATTACCCTTAAGAGACTAATAAGACATTGATCTTACACCACTTAACCAATCAAGGATGACACCCTGGTCCACTCCTCCATCACCCCCTACACCTCAACCCCCTCCCACGGCACCTTCCCATGCAACCGCAGAAGGTGCAACACCTGCCCCTTTACTTCCCCTCTCCTCACCATCCAAGGGCCCAAACACTCCTTTCAAGTGAAGCAGCATTTCACTTGCACTTCCCTCAATTTAGTCTACTGCATTCGTTACTCCCAATGCGGTTTCCTCTACACTGGAGAAACCAAACACAGACTGGGCGACCACTTTGCAGAACACCTTCGGTCTGTCCGCAAGCATTACCCAGACCTCCCTGTCGCTTGCCATTTCAACACTCCACCCTGCTCTCATGCCCACATGTCCATCCTTGGCCTGCTGCATTGTTCCAGTGAAGCTCAATGCAAACTGGAGGAACAGCACCTCATCTTCCGACTAGGCACTTTACAGCCTTCCGGACTGAATATTGAGTTCAACAATTTTAGATCATGAACTCTCTCCTCCATCCCCATCCCTTTTCCAATCCCCGCCTTTTTTTCCAATAATTTATATAGATTTTTCTTTTCCCACCTATTTCCATTATTTTTAAATGCATTTCCATCTGTTGTTTTATCTCTACCTTTTATCCTTTTTTGATTTCTTCACCCCACCCACCCCACCCCCACTAGGGCTATCTGTACCTTGCTTGTCCTGCTTTCTACCCTTAATTAGCACATTCCTTAGATAATATCACCACCTTCAACACCTCTTTGTCCTTTTGTCTGTGACATCTTTTGGTTATCTCCACCTATAACTGGCTCTCTATCCAGCTCTACTCGTCCCACCCCCCTTAAACCAGCTTATATTTCAGCTCTCTTCTATTTTTACTTAGTTCTGTTGAAGGGTCATTCGGACTCGAAACTTTAACTGTGTTCCTCTCCGCAGATGCTGCCGGACCTGCTGAGTTTTTTCAGGTATTTTTGTTTTTGTTCAGGGATGATCATGTGCTGTTTGGCCCAATCAGAACTAAAGGATACTACTGACCATGCATAGAGGTAATGGCTAGCAAGGGTTAATAAGTAACAATTTTCAGTAGCTAGGTGCGCAGCAAGAAGAAGAGAAGATAGAAGATAGCCTTCGGTCAACAGAATAAGAGACAGTCAACCGGAATTCGCAAGCCGGTGTTCAAGAGTGAACTGACTGATCCACTGCCTTTGCTAAGCATTGCATTTTGTACTTATTGCAATTAACTTAATAAATTCTGTGAAACTTGTGACAACATACCCGGAGTGGTCTGTAGGTAGCTGGAACTGCAGGTTCCTTTTAGATAACTCTCCCAACTCAATCTAACAATTGTAATCAACTTAAGTATTATTGAGATTAGATTGAACTCCAGATCTTACACATGCATACTTTAGCAGTTTGGATAACTGGATGACAGTCAAGTGCAAAACCCCAAGCTTATTTTCCCCAAGTTAGTCCAAATGTGACTACAGTTAGTCACAGTTAGTTTGACATATAACAGAGATCAAACTTGAGACCAAAATCTCCATCTTTGTGGCTCAGCAATGGTGACTGGTACCTAACTCATCCAATTCTATTTAATTATATCTGAAGGAGTGCTGCACTGCCAGAGTGCTGTCTTTCAGATGAGACGTTAAAATGAGGCCGAATCTATCCTGTCAAATGAACGTAACTGATCCCATTGCTCCATTCAAAGTGTAGTAGGGAAGAGTTCTCTGTGTATTCTGGCCAATATTTTTCCCCAAACTATCACCACCAAAGACTACTCCTCTTCACATCACAATGGTGACTACACTCCAAAACTACTCCGTTATTGGCATAAAGCACTTCAGGACAACCTGAGTCATCAAAGAGACTATATAAATACAGGTTCTTTAATTCTTTCTTACATTCAAGAAAATACATAAAGATGTATCCATCTGCACCCTAGTAACTACTTTAAATATACATGTTTTAATAGTAACAAGAACAGTTTTTTTGTAAAGAAAACAAAAATGAAATTTGGCATAATGGGAGAAAATTAAAACAGAAAATACTGGAATTCCTTGGCAGGTCAGGAATCTGTGGAGAGGTAAGCAGAGTTACTGTTTCACATCAATGACCTTTCATCAGAAGTAGAAAAGGAAGCAATGTTGGCAGAAATGGCAAAAAGGCAATTCCTTGATGATTGGCACTGTTCAGAGCAATTCCACTCTCTAATAATAGATTAATGAATATTTGTAAAAAGTGGATATTTGTTTGCAAAGTCCTTGATTACCTCATTTTTGGGGTACCCATGCAGCTGCACGATCCGATCGAGAAGTGTGGTCGGAAATGGTATTCACCAGCTTAATAAGCAGGACAAATTCAAAGTAGTGACAGAACAGAAACTTGATCACAGGACAATGTATGTGGTTTACTTATTACAAGCTATTTTTCCCATGCACCCGACATGACTAATCAAGCTTCAGTGTCAGCGTGTCAGTTGATCGGTGGTATAATTAATTTTTCTGTCCATTGGACAGAAGTTCATGAACTGTGCTTCTCTCCTTTATTTGATTGTTTGCCCAACATCCACACTTAAACCAACCATAATTTCCTCCAGCTACACATTTGGAAGATTGAAAACATCATCTCTGACCCTCTCCTCCTTTCTGACAATAATGTCAAGCTGAACCATACTGTTCTGTGATATCTACTTTAATTGGCAGTCAGGGTTCAGGTGTCCGGGGGCCACAAACTACAGTTCCCAGTGGGCCTCGGGCCTCCTGCACATGCGCCAGTTGGGAGATGGCCTAATATATGCGCTGTTTGTTGTTTTCATGTATGTACCGGCCGGGGAAAAGCCTCACAAGCAAAGTTAATCCTTTTTTTTACATTTTGTACGCCTGGAAGCGGCCCTGTGACCATGCGCAGAAGAAAAAGAAAAGTGAAATAGCACAAAACTGTAGCTCAGGTGACCTGAAGAGGAGCGTCATTGCAGAGAGTGTTATCCTAGGGAGCAGGACATGAGAGGGAGACAGGGTGAAGGTTCCAAACCAAGCATAAGGTCTCAAAGAAGGGAGTTGGGCACAAAGAGGTGCCACAGACAGTCCCAGGTAAGGGACAAGGACAGAGATTGGTAACAGATCCTGGTGAGTAAAGTTGAGGGGAAGGAGAAGAACAATGGGCTCTAAACTAAACAGAGAGAGCTGCGAGGAGCAGACTTGAAGCAAAGTCAGCTTGAGTGAAGCCTTGAAGACCCGATAGGACAATGAAAGGTTGGTGATTCCATGCTGTGGCTGTAAGGGCAAAGGTACCACTTTAGGAGTAGTGCTGTTCTGCTTGGCATGGCTGAAGATCTGAAATTGTGCTTGGAAGTTGAAGCTTGAGTGTACTCAGAGTCCCAGTGGAAAGAAATCTCGGAAGGTGAGATTGAAACCCTGGAGTTGGATCCTTGTTGGAGCCTATCCGAGTAGGAGTGACATTTGGAGTGAACTCTAAGGCGAGTTCTTCAAATGCGGAGATTGGAAACCCTCATGAGAAAGGCAGAATTTCAGTGAGAGCAGCTCACGGTGTGACAAACATCTGGATGGGTTGTTCAAAAATCCATAGAATCTGCTTTGGTCGCATCTGTCATTTAGTTTGGAGTGTGGCATGTCTGACCACAGTTCACCAATTAGTTCGCATGCACTGCATACTTACCCTTAAACATTAGATCATAAGACAAATATGGTAAATTGTTTTATTTTTCTGTATGTGTCTGTAAAGGTATAACTGGGTTGAAGGAATTGTGAATATTTGAATCATTTTCCTGTGTTTGTATTGAGATCTTTATAACCTTTTTGTCTGCTGTAATATAGTTCATTTTTCATGTTTGATAAATGTTTTATTCTTTTTGTTAAAAGTTCATCAGCAGACTCCTGTGAATTTGCAGTTCTGGTCGCCTAACTACAGGAAGGATATCAGTAAGATTGAGAGTGTGCAGAGAAGATTTACTAGGATGTTGCCAGGTCTTAAGGAGTTGAGTTACAGGGAAAGATTAAACAGGTTAGGACTTTATTCCTTGAAGCGTAGAAGAATGAGGGGAAATATGATAGAAGTTTACAAAATTATGAGGAGTATAGACAGAGTAAATGCAAGTAGGCTCTTTCCACTTAGATTAGGAGAAATAAACACGAGAGGATGTGGCTTTAGGGTGAAAGGGGAAAGGTTTAGGGGGAACATTAGGGGGAACCTCTTCACTCAGAGAGTGGTGAGATTGTGGAATGAGCTACCATCTGACATGGTAAATGCAGGCTCACTCTTAAGTTTTAAGAATAAATTAGATACATGGATGGGAGAGGTCTGGAGGGTTATGGACTAGGTGCAGGTCAATGGGACTAGTGGAATAATATTTTGGCACAGACTAGAAGGGCCAAATGGCCTGTTTTCTGTGCTGTAGTGTTCTATGGTTCTATGGTTCTAATTTGTTCAGTAACTTACCTCCATGGATTCTAAATAAAGTAAAAGTTAGGATCCATCAAGCCAGGTTTCACCCTGGGATCTGACTTGTCCAGTAGTAATATCGTCTGGGATTGTAGCAGTTCTCAATCTCAACATCCTATTTCTTCCAAAGCCAAGTTTTCAACTCCATAACTTCTCCAACAATAAAACTTGCAGCATTGCCTATCTTTTGATTTATTCATTCATGGGCTGTGAGCATTGCAGGCTAAACCGGCATTTGCTGTCCTACCTAATGGCCCTTGAGAAGGTGGTGGTGAGCCACACTCTTGAACTCATGTAGTGTAGGTACATCCAGAGTGCTGTTAGGGAATGAGTACCAGGGTTTTGAACCAATGGCGGTAAAGGAATAGTGACGTAGTTCCATGTCAGGATGGCATGTGAGTTTGAGGGGAATTTGCAGGTGGTGGTGTTCCCATGCATCTGCTGCCTTCGTTCTTCTAGGCGGTAGAGGTCTCAAGTGTGGAAGGTACTGTTGAAAAAGCCCGGGCATGTTTCAAAGTTGTTGGTTGGGATGCCAATCAAATGGGCTGATTTGTCTTTAATGGCGTTGAAGACCTTCAGTGCTGTTGGAGCTCACGCATCCGGGCAAGTGGAGACCATTCCAACACTGTCTTGGCTTCTTTTGCTTCCAATGTCCACCCCTCCATCATTTTCACGTGGTCCATCTCTGACACTTCCTTTCCCTTCTTTGACCTCGCTGTCTCAATTTCTGGTGATAGACTGTCCACCAATATCCATTACAAGCCTACCGACTCCCACAGCTACCTCAACTACAGCTCCTCACACCCCGCTTCCTGTAGGGACTCCATCCCATTCTCTCAGTTCCTTTGCCTCCGTTGCATCTGTTCCGATGATGCTACCTTCAAAAACAGTTCCTCTGACATGTCCTCCTTCTTCCTTAACCGAGGTTTTCCTCCCACGGTCGTTGACAGGGCCCTCAACCGTGTCCGGCCCATCTCCCGCGCATCTGCCCTCACGCCTTCTCCTCCCTCCCAGAAACATGATAGGATCCCCCTTGTCCTCACTTATCACCCCACCAGCCTCCGCATTCAAAGGATCATCCTCCACCATTTCCGCCAACTCCAGCATGATGCCACCACCAAACACATCTTCCCTTCACCCCCACTGTCGGCATTCCATAGGGATCGTTCACTCTGGGACACCCTGGTCCACTCCTCCATCACCCCCTACTCCCCAACCCCCACCTATGACACCACCCCATGCCCACGCAAAAGATGTAACACCTGCCCCTTCACTTCCTCTCTCCTCACCATCCAAGGGCCCAAACACTCCTTTCAAGTGAAGCAACATTTCACTTGCATTTCCCCCAACTTAGTCTATTGCATTCATTGCTCCCAATGCGGTCTCCTCTACATTGGAGAGACCAAACGTAAACTAGGCGACCACTTTGCAGAACACCTGCGGTCTGTCCGCAAGAATGACCCAAACCTCCCTGTCGCTTGCCATTTTAACACTCCACCCTGTTCTCTTGCCCACATGTCTGTCCTTGGCTTGCTGCATTGTTCCAGTGAAGCCCAATGCAAACGGGAGGAACAACACCTCATATTCCGACTAGGCACTTTACAGCCTTCCGGACTGAATATTGAATTCAACAACTTTAGATCTTGAACTCCCTCCTCCATCCCCACTCCCCTTCTGTTTCATCCCCCTTCCTTTTGTTTTTTTCCAATAAATTATATAGATTTTTCTTTTTCCCTCCTCCTATTTCCATTATTTTAAAATATTTTTAAATCTTTTATGCTCCCCCCACCCCCACTAGAGCTATACCTTGAGTGCCCTACCATCCATTCTTAATTAGCACATTCGTTTAGATAATATCACCAACTTCGACATCTATGTGTTCTTTTGTTCTGCCGTCTGTGACATCTTTTGATGATTTGCTTCTATCACTGCTTTTGCCTACAACCACACCACCACCCCCCCCACTTCTCTCCCTCTCCCCCCACCCAAACCCCCCCCGCCCCCCACCTTAAACCAGCTTATATTTCAACCCTTCCTGGGATTCACCTAGTTCTGTCGAAGGGTCATGAGGACTCAAAACGTTAATTCTTTTCTTCTCTGCCGATGCTGCCAGACCTGCTGAGTTTTTCCAGGTAGTTATGTTTTTGTTTTGGATTTCCAGCACCAGCAGTTTTTTGTTTTTATCTCTCTTGACTTGTGGCTTTTAGATGATGGACAGGCTTTGGTGAATCAGTGTAGAGTTCCCAGCCTCAGTTGTGCTTTTGCAGCCACAGTATATATAGAGATATATGGCTGGTCCAGTTATGTTTTTGTGGTCAATAATACACCCTAGGATGTTGATGGTGGGGTGTTCAGCAATGATAATGCTGTTGAATATCAAGAGGAGATGGTTAGATTCTTTTATTGGAGATGGTCATTGCTTGGCAGATGTGTGGTGCAAATATTACTTGCCACTTATCAGCGCAAGCCAGGCTGTTGTACAGGCCTTGCTGCACATGGACATAAATTGCTTAAGTATCTAAGAAGTCTTAAATGATACAGAACGCTGTGCAATTATCAGCGAACATCTCTAGTTCTGAACTTATGATTTAAGGAGGATTGTTGCTGAAGCAGCTGAAGATTGTTGACCCTAGGACACTACCCTGAGGAACTCCTGTGGCAATATCCTGATGATTGGACTTCAACGACTATAACCATCTTCCTTTGTGCTAGGTATGACTCCAACCAGCAGAGAGTTTTCCCCTTGATTCCCATTGGCTCCAGTTTTGCCACAGTCACTCAAATGCTGCCTTGATGGTCAAGGGCAGTGATTCTCTGCTCACTTCTTGAGTTCAGTTCTTCTGTTTATGTTTGGAGCAAGGCTGTAAGCAGTCTGGAGCTAAATTTCCTTGGTGGAACCCAAACTGTGCATTGGGGTGCAGGTTTTTGCCCTTTAAGTGCCACTTAATAGCACTGTGGATGACACCTTCCATTACTGCTGAAGATTGGAAGTAGACTGATATATTGGTAATTCGTTGGATTGGAATTATCCTGCTTTTTGTGGACAGGACATTGGCTGGGTGATTTTTCATAATGTCAGGTAAATGCCAGTGTTGCAGCTGTACTGGAACAGCTTCACTAGTGGTGCAGCTAGTTCAAGAGCACAGCTCTTCAGCACAACAAACAGGATGTTGACAGGGCCCATTGTCTTTGCTGTATCCAGTGGCTTTAGCTGTTTCTTGATATCACGTGGTATGAATTGAATTGGCTGAAGACTGGTATCTGTGATGCTGGGGACCTCAGGAGGAAGCCAAAATGAATCATTCACTCAGCACTTCTGGCTGAAGATGGTGGAAAAGCTTCAGCCTTATCTTTTGTACTGATATGCCCTGCATTCAGGATGGGGATATTTGTGGAGCATCCTCCCCTGTTTAGTTGTTTAATTGTCCACCATCTTTCACGACTGAATGTGACAGGACTGCTGAGCTACAATAAGATCTGTTGGTTGTGGGATGGCTTTGCTCCATTTGTTGCATGCTGCTTCTACCCCTACCTCAACTCAACTGTTTCTGACCATCTGATTTATGCATTTTTCATGTACAAACTCAAGTATTCATATTCTTTTGTGGCTAATCTCACATCCTCCACCCTCTGCAAATGTCAGTTCACCTAACACTTCTGTTAAAGCTTTTGTATCCATCAGACTTGTTTGCCAAAATTTCAATTGACTGTCCATAGGCCCAGTGGATATGCAATGCTTGTTTCTGCCTAATGCTGGTCGTACAATGCATTGTTCAGTGATACTGTACTGTACTTAGCTGTCATTGCTATCCATTTGCTGTTTGTGGGAACATGCTCACTACAGAACCACAGCAACTGCACGTTCAAAAATCATTTATGGAGTTGAATTGCCCTGGGATACCTTGAGGATGTGAAAAGCACTGTATATGTATTATTTCTTTTCTTTCTTGCTTGCTCATTTTCCTATCTTCATTCGTTCCTTGGATGAAACAATTTCCAAATGTTTGTACCAGTTGAGAGGAAAAGCATAGAGTGTGGAAATAATTGTACAGTCATAATCCTTTAATCCTAATACCCTGACTACTATTTTCCAGTAAATCATTCTCGCCCATTATTATTGTCCCCCAGGGCACTGGCATAAAATCCAATAAAAAGAATTGTGTGTAGCATGGTTAAATGACTCAAAAATAAAAATAGGCACCATTGTTTCCCTTATTATTTAAAATTCTTCCATAGCATTTGGCATTTGCTTGTTGCAGACAAGGAGCTAAACAAGTGGAATTAAATTGAGCTCACCCTGTAATTATTGCTCTGCTTTCTCTTGATTTGCAAGCAACTGTCAGGATATTCAACATGCAGCGGAGATTGCTGAGGGTTAAAATCACTTTAATATCAACATTGTCACATTGACATATTGTAATTTCCCCCTCTTGTGGTAGTTAATAAACAGTTAGGTTTTCCAACAGCAACAAAAATCAAACCTCTCATTGACGATTCACACAGAACACAAATTTTAATGCAGAACGGGTTTAATTTACAGGTGGCTTTATCATTTCAAAAGCAGCTAATGACTGTATATCAAGAAATTAAAAGTAGCCCGTAAAATCACATAGCATTGTGATATTTAATATGGTAATAAGTTACTTTAAATTAATATCTGTAGCACAGTAGAATAGTTATTGCTTTGTTGCTTTTCCTTGCAATAAATGAAAGGATTCAATTTTATACAATTGTTCTGATTTTGTATTCATTACTGTTTAGTTGTTTACTACTTTCCCATGGCTCAATTTTATTGGGATAAAACCAGCCAGATATTACATTTTTGCTTTCTAAAATCATTTTGTTTAATTTTTGTATTGTGAAAATGAAGAGTAAATGTTTAATAAATGAATTTCATTTAGATGAATACTTTATTCATCACTTTTTTTTCAATTTTTATGGATATTCCAGAGCTCAATTTTCAGAATTTATGAAATGCAAATCAGTTTCATGTTTTACCACCTTAATTGAAAACTCAGTTAAAATAGTCTGAGATCCATCTGTAATAAAACATTTTAAAAATGTTTTCTTCCAAGATTTGTCAAATGGGCATCAGGCATCACCTGTTGTTCACAGGAGATAACTGCATCCTTATATCAGATTACTGGGGAAAAAATAGTTTTATTTGTCTCCTTACAAAAAAATGTTCTTTCCTGTATTTTTTCTTTAAAATTTTGTTTCAAAAATGGACAACATAAAATGCTGTCATATTAAGTATTACTTTTTTCTATCAATCTCAATAACTGTTGTATGGCTGCCTCGGGTCTCAGGTCTTTCCAGACATAACTACTGGCACATCGTGAGCAATGGTCTAGATACTTTGCAATGGTACATGCTAATGTATTTTAATCCAGATGTGTCTGAAAATATCACCATAAATTGAAAGTGCTGACCATACCAATTAAAATTGAGCCACTTTTTTATTTTCATTGCCTGGAGGCCAAGTTGGAAAACATTTTGTATGAATAGGAAGTATATCACTAAAGAATCTATTCCCTGCCTTCACAATTAACAGAAAAAAAAAACAATTGGGCTGGAAACATTTGATTGTTTTGTTCTGGAAGATTTTCTTTTGAGTTTTTCTTTGGATGATGAATGTTTTCCAGGCATATTAGTATTCTTCATATATTTTTTACTCACCCATGTTTTGCATTCCATCACTATGTGTTGCAATCTCTGCTGATGACAGAATTGCTGGGTGATCCAATTTTCCTCCCTATTGAGTTCCTTGGGGGCTGATTCCACAATGCAGTGTTTGTGGGAGGCGAGTTGTGGTTAGGAAGCACCACTTACATGGAGAGCTTCAAGGAAAGTAAAGGTGTGATTTTCTATCCATGGTAAGGAATTGAAAAGAGGGAAAATCATGGGTTTCACATCTACAATCTTCTGACATGTGCTCCCCGTGACTGTCACATTCTGCTGAGGGTGACAGATTGTGGAATGATCTCCTGTAACCTCCAGCAAAGTGTGTGTGCCTACTCTGAGGAAATTCTGAGCCAAAGATAAGGAATAAAAAATCTCAAATATAAAGTTGGTCTCAGTAATAGTGAACATGACAACTGTCATCGATTATTGTAAAAACCCACTTGGTTCACGAATGTCCTTCAGGTAAGGAAATCTGCCATCCTTACCTGGCCTGGCCTAAATGTGATTCCAGACCCACAGCAATGTGGTTGCTCTTAACAACCTCTGAAATGGCTGAGCAAGCCCGC
This sequence comes from Carcharodon carcharias, assembly GCF_017639515.1. NCBI lineage: Eukaryota > Metazoa > Chordata > Chondrichthyes > Lamniformes > Lamnidae > Carcharodon > Carcharodon carcharias. Next base: position 204,989,261 of record NC_054467.1, read on the forward strand.
TCAGTTCAAGAACAATTATGGGTGGGCAACAAATGCTGGCCTTGCCAGTGACACCCGCATCATATGAAAGGATACAGAAAAAAAATCTCCACACCATCCAGTCCAACGCAGCACATTTGGTTGGCACACCTTAAACATTCACTCCCTCCACCACCGACACACAGTTGTAGCAGTGTGTATCACATACAAGATGCACTTTAGTAACTTGCCAAGCCTCATTCAAAATGATGAATCAGTACTCCTCTACATTGAGCACCACTTGGAAGTAGCATTGAGGGTGGCAAGGGTGTGGAATGTACTCTGGGTGAGGGACATCAATGTCCATCACCAAGAGTAGCTCAGTAGCACCACTTCTGAACAGGCTGGCTGAGCCCCTAAGGACATAGCTCCTAGGCTGGAACCAACAAGAGGGAAAAACATACTTCACCTCATCCTCAGCAATCTACCTGATGCGGATGCATCTGTCCATGACAGTATTGGTAGGAATAACCACTATTCAGATCTTGTGGAGATGAAGTCCCTTCTTCACATTAAAGATACCCTCCTTCGTGTTGTGTGGAACTACAACCATGCTAAATGGGATAGATTTCGAACAGATATTACAACCAAAACTGGGCACCCACGAAACACTGTGGGCCATCAGCAGCAGCAGAATTGTACTCCACAACAATCTGTAACCTCATGGCCCAGCATACCCCCACTCACTATTGCCACCAAGCCAGGGGATCAACCCTGGTTCAATGAAGAGTGCAGGAGGGCATGCAAGAAGCAGCACCAGGCATACCTAAACAAAGCTATAAGATGATTCTGCCAAACAGCAGAATCAGTCTGTGATTGACAGAGCTAAGTGATCTCACAACCAAAGGATCAGATCTGAGCTCTGCAGTCCTGCCACAACTAGTTGTGAATAGTGGTGGACAATTAAACATCAAACTGGAGGAGAACATAAGAACATAAGAAATAGGAACAGGAGTAGACCATTCGGCCCCTCGAGCCTGCTCTGCCATTCAATAAGATCAAGGCTGATCTTGTGTTTCGGTTTACATATTCCCATTAACTCCGGTAACCTTTGATTCCCTTGCCTAACAAGAATCTATCTACATCCGCCTTAAAAATGTATAATGATGCTACCTACACCACCTTCTGGGGCAGAGAGTTCCAAAATCGCACAGCCCTCTGAGAGAAAAAAAGTCTCATCATCTCTATTCTAAAAGTTTCTAATTTTAAAACTGTGCCCCCTAGTTCTAGCTGTTCCAGTACTGCTACTGCAGTAGCATCTTCCCAGCAATGTGGGATTTTTTTTTAAATTCATTTACAGGAAATAGGCATCACTGGCTAGGCCAGCATTCATTGCCCATCCCTAGTTATCCTTGTTTAGTGATCATTTAAGAGCCAACCACACTGCTGCAGGTCTGGAGTCACATGTAGGCCAGACCAGGTAAGGACAGTAGATTTCCTTCCCTAAAGGTCATTAGTGAACTAGTTGGATTTTTACAGCAATCAACAATGGTTTCATTGTCATCATTAGGCTTTTTTTAAAATTCCAGATTTTATTGAATTTAAGTTCCACCATCTGCCATGGCAGGATTTGACCCCAGGGTCCCTGGATTACTAGTCCAGCAACAATACCACTATAGCATCACCTTCCCATAAATTGAGCAGACATCTCCTGTCCACAAAAAGCAGGACAATACAACCCAGCCAATTACTGCTCCAATCGTCTCGTCTCGAGTATCAGTAAAATGATGGAAGGTGTCATCGACCATGCTATCAAGCAGCACTTACTCAGCAATAACCTGCTCACTGATGTTTACTTTGACCCTGCTCAGGGCCACTCAGCTCCTGAACTCATTACAGCCTTGGTCCAAAGATGGAAAATAAAGCTGAACTCAGGAGTTGAGGTGAGAGTAACTGCCTTTTAAATCAAGGTAGCATTTGTCCAGTTGCGGCATCAAGGAGCCCTAGCAAAACTGAAGTCAATGGGAATCAGGGGGAATCATACTTAACACAAAGAAAGATGGCCGTGGTTGTTGGACATCAATCACCTAAGTCCCAGGACATCACTGCAGGAGTTCCTCAGGTTAGTGTGCTGGGTCCAACCATCTTCAGCTGCTTCATCAATGACCTTCCTTCCATTGTAAGGTCAACGGGAGATGTTCACCGTTGATCGCACAATGTTCAGCATAAATCATGATTACTCAGATACTGAAGCATACTAACTAACTAACATATGAAATAGGAGCAGAAGTAGGCCATTCGGCCCCTCCAACCTGCTCTGCCATTCAATAAAATCATAGCTGATCCATTTGTGATTCGAATTCCACATTCCCATCTAACCCCAATAACCTCTGATTCCCTTGCTTAGTAAGAATCCATCTACCTCTGCCATAAAAATATTCAACTATCCCACTTCCACAGACTTCTGAAGCTAAGTGTCCAAGGTCACACAATAATCTATGAGAAAAACGTTTCTCCTCATCTCTATATAAAAGGGCAACCCCTAATTTTAAAACAGTGCCCCTAGTTCTTGGCTCACCCATAAGAGGAAACATCCTTTCCATGTCCACCTTGTCAAGGCCATTCAGGATGTTATATACTTCAACCAAGTCACCCCTTAACCTTCTAAACTTCAGTGCAATTAAGCCTGGTCTGTCCAACCTTTCCTTGTACGACAACACACTCATTCCAATATTAATCTAATAATCCGCCTCTGAATCACGTCCATCATATTTACATCCTTCCTTAAATAAGGAGAGAAAAACTGCACATAGTATTCGAGATGTGACTCACCAATGCCTTGTATAACTGAAGCGTAACATCATTGTTTCCATGTTCAATTCCTTTCAAAATAAAGTATAGCATTCCATTAGCCTTCTTGAAAATGGCTGTACCTGCATACTAACTTTCTGTGACTCATGTACTAGAACATCTAGATCCCTCTGCACCTCAGGATTCTGCAGTCATTCTCTGTTTAAGTAATAATCTAACTTTTTATTCTTCCTGCCAAAGTGAACAACTTCACATTTTCCCACATTATACTCCATCTGCCAGATTTTTGCCCATTCACTCATCCTATCTATATCAGTCTGCAAACTCCTTATGTCTTCTTCACAACATACTTTCCTATCTATCTCTGTGTTGTCTGCAAATTTAGCTAGCATGCCTTTGCTCCTCTCATCTAAGTCATTGATGTAAATTGTAAAAAGTTGAGGCCCCAGCACAGACCCATGCGGGACTCAACTAGTTACATCCTGCCAATCAGACCCATTTATGCATATTCTCTGCTTTCTGCCAGCCAGCCAATCTTCTGTCCAGGCTAATATGTTACCCCTTACACCATTATCATATATTTCCCATAATAACCTTTGACATGGCACCTTATCAAATGCTTTCTGGAAATCCAAGTATGGTACATCTACAGGCTCACCTTTATCTACAACACATGTTACTCCTTTAAAGGACTCTAATAAATTGGTTCATTATGGTTTCCCTTTCACAGAACCATGCTGACTCTTCTCAAGTTTAAATTTTTCTAAGTGCCCAGCTATAACCTACCTAATGATTGATTCTAAGACCTTCTCCAAGATAACTGTCCTATAATTTTCTGTTTTTTTGCCTCCCTCCCTTCTTCAACAGAGGGGTTATATTTGCTACTTTCCAGTTTGATGGAACCTTTCCAGAATCTAGCGAATGTTGGAAAGTTAACACCAACGAATCAACTACCTCATTAGCCACCTCTTTGAAGACCCTAGAATGAAGTCCATCCGGACCTGGAGAATTTTCAGCAACCCAGCCCCATCAGTTTGCCCAGTACCACTTCACTAGTGATTGCAATTTCACCAAATTCCTCTCTCCTTTCCACATTCTGATTTGCAGCTATAACTGGAATTTTTTAGTATCTCTATAATGAAGACAGAAGCATAATATTTTCGCATTTCATCCTCCATTTCCTTTTTATCTACTGCTAACTCCCGAATGTCACTCTCTCGAGAACCAACACTCACTTTACTTAAATAAAAGCAAAATACTGCAGATGATATAAATCTCACTGTTTTCCTTTTTAAATACTTGTATAAAATCTTGCTATCTGTTTTTTTTTTTACTTTTCTAGCTTACATCCTATCATCATCTAATTTCTTTCTCCTGAATAACCTTTTAGTCCTTTTCGACTTTTCTTGATATCCAGACCGATCATCTGTCCTGCCACTCATCTTTGCACAGTTATACACTTTTTCCTTAAGTTTGATGCTTTCCCTAAATTCTTTTGTTCACCACAGATGGTCCATTCTTCCTTTCAAATTTTTCTTTACAGTAGGAATATACTTATTCTGTATGCTCTGAAATATCCCCTGAAATGTCTGCCACTACTTCTCTATTGATTTATCCCCGAACCAGGCATTCCAGTTCACATCAGCTAGCTCAACTTTCATGCCCACATAGTTGCCCTTATTTAAGTTTAAAATACTAGTCTTAGAACCACTCTTTTCTGATTCAAACTGGATGTAGAATTCAATCACGTTATGGTTGCTGCTACCTAGGGGTGCCTTTACTCTGAGGTCATTAATTAATCCTATGATGTTACACAATATCAAGTCTAATTTAACCTGCTTTCTGCTTGGTTCCAGAATGTGCTGCTCTAAGAAACTCTCTCAAAAGCATTCTATGACCTCCTCATCCAGGCTACTGCTGCCAACCTAGTTTATGTGTAAATTAAAGTCACGCATGATTATTGCCATTATCAGAAGCAACCAATATTTCTTCAGGTATACTTTGTCCTGCACTGTGGTCACTATTAGACCACTTCCACTAGTGAATTCTTTCCCCTACTATTCCTCATTCCAACCAAACAGATCCTACATCCTGATCTCAAATCATCCTGAACCAAAGTCATATTTAACTATTGCACAACTTCCATAATTGATAAACAATGCTACCCCTCCACTTTTACCTAGCCTCCTATTCTTCTGGAATGTCATATACCCCTCAACATTCAGGACACAATCCTTGTCATCCTGCAGCCACGTTGCCGTAATGGCAATCAGATCATATTTATTTAACACAATGTGTGCGATCAATTTGTGTACATTGTTATGAATGCTACATGCATTCAGATACAAAGCCTTTAGTTTTGTCTTTGTGACATCTTTGTAACATCTAGCCTTAATTGTTGGCATTTTCTTAGGTTTTTCCCTCTCAGTTCCCCAATGTTTCTTCTGTGCCATTCTCTGACCCTCATTTCCCATATTACTGTTCTCCTCTTACCTTGTCTCTACTCTTCAATATGCCACATCTTTCCACATTTGATCCCTTGCCCCCAATATTTAGTTTAAAACCATCTCTACTTCCTTAGTCATGCAGTTCACAAGAAAACTGGTCCAAGCATGATGTACTGTAGCATCTCATCAATGCTCCTTCAACAAACCTTTCAAACTGGTGATCCTCAATCAGATAGAAGAACAAGGGTAGAAGAATCATGGGAACACCACAACCAACAAGTTTCCCTTCAAGTCACAGAGAATCTTGAAATGCTGAAAATCTGAAATGAAAACAAGAAATGCTAGAAATTATCAACAGATCTGGTAACATATGTGGAGAATGAAACAGTGTTAATGTTTCAGGTAAATTTCACCTGATGAAAGGATAGCAAACTAAGATGTTAACTCTCTTTTTTTTCTCCATAGATACTACCAGAGCTGCTGAGTATTTCCAATATTTTATTTCAAAGATTACAGTTGTGACTGTAAGCTCAGCTTCTAATGCAAGAATGAAAGGTTGAAATGTAATTGAGGTTAGGCCAAAGGACCAAATGATATAACCTAAGATGTACAGACGGAATATGTTGCTGATGTAGGGATGGGTGAGCTAATGGAGGGTATTGCAAACCACTTTGTTTTGCTAACTTTTTCTTTATCCAATCACAGGTTGTGGGCTTCATTGACTGTGCCAGCATTTATTGCTTTTCCCTAATTGCCCTTGAGAAGGTGGTAATGAGCTGCATTCTTGAACCGCTGTAGTCCATGTGGTGTAGGTACACACACGGTGCTGTTAGAAAGGGAGTCCCAGGATTTTGACCCAACGACAGTGAAAGAACAGCAATATATTTCCAAGACAGGATGGTGAGTGACTTGGAGGGGAACATCCAGGTGGTGGTGTTCCCATCTATCTGCTGCGCTTTGTCTTTCTAGGTAGTAGTGGTCATGGATTTGGAAGGTGCTGTCTAAGGAGCCTTGGTAAATTCCTGCAGTGCATTTTGTAGATGGCACACACTACAGCTACTGTACATCAGTGGTGGAGGAAATGAATGCTCGTGGATGTGGCACCAATCGAGCGGGCTGCTTGGTCCTGGCCAAAAACAGAATTACCTGGAAAAACTCAGCAGGTCTGGCAGCATCGGCGGAGAAGAAAAGAGTTGACGTTTCGAGTCCTCATGACCCTTCAACAGAACTGAGTGAATATTAGGAGAGGCGTGAAATATAAGCTGGTTTAAGGTGGGGAGAGGGGGGGGTGGGGGGAGAGAAGTGGGGGGTGTGGTGTGGTTGTAGGGACAAGCAAGCAGTGATAGGAGCAGATAATCAAGAGATGTCACAGACAAAAGAATAGAGAGGTGTTGAAGGTGGTGATATGGCAGGTCACTCAAGGTATAGCTCTAGTGGGGGTGCGGTGGAAAGACTAGCAGGGCATAAAAGATTTAAAAATAATGGAAATAGGTGGGAAAAGAAAAATCTATATAAATTATTGGAAAAAACAAAAGGAAGGGGGAAGAAACGGGGGTGGGGATGGAGGAGGGAGTTCAAGATCTAATGTTGTTGAATTCAATATTCAGTCCGGAAGGCTGTAAAGTGCCTAGTCGGAAGATGAGGTGCTGTTCCTCCAGTTTGCGTTGGGCTTTACTGGAACAATGCAGCAAGCCAAGGGCAGACATGTGGGCAAGTGAGCATGGTGGAGTGTTAAAATGGCAAGCAACAGGGAGATTTGGGTCTTTCTTGCGGACAGACCGCAGGTGTTCTGTAAAGTGGTCACCCAGTTTACGTTTGGTCTCTCCAATGTAGAGGAGACCGCATTGGGAGAAACGAATGCAGTAGACTAAGTTGGGGGAAATGCAAGTGAAATGCTGCTTCACTTGAAAGGAGTGTTTGGGCCCTTGGACGGTGAGGAAAGAGGAAGTGAAGGGGCAGGTTTTGCATCTTTTGCGTGGGCATGGGGAGGTGCCATAGGTGGGGGTTGAGGAGTAGGGGGTGGTGGAGGAGTGGACCAGGGTGTCTCGGAGGGAATGATCCCTATGGAATGCTGCCAGCGGGGGTGAAGGGAAGATGTGTTTGGTGGTGGCATCATGCTGGAGTTGGTGGAAATGGTGGAGGATGATCCTTTGAATGCGGAGGCTGGTGGGGTGATAAGTGAGGACACCTATAAGGGGGACCCTATCATGTTTCTGGGAGGGAGGAGAAGGCATGAGGGCAGATGCGTGGGAGATGGGCTGGACACGGTTGAGAGCCCTGTCAACGACCATGGGTGGAAAAGATTGGTTAAGGAAGAAGGAGGACATGTCAGAGGAACTGTTTTTGAAGGTAGCATCATCAGAACAGATGCGACAGAGGCGAAGGAACTGAAAGAATGGGATGGAGTCCCTACAGGAAGCGGGGTGTGAGGAGCTGTAGTCGAGATAGCTGTGGGAGTCGGTAGGCTTGTAATGGATATTGGTGGACAGTCTATCACCAGAAATTGAGACAGAGAGGTCAAGGAAGGGAAGGGAAGTGTCAAAGATTCTTACAATTTGTAGTCCTTTGCTGAGCACTGAACGTTCAGCGTCGGAGAGGGGAAAGTCAGAGGTTATAGTGAGTACACGGCCGGGGCTGGGATTGGAAGATGGGGTGGGGACGGAGGGACAGGCAGGGGTGGAGGGTCCCAGATGGGTGTTGATGTCGATGAGTTGTTGGAGCTTGCGTTCCTTAGCACTTGGGAGAAAGAGAAAAAGTTTCTTGTTGAGGCTTTGGATGAGACGAAGAAGCTGGGGCACGCGCAGCTTTGAAAAAGGGTGCGGTGGTGCTGCTAGAGGGAGAGGTCGAGTGTGTTCATATGTCGACGCATGGCACTGAGTGTAGATCTCGGAATGTGACGGGAACAGCAGTCCAAGAAACTTTTTTATGTCCCAGAGATACCTGTAATCCTGGGTGGGTTCGAAACAAGAGGGATGGAATTTCGATTGAAATCCACATGGGGTAAGTCGGAGTCAGAGACATTCATTGAGAAGGGAGATATGGTTGTGAAAGCAGGTTTTAGTAAACACCTTGTCAAACACCAGGAGAGAAATGGAAAGCAATGAAGATAAACAAGGCAAAAGAGGGATACGGAAATCTTGTGCAGAGAGGAGCAGAACTTCTTCAAGGTAGGCATTTCTTGAAGAGAAGTGGCAGTCAATTAAACACAGAGATAAAAACAAAAAACTGCGGATGCTGGAAATCCAAAACAAAAACAGAATTACCTGGAAAAACTCAGCAGGTCAGAACACCTGCGGTCTGTCCGCAAGGAAGACCCAAACCTCCCTGTTGCTTGCCATTTTAACACTCCACCCTGCTCTCTTGCCCACATGTCTGTCCTTGGCTTGCTGCATTGTTCCAGTAAAGCCCAACACAAACTGGAGGAACAGCACCTCATCTTCCGACTAGGCACTTTATAGCCTTCCGGACTGAATATTGAATTCAACAACTTTAGATCTTGAACTCCCTCCTCCATCCCCACCCCCTTTCCGTTTCTTCCCGCTTGATTTTGTTTTTTTCCAATAATTTATGTAGATCTTTCTTTTCCCACCTATTTCCATTATTTTTAAACCTTTTATGCCCTGCTAATCTTTCCATCCCATCCCCACTAGAGCTGTATCTTGAGTGTCCTGCCTTCCATTCTTAATTAGCACATTCGTTAAGATAATATCACCACCTTCAACACCTCTCTATTCTTTTGTCTGTGACATCTTTTGATTATCAGCTCCTATCACTGCTTGCTTGTCCCTACAACCACACCACACCCCCCACTTCTCTCCCTCCAACCCCCCTCCTCCCCCACCTTAAACCAGCTTATAATTCACCCCTCTCCTAATATTCACTCAGTTCTGTTGAAGGGTCATGAGGACTCGAAACGTCAACTCTTTTCTTCTCCACCAATGCTGCCAGACCTGCTGAGTTTTTCCAGGTAATTCTGTTTTTGTTTTGGATTTCCAGCATCAGCAGTTTTTTGTTTTTATCTATTATTATTGCTTTGTCCTGGATGTTGTTAAGTTTCTTGAGTGTTATGGGAGCTGCACTCATCCAGGCAAGTGGAGAGTATTCCATCGTACTCCTGACTTGCGCCTTGTAGATGGTGGACAGGATTTGGGGAGTCAGAAGTTGAGTTACACATTGCAGGATTCCAAGTCTCTGACCTTCTCTTATAGCCACACTATTTATATGGCTAGTCCAGTTCAGTTTCTGGCCAGTGGTAGTCCCCAAGATGTTGTTAATGGGGAATTCAGTGATGGTAATAAACATCAAGGGGCATTGGTTAGATTCTCTCTTGTTGGAGATGGTCTCAATTAAAAGAATCTTAACCAAGAAGATTGTTAGAGATTACCGAAGGTGAAGATGATAGTATGAATTTGATTGTAGTCATGTCATAATCCAGGGGTTCTCAGCTTGAGAGCAAGGTTTGCTGGACAAGCAAACATAATGGCTTATTTTTGATAAATATAGTTTGTTTCCATCCAGGCATCTGGGTGAAAGTATTTCATTGCAGCTTTACACTTCATTTCATTAGGTGGAAATACATTGGCAAAAATCTGCTCCACGCAGTTTGGTCTCAAAGAACTGAAGTAGAAAATAGGAGGGAGGAAAGGAAATGCTAAAGTAAACTAAAAAATAATTTTAAAAGATGCAAGAGGTGCAAATTTAAAAAAAAGTGAAATGAACTTGATTTTCAATCTCCCTTCCTTCAACAGAATTACCCACTTGTCATGCAGCCACTCAAGTGAAATCAACTGTAATGCTATTGGTTGATTCAATCACAGCAAGGTATTACATAATCACCTATTTGCCATCTCTCCCATTCAAAATGCATCAATGGTCTGCAAATGTAATGTAATGTTTTTTAATAAGTGGAATCAAATTGTCGTATGGTACTGGAATGCAAGGCTGTTATTATTAGCATAGAACAGCTGTCGCTCTGAGTGTGAGGCTATGACAGGGTCTAAGCTAATGCTTGTACCGTGCACCTCCCACAGCTAGTTGTTATAGAAATAGAATCATAGAATGGTTACAGCATAGATTATTCACTTATCATCTCCAAAAGTCAATCTGCTCAATGAAGAGGCATAAAATGGATTTCATTTTCTTTGCATTTACCTTAACCTCAAGAAGATTTTGCATGAGATACGTGTCTATTATTGTGATAATCCATCCATGAACAAGTCTCTCAAAGAATTTGCTTCCCAATAGGTCTGAGAAAATCCTGAAAGCTTATAATCCTGTAATAAGCTAATGATTAAGAAGAGGTGTTTGATACAAATATTTCTGGTTCTAGGAATGTGGATATATTTAAATTCTGAAGCTGAATTAAGTGCAATATTACTGTAAATTTCGACAACAATACACATCTTCTTACTTAATTGAAAAAATGCTAAAATGCTTTATTGTTTAAAAAGTGCTAATAACCCTTTTTACTGTTATTTACAAACTGCCAACAAAATGGCAGGTGTACACAGGTTTAATATAGGTGACATTTATAATGCCATTGTGTTAATGGGACTGACGAAAAAAAGCTAATTATGGCTCACTAAGATGATGATCTTTAACATTGTTCAATCATCTAATGATTCACTTCACCTTTACAAATGAGGAGGGCTCTGTGATTCCAACGAAAATATTATCCAGCTGAACATATCTGAAAAATAAGACATTACATGGAATACTTCTGAGGGAATGACATGGCATCCAGATTGAACATCCTGTTTAACTCATGAGGTCCAGCATTACATTCATTCTCTTCTATCAACATTTTTCAGAATATGGCTCTTTTTTGTAGGTCCTCCAAGCCTCTTGGAATTGCTGCACTACATTTTCTTCTGAGTATTTAGCCTCTCAATTGTGGTTGAAATCTCGATTGTCAGGAATTGTTTCAGCTGACTTTTTTAAAAGCAAGATATGAAATATATGGTATAAATTATAATATAAAATATCATATAATACAATTTTTTATTCATTCATCGGCTGTGGGCATCGCTGGCTGGGCCAGCATTTATTGCCCATTCCTAACTGCTCTTAAGAAGGTGGTGGTGAGCCACCTTCTTCAACTGCTGCAGCCCATGTGGTGTAGTTGCACCCACAGTGGTGTTAGGGTGAGTGTTCCAGGATTTTGATCCAGTGACAGCGAAGGAGCAGCGATATATTTCTAAGTCAGGATGATGAGTGGTTTGGAGGGGAGCTTCCAGGCAGTGGTGTTCCTGTGTGCTCTTCTAGATCGCAGTGGTTGTGGGTTTGGATAGTGCAGCCTATGGAGCCTGGGTGAGTTGCTGCAGTGCATCTTGTAGCACATTGCTGCTACTGGTGAGGGCATTTCACACTCGCTTCAGGTGCAGGCAGAGGCAGAGGGTGCCCAGAGCTCTGGCAGTCGGAGGACTGCTGGGGACCAGGACGATACTCAGTCGATGGTTGCTAATGGGCCTCTGGAGTCATCCATAGTGCAGCAACTGCTAGATGTCCAGCAGGCTGTGCAGGAGGATCTGGCAGAGTTACATGAGGGCATGTGTGTCATGGTGTCCATTGTGGAAGAGTTTTTGCGGAGCATAAACACTGCAAGCACAATACCTACTTCATGAAGAGAGTGGCAACTCTCATGGAGAGGCTTCTCCAGGAGAACAATCAGAGATTCCTGGGGTTGCGCTTAGACCTGCAAGCCCTCACACCAGCAATGGCCTCAGCTCATCAATGTCAGCATGGGAGATGGATTGGGCACCTAGTATCCCAGCTAGGTGCCCATCCACCAATGGTGAGCAGGGAGGTCCAGAGCGTCCTCACGTTGGCAGCCGAACTACTTGTCATCTTTGCAGGCTCCTCTCACAGCATTCCAGATGATGGCAGCAGCTCCTCTGCCCCCCCGTCAGTGACCATGGCATCTGATGAGGCTGCAGTGACTGAGGAGATTCCACCTGTGGCACTGGCCACTCCCTCCCAGGTGGGACCAGCACAGGCTCCACGGGCCAGAGGATGCCCCCCAAGGTCATCAAGGTCAACAATGCAGCAGAGTGAGCAGGCTGGCTCCAATGCTGGTGCCAGCGAGGGGGCAGCATCTAGGTGTAGCGAAAACTTAAAGCACCTTATACACATGGCCTGATCATGAGTGATATTTGGTTTCCCCCATTTTTCTGTCCTTTTTTTAATGGTGTGATGTCAAATACCGGTAAATGTTAATTTCTGTAATGTTTGCCAGTCAGCAGTAAATGAGATGTTTTTCTTTTGCAACAGGCCTCTGGATGTTTCATATGTTTTGTAGGTGCAGGGTAAGCCATGATGTTATGATGGACGTGTGACTCCTTAAACGTTATTGCAATGGCACATAGTGTATGTTGATGACCAAGGAACTTGTCCTTTCAGGGATCGAGTATGGAGCCTGAAGCCCTTGCATGTGATGGTGGTTCTTATCTGATAGGCTAGCTGAAGGTGCATTGGATCAAAGTGCCCCGGGTGTTCCTGCCTCCGTGGAGGTTACCCAGGTCAGTGTCTATTTCCTCAGCATTCTCCTCACCGTGCTCGTCCTCGGACCCGCTCCTGGACTCATCATCTGTTGCCTATGCAGCTGCGTCAAGATCTTCTTCCTCCACTGCTCTCCACCACCCCCCCCTTTCCAGTGTCAGATTGTGTAGTACGCAGCATGCAACCAGTGACATATGATCTGCAGGATATTGCAGTGCGTCTCCTGAATGACCCAGGCATTGGAAGTGCATCTTGAGAAGACTGATGGTCCTCTCTACCACCACTCTTGTGGAGGCGTGACTCCTGTTGTACTGCTGCTCAGCCTCTGTTCTTGGATGGCGGAGAGGTGACATGAGCCACCTTTTGAGCAGGTAGCCCTTGTCGCCCAGAAGCCATCAATCCAGTCAGGCTGGAGTGCTGAAGAGCCTCAGGACCTGGGAGTGTCTCAAGATGTAAGTGTCATGAGAGCTGCCAGGCTACCTTGTACAAGCTTGCAGAATCTGCATCCTGTGGTCACACACTATCATGGAGCGGAATCCCTTCCTGTTGACAAAGGCACTCAGTTGACCCGCTGGCACCTTGAATGCCACATGTGTGCAGTCGATTGCACCCCGGACTCGGGGGAGCCCAGCAATGACTGCAAAGCCTTTGGCTCACTCTGCCTGGATGGTCTCGTACGTACGGTAATGAATGAAAATCAATGCATGTCTGTCACCAGCTTGACACAACTGTGGACAGCTGATTGAGAGACTCCACAGAGATCCCCCACTGAGCCCTGGGAAGAGCCGGAGGCAGAGAGGTTTAGGGCCACTGTGACCTTCAGAGCGACTGACATGGGGTGTCCAACCATACAGTCAGAGCTGATCTCAAGCCCAATCATCTGAAAATGGAGGCCACTGTCTCCCTTGAGAGGCGGTGCCACCTTTGGCTTTGCACCTCAGGCATATTGAGGTAGCTGCATTGCCGCCTGTAAACCCTGGTAGCAGGATATTGGTGCCTTCTGCAACTCCTTCCTCCTTAGCCTTTCTGCTGGCCCTGTGCCCTTTGTGCCTGTGCCTCTCCACCCACAGGTCACTCCCCTGGAAGCTGAATAGGGACAGCTGGCCTCTGCCCCCTTCTGGCCCTCTCTTTCTCCTCAGAGGAGGTGTGTCCAACAGAGAGCACAATCCCCATAATCAGGGTAAGGGATGGCGGCCTGATACCTGGAAGGCCTGACGTGGTGTGAATCCTCCGGTGGCCTTGAAAACAACACTGAATCCTGAACTGAAGCCTCTAAATACTCTGAATGCAGCTCTGAAGCGAAATGAAGCTGTCCTGTTCACAGAAGCAAGCAGCAGCATGTGATATACAAAACTACTCACTATTCGCTTTGTTAACCCCTCTGACCCCTCTTATTCCGCTTGTGAATGAGGTTTTGCAAATTGTGGCCTGCCTGCCTGCCCGTTTTGTCCTTGCGATGACCTGAAAATCACACAGACTACATAAAGTCAGAGACAATTGGTGTCTCAAGGGCCTTAACTGGCTACTTAATTAATGGCGGGCGTGCCTCCTTCTTCATCTTGTGCCCGCATAGCGAAATATCGTGAGAGCGCGCATTGACATCAACATGCTCTGCCGACATCAACGCGCTTTATTTCACACTCGGGCATGCCGGGCACGCACCTGCACGCCAAGGATAAAATTCTGCCCTTGGTGAATTCCTGCAGTGCATCTTGTAGATGGTAGACACTGCTATCCTTTATTACGAGAGGAATTGAATATAGAAGCAAGGATGTCATGCTTCAGTTATACAGGGCACTTGTGAGGCTACATCTCAAATACTGTGTGCAGTTTTGGTCTCCTTAATTAAGGGAGGATGTAAATGTGATGGAGATGGTCCAGAGGAGATTTATTAGGTTGATACCTGGAATGAGCAAGTTGTCTTATGAGAATAAGTTGTACAGGCTGGGCTTGTTTCCACTGGAGTTTAGAAGGGTGAGGGGTGACGTGATTGAAGTATATAAGATCCTGAATGGTCTTGACAAGGTGGATGTAGAAGGGATGTTTCCTCTTGTGGGTGAGTCCAGAACTAGCTGTCATTGTTTTAAAATTAGGGGTCACCCTTATAGGACAAAGATGAGAAGAATTTTTTTCTCTCAGATGATTGTGTGACATTGGAATTCTCTGCCTCAGAAGGTGGTAGAGGCGGGGTCAATGAATATTTAGAAGGCAGAGGTAGGTAGATTCTTGTTAGGCAAGGGACTTGAAGGTTAGCGGGCGTAGATGGGAATGTGGAACTTGAAAGACAAACAGATCAGCCATGATCTTACTGAATGGTGGAGCAGGCTTGAGGGGCTGAATGGCCTACTTCTGCTCCTATTTCATATGCTCATATGTTTGTATGTTAGTATGTTAGTTTAAACTTATCCTGTCTGGGAGCCTCTGCGAATGTCTCCAACTCTGGAGACTTAGGAGAAATCCTTAGCCTTTACCTGGATAGTTACTCAGGAAATGTTAGACTGTTTAAAACTATGTTTAATGCCTGGGTAACTCCACAAATGACACCACCCCGCCGCACCCCCCCCCCCCCCCCACCCCCCATCACCCTCGGACCCTCAACCCGACTACCCCCTGCCCACCTAGCCCGGCTAACCCCTGACCATACGATGGCCACCTTACTATCCCCCTTGACCCGGCCTGACTACTCCCAACCTATAGACCACCGCCCAACAACTCGACCCGACTACACTCCCCTCCCACCCCGAATTCCCACCAATCCACCTATACACCTAACCACCTACCCTTTTCACCCACCTACACACTGACTCACTTCATTTACCTACCCATCTACCTACTCATCCACCTATCCACCTCACCCACTTGCCTGTTCATTCACTCACCCATTCACTAACATTCAACAAGTACTGGACCTTTAAACTTACTATACGGCAGCTAGTTCTTAAAAAGGGGATGTGTCCTGTCCTCCCTTACGTCTACTCTGCTCCAGCAAAGTTCCCCAGGGGCTGCTGTGCTTTTGCATTCCTTTGACAGCTGGGATTAGAAGATCCCAGAAGAAATGTACAGCAGTGTCAGGTCGGGAGAATTATCGTGCCCAGCAGCAATATGCTCAGCATTTCCACTGTTTCCAGGCCTATGTTTATTTTGGATACGGGCTAAGAACGAAAGAGAGAGACATGTAAATGGAGCTTAAATAGGTCTTTGAGTGGGGTAATAAATGTGGTATTATGACACAATAAAATGAGAAAAAAACAGTAAGACAGATTGCAGATGATGGGAACTCAATTATAATACAATGAAATGGAGAGATCACAGACCATTTTCTGCACTCTCCTCTCCTTCAACAACATGTCAACAGCACAACTGATAGATAGTGCCAGCGTTAGAAAATTTTGTATGTCAGTGCTTGAGGTGCACCACTTATCAGACTTGGTATTTTCTGTCTCTCACTTTGCTATACAATCTCTTACTTATGTTCTGTACTCTTGCAGCTGTGTTGATATTTTCCAATCTTTCCATTAGTTAAGCACTCTAATGCCAAGTCTGACCTGAAATCCATGCTCACCTTTTGTTTCAATTTCTCTCCTGAATTACTCAGCACAATTTGTTCTGATTAACCTTTAACAAGCCTTTAACCAGCAAGAATCTTTGTTATTTTTAACCCCCTCACTAATTTTGGTGAACATATTTTACATTTTATATATATTGTCAAACTAGGATGAACAGTATTAGCATGTAAAACTGGTAGTGCCCCCTGATTAACACACTGAATTTTTGTTGTCATTATTGAGGAGACAAAAATATGGCTCAATACATTTCACAAAGAAATGCTGGTAAGTAATCTGTCAAAGTGCAGGATTGTCACAATAGTCGATAACATGAGCAATGGATAATCAACTACACGATGGAGCAACAATAGTTAAATGGGACTGGAACCATAGGGATGCTGCGAATGAGACAGAACTGGTCAGATTCGAATCATGTGGACTGTGGAGTTGGATTGGTATCCTGGGAATCAAAATTAGTATAGTGTTAAGATTTATCATGGATACAAATTGTGCAATACTGCTGTGTCATTCTTCATGTTTGAGCCAAAGTAGTATTTAAGCACTATCTGTGTATTGCAGACAATTACTCACTGGCATTAATGCACATTACTTCATATTTTATATATAAACCAGTTTAAATTTGTTAATTATTTTTTACAAATCTACTAAGGTTGCTTCATGTGATTTTTTTTAAAGTCATTCACTGTCTCTGATATAGACAGATATCATACCGATTAAAACCTATCATTTGGAGTTGTGGAGAGATTCAATACCGTGAAAGGTAACTGGGGAGGAAGGAAACTGCAAGAGGAGGTCAATGGTCTCTATTCAACTGCATGAATGCAGCAGGCTTTGATGCACTGAAAGACAGCTGAGTTGGAGGAGGATAAACACAGAAGTCAGGGGACACACAAGGATTGTTCATGTCCCATGTACCACATCTGCCAGCTGAGATAGAGATACATAAAGTGACCTGAAGAGTCTATAGACCCAGTATCTATGGGGAGGCAGGAAGTGCAGGTGAGAATGAAAAATAACCAAAGAGCTTAAAGCTGAGGTCACTAAGGTTCTGTTGATCTTGATGGCAGGATCTCATTAATGTTTTGTATCTCCATCTCTTGGCCTGCAGCTGGCCAAATGGACAACCTGGCAGGAAGCTGTGAAAGAAAAAATAGTAAAACTTGAAAATTACTGGTAATGGTCTGAACTTGAGCTCCATTTGAAAGTTGAGGTGTTTTCATTGTAATAAAGTGGGGCACACAAAGTCAGTGTGTTGAAAATTACTGGGAAAATCTGTTGGAATTATTGGGGCTCAGAAAAGCCCTGGAAGTAAAAGTACTGTGGGTTCTGAGGTTCAGGCACAGGAAAAATCAGTGGTTTGTGTACACATAAATAATGGAGAATCAGTGATAGGTAAAGAAGTGGGAAGTTCATAATTCACCCAAAAGAATTCTGAGGGGCAGGTTGCAAAAACATTTAAAGACTTTGGCCGGGATTTTCCAGCGCCGTCATAAGTGGGTGCCGCTGTGGGTGAGGCGGTGCCCTGGCCAGAAGCCCATGAATTGCAGCGGCTGTGGAAAATCCCGCCATCCGGGTGTGAAGGGAAAGTATTTCCATGTGTACAGGTAAAGATGTTAAAATTTTAAGAGGCACAGGGGCTAGTCAATCCTTAATGTTGTGGGTTAGTGATATTTGTTGTTCAGAGGGACTATTGCAGGAGCAGATGATAATAAGTTTGGTTCATGGAGATGCTAAATCTGTTCCATTGTGGAAGGTAAATTTAAAGAGCAAATGGAGGACAGGTGAAGTTATTGCTGGAGTATGGGAAAAATCGCCCATTACAGGGGTTCAATTTATTCTGGGTAATGATATAGTTGGGTCACAAATGTGGGTGATGCCTAGGGCAGTTGAGCTGTCTGGAGAAGTGTGTTCACCAGAGATGTTACAGAGGGAGCATCCTAGATTGTTTCCAGATTGTGTGGTAATGAAGTCACAGGCACACAGGTTGAAACAAGAAGGGCAGGCAGTTCAAAGGCAAGGAAAAGGTGTCAAAATCCAATTAAATGGTGCTGTGTTTGATAACATTGTTCAGGAGGAAAGACTACAAGAAAGTTCAACTGAAGTGTTTAACTCATTGAGGTTAGTGGAGTTACAGAAAAGTTATTTGCAATTAAAGCAGTTATATCAGAAAGCTTATTCAGAAACAGAAGCAAAATGTATTCCAGTATGTTAGTACATTAAGGGAGATATTTTAATGAGAAAATGGAGGCCAGATTATGTCTCAGCAAATGAAAGCTGGAGTGAGGTGCATCAGATTGCTATCGTATTAGGGTATAGAAATGAAATTCTATACTTATTACTTATGAAATTCCAATAGGGGGACATTTAGGAATTAGAAAACACAGGAAAATATACACAGGGGTTTTTTTTTGGCCAGGATTGCATTGGGATGTAGTCAAATTCTGTAGAACCTATCATATATGTCAAGTAACAGGGAAACCACAAGCAGTGATTAAGCCAGTGCCTTCAATCCCAATACCAGCATTTGAAGAACCTTTTACAAGAGTCATGATTGTTTGTGTAGGAACCCTCCCTAAGATTTAAAATGGAAATTAGTACCTACTGACAATAATGGACGCATCTACCAAGTTTCTTGAAGCGATACGTTTAAGAAATATTACAAGTAAGAAGATGGGGGAGGAGTTAATTACATGTTTTACAAGATATGGTTTACCTAAGGAAATGCAATCAGATCAGGGGTCAAATTTCATGTCACAGCTGTTTAAGGAAGTAATGAACAGTTTGGGGATAAAACAGTTTAAGTCAACAGCTTATCTTCCGGAGTCACAACGAGCTTTGGAAAAATGACATCAAACTTTAAAAACCATGATGTGAACATACTATGAGCATTATGCACAGGATTGGGATGGAGGAATTCTATTCTTGTTATTTGCTATTAGAGACACTCCTAATGTATTGACTAACTTTAGCCTTTTTTGAACTAGTCTATGGTCATGAAGTAAGGGGACCACTGAAATTAATTCATGAGAAATTGGTGGGTCAAAATTCAGACATTATTCTCCTGGATTATGTATCAAACTTCAGGGAAAGATTGAACAGTGCATGTGAGTTGGCTAGGGAATATTTAAAGATATCACAGCAAGTGATGAAAGCGAAGGCAGACAAGAAAGCTAAAGCTAAAGCTCGCAGTTTTGTTGCTGGAGAGCAAGTACCTTTTTTGTTACCCGTACTGGGTCATTCATTAAATGCAGGATTTAATGGGCCTTACAGGATAGAAAAGAAATTGAGTGAAGTAAATTATTTAATAAATACCCCAGATAGAAGAAGAAGCAGCGGGTATGTCATGTAAATATGCTTAAAAAGTACTTTGACAGCGAAGAGGAGCAAAAAGAGATATTAGTGATGGTGGATAATGAGAAAGAGATAGAAGTGCATGATTCTGAAATTGACTTTCCTCAAATCAAATTGGGTAATGAGGGGGTATTTGAAAATTTAAATAAAATATTAAGTTACCTTCTGAGCAAGTGTCAAAGCGATTTGGAAAAGATATTGCAGTCACACAAACGTATTTGTGGGAATAAATTGGGAAAGGCAGCTTTAGCTATACATGGTGTCTCTATACAGGTTTCATCGTCAATAAGGCAAAATCTTTATAGATTAAATCTGGTAAAGTTATCACAAGTACAAAAAGAAATTGATTTCATGCTTCAAAATGATACCATGGAGTCTAGTTGCAGGAACTGAAGTTCACCAGTTGTGCTGGTACTGAAACTGGATGGAACACAAAGATTGTGTGTCGACTATTGAAAGGTGAATGTGGTGACAAAAGCAGATTTGTATCCTAAATCGCAGTTGGAAGATTGCGTTAAGAAAGTGGGACAATCAAAATTTATCACAAAGATTGACTTGCGAAAAGAACATTGGCAGGTACCGTTGATGGAGAGAGCAAAAGAGATGTTGGCTTTTATAATGCCAAGTGAACTATGTCAGTTTAAAGTCATGCCATTTGGTATGAAGAATGCACCTGTAACATTTCAAAGACTGACAAAGTAATTGCGGGTCTAAGCAATTATATTGATGATCTAATAGTTTTCAGTCGTACATGGGAGGACCAATCTGGAAGAATTATTTTCTCAGTTACAAGAAGCTAATTTGTGATGATATTGGCTAAAAGTGAATTTGCAAAAGTGCAAGTTACATACCTAGGCCATACGATTGGAGATGGTAAGGTGGCTCCGAGAAATGTGAAATCAAGACTACCATGGTTTTTCCAGTGGCCTACAACAAAATGAGAATGTTTGAGATTTCTGGGCATTAGTGGGTTTTACTAGAAATTTGTACCAAATTTCAGTAGTGTGGTTGCTCCACTGACTGAACTATTAAAAAAGTACAAGAGGTTTCAGTGGACACTGGAGTGTCAGAAGTCATTTGATAGTTTGAAAACTGTAATAACTATGACACCAGTTTTGGCAGTACATAATTATGCCAAGCAATTCAAATTGGCCATTGATACAAGTGATATAGGCTTTGGGGCTGTACTGTTACAAGAAGATGAGACTAGAATTGAAAAACCAATAAGATATTTTTCACAGAAGCTGAATATACAACAGAAGATATTCAATGATTGAAAAAGAGACCTTGGGTTTGGTGTTAGCATTGCAGTATTTTGAAATTTATGTTGCAAACAATTCATCCGTCATCAGAATCAATTATTTATACAGACCACAATCCTTTGAAGTTTTTGGACAAATTTTGAGACAAAAGTGCAAGACTTT
The DNA here is from genome assembly GCF_017639515.1 of Carcharodon carcharias. Lineage (NCBI taxonomy): Eukaryota > Metazoa > Chordata > Chondrichthyes > Lamniformes > Lamnidae > Carcharodon > Carcharodon carcharias. The sequence continues at coordinate 205,010,315 of NC_054467.1, forward strand.
TCAAGTAGAGTCTATTATTACAACCATTTAATCTACGGATTATACATGTTGCTGGTAGAGAAAATCTGTTCGCAGATGCAAGAGATTGAAGGTTAAAGGAAGTTGGCACTTTTTAAAAACTTGGACACTGAACTGGAGTGATTTCTGTTGATACCAAGGGCTTGGGTGTATATTGTTATGCTAATGCATGCATCTGATAGTGTGAGATGGGTTATTTAAAAGTAAAGCTATCGTTCAGAATTAGGATGATTCATGTTTTGATAGGGAGGGGGATGTGATAAAAAATATTAATATATGTAATGTTATTGGAAATTATTTTAAATTGGACTTGTGGTAGAGTCTGTTTCTATGGGTGTGAGTGTGTATGTCTTAATTGGATTAAAGCCAGCTAGTCGGGGTGCTTTGATGTATGGTAGTTTTGAGATGTAAACAGTAAGGCAGAGGTACATTTGCATTTTGTTGAATAAGCTATTCAAAGACTAGGGGGTGAAATCTTGCACATAGCTAGGAAACACCAAGCAATACATTTATATTACTAATAAAATTGGTACTATGAAAGGGGTTTTATTGTTAGAAGAAGTGGAGTTCAAAGGGCCTGGTGATACAATGAGAATTTGTGTTCTAAAGGAAGGCTAGGTATACACAGAAAAGAGTTTTGTGTGTGTATGTCAGAGGCATGTAATATCTCAGCTGCCTGTAAGCCTACAATGGTGCAAAGGAACCATATTGAAATTTGTAAGATAAAATGTGCTTTGCTTGGTGTCTGTTTAAGTCTATGGTTAGTGTTGCCTTGGGCAAGATTTGCCTGGGAATGATTAATTTGAGGATTTGTTTAATAGTTGTTATGGTAGTAATTTGTAGACATACATATGTGTATGTGTTTAATTTCTTGTTAAATTAATAAATGTTTAATTTAATTTATATAAAAACTTATTGAGGCTTGGTAATTTCATTTCTGAATTCAGACTGCATCTCAAACATACCAATTGAAAATGTAGATTATGACAGTTGTTTAAAGTGTCCCTCTGGGATTAAAATAACTCAGTCTTTACCAACTGCTGTGTCATAATAATGGCGTGCAGGAAGACACTATTCAGCGAAGATTGCCGTCTGAAGTGAATCTTGATTTTAAGAAAGCATTAGAAATAACGTTGGCGATGGAAAGCACTTTAAGGGATTCACAAGCAATTCATGGCATGCAAAATCTCCTAGTCAGTTGGAACAGTTAGCCGAAAGTGGCATGAAATGCCGGGTCTCCACCGCGAAGTGGGAAACAGCCCCTGCTAACTGAAAAATGAGAGGAAACAGCTTAGCAACTAAAGCAAAAAACGATTTTCATCAATGTGGAAACAATCAATCTTTTAGTGACTGGCAATTTTAAAAAGTAGAATGTTATTTTTGTCACAGAAGTGGACACAGTGCTAAGCAAGATTTAAACAAGCCTCCAAACAACAAATGAGGTCCAATGAAGCCAGAAACAATCAATTCTGACATTTATTCATTATTCAACATGAAAGTTGGGAAGACAGAGCCAATTATTGTTATAGTGCAAGTGGTAAACCATTAAAAATGGAAGTAGACACACAGGTGCTTCTACCACTCTAATAGGAGAACACACGTTCAGATATTTAAATAAAGGTGATCAACAATTAAAATTGTAACAAACATTTGCCAATTTAACAATGTACACAGGCGAAGAAATCCAAGTAAAAGGTATCACCAGGGTAACTGTTCATTATAGACACCAATCAGCACAGCTACCAGTGATTGTATTAGGAGGCAGAAGACCAATCCTTCTAGGTTGAAATTGGTTGAGGGAAATTAACCTTGATCAGCCGGTGAAATTTCAAAAGGGAAAGGAAAATTTCAAACTTGGAAGAGTCCCTGTCTTGAAAATGAACAAGGCAAGGTACATCAGAAAGAGCCTGGAGAGTCCAAGGACTGCAATAAGATGAAAAAGGATTGTGAAAGCATTCAGCAACCTGAAGAAACGAAGACTGTCTTAAACAATGACATAGAAGAACAACAGAAGAAACCCAAAGACACTCTGCTGAATGACAGAATTCAAGATGAAGTGAGCGGACTCAAAATAGCGGTGGGCCCCGTTTCAGTGGCAGGGGTCAGCTGTCTGCCCGCCGCTGAGCCGGTGGGGCCTGCATGCCCACTAAGGGCAAAATTCTGCCCACTGCCTTTTTGCTGAAGCACATTGTTCTTAAATATATTAAATGTATGTTATACGCATCTCCTCACTAGAGACCTCCCATGTTGTGGGTGGGGAGGGGGTGAAAGCATCCTCCTTAAACACCGCCTGGCTCTTTCTTACCCTATCTTGTGTTGTTCCTACACCTCTATGATAATGATGCCTAACGGGATGCTATAGAAGGTCTCACTGTGGGTGGTGGTTGGGGATCGGGGATGGTGATGGGGAGGGTGGGATGCGATGCCAATGGGTGTTGGTGTTTGAGGATGAAATTCCAGTGATTTTACAGTCTCTGAAACAATCAGAGGCAAGTTTAGGTCTATGAAGATAGAATTTCAAAGAAAACAAAAATACTACAAAATGTCCTTGTCAGCAGCAGAAACAGGTACTGAGTCTCTTCACACACTTCAGGCTCAACAATGTCACAATTCTACCTGCTTCAGATAATGCAGGTACCAGTTGCACCTTATAATTCTCAGTCTCACCTACTCAGTGCTTTGTGAGATTAACAACAGCAAACTGCATTTTGCCACAATCTTTCATTATGCTAAGTGAAAGCTGTAGGTTTGATTGGCTGATTGTAGGAAGGACAATAAAGAGAGAGGGAAGTTGGGTTGCTCGAGTCTGAGGTGTAAATTGCTTCTGCCCCGTTTTATTGTCAAGTAAAGTTCTTTGCTCAGAAAGTATGCTGAAATTGTTTGCAAGTATGAAGTGCAGAATATGTGGAAGAAATCACAGAAGGATCTGAACAGTTTCAGCCAGGCATGAACGGTTCGGGCTTGCTTAATGGCGTTGCCATAATCAGAATATTTGGTCATAAAGAGAGGTAGAAAATGCATCGGGGTGGGGAAGAGATGGGGAAGGAGGAGCGGGATAACCATTTTTCCCTCACTAGTCCTTTGTTTTTCAGTGAACATGGCAGTAGGGAGATGATTAGTTTTTTCACCCACTTGCTGCCTGAGGCCCTTGCAAAATTATTTTTGAACAAGCCTCGACACAGACAGTCAATGTTTTCTTTTATTCACGGGGTGTGGATGTCGCTGATTAGGCCAGCATTTATTGCCCATCCCAAATTGCCCTTATTCAGAGGGCATTTAAGAATCAATCACATTGCTGTGGGCCTGGGGTCACATATAGGCTTCATTCCCTAAAGGACATTAGTGAACCAGATGGGTTTTTACAACAATCAACAATGGTTTCATGATCATCATCAGACTTTCAATTCCAGATTTTTATTGGATTCAAATTTCAACATCTGCCATGGTGGGATTTGAACTCAGGTCCCCAGAGCATTACCCTGGATCTCTGGATTACTAGTCCAGCAACAATACCATGACAACATCGCCTCCCTTATTGCCTCCTTTTGGATCCCTCCAAAATAGGTGTGAGTAGGTTTGCCAAGCCTTCAGGATTAGCCTAGAGTGTCCAGCAATTGAAGATCAATCTCAAGGCACTGCTGTGTGCAACCCCGGAGAAAAAGCATAGAGACATGAAAAAGGATTGATTTTTTTTTGTCATTTTCCTTGAAAATTTTTCTTTATCAGATATAAAAATATCGAAAATGGGGCGGTGGGTTGGGGGGGGTGGCGCGAGGGGGGAAAGGCTGTTTGGCTGAGAGTCAAGAATCATCCAATCGGGTAATGAGTCTTTTTCGCTTTCTAGTTGGCATAGGAAGGCAGTATGTCACTAGGATGAATGTGTTAGCCAAGTAATGGCAACAGCATAGGGGCATGTCATATGACGAAACCTCTAGCAATACATTTAATCACAGTTGGCAACTCTAGATGGAAGACAAATGTAAATATATAAATTAGGACCCAGACGACATTTTATTTCTCAGTCGCATCAGTTTCTCAGCCATCTGACAAAAGTTTACGCTCTGGATCATCGTGGCCCAATAATAAAATGTTTTTCACTTACCTGGAGGGCCTTTCCACTAGCTGATGACTTATGCAGGCTTGTGAAAAGCTGTAGCAGCGTTCCTGCTCATGGTCCAATAAAAATCCACGAGGGCCTTATTAGAAGCCATTGGATACCAGTTAATAGTCAAGGCCCCAACCTGAGTCTAGTAGGTGATTTGCCACCACCAGAACTGGCAGTGTTGAAGTCTGAAATCAGAAAGGGAACAGAGCAACAAATAGAGACATTCCTATATTGTTTCTCATCAGCTCTGTGCCGGCCTAGGAAGAATAAGTAAAATTCCCTTAATTTTTCCCTGTGTGTAGCGAGTCAGATATCAAGCTGATAGACAGTTGGATGAGTAGGCAGATATATGAACAGATAGACAGACATCCATCCTTTAAAGGAACTTTAGAATATGTCTTAGTACAGCTGGCAGAAACTTTAACCCTTTTTATTTCCTGTTTTAAATCACTGAACACAAGACATTTACTGCACATGTAACAAAATGTATATGTACAAAACACAGTAAATATATTACAACAAAAACAAAAATACCTGGAAAAACTCAGCAGGTCTGACAGCATATGCGGAGAGGGACCCAGTTGACATTTTGAGTCGGTATGACCCTTCATCCGAATTAAGACATAGAAATGAGATGAAATATATGCTGGGAGAAGGGGGTGGGACAGGAGAGCTCGATAGGGGGCCAGTGCTAGGTGGAGGCCAAGAAGAGACTGCTAAAGATGTCATAGACAAAAGGACAAAGGGGTGCTGATGGTGGTGATATTATCTAAAGGATGTGCTAATGGGGACATTAAGGGAAGCAGGCTAGTGGCAGATGGCCCTAGTGCGGGTGGGGTGGGGGGAAGGGATCAAAATGGACTAAAAGGTGGAGATGAAACAATAGGTCAAAATAAATTTTAAAATAGGAGGGAAAAGAAAAAAATATAGTTGTAAAAAAATTATAAATTATTGGAAAAAAGGGGATTGCAAAGGGGGTAGGGATGGATGAAAGAGTTCATGATCTGAAATTGCTGAATTCAATATTAAGTCCAGAAGACTGTAAAGTGACTAGTCGGAAGATGAGGTGCTGTTTTTCCCGTTTGCGTTGAGCTTCACTGGAACATTGCAACAGGCCAAGGACGGACATATGGACATGAGAGCAGGGTGGAGTGTTGAAATAGCAAGTGACAGGGAGGTAGGGGTCATGCTTGCAGATAGACAAAGCGGTCACCCAGTCTGTGTTTGGTCTCTCCAGTGTAGAGGAGACCGCATTGGGAACAGCGAATGCAGTAGACTAAATTGAGGGAAGTGCAAGTGAAATGCTACTTCACTTGAAAGTGGTGTTTGAGCCCTTGGACAGTGAGGAGGGGGGAAGAAAAGAGGCAGGGGTTGCACCTTCTGCGGTTGCATTGGAAGGTGCCGTGGAGGGGGTTGATGGAGGAGTAGACCAGGGTGTCCCGGAGGGAACGATCCCTGTGGAAAGCCACCAGGGGGGGTGAAGGGAAGATGTGTTTGGTAGTGGCATCATGCTGGAGTTGGCGGAAATGGCAGAGGATGATCCTTTGAACGCGGAGGCTGGTGGGGTGATAAATGAGGACAAGGAGGACCCTATCATGGTTCTGGGAGGGTGAGGAAGATGTGAGGGCAGATGCGCGGAAGATGGGCCAGACACAGTTGAGGACCCTGTCAAGCACCATGGGTGGAAAACCTTGGTTAAGGAAGAAGGAAGACATGTCAGAGGAGCTGTTTTTGAAAGTGGCATCATCAGAGCAGATGCGACGGAGCTGAAGGAACTGAGAGAATGGGATGGATTCCTTACAGGAAGCGGGGTGTGAGGAGCTGTAGTCGAGGTAGCTGTGGGAGTCGGTAGGCTTGTAATGGATATTGGTGGACAGTCTATCACCAAAAATTGAGACTGAGAGGTCAAGGAAGGGAAGGGAAGATCAGTGATGGATCATGTGAAAATGATGGAGGGGTGGAAATTGGAAGCAAAATTAATAATTTTTTCCAGATCCAGGCGAAAACATGAAGCAGCACCGAAGCAGTCATCAATGTACCGGAGAAAGAGTTGTGGGAGGGGGCCTGAGTAGGACTGGAACAAGGAATGTAAATATACTGCCTGTTCTGTTTTATCATGCTGTTAAATTTGGTGCTTCCTTTATGATGGCCTCGTAGTTAATAATATTGTTCATTGATTTCTTGTTTTCGAGGGCTCAAAGGACCGTACTGAATACACTTTAAAATCTTTAATGTTGATCTTTTGGAGGTCAAGTCAGATTATACACTTAACAGTGATATTGAGCTGTGTTACTGAACCAATTTAAAAACTCACAGTGTACAGACATAGTGAATTGAAATAAGAATTATCTTTGGCAAAGAAGTTTGGTGACAACTTTGGACAATCTCTTTAAAGGCCAAATTCCTGACTTTATTTGCAGAAATAGTGAAGCTGCTAGAATTAACCTTAATATCCAGGTCCAAGGGAAGGAAACAGAAGAAACGCTCAGGCCAAATGGAAACTGAATGGGTGGGTATTTAAATTGGTCACAGCAGCTTATCCCTCCAATCTTGCTGTCTTCTTATAGGTTTCAATTTTAACCTGCTCTTTTCAGCATGGTAAACAGGATTCTCCTTTAAATGTGCAGATTGGTTTCTCATGATGTTATTAGGCTCTGTCTGTAATTTTAACCTAAGACTTATGAGATGAAGTTGTATTGGTTTCCCTGCCAGCCCAGTCTGGTAGAAAGTCTGGAACTAGAAGAGCTCAGAAAGACAATTATGTGAGCCAGGAGGAATAGGAAGTTGCAATAGGAAAGCTGCCTTCTCAAGGGCAACTAGGGATGGGCAATAAATGTTGGCCCAGTCTGCGAAGCCCACATCCCCTGAATGGATTAAAAAAAATAGAGGAAAGTGAGGAAAATATTAACAAGTATTTTTTCTTATATTTCATTCAGCGTGTAAAGGAGCACTAAGAAGGGCATTCTGAGATATAGGGCAGATGTTTTAGTGCCCGTTGGCATCAGGCATGTTCAACGGCATGAGCAGAGAATATGGCAAGAAGGACAAAAATCGATTTCACAATGTTGTGAAACCACTTTGCAATCATCTGCTCTGCCTGTCAATGCCAGACCGCGTTTCCCACTGTCGGACGTTGGGAACTTCATTATAATACATCTGCATGTCATTATAAGCCTAGCTCACGGGAATCATCTCCGCACACTGGGTCAGCCAGGCACGTTGGTGTGATTGCACGCCGATGTGTTTCACAATTGTATATTAGCAATGTGCACCTGGTGAGTTGAACTTCACTTGGGACTTCGAGGTTTGTTTGCCTACCTTGCTTCAGGCGGTACTTGTGGTCATTGGTGCCAGGATTCGCACGCAGCACCACATCACTTTTAAGGGAGCTGTGGGGCAGGTGTCTACCTATCAGACCAGCCATAAGGCGGGAGTGACTTCTCAACAGCTGCAGGCTGAGGACTTGCTTCGGGAAGGGGAGAAGTGGCCTCAGGCAAGGGAAGAGGCTGCAGGGCAAGGGCTGTATGGGGGGAGGGGGTTATCCCAGGGTGTGTTGGGGGGCACAAATTGATCTGTGCAAGTGGTCTCAGGATGGTGAGGGCTGAGGAGGCAGCCTCCAGAGGAGGTGAGGTCAGATGGAGATGTGAGGGTGTATGTGAGAGAGTGAGTGGTGACGTCCCTTGAGTTGGCAAAGTGAGATGCCAATGAATATGTGATGAGCTTGTGAGTGTGTGAGTTTAGAGCGATGAGATGGTTGCCTTGCTCTGGCAGCACGAATGAGAACATTGTCTTGAGATCATCCTCTTTCTACAATGGATGGCGAATGTCTTCCATGCAGCATTATCACTGACCAGTCCAGCCACCCACCTCCCAAGCCAGAGCGGTGAAAGTGATAGGCCTCCTGCAGCCACAGCGGGGATAGAGGACATCGTGGCAGGCTGCAACGGTGTCCCAAAAGCATCTCAGAGAGGCATTACTGAATCGTAGGGCTGCAGTCTTCTTGCCTTTTGGGGCCATGTCTTCTGCGCAGCAGTCCTGAGCTGGAAGAACTGAGAGGTGTGCATGCGGCTGTGTTTTAAATATGGCACCCAGCGTGAGGAAGCAGTGAGGTGATGATGTGATGGGGGAAGCGGTGTATTTCCCGGGAATGCATGATTAATGAGGCAGGATTGACGCGAAAACCCACTATTCAGCAGTTGACTGTGAGGAAATATTGTACTGTCACAAAATGGTCCCTAATTGGGGCCTTAATTGAACTATCTAGTTGTCCATCCCCATGGAGTAGGTAGCCGATCCTAGACCCAAACTGTCCTTGGGAAATTCCCCTGGAGATGAAAATGCATCGGGAAACCATCCCCTCTCTTTGTGGCCCTTCATCAACGACCATGGGCAGATTTAAAATGCGGTAGCGGGCTTGAATAAAGATGTTTTACCCGTCGGCCACAATGGGGGATTTTCATGCTGTTTCGTCCCCTTTCCCACCTTATAAATTATGCAGTCACGGGAAACATGCTGGATCGCTAGTGGCCAGCTTCCAATTGGCCCGCCATACCGTTACCTTGCTGCTTCCTCACAGCAGGCGCCATATTTCAAATGTAGCCTGCGTGCACACTTCTCAATGGTTGCAGCCCAGGACTACTCCTGTGAAGACCTGGCCCTGAAAACCAAGAAGTGTGCAGCCCCCCCCGATTCAGTAATACACCACTGGGACTGCTTCTGGACACCATGAGGGCCCACTGCAATGTCCTCTGCCCTCCCACTCTGGCTGCAGGAAGCCCATCAGTCTCATCACTCTGCCTTGGGAGGCAGTGGCAGAGGTGGTCAGTGCCAATGCTGCACATAAGAAGTCGGCCATCCGGTGCAGAAATTGGACGAATGATCTCATCCATGCTGTGGGCCAGCTGCACAGTCCCTCAGCCTGTGGAGCTGGAGCTGCAGGGGTCACAGGAAGAGGGGATTTGGATCAGCCGGATATTCTCTGAGTCACCTGGGTGATGGCCCTGGGGTGTCAAGCTGCTGTTCCTCCTCAACCTGCCCATTCACAAGCCCATCACACATTCACTCACTGCCAGTTCAAGGGACATCACAACTCACTTCTCACACAAACCCTCACATCTCCATCTGGCCTCATCTCCTCTGGAGAGTGCCTCCTCATCCCGTCCATTGGTCCACTCAGCACACACACGTGCACACACACACACACACCTGCCATCCTTTTCATTTGGCCTGGCATATGTCTTGCTCACACTCTCTCCAACTGTCTTTATGCAGGACAAGATCACGAACAATGAAGGGTAGAGGTCCCAGAGCGGGAGTGGAGTGCCGGACATCAAGGTTCTCACTCCATTCGAGAGTCGCATGTTGGAGCTGAGCGCAGTGGATGTGGAACGTTCCTGCAATGACGGTGAGGACAGAGGCGAATACTCATGTGAGGATCCTGCACCACCTGATCCCTCTCAATATGCAACTCTGTGCTCAACGCAGCTGACAAGTACTAATAATCTCTGCTTTCTGTCCTAAATACATCCGCCACATCGCCCTCAGGCAACCTTGACCCTGAACCCAGGGCCAAGAATACCTTGGATGAGGACCCTGAGGGCAGCACAGTGGATGACCTGCCACAGCACTCACCCACACCCTCCACCAGGTCAGCAACACACACCTTGGTGGGACTTAGATGTAGAGGAGCCTCGGGATCACAATCTGGTGAGCACAGCATACAATATGTTCTACAGCAGGTGGGGGCAGGGAAATCTGAGGTAGCCAGCACTCAGAGGGCTGCTGGAATATGCTGAGTCAGATGATGAGACTATTGACTCGGTCCTCAATCAGTTGGTGGAGCTGCAAAGACAATTACGGGGCCATCAGGAAGGGATGTCTGGTGCACTCCTCAGATTGCCTCAGGGGCTTTGGAGGAGTCAGTCCACATTCAGTCTGAGGTGATAGCGCCAGCATGCCGACGCAACAAGGCTAACACTGGTAGGATGGCAGTGCCATGGAGACCTTGGTCCAGGACATTGGTCCTGCACTGCTGCATGGGCTGAACTTCATCGCTGATGCCGTAGTTGGCCTCTAACAGTGTCAACGTGAGATGGGTGTGGGACAGCTGGATCTCACTTCAGCTTCCCCTTCTCCTCAAGGAGTCAGCCAGGGGCCCTAGGGCACACATAGGGAGGAGGACCAGCAACTCGACACCCTGGGGTCATCCACACAGATGACTCAGGGAATATCTGGTCGATCCAAATCCCCTCTTCTTGTGACCCCCACAACCCCAGTTACACAGGCCAAGAAGGGTGCAGGTGGCCCACAGCAGGACACCCAAAGCAGGCCGGGGTCCTCCAGGTCTCAGAACTCCAGAGGTAGCCCAACAAAGTAATCACATACAGGCCGTCGCAGTCAGCAGGCTGCCTCCACCCCCACTGTGGATGTCGGGGGAGCACCAAGTGCCTACGAACGACCACTCTCTATAGATCTTCAGCCGCGCACAGCAGCAGGCCCAGTAGCCCCTTCATCTTGAAGGAGGTGCTCCTACCTTTGCCAAGCCAGGTGCCTCCGCTGTACTCTTCCCCTTCTTCTCTGCTCCCAGTAAGCCATGAGGCAAACTGCTAAATCACCAGGCACCATGAACCTGATGAGACATGTGGATTACTATTCACGTCCTAAGAAACTCTCTTGGTTAAGTCTGAAGGCTCCTTCACGCATGCAGGAGAGTGCTGGCCACCACTTGGATGGCCAGTGTGTAGTGCGCTTCATGGCTGCCCGAAACCCCACCCACCTCCACCCCACACCTTTTGACCAATTGGTAGCTTCAGCCAATGGACTGTTTGCTGTGCTCTCAGCTCAGGCACAGGCATTCGCCTAATCTGCAAGGCAGCACTGTTAGTTTGAACCATGAGAGACGCTGGTCCAAACCTTAATAAAGACATTGCAAGGGACTGTGTGCACTTCCACCAGTGACTGTGCCATGGTTACCTTTTGCAAGGGCATTCTACAACTTGCTAGTCAGCCAGTTGTCCTGCTACCTCCTAAAATGCACATTAATTTGCAGTCTGCCCTAAGAGGTGAAAAGTTCTGGACCATTCAATGGTACTTTCATGCTTTTGCGTTGCTCAAGTGGGCAGAAAAGCTTTAGAGGCTCCACTGCAAGCATGTCAATGGAGCTGCAGCTGAACGGTCTCAGCTGTGGAAGAATGCTCACTTTCCAAGCCTTTCCAAGTTTGTGGCCACTTCCCTGACTCCCACATGCCCGGCATATGCTTGTGTACTCCTTTTAGTCTGTGCTGCCTTGCCCCAACTCCCCTCACCCCCCACCGGCCCCACCCACATTGGAGCCGTTGCCCCGGCACCGCACTGAAAGCCAGCTGGGAAATGAGACTTTCCTGTGCTCCCCCCTGAATGCACCTTGGTGTCCCATGGGTGATGATCGTGAGCACCGCGCAAGGTTGTGTGCACTCACCTTCGAGTTCCCCTCAAAGTTCAGCTCAAAGGTTGCACGCCTACTGAAGTCACGATGACGTGGGCAGTAAATTTGAAGTGGAGGGATGATTTCAGCAATCAGGTCTTATAATGACGTGTGGCGGGGCAGAGCGGACGATCACAAACTGGTTCACGATGACAGAAAACCAGTTTTTGGCCTCCTCGCCGTATTGTCCACTCACACCTACCTTGACGCCCGTTGCCAACAGGACTAGATGATTCTGCCCCATGTCTTGTGGGGCTGGGAAAATTCAGCCCTAAGTATTGTTTTCTGGCTGTTACCATTGAAGATCTTTTTTGGAATGTATTTAATTTTCACTTTCAATATGATTTGTGTGCATTCAAACTAGAACTCTTGCATTGGTATAAAGTAGATGGCTTGGTTCCAATGCAGCAGTTATAATTAATTATATTTAATTAAATAGCATGGAATAAAAAGCTAGTACCTGTAATATTGACCATGAAACTACCAGATTGTCATAAAAAGCCATCTGGTTCACTAATGTCTGTTTGGGAAGGAAAGCTGCTGTCCTTACCTGGTCTGGCCTACATATGACTCCAGGCCCACAGCAATGTAGTAGGCTTTCAACTGCCCTTGAAATTGCCTAACAAGCCATTCAGTTGTACTCGAGATAGCAACAGCAGCTTCTCAAAGGCAGTTGGGAGGAGCAATAAAGTTTATGGAGGGTAGACAGGATGACACATTTCCACATGGGAAATATAAGAAATCATGTTTGACTAATTTATTAGAATTTTTTGAGGATGTAACAAGCAACATGGATGAAAGGGAACTTGTGAATCTGGAATACTTTGATTTCCAGGAGGCATTTTACAAGGTGCCACGTCAAAAGTTTCTACACAAAATAAGTGCTCATGATGTAGGAGTAACATATTAGCATGGATAGAGGATTGGTTAGCTTACAGGAAGTGGAGGAGGCATAAATAGGTCATTTTCAGGTTGGCAAAATGTAATGAGCGGAGTGCCACAGGGGTCAGTGCTGGGGCCTCACATATTTGGGTGAAGGTACCAAGCGTATAGTTGCTAAGTTTGTTGATGACAGAAACATAGGTAAGAAAGTAAGTTGTGAAGAGAACCTAAGGGACATATAGGTAAAGTAAGTGGGCAAAAAAATTGGCAGATGGAGTATAATGTGGGAAAATGTGAACATCTCCACTTTGGAAGACAGAATAGAAAAGCTATATTATCTTTATGGAGAGATTTGCAGAACTCTGATGTACAGAGGAATCTGAGTGTCGTAGAATATAAATCACATTTTCCTATATTATACTCCATCTGCCAGATTTTTGCCCTCTCACTCAATCCATCTATATCCATCTGCATCCTCCTTATGTTCTCTTCACAACATACTTTTCTACCTACCTTTGTGTCATCTGCAAATTGTGCTACCATGCCTTCACTCCCCTTGCCTATATCACTGATATAAGTTGTAAAAGGTTGAAGCCCTAGCACAGATTCATCAAATCCTGCCAATCAGAAAAAGACTCTTTTATGCATACTTATTGTTTTCTGCCAGCTAGCCAACCTATTATCCATGCTAATATGTTACCCCCTGCACCATAAGGTGTTATTTTCTGCAATAACCTTTGACATGGCTCCTTATCAAATGCCTTCTGGAAATCCAAGTACAGCATGTCGACAGGCTCCCCTTTATCCACAGCACATGTTAGTCCATCTAAGAACCCCACCAAATTGGTTAAACATGATTTCCCTTTCACAAAACTACGCTAACCGTTCCTTATAACTTTGAGTTTCTCTAAGTGCCCATTTATAACCTCCTTCATGATCGATTCTAACCCATGACAGACATCAAGCTAACTGGCCTATAGTTTCCTGTTTTCTGCCTCCCTTCCTTTTTGAATAGAGGGGTTATATTTGCTACTTCCAATCTGATGGAAACTTTCCAGAATCTAGCGAATTTTGGAAAATTAACACCAACGCAGCTACTACTTAATTAACCACCTCTTTTAAGACTCTAGGATGAAACCCATCAGGACCCAAAGATTTGTCAGACCGCAGGTCCTTCAGTTTGCCCAGTGCAACATCCCTAGTGTTTGCAATTTCACCAAGTTCCTCTCTTCCCTCCACCTCCTGATTTGCAGATATTACTGGAATGTTTTTTAAATCGTCTATAGTAAACACAGAAGCAAAATATTTGTTCATTTATTTTGCCATTTCTTTATTATCTACTATTAACTTCTCACTGTCACTCTCTAGAGGGCCAACACTCACTTTACTTACTCTTAATCTTTTTAAATTACTGTAGAAACTCTTGCTATCCATTTTGACATTTCTAGCTAGCTCCTCTCATACTCTAATTTCTTTCTCCTGATTAACCTTTTAGTCATTCTCTGCTATTCTTTATATCCTGAACAATCATTTGACCTGCACTTATCCTTACGCAGTTGTATGCTTTTTCCTTAAGTTTATTGCTTTCCTTAACTTCTTTAGTTAACCAAGGATGCTAGGTTCTTCCCTTAGAATTTTTCTTTACAGAAGGAATATACTTATTCTGAGTACTCTGATATATCCCCTTAAATATCGGCCACTGCTTCTCTATTGATCTATCCCATAGACTAGTGTCCCAGTTCATTCCAGCTAGCTCAGATTTCATGCCCACATTGTTGCTCTTGTTTAAGTTTAAAATACTAGTCTTAGACCTGCTCTTCTCACTTTAAATCTGGATGTAAAATTCAGTCATATTGTGGTCACTGCTACCTAGGCATCCCTTTAGTCTGAGCTCATTAATTAATCCTGTCACATTACACAATACCAAGTCTAATATAACTTGCTCTCTGATTGCTTCCAGAACATACATCAATGATCAGATAGATAAGGATGGAACGAGGTGAGAGTGGTCCCATCTAACTGGACAAGCATCCAAAGAGGTTTTAACACATTGCAAAACAGCTGCAGGAGCATCAGCAAACCTTCCTCCACTTCATGAAGAATCCAGGCAAGTCCGTCAACTTGGTGAGTAGGTATTGCTAAAGGACTCCAGGTCTTAAGTGACCATTGGGAAAGGTCATTGTTAACCAGATTGTGGATTATACAGGGTGGTATCCCAGTGGAACCAAAAGCTATTTGATTTCCAAGATTTCAGAAATTAGCAATCTTCCCAATTCTGTGAGATCCCGAGTCCCAATGATTGTTAGCATCTAGAACCTGGTTCTCAGTACCAGTGGCAAAGCTGCTGTGCATACCTTTGAGACAGCTTCCCTCATAGCAACAACACATCGTATCACCACAAACATCTTTAACTTCAGAAGACCAGACTGCTGAGTAGCCAATAGAAAAAGGTCAACCTGTCATGCGACTATCCCAGAGCTGTGGGTGGGACCAGGAGAAGAGGGAGCAAGAGAATGGCCAGCTCCATGCCATGAGACTCATAATATTTTTCAGCAGCTATTTACCTTTCACAACGAAGAACATCAGGCAGAGGTGATTAAACAAGGAAGAGGAAAACCTGTATGTTTAAAAGAGGCATGCAAAATGACAGAACCAAATAATTATAAATTATAATAAATCACCGGAATATTTGGCGTAAC
Source organism: Carcharodon carcharias (assembly GCF_017639515.1). Lineage (NCBI taxonomy): Eukaryota > Metazoa > Chordata > Chondrichthyes > Lamniformes > Lamnidae > Carcharodon > Carcharodon carcharias. The sequence goes on from NC_054467.1 coordinate 205,025,481, forward strand.
TGCTGCTTGTTGTTTGTTTCTGTTGATTTACATTAAGGTAAAGCTAATGTGCTGATGTGGAGGCTTATTTTAAGGACATGATTGACAGCTTTGAGAAGAAACGTTTTTTCTTAAGCCATAAAGGATCTTGCCCAAAGAGGCAGATTATTGATGGACTGAGACTTCCAAATAATGGTACTCTATTCACCTGTGAATGTGTGCCAAACGAGACTCTCTCACTGGTCTGGTAGTCATCAGCTTACTTGCTTCCTGTCCTTCATGGATCAAGCCTACATTATCAGCAATGTCATCATCAGGCGCTCATGCTCCCAATGGGATATCTATCATCAGCCTTTTCCTTCTTGTCAAATACATCACAAGCAGCCACAATTTGTGAAATGGTATTGGGCAAATACTGCAAGGCAAACCTTCCTTTCAGCATCCTAATACGTTGCTTAATTCCTTTCCTTATTTTCATGTGCTTCTTTGTAGTCCTGATGGTGCTACAAAGAAGTGCCATGAACTATGTGAGCAGTGGGGATCCCTTGTCAGCGAACAACCATGGCAACTGTTTCTGTTGTTGAAATATTGCTGAAACATTGGACTGCCCAAAAATGAAAGCATAATAGTTCCTAGCATAAAATAGGAAAAGGAAGTGCTGGAAATACTCAGCAAGTCTGGCAGTATCTGTGGAGAGAGGGGGAAGCAGAATTAATGTTTCAAGACAATAACATTAAATCAGAATTGGAAAAGGTTAGAGATATGATAGGTTTAAAAAAGTGCAGGGGAATGGGGAAGGGGACTTATGAATTTACTCAAATGCCCTGCACATTAATGGATAGAAGCCACTGCAGTTCATGGAGTTTTTTTTATTACAGGGATTGTATTTGGAGTTGGGTGGGATCATTAACCCTATTAGGATTGCAGAATCCAACCAATTTTAAAGATTTTCCTCATGTGGTGCTTGCACAGAAAATGCTGTTCCTTCATTGTCACTGGGTCAGAATGCTGGAACTCCATGCCCAAAGTCATTGCGGGACCACTGTCACCACAGAGACTCAGCACATCAAGCAAAATGCCCAGTGCCACCATCTCAGGGTATCTAGGCATGGAAAATAAATGAGTCCTTTGCTGTTTTGCCCATGACCCACAAAAAACATTTTTCAAAAACTCCTAGCTTAAAGAGTCACTGTACAACTGAGATTGCTTGTGGAAAATGGTGTTCACCCTGATGCACAGAAAGCCTTCTCACATTCTGCACCCTCATTGGAAAGTAATTTATTTCAAGGGAGTAACTGAGCTATAATCTGACAGAATCCCACTTTGCATCATTTCTATGATGGAGGAAGAAGAGCAGCAGGAGGCTATAAGAGAATGTTGAGAGGACAGGTAGCGTAAGAGAAGAGCCAGACATCCCGGAGCCAGACATCCTAGACCAATACTTGCAGCAAGATACATAGTCACAGGTACACTTCCTGTAAACTTTTTCAGGAGCAATGTCTCAAGAAGCTGCATTTCAGTCATGAAACTTGAGCTGTGCATAATTGTTGTAGTCCGATCTGCAAGCAACATCCACAGCGTGGGTGGCATTCACCATGGCAGCTCACAACTTGTATTCCACAGATTCATTCTAAAAAACTATAGGGGCATTTTCAGATCAGCCAGTTTACTGTACAATCCTCTATAAGACAATCATCAATCTCACCTTTGAAGGACCAACTTAATATATACAATTTTATTGCCAAGATGCAGTGCCTTTAGCAAATCAGTTGTGAAAGAAACAAATTGCACACTTTAAATAAATAATAAGCATTTCCAGTCAGCTTCAGAAAATATATTATTAAAAGGATCATTAGCTGCTTCATCGGTGCCAGATCCCCATGGAACCTTGTTCAGCCACCTGTATTGTGATGCATGTGACTTAAGGTGTTCGTGCTCTTGACTTGGGCACTGCTAATCAGTTTGGAAAAAATATATATATTCGCAGCATCAAATGGAGAAAGCAACAGGACAGCATATACAATCTATAGTTTGTTAACATATATTTTTGGGGGTTTAATCAAGTTTAAAGGTAACAAGAGTCCATTTTAGAATAACAGAATCATAGAATTACAGCCCCAAAAGAGGCCATTCAGGCCATCATGCCTGTATCCACTCCGATAAAGCTATCCACTGACTTCCAAAACCATGCCCCTTCCCTGTATTTCTCTTTAACAAAATCTTCATCTTCCTGTTTAACTAATGTTGTAGGTTCTGCTTCTACCATTCCCGGTAGATCATTTTATGTCTTAACAACCAGACTTGCTCTTTGTTCTTTAAATGTGTGTCCTTCAGTTCATAGCTCAGAATAGACAGATTTCCCCCAATTATCATATCGAAGCCTTTCACAATTTTGAACATCACTATCAAATCAATTCTTAAAATTCTTTCTTCTAAGGAAAGTAAGGAACAGGAATAGGCCATTCAGTTTCAGTCTCTAGTTTCTGCCAACCTCCTGGTAAATCTCTTCTGCAGCTGTACAATAGCCTTGTTGTTCTTCCTGAAGGAAAGTCTCCAGTAGAGTACATAATGGGTATTGCAACCTAATCCAGGAAAAATATAATTTATAGGCCATAACATCATAGACAATTCAATTGCTCACAATAAGGTCACAGATGACAAGGACTATTGGTGGAAGGATTGAAAACTGATTTAAGGTCATTGGCAAAAGAAAGAATGGTGACATGAGGGAAACGACTTCACGTGGCATGTGGTTAAGATGCACTGCCTTAGAGTGTGATGGAGGAAGGTTTAATCAAAGCATTCAAGAGGGAATTGAATTGTTATATGAAAAGGAAGAATTTGCATGCATATGGAGAGTAGGTGGGTGATTGGCACTAGGTAAATTGTTCTTATGGAGAGCCATAGTAGGCAAGAATGGTCTCCTTCTCTGCTGTAATATCTCTGTGATTCTGGTTCACGAATGAATGGAGAAGATCATTTATCAGGTAGTAGAGTGTGAGAAGGCAATGGTCAGTTGAATTCCTCAGGGTAGTGTCCTCAGCCCAACAATCTTCAGCTGCTTCATCAATGACCTTCCCTCCATCATAAGGTCAGAAATGGGGATGTTTGCTGAAGATTGCACAATGGTTCAGCACCATTCAGAGCTCCTGTGATCCTGAAGCAGTCCGTTCCCATATGCTGCAAAACCTGGACAACATTCAGGCTTGGGCTGATAAGTGGAAAGTAACGTTCGTGCTACACAAGTGTCAAACAATTGTCATCTCCAAGAAGAAAGAATCTAACCATCTCTCCTTGACATTCAATGGCATTACCATTGATGAATCCCCCACTATCAACATCCAGGGGGTTACCATTGTCCAGAAACTGAACTGCACCATCCATATAAATACAGTGACTACAGGAGCAGGTCAGATGCATGCTGATTCCTTATTAGAGTCAATTGGCAGTTATGAGGTGCTCACTTATTGCATAGTGGGAGTCGCTGAGGCGCCAGACAAGATCATTTTTGATGGTGAAGCCAACCCATGGGGTTGTTGTTACTCTTCTGGAAGGCCCATCCAAAAAAGGTGTAGCCATCACCTTACTCTTTCAGTTGGCCTTTTCCTGCACACCATGTCTCACTTAGGGCAGCAATGTTGTTATCAAAGCTCCTGAGATCCTGAACTGTGATGGTGGTGCGGCACTCAGGTCAGTCACAGTTGGGGTTTTCCGTAAGGGCCCTGACTTACATTCCAGGTCCCAAACTTGATTTGATGAGTGGGAGATAGTTGATGCACTGGTTTTAATTTTCATAAATTCCCTAGATTCAGGGAAGTTTCCATTAGATTGGAAAATAGCAAACACAACTCCTTTATTCAGAATGGGAGGGAGACAGAAAGCAAGAGACTATAGGTCAGTTAGCCCAACATCTGTCATTGGGAAAATGTTGAAAGCTATTACTGAAGATGTTATAGCAGGGCATTTAGAAAAATTCAATGCAATCAGGCAGAGTCAACATGGTTTTGTAAAATGGAAATCACGTTTAACCAATTTATTGAAAATCTTTGAAGGAATCACATGTGCTGTGGATAAAGGGGAACCAGTGGGTGGACAGTACTTAGATTTCCAGAAGGCATTTGATAAAATGCCACATCAAAGGTTATTACAGAAGATAAAAGCACGTGGTGTAGGGGGTAACATATTGGCATGGATAGAAGATTGGCTAGCTAACAGGAAACAGAGAGTTGGCATAAATGGTTCTTTTTCTGGTTGCCAGGATATGATGAGGGGTTTGCCGCAGGGATCAGTGCTGGGGCCTCAACTTTTTACAATTTATTTAAATAACTCGGATGAAGGGACTGAAGGAATGGTTGCTAAATTTGCTGACACACAAAGATAGGTAGGAAAGTAAATTGTGAAGAGGACATAAGGAGGCTACAAAGGGACATAGATTGGTTAAGTGAGTGGACAAAGCTCTGACAAATGGAGTATAATGTGGGCAAATGTGAAATTGTTTATTTTGGCAGGAAGAATAACAAAGAAGCCTATTATCTAAATGGTGAGAGATTGCAGAGCTCTGAGATTCAGAGGGATCTGGGAATCTTAATGCATGAATCACAAAAAGGTAATTAGGAATGCTAATGTAACGTTATCACTTATTGTGAGGGGAATTTATTACAAATGTAGGGAGGTTATGCTTCAGTTGTACAGGGCATTGATGGAACCACATCTGGAGTATTGTATACAGTACTGGTCTCCTTATTTAAAGAAAGATGAAAATGCATTAGAAGCAGTTCAGAGAATGTTTACTAGGCCAATACCAGGGATGGGTGGATTGTCTTATAAGGAAACACTGGGCAGGTTAGGCTTATATCCAGTGGAATTTAGAAGAGTAAGAGGCAACTTAATTGAAACCTTTAAGATCCTGAGGTATGTTGACAGGGTGGGTGTGGAGATGGTGTTTCCTTTTTTGGGAGAATCTAGAACTAGGGTTCACTGTTCAAAAATAAGGGGTCGCTCATTTGAGACAGAGATCAGGAGAAATGTTTTCTCAGAGGGTTGAGAGCCTTTGGAACTCTCTTTCTCAAAAGGTGTTGGGAGCAGAGTCTTTGCCTATTTTTAAGGCAGAGCTAGATAAATTCTTGATTAACAAAGGAGCGAAAGGTTATCAGGGGAAGGCAGGGATGTGGGGTTGAAGTTACATTCAGATCGGCCATGATATTTTTAAACGGGAGGGCAGGTTCAAGGAGCCAATTGGCTTACTTCTGCTCCTAATTCTTATGTTCGTATGTAAGACGCCTGTACATGAGTTCTTTTTTAAAGTGGGGTGGTTGTTGCATGCTGATCACCACATGGTCTGGGCAGAGTGGGGCCTTGGTCCAATAGCAAGGGGGTTCCAGGGTGATTGGAGGCCATGCTCTATGCATGATCTGCATAGTCACAGACTAGCATAGTCTGTGCATGATCATATGCAGGAAACATTGGACAGGCTAGGCTTGTATCCACTGGAAATTAGAAGAGTTAAGAAGTGACTTAACTGAAACCTTTAAGATCCTGAGGCATCTTGACAAGGTAGATGTTTCCCCCTGTGGGAGAATCTACAACTGGGGGCGGAATCGTCCCAGATTTGCACTAAGTGTGGTAGCAGGTGGGAAAAAGTACAATTCACTCACTGGCCGCAATGGCAGCTTTTCACGCTGTATGGTCCTATTCCCACCTCATTAATCATGCCTTCCCGGGAAACTCGCCAGGTGACTGGCAGGGCGGCGTCTAATTGCCCCCCCCCCCCCCCCCCCCCCCCCCCCCCCCCCGCTACCACTAAACCAGGCACCATATTTAAAGGCTGCCTCTACAAAGAGCTAGCAATCTTCAACGGATAAGAAGCTATTGGGAACTGCATGGCTGCCAAAAGGAAGAAACATGCTGCCTCCAGATTTATTGATGCCTCCCTTGAGCGCCTACTGGATGCAGTGGAGGCCCGCTGTGATGTCCTCGACTACCACTCTGGGTGAAGGCCAGCATGCAAGGTGACAAATCCAGCATGGGAGGTGGTGGCATCTGTGGTCAGCACCAATGCCCTGCAAAAGAGGACAGTGCCAAACAAGAATGAATCATCTCTGCTCTGCCAGGGTAAGTCATTCTTCTCATCACTTTCAACTCACACACATTCAAACCCATCACACATCCACAGGGATCTCACTCATTGCCAGTTCAAGGGATATTACCATTCACTCTCTAACATACAGCTTCATTGTCCTCATTCCATCCGTGGGACCACTCACCACCCACACACGCATAATTATCATTTGGCCTGGCAGGAATCCTACTTACACTATCTTCATCTGTTTTCATGCAGGACAAATTGGTGCACAACAAAAGGGAGAAGTCACAGACTGGTGGAGGAATGCCTGAAATCAAGGTCCTCACAGACTTAGAAAATAGAGTTATCCAGTTGGCTGGCAAAGATCTGGACCGGTCCTGTGCTGACAGTGAGGTCAGCGGTGCTCCACCAAGTGAGACTCCAGCAGTGCAACATCCATCAGACAACCATGCCATGAGTGATGACCTTTCACAGGCCACTGCCATGCATTAATTATCTCCCCTTGCTTTTGCAGGCCACAATTGGAAAACAGCAAAGAGGGCCCAGAAGTCAGGGCCTCCAGTCAAGCCCTCAAGATGCCTCAGAAGAGGAATCTGCTGAAACCATCATTGAAAACCCATCACAGTGCTCATTCACACTGTCTACCAGTGCAGAGACACACACACTCTGGTGGGACCAAGCTTTAGAATAGCTTTGGGGTCACAATCTGGTGAGCGCATCGCACTGTCTGATCCACAGCAGGTGGCAGCAAGGACATTCCAGGTTTCTGACACTCAGAGGACTGCTGGAGACCAGAAATCTGCTGAGACTGAGTTAGATGACCAGCCTTTGGACTTGCTCATACCTCAGTTGCTGTGTGGGTGGACACTCCATGCCAGTGGCTCTGAAGGTCACAGTGGTCCTCAACCTCTGTGCGTTTGGCTCTTTCCAGGGGTTAGTGGGGGATCTTTGTGGAGTGTCCCAATCAGCTGTCCACAGTTGTCAAGCTGGTGACCGATGATCTGTTCAGGTGGGAAATTACATTTATTCATTTCCATATGGACAAGGCCAACCAGGCTGAGTAAGCCAGAGGGGTTGCAGTGATTGCTGGCTTCCCCTGCATCCAGGGTGCAATCGACTGCATACATGTGGCCATCAAGGAACCAGCAGGTCAGTAGGGTGCCTTTGTCAACAGGAAGGGCTTCTATTCGAAGAACATCCAGATTGTTTGTGACCACAGAGCACAGATTCTGCAACTTTGTGCAAGTTACCCTGGCAACTCCCATGATGCTTACATCCTCAGACACTCACAGGTGCCAAGGCTGTTCACTGCGCCAGCTCAACTGAATGGATGGCTGTTGGGTGCCTCCACAAAGGCAGTGATAGAGAGGGCCATAGATCTTCTGAAGATGCACTTCCGATGCCTGGACCATTTAGGGAAGCACTACAATACACCACTGTTGGTGGTTGGATGCTGCATTCTCCACAACCTGGAACTGGCAAGGGGGGACCCACTGGAGGAAGAGGATCTTGAGGCAGCTCCACAGGCCACAGAGGATGAATCCAGTGGTGAGTCAGAAGAGGAGCCCACAGAGGAGAACATTGAGGACATGGAGGAAGACCTTTGGATTCTTCAGGGAGGCAGGTCCGATGTTCTTTCAGCTAGGCTGCCAAAACTCTGCTTCCACCTCATGCCAGAGCTGCTGCCTCCATCCTGGATATTTAAAATCATCCTATCCTTTGAACCCAAAGGCTACTCAGTGCCTGTGCAATAAAGTTTTGAGCCATTCACGTCCAGCATGAGATACTGGTGTGTCCTGCACCTACAAAACAAATGAAGTATACTCAGGCCGTTAAGACAAAAGCAAAATTTATATCATGTTGGCACTCACATCAAATGAACATAACAATATCTGGTGTTAATGGTCACACCAGTAAATATATTAACAAAACATGGCACAACAGAAGATCACCTATGAAAAGTTTCTCTCGTGCTCACAGTGCCTTAAACTTACGTTTGCAAGTGCTGCATCTTGTTGCCCCCCACCCCCAACCCCTCTCACTAGCACCAGCATTAGAGGCAGCCTGTTGAATGTGCTGCCGTATTGGCCTCGATGACCTTGGCAGCTGTCCTCTGGCCAGTGGAGCCTGTGGTGGTCCCATCTGGGAGGGAGTGGCCAATGCCATGGCTGGCATCTCCCCAGTCATCACAGCCTTATCAGATGCCATGGTCACTGGCAGAGGGGTGGCCGTCATCCAGAGCACCCTGAAAGGAGCCCACAGAGCACCCTGAAAGGAGCCCGCAGAGACGACAAGCAGTTCATGCGCCAACACGAGGTCATTCTGGACCTCCCTGCTCACCATTATTGAACAGACAGGAAACTAGGTGCCTCATCATCTCCCATAATGACAGTGTGCTCCTGAGGTCATTGCCTGTGTGAGGGCTTGCAGGTCCGATTCTGTTCCTGGAGTTGCTGCTCCTTGAGAGTCGCCACTCTCTCAATGGGGGAGGCACTGCGCTCACTGATGAGGGTCAACGCAGTTCTCATGCTCCACACGGACTCCTCCACAACAGAGACCATGGCACGCAGATCCTCATGAATCTCTGTCAGATCCTCCTGCACATCCAGCTGAACATCCAGCATCTGCCCCATAATGGACGACTGCAGAGGCTCATCATCTGCATTCGAATCAGCATCGTCCTGGTCTCCAGCATTCCCCTGACTGCCAACGCCATTGGCACTCTCTGCGTCTGCCTGCTCACCAAGTGAGTGTTAAGTGCCATCACTGCTATGCACCAACATTCTAGCCAACAATCTATTGCTCACTGAGGAGCTGGTATCTGCACTGGTGCTTGGTGCAGAGAGTGGGTGTGATGCAGGTACATCTAAAGCCCAGTGGTTCTCTGGCGTCACGGTTGGCTCCTCGGTGTCCTGTGTTCATGGGCGAGCTGGCGATTTTAGAGGAGAACAACAGCATGTCATTAGTTTAAGTCATCACACTGTCACTGTGCATGCCAGGTGCCCTGGTGAGTCAGTGGAGGTCTGCATCATGGTGCTATCATTTTTCAATGATCAATGGGGACTCCAGGTTTGAGGATCCCATTAAAGAAGAGACTACACAAGAATGTTTGCACAATCCAACACTCTCACCTCTGTGCACTGCACTCATACCTCTCCATGAGTGGCTGACCGAGGTGGGTGGTGGCATTCCATCTAAGACATCCATCTCGTACCTCATCAGAATGAGGAAGTTTGAGAGGGTCTCCTCCTGTCTAAGTTCTTTCATTGGTGTTATGAGTTCTCTTCTCCTGAAATGATAAAGGAGCATTGATTTGTCTACTCTGTACCTGCAGCGCCCCCAAAACCCTGGGACACCTTACAGGGTTCATCCAAGCCCTCAACCCAAAAGGCACTCAGGCCAAGCAGCCAGGGTTTACCTTGGCGCCGGTGTCAGTGACAGCTGGCACTCAGACTCTAACACCTTTTAGCTCCACGGGGGACAGCCAGCCTTTAACACTTCTCCACACTGATCCATGCCAACTCGGCACCCATCCTTGCTGAGTCCAGCAGGTCGTTGAACCTTTTGCAGCACCGCACCCATGTGCACGGCACAACATTGTGGCCGCTGACCTTGGCTGCCACCTCCTCCCAGGCTCTTTTGGTCGGGTGCAGTGGCTTCCTCCTGCCAACCCTGTGTACTAGAGGGTCCGCCTGATACTGACCTCCTCTACAAGGACTGTGGGCCACTCACCCAAGAAACAGGGGGCTGAATGCCCAGCCGACTTACCTTCCCGCCTGATGTGTTCAGCCGCTGGTGGGGCCACAGTTTGAATGAAATGGTTTCCTGGACAGACTTTAAAGATTCTCCCCTGACAACCTTCAGGGACTTGCCTCTGCTGCTTTTAAAATGCCTGCCAGTTTGCGATTGGACCCGGCGCCCAACAGGCTTGTGCCCCTGGCTGGTCCTTCCCGACCATTGAGTTTCATACTGGGTGGACCTTAATTGCCAATCCAGCGTGAAATTGGATTTGCAACACCGCTGTGGTCAGGGGCGTATTTCACATCCACTTCCACTCCCGCCAACTTGGCACACATGCCAAGTGTGAAATTCAGGCCATAGCATTTGTGGCCTTTGAGAGGCACTTACTATCCTGCCCCTTGAGACAGTGACTCTTTATGCGTTTACAACATTTCAAGCCAGGGGCCTAACCTTGGTATTTACACCTTGGACTTTGCTCTCTCTGCCTCTGCGTGCCTTGCATCCATTCTTACCTTGCTGCCTGGACCCATTATTACCCTAAATACCTAATACCATATAATTACCTTAGAAGTCCAGCTGTTCCAACTCACATGTTCCAACACTCATTGAATGGCAAGGTGGGTGGCAAAAAAGACATACAGGGGCTTCAAGCCTAGAACTATCATCTTGTAGGTCTGCTGGAGGTCAATATTCTGATTACAAAGATCCCTTGAGAGTTTACTAGCAGAATGTTTGTTTTTACTGTCCAGCCATTTACACTGCATGTTCCCAATCTAATGATTTTTAACTAACAGCAAACAATAAATGAAGCTGCCCAATCTTGTGTTGAAATTACTTAATTTGACACCATCAAGCAGTGGAAATGAGCTACATTAATGGTGAAGGGTTCTCAAAATTCCCACATTTTTCATATCATCAACAAGGATATGACATTTGGACTTTTAAACTGCTGAGTTAAGTGTAAAACCCTGCAGACCGGAGGCTAGGCCCATGAAGGCCTGGAACTGGACATGTCCAGACTTGTTAAGTGCAGTGTATTTTTTTTGCTTGAAACAAGACAACGAAAGGAGACAGAATACACATTCTTCCCTTTAAAACAATCAAACCAGGGAAAGACTTCATGTTATACGAAACTAAAACTCATCAAACTCTTGTATAAATAATCACTATTAACTACTAAGCCAGGAAGGCACAATCAATGCAATTATGCGAACCCATCAATACTCCACACATACAATGGCGTTCAGTTCAAAACTAGTTTGGGGGCAGGAAGACAATGATAAACATCATGCGAGCCTATTAAAAGCAACGAGACAACAATCACATGGGGAAGCCCACCAAAATTAAACAAAAAACTAACCTTGATTTGAATTCCGACAAGAAATTCAAAAGACAGTATAACTGGCCCAGTCAGTTACGAAGGAGAGAGCGAGAAACCAGCAAGCTGGAGGGTGGGCAGTTGGAAGCGGTTGAAGCAGAGTTTAAGCAGGGAGCTGAGCCAAGCAGAGGAAGGAGATCTGGAGGTTTGCAGGCCCGCAGGCAACATCACGGCAAGGGGCACGGGGTGGCAGGCTCAACCAAAGACAACAAGGCCGCAACCGCACCCTCCATGAAGATCAACCACCCACAACCGCGTCTTCCACCCAACTGAAGAACCTTCACAAATTCCACAGACCAGGACCATGTGGGGATGGCAGGCCCCAGAGTACACAAAGAGCGTACCCCAAAACTGCAACCGGCTTACCTGGCTGGATTTCGAACTGTCAAGGAACCCTGGGTTGGTGAGCATGATCCCTGACCTCTCCTAGTTCAGTTTAGTTAGGTTTTGGGGGTGGGACAAGGGTAAGGGGATTAGTAGTGTGATTTTCCCCCGTTATGCCGTGTGGTCCCCAGTCTTAACTAAGTGAACTTTGTAAGTCTATATAATCTCAGTGTAATCCTAATGTTATAAATTCATTTGTGACTTCAATAAACACAGTCTTTTTCTTGCACCAAAACCAGTTGCCTGCTGCACTTTGTCACAACCCCCTACAATGGTGGCAGTAAATGGTGGGGAATGGGGACAAAAGTGAAAGTATTAAGAATCAATAGGCTCAAGTTTCCAAATGGGGAAGCTCAGATAAAAACACTTGTCAAGGTAGTTCTTGAGTGCGGTGTAACTACACTAGGAATAGCCTGTTTAAGATAAATAAGTATTCCTTGACTTTGTCAATCAGATGTCCCTCCCTAAACTTGACTCTCCATTTCGGTCTCATCCTTTAACTTACTTAATCAAACCTTTAGTCATTCCTCCTACTATCTCTTATTTTGACCCACAGTTCATGTTTCTTTATTTATTATGCTTCTGTGCATTGCCATTGGACACCTTTTCCATTTATGGATGCTTCATAATTGCCAGGTTTATTGCTGAGTCCCACTAACAAGCAAAGTTGAAATTTAGTCCTGTTGATTGGTCCTTCAAATCTATTAATAAATAACATTGTATATTACTAACTGTAGGGGCCACAGTCTCACAACCGTTATGATTGTAAATAACTGGATTTCTTCATTGTGAAATAGGACAAGAAATCCAGTTAAAGACCAATTGTGCCAATTTAGAACAGTGTTTCTATTCCTCAAGTTTCCACTCAAATTTGTTTCATACACCTGTATGCAAAATCTCCCATGAACCAATGTAATCAGGCAGCATTTTAAAAGATAACTTTTAAAAAGAATTTTGCTGTTAAATGTTTTCCTTCATATATTTAAAAGCGGTAAGTAACTTGGTAAAGTTTGATTTACAAAGCTGAAACAGGTCAAAAAATAAGCATTTTTAATCTGTTAAACCACCATCTCTGAATAAGTAAATTATTAAAATTCACTTTTAAAAATACGTGTGAATAATTGGAATACATCAGTCAGTTTCTTACTAAATTAAAACAAAACTCAAGCTTTTAAGCATACCTTTTAGTGTCTTTGCACACAAAAGAATCAGCTTTATTTTTAAAGCCGCTCTGATGGCCTGCAAACAAGCACAATCAGTGGGAACTCCCAGTGGTGATTAATTCACCTTTGAGAGTGGGGAGGGCAGGGGGCATGTCCAAGCTAGTAGGCGTGGCCTACTTTTAGCACAGTCTTTTTAAAACTAGTGCAAAACAACATGGAAACTGGAGCTGCACTGAGCCAGGCCAAATTTTCTAAAGAGAATTCTCAAAAAGAAGTCCTGAGATCAGCTACAATGCATTGTGCTGACCTATCCTTGATCAAACCCTGGCATCACTGCTGTTGAATGAATCAAGCAATGCCAGCTAGCACAACAATGAAAGTAAAATATCTTCCTTTCTATGTATATGTCCAACTTATAGTGCCGATGCTGAAACACACGTATTGACTTGAGTTTGGTATTAGGTTGTGCTAACAACAAATTAGGATAGTAATTTGGTAGTACAGAAGTTGAGTAATGCTGAGAAAGAGACAATGTCCAAGCTTTCTGTCTTGGATTTATCAGGATACTTTGCAAGAATACCAACATAAGGAGAAAACAATAATTTATACTGTATGTGGAGAAGTGTTGATTGGTTGGCAATTGGTGTTGCCATGGAGAATGCACCAGTAAACTGCCAAACATTGTTAAAAATTCAACCAGTCAGCTTGATTCTGATGGCCAAGACATTGCCCTGGGGAGTGAGTCAGCAAATGGCTGTCACTTATTTTAAAAACAAAAAAACTGCGGATGCTGGAAATCCAAAACAAAAACAGAATTACCTGGAAAAACTCAGCAGGTCTGGCAGCATCGGCGGAGAAGAAAAGAGTTGACGTTTCGAGTCTTCATGACCCTTCGACAGAACTTGAGTTCGAGTCCAAGAAAGAGTTGAAATATAAGCTGGTTTAAGGTGTGTGTGTGGGGGGCGGAGAGATAGAGAGACAGAGAGGTGGAGGGGGGGGGGGGTGTGGTTGTAGGGACAAACAATCAGTGATAGAAGCAGATCATCAAAAGATGTCAACGACAATAGTACAATAGAACACATAGGTGTTAAAGTTAAAGTTGGTGATATTATCTAAACAAATGTGCTAATTAAGAATGGATGGTAGGGCACTCAAGGTATAGCTCTAGTGGGGTTTTTTTTTATTATATAATGGAAATAGGTGGGAAAAGGAAAATCTTTATAATTTATTGGAAAAAAAAGGGAAGGGGGAAACAGAAAGGGACTGGGGATGGGGGAGGGAGCTCACGACCTAAAGTTGTTGAATTCAATATTCAGTCCGGAAGGCTGTAAAGTCCCTAGTCGGAAGATGAGGTGTTGTTCCTCCAGTTTGTGTTGGGCTTCACTGGAACAATGCAGCAAGCCAAGGACAGACATGTGGGCAAGAGAGCAGGGTGGAGTGTTAAAATGGCAAGCGACAGGGAGGTTTGGGTCTTGCGGACAGACCGCAGGTGTTCTGCAAAGCGGTCGCCCAGTTTACGTTTGGTCTCTCCAATGTAGAGGAGACCACATTGGGAGCAACGAATGCAGTAGACTAAATTGGGGGAAATGCAAGTGAAATGCTGCTTCACTTGAAAGGAGTGTTTGGGTCCTTGGACGGTGAGGAGAGAGGAAGTGAAGGGGCAGATGTTGCATCTTTTGCGTGGGCATGGGGTGGTGCCATAGGAGGGGGTTGAGGAGTAGGGGGTGATGGAGGAGTGGACCAGGGTGTCCCGGAGGGAGCGATCCCTACGGAATGCCGATAAGGGGGGTGAAGGGAAGATGTGTTTGGTGGTGGCATCATGCTGGAGTTGGCAGAAATGGCGGAGGATGATCCTTTGAATGCGGAGGCTGGTGGGGTGATAAGTGAGGACAAGGGGGACCCTATCATGTTTCTGGGAGGGAGGAGAAGGCATGAGGGCGGTTGCGCAGGAGATGGGCCGGACACGGTTGAGGGCCCTGTCAACGACCGTGGGTGGAAAACCTCGGTTAAGGAAGAAGGAGGACATGTCAGAGGAACTGATTTTGAATGTAGCATCATCGGAACAGATGCGACGGAGGCGAAGGAACTGAGAGAATGGGATGGAGTCCTTACAGGAAGCGGGGTGTGAGGAGCTGTAGTCGAGATAGCTGTGGGAGTCGGTGGGTTTGTAATGGATATTGGTGGACAGTCTATCACCAGAGATTGAGACAGAGAGGTCAAGGAAGGGAAGGGAAGTGTCAGAGATGGACCACGTGAAAATGATGGAGGGGTGGAGATCGGAAGCAAAATTAATAAATTTTTCCAAGTTCCGATGAGAGCATGAAGCGGCACCGAAGTAATCATCGATGTACCGGAGAAAGAGTTGTGGAATGGGGCCGGAGTAGGACTGGAACAAGGAATGTTCCACATACCCCATAAAGAGACAGGCATAGCTGGGGCCCATGCGGGTACCCATAGCCACACCTTTTATGTGGAGGAAGTGAGAGGAGTTGAAGGAGAAATTGTTCAGCGTGAGAACAAGTTCAGCCAGATGGAGGAGAGTAGTGGTGGATGGGGATTGTTCGGGCCTCTGTCCGAGGAAGAAGCTAAGGGCCCTCAGACCATCCTGGTGGGGGATGGAGGTGTAGAGGGATTGGACGTCCATGGTGAAGAGGAAGCGGTTGGGGCGAGGGAACTGGAAATTGTTGATGTGATGTAAGGTGTCAGAGGAATCACGGATGTAGGTGGGAAGGGACTGGACAAGGGGAGAGGGAAGGGAGTCAAGATAACGAGAAATGAGTTCTGTGGGGCAGGAGCAAGCTGAGACGATCGGCCTACCGGGGCAGTTCTGTTTGTGGATATTGGGTAGGAGATAGAAGCGGGCCGTCCGAGGTTGGGCGACTATCAGGTTGGAAGCTGTGGGAGGGAGATCCCCAGAGGAGATGAGGTCAGTGACAGTCCTGGAAACAATGGCTTGATGTTCAGAGGAACCCCTCCTATGGCACCACCCCTTGCCCACGCAAAAGATGCAACACCTGCCCCTTCACTTCCTCTCTCCTCACCGTCCAAGGATCCAAACACTCCTTTCAAGTGAAGCAGCATTTCACTTGCATTTCCCCCAACTTAGTCTACTGCATTCGTTGCTCCCAATGTGGTCTCCTCTACATTGGAGAGACCAAACGTAAACTGGGCGACCGCTTTGCAGAACACCTGCGGTCTGTCCGCAAGAATGACCCGAACCTCCCTGTCGCTTGCCATTTTAACACTCCACCCTGCTCCCTTGCCCACATGCCTGTCCTTGACTTGCTGCATTGTTCCAGTGAAGCCCAACGCAAACTGGAGGAACAACACCTCATCTTCCGACTAGGGACTTTACAGCCTTCCGGACTGAATATTGAATTCAACAACTTTAGGTCGTGAGCTCCCTCCCCCATCCCCATCCCCTTTCTGTTTCCCCCTTCCCTTTTTTTTTCCAATAAATTATAAAGATTTTCCTTTTCCTACCTATTTCCATTATATAATAAAAAAAACCCACTAGAGCTATACCTTGAGTGCCCTACCATCCATTCTTACTTAGCAAATTCGTTTAGATAATATCACCAACTTTAACTTTAACACCTATGTGTTCTATTGTACTATTGTCATTGACATATTTTGATGATCTGCTTCTATCACTGCTTGTTTGTCCCTACAACCACACCACCCCCCCTCCACCTCTCTGTCTCTCTATCTCTCCGCCCCCCACACACACACCTTAAACCAGCTTATATTTCAACTCTTTCTTGGACTCGAACTCAAGTTCTGTCGAAGGATCATGAGGACTCGAAACGCCAACTCTTTTCTTCTCCGCCGATGCTGCCAGACCTGCTGAGTTTTTCCAGGTAATTCTGTTTTTGTTTTGGATTTCCAGCATCCGCAGTTTTTTTTGTTTTTATCTCTGTGTTTAATTGACTGCCACTGCTCTTCAAGAAATGCCTACCTCCTTGAAGAAGTTCTGTTCCTCTCTGCGACAAGATTTCCGTATCTCTCTGTTGTCTTGCTCACCTTGCTTGCTTTCCATTTCCCTCCTAGTGTTTGACAAGGTGTTTACTAAAACCCGCTTTCACAGCCATATCTCCTTTCTCAGTGACTGTCTCCGTCTCCGACTTACCCCACGTGGATTTCAACTGAAATTCCACCCCTCATGTTTCGAACCCACTCAGGATTTCGGGTATTTCCGGGACATAAAACATTTCTAGGACTGCTGTTCCCATCACATTCTGAAATCCACACTCAGTGCCATGCGCCGCCATATGAACACACTCGACCTCTCCCTCCAGCAGCACCGCCGTACCCTTTTTCAAAGCTGCGCGTGCCCCCAGTTTCATTTTATCCTTCGGCTCATCCGACGCGTCAACAAGAAACCTTTTCTCTTTCTCTCAAGTGCTAAGGAACGCAAGCTCCAACAACTCATCGACACCAACACCCATCTAGGACCCTCCACCCCTGCCTGTCCCTCCGTCCCCACCCTTTCTTCCAATCCCAACCCCAGCCGTGTATTCACTATACCCCCTGACCTTCCCCTCTCCGATGCTGAACGTTCAGTGCTCAGCAAAGGACTTAGTTTCATACCCTTACGCCCACACCTCAATGAATTTCGGGCTCGGCATGATACTGAACTCTTCTTCCGCCGTCTTCGTCTCCGGGCTCACTTCTTTGGGCAGGAGTCCTCTTCCAGTTCAACGGATCCTTTTACCCATCTCCAATATTCTCCCTCCATCTGGACCCCTCCCTCTGGATTCTTACCTTCTCTCAATCTTTTCATTGAGAACTGTCGGCGCGACATTAGTCGTCTCAATTTCTCTGCTCCTCTCACCCATTCTAACCTGTCTCTCTCTGAACTTACTGCACTCCATTCTCTCAGGTTCAACCCTGAAATTGTCTTCAAACCCGCTGACAAGGGTGGTGCTGTTGTTGTCTGGCACACTGACCTCTACCTCGCGGAGGCTGAGCGTCAACTCACAGACACTTCCTCCTACCTCTCCCTGGACCATGACCCCACCACTGAACATCAAGCCATTGTTTCCAGGACTGTCACTGACCTCATCTCCTCTGGGGATCTCCCTCCCACAGCTTCCAACCTGATAGTCGCCCAACCTCGGACGGCCCGCTTCTATCTCCTACCCAAAATCCACAAACAGAACTGCCCCGGTAGACCGATCGTCTCAGCTTGCTCCTGCCCCACAGAACTCATTTCTCGTTATCTTGACTCCCTTCTCTCTCCCCTTGTCCTGTCCCTTCCCACCTACATCCGTGATTCCTCTGACACCTTACGTCACATCAACAATTTCCAGTTCCCCGGCCCCAACCGCTTCCTCTTCACCATGGACGTCCAATCCCTCTACACCTCCATCCCCCACCAGGATGGTCTGAGGGCCCTTAGCTTCTTCCTCGAACAGAGGCCCGAACAATCCCCATCCACCACTACTCTCCTCCATCTGGCTGAACTTGTTCTCACGCTGAACAATTTCTCCTTCAACTCCTCTCACTTCCTCCAAATAAAAGGTGTGGCTATGGGTACCTGCATGGGCCCCAGCTATGCCTGTCTCTTTATGGGGTATGTGGAACATTCCTTGTTCCAGTCCTACTCCGGCCCCCTTCCACAACTCTTTCTCCGGTACATCGATGATTACTTCGGTGCCGCTTCATGCTCTCATCGGAACTTGGAAAAATTTATTAATTTTGCTTCCAATCTCCACCCCTCCATCATTTTCACGTGGTCCATCTCTGACACTTCCCTTCCCTTCCTTGACCTCTCTGTCTCAATCTCTGGTGATAGACTGTCCACCAATATCCATTACAAACCCACCGACTCCCACAGCTATCTCGACTACAGCTCCTCACACCCCGCTTCCTGTAAGGACTCCATCCCATTCTCTCAGTTCCTTCGCCTCCGTTGTATCTGTTCCGATGATGCTACATTCAAAAACAGTTCCTCTGACATGTCCTCCTTCTTCCTTAACCGAGGTTTTCCACCCACGGTCGTTGACAGGGCCCTCAACCGTGTCCGGCCCGTCTCCCGCGCATCCGCCCTCATGACTTCTCCTCCCTCCCAGAAACATGATAGGGTCCCCCTTGTCCTCACTTATCACCCCACCAGCCTCCGCATTCAAAGGATCATCCTCCGCCATTTCTGCCAACTCCAGCATGATGCCACCACCAAACACATCTTCCCTTCACCCCCCTTATCGGCATTCCGTAGGGATCGCTCCCTCCGGGACACCCTGGTCCACTCCTCCATCACCCCCTACTCCTCAACCCCCTCCTATGGCACCACCCCATGCCCACGCAAAAGATGCAACATCTGCCCCTTCACTTCCTCTCTCCTCACCGTCCAAGGACCCAAACACTCCTTTCAAGTGAAGCAGCATTTCACTTGCATTTCCCCCAACTTAGTCTACTGCATTCGTTGCTCCCAATGTGGTCTCCTCTACATTGGAGAGACCAAACGTAAACTGGGCGACCACTTTGCAGAACACCTGCGGTCTGTCCGCAAGAATGACCCAAGAACCTCCCTGTCGCTTGCCATTTTAACACTCCACCCTGCTCTCTTGCCCACATGTCTGTCCTTGGCTTGCTGCATTGTTCCAGTGAAGCCCAACGCAAACTGGAGGAACAACACCTCATCTTCCAACTAGGGACCTTACAGCCTTCCGGACTGAATATTGAATTCAACAACTTTAGGTCATGAGCTCCCTCCCCCATCCCCACTCCCTTTCTGTTTCCCCCTTCCCTTTTTTTTTCCAATAAATTATAAAGATTTTCCTTTTCCCACCTATTTCCATTATATAATAATAAAAAAAAACTCCACTAGAGCTATACCTTGAGTGCCCTACCATCCATTCTTAATTAGCACATTTGTTTAGATAATATCACCAACTTTAACTTTAACACCTATGTGTTCTATTGTACTATTGTCGTTGACATTTTTTGATGATCTGCTTCTATCACTGCTTGTTTGTCCCTACAACCACACCCCCCCCCCTCCACCTCTCTGTCTCTCTATCTCTCCGCCCCCCACACACACACCTTAAACCAGCTTATATTTCAACTCTTTCTTGGACTCGAACTCAAGTTCTGTCGAAGGGTCATGAGGACTCGAAACGTCAACTCTTTTCTTCTCCGCCGATGCTGCCAGACCTGCTGAGTTTTTCCAGGTAATTCTGTTTTTGTTTTGTCACTTATTTTGTTTAGCTGAAACAGGCAAAATGTGTGCACCTGTTCTTTCTATCTGAAAAGAACTGGCCCTGTGCATTAACATATCTAGCTTCCAGTGTACACAAATGTGCCATGCTGTGAGCCTGTCTGACAATCTTAAATTGGTTGCCAGTGTAATTCTTAGCACACTGAGGATTATTCAGCAAATGTTGTCCATTCGCTGAATCATGTCTAATGTTGGACACTGTGTTTTGAGTTTTGCAAGCATAGGTTTGCTGGGTAGTCTGTACCCTGACCTTTGCGAACTGTGGCTGGCACATGCTGTTTGATATAATCCATCAGTCTTTGGGGCATACAGCCTACATACCTAGCATCACACTGGCACTGAAATTCATATACCATATTATTCATTTGTGTGCTGGGCAGAACATCTTTTTGGCTTGATGGCAGCATCCTCAATGCTTGGCAGTTAACTGTCAGTCACCATCACGGGTGCATTCTCCATGGCAATGCCACTTGCCAACGAATCAGCTCTTCACATACAGTATAAGTTGTTGTTTTCCCCTTATTTTGGTATTCTTGCAAAATGATCTGATGAGTACAAGACAAACAGCTTTGGCATGTCTCTTTTTCAGCAATAACAAATTAGTAATGATGTCAGAACAAATGATAGGTCATCAAGCTGAAATATTAACTCTGTTTCTCTGTCAACATATACCTGACCTATGGGACATTTTCCACACTTCCTGTTATTAATTAGAATTTATTTTCCTAAAACAATTGCGCTTCCAACTGATACTTCACTTACAGCAAACAGCATGGGAATTATTTTTGGGTTTCCAATGATGTACTTCGATTTGTGAGGAAGGCATTTTTGGGGGACAAGTAAAGTAGATGTGACTACTTCTGAGGCAGTTATTGGGCCTTCTTTCCTCCACTGGAGTGGTGCCACTGCTGCACCCCTACTGGTGCAATTTGCCTGCCCTAGTATGCAAATAACTCCATCCCTGTAATCCCTCCTAACGTTGATGAGTTTAAGTTTTCATTAACTTTTCCTGGAGGAAT
This sequence comes from Carcharodon carcharias, assembly GCF_017639515.1. Classification (NCBI taxonomy): domain Eukaryota; kingdom Metazoa; phylum Chordata; class Chondrichthyes; order Lamniformes; family Lamnidae; genus Carcharodon; species Carcharodon carcharias. The sequence continues at coordinate 205,046,449 of NC_054467.1, forward strand.
GGATAAATTGGAATTCAGGCCCTCTATATTTTTTCTCCCTTTTGACATTTCCTTCCTTTCGATCTTGCCTTTACTTGCTTACTTCACCGCCATATAATCTTTGCAACAACTACCAATGTTTTACAATCATTTATCAGCCTATTAAAAAGACTCAATATTTCCTTTAATCAATAAATGCATCTAGTTTCTTTAAGTGCCCCCATTCTAAATTGGACCATGGACACTTAAGAGCTCAAATCTCCATGATTTTCCAATTGCCTCCCTTTCCCGTAGTCATACTGCCTGCGCACGACACCAACGGTTCAATAAGTTTATTTATGCAATATGCTCAGTCCTCATCTGCTGGCGCTGACAGTGAAGTGTCCATTGTTGTCCAAAACACATTTTCCAGGAAATCCAATATCGGCCTTGTATTTGTGATTATGCATTGCAACTTAATATAGTTCTGCATATTGATCTTAATGATCAATTGATCTGTAAAACATATTCTATTTTTTCATTCCTAATTGGGAATACATTTCTGACAGAGATTTATTCATACTTCTCTCATAATAATAAGCTAACAGCACCCTCTGCACTCGCAACTGGAAATTTTCTCATTTCTGTTTTAATGGATTAAGTAGTGGAAAAGTTATAAATATCAAATATTTTTAAGGATGTAAGGAAGGCTTTGTGTTAAAGGCAGTTTGGGGGCCTTATCCAAGGAAGAGGTTAACCTATGGGCTGCCCAGATCTGTACATACTTCGACAAATGCATCAGACCTTTCTTTTTATCTTCCCTTTTATTTCCTTAGTTCCTTCTTTTCCCTTTTTCTCATTGGGGCAGGATTTGCAAGTGAGGGGTGAGATCTAGTTGAGATCCCCATACACCATGGAGTTTTAACCCCATGGTGTGCTTGTTTTATTTTCCTCAGCAGGATTCCCACCCAGAAGCTAGCCTGATTGACAGGCTTCTCTCTCTTTTGGGAGGGGAATGTTACAGGAGAGGCCACAGCCCAAGAGCAGAAAAGTTTGTGCTGCTATGGCAGAGATTGTGATGGGGTGAGGATTGGGAATGGGGGGTGGGTACAACCTGGCTTGGAGGGGGTGATTGCGGAGCATTGGAGACAAAACGGAATACACATGGGAGTGGTGGTGGGGTGATCGGTAGGGGTTTAGTGTTCCCGAGGTTTGTAGGGGCCTGATCACAGGAGGGAAAGAAGCAAGTTAGTTTGGGGACCTGGGGAGAAGCATTTCTATTACTCCTGGCCCAAAAGCAGTGCGGGAAAGGTAGTTACCTGATCCATTCAGCAATCCTCACCTCCCTTTAGCTGCTGGTTTTCCCGAGACCCAAGAACCCAGGCCAGCCAGAATTAAAGCTGGAAGGGTGATAAGCTGTGAGGCATATAGCATCATTCAAATATTTAAATGAACAATACACATCCTGTGACTGGGTGAATACTTATTCCCCATCCCACTTTGATTAAAACCAGAAGTGGGTGAATACAAGACTAGCTGGGTTTGGTTTGTGAGTTTTGCAGTTTAGTACCCAACCTGACCCAAATCTACCTTTATGGGGAGGTTAACATTCACTCAATGTGTAATTGTTATAATGGAAGACAGGAATCATTCATGGAGTAGTATAATTTATATTCTATTTAAAGTGTTAAACCATGTTCAGCTCTATGCAGTGTGGCCTTTGCAATTTCTTGCTAACCTAAAGCTTTGTTTTAATCATAGAATCATAGAATTGAATCACAGAATGGTTACAGTAAAGAAGGAGGCTATTTGGCTCATTGTGTCTGTGCTGGCTCTCTGACACAGCACCTTACCCAATGCCAATCCCCTGCTTTTTGTTCATAGCTCTGCAATTTTTTTCCCTCTTCAGATAATGATCCAAGCCTCTGTTGAGAGCCATAATTGACCCTGCCTCCACCATACTCTAAGGCGGTGCATTCCAGATTCTAACCATTTGCTCCATGAAGAGGTTTATCTTACCATTGTTTCTTTTGCCAAACACCAGAAAATCAGCGTCCTCTGTGTTCCATCCTTTCACCAATGGGAACTAGTGAAAACCATTTCTCCTACCTACTCTGTCTAAATCCCTCATGATTTTGAATACCTCTATCAAATCCCCTTCTCTTCTCCTAGCAGAACAGTCCCAGATTCTCCAATCCATCTTTGGAACTGAATTTCCTCATCCCTGGAACCATTCCTAATTGTGGCTGAACCAGCGTTTTGTACAGGATTATCATAACTTCCTTGCTTTTATATTCTATGCCCTGATTTATCAAGCCCAGGGTCCCATATGCTTTGTTAACCACTCTTGCAACTTGCCCTGCCACTTTCAATGATTTGTGCACATATACACCCAAGTCCCTCTTATCCTGCACCCCCTTTACAGTTGTAGCCTTTACTTAATATTGTTTATCCTATTCTTCCTATCAAAATGAATCGCTTCACATTTCTCTGCATTAAATTTCATATTCATAAACTCCATTGTTCTCACACGGGAGATTATTAATAATTTGCTTTGTTTCTTTAATCCATTCAAATTTGGCAAAGATTCAATTGCTTTCATTATATCTTTAGGGAAAAAAATGAGGCTGGAGACTGGACAGTTCTCATATTCTTTCATGTATTGGTCAGAAAGAGACAAGAGACAAGATTTGCTGAGTTAATCTCCTGCTGCATATATAACCCTTCCAGTGACAAAGGATCTCAGAAAATCATACCCAAAGTATAAATAGAAGACAGAAGGTAAGAGCTAATTGTAATCCATGAGGAAGACACAAACAACTGGCAGAAGGTACAGAGAAACTACAAAGAACCAAACCGTGACATTCAAATCATTATAATTGATCACAATTAGCTGTCATTGACTCAATTGGTAACACTCTTTCCTCTGGGTCAAAAGGTTATCAGCTGAAGTTCCACACCAGATTTGAACACAGAATCTAAATGTGTACATTGGTGAAATACTTAAAAAGGTGTCTTGTGGCTAATGGAGGTGCTGAGATCATTGGACATAGTGTGTATTGCAGCAATCAACAATGGATTTAAGTGTATTTAAGACCAAGATAGATAGGTTCTTGATTGGTAAGGGGATCAAAGGTTATGGGGAGAATGTGGGAGAATGGGGTTGAGATACTTATCAGCCATGATTGAATGGTGGAGGAGACTCGATGGGCCGAATAGCCTAATTTCTGCTCCTAAGTCTTATGGTTTTATGGATGATCTTGAGAGAACACAGGTACACCAAGGCTTTGGGCAATGCAATGGTTGATGATGTGGAACAAAGGAGTAATGTATTGTGCACTCAGGGAGGGCAGGACGCCCGCCATACACTTGTAGAGGGCAGTGGCAAGCGATGCCCATGGTGGAATTCCAGGAGTGTAGCTTCAAGAATATGGATGCAATACAGGGAGAAGTTTAATGATCTCACACTAGTGGTCAAGGCAATATCTATATGCTTCTTCTCATTCTCACACACTTAGCATGGTTGCAAGACTCAAACAAACATTTCACAGCACGCACACATTGCCAGTGATTTAACCTTTCACATGAAGTGTATGATGGACCAGGCTACAGAAGAAGGCTGATGGGTATAGACACCCAAATGCTTGATGCACTTGAAAACTTGTGTTAATGTCAAGGAGCATGGAGGAGAAAACCTGGCAGAGAGCTTTGCAAAGAGCTTGGAGCACATCCCCTCCATCATGGAACAGGTGACTAACTCCACCAGCCCACTTGTAGAATCAACCAGGATGCATCATCTCTGGCGGCTGATAGCTCAGCTTTCTTTACAATACAAGCAGCATCTATCCAACATCTGAGTGCTGCAGTTAAAGCTCAGACTGATGCCATCATGTGTCTTGATGTGAGTGTGCTAAGAGGTTTCCAGGGTGTCACAGGGGTGTCACACACTCCAGCAATCTTCTTCAATAGAGCTGTTCGCTAAAGACCCTCTTTGGAAATGAGACAGCCCTTCTCCCTGCTCCCTCTCCCTCTTCTTGCAGCCTGCCTTGCTCTGTGTGACCGCACATCCTTCTCAGTGTTATGCACAATACTATGAGGAAGCTCTACTAATCCACCAATGTTTGGGATCAATTGCTTTTTGCACAAGCCTTTGAGTTATCAAAACAAAACTTCAGTATCAACCTGACCCTGTATATTATTAACTTTTACCAAGCATGGAAAAACACATAAAATTTTAAATTTGCAACTACAGGACAATACAATTCAGCAACTAATCTATAAGTAGTTTAAGTAGCCCTGGTGTGTGGTCTGTCATGCTGTCGAATGTGTTCAATTGTGGGAGATTAAGTGAGGGTGTAGGCTGGAGCATGGAATTCATAAAGGGCATCACTGGTGTCAAATTAGAGTTACAAGCTGATTGATGTCAAGATCTGCCTGATCTGCATGCTGCCAGCAGCTGTTAGGTGTGCTCGTGCTAATCTCTTTACAAATATGGCATCCTGCATATTTGACTACAGTGTGCTTGCACATGAACAGGGGAGAGAGTTTATCCTGACTGGGACACAGCCAGAGTGAGTGTGGGTATTGGCAATTTGGTGCACAGTGGGAATTCAGTGCATGGGGAAGAGGTGTTCTTTGCATTTTTTCCTTGCTATCCAACTTCTTAACTCTTCAGAGAGTGGTTTTACCCTGCTGCAGCAGTAGACGCTACAAGGGAAAGTAGTGGGTAAGGTCGGGTAAGTATTTACTACTTTAATTACTTCTAGTTTAAAGTCTTTGTGTGGTTTATAGTTTATATATTCTGTGGTAATGAGGATCAGGAAAGAAGTGCCCTAGAGTAACTGATTTAAAAGGTTTAAAGGGATAAGTCATGGCAGGAGAGCTGAAAGGCATGGTGTGCTCCTCATGCTCCAAGTGGAAAGCCTGGAAAGTTCCCAGTGCCCGGGACTAGCATGTGTGCAGGAAGTGTGTCCAGGTGCAGCTCCTGGAAGCTCGGGTTTCAGAGCTGGAACGGCAGGTGGGGACTTGGTGGAGCATCTGTGAGTTTGAGAACATCATGGATAACACGTTTAGAGAGATGGTCACACCGCAGATGAAGGGACTTGCGGAAGGAAGGGAATGGGTGACCACCAGGCAGTCCAAGAGAAACAGGCAAGTAGTTCAGGAGTCCCCTGGGGTCCTGCTCGCAAATCGGTATTCCACTCTGGAGGCTAATGAGGCCGCTGGTTCCTCCAGGGAGTGCAGGCACAAACAAGCTTCTGGCACCACAAGCAGCCTGTCTGTACAGGAGGGGAGGAAGGGAGGAAGAGCAACAGTAATAGGGGATTCTATAGTTAGGGGAACAGATAATTGCCATTGTGGCTGTCAATGTGACTCCAGGATGGTGTGTTACCTCTCTGGTGCCAGGACCTGGTATGTCACTGAGTGGCTGCAGGGCATCCTGAAGGGGGAGGGTGATAAGGCAGAGGTCATGGTTGGTACCAATGACATAGGTAGAAATAGGGGCAAGGTCTTGCATCAAGAATTCAGGGAGTTAGGCAGTAGATTAAAAAGCAAGACCTCTCGGGTTATAATCTCTGGATTACTCTGGATGCCACATGCTAGCAAGCTCAGAAATAGGAGAACAGCGCAGATGAATACATGGCTTAAGAGTTGGTGCAGGAGGGAAGGTTTTAGATTCCTGGATCACTGGGATCATTTCTGGGGAAGGTGGGACCTGTACAAGCTGGACGGTCTACATCTGAACCAGAGCGGGACTAACATCCTTGCAGGTGGGCTTGCTAGTGCTGTTGGGAGGAGTTTAAACTAATTCGGCAGTGGGGGGAGGACACAGAATGTTAGCAGAATAGGGACACATCATAATACAGTTAAACAATCAAGTCAGAGGGAGTACATCTGCATTAAGTTTCAAGGGAGTAAGGCAAGGCTGGATGGCCTCTACTTTAATGCCAAGAGTATGACAGGTAAAAAGGGATGAGTTAAGGGTGAGGATTGATACGTGTAATTGTGAAGTAGTAGCCAACAATGAGACGTGGTTGAGGGAGGGGCAGGGTTGACAACTCAACATTTCGGGATATAGAATCTTCAGGCGAGGGTTGGGGCGGGGGGGGGCGGTAAAAGAGGAGGAGGCATTGCATTATTAGTTAAGGAGTCGGTCACTGCAGTAAGGAGAGATGATATCTCGGTGGGGGCATCGAATGAAGCTTTGTGGGTAGAGCTTAGGAATAAAAAAGGGACAGCCACATTGTTTATTATAGATACCCAGATACTCAGCGGGAAATTGAGGAGCAAATATGTGCATAATTCGCAGAGGTGTGTAAAAACAATAACAATAGGCTAATTATATTAGGTGATTTCAACTTTCCCAACATTATTTGGGATAGACATAGTGTTAAGGGCTTGGATGGAGTGGATTTCTTGAACTAGTACAGGAGAACTTTTTAGGTCAATATGTAGAGGGTCCAACAAGGAACGGCACAGTGCTGGACCTAATTCTGGGGAATGAAGCTGGACAAGTGGCTGAGGTGGTGGTGGGGGAGCATTTTAGTGATAGTGACCACAACATGGTACAATTTAAGCTTTTTATGGACAAAGAAATAGACAAGTTGCAAAAAAATATTTTGGATTGGGGGAGAGTGGATTTTAGTAAAATAAAGCAGGATCTGGCCAAGGTAGACTAGGAACATCTACTTGTGGAGAAATCTACAGAGGAGCAGTGGGTGGGTTTCAAAAAGGAAATGAGGAGGGTACAGGCTCAACATGTTCCCTCTAGGGTGATAGGCAGGAGTAACAAGCCCAGAGAACCATGGATGACCAGAGATATTCAGGATACGATGAGAAGGCAAAGAGAGGCTCTTAGCAGGTCCAAGGGGAGCAAATCAGCGGAAGAATTCGTGGAGTACAGAAAATGTAAGGTGGAGCTTAAGAAAGCAATTCGGAGATCAAAGAGGGGATATGAGAAAGCCCTGGCTGGGAAAAGTAGGGAAAAGCCCAAGGTATTCTATAAGTATATCAATGGGAAAGAGTAGGGCCCATTAGGGACCAAGGGAGCAATCGATGGGTGGAGCCAGAGGACATCGGTAGAGTGTTGAACAAATGCTTCACATCCATCTTCACCCAAGGGAATGAGGATGAAAGTATGGAACTCGGGGAGAGAGACTGCGAGGTTTTTGAGCAAATTGATATAGGGAGTGACAAGGTATTGGAGATGTTAGCAGGCTTAAAAGTGGACCAATCTCCAGGTCCAGAAGATTTGTGTCCCAGACTGCTGGGGGAGGCAAGGGAAGAGATCGCAGGGGCTCTGACACAAATTTGTAATCCCTCTCTGGTCATGGGGGAGGTGCTAAAGGACTGGAGAACAGCTTTTGTGGTTCCGCTATTTAAGAAAGGTTGTAGAGAGAAGCCAGTCAACTAAAGGCCAGTGAGTCTCACGGCAGAGGTAGGCAAACTATTGGAGAAAATTCTGAAGGAGAGAATCTATCTCCACTTGAAGAGGCAAGGTTTGATCAGGGATAGTCAGCATGGCTTTGTCAGAGGGAGGTCATGCCTAACGAATTTGATTGAATTTTTTGAGGAGGTGACCAGGTGTGTAGATGATGGTAGTGTAGTTGATGTAGTTTATATGGATTTCAGCTAAGCCTTTGACAAGGCCCCACATGGGAGACTTCTCAAGAAGGCAAATGCACATGGGATACAGGGTGATTTGATAAGGTGGGTTCAATATTGGCTTAGTTGTAGGAGACAGAGGGTGATGACAGAAGGATGCTTTAGTGACGAGAAGCCAGTGTCCAGTGGTGTACCACAGGGATCTGTGCTGGGTCCCCTATTATTCGTCATTTATATAAATGACATAGATGACTATGTGGGGGGTAGGATTAATAAGTTTGCGGATGACACAAAGATTGGCCGGGTGGTTAACAGTGAGGTTGAGTGTCTTGGCCTACAGGAAGATATAGACGGGATGGTCAAATGGGCAAATAAGTGGCAGATGGAATTTAACCCTGAAAAGCGTGAGGTGATACACTGGGAAGGAGTAATTTGACAATGAGGTATTCAATGAATGGCATGACACTAGGAAGTTCTGAGGTACAAAGGGGCTTTGGCGTGTGTGTTCATAGATCTCTCAAGGTGGAGGGGCATGTTAGTGGGGTGGTGAAAAAGGCATATGGGACACTTGCCTTTATGAATCGCTTCCTGGGAGGATGGTGGAGGCGGGTTGCCTCACATCCTTTGAAAAGTACCTGGATGAGCACTTGGCATGTTATAACATTCAAGGTTATGAGCCAATTGCTGGTAAATGGGATTAGATAGGTAAGTCAGGTGTTTCTCACGGGTCGGAGCAGACTTAATGGGCCGAAGGGCCTCTTCTGCTCTGTGTGATTGTGTGCTATTTCCTGTCAGAAATGTATGCATGTCACAGATACCATTTTGATCAGTTAAAAGGCCTCCTAGTGCCCCAAAACTGGGACCACACTTTTTTGATACATGGGTAAATGCTTTGGAAACCAATGTCCAATTTTGGATCATGATGCTTGAATTGGATTACAAATACATATAGAACCCTGGAAGTTTGTGTCCAGTTCTTTGTGAAGCATTTTGAGCACTGATGATATTAAGTATGGAATTTAATAGGAAATAACATAAAGGATGGCTGAGAATGAAGGTTGAGGAAGATGACCATAAGTTTCCATTAAGCATTACAATAGACCAGGCTTTTGCTAGGTAATAGACAGATACAGCTTCTTGTGAACTGTGATAAAATGAACTGTGAAAAAGGGAATCCATTTGTGTTCAAGGGACACATGTAAGGCTTAAGAATAAGACTATATGAGGCAACTGAAATCCTCAAAGTGCAAAAAATAATTCAGAGCAAAGTTCAGCTTTTAGTTTAAGGGGTAGAAACTGTTCAAATTGAAACTATTCAGCTAACTACTGTTTCTAAAGCAGGAATGAAAAGGGAATGCAACTAAATAAATAATTTGTGGTGTAACCTAATTAGGGCACAACTGTATTTTATTCTGTACAGATGCCAAACCTTCAAGTAACTGGAAAGTTAAAATGTACCGTTTTTTAAGTAGCAGAACACTGGGTGGAACATAAGTTACGGGGGTGAAATCTATGGAAAAGAGGGTAAAATGAAGTATAAAATGGCCTGTTGCTTAATTATTATCTCACTTTCTATTACCACCAAAGAACAATCTCACCCGCATAGAATTTCAAAATGACCGAGAGGCATATTGAACATCATCTTTGAAAATAGGCAATTATGTATGTTATTGGGCCATTACAGCACAAGTTAGCCTAACCTCTATGGTTGAAATGGCACAATCGCAAAGCCATTAATGATTGCACTGATCTGTTTCAAAATGATATCCTGGAGGAAGGAAGTCACCTTGTGGATTTCCCTAGTCAATTTTTATTGACAAGCCACTAAGTGCAATTCCAGTTGCAAATCTACCTCCTCTTTTATTCACTGTCTCTTCTTTGATCCCTTCCCCTGCCCTACCCATTTCCCTCCCCCACCTTTAACCTCTGAAAACTTGGAGTAAAACTTAAGAAGATCTTGTATTCATATAGCACCTTTCATGATCACAGGATGTCCAAGCACTTTACAGCCAAAGAAGTGCCTTTGAAACATGCTGTAATTGAAGATAAGATGTTATTTGTGGGTGCCTTTATAATCCAACTGTTGTGTCTGTACAAGATGGCTTCAATTTGCACCTTTGGCAAAGCTTTCAGTGCATGGGAAGGTGAAACAAGTTACACTGATGCTCTAGATATAGAACAAATGCAGGCCTAGTTAGGTTCCTCTGTAATAATATGTAATTGTTGTGATAAGTTTCATGTTTTGACAATGTAAATTGTATGTGCTTGAGGTAAGCTTTGCCTTACTCTGTGTCAATTGTAGGGGATTGTTCAGTTGTTTGCCTTTCACTTTATTTTAATAAAACTTTTCTTTTTCACTTCGATGTGACCAATGCGTTCAAAGTATAAATGATGGAACAGAGGTAGCTGGATAGTCTAGTTACATCTGAGAGGCAAACAGTAGGCCACAAGGATGATTACACTGCAAATTTAGAAACATCAAAATTGATTAGAAATACTAAATCATTTTACTGATTAAAGCAAATTTAATTAAAGATTTCCATTTAAAGCTACTGATGTCAGTTCCTCATGGAGAAACCATATTTACTAAAAATAGTACAAGATTTTAAAATAGCATATCAATCTCATGTTACATTTATAAATTATCTTACAATGGTATTTTGTTAACCATATTGATAAGCATATTGTTTTAAAATCATAGATTTTATAATAATTTAATTAATGTTTGTATAAACATGTCACCTTACCAGTTATCACTGTGATACCAGTGAAAAGCCATTCCCAAAGTAAGCACAGAACAGAGAATTGGTGCTGCAGTATTGTATTCCTATCCTTTAAACTCTATATTGTCATGACAGCAGACCTTAGCCCAAATTACTTACAAGCATATTGAACTTTAAAGTAAGACATTTTTTTTAAAGGACATACAAGCAAAAGCTGGCTGAGACTTTAAAGTAACCACTGGCTGGAAAATTCTTATATGGATCACACTTGACCAACCAGTCCAGAGAATGGAATGTCACACCTAAAAAAAGGTGGCAGAGCCTAATTCAGACAGAAACACTGCAAAGGAAAAATTGCAATGCAAAAACTGTGGTTGCGGAGGCTGATTACCATCTTATGTGATTTATATCCCTGACTGTGGACATGATGTGAATTGAAAAGAAAGCAGATCTAGGCGAAAGACATGTCTGAGTTTTCCCTTCCAGGAATTCACAAGGAAATGGGTTGAAAACCAACAGCTGCCCTGGTCTGTGTGCTAGATTTGGTCTTCCAGGCCTGGTGTGTGAGGGTATCTGTGAAGATCACAGCTGAAATATATCAACTATGCAAGCCTGTGCTTGCAGGTAAAAAAATCTCTCTCTGATTGCCGGAAGCAATCAAAAGTCAGCAAAGTCACAGTCAAAAAAGAAACAAAACAATTGCTTTCAGCTAGCCTGCAGAACCAAGAATCTCCAAACCAGCTGCTCATCTGCCAAAGTCAGCTTTACCGGAATCATCCAACTTAACGGCTGCAACGTTTCACCATCTACTCCTCACAGACAAACCAAAGATTGATTCATATATATTTTTTTAACTTTTATTTCTGGACTCACTTCTCATTTCTAATCTGTGTGTATGTGTGTTGCATTTTTTTCTCTCTCATGTTTAAGTAACTAATAAACTCACTCTTTCTTTAACTCAAAGAAAGCCTGGTTAAAATGGTTCCTTCTAAATCATAAATACATTTGGATTGGGAAAAGGTATCCACGAGGGAAAGTATCTTTTTGTCAAATGAACCTTGTTTTGATCAACCAAAGGGGTTAAATGAAGAATGGGACCCAGTTCCGCCCTCCTCAGCTGGGCGCACAACAATTTGGGGTACCTCATCAGGGATCATAACAAATTGTTGGGAGCGGTCTCTCCTGACGACCAGTCATAACAGTATGTATATTGGCTTAGGCTCCTGCTGTAATTTTCGTGAGTTCCACCAGACATGTCATAGAACAGAATTTTCCTGTTGGTGTGTGGAGGCAGGCACTATGAGTTCGGATGCACGCCCGCCATTAATTAACCGGCCAGGTAAGGCCCTTGAGGCAGCAATTGAATATGATTTTTCGCAGCCCATGCGATCTTCACAAGGGCGCAACGGGGAGGCGGGTAGGAGACATTTGTATAAACCTCATCCATGGTGGGATAAGAGGGGTGAGTGTGGTGACGAATGTGATCTTTCAGGTATTTAAGTGTGAAAGTTACTTATACTTACCTCTGTGAGCAGGAATACTTCAAAACTCATACCAGCTGCTTCAGGTCAGGACTCTATAGTAAAGATCATTTTTGGGGCCTGCAGCTTTCAGGAACCCTTCCCTTAGCCTGGAAATGGGAGTTGTGCTCTTCACTGGAGGCACCTCCTCTGTGGAGGAAGGGAGGGCCAGAAGGGGAATGAGGGCAGGAGTCCACATTCAGCCTCCAGGGGAGCCACATTTGCAATGAGAGGTGCAGGCACAAGGGGCGCAGGGCCAACAGGAAGTTCAAGGCAGAAGGTGCCATAGAAAAGTACCCTGCTGCCAGGGTATACAGGTGGCGAAGCAGCTACCTCAATATGTCTGAGGTGCAGTGTCGAAGGAGGCTCCATCTCTCAAGGGAGAAAGTCACCTCCATTTTTCAGATGATAGGCCCTGAGATCTCTGCAAACTTTGTGGGTGGACACCCCATGCCAGTGGCTCTAAAGGTCACAGCTGCTCTCAACTGCTATGTCTCCAGCTGTTTCCAGGGGTTGATGGGTGATCTCTGCGGAGTCTCCCAATCAGCTGTCCACACTTGTGTCAAGCAGGTGACAGATGCTCTATTCAGTTTGCATTGAATTTCATCCACTACAGCTGGGATGAGACCAGCCAAACAGAGTGAGCCAGAGGCTTTACAGTGATTGCTGGCTTCCCCCGCGTCCAGGGTGCTATCGACTGCACACATGTGGCCATCAAGGCACCAGCGGGTGAGCCCAGTGCCTTTATCAACAGGAAGGGCTTCCACTCCATGAACGTGCAGATAGTGTGTGATCACAAGCTGCAGGTTCTACAAGTCTGTGCAAGAAACCCAGGCAGCTCCAATGATGCTTACATCCTCAGACACTCCCAGGTGCCGGGGCTCTTCAGTGCTCCAGCCCAGCTGGATGGATTGCTGCTGGGTGACAAGGGCTATCCCCTCAAAAGGTGGCTCATAATGCCTCTCCGCCATCCAAGAACAGAAGCTGAGCAGCGGTACAATAGGAGCCACACCTCCACAAGGGCTGTGGTGGAGAGAACCATCGGTCTTCTCAAGATGCACTTCCGATGCCTGGACCGCTCAGGGGGCGCACTCCAGTACCCCACAGATCATGTGTCGGTGATAGTGGTTGCATGCTACGCTCTCTGCAATCTTGCGCTAGAAAGGGGGGATGCAGTGAATGAGGAAGACGTAGACGAAGCTGACCCAGCTACACACGAGGTGTCCAGCAGTGAGTCCGAGGATGAGAATGCACAGGAGAACACTGAGGGGGTAGACGCTGACCCGGGACTACTCCAGGGAGGCAGGGACACCCGGGAGGCTTTAATCCAAAGAACCTTCAGCTAGCCCACCACAGATGGACCTTCAACACACGCCAGGACTGTAGGCTCCATACTTGATACCTGAGTAGTGGATAGTGACATTAACTAAGGCCCTTGTCGATAAAACTCAATGTCAAACAATTCATTCATAGCATCAATGGTGTTGGCTCACTTGCAGAAGTAAGGAACTATTTTGAGGTTTGGCAACATGTCAAAATTTATTGAGGGAACAAATGTAACTTCATAAACCAAAAAAAAGGTGTTGGACTTCACACCAAGTCTTCAATAAACTACTATGGGCCAACGTAAAAGCACCAGTGAGAAATCTGTAGTGTGCCTAAGGTGCCTTAAATTTACGCTTACGAGTGCTACGTCTAGGTTCTGTCCCCTTGCTGGCACTGGTACCTGAGGCAGCCTGCTCACTGTGCTGCCCTATTGGCCTCAGTGACCTTAGCAGACATCCTCTGGCTCATGGAGCTGTTGATGGCCCCTCCTGGGATGGAGCGGCCAGTTCCACAGCTGGCTGCGCCTCACCGGAGCCTCATCGGATGCCACGGTCACTGGCAGAGGGGAGGAGGAAGTGCTTCCCTCATCCGGAGCGCCCTGAGAGGAGCCCGCAGAGATGACAGGCAGCTGCTGCGCCGACATGAGGTCACTTCAGACCACCCTGCTCACCGTAGATGGATGGGCACCGAGCTGGGATACATGGTGCCCAAACCATCTCCCACATGGGCAATGATGAGCTGAGGTCAATGCTGCTATGAGGGCTTGCAGGTCCGAGCGCAACCCCAGGAGGCCCTGATTGTTCCCCTGGAGAAGCCTCTCCACAAGAGTTGTCACTCTTTCCATGGAGGATGCATGGTGCTCAGCCATGAGGCTCATTGCATCGGTGATGCTCCACATGGACTCCTCCAGCACGGGCACCATGCCTCACATATCCTCATGTATCTCCACCAGATCCTCCTGCATACCCTGCTGCACTTCCAGTGTTTGCTGCCTCATGGACAACTCCAGAGGCACATCATCAGCCACCAATCAAGCACATGCCTGGTATCCAGCAGTCCTCTGACTGCCAGCACCCTGGGCACTCTCTGTCTCTGCCCGCACCTCAAGCGAGTGTGAAGTGCCCTCACCGTCAAGCCCCGGGCCACTGGCCGAAGATCTAATTCCCACCAAGGTGCTAGTATCTGCATTGGTGCCTGTCTGGCAGAGATGGTGTGACGCTGGTGAGTGGATTTCCCCTGGGGCCTCAGGGGTGAGAGGTGGCGCCTCTGCCTCCTCCTCCTGGCCCTGCTCCGGTGATGCTGAAAGGAAGAACAAGGATATTCAATTATTTAAAGTGCAGACAATGTCAACTTGCATGCCGTTCCCCCGGATCATTTTGTGCTCATCCTTCCATAATCAATGGTCAGCCCATGTTGCTAACTTCAATCACTGAGCATTCAGCAGTGCCATGGCTGCTGGGACACACATGGTGACCTGAGTGCTCGCCAAACATACCTCCCTGTGGCACCCCAGCCTCACCACCACCTGTGGACCTGCGTGCATGACGCCTCTCCAGATCCATGGCCTGCTGCTCGTAAGGTGTTAGGATCGACAACTGGGCCTCGCCTCCGACAGTCCACATCCGCTCTGCAGAATTGTGTGTAGTCTTCTCCTGAAGAAGAAAGAAGAGCGTTGATTAGTCCAGCCTACACCTGAATTCCCATTGCATCCCTGCCAAATGACCAAAGTGGGACATTGCAGGACTCTAGTTCTTTGTTAGCCTGCAGCTGCCACACACTCACCCAAACAAGAACCCCCTTACTGAAATGCTGCCTCCTTCACATGTGGCAACACAAGGTGTTACTTTGCTAAGCAATGAGGCACATGCTTGTGCAAAGACCAGCAGATGGATTGGTGCCCCACCACCTGGGGTGCCCCAGCACCCTGACTTTGACATACTTCCCATTTCCAGCACTCTGCCTAGGTGCAGATCCTTGATTTTCACCCCCATTCTATACTTTGAGTGTCAGTGCCACACATGCTGCGGATGCAGAACACATCCTAGCTCAACCCCCTCGGGGTGATCTGGGCATGGGCAATCTCTGCTGTCACACCCAGCGAGGGATACATGCCGTGAAAGGTTCAATGCTGTACTCAGAGTTGCTGGAATGGGGGGAAGTGGGGGGTAGTGGTGGGGGCTGGGGTGAAAGGGTAATGGGTGCAAAAAGTGACCTAAGGCAACATGGTACTCACCCTTCCTGAGCGCAGAAGGTCATTGAGTCTTTTGCAGCACGGGGCCCATGTGCACTGCACCACATCATGGGAGCTGACACTCTTGGCCACCTCTTCCCATGCACGTTTGGCCAGGTGGGGAGGTCTCTGCCTCCTGTCCCTCAGAAGCAGGACCTCCTGCCATGCTGCCACCTCCCCCAGGAAGGCAGCTAGGCACTCGTTGGAGAAACGAGAAGCACACTGCCCTGCTGGCCTACCCTTCGGCCTGGCCTGCCCCGATAGCCTACCCTATGGACTTGCGTGATGCACCTTACCCCTCAGATGGGCTATTCTCCTGGCCATTGTGAGCAGCCTTGCAAAAGCTGCCCAGTCTTCATTTAAACAGGCCGCCGGGTCGCCATTGGACCCGGTAGTCTGTGTTTGCCCACTGCCGCCCGCCCACTCTCGCTATCCTCGGGAGTTGTGAAATATGCTGGGCAGGCCTTAGTTAGCCTGCCAGGGTAAAATGGTGGCACAGACCCGATCGCCAGCGACACATGTCTCGCCCGACATGAGGAAAATTCTCCTCATAAGGTAGTTACTATCTTGGACATCCAATTTCCTTTTGCAAAAATATAAGTCTATCCAACTCCAGCTGATTTGGGAAATAATTTGGACATTGGCAAGGGAAACTAAATTGGCCACACCCAAGTTCCATTTTTTGTACCTGGTTACAAAACCATTCAGTAATCCTGGGCTCACCCAAACAATTCAAAGTGCATATATCCATTTCTGCTTATTTTATGAACAAGTTCCCTGCATATCAATTATTGAAGTTATCTTCAGTGGGTCAGGCTAAAAGCAGATAACTAGAATTACAGTATTTCCCTAATACCTTTAGAAATCCTTTTTGATGTCACCAGTTATGTTGCCATGGTCTTCCTTAAAGAAGATATATTCTTTAAATTAGTATTGTCACTAATATAATAATTATGCCACTGAGATTTGGAATATAAATAGGTCACTTAAAAATAATAAATGGTTAACCATGGCTGCCAGTGTAGGGATATTTCATGCTGTAAGTTTTTTTATTCAAAAACCCATAACTAAGGTATTGCCTCAAACCAAAACATAACCATAGTTAAAAGTGACAAGCTGCATCCATCACATATTTGGACTGCACAGCAAACTCTATTATAATTTCATCTGAGTTCAACAACAACATCTTGCATTTATATAGTGCCTCTAACATAGGTCCCAATTGCTTCACAAAAGAGTTAACGGAAAAGAATCGATGCTGAGCCAAACATTAGCAGGAGTGGTCAAAAACTTGATCGACGGCACAGGTTTAATGAGTATCTTAAAATAAGAGGGGGAATTGAGTAATGAAGTGGAGAGGTTTAGGGGTACAATTTCAAAGCTTATATCTTAGGCATCTAAAGGCATGGCTCCAATGGTGAGGCAAAGAGAGTGTGGGATGCATAAGATTCCAGTATTGAAAAGAAAGAAATAGAAGTAAATTGGAGGAACATACAATTATTACAGGGTTACAAAAGCAAAATGCTGTGGATGCTAGGAATTTAAAATTACAAGAAAAAATGCTGGGAACATTCAGCAGGTCAGCAGCATCTGTGGAGAGAAACAGAATTAACAGCCAAGATTTTACCACCACGCCATGGTGTGTCTCCCCAAGGCGGATGCAGCAAGCCATTTAATTGTCCATCCATAATAGTCCACCGGGTGGGAGGGGCCGTAAACCTGGCCAACGTTTCAGGGAGATGACCGTTCATCAGAACACTAGGGTTCTTAGCGGGTTTTAGGGCTGGTGGAGGTGACAAACATAGGGAGGGGTGAGGCTATGAAGGGATTTAAACATGAGGCTGAGCATTTTAAATTTAAGGCACTGACAGACCAGGAGTCCATAACATGACAGAATTCTTCTTTAGGTCGGAAAGAGAAGTAGCCCAAGAAGAAATTAGAGTCCTAAATCTAAACAAAGGAAACTGAGAAGGTATGAGGCGTGAATTGGCAAAGATAGATTGGGAAACTTCATTAAAAGGTATGACCGTGGGTAGGCAATGGCTAATACTTAAGGAATGAACGCATGCATTGCAACAATTATATATTCCTTTCTGGTGCATAAACACAACAGGTAAAGTAGTTCATCCATGACTAACAAAAGAAACTAAGGATAGTATTAGACCCAAAGAGGAGTCATATGAAGTTGCTAGAAAAAGTATCAAGCCTGAGGATTGGGAGAAATTTAGAATTCAGCATAGGAGGACCAAGAGAGGGGAAAAATAGAGTATGAGAGTAAACTTGCAAGGAACATAAAAACATAAAAATAGGACTGTAAAAGCATCTTTAAGTATGTAAGAAGAAAAGGATTGGTGAAGACAAATGTAGCTCCCTTACAGTCTGGAAAGGGAGAATTTATAATAAAGAAGGAGGAAATGGCAGAGCAATTAAATAGGTACCTCAGTCCTGTCTTCATGGAGGAAGACACCAAAAACTTCCAAGAAATACTAGGGAATTAACGGTCTAATGAGCAGAAGGAATTGCAGGAAATTAGTATTACTTAAAAAGGCAGTGCAGGATTAATTAATGGGACTGAAAGCCAATTAATCCCCAAGGCCTGATAATTTACAAGCCAGGGTACGATAGGAAGTGCCCATGGAAATAATGGATGCATTGGTTGTCATCTTCTAAAATTTTATAAATTCTAGAAAATTCCCAGCAGATTGGAGGGTGGCAAATGTAAGCCCACTATTTAAAAAAGGAGAGAGGGAAAAAAACAGTGCTAGAGTCTATCATAAAGGATGTGATAACAGGACATTTAGAAAATAACAATGGGATTAGACAAAGTTAGCATGGATTTTTGAAAGGGAAATCATATTTGACAAACCTATTGGAGTTTTCTGAGGATATAACCAGCAGAATAGATAAAAGAGAACCAGTGGATGTACTGCATTTGGATTTTCAGGAAGCTTTTGATTAAGTCCCACATAAGAATGTGCAAAATTAAATCACATGGGATTGGGGGGTAATATATTGGCATGAATTGAGAATTAGTTAGCAGACAGGAAACAGGGCAGAATTTTGCTGTCAGTGAGCAGGGGGCAGGGCCCACTCGCCAACGCGTAAAATGACGCGAGATGATGTTGGGTGGAACCCCCAATGTCATCCCGCCCCATTTAAATTTTCCGGAAGGCGGGGGCACAGCAAAATCAGCTGTGGGCCCACTGACCTGTCAATGGCCAATTGAGACCATTGACAGGATCATTTAACCAATTAAAGAAGCTGCCCATCCAACCTTAAGGTTGGCAGGCTGGCCAGAAGCCCCAGTGGCAAATATAGAAAACATGAAACCTCATCCAGCGGCAGGATGCGGTTTCATGCAGGGTTTTAAAAATTGTAATAAAGCTATTCTGTAAATTATGAGCATGTGCCAACTCATGTGACATTATCGCATGAGGGAGACATGTAGGGGAATTTTTTTTTCTATTTTTAATATATTTTCAAAGACCAGGCGATCTCCCTGAGGCTGCACTTAGCCTCAGGGAGATGTGCGCTCCTTTGTGCGCATACACGAAAGGGCGCACTCTCGATTTCAGGGATACCCCCCTGCCAGCACAGGGAGCGCATAGCACTTCCTGCCGGATGTCATGCTGGGCAGGCCTTAATTGGCTTCACTGGTGGGGATCAGCTCCATGCCCGCCTCATATTAGGCAGAAAATTCTACCCAGAGATTAGGAATAAATGGGTCATTTTCAGGGTACCTCAGGGATCTGTGCTTGGGCCCCAGCTATTCACAATATATATCAATGATTTGGATGAGCGAACCAAATGTAATATTTCCAAGTTTGCTGATAACACAAAACTAATTGGGAATGTGGGTGGTGAGGAGGATGTAAAGACACTTCAAGGTGATTTAGACAAGTTGAGTGATTGGGAAAATACATGGCAAATGCAGTATAAAATGAATAAGTGTGAGGTTATCCACTTTGGTAGGAAAAACAAAATGGCAGAATATTATTTAAATGGTGATTGATTGGCAACTGTTGATATACAAAGGGACCTGGGGTGTCCTTGGACACCACTCGCTGAAAACAAACATGCAGGTGCAGCAAATAGTTAAGAAGGCAAATGGTATGTTGACCTTCATTACAAGAGGACTTGAGTACAGGAGCAAGGATGTCTTACTGCAGCAATACCTGGAGTGAGACCACACCTGGAGTATTGTATGCAGTTTTAGTCTCCTTAACTAAGAAAGGATATACTTGCCATAGAGGGAGTGCCGTGAAGGTTCACCAGAATGATTCCTGGGATGGCAGGATTGTCGGATGAGGAGAGATTGGGCCAACTACGCCTGTATTCACTCAAATTTAGAAGAATGAGAGGGGATCTCATTGAAATGTATAATATTCTGACAGGGCTGCATGCAGGGATGATGTTTCCTCTAGCTGGGGGGGTCTAGAACAAGGTGTCACAATCTCAGGATATGGGGTAGACCATTTAGGGCTGAGGTGAGGAGAAACTTCTTCATTCAGAGGGTGGTGAACCTGTGAAATTCTTTACCACAGAAGGCTGTGGAGGCCAAGTCACTGAATATATTTAAGAACGAAATAAATAGATTTCCAGACTGTAATGGTGTTAAGGGGTATGGAGAGAAAGCAGGAGTATGGTTGGAGCTAGAGGATCAGCCATGATCATATTGGATGGTGGAGCAGGCTTGAAGGGCCGAATGACCTACTCCGGCTCCTATTTTCTTTGTTTCTATGAGTCAATGTAAGTCAGCAAGGAGTGTTGAAAAATGGGTTTTGGTATGAGATGTGATATGGGCAGTAGTTTTGGATGAGTTAAAGTCTTTGGAACAATGAAGATGGGAAGCTGGTGAGGAGAGCATTGAAATATTCAAGTCTGGATATGACAAAAACTTGGATGAGGGCTTCAGTACTGATGGGAAGAGGAAGGAGTGGAGTCAGGCAATAATCTGGAGGTGGAAGTAGACAGTCTTGGTGACAAGAGTTCACTGACATAGTTACTTCAAGTCACTGGTACTTCTCATTACCTTTTATCAGGTCAGCTGAGTTGGTAATTATAGAAAGTAAACATTTTCTCCCAAGGGAAATCCAGTGTTTCTGCAAAAGCTGAAAAGATCAAAACAATCATTTTGAATGGTAAAAATTGTCTAGGTCACAAATGTCCCAATCAGAAGCTCTGAGACCGACCCATAGTTGGGCTTCTGGCTTCATTCCAATAGTTTAGTTAAGCTGCCTGGCTGTCAGAGGTAGGCTGTCCATTTAAAGTCAGCATCAGCCCTTAGGTAAACTGCTGGGAGGGAGGAAAAGAGTACAAGGGAAGCTATTTCTAGTCACAACGAACACCCTGCTCTTTTTGGTTCCAGGTGAAATTTTAAAGAATTAAAGCTTTCCTTTTCAGTGGTAGCTGGTTCCAAGGTCACATCCACACCTGCAAAACCTGACAGAATAGTCAAAGCAGATCAATTTGTCTGAGTTGGTCCTAAAACAAAATATGCAACTTTTCACATATCCTTGGCCACAGGTCATAATCCTGAGGAATTCATCATTTTGCCTCAATTTTCCATCCTGAAAATAGATGCAATAGTGACCAATTTGGATCCCTGCGTTCGTAACAATGCAGTGCCTAGGATTATTGCTTTTTCAATATACCAAGTTGAAAAATTGAAATGTTCTTCAGTTGTGGTTTAACTATTTTCAATTCAGTAAAAGGTGGGGGGCCATGTATTAGGCCCCAAGGTCAGTTGGCCAACAAAAGACATGATCCAGATCTGTGGAACAAGTAAATCCTTCCTCATTCCTATTAAGAAGTGTCACCTGAAACCTGGGTTCCATTACACATGGCAGAATGATATTCCATTCTCTATTTTATTCTGGCTACAACTTGTAACTTCTGGCTTTATCAAGATGGGAGAGACCTTGATAGTAAAAATGCTTGCATTCAACTCAAATTATCTAAGGGGTTGCATTTATGTGGGAAGAGAGCTGACATGCAGATTAGAATTGAGACTTGGCAGATGAACTAGAATTGCAGACAATGAAAGATGATTTTTAACATCTGGTGATCATTCACACTCATTACGGTTGCAACAACTCCATTCATTTGAATTCAGCAGGGATCATTGTGATGTTAGTCTGGTTATTTCCGTTGTTCGATGAGGGAGAGTAAGTTTGAATAAACACTGGCAAACTGAAGACAGGCTGGATAAGGAAAAAAAAACTGACATGAGACTGCAGAGGGAGAGGATTCTGTCTTGCGACATAGGTTGAACACAAAGGAATTAGTTCAGATAAGTCAAATAAGATGACACCCTGATGTGGAATCACGTTGTTGGACATTCAGGTAAGTCTGGGGTTTTGCTGGGGCCAGGCTAGCAGGCTGGATGAGGGGTTTGGGGCCCAGGTTCAGCAGGGTGGAGGGACATGTATGGGGGGGGTGGGGGGGGGGGTGCAGGGTAGGGCTACCTTGGGGCTGTTGCCTCCATTGAGCACCATGCATCTGAACAGGTGAGTTGCCCCTTCAGCTGGCAAAAATGCCCCCAGGTGAAATGATGGCTTTGCCAAATGGTTCCGACACATCCCACTGCTACTAAAATACCAGTGGTGGTGGAGGAGACCCTTAAGTGGCCATTAATCAGCCCAAAGATGGGCTACCTCAAGTCTTCCCTTCCACCAATGGAGTGGGTAGGCGGCAGGTAAGGCACTGCTGCCCTGCCATACAATTTTATGCTACCCACACCTGCTTGCTCTCTCCTAGAGGGTGCAGGTGGTGGAGCATAGGTGGAAGGCAGTGTGTGTAAAATTTGATCCCTGGATTCTTAATACTTATTAAAGGGGAAACAGCCTACAACCAATGCAAAGGATCCATCACCTCAATACCTCCTAAGATTCCTGTTGCAAATCATTGGTCAACCATCTGAGAATTGCGGCAACTGTGGGTAAGTAAAAGGCCAAAACTAAAAGAGTATGCTCAAGGTAAGCAGCAAGGGGAAAGACGATGTGCAGAATGACTTGGGTCAAGTTGAGGGAATGTCAGCATGAAGGAGGAGCAGAATAGCAATTGGCAGCCTTGAAATTTGTGCACAAAGACTTACTATTAGCCAACAATAACTACTTACACTTATATAGCACCTTCAACATAGGAAAACTTGTCAAGGCAGTTAACATGGATAATCAGACAAAAGGCACTAACTGAGTTATGTTTGATGCTAAAACATGACTGTGATGGCAGGATGCAAATGGCCTTGGATCTTAGTCAGTTGAAGGACTTCCTTAGAGGTCACCAGTTGTCTAGCAGCTGGCAAAAAACTGTTGTTCTTAAGTGAGGCCAGTGCATCTTCTCAAATGTTGCCAATGTTCATGCTGAAGTAGCCCATATATGGGAAAAAAAAACAAAAAACTGTGGATGCTGGAAATCCAAAACAAAAACAGAATTACCTGGTAAAACTCAGCAGGTCATGCAGCATTAGCAGAGAAGAAAGGAGTTGACGTTTCGAGTCCTCATGACCCTTCCACAGAACTGAGCGAATATAAGGAGAGGGGTGAAATATAAGCTGGTTTAAGGTGGGGGGGGGGAGCGGGGCCGGGAGTGGGGGGGGGGGGGGGGGGGGGGGGGTGCGCGGGTGGTGGGTGGGGGAGAGAAGGGAGGGGGGGGTGGTGTGGTTGTAGGGACAAGCAAGCAGTGATAGGAACAGATAACCAAAAGATGTCACAGACAAAAGAACAAAAGAACTCAGAGGTGTTGAAGGTAGTGATATTATCTAAACGAATGTGCTAATTAAGAATGGATGGTAAGGTACTGAAGTTACAGCTCTAGTGGGGGTGGGGTGGAAAGACTAGCAGGGCATAGAAGATTTAAAAATAATGGAAATAGGTGGGAAAACAGAAATCTATATAAATTATTGGAAAAAAAACAAAAGAAAGGGGGAAGAAACAGAAAGGGGGTGGGGATGGAGGAGGGAGTTCAAGATCTAAAGTTGTTGAATTCAATATTCAGTCCGGAAGGCTGTAAAGTGCCTAGTCAGAAGATGAGGTGTTCCTCCAGTTTGCGTTGGGCTTCACTGGAACAATGCAGCAAGCCAAGGACAGACATGTAGGCAAGAGAGCAGGGTGGAGTGTTAAAGTGGCAAGCGACAGGGAGGTTTGGGTCATTCTTGCGGACAGACCGCAGGTGTTCTGCAAAGCGGTCGCCCAGTTTACGTTTGGTCTCTCCAATGTAGAGGAGACCGCATTGGGAGCAACGAATGCTGTAGATTAAGTTGGGGTAAATGCAAGTGAAATGCTGCTTCACTTGAAAAGAGTGTTTGGGCCCTTGGACGATGAGGAGGGGGGAAGTGAAGGGGCAGGTGTTGCATCTTTTGCGTGGGCATGGGGAGGTGCCATAGGTGGGGGTTGAGGAGTAGGGGTTGATGGAGGAACGGACCAGGGTGTCCCAGAGGGAACGATCCCTATGGAATGCCGACAGATGGGGGGTGAAGGGAAGATGTGTTTGGTGGTGGCATCATGCTGGAGTTGGCGGAAATGGCGGAAGATGATCCTTTGAATGCGGAGACTGGTGGGGTGATAAGTGAGGACAAGGGGGACCCTATCATGTTTCTGGGAGGGAGGAGAAGGCATGAGGGAGGATGCGCGGGAGATGGGCCGGACACGGTTGAGGGCCCTGTCAACGATCATGGGTGGAAAACCTCGGTTAAGGAAGAAGGAGGACATGTCAGAGGAACTGATCTTGAAGGTAGCATCATCAGAATAGATGCGACAGAGGCGAAGGGACTGAATGAATGGGATGGAGTCCTTACAGGAAGCGGGGTGTGAGGAGCTGTAGTCGAGGTAGCTGTAGGAGTCGGTAGGCTTGTAATGAATATTGGTCTAATGAATATACAGTCTATCACCAGAGATTGAGACAGAGAGGTCAAGGAAGGGAAGGCAAGTGTCAGAGATGGATAATGTGAAAATGATGGAGGGGTGGAGACTGGAAGCAAAATTAATAAATTTTTCCAAGTCCCGACGAGAGCATGAAGCAGCACCGAAGTAATCATTGATGTACTGGAGAAAGAGTTGTGGAAGGGGGCCGGAGTAGGACTGGAACAAGGAATGTTCCACATACCCCATAAAGAGACAGGCATAGCTGGGGCCCATGCGGGAACCCATAGCCACACCTTTTATTTGGAGGAAGTGAGAGGAGTTGAAGGAGAAATTGTTCAGTGTGAGAACAAGTTCAGCCAGACGGAGGAGAGTAGTGGTGGATGGGGATTGTTCGGACCTCTGTTCGAGGAAGAAGCTAAGGGTCCTCAGACCATCCTGGTGGGGGATGGACGTGTAGAGGGATTGGACGTCCATGGTGAAGAGGAAGCGGTTGGAGCCAGGGAACTGGAAATTGTTGATGTGACGTAAGGTGTCAGAGGAATTACGGATGTAGGTGGGAAGGGACTGGACAAGGGGAAAGAGAAGGGAGTCAAGACAAGGAGAAATGAGTTCTGTGGGGCAGGAGCAGGCTGACACGATCGGTCCACCGGGACAATTCTGTTTGTGAATTTTGGGTAGGAGGTAGAAGCGGGCTGTCCGAGGTTGGGCGACTTTCAGGTTGGAAGCTGTGGAAGGAAGATCTCCAGAGGAGATGAGGTCAGTGACAGTCCTGGAAACACATATGGGAAAGTATGGGTATGAGTGAACAGGAACAGGAACACAATACCTGCCCTTGTTAACCCTGGCATCTCTCTGCTGGTCCTCCTTAATATCCTTAAAGCAGAATAATAGGGCGATCCAATGGAGACCATGATAGTTTCTGAAGGAGAGTTTATATGCATTAATTTTAAAACTTGAAACATGTAAAATAATTTTAAAACCTTGGGATTAGCTTAAAAAAAAACTGAAGAAATTCGGCAAAAATATTTAAAATCCTTAATAAAACTATTTTAAAAATTGCAAGTTTCAAAATGATAGTCAGTAATACTAATAAAAAACATATAACACAAAGAATAATAAAGGTATCTGATTACCAACATGGTTGTGAGCTTATAAATATACAATATATGTATTTTTTAAATCTAGTGGTACAGCAAAAAGCTATATTTTCAGTCTATATTCTATTTGTAACGTCATACTGATATTGTGCTTGAGTTAAGAAAATAAAATTTGACATGAAAGAAAATAAGTTTTCTTAAATAACAAGGAGGCATTAAAATTCCATTTAATGTCTGAGGAATGCAGCATAGCCAACAAGAAGCTCAAATACTCAGGTACGGGGCTGAGAAATATGCTAATGCTGATTTAAAATACTCGTCATTTAAGTGATGTGTCTATCGACTTGGATCAATAACTACAGTAATTCAGTTATGTCAAATTGTATATTACTCTGTGGTTTTGGAGAGAAGAAAACATTTCCTGTTTAAGGGGAATTTAAAAGGAAGTGTCGTACTAGTAACATTGGGCTGGATTTCATGTCCCCCTTGGGCGGGGGGGCGGTGGGGACGGGGGTGGGGGGTTGTGTTGGCAGGCATGGACCCATAAAATTGGGTGTCATGCCATGGATGCTGTTCCCGCTGCCTATCCGCCCACCCCACCACAATTTTACCAGCAGTGGAGAAGGCCTGTCCTCCCGTTGACCAATTGAAGACCTTTAATAGCCAATTAATGGCCACCTCAGGGGTTCTTCACTCTGCCATGAATATTTCACCCATAACGGCAGGTGCCAAGTGTCCAACCTGGCAGATCTCAATGGGCGAGGTAGTGGCTGGTCAAAGAGTGGGCGGGGGGTGGGGGGGGGTGGGTGCAACTTTTGCGGGTCCCTTATGCCAGTCAGAGACTCCCAAGCCCCCAAAGTCTTCGCATCACACGTACCATCCCCTTCCCTATTTCACCTCTCCCCCGGTCCTGACCACACGGGCCCCCTGCCCTTTCTGCCCCCCATCTCCAGGGCTTGCCAGCCTAGTCCCAGCAAGATCTTGGGCTTACCTTAGTTCTGGCAAACATCATAGCATGCCTTCTTTGACACTGGCTGCTCCCGGTTGCGCTGCTGGAATCAGGGAGCTGCCAGCTATTTGACGGGCCGGCACTTTTAGGGGTGAGTCTTCTTCCCCAGATAGGCCCAACAGCCATTAAATGTTTATTTTTTATTCATTTTATGGGATGTGGGCTTCACTGGCTATGCCAACATTTATTCCCCATCCCTAATTGCCCTTGAGAAGGTGGTGGTGATCTGCCTCCTTGAACGGCTGCAGTCCTTATGGTGTAGGTACACTCACGGTGCTGTTAAGAACAGAGTTCCAGGAACTTGACCCAGCGACAGTGAAGGAACAGCGATATATTTCCAAGTCAGGATGGTGAGTGACTTGGAGGGGAACTTCCAAGTGGTGGTGTTCCCATGTATCTGCTGCCCATCTCCTTCTAGATGGTATTTGTTGTGGGTTTGGAAGGTGCTGCCTAAGGACTCTTGGTAAATTCCTGCAGTGCAACTTATAGATGGCATACACTGCTGCTACTGTACATCGGTGGTGAAGGGAGTGAAAGTTTGTGGACGGGGGTGCCAATCAAGTGGGCTGCTTTGTCCTGAATGGTGTCAAGCTTCTTGAGTGTTTTTGGGGCTGCACTCATCCAGGCAAGTGGGGAGTATTCCATCATACTCCTGACTTGTGATCAGGCTTTGGGGAGTCAGGAGGTAGTTTACTCGTCGCACTATTCCTAGCCTCTGACTTGCTCTTGTGGCCACAGTATTTATATGGCTAGTCTAGTACAGTTACTGGTCAATGGTAACCCCTTGGATTTGGATAGTGGGGGAATTCAGCAATCATGCCATTAAGTGTCAAGGGGCTATGGTTAAATTCTCTCTTGTTGGAGATGGTGATTGCATGGCGCTTGTGTGGTATGAATGTTACTTGCCACTTGTCAGTTCAAGTCTGGATATTGTCCAGGTATTGCTGCATTTGAATGTGGACTGCTTCAGTATTTGAGGAGTCACTGAACATTGTGCAATCATCAGCGAACATCTCCACTTCTGACTTTATGATGGACAGAAGGTCGTTGATGAAGCAGCTGAAGATGTTTGGGCCAAGGACCCTGAGGAATTCCTGCAGTGATGTCCTGGAACTGAGGTGATTGACCTCCTACAATTACAACCATCTTCCTTTGTGCTAGGTATGCCTCCATCCAGTGGAGTATTTTCCCCGATTCCCATTGACTCCAGTTTTGCTAGGGCTCCTTGATGCCACACTTTGTCAAAAGCTGCCTTGATGTCAAGGGCGGTCACCCTCACCTCACCTCTGGAGTTCAGATCTTTGGTCCATGTTTGAACCAAGGCTGTAATGAGGTCAGAAGCTGAGTGATCCTGGCAGAACCCAAACTGAGATTCAGTGAGCAGGTTATTGCTAAGTAAGTGCCGCTTGATAGCACTGATTACCCCTTCCACACTTAAATGATGATGGAGAGTAAACTGTTGCAGCTGTAATTGACTGGGTTGTATTTACCCTGCTTTTTGTGTATAGGGCATACCTGTGCTGTAGCTGTACTGGGAGAGCTTGACCAGAAGCCCGGTAAATTCTGGAGCACATGTCTTCAGTACTATTGCCAAGTTATTGTCAGGGCCCATAGCCTTTGCAGAATCCAGTGCCTTCAGCTGTTGCTTGATATCATGTGGAGTGAATTGAATTGGCTGAAGACTGGCTTCTGTGATCATGGGGATGTCTGGAGATGGATCATCCGCTTGGCACTGCTGGCTGAAGATTGTTGCAAATGCTTCAGCCTGCTGTTTTGCACTGATCTGCTGGGCACCTATGTCATTGAGGATGATGATATTTGTGGTGCCTCCTCCTCTAGTGAGTTGTTTAATTGTCCACCATCATTCACAACTGAATGTGGCAGGACTGCAGAGCTTTGATCTGATCCATTGGTTGTGGGATCACTTAGCTTTGTCTAACACCTGCTGCTTTTGCTGTTTGGCACGCAAATAATCCCGTGTTGTAGCTTCACCAGGTTGACACTTCATTTTTAGGTATGCCTGGTGCTACTCCTGGCATGCCCTCCTACACACTTCATTGAACCAAGGTTGATCCCCTGGCTTGGTGGCAATGGTAGAGTGGGGGATATGCCGGGCCATGAGGTTACAGATTGTGATTGAGTACAATTCTGCTGCTGCTGATGGCCAACAGTGCCTCATGATTGCCCAGTCTTGAGTTGCTAGATCTATTCAAAATCTATCCCACTTAGCACGGTGGTAATGCCATGCAACATGATGCAAGGTAATTTCAATGCGAAGACAGGACTTTGTCTCCACAATGACTGTGCAGTGGTTACTCCTAGCAATACTGTTACGGACATATGCATCTGCAGCAGCCTGTTTGGTGAGGATGAGGTCAAATATGTTTTTTCCTCTCGTTGATGCCCTCACCACCTGCCGCAGACCCAGTTTAGCAGCTGCGTCATTTAGAACTCGGCCAGCTTAGTCTATGATGGTGCAACCGAGCCACTCTTGGTGATAAACAATGAAGTCCCCCAGTAAGAGTATATTCTATGCCCATGCCACCCTCAGTGCTTCCTCCAAGTGGTGGTCAGTATGGAGGAGTACTGATTCATCAGCTGATGGAGGGCGGTACGTGGTAATCAGCAGGATGTTTCATTGCCCGTGTTTGACCCTGATGCTATGACACTTCATGGGGGCTGGAGCCGATGTTGAAGATTCTCAGGGCAACACCCTCCTGACTGTATACCACTGTGTTGCCACCTCTGCCGGCCCTGTCCTGCTGGTGGGACAGGACATACCCAGGGATAGTGATTTTAGTGTCTGGGACGTGATCTGTCAGGTATGATTCCATGCATATGTCTATGTCAGGCTGTTGCTTGACTAGTCTGTGAGACAGCTCTCCCAATTTTGGCACAAGCCCCCAGATGTTAGTGAGGGGGACTTTTCAGGGTTGATGAGGTTAGGTTTGCTGTTGTCGTTTCCGGTGCCTACGTCGATGCCGTGTGGCCCGTCCAGTTTCATTCCTTTTATTAACTTTGTAGTGGTTTGATACAACTGAGTGGCCTGTCGGGCCATTTCAGAGGGCATTTAAGAGTCAACCACATTATTGGGGATCTGGAGTCACGTGTAGCCCAGACCAGGTAATGATGGCAGATTTCCTTCCCTAAAGGACATTAATGAACCAGATGGGTTTTATGACAATCGACAATGGTTTCATGGTCATCATTAGATTTTTAATTCCAGACGCTTTTTTTAAAATTCAGATTCCACCACCTGCCATGGCGGGATTTGAATCTGGTTTGTTGGAGCATTATCCTTGGTCTCTGGATTACCAGTCCAGTGATAAGCAATGACTATGCCACCACCTCCCCAAGGAGAGCCAGCCAAGCGGGGTTGGGCTCATCCCCACTTTTAAGCTGGGGCAACTTTTCCCCCATTGCCTGCCCACATCCACACCCCCACACCCCAACCCCGTCCAATAAAATCCAGCACAATTTGCGGACTTAGCAGATACAAGCAATTTTTGTGAAATTGACTATAAGGTGTATATTTATGTAATATGCTCAATACTTTACATTTGAAAGCAGGATGCCTGAACAAATGTGAAGTGCTTTTTTTCTGTCTGTCTATCTAACTATCGATCGATCGATCAATCGGAGATTCATCCAAAACACAAGTCCAGACTCCAAGGGCAGAATTTTCAGGGTGACGTGTGGGGGGTGGGCCCCGCATGGTCAGCGCTTAAATTGGTGTCACTGATGTCGGGCGAGCTTCCCAACGACACCACGCGCCATCAGGATATTTAGCTGGGCGGGCATGTGATGAAGTGCGCGATGCGCCTGCTATAAATTAAAGGACTTGTTAATTAAAGGCCCTTAACTCGGCAATCAACGCCGATTTTGAGGCGCCCATGCGATCTTTGGCTTGGTGCACGGGCCCAACGGGCAGCCGGGTAAGTGACTTTTTAACAAAACCCATGCACAGGTGGGATATGTGGGCTCACTGGGGTTGTCAATGTTTTGTCTGAAGTATTTATTGCAGCAAGTATTTTAAACTTGCCTGTGTGATTGTTAGCAGTTCAGATCGATTTCCAATAGCTTTCTCTGTACTTTGAAGCTTCAGATCACCAGTCTGCAGAAAGTAATCTTTATCAGGCCTGCAGCTTTCAGGAGGCCTCCATTTAGCCTGGGTGTGGATTCTGACATCTCCACTGGAGACAGCCCCTCTGAGGAGGAAGGGAGGGATAGAATAAGGAGGAGGCCAGGAGTGGACAATCAGCCTCCAGGGGAGCCACCTTTGGGAGGCCAGGCACAGGCACAAGGGGCGCAGGGCCAAGAGTTTGTCCAAGGAGGAAGGGGCCGCAGAAGATGCCACTATCCTGCTGCCAGGGTATACAGGTGATGAAGCAGCTACCTCAATATGACTCGGGTGCAGTGCCAAAGGAGGCTGTGACTGTCAAGGGAAACAGTCAACTATATCTGTCAGATGATTGGCCCTGAGATCTCTCCTAACTGTGTGGGCAGACATCCCATGCCAGCAGCTCTGAAGGTCACAGTTGCCTTCAACTTCTATGCATCTGTCTCCTTCCAGGGCTCA
Organism: Carcharodon carcharias; assembly: GCF_017639515.1. Classification (NCBI taxonomy): domain Eukaryota; kingdom Metazoa; phylum Chordata; class Chondrichthyes; order Lamniformes; family Lamnidae; genus Carcharodon; species Carcharodon carcharias. Next base: position 205,077,360 of record NC_054467.1, read on the forward strand.
GTGGGTGATCTTTGCAGTGTCTCCCAATCAGCTGTATACACTTGTGTCAAGCAGGTTACAAACACTCTGTTCAGACTGGCATTGACCTTCATCCACTTCCGCTGCGACCAGGCAAGTCAAATACAGTGAGCCAGAGGCTTCACAGCCATTGCTGGCTTCCCCTGCGTCCAGGGTGCAATTGACTGCACACATGTGGCCATCAAGGCATCAGCAGGTGAGCCCGGTGCCTTTGTCTACAGGAAGGACTTCCACTCCATGAACGTGCAGATAGTCTGTGACCACAGGATGCAGATTCTGCAAGTTTGTGCAAGGTACCCAGGCAGCTCCCACGACACCTACATCCTTAGACACTCCCAGGTGCTGGGACTCTTCAGTGCTCCAGCCCAGCTGGATAGAGGGCTGCTGCATGACAAGGGCTATCCCCTCAGAAGGTGGCTCATGACGCCTCTCCGCCATCCAAGAACAGAAGCTGAGCAGCGGTACAATAGGAGCCACGGCTCCACAAGTGCAGTGGTGGAGAGAACCATCGGTCTTCTATAGATGTGCTTCCGTTGCCTGGACCGCTTAGGGGGCGCACTCCAGTACCCCCCCAGATCTCGTCTCTGTGATAGTGATAGCATGCTGCACTCTGCACAATCTTGCACTGGAAAGGGGGGATGCAGTTGACGATGAAGCCCTTGATGCAGTGGATGAGGCGGCACATGATGACTCCAGCAGTGGGTCAAAGAATGAAGAAGCACAGGGCATTGATGAGGGGCAGCACGCCAACCCACCACTACACCAAGGAGGCAGGGACACCTGGGTCACTTTAATCCAATGAATCTTCAGTTAGTTCCACACATATGGATCAGCAGGAACAGCATTGCCTGGCGCATCCATACGTGGCTCTTAGGTGCTACATCTTCCACCTCATCAGCTGCAACTAAGAGCTTAGTACAGAAACCTCAATTTTCACTCAAACACTCATGATATGTCTGTGAAACAGACAAATGCAGCACAAAAGAAACACCCTCGGCCATGGTAACAAATGTGCACTTTATTGCCATCCAGCAGGTGGTGCCATAAAAAAACAAAACAAAATGTTGCTCCAACGTTGACAAATCTATATTCCCTAATCTAGGGACAACAGAAAATCACCAGTGACAAACCCGTGGAGTGCCTAACATGCCTTATGCTTTAGTTTGCGGTGCTACGTTTAGGTGTCACCCCATCGCTCGGCGTGGCTTGTGAGACAGCCTGCTGACTCTGCTGTCCTGTTGGCCTCAATGACCTTGGCGGGCGTCCTCTGGCCCATGGAGCCTGTGATGGCCCCGCCTGGGACGGAGTGGCCATTTCCAGAACTGGCACCTCCCCAGTTGTCGCAGCCTCGCCGGATGCAACGGTCACTGGCAGAGCTGCTGCCCTCATCCGGAGCACCCTAAGAGGAGCTCACAGCGATGGCAGGCAGCTGCTGCACCAACATGAGGTCATTGGACCTCCCTGCTCACCACAGATGGATGGGCACCGAGCGGTGACACTTGGTGCCCAGAACATCCCCCACATTGTGAATGACCACCTGTGGCCATTTGCGCTGTGAGGGCTTGCAAGTCAGAGCGTAACCCAATCAGAAGCTGATCGATCCGTTGGAAGCCCCTCTCCATGAGAGTCACCAATCTCTCCATGGAAGAAGCCTGACGCTCTGACATGAGGTTCATGCCATCACTGATACTCTGCCTGGATTCCTCCACCACAGAGACCAACTGAAGCACACCCTCATGCAGCCCTGCCAGATGCTCCCATGCACCCTGCCACTTGTCCTGCAGCTGCTGCATGGCAGACATCTCCAGAGGCACATCATCACAGCCAACTCAGAATGTGCCTGGTCCCCTGCAGTCCTCTGGCTGCTGGCGCCATTGGCACTCTCTGTCCGTGCCATCTCCTCCAGCGATTGTGAAGTGCCGTCTCCACTATGCCCCGGGACACTAGCTGATGTAACATTCCCCACCGATATGGTAGTTGCTGCGCTGGTGCCTGGCTCGCTGAAATGATGTGACACTTGTTCCAATTGACGCCCTTCAGGTGTGGAGGGGGGCTCTGGACTTGTTGGTGGTGGCCATGTGGTGGTGATGCTGAAATTAACAACAGGGACAGTGCATCAGTTAGCGTTCAGTCAGTAACACCTTTCATCCCTTTCCCCCCCAGGCTCCTAATGCGCTCAACCTTCAAGATCCTAAGGAGATGAACATTGGTGGGGTGGTAAATAGTCTAGAGGAGGCCCAAACATTACACGTGCATATAGACAGGATGGTCAGATGGCCTAAGGAGTGCCACATGGAATGTTATGCGGATATGTATGTGGTTACGCACTTGGGCAAGACAAACAAGGTATGGAAATACAGGAAAAACGGTAAGACTATGGAAAGTGAGGGCGATTACAGAGGCCTTGCTGGGAAGACCTGTTAAGGTAGCAGAACAGGAACATAAGGCGCTTAACAAGGTAAAAGCCAGACTTGCCTTTACTAGCCGACGAATAGAACGTAGGAAATGGAAGGTCATGTTGCAAGTGCAGAAAACGCTGTCAGGGCCACATCTACACTTCTGTGTTCAGTTGTGACCTGTGTTTCATGGGAGGGATGGCATTGGAGTGGGGAGAGTGCAGAGAGACCTGACCAGGATGCATGCTGGCCTGGAGAGCTAGAGTGATGAGGAAACATTGCATACACTTGTGACATTTGCCATGGAGCACAGGAGATTGACAGGTCACATTATTGACCTTCATACCATTATGAGGGGCATAGAACGGGTGGACAGAAGGCAACATTTCCCCTTGGCGCAGGGATGACTAACGTGGTGGCATTTATTTAAGTTGAGTGCCATGAGGCTGACAGGTGAGGTGCTGAGGACCTTTTAGACAGAGTAATGTGGGACGCACTGCCTGAAAGGGTGGTGGAGGTACAAACCCTCCTAAGATGCAATAAGTATTTGGATGTGCAGCAGCAATGCCATGGCATGTTAGGCCATGGGGATAGTGGTCAGAAATGGGATAAGGTGACTTTGGAAGGTACTAGAGAAGAGCATCCTCAAGGGGCCGAGGGACCTTTGTATATGACGCACACGTCTGATTGTATCAGTGTGTGCATGAGCAGTGTTGCAGCATTAATGATTGCAGCAACCATCAGTGCTTTGGATGGTGGAGAGACAGAGTGGATGGGACTGTGGACCTCAAATACTTGGCCGCTGCACCCCAATCTCGCCGACACCTGCCAACCTGGCCACTTGGCTCCTTTCCAGCTCCATGGCCTGTTCTTCAAATTGGGTCAGTATGTGGAGCAAACGCTCATGGCTGTTGTATGCAGTTGTCGCCTGCAGAACAGAGAAGAGCATTTATTGGGGCTGATCGCTCATGTACTCTGCACGCACACGCCGCACCCCAACCACAGTGGCCCATCTGAGGCCTCCAGCGGCTCTTGTCTACACTACAGGTGATCAGTCACCAAAAGATAGTACGGCTGCTCCCAACCCCCTCCCCCAACAGCTACCTGGGACACATTCGGCATCCATCACTTCGAATAACACACGGGTCTTAGTGCCCATGGCAAGGAGGCGCATCTAGGTGTGGCGCCAAGGCCAGCAGATGGCTCTTGGCCATGACACCTTGAGGCTCCCCTTCCACCATCTCATCTCCTTCAATAGGACATGTGTTGGCGTTCTGTGTACGTGTCTAGCTGCCTCTCCTGCAGGTTGCCCCCGGACTACTCAAGTGTGACAAATGTTAACATATGCTGCGGGGAGAACCCATCTTCTTCTCAACCACTAAGGCTGATGTAAGCATGGTCACTATCTGTTTGCCCACCCAGTGTGCGCCAAATGCCCAGTGCAGTAACGACACTAAGACTTGGGGGGGCCGGGGGGGTGGGGGTGGGGGGGTGTTGCGGTGGCCTCAAAGGCTAAGGCTCCCTGCCAGATCAAATGGCCAAGGCTGACATGGTACTCACCCTTCCAGAGCTCAACAAATCATTGAAGAGCTTGCGGCACTGGGTCCACGATCGCCGCACAGCATCCAGAGTGCTGACCACCTCCGCCACCTCCGCCACCTCCTGCCAGGCCCACTTTGTAATGTGGGGGGGCCCCCTCCTCCCATCCTGGGGAAACAGGACTCTCGCCGTGCTGTCATCTCCTCAACAAGGGCAGCAATACAGGTATCAGAGAAGCAGGGGGCACCCCCAGCTGGCCTACCCTGCAGCCTACCCTCCTCCTCTGGCCTTCCCCGCACCGGAGCCTGCTGTGCAGACCCTCTGTACCTGGAGCTGGCCATGGTGATCAGCCTAAAGGGGGCTGCCTGGCCTTTCTTTATACAGATTGCCGGGTTCCCATTGGAACCGGCAGTCTGTACACGCCCACTGCAATTTTAAAAGTCATGCTCTCCACGGGAATATGAAATGCGGTCCACGCCCACCCGTGATTGGGTCAGCTCCACTCACCCGACAAACAGAAAATTCAGCCCCATGTCTCCAAGTTAAAACACTAACAATGATAGCTGGGTAGAAAACAAATCATCCTGAGTAAGTGTGAAGAACTCATCCATTATCTCCATTGTGGACAGTAAGGGAAAGCTGTATGTTATCCCTTCCCTAGTTCAGCTACTTAACCCTTGTGATTTGGAAGTCTACTCTGAATATCAATGCCTCAGTGTAAACTTAACTTGTGTTGCAAGCAACACTTTTATTAACCTAAATTCCCTAGCATATAGCTTGATATCAATGTAAAAGTATGGATACAAATAGCTGTCAATGTATACTCAGAGTCCAGTTGCTTGATTCCTTGAGAGACAGACAAGATCTGGTAGTCGAGCTATCCTGTTCTGAAATTCACGTTGATAGCTGACCAGGCTATCCTGTCTTCCGACTGCAGCCACAAGTCTCCAACACATTTAGTTCTTATATTCTTCTGTTGGACCTACATTCCACATTTGCAGTGATGTCGCTTTCTCATTGGCACAGTGCTTTCAGTCTCAAGTTACTACCCAGTGCGATGATAAGTCCTTCAGGATCATCACAATCGCCTGCATCCTGATTGCAGCATCCAACCCACACTGGGCTGGTCCTTTATTCCAGGGTTCTGTGTGTGTGGATGCGATTTGACTCATTTTTGCCTACATGTCTATGGTTCTATGGTTCTATGTATGGAAATGCTCTCTCTCTCCTGGTCATTGTCTGTCCACAACCTGAGCCTCTTCTGGTCAGCTCTTGGTCTACCAAGCAGCCATTTTGTGTTGTACTGAAAATACATTGTTCAATCTCTAATCTTACGTTTGTCATGACCTCTACAAAGAAAACCAGTAAATAAATAGTTTCAAAAATGTGGATCAAAGAAAGAAACTATAAAAATAGCAATTTCAAAATATTAATATCTTTAAAAATATCAGTAACAAACTATCAACATCTGTATTAGCAAATACTAGGCAAGTTCCATTCTGCTAATTCAATCGCGATCTTGTTCTATCTCTATGTTCCAAAAGTCGGTGGTTCAGGTACAGATGTTATTCTCTTCATTTACTGATAACTAAACCACACTACCTGTTGTTCAACAGCAATTTATAGGTTGCTATTGCCAGGTTTATCAACACTTCCATGCCCACAATCAGTACAAAGATCTCAGTTTTCTCAGGACCCTGTCAGTGACGGTATTCAGATTTTCCACTGATTTTTTTCAGTTTTACATAAGTCATTCCACTAAATACATTCCCTTTCAACAAAAAAAAAACCTATAGGAAGGTGCAGAGCAACCAAATTCATGTGTCCAGACTCCTGGGTGTACAATTCCAAGAAACTAATTTATTCTGTCTTGAAATGAACAGAATAAGTTGGCAAGCTAATCAAACTAATGGTAGCATGAAAAGTAAAAATAAAAATCCTTCCCTGTGGTAGGCGAATTGATGTGAGAAAACCAAACTTAATGGTTACCTGTTTATGAAGAAACTACCATTGCAGTACCAAACATACTGATTACTTTGTTGGAAATACATCAATTTTAAAACAGGCCAAGATAAGAGAAGATAATTATGCATTAGAGTCATGGATACATAAATAATGGAATAACACATAGGGGAGGTGGTGGTGTAGTGGTATTGCCATTGGCCTAGTATCAAAGAGTTCCAGGATAATCCTCTGGGGACCCTTTTTGAATCCCATGAAACGGCAGACAGTGAAATTTGAATTCAATTAAAAAACATCTGGAATAAGTCTCCTGATGACTAAGGAACCATTGTCGATTGCCATAAAAAAACATCTGCTTCACTAAGATAAAAGCAAAAAACTGTGGATGCTGGAAATCTAAAACAGAAACAAAAATACCTGGAAAAACTCAGCAGGTCTGGCAGCATCTGCGGAGAGGAGCACAGTTAACGTTTTGAGTCCGTATGACTCTTCAGCAGAACCAACAGAATCTGCTTCACTAATGTCCTTTAAGGAAGGAAATCTGCCATCCTTACCTAGTCTGGCCTACATGTGACTGCAGCAACGTGGTTGACTCTTAAATGCTCCCTGAAATAGCCTAGCAGGCCATGCAGTTCTCAAGGGCAATTGGGGATGGGCAATAAATGCTGCCCTAGCCATTAATGCTGACATCCCATGAATGAATAAAAAATACTTTGTTGTAAATACGTAAATTTAAAATAAGGCCAAGATAAGAGAAGATAATCATATATTGAAGTCATGAGTACATATATAATGGAATGATACATTGAAGTATACAGTCGTATTATCATTGCATGTTTTGGTACAAAACAGGCCATTCCACCTATCATATCAATGTGTATGTTTATCTTCACAAGTCAACTAGTCTTGTCTAATGCCTCCTTTCTGCACACTTTATTTATTATTCCTTATTTTCACAAAACAATTTCTCTTTCAAAATAATTTATGGACTTCTTCAACAATACCTTGTGGCAGAGAATTCCACATTCTAATATTGCCACTTTTCTACCCTCCCTTTTAGTAGCTTTTGTGAATAATTTAAACTGTGGGTGAAATCATCGCAGAAATCAGCAACATCCAATATTGGATGGGAAAAGCTGCGTTTGACCCGCCAACAACAATGGCAGCACTTTTTGCCTTATCGTGTGGCACTTAGTTCTAAAAATGCAGAGGCACGGGTTTCACATCAGATTGCTGGCAGGGCAGCCTCTGATTCACCCGCCCTACTGTGACCTCAGACATTTAGTAATCCGGACATCATGTTTAAAGGCCGCCCCTACACAGAGCTAGCACTCTATCAAGAATCGGAAGCTGCTACAAAGTCATGGCAGCCAAAGGGAGGAAATATGCTGCGGCCAAATTTAGCAGCACCACACTCAAGCACCTTCTGGGTGGAGTGGAGGCCCGCCCCAAAGCACAGAGACACACACCTCAGTGGGACCTAGTTCTGGAGTAACCATGGGGTCACAATTTGGTGAGCATATTGCACTGTTTGATCCACAGCAGACGGAGGCAGGGACTTCCCAGGTTTCTTGCACTCGAAGGACTGCTGGAGGTCAGAAATCTGCTGAGTCTGAGTCAGAAGAGGAGCCTCTGGATTTGGTCATATCTCAGTTGCTGGAGCTGCAAAGGCAAGCTTGGGAACATCAAGTACGGATGTCCGCTGCACTCCTCAGACTGCAAGACATAATGGAGAAGTCCATCCGCCATCAATCTGAGGTGAACACACCAGCATGCCAACGCACCGAGGTCAACACTGGTGGGATGACAGCCGCCATGGAGACCTTGCTCCAAGACATTGGCCCTGCACTGCTGCAGGAGCTGCACTCCATTGCTGAGGCACTTTCAGGCATCCATCAGTGTCAATGTGAATGGGGTGGGCAGGGCATCTCAAAATCACTCCAGCTGCCTCTTCCTCTCGAGGAGTCAGCCAGAGGCCCTCGGGCACCCATGGGGAGGAGAATCAGCAGGTGCACACCGCAGGGCCATCCACCCAGCGGAGTGTCTGGCCCCTCCAAATCCCTTCTTCCTGTGACTGCAGTAATCCCAACTCCACAGGCCAAGGAGGGTGCCCGCCAGGTCTTGGTACTCCAGAGGACACCCGCCAAGATCATGAGACAACAGGATGTAGCAGTCAGCAGGCCACCTCCACCTCCGCGGTAGATTTTGGAAAACAACAAGATGTAGCGACAGGGTTATAATTGTCAAGAAGATTTAATTGCACAACATGGGCACGGGTATTAATAATTTGTACTTAATTTTGACTATTGTAAATACACTCCCAAGAATGTCACCTTGTCTATAGTTCCTTGTTATGTTGAGCAGTGTTCATGTCAATCAGATGAGAAACATTGTTTCCTGCACAAAACGTTACTCTCCAGGTCAGCGATGTGTGCACCTCCATGTGGCTTGCGTTTGCTGCAAGAATTTTGTATCCAAGCATCACTGGGTTCCATGACGTTCTCTGTGTGCTCTAAGCACCTTTGGGGCAGGGCTTACCCCCCATCTTGACACCATTCCTGACAGGTGGTGTGATGCTGAAGGGAGCTGTTGGTGAAGGCTGCTAAAGGACCAAGTTTTCTTAAAGCCCATGTGGCCACTATATCTCAGCAGCATTGCAATGAAATGAGCCTCTGCACAGAGCGCATGTGCACTGCCCTCGGCCAGACAGGTGTCAGACGTTCCCAGATGCAATTTGAAGATCTCGGAAGTGTGCCCACTGCATCACATCATCATCCTCCTGGAATCGTGAGGCAATGAGGGCCTCATGACTACTCCTGCCTCGTATGACCAATGCAATGGCCTCTTTGCCTGCACCCTTGCCTACCAGGACCTCATTCTTCAATTCCTCTTTAACTCCCTCCTCATCGGAGAAGACCTGCAGCTCTTGCATTTCATCATCATCCAGGTCCTCACCCCTTTGCATCACCAGGTTGTATAGCACATAGCAAGCCACTATGGTGCATGACACCCTCTGGGGAGTATACTGGAGTGCTCCGCCAGATCTCTCCAGGCACCGGAAGCTCATTTTCAGGATGCTAATGGTATGCTCAGCCAAACTCCAGATTGCAGCATGAGCCTCGTTGTACCTTCTCTCATCAGGAGTCTGAGGCCACTGCATGGATGTCATCAATCACGTCCTTTGTGGCTAGCCCTTGTCCCTGATGAGCCAAAGCTGCACCCTGTGTTATCCCTGGAAGATGTTAGGGATCTGAGAAGTGCTGAGAATGTATGAGTTGTGGACGCTTCCGGGGTATCTTGCATGATCCATTTGTTATGGTCGCAGACCAGCTAAACACTGAGAGAGTGGAAGACTTTGCGGTTCACGTACTGGACTGCTTGTTGCCAGGGAGATTTAAGAACCACGTGAGTGCAGTCAATGGCACCCTACACCTGTGGAAACTCGGAAATCTGAGCAAATCCCAGAGCTCTTGCTTTCTGGCTTGCCTGATCCCTGTCGAAATTGACAAAGTTGTGTGCCTTGATAAAAAGGGCGTCCGTGACCTTTTAGATAAATTTGTCGGTGGAGGCTTGTGAAATCCTGTAAAGATCCCTAACGGAGCCCCGGAAGGGGTCACTGCTGTAGAAATTGAGCATGGCGGTAACAACTCCAAAGGCAGTGGGTGCCCTCCAAGTCTCCATGGTGTCAAATTTTGCTGAAGGTTGCATATGTACGTGACCAGTTCCCTTGATATGCACAGGCATCATCGTCACTGTTTCTCGCTCATCTGCTGGTAGCACATGCGCCCTCTGTAGACCCTGTTGTTCTAGCAATGCGCCTATGAGCGACAGCTCTGTGGGGTTCATCCTTGCATATGAAAGAGACTGTGCCGTCCCTTGGTTTTCAGGGTTCTGCTCCTCCCTTTGGAAGGCCAGCTTCCTGCGCTGCATTCTTCTTCTCTCCCGCTATGAGCAATCAGCAAATTCACCAGGTTCCATGTTCCCAATGGTCTCCTGACTGCAGTATCAAAGAGAGAGACACAAGGGTCAGAAATTATCTCTTAAGAACCACTTTTGGTCAAGTGATTGCCTGGGGCTGCCTCTCAAGGCCCCTTAACACATGCCAGAGAGTCCAGACCACCACATGGATGCCCAGTGTTTAGTGCGCATGATGGCTCACAATGCCTACACCCCAGCACTGCCCCACACCATATAACTGAATAGCGGCAGCTTCAGACACTCGACTGCATCCTGAACTCTCATCTCAGGTGCAGGCATTTCCTAACCTGGACTCCAAGGCTTTGCAGTTCGCTTGGACTGTAAGGGTAGCTTTTCAATGTCAACTGAAACATAATGCAAGTGACTAGGAGCACACCCTTCCATTAGTTCTCGATTGCCAACTTTCCCAATAGGATCTTCAGGCTTATCCAGCCTTGCAATGGTTCTGCAGTACCTTAGCACTCATTCAAGTTTGAAGTATGAGCGCAAGGAGTCAACAGTAGAGGAGCAATCATTGGCACTAGTGCTGCTTGAGTGGGCACAATTGCTTGATTAAGCTGACTCCAAACATGTCAATTGAGCTCAAGCTAAACAGTCTCAGCTGCGGTGGAGAGCTCATCTTTGACATGTTTTGTCATTAGCCCAGCCATTTTCTTCCCCATGTGGTTTTGCTCAAACTTCAGTTGGTGCTGCCATGACACCTCTCCCCCGCAGCACTGTCGCTCTCTCCCCAAGGTTGCCTCCTCACCCTTCTCCCCAGCACTGTCACCCTTGGCACAATGTCCCCTTCTCCCTCTTCCACCCTTGCACTATCGTCCTTGCCCTGGCACCAAAGCCAGCCACGAGCAAGCTGTTGTGGAGACTTGCCTGCAACCCCTGCTGAATCCGCAGAGCCACTGGGATCAGTGTGAGCACTGTGCAAAGTTGTGTGCTCTTACCTCCAGGTTCTCATCGAAGTTGAGGTCACTAGGTTTACGCCTTTTAAAGGCATGTGTAAATCACGCCATCATGAAATCATGCCAGTGTGGGATTTAAATTTGATGTGGGGGGATGATTCCGGTGTTTGGCCACAATGCAGATTTATTACAATTAAGTTCATGAGGTTCGATGGAAATGCAGCCCACCATTGATCAGGGGAGGCAACAATCACACCCTGGATTTGTGTGGTCGGGAAACGCAACTCAGGCCTTCTCGTGAGATTGTCCAATCTCACCATCGAATGGGGGCAGAAAATCTCATCTTGTGTGTCACCTCGTTACCATCTCATCAACCAGAGGTTACAATTTATCAGTATTTATTTCGCTATAGCACTCTTAATCTTGAAGCCTTTCATTAGGCTACTAATTATTTAGCTTTAGTGAAAAAGGCCTCAACAACTAAAATGTCTGTTCATAATTGTGACCCCCATGTGTGGTGACATCTTACTGAATCAATGCTGCATTGTTTCCGTTGCTTTTATATCTATCCTGTAATGGAATGCTCACAATCACACATAATACTCCAACGGTAGATGAGTTAAGTCCTCATAAAATGCCAACATTACTCCTCGTAAAATGCCAACATTACTTCCTTACTTTTATACTCTAAACCTTCAGATACAGAACAACATTCCATCTGCATTTTTTATGATCTTATCTATGTGTACTGCAGCTTTATTGCAGTACACTAACCTAGTGCTATTCATCACTCTGTTTCTTTACCCCATTTCAAGAGTTACCATTTAAAGAAAGAATCTAAAGTCTGTACATTTAAGTATGATGACTGTCAAAGGAATGAGAGGAGAACCGAACACAGTAAATTGCACAAAACTGTTACTTGGTAAACCAGAAACAACCAAAAATCCTACTTCAGAAAAGCTAATTTTAAGGAGCACCTTAAAGGAGAAATACAAGATAGAGGGGTGGAGGGGGTTAGGAAAATTCCAGATCTTAAGGTCTAAGCAGCTGAAGACACAGCCAGTGTGGTTAAATTTATGGATGCCAAAGAAATCAGAATCAGAGGGACACAGAGATATTGGAGGATTATAGGGCTGGACAATATTACAGAGAGAGGAGAGGCAAGACCATGGAGGCATATGAAAACAAGAATGAGAATTTTAAACTCGAGGCATTGCTTAATTGAGAGCCAATGTAGGTCAGCAAAGGTGGTGACTGAATGGGGTTTTGTGCAAGTCAGAACAAGGTCAACAGAGTTTTGGCTGACATCAAATTTATGAAGTGTAGATGAGGGGAGGCCAGTGAAGAGAGCATTGAAATAACCAAATTAACAAAGGCATGAACAAGGGATTCAGCAGCAGGAGAGTTCAAGCAAGTGCGGAGTGAGGCAATGTTACAGGGAATAGGCAGTCTTAGGCCTGGCGGTTATTTTAGGCGGGGGTTGGGGGAAAGCGTGAACTAGGACTGATGGGCTTCCATCTGAGATCCTGCCTATCCTGACCTCTCAGCTGGGGTGGGCGAGGCCTCAGCTGGGCTGCCCGCCCTTGTCCCTGTTGATGCACTTAAGTGGCTAATTGTTGGCCACTTACAGGCCATTTCAAGCCCAGCCTAATTTTTTAGGTGGCAGGAGGATCTTCCACGTGAAGGGGAGGCCTGAAAATAATTGGGCTTAGGCCTTGGGCTGGAAAGGGGTGGGGGCTGTCTGCACCAGAAGCCCCCTTCTAACTTTGGACGCTCTGCACTTAAGGTCTGGTGGCCGCTGGACCTCCCTCTCTGCCCCGCCTTCTCCCCCGATACCTCAATCGCCCACTATTCACTCTTCTAGACCTTCTCTACCTTCCCAACCTGAGACCCTGGAAACTCACCTTTAATGCTGTCACAGGACTTGTGTCTCATTGTCTTAATAGAAACATAGAACCATAGAAAATAGGAGCAAGAGTAGGTCACTCAGCCCTTCGAGCCTGCTCCGCCTTTCAATATGATCATGGCCAAATCTCTATCTTAACGTTGTACTCCTGTGCTCTCCCCATGCCCCCTGACACCTTTTGAGTCCATAAATCTATCTATTTCCTTCTTAAATATATTCAGTGACTTGGCCTCCACAGCCTTCCATGGTAGAGAATTCCATAGGTTCACCACCCACTGAGTGAAGAGGTTTTTCCTCATCTCAGTCTTAAATGGTCTATCCCGTAACCTGAAACTGTGACCCCTTGTTCCAAAATTCCCCTGGCCAGAGGAAACATCATCCCTGCATCCAGTCTGTCCAGCCCTGTCAAAATTTTATATGTTTCAATGAGATCCCCTCATTCTTCTAAACTCCAGTCAACCCAAACTCTCCCCATACAACAATCCCATCATCCCAAGAATCAGTCTGGTGAACCTTCACTGCAGTCCCTCTATGGCAACTATATCCTTTCTTAGGTAAGGAGACCAAAATTGCACACAATATTCCAGATGCAGTCTCACTAAGGCCTTGTATAGCTGCAGTATGACATTCTTGCTCCTTCATTCATGTCCTCTTGCAATGAAGGCCAACGTACCATTTGCCTTCTAAACTGCCTGCTGCTCCTGCATGCTTACTTTCAGTCTTCATGAAGTTCCCCTTCTGTGCACTGCAGGTTCTGTCGCTGCAGGGATTGAGAGCTGCCAACCAATCGGATCACAGAATTACAGAATTGTTACGGTGTAGAAGGAGGCTACTCGGCCCATTATGTCTGCATTGGCTGTCTGAGCATTTTAACTTAATGCCAATCTCCTGCCTTTTCTTGGTAACTCTGCATATTGTTTCTATTTAAATAATCATCCAAATTGAATCATCCAGATTGGCTGGCAGTACTCTAAGGCAGGACTTTCTTCTGAGTGAGGGGCAGAAGACCCTCCCCCATAGCCAATTGACACTCATTCAAGTGTAGAATGGCTGCGGGGCAACAGAGTCGGCTGGGATCGGCTCTTTGGATGGTGAAATGGGAAACTTCGCCATCCGAAATATCCTGGCTTTAGTGATAGCATGGAAATGTGGTTGGAAGGCCGTCTCAGAGTCAAGCATGACAGCAAAGTTACGAACAGTCTGATTCAACTCAGACAGTTACCAGGGAGAGGAATGGATTTGATGGCTAGGGAATAGAGTTTGTGCTGGGAACTAAAGATAATGGTTTCCATCTTCTTGGTATCAAGTAGGAAACAAAGGCTAGGATTTTCCCCTCAGCGATTTGGGGGCAGGAGTTGGCTGGCCAGCCGCCACCAAGCCGGTGGGGCCCGTCCATAATCCGAGGGCAAAATTGTGCCCAAACAATGGGAAGTATTCAAAGAAATGTTTGGAACCATACAATGCCAATTCATACTCCAAAAAGCAAATGCTGTACTTGTTCAGTTAAACAACCATAACGTAAGAGACAGCATTAAACTAAAATAAAAGACCTGCAGAAATGCAGAAAAACATGGAAAGTCAATTCACTGGAAGAGCTCTGTAAGCAAAAAAAGATAAAAATAAAGTAATAAAAGGTGTTTAAAAAAAGGGCTATAAAAATCACAAGAAATATCAAACCTAACTTTTTTTTAAATAAATGCATTAAGACAAAGAAATTGGTATATGGGAATATGGGCCCAGTAAAGACAGATCCAAGTAGGATTATAATCAACAATAAAGAAATGGTATACTTATTAATTACCTTGCATTCATAGAGGGAAAATACTAGGTAACTTAGAAGTAATTCAAAGGGAGGAAATTAATGGACATAATAATTTAAAAATTACATTGTAAAAGTAACTGGTCTGATCTGATTATTTCTCCTCCATGGTATTAAAATAAATACATGAAAAAACTGCAGATGCATTAATTATAAATTTCCTAAGTTCTCTAGATTTTAGAATTGTGCCTTTGGGTTGGAAAAGTTACCAATGTCACTCCACTATTTAACAGTGAGGGTGAAACTTATAACCACAGACCTGTAAGGTTAACATCAGTTGTGGGAAGTTACTGAAATCTTTTATCAGGGACAGAATATTTGAGCATTTGGACAAATGTGAGCTGATCAAGCAAAGTCAGCATTGATTTATGAACGATAGGTCATTTTTGACTCATCCAGTTGAATTTTATGAGCTGGTCAAGAGCATGATGGATTTTTCTATATGTACCTGAAGAACATATTTGATCAAATTCCACAGAAGAATGATTAGGACAATGAAATTTTGCTGAGTTGAAGGTAACCTTGAGACATTGGTTTGTGGTTAGTTGGGAGTTAAGCAATAGAGATTAGGGCTATAAGGAATGCTAACTAATTGGCAGGTTGTGACAAGTGGCATTCTCCAGGAATCTGCACTGGGGGCTAAGTTTATCACCATAAGTACCAATGACATGAATGAAGGAATAGAGTTTTATAAACTTTCAGATGATCCTAGAATAGGAGATAGGCACAGGAATTTGCAACGGGACAAACGCAGCCTAACCAAGTAAGAAAAAGGTACTCAAAGTAGGGAGGGGTGAGGTCATGTATTTTGGACCAGAGAAAGTCAAATTAACATATTTCAATCATGAGTAGGAACTGTGGAGAAGAAAAGGGATTTAGGTGTCAATGTCTAAAATTCACTAAATGCTTGTGTTCAGGTATAAATAGGAATCAAAACACTATTGGACATATTTATTCCAACACCCTTAGGCTAAATTTCAAACACCACCAATGAGCCCATATGTTAGGGCACCATGCCATCGGTAGCATATCCACTGCTGGTCTGTCACCCCCACCATGATTTTACTGGCAGCAGGGGAGATATCAGGTGGGCTGCTTGTCCATGCCCCAATTGAGGCTCTTAATGGGCAATTATTGCCCAATTAAGGACCTCATCCCACCTCCAATCTAACAGACAGCAAAAGAAGCCTTCACCCAGAGTGTAGCAGGCAGGTTTAACCCTGCAGGCTGCTGGTCAGTGAAAGGCCGGGCGTGGGGGGGGGGGGGTGCGCAGCGGCGTCAGAGGATGTGGGGGAGAAAGTGGGGGGGGGGCGGTGCCTCCTTCTCAGGCCCCTTATGCCCATTGCAGTCCTCCACCCACAGTTTTGCCTCTCTACATCCAACCCTCCCCACTGCCCTATCCAACATGCCCCACCCTGCATCGCAACCCCTTTCACTGGGGCCTGCTGACCTGGGCCCAGTGAGATCCCAAACTTACCTGAGTTTTGGGCAGCCATGGCTCCTCTTCCTTCTGGACCTCCTGCAATACTAACAATGGCCACCGATCCTGGTGTAAGGTGGAGCTGCTGGCTTACGATTGGCCTACAGCTCTATGAGGCAGGACTTCGCCCTGGAGAAGGACAGAAGTGCCCCCTCGTGCTAGATAAAGGGCTGTTGCCCTAAAAATTGAAGCAGGGCAAGCTGGCCAAGTGTAGATGGGTTTGCCCCAAAATTTATGCTGGGTTCGGGAGCCCACTCTCCTTGAGCCAGATGGAAGGAGACAATGTATTTGCTAAATGCTTTCCATTCATAATGATCTGAGAAACAGAGTAAAAACTAATGGAAATAATATAGTTTTCTTTGCTGATCGTAGATAATCTCGATGGGTCTTGTTATTTGCAGGGATAGCACACCCTTGCAGCTGTAGAGTTTGACAAGAGTTACCTCCAGCTGCAGAGGTAGCAACCGTGGCATATCTGCTGAGATGAAACATCATGCTCAGTATAGTGAGAACTTTGATCCCTTTTAAACTCATGGGTTGGACTTGGCAAGCCTCATTAAAAAAAAAATGACTGTGTCCTCAGTCACATATATGTTGAAGAGCAAGAACTTTTCTTACTGCAACAGTTAAGCCACACAATATTACGCCGTCTAACTGATATCAATTCTCTACTATAATTAACAGGGCATATTATGGGAAGGTTACAACAATGTTAAACTAAGTGTAAGAGATTTTGTCTACATGGTATTTAAGCTAAGTCGTTAAATAAGGCCGTGATGCATTATATACAGGAGGATCTCATTAATTACAACTGTAGGTAGAGTTTAAGTTCACCTATCATCATGACTAGCTTTCATTTGTTTTCTTTTGCTCAATACTATCGGTGCCAGAAACTACATGAAGGCTCATTTTTATCCTTAGCCCATGTGGGAACAAGGATTCAATGGTGATAATGTCCCTTATATTTGTCTGTCAAAGATTGTTCTTGCCAATTTTGCAGAAGTATAATAACTTTAAACAGCCTCACACAGCTCCTTCAATTCTCAATTGGTTGGAACTTAACTCACCTGCAACAGGAATGACTCTAAGAGCTGCCTCACATAAGGAAAATGAAAATTTTGTTAATGTCCACGGCCCTAAGCATCTTGCTGCACTGTCACACTGAAAGATAGGGGAACAGTTCTATTAACAGAATGTACCCTTTAGTTTTCATCGAGGCCTTTCACATGCCTCTTAATTAGCTTTATGTTTGTTTTCTGTTACTGAAAAGCAAGAAAGGGAGAAGAAGCATAACCTTTTTTTTATCTGTCATGGGATTTGGGTGTTGCTTGTAAGGCCAGCATCTGTTTCTCATTCCTAGTTGCCCTTGAGCAAGTGGTGCTGAGCCATCTTCTTGGGCTTGGCCTAAATAGCCAAGTGGTTATGGTATTGGGTTTGTAACCCCCAGATCAAGTGTTCAAATCTCACAATGGCAAACTATGAAACAATGTAATTTTAGCTTGGCCTAAATAGCCAAGTGGTTATGGTAGTGGGTTTGTAACCCCAAGATCAAGAGTTCAACTCTCACAATGGCAAACTATGAAACAATGTAACTTCATCTGAAACAGATGGAAATGGGTTTGTACTCAAAAGAGCTGAGCCATCTTCTTGAACTGCTGCAGTCCGTGTGATATAGTTACACCCACAACACTGCAATGCACCCATACTGTACACCCAGCAATGATGAAGGAAAGAGAAAGTATTTCAAGTGCAGTATGGTGTGTGGATTGGAGGGAAACATGCAGCTTTTAGTGTTCCTGTGCACTTGCTGCCCTTTTTCTTCTTGGTGTTCTGGATCATGAGTTTGAAAGATTCTGTCAAAGATTCTACCAATATTCTTTGAAATTATGTTCAAAGGCAGGGAAAGTACCATGTTTGCTGTGGATTTCAAATGATGGGGATCTGGGCTATTGCCTGTGTTATGAGTACCTCTTTACTACAACTTGCTTGTGTTAGAAGATGACACAGTCAACACATTTAAACAGAATACCGATATGTATTGTGGCTGCATTGCGTTGATTTCTCATTTATGTAAACAAATTGGGGTAGATCTTGACCTTGTGCAATAATCTTAAGCAGGTGATTTTGAATTGACATTCCATTTGACATCTCTTCCACTTTTTATTTCATTAAAATTCAATAGAAATAAAATTTGGGAGGTGCGAAACAAGCTGCCAACTTGATATTACCCACTTGTACTATTGCACAAAGTCGAGACCTACCCACTTCTCACCAGCTGTGAAAGACTATATATTCCAGCAACAAATAAACTTTTAACCAGATATTTTTCCTGCAACTGTATGATTGAATTTGAAGAAAGTTGAAACGTGATTTTGCGAAATGCTAATGTTAACCCATCCAATGCAGTGAACACAATTGATTCATTGGAGACTGCTATGTTCTGAGTTAAGGCATGAAGACACATCACATGTTGACTTGATGCTATTATACTGAAGCTAGATCACTCATTCAAGTCATTGTCAAATCATTCATTTAATTTTGTGAACAAACTGGCCTTTAAACTTTTCTCTTCCTGCACAAGAAAACTATTTTTAAAACTTCCATCCATTTCCAAAATTAACTGTGAAAAAAAAGTAAGCAAAGGGTTTAAAAGCTAAACATTAGGGCAGGAAAGGTTAGGAAAGATAGAATAGTTCAGAAAGATTAGATTAGGTAGAAACAAAGAAAAAGATTAAATAGGACAGATAAAGAATAGGAAATAGAGAAGAGCGGAATACTGATGATATGTTTAACAATGATTAGAATTCAATTTTAAATATTTGATTTTAAGTAATATTACAATGATAGCTACTCCAGAAATCCATGATCCTTGCCAAAAAGATATACTTCATGCAAATATTACATTTATGATTAATTTGGAAAAGGGTTTGGCTATTCTGGATGCGCATAAGAATGATTTCTTAGAAAGTAAGCACTTGCTGCTGACATAGCACGCCTAGAGGAAGACATTATTTGTTAGAAATAAATTATTTAGTCTGTCCTCAATTTAGCCTTTTTGCCAAGATTGTAATTTTACATTTATCACATTCTTGTGTGCAGCATTCCCAAAATATACATTTTGTTTCTAATAAAATGGTGCCTCAGTGATTACCATTGCAAAATATTTTGTCGCTCCAAATTAGTTCAATTGAAAAATCATGACAAACTTTTTTATAAAAGCTCGTTAATAGTAAGTTAATGTCAGCTAATTGTCAATTCCAATGAATACTGAGTGCATTCGCTAAATTGGAGGTAAAAAATTGTTTAAAATAATTAACTTTCCTTCTATTACCATCTTCCTTTGTTTTTATTCCATCGTTATCATTATGATCATTATTCTCATACCTCTCAAAGGGTCGAATGGCCTATTCCTGCCCCAAAGTCCTATACCCCAACATTACACCCAATGTGCAGCTTTCCGGCAGGTTCTGTGTGAGGCCAATAGGGACAGGTGGTTTATTACTTTAGAGAAGCTCAAAACTTTCACATTCCTTACCTTCCCCATTCATCCCTTCTTTATATAATCCATAGGGTTAAGTTTTCAAAGCCAAACTTAAATTTCATCTAAATAGTGAATGATTTTGAAAAGGAAAAGGGGAAGGAATAACTTTCACTGCTCAGTGAGAGTGTTTAAATTTAAAATCATTGCAAATAGAACAAAGGGGATGGCTATATGTCTTTTTTTTGTATTTAGTGGGATTGTTAGAACAATAGCCTCACAGAAACAATGTTGGAAGTAAAATCTCCATGATAGTTGTTAAAAGGGCAGTGGATAGATTTTCAAAAATGCAACATTTTAAAGAGCATGAGGAAAGGATAGAGGAATAGTAGTAAGTTGATGGCTCTTTCAGAGAACCGACAAAGGTGAAGTAAGCTGAATTGCCTCACTCAGTGCCGCCTGTGCAGGCAATCTTAGCTTTCTACCCCAGCCCAGCATTATTCCTCTGCCTTCCTATTTTCATGCCAGCATCCCAGATTTGATCTCCTTTGGCTAAACCTATAGATCTCCTTTCTGAACTCTTGGCACACTCATTGAGGCACTTATCTCTGCCTCCTTCTGAAAAGCAACCACACCAGGTCTATCCATCATGCTCATTAATTTTCCCACCTAGTGTACCCCTGGAGCTAACCTCTCAAATCCCCTCCCAAATTAACACTTTCCAAGATGCTACAGTAAGCAATGTCAGAGCCTATATTTTCTAGTGAGTACGAGCCTAGTATTCTGATCCCGGGGAAATTTGGCCCATTCATGTCCAATCATAAAACTGAGTACAGATTCAATCCTTAAAGACCTGAAACTCATTGTAAAGGGTGGGGAATGTGGTGGGGAAGGAGCAGTTGCATAATTATGTAACACAGTATGTAAACTCGGTTTCCATCACACATCCGGCAAAGTTACAGTGGCAGACGAATTCCAAAGAATGCCCTCCTCTCTCTTTGTTTAATATACAAAACATAATACCCACTGTTCAACTAATTATTTTAGTTTTATGCCATTCTACTTGATACAATGCTTTTTTAAAAATTCATTCATGGTATATGGGCTTTGCTGGCTAAGCCAACATATATTGCCCATCTATAATTGCCCTTGTTCAAAAGACAGTTAAGAGTTAACCACATTGCTCTAGGGTCTAGAGGCACATGTAGGCAAGACTAGGTAAGGAAATTACTGAACCAGATGGACTTTTATGACAATTGGCAATTGTTTCATGGTCATCACCAGACTTTAACTGAATTTAAGTTTCACCATCTGTCATGGTGGGGTTCGAACCCAGATCCCTGCAGCATTACCCTGGTCTCTGCACTACTAGTGCAGTGACAATATCACTAAACCACTGCCATCATTTGATAGTTGAGCTAATTGAACCATACAGCTATAGAAATTTACAACATAGAAGAAGTCATTCAACCTATCATGGCTGCACTGGCACTTTGCTGGACTACATCAATTGCCCCGTGTTCTAATGTGTTTTTTTTTCTGTTTCAAAAAGCTATCCAATTTTCACGTAGAAGAACTTTCAAACATGAATGGTGCTCTGGAGGACCACAGATCTAACTGGTTCAAGCATTGGATTACTGAGACTCCCACAGAAGATCAATTCAGTTTCAATTTCTCACCATATCAGCTTGGAATCAATTTGATTTGTAAAAAGAGCCTGCTTACCTGCACCCAAGGGAAGATACTGGTTAGATGATCTTGAGACAAATGGCAAATGATGGATTTAGCCATCACTGGGCAGACAGCAGGGAACAGTCATTCTTCATTAAATGCAAAAATTAACAGCAAAAATTCAGCATAAATTGTGCAAGTACATTTTTATGACCTCCAGATAACAACATTGGTAGTTACAATGACTCACAGGAATATACATTGACCATGGAAACTCTTTTTATTCCAATAAAGGTATACATGGAACCCTGAAGAGATGTGTGCATGTTGGTGTAACCAGCAAGTAAACACTTTTAAAGACAAAAGAAAAACACCTGAAAATTTGAAAGGAAAACAGAAAATACAGGGAAATGCTCAGCAGGTCTGGCAGCATCTGTAGAGAGAGAAACAAAGTTAATGTTTCAGGTCAGCAGAGCATTTTGTCACAACCACGCAAAACACATTTCTTTAACGTGGTCTGTGAGCTAAGAATTTGCATGTGTGTATGTAGCCCATTTTAAATGCATGAGTGGTTCAATTTAAAATTATACCAGCAGACAAGTTAAATAAGATAAAAGTTAGTTAATTACAAAAAATTACACTTAAAGTTACTCAACAAAAAAGTGATGAAGTTATTAACTAAAATATAGATACAAAGATTAAAAGCAGATAAAGATAAAAATAACTTAAAGATGGGATTTCAAATCACTTTCAGGGAGGTATTGTTGTGGGCCCATTGCTTGAATTCCTTCTTTCTGAAGTGAAGGAGTTGAAACTTAAGGTTCGGTTTAGCAGCTGCGGTGAATTCTGCAGTCAACCTTTTGGATTTTGCCTTTTTTCAGGTGGACTCAGCAGGTTTTTGGAGTAAGTTTTTGGAGAGGAAGAGAGAGGCTCTCTTGCTTCCTCAACAGTTCTGCGGCTACGGCACTTGAAGATTTCCTGGACTACTTTGATAGAACAGCACTTGATGTCTTAATACCTTCCTCTTTGACTCTCGGTGGCTGAGAGAAAGCCTCTCTGATGTCTCTCAGAGCTCTTCTTGGGGGTTCCTGGCTGTTTCAGCTGGGAGCTGTGTGCTGCTATTGTCTCTCACACTGCCATACAAAAATAAAGTCTTACACCCTCCTTTATATAATCCAAAGACACAAAAATGGCTGCTATGTTAATTTTCAAGGAGTCATTGCATCACTAAGCAAAGATGTTAATTATTTTGTGATCCTTTAATGTCCTTTCTTGTCTCCTGTTTTCTCTCAGAAGCCAACAGGCTTCCACACCTTTTTAGAGGATATAATGGACATCCCTCAAGGAGTCTTTTGCAGTTTAATAACTCTTTGTAACCAGCTCTAGAGATGTGAGTCTAACAAGGTTAGAATAAACACAGAAAGGTGCCATGTTGTCTGTCCATACATCCAATTTGAAATAGGCTTTTGCTTAATGTATATATTTGAAAACAGAAATGTGTCTTTAAGTCCTTAAAATCTCTAATATCACAATTGAATGTTCGTGACAATTTACTTACAATAACCATATAGGTAATTCCTTCCCTAATGTAATTCAATCCAAAAAGAAAAAAGACTGCACAAACTCAATCCATGATGAAGAGGAGATAGAAAAACCTTCTCTTGAATTATGTTGTCTTCTCCCAAATCTTTCTTGAAGCTCCACGGGCTAGATATTATCGGAAACCATAGCCCTCATCCCCCTGGCTAAAAGGTTGGTTGGCGGATGCCCATCCACGATCCTGACGGTTGCCCCACAGCAACTTAACACTGGGAGTAGTGTTAATTGCCTTAAGATGAGAGTTCTGCTGCTTTTTCTGCAGGAAGCCATCCGGTCTGTAGTCCCAGCAGTGTCGGCCAGGAGCAGTGACCACTGCTAGGACTACAAACCCTGCCACACCGAGGAGCACAGGTAAGCCTAGGGATGGGGGTCTCAGCGAGGGGGTGAGGGGGGAGTAGAGGAATTGAATAAGAGGCTGGGAGGAGGGTTAAAGGGAGGGATGACCTTGAGATGGGAGTGCCTCTGATGGGCTCAAGGGACCCACAAAAGGAGGTCCCCTCCTTGCCCGACACCAACCTGGGCAGCTAAAGCTACCGGGCTTCCTGGATAGCTTGGGTGCCTTCCTCCCGCACTAGTGGCAGTGGTTTGAGGGCCTTAAGTGGCCATTAATTGGCCACTTTAGGGCCTCAATAGCCTCAAGAACGGATGGGTACCCTGCCTCCACCACCCCCCCGCACCCCCCCCCCCCCCAAATCATAGTATATCAGACAGGTTGGGGGTGGGCGGGTAGGCAATGGGAAGGCTACCGGTTGGATTTTATTTGTCCTTATGCCTTCAAACTTGCCAGCATTGAAGTGTAAAATCCAGCCCATGTTTGACTTCCCCCAGTCAGATTTCTGCCACTGCCATAACATTGAAATACCAGTTACCAAAGTCACAAATCACATCCAGCGTGATTGTGATTATGGTAAACTATCTCTCCTCATCCTTTTTAACCTTTTTGCAGCCTTTGACATGATGACCACACCATTCTCCTCCAACACCTCTCCTCCATCATCCAGCTGACTGGGCTTCCCCTTGCCTGGTTCCATCTCTATCTATTCAGCCATAGCCGGAGAATCACCTGCAATGGCTTCTCTTCCCATTCCCTCACTGTACTTCTGGAGTCCCCCAAGAATCTCACCTGGGTCCTCTTTCTCATCTACCTGCTGCTTCTCAGCAACATTATCTGAAACCATGTCAGGTTTCACATGTACGCTGATGACATCCAGTTCTACTTTAATGCCACCTCTCTTGAACCTTTGAAGGTTGTCTGACATCCAGCACTGGATGATCAGAAATTTCCTCCGGCCAGGTATTGGGAAGACTGGCCAATGTGTTCAGTCCCTATCACAAACTCTATTCCTTATCCAACCCTCCCTCTCTGGACATTTTCTGAGGTTGAACCAAACTATATGCTACCTTCACACTCTATCTGACCCTGAGATGAGGCTCTGATCCTATACTGCTCAAGTACCAAGACCACCAACTCCTACATTGCCTGTCTCTATCTCTGCCTACACTCAGGTGCTGATTAAACTCATATCCACACCTTTGTTATTTCTAGACTTGACTACTTGGTCTCCTGATCAGCCTCCCATTTGCCACCCTATGTAAACTTGAATTCATCTAAAATTCTTCTGCCATATTGGCACACTTCTATTCATCCATCACCCCTGCACTCGCTGACCTACATTGGCTCCCTGTCAAGCAATTCATCACTTTTAAAATTCTCATCCTTGTTTTCAAATTCCTTTGTAGTCTCATTCCTTCCTATCTCTGTATCTGCCTCCTGCCTACAACCCTTTGATATCTCTGCACTCTTCCAATTCTGACCTCTTTTGCATCCAGGATTTTAATCACTCTGTCATAGGCCTTCTGCTGCCCATCGGGCCATAAGCTCTAGAATTCTCTCTCTAAACTTTACCCCTCGCTACCTTTCTCTCCTCCTTAAAGACACTCCTTAATGCCTGCCTGTTTGATCAAGCTTTTGATCATCCTGCATGGATGAGTGTCAAATTTTTGATAATACTCCTATGAAACAACTCAGGATGCTTTACTATATTAAGGGCACTATTAAATTGTTATTATCATTGTTGTTTAACAGACTTGGTTAATAGGCTACCTCATAAACTGGCTTCAATGATTGGACAATCAGAAAATTAATCCCAATATAAAAACCTATAGGAGGGGTTTATACATTCTTTTGCTCTAACCATGCAAGTGATGTCTTGATTACATAATAATGGCCCTGATTTTGCAATAGTAATGTCGTTGAAGTTATCAGCGTTCACTGTCATTAACCCTCTGAAACTAACAGCAACTCTGGTGTCCGCACATGAATAATGCAAAAATCCAGAAATTTCTCTTGGTGATTCTATGATTTTTCAAAGTGTGCACCATTCAAGTCCCCAAGACTGCATCACAGAAATCACTGAACTGATGAGAACTTTTACTTTTATGCTATTAGTCTTGCCATAAAAACACTTTAAAAATTTACACTTAGGTGAATGAGGTGTAACTGGGTTTTGAACAGTGTGCAAAGTTCATAATTAATGCTGAACAGTCTCAATGGCCTGAAAGATTAATTTAAATTTTGTGGAATTACAAATTTCTCCATTATGATAAAAGAAAACACATTTTTAAAATTACATTTTTTGCAAGTTTGTTCATAATATTTTATTTTTTTTTTATTCATGTCTAAATCCTAATCATTGATTTTTTTTCTCTGCAAAATTTTAATTAAAGGTGAAATCTTCAGTGTATTTTGTTACCTGGTTGCTGTCTTGTTTTCTTATTCTGCTTGATGACGTTGTTATTGCTGGACACTTGGAGAACCATTTGACTTGGCACCAGAGACAAACTGATGTCAGGAAAGTGGAAATCCATACCACAAAGATCTTTGTGGGCTGTTTTGTTTCAGGTTAGCACTGAGTGCTGTCACTTCACTTCTAACCACAAAGTCCAGGCTAATGATCTTTCTTTATCGCTCCACTGGCAGTCTCAGCCAACAGAATAGGTTTTCTGTCCTGAACCCTGATACTGATTTCAACTGCAGCGTGCTAACAGGTTATTGCTGCCTTTATTAATGTAGTAATTGGATTGATTGTCCCTCCCTCCTGTCTATCAATTGTGGGTCAATGCTAAGGAGCGTGGCTTCCGGTAGACAGAGGGCACTAAGCCTAAGTTTATCTGCACCAAACTTGCTACTACCTCAAGTTATTACAGTTGGCAATAAGGGTAAAACCGACTTACGCTGCATAGTTAACTCTGGTTGCTGTAACACAAAGTTGAGAAATACCTGCCAATTATGCTGTTGTTCAGGAGGATTGATCCGTACAATGCAGTTGCAGAGAATTGGAGTCAGTTGAGAGGTTCGGTTTATATTTCATTCTGAATGAAATTATTGCTAAAGATAAACATAGGGATATCCTGCTGTGTGTGTGTGTGGAAGCAAAACATATATCATAGTCTTATCAGAAACCTGACTGCCCCAAAAGTTTATCTGCACCAAACTTGCTACCACCTCAAGTTATTACAGTTGGCAATAAGGGTAAAACTGACTTACGCTGCATAGTTAACTCTGGTCAGCATTAAGTTGTACAGCAAGTTAGTGGTGCTTGTGAAGTCACATTTTCAGCCAATATCTTCTGTAATTATGCAGCGCTTCAAGTTCAACACGAGAATTTGTGCTCCGGGTGAACCTCTTGCTACCCTTGTGGTGAACCTGGAACAGCTGACTGAGTATTGTGAGTTTGGGGATGCCTTGAATGATATGCTGCAGGACAGACTTGTATGTGGGGTGAACGACAATGCCATACAACTCCACTTGCTTGTTGAATCGGATGTTGATTTTAAGTGTGCTCTGGAACTTTCTCTCACTATGGAGATTGGCATAAAAGATTCTCAGGATTTGCAGCATGTGAATAATTGCATGGTGTACCACGTTGGGCAGAGGTCTGCTGCTGAGCATAGCACAAGGAGGGGCACAGCCGATTTTCAGCACAATTCCCTGTCTACCGAGCAACAAATCAGCAAGCCTAATAACAACATGTCAGCTGACAAGGTACGTATTTGTTACAGATGTGGCAGGAATCACGGAGCAGACATATGCAGATTTAGAGAGGCAGAGTGTATCTATTGTCACAAGAAAGGGCACGTGGATATGCAGTGCAGAACAAAAAAAAAACAATCAAAAAAGCAGAGAATGAATCTGCTTGAGTCAACTGGCACTGTAGAAGCTGATGCTGCTGATGCAAACTCTGTGTATTGGGTGACAGCTGTCAAAACTGAACCCATTGCAGTGACTGTGCAGGTGAATGGCAAGCAACTGCAGATGAATGTGGACACCGGTGCTTCACGTCCTGTTGTTGGGGAACACACATTCAAAAGCCTCAGTGAAGGGATTCAGCCATTGACATTGGAGCGCAGGTCCACCAAAGTGAGGACAAACACTGGAAAGCCCATTTATGTCAAAGGTATTGTTGCTATTCCAGTCTGCTACAAACAGCAGACAGCCCAGCTTCCTGTGGTGGTCATAAAGAGGGAGGGGCCCAGCCTTTTAGGCCGAGATTGGCTGCAAAAAATAAAACTAAACTGGTCAGAAATATTCCATCTGAAGTCCAATGGAATTCCAGAGCTCTTGAAGAAAAATGGCACTGGTTCTCAAGATGAATTGGGAAAACTGAAGGGCATGCAATCTAAAATACACATTGACCCCGATTCAACCCCGCACTTCTTCAAAGCCAGGCGGGTAAAGTTTTACTCACTAATAGAAAAAGTCGAAGCAGAGTTCTGTAGGTTGGAAAACCTGGGAATAATTCAGCCTGTCTAGTTTTCTGAGTGAGCCACACAGATCATCCCAGTTGTCAAGCTAGGCCAGACCATACGTCTATGCAGTGACTATAAACTGACAGCAACAGCACTGCAAAGTTAGACAAATACCCCATTTCTAAAATAGATGACTTGTATGCCAAGTTAGCAGGAGGCAAATCATACACAAAGCTAAACATGAATCATGCCTATTACAGTTGGAATTGGACAGCACCTCAAGGGAATATGTGACAATCAATACTCACAAAGGCCTCTACCAGTACACCTGATTACCTTTTGGAGTTTCATCTGCAGGTGCAATTTTTCAGCGAACCATGGAGAGTCTCCTGCAGGGACTTCCACCTGTGGCCATGTACTTAGGTGATGTCCTCATCACTGGACTGACTGAAGCTGAACATTTAGCCAACCTTGAGGAAGTCCTGAAAGGATTTATGGAAGCAGGTGTGCATTGAAGCAAGAAAAATGCACATTCCAGGCATCTGAGGTGAACTACCTGGGTCACAGAGTGGACGTTATGGGGTTGCACCCTGTTGAAGACAAGGTCCAAACCATTAAAGATGCACCATCAGCCTCTAATGTAATAGAACTTAAGCCTAGGGATGATAAATTATTACAACTGTTTCTTACCTAATCTGTCCACTGTGCTTGCACCACTCCACTTGCTGCTGAGGAAGAAACACCGCTGGTCATGGGGAAGAACTGCTTCATTCAACATGCTTGATGTTACATTATGACCCAGCTAAAGAGCTAGTGCTGACGTGTGATGCTTCTCCCTATGGCATAGGAGCCGGACTGGCACATCAAATGGTGGATTTCAAGAACACTCTCCCATGCTGAAAAGGGCTATTCTCAGCTGGAGAAAGGAGGACAGTCAGTTGTGTTTGGTGTCAAGAAGCTTCACCAATATCTGCCAGGTGACATTTTGCAATTATGTCTGACCATAATCTTCTGACAGATTTGGTCAATGGAGTCAAAGCTATTTCACCTATAGCTTCAGTGAGAATCCAGCGTTGCCCCTTACACCATCAGATTATGAGTGCATATTCATGTACTGCCCTGGCTTACATATTGCCAATGCAGACGCACTCAGTCATCTTCCATTACCTGGCAGTCCTGCTAACACATCTTCTCTGCAAGAGTTAATATTGTTGTTAAATTTTTTAGATTAATCACTTGTATCTTCTAAACAGATAAAGGATTGGACGAGCAAGGACCCAGTACTGTCAAAAGTCAAAGACTTTATTTTACAGGGCTGGCTAAGTATACTGGTGTATGATGACCTGTTCCATGTTATTCCAGAAACACTGAACTGAGTTGTCAGGATAGAATCTTGCTGTGGGGTGCCAGAGTTGTAGTCCCTTCCCAGGGCAGAGAGTCACTCCTGGCAGAGCTCCACAGCTCACACCCAGGCATATCAAGGATGAAGTTGTTGGCATGGAGTTATGTCTGGTGGCCAGGAATAGATAGTGATATCAAAAACATGGTTAAACAATGTTCCATTTGCCAGCAAGACCAGAAGATGCCTGTTTCATCTCCACTTCACCCATGGCCAGACTGCATTTTGACTATGTGGCACCATGTTCTTGTTACGCATCGATGCACATTCAAAGTGGCTTGATGTCTACGGGGTAAAAATACCAACTTCAGCTGAAACTATTGAGAAGCTGCATCACTCCTTTAGTATACATGACTTTCCTGAGATCCTTGTCTCTGACATTGGAACAGCTTTTGCCAGCTTTGAATTTCAGAGGTTCACTGATATGAACAGTATTTGGCAAATAAAGACTGCTCCCTGGCATCCTTTGTCAAATGGTATGCCGAAAGAGCTGTCCAGACCTTAAAAGCCGATATGAAGAAGTTGTCTGAGGTAATTTGGAGTCTCTTCTTTCCAAATTCCTTCTGAGTTACTACACAACATGACAGACTACGACAGGATCCACGCTGTCAGAGCTGCTGCTGAAGTGCCACTTGTGCATGTGCTTGGATTTGGTGTTTCCCAATTTGGATGGGAAGATACGACAGAAGCAAACTATTCAGAAACTGAAACATGACCTACACAGAAGCGTTTGTACATTCAAAGTAGGCAACCCTATAACTTTGGAAGCGGACCGTGCTGGACTCCAGGAGACATCGTTTCAGAAACAGTTCCACTATCATTTCAAGTTCAAGTTGAGAACAGAGCAGTGTGCAAACATGTGGATCACATTTGAGCAAGAGAAACATCTCAACAAATGCGGGATCAACCTGTGATTGATGTTTCAGTGACAACTCCTGAAGTGTGTGGTCCCTCTGGAGCTGCTATTCCTGACACATCCAAAGAGCTGTTGAATATAGAACCACCCAATTCCAGTGACACCTCTACTTATGCAGCTCAAGGCTCCATTGTTCCTGTATTGCTCTGACCACCCCCGCAGAGCACCTCAGAGACTTAATTTGTAGTCATAGCATGGAAGTGATTGCCAAAGAAAGTTAAAGACAAGAGAACAATGTTTTGTTAGTTTTCAGACATATTGTTGTAGTAAACATATAAGGAGCTTAAGGGGGAGGAAATCTAGTAATTGGATTGTTTGCCCCTCCCTCCTGACTGTCAACCGTGGACCGGCATTAAGGGGCTTGGCTTCCGGTAGACAGAGGGCGTCGAATCTGTAAGCATTGTAACATGTGTCCTCAATTAAAGTTGCTTTTCTGCACCAAACTTGCTCCTACCTCATGTTATTACAATAAAGAAAATTAGTTATTTTGTTGTTTACTGTATGCAACTGTTTCAAAGCTGCCCAACACCATAGATTTTGCACAGTTCCAGTGTGGACAGGTCTTTAGCATTGGTGTAAATTAATGCCTAATTGTAAACACAGTAAGAGAATATTGAAACACATTCATACATCAGGGATATTAGCATGGCCTTCCCACCTCAAAGTTTCACCATTATCTGTTTAATGAAAAATTGCCTTCAGCATAGCAAAAGAGCTAGGGCAGCCATCAATACATTTAATAGGTAAGGAATGAATGAACGTTTAGAATGCAGAACTCGCTGCCACGAGGAGTAGCTGAGGACAATAACATAGATGCATGGAAAGGCCATTTCAAGAAATATATTATAGAGAAAGGAATCGAGGTATCTGTTGAAAGGGTTTGTTGCAGAATGTGAAGCAAAGGAACCATCATGGACCTGTTAGACTGAATGGCGTACTTCTCTGCTGTATGTGCTGTACAATACTATGCACCTAATGATGTGCCACTCACCTTAAAGTTCTAGACGTGCAAGTCATCTACCCTGCATACTCACCAACAATGGTTTAATCCAGGTCCTCGGCATATTCCCTGTGAGGCGTGAGGCTGATTTCTGCTCCGGGATGCTGAGTGACAGGCCAGCGAAACCATATAGTGACAGTATTCAGTAACCTTACTTACCATGTTCTAATTTGCAAGTGAACGATTAGGTCTATTAGCCTTCTCTTCTCAGAAAGCCATTCATTTATTTTTCCCAGAGGTTTAGTTCTTGGCCATTTTATAATGATTCATTATATTACAATCTTAACATTTGCTTTCCACAGCAATTTGCAATATTACCTTTCTTATACACTTGGCATTTCCAATCTATCTCTGTAATACAATTACATAGAATGAAAACAGCCCATTCTTTTTGCAGTTCTACAATTTCACATAGGCATAATTTTTTTCTTAAAAAATGAGATTCAAATATTTTCCTAACTGTCAAAATAAAGTTCAAAGTTGGAAAACAGAGTAATAAAAGGAAAATAATGTGACCCATTAAGTATGCTGAAATGGCAATGGCAGCTGTAAATTCACACAGAAATTTAAAATGTTAAACTGTTAGATTTGAGATTGATTTAAATATTAGAGTTAAGTAACTTATCCCAGCCAGTGAATACAGTTTACAATGTGGGTGTGATCACAGCTCAATTCACACAGGTGAGACTGAGAATGACAATTTGCATGTATTAGTTTGCATGTAATATTTGACAGCCTTATCAAATGCTCCCGAAACTATTTAAAGACCTGTTAATGTAGAATTGTCAAATGAGGGTAATGTGTTTTTGTTTAACAGACATAACAATTTTCTGAACACATATCAGGTGCAAATTCACAGCTCCACCAAAAGTGTCATCATAAATACTATACATCTTCAGGCTGCTTTCTTGATTACATGCTGTCCAGCTCCCTGGGTATCAATAATATATTGCCGTTTCAAATGGGTACCAAGTGTACACAGCCTGGCCGATAATAGTTTAGGAATAAAAATTAGTGTTGGTTATACTGTTGTATAAACACATACCATGTTTGTATCCTTTCCTTGAACCTGCATTGAGAGTGGAGAGGAGGGTTTTTGGAGATAAACCCATTAAATGCCTTTTCATGAAAGTAGTTAGAAAAGCTGTACTCTTAACCTCAACTATTGTACACCTCTTTGCTGTCATCAATCCTTTATTCAATGATGTGCAGAATAAGATCAACTTTGGAAATCTGAAATAAAGGCAGAAAATACTGGAACTGAGCAGCTCGTCCATCAGTATGTCAAAGAGAAAAGTAAGTTCATACTTGGGCGAGGTCCATGATTGGCATTGGTGTGGGCACACGGGAGAAGCCTCTGATAAAACCAAAAAAGGGTAGGGGAGGATAATTAGAGGTCAAGAAATCAGATCTTCATATCAACTTTGCAATATTAGTAGTAGATTTTACCTGTGAAATTATATGTTTTGAAGTCATTCAAAAATAATTTGTCTCATTGCCTGTCATCCATTAATGGAGGAGCAGAAATGGCTTCACCTAAATATTGGGAAGAAGTGAAGCCATTGTCTTCAGCTGCCACCAGAAACTCAATTTTACTTAACACTGACTTCAATGCAGGCTCTCATACAGGCAACCAATCCTAATCCCTCAGTTTTCTACTGAGGGTTAAATTATATTTGCCCTCATGACAGCATATGTCTTGATTTTAACACGATGAGGCTCCTGAGATTTTGCATTTAGGGTGTTATAATGAATGGGCTGAAAATTGGGAGTGTTTTATATTTGGAATAACTGCCCTCCATGCAATTCTCCAATCTGCGTTTCTATCACCATCAATGGAGCCTCTCAATTTTTGGACTTTTATCTCATTTACCTCCTGATATTCTTACTTCTGAATAGTTCCATTGCGGGCGGGAGCGGAGAATCCAGCAGCAGGCAAAATGTTGGAAATCCACCAGCCTAAAAACAGTTTTCAATTCACCTGATAGCAGATTAATCGTGGGTTGGTTATCCCACCGATTAGTGGCATCAACGCCATTTGCATTCAATAATGTCCCATGAATACTCATTAAAAAGCTGCTCCCCAGACTCTTGTCATGCCTCCCAATCTTGCATCACGCCAGCGAGAAATTATGTCGGCCTCAAAGCTGTTTGAAAGGGGCTGGCGTGCACAACTCAGACCTCAGTTCGCTCACAACTTTGAAGTGAGTGCAACATACATAGCCTGCCTGCCAAAGCGCTGCACTGGTCTTGTTGCGATGAACATTACTCTGCTGAAGCTGCAGGGTTGGTCTGCTCCTGATCTTTTCCTACAATGTCCCGAGGAACACCCCTGTGCTGTGGTACTCATGTAGGACTCCACTTTCAGACAGTGACCCGTAATGCGGCCAGGGTTGGGGAGTGCAGGGGCAGAATTTTACGGCAGTGGGATTTTATGTTCCTGCTGAAGTCAATGGGGTTTATAACAGCTCGTCACATTATACAGCCCCGTCCCCACTGAAACGGGGCTGTAAAATTCTGCCCCATGGGTCTGCTACTCCTAGTGGCTGAGGCCATTGTCCATAAGGACATCACTGTGCAGTGGTAGTCAGGCAGAACTCCACTTTCAATAACTAGAACTTCAACTGGGGGCATCCACTCATTGACCATTGTCATGAATCTATTAATGTATATAATATATTGGAAAATATTTTTATTTTAAAATAGAAGCATACTCTGTGGGTGTCTCTTAATTGGATTAAAGTCAGCCAGTCTGGGTGCTTTGATGGGTACTAGTTTTGAAATGTGAGAGATAGCATGTATTTGTGGTTGCTGTTGCCTTAATGGAGATTAGCTTGGGAATTTGTTAAAAGTTATGGTATTAGTAATTTGTACCCATATGTACATATATTTTAACCTTTGTGAATTAATAAAATGTCCCATTTAGTTTAATTTAAAACCTCGAAAGCTAGTGGCCTGATTCCTGAGTTTAGGGTTGCATCTCAAACATAACACTTAAAATCATTTGTCATGATAGTTGTTTAAAGTTTTCCTCTGAGGATTTTTAAATAACTCCGCTTTACCAACTGCATTGGTCATAAAACCACGAGCAACTGATTGGTTTTAATATGCCACATCAGAGATTGGAGCACAGGGCTAGGTTGGGTCACACATCTCAATGAAACCTGAGCATCCCACACAGGGGTCAAGGTGTTACATATCTGCAATGCCATCTTGGTCACTTGATCTGTGTACTTATGTCTCAGGGACAAGGTGGCATCATACACCATGCAAGGAGGTCACGAAAAGCTATGGACCCTTACGACATGGAGACATTCCAAAGGTGTCATCTTCTGAGCTTCACTTTCTTGCCCCTTGAATCATTAATGTCTTCAGTATTTCTTTTCAGAGAGAAGGCAAAATCAGATATGGAAACAGGGCTCAATGCTGTCTTTGTCAGGGTCCTAATGCAATGGAGGAGGCAAAGGAGGGAGAGCCAAGGCCATGTGCAGCTCCAACAGGAGGCCACACCTGACGGATGTGGTCAAGCAGAGCCAGAGCATGAACATGAGGGTCAGAAGGAGAGACCCAGGTGATAGAGATGAATTGCCAGACTTGGGGTTTATTGTAGGAGAGTCTACTATTTACAAAGGAGTGAGAGGGAATGCCATGCACAGCTGCACTTGTCGCGATCTCTGGTACATTGCATATGCCACATTCTTTTTGAAGACCTGATGCCAGTGGCTTTGAAGGTGACCGCAGCGCACAGTCTCTCAGTCGGCAACACACTGATGCGTAAAGGATCTCATAGATGCCCTTTACAGGAAGGCCCATCATTATGTCAGGTTTACTCTGGACGAAGATAGCCAGGCTGTGAGATTCACCAGCTTTGCCACCATCTCAGGCTTCCCAAGAATGCAAGGTGTAATAGACTGCACCCATGTGGCTATATGGGCTCCATGGCAGCAGGCCCTAACGTTTATTAACTGCAAGGGCTCTAATTCCATCAATGTACAACTGGTGTGTGATCACTGGAAGCGCATACTGCACATTTGTGCACAATACCCTGGGAGTTGCCTTGACTTCTACATCCTTAATCACTTCCAGATGCCTGAGATTTTTGAGGGGCTATTACATCTGCAAGGATTGCTGCCTGGGGATAAGGGGTACCCACTGAAATGCTGGCTGATGACACCAGCGTGTCGCCTTCAGAGTCCATCTGAGGAGAGGTACAATGCTGCTTACAGCACCACACACTCCTTTATAGAGCAGACCATAGCGTTTCTGAAGATGCACTTCAGCTGCTTGGGCTGCTCAGATGGCTCAGTCCAATACACACCTGACAGGGTCTCCTGCATCATTGCAGTGTGTTGCACCTTTCACAATCTGGCAATGCAAAGAGATGACCCCCCTGCCAGAGGATGATCTGGAGGCGGATGAGAGCTCATCGGAGGATAAAGATCTGGAGGCCCAAGAACCTCAGAAGGCTGCTGTGGGTCAGTATGAGCACAATCATGAGGGAAGGAAGATGTGAGAGACATACCTGTGATATGTTAATTGCTGACAGGTTCCAGGAAGAGTAAAGTTAAGTGAGGGGATCTCTCCTAATCCTCAATGCCATTTTCTTTTATCTCAAGGGAGCGGGTCCCACATTCACACTTGCATGTTTAACATCATGAATCACCAGGCCATGATCCTTGCTTTGGTCTGTGGGGCCCTGTGATTGAGCTCACTCTGGGAACTGAGAGCCCACTTAGGAACAAGAGTGATACGAGAGAAGACTCAAAGCTTTCGCCACCATCTAATGACGCAAATGCTGCTGCAACTGAGATGTGGACAAGCCTAGGGATCTCCTCCTCCCGTGCATGACTTGTTTTCTGCCATTACCACTGAGGAGAAACAAATGCCACTAGAATTTCAACACAGATGAGCTGCCCTAACTCAATGGTGTTCCTTGAGGAAGAGGGGTTAGAAATGCATCACACACTTCAAATAAAGATTTAAAAACATCTACCTGACATCACACAAGGGTGAGGAGACTAGTTCTACTGAGGCTGACATCACAGGAATGTGAATCTCACAGTGGGACACTATCACTGAGTGACAGCAAGGCTAAACCTCGAAACAAGCGGATTCCAATGTACAAAATCACAATGCCATCATTTGCCTAAAGCATTCACATAACCACCAAATGTATTCACAAAAGTGCAATTTAGTTACGTGTCTAGGACATCCGTGACCCAAAAGTGACATCAATTTTTCTTAACTTTCCTGACTCTACTGCTACGCCTGGGTGCAGCCCCGACATCTGCAGTAAATCTGGAGGCAGCCTGCTGACTGCTGCGTCCTGATGTCTGTGATGATCTTGGCTGACGTCTTCTGGTGGCCAGAGGCTTGGAGGGCCCCAGCCTGATAAGGGTCACCTGCTCAGGGCAGAAGAACCCTCGGCAGCCTAGAAGCTGGTGCGGATGGGATCACAGGCAGAGGGGGACTGTGAGCAGACGCATACCCTTGGAGTGTCCTGAGAGGAAGTCCCCGGGATGTCTGGCTGACACTCACCCTCCCTGTGCACCTGGAGGGAGGTCAAGATACCTCGTCCCCAGGTCACCTGATGGTGCCCACCAGGGTGTGGTCATGGAGTGCAGGGCCGAGCGCAAATCCAGCAAGGCTTGCTGGACCAAGGTCTCCATGGTGGTTGCCAGCCTTCCCATGGTGACCTCAAGCTGCTCACATATTGGAGCCACAACATCAGAAGGAACTCAGACGGACTCCTTCATCTTTCACTGTAGTCTGCTGAGTGACTGTCGAATCTCTGCCTGATGTTCCGCAGCCTATTGTTGCATCTCCAGCATTGATTTGGCCAGAGACTCATCATCTGATTCAGACTTAGTGTGTGGCTGGTCTCCAGCCACATCTGAGTGCCAGAGGCCTAGGCTGTCCCTGCCTCTGACAGCTGCAATAATGTGTTACAGAGGTGTTCCCCAGAAAGTAAGCCTGAGCCTAATCTACAGCTGTGCTCCACCAACGAGTGTGTCTCTGAACTGGTGGAGGGTGCGTGTCAATGCTGTCATGGCTCTTCCAGAGCTTCCTCTTTGGACATGGTCTAGGGGCTCAGACTGGTGCTTGACCGAGCCTCAATCCGCTGGTGCCTAGAAAATAGAAAAATAGAGTTTCAGTTAATGAGCATGAGCTAGATAAGAATACATGTGAGTCACTGTGATTGTCAGGATTTGATGAAGTGACGGAGCTGTCATCTGTACTAGGTTTCTGGGAGAGACCGATCTCTCCTTCTCCACAGGAGCAATTCCTGTCCTCCCCAACTAGCTCAGCTGCAGCCTCCTCAAACTCAGTGAGGTCAATGATGTTGACTGTCCCTTCCTCAGTCTGCAGTCTTCTGTACCTATTGTGTGCCAATTTGGCCTGTATGAGGAAGAAAGAAAGGCAAGTGATGAGAAGCGATGGAGCAGAGGTTGGGTCCCCTGTGTGTGGTGAGCCCTCCCCAGAAGGGCCAGAGGATGGAGTGTGAGCAACATGGTACATGGGATGGTGGTGATGTGAAAGTCCCAGTGAGAAAATGATTGTTGATATGTGCCTCCCGCTAGTGGTTGCGTGAAATCCCTGAAGTGAGTAGCCGTTTGAGTGCACGATGCCATGATGAGAGTTTGATATTGGAGGGAGATGAAGGATGACTTCCCCTGGCAGAATGGATGAGATCATTCATCCTCTTCCTGCAGTGGGTGGTATTTCAGGCGCGGTTTGCCAGCCCCACTGACCTGCTCTGCGACGATATCCCAGGCTGCCGATATGAGGCTGCTGTGCTTCCTGGAGCCGTCCCTGGGATACAGGACATGCCTGTGCACCCGCACACTTCTGCTCAAAGCCTGATGGGTGAAATGGGCTGCTGCCTTCTTCTTGAGGCTTTCGGCCTTCTTCTTGTGGTTGGAAAACCTTTCTGTGTCCTGAAGATAAGTGAGCTGAAGGGAGTGAGATGCATGTGTTGGACTAGCGTTTAAATGTGGCGCCTGGATCTTCGACCCTGCCAGCTGATGGCGGGCAGATCAGCTCCTGGCCTGCCAGGTGTTTTGGCCCGATACTTGTCTGTGCATAATTAATGAGCTTCCAAGCACGGAATCGGGTGCCAGTTCCTGCCATCCTGGCCAGTGGGGTGGGCACCATCAAAACCAGCCGCCACCGCATTTAGTCTCATAAATGGAAAATCCCACCCTTTGAGTCTTCTTTTCATTCACATACTGTGCATTCCTTCCATCTGAAGTTATGGTTGACTCACCTTTTGTCATTGCATTGATTTTCCAAATGCTTAATTGTGATGACGTTTGACTAGAGCGTATGTTACCTTGGTGAATGTATACAATTTGCTCAAGTTGGACAACTTATCAGAAATGTGGAAGTGAACAGACAAATCTGTGGTAAAACTACTGAGGATGACAACAAGAATTAAAATGAACAAATTCAGAGTAATCTTCCTAGCCTGCTTTATGCTCTTTGAAAATAAAAGGATCTCTGCCAACAATTCTATCCATACCATCTCTGCTAAGGCAGTTATTGAGTGAGATGCTTTTATCTGGGCATCCAAAATTTATTGCAAACTGATGGAAATAAAGCTAGGGGGGTTATTTTGGCCACAGGGTGCAAATGGGCAGTACATGAGTGCAGTGCTAATAAGACCAACCTGTTTGAAAGCCTTGGGCTCGCCTCACTGTACCTGCACTGGTGTTGATGTGCCATGTGTACACCAGCAACATACTAAGCAGCTAGATCATGATGTCAGTTTGTAACACTGATTTGGTGCACAATCTGCCATTTTGGACCTTGCAGGTTCTGTCAATGCCCTCTCTTAACCACTCCTAGCTGAACATTGAACATGTGTTCAGCTGCACAAAGAACACTGCCACCCCCCTCACCCCCACCACCAACACCACAAGTCCCTCACAACCAATGCTATTTAAAATGTTCACCATGGGTCTTCTGGCTGAGGTGCTTATGACCTTCATTTGCTGGTGCAGGGTTGGTAGAAGTACTGAGTTCTGCTGGAGAAGGTTAGAAAAGTTTCAAAATTAACAACAGAGTGCTGGCTTTGACAAAGATGTCAGATCCGATGGAAGGCCATTTGGATAAAACTTGCATTTGTTAATGAGAGCAATATTTGCAGGCCCTCTTGGATTGTAATATAGTAGGGAAATGGTGATCAGGCAGAAGAGAGGGTGACTTTTCCCAGGAGGAGAAAGACTGAAAAGGTCACATGACAAGATTTCAAGTTTTAGGAATTTTCTGT
Organism: Carcharodon carcharias; assembly: GCF_017639515.1. Classification (NCBI taxonomy): domain Eukaryota; kingdom Metazoa; phylum Chordata; class Chondrichthyes; order Lamniformes; family Lamnidae; genus Carcharodon; species Carcharodon carcharias. The sequence continues at coordinate 205,116,438 of NC_054467.1, forward strand.
AACTAATAAACTAAAAACAACACTGTCTAAACACTAAGATAAAGGCAAAATGCTGTGGATGCTGGAAATCTGAAACATAAACAAAAATGACCATAAGATAAGCTAAGTTTATTAAGTTTTGGAAGGTAGACCTTGTGCAACTGGCAGAATAGGTGTTGCTCTGGGCCCAGCAAAAGATCCTTTGCCTGTGCAGCTCTATAATGCCACTCTCTCCACCCATTCAAGTATTTACCTTTATGCCCTAGCCTGTTGTTTGGTTCTCCATCAGTGTCTGGCTGCTGCCTCTATTCCCATTCCTGCCTACTTTGATTTTGTGCAAGCAACAGCCATCCAATATTATAACGAAGCTGTGCTGTGTTGTCTTTTAACTCCCAACACTCTGCTTCTGCTTCAATATAAAATTGACCTTGGTAAATTTGTATACCAACCATTAATTTCCTTACCAATGTGGTTATAAAAAAGGAAACTGTGCCCAATGTAGGAAAAAATCAGTAATTCATCCCCAGCATCCTCAGGCAATCAAGCAAACTCCAGGGGACTGCAGCGGTGAATGACAAAAGGGATTTTAAATGGAAATCTGTGTTCCTTTCCCCATCACTAACATCCCTGATCTTGATGAATACATTTTTTCCAAAGTGCAATTATATTTATTTTTTCACAATGTGAAACCTGTAAAGCTGTTCAATCCAGCCTCCCAGCTGAAGGTGGGTGCACACTTGAGCTGTTTCCAAGGGGAAGATGGGTGAGAAAAAAACAGAACGAACATTATTTAAGAAATAAAATATCTTGCTTCTTTCCTGTTACATCTGCCATCGTAGGCATAGAGCATGAAAATGATAGATTTTTTTTTACAGCTTACCACATGATTAAGTCAAACAGCATTCCAGAAGTACTCACATGACTTTTTGGCAAGACGAAGAACATCAGTTCCGATGAAACGTCATTAACCTGAAACATTTCTGTCTGCAGATGCCTCTGACCTGCTGGGTTTTTCCAACTATTTTTGCTCATATTTCAGATTTCCAGCATCTGCAGCATGTTGCCTTTGCGTTATCGGCAACAATTCCTTTCAATCAATTGATAATTCTTCCCAAAAGCTTCCAGAGTAGAAAATTTCATTGCCAGGATAAACTAATTCAAGCATCATTATTTTATAGACAATGTAAAAGTACGTGTCATTAACAATTAATGTTCATGAAGAATTGAACTAAAAGATGCAGCCTCAAGTTACTTTTTTCAGGGAATTTAACTTTATTCCGGTAGTTTTTTTTATATTACAATCTGGAAGTAGACCAATCTTTTGTAATAAAAAATGTATCTGCCCTGACATCTCAAATGTTGCTAATCTGTGAGTAGCTGAGACACAATATAGCAAGAAAGTCCTAGGGTCAATTCAAATGACTTGTGGTTAATTAATCTCAGCCTGGGTGACATTATGGATATTACAGCTGGCTCAACGCTCCTGGGTTAAAAGGGACAAAATTATGCAGGATTATTATTCCGCACTGTTTTCCAGGGCCTGTTGCTGGAAAATCTATGTGAAAATACAATTGGATTCTGAGCTATGAGTGGATACAGAACATTGCAAGGGAAGACTCATTTTGGCAGATGTCTGCTTTGTGAGAGTAAAGAAGACTTTTGCTGAACTTCTGCCAAAGTTGTGACAGCAGAATGGGAGAAATCCAAGAAGATTTCCAGTATTGTCACCTAAGGATAGATTTTGGGCCTAAAAGTCAATTGATGAGAGTGGGAGAATTTTTTGAGTTTTTTGAAGAGAAAGGTGATAACAATGGACTTGAAGAAGTTAGGCACAGTGTCAGATGATGAAAACAGGTGAATAATATTGGAGATGAAGCTGCATAGCCAACAGTTGGGAAATGAGGGGAACAAAGAATTAGATGAAGTTATGATCAATATGTGTATACAGGGGGCTGAGGGGGAAATGGGGAAAAACTGCAGAGAATGAGATAGAGGATGAATTATTTGGATGTGGAACAGAAGATGGAGCTAGGAATCAAAGGTGGGAGAGGTAATGATATGAGGGAACTTTAACTTGAATGCATAGGCCTGGATTTTCACCATGATGGAGAACCTTTTTGTCGTGGAGAAAATCCTGGAAATGGCCGAAATTTCTAAATCCCGCCCCCAAAAACAGCATTTCCCATCTTTGTGGGGGCAGGGCTGGAGTCAGACCTGGGTTCACACATGTGCAATTCGTGGAGGCAGCTGGAAATTTAAATCATCAGCAGCCTCCACTTAAGTGGGACCTGGAGTAGATTAAAACAGGTAAGGGGAGATCTGAACTTGGTAGATTCTTATGGATAGGCAGGATACCCCTTTAGAGAGGTAATGCACCCCTAGATAGGGTTCTGGGACACCTTTGTCCCAGGTAAGGCACTCTAAGGGAGAGGTAAGGAAAAGTGAATATGGTTATTCACTTTTTACACACAAACTCATAGGAACGTCAAACTGCCCAGGAACTATCCAGCTGACCAGGAGATGTCCAACTATCCAGGAGATTTCCAACTGTTCAGGAAATTTCCAACTGTTCAGGAGATTTCCAACCGTCCAAGAACTGACCAACTGTCTAGGAAATGTCCAGCTGCCTAGGAACTGTCCAGCTGTCAAAGAGATAGGTTTGAGATATCCAGCTGCCCAGGAAATGTGAAGGAAATGTTAAGGAGTGGCCAGCTGCAAAATCTGGCAAAGCTATCCAGCAAGTATCAAACTTGCCAAGTCTATTAAAGCTATCCAGGAAGTGTCAAAGCTATCAAGGAATTGTCAAAACATTGCAGGAAGTGTCAAATCTGTCAAAGCATTGCAGTAAGTGTCAAAGCTCTCAAGGAACTGTCCAAGGGTACTAGGTAGGTTGGCATGGAGGGGCTAAGGGAAAACATGGGGACATGGATTCACACTAATATGGCTTGGGGGAGTATGGGGGCAATGGGGATGGGTAGAAGTTCCATGGGAATTTGTTAGGGGGTACATAAGTTGCCATAGGAGTGTGGGGACCATGGAGAGTGTTGGATGGGAGGAACGTGTTGGCAAATTTTGGCATGGATTGGGCAATGGGAGTGTATGGGGGCTGATGAGTGAATTCAGGAGAGGTGTTTTTTGTTCTATTGTTATTTTCTATTTATATAAACACAGTGCCGGGGCACAGCAACCTTGTGCCAAGCCCACCTTTGCGCCCGGCAGCCTGCAGATTCGCTTTGAGTTTTCCCCCCTGTTCTCCTGTTTCAGCCCGCCCCCAGCCCCTGACCAAAAAGCTCACCTGCAGGTGGCCATTTTTAAAGGTAAGGTTCATTGTGCCAAGAAATCACTTGACTCTGCAACCCAACCTAAGGATGAAAATCTGGGCCATATATTACAGTTTCATGTTTTGAGTCTGAGTTGAGGATCGGAAGATGGAGGGAAGAAGTTTGGGATCTATGATGGATATAGAAGTTTAGATTTAATTTTGGTCTCCAGAATGATCCTGGATTGGTAAGCAGCTTTGGCCAAAGAGTGGGAGTAACAGCCTGCATGAGATGGTTTTGCCAGGTCTGTTGGTGGATAACTTGGCCAAATAATCGACAAGTTTACTTAATCTGGGAGTTCTTCGGTTAAACACTTCAGGAAGATGTACCAGAAAGAATATTGGAGATGAGAGATAGGGTATAATAGAATCATAGAATGATGCAGAACACAAGAAGCCATACAGCCTATTGTACCTGTGCCAACTGTTTGTAAGAGCTATCTAATGAGTCCTATTCACCTGTTCTTTTTACAAAGCTTTTCAAATTTTACCTTACAAATGTTTATTCAATTATATTTTTAAAAAGTTACTTGCAAATCTGCTTTCACCATTCTTTCAGGAATTGCATTCCAGATCAAAACAATTTGCTGCATAAATTTTCTTTACCTCATGTTGCCTCTGGCTCTTTTGCCAAAACCCTTCAATATGTGTTCTTCCATCAGATTGGAAAATAGCAAATATAACCGCTCTATTCAAGAAGGGAGGGAGGCAGAAAACAGGAAACTATAGACCAGTTAGCTTGACGTCTGTCATGGGGAGGTTATTAGAATTGATCATTAAGGAGGCTATAGCTGCACACTTAAAAGGGATCAATGCAATTGGGAAGAGTCAACATGATTTTGTGTAAGGAAAATCACGTTTAATTAACTTATTGGAGTTTTTGTAGGAGTAACGTGTGCAGTGGATAAAGGGGAACCTGTAGACATGCTGTACTTGGATTCCCAGAAGGCATTTGATAAGGTGCCACATCAAAGATTATTAGGAAAATAAAAGTGCATGTGTCAGGGGTAACATATTAGCATGGATAGAAGATTGGCTGGCTGGCAGAAGGCAGAGAGTATGCATACATGGGTCTTTTTCTGATTAGCAGGATGTGACAAGTGGAATCCCACAGGGGTCTGCACTGACGCCTCAACTTTTTACAATTTACATAAATGACTTACGTTCGGGGAGTGAATGCATGGTAGCTAAATTTACAGATGACACAAAAATAGGTAGGAAAGTATGTTGTGAAGAGGGCATGAGGAGACTGTAGGTGGATATAGATAAAGTGAGTGGGCAAAGATCTGGAAAATGGAGTTTAATGTGGGAAAATGTGAAGTTGTTCACTTTGGCAGAAGAACAAAAAGGCAGAGTATTACTTAAATGGAGAACAGCTGCATAATTCTAAGGGGCAGCAGGATCTAGGTGTTCTAGTACATGAGTCACAAAAAGCTAATATACAAGTACAGCAAGTAATTAAGAAGGCTAATGGAATGCTATCCCTTATTACGAGAGGGATTGAACATAAAAGTAAGGATGTCATGCTTCAGTCATTCAGATAATTGGTGAGGCCACACCTCGAATACTATGTGCAGTTTTGGTCACTTTTTTTTAAGGAAGGATGTAATTATATTGAAGGCAGTTCAAACGAGGTTTACTAGATTGATAAAAGCAAAATACTGCGGATGCTGGAAATCTGAAACAAAAACATAAAATGATGGAAAAACTCAGCAGGCCTAACAGGATCTGTGGAGAGAAAACAGAGTTAACATTTCAAGTGCGAATGATCTTCTTCAGAACTAAAGAGAAGAAAAATGTCATGGAATTTTTACTGTTTAAGGGAGGTGGAGCAGGTGAATCTGGATAGAATGCCACCAATAGTTTGGGGCCAAGGAGAGATTGACAAAGGTGTCATGGACAAAAGGACAAAGGGATGTTAATTATAGTGGTACTGGCTAAAGGAGGTGCTGATGGTGGCATTAAGGTAAGAAAGCAGATTGTGTTAATTGCAGGACAAGGATAAGCACTCTGGAAAGAACAACATGAACAAGTGACAGATGGCCTTTGTGGGGGTGAAGTGGGGGAGGGGATGGTGGTGGGAAAAAAGATCGAAAATGGGATAAAAGGTGGGGATAAAACAATGAATAAAAATGAAAATAAATATAAGCGGATGAAAAAATAAAAAAATAAAAATGAATATTGTAAAAAGGGGATAAAAAAGGGGTGAGGAGGGGTAACACACCAGCCATGATCTAATTAAGTGAAGGGGTTTTGAGGGGTTAAATTGCTACTCATGTTCCTATGTTTACACCCACACAATTAAATGTGTATATAAACATGCGTTACTACTACCTGGTCTCGTCCTTTAATCTGTGCTATTAAAGAAGTTACTATGAAGTTAAAAACAAAAGCTAAAGAAGTATATCTGGCCCCAAAAACTGTTTTTTTTAATAATTATTTTTTTTTGTGCCTGAATGCAATCATTAAAAATTGTTGCATTGCTGGAAATCATGTTTGTGTTTTTCACCTAACTCGGTCAAAGCCCGTTGAAATACTAAATAAAAATTGTGTTTTACTGAAAATCCTGACTAATGTTGTTGTGCCTGACTGGAATTTGGACAGGCTGATACATTTTGCTAAAATGGTATGTTACTTAGAAGTGACGACTGTTGTTTCTCCTCTTTAGGGAGAGGGGCGTCATGGAAATATATAACAAAAACGTATTGCTATAAAACCCAGTTTTAGTTTGTTCATTGCCTAATATTTTTTGATGGACCAAACTACTTCTAACAAAAGATTGAAGAATTCCTGTTAACAATCCTGAAAGAAAAGCTTATATTTTAAAACTGCATGCCTCAGCAATTTTATTTGCTGGTTGTTAACTATGAAGAAAAATATATATCCTACATTTTTTAATTAAAGGCTTTATTATCAATGTAGACCTTTAAGAATGCAGGTTGGCATAGTATATCAATTATGTCACAAGATACTTATTTGAGTTTCATAAAATGGTTGAATGCAGATTACACGTTAGCTCTGTGTGCAAAACTGAAAGAATTGATTCACCATGAATAACTACACATACGGTACAAGGAACGGAAAGTAGGCATGTAAATGTGAAGGATAAACATTACAAACAAGTGATTCAAACAGTCAGTACTCAGTTCCTTGGTATAGTGCAGGTTTAGTTAATGATTTAATTTCACTTTCGATTCCTGCATGCAATAAAACATTTTTTGCTGTCCTTGGCATCTTGGGTGAAATAGTAGTAAATAGTGCTTAAATGCCAAAGGGTACGATTGCCTGACTTTTTGCCCCATCATATAGCATCCAGTGAAGTGATGCTGGCTGAATCAAAGTTATCTCTCTGTAAATGGGCTTGTGTGGACAAGTGATTCCCTTCCAGATTGTGAGCAAGAGGCCGCTATGACAGGTTTATTCGCCCATTTTAAGAAAAGCATGTTTTACTGAGACATTGACTGTAAGACAACAGCTTGAATTTATGTAACACCTTTAATGTAAGAGAATATCCTAAAGCAGTGAGAGGAAGTAAAAATGATGACGCCAAGTGGTGGTGGTAGGTGGGTTAGGATGGGAACTGAAGATAAACTCAATGGGCTGAATTTTCTGTGCTTGTTGGCATCAGGCGTGATCGGTTGTGTGAGAGGGCAATATGTCGTTATCAGTTAAATGACGGCAGGAAAACAGTTGGCGATCGTCTGCTCAGCCTGCTGACAGTGGGCCGCATTTCCCACCTTTGGACATCGGGAATCTCATTGTAGTACATCAGCATATGATTGTCAGGACAGCCCGCCGGAATCGTCTCCTGCCACTGGATTGTCTGTCCACGTCGGTGAGAAAGCATGCCAATGTGTTTCACAACAGCATATAAAAGGCGTGCACTTGGCGGGCTGCACTTTTTTAATTCATTCACAGGATGTGGGCCTTACTAGCTGGGCCAGCATTTATTGCCCATCTCTAGTTGCTCCTGAGAAGGTGACGGTGAGCTGCCTTCTTAAACCGCTGCAGTCCATGTAGGAGAGATACACCCACAGTGCTGTTAGGAAGAGAGTTCCAGGATTTTGACTCAGCGACAGTGAAGGAACGGTGATATATTTCCAAGTCAGGACGGTGATTGATTTGGAGGGGAATGTCCAGGAGGTGGTGTTCCCATCTATCTGCTGCTCTTGTCCTTCCAGGCGTTAGTGGTCGTGGGTTTGGAAGGTGCTGTCTAAGGATACTTGGTGAATACCTGCAGTGCATCTTGTAAATGGTACATACTGCTGCTACTGTGAGTGCAGGGAGTGAATGTTTGTGGATGTGGCGGTAATCAAACAGGCTGATTTGTCCTGGATGGTGTCAAGCTTCTCAGAGTGTTGTGGGAGCTACACTCATCCAGGCAAGTGGGGAGTATTCCATCACACTCCTGGCTTGTGCCTTGTAGGACAGGCTTTGGGGAGTCAGGAGGTGAGTTACTCGTTGCAGGATCCCTAGCTTCTTACCTGCTCTTGTGGCCACAGTATTTATATGACTAGTTCAGTTCAGCTTCTGGTCAATGGTAACCCCCAGGATGTTGATTGTGTGGGATTCAGTAATGGTAATGCCATTGAATGTCAAGGGGCGATGGTTGGATTTTCTCTTGTTGGGGATGGTCATTGCCTGACACCTGTGTCACGTGAATGTTACTTGCTACTTGTCAGCCCAAGCCTGGATATTGGCCAGGTCTTGTTGCATTTGGACATGGATTGCTTCAGTATCTGAGGTGCCGCAAATGGTGCTGAACATTGTGAAATCATCAGCGAACATCTCCATTTCTGATCTTATGATGGAGGGAAGGTCATTGATGAAACAGCTGAAGATGGTTGGGTCAAGGACACTAGCCGTGACGAATTCCTGCAGTGATGTCCTTGAACTCAGCTGATTGACCTCCAACAACCACAACCATCTTCCTTTGTGCTAGGTATGACTTTGAGGGGAACTCAGAGGTGAGTACACAATAAGGTTGTGCAGCAGTGACCAGGGTCACCTGTTGGACTTCAAGCTTCAGGGACATGAGGAGGGCGGGGGGGTCAAGGTTAAGGGCAGACCTGCTGTTGAGGCGACTGGTGGTCGAGGGGGGTACCAAGGACAGCCCAGCTGTTGAATATAGTTCACAAGCATTTGGGGTGGCGGGTAGGGTATGTGATGGAAGTGGCCATGCATTATGGAAACCTGTATAAAGTGTCCATTCCTCTGCAATGGAGACAGTTCAGGTGCAGCCATGTTGATATGGTTGGAGTTGGGCTCCTAGTTTCTCTGCTCACTCAAGCAATGCAAAGGCATCAAAGTGCCACCAAAAGCTCCAGAGCTTGTCCCTGCCACGTCTGCACCGCAGTCAGAAAATTCATGAGCATTTTAGTGGACTGCAGAACAGTTGGACGACCGTTGTATAATCTCATCGCTAAAGCTGGCCATTTTTTTTTATTCATTCAGGGTGTGTGGGCTTCGCTGGCTGGGACAGCATTTATTGCCGATCCCTAGTTGCCCTTGAGAAGTTGGTGGTGAGCTGCTTTCTTGAACCGTTGCAGTCCATGTGATGTAGATACACCCACAGTGCTGTCAGGAAGGAAGTTCCAGGATTTTGACCCAATGACAGTGAAGGGACAGCGATATATTTCCAAGTCAGGATGGTGAGTGGCTTAGAGGGGAGCTTCCAGGTGGTGATATTCTCATGTGTCTGTTGCCCTTGATGGTAGTGGGTTTGTAAGGTGCTGTCCAAGGACCTTTGGTGAATCCCTGCAGTCCATCTTGTAGATGGTACACACTGCTGCTATTGTGCGTCGGTGGTAGAGGAAGTGAATGTTTGTGGATATGGTGTTTTGTCCTGCCATGGAGCAGTCACTGCTCTCCAGCAATGATTGGCACTCACAGCCCCTTGCAATGTCAGCATCCCAGTTTGGGCCAGTCTCCACCATGGTTCAGGCTAACAGGGCTGCCATGCAGCGCACTAATCTCTGGCCATACAAGTGGTGGCCAGCACTCTCCTGGAAGTGTTAAGGGGCCATCGCACTTAACCAGGACAGGTTCTTAGTAAATCCATGTGTGGTAATCTGACGTGCAATACACCTTTAAAAGAATGTGACTGTATTACTCAATTACTGCGTAGCACAGGTTACAATGTTAATCAGTAGATTAGAATAGGTTCTGGTTGGAGAAGCACATATTGTGTTAGTGCTCTGTTACTTGTGTAAATAAACAACATGTGCTTCATCTTACATTGGTCTCTGCGTCAACTCACCCACCGGTAGATAGGCGTGCAATCATGTTCGCAAACAAAGCAACCCGACAGAAGGAACATAACACCATGTTAACCATGTGAGTCTCTCTCTTTCATCTTGCAGGAGGACTACATCAGGATCACGGAGCCTGGTGAACTAGGTATATGCCTGATGGCCTAGAGTGTGAAGACAATGAAGGAGAGAGTGGCTGAAGATCCTGGCTGGGATGGAGAATGGAGAAAATGGCATCCGTGACCTCATGGATGTGTTTGTGGGTGGCGGATTGTGAAATCCCACAGAGGTCACCTGTGGAGCCCTGAAAGGAGCTACTGGCATAGAAATTGATCACCGCGGTCACTTGTACAGCCACTGGCAGTGGATACCCTCCATATCCCCTTGGCGCCAACTCCTGCAGTAAGTGGCAGATGTGAGCTACCAGTTCCTAGACATACACAGCCGTCGACGGCACTGGTTCTCAATCGTTTGCAGGAATGGTAGGCGGTGTCTCTCGAACCTGGGTGTTGCTAGGCCCTGACCAGCCACGGTTCACTGTTGCTCCTGGGCAGTGTGTGCGGGAACCCCTGCTGCCCCTTCTTCATGAGGTTGCTGCTCCTGCCTTTGCACAGCCAGGAGCCTCAGTCACTCTCCCCTCCATCATCTACAGTCTCTGTTGGCCATCGGGCATACAGCTAGGTCACCAGGATCTATGATCCTGACATAGTCCTCCTATAGCATGAATGAGAGACATAGTTATCAGGGCTGTACTTAGCACCTTTCCTGGCCCTGTGTGACTGCCCCTTAATGCTTCTCAATTAGTGCTGGTCACCCCTCAGATAGCCAGAGATGAGTGCGCTGCATGGCTGCCCTGTCAGACTGCGACACAGGGGACACTGTTCCAAACCACGATGCTGAGATTGCAAGGGACTGTGAGCGCCTCCAGCAGTGACTGCTACATGGCCAGTGTTGGCAAGGAGATTGTACAACGTGTGCAGTCTAACTGCTCTGCGGCACAATAAAGTGGTGGCAGATTCAAAGTCTGTGCCGGGGGTGATGAGAGGGTGGTAAGGTATGGTGTGCTTGGTGGCCCTTTGATGCCTCTACATTGCTTGCATAGACGGGCAGGCTAGGAGCCTGACCCTAATCATGTGACTTTGGCTGCGCCTGACCTGTCTCAGTGGCAGAGGTATGGTCAGTTTATACAGGTGTCCCTAATGCGTGGCTACTTCCCTCATTTATGTTGCTCCCCATCTCAATTGCATGTGAACAGGATGCAGCACTTAACCCCACCACCACTGACAACGATCGCCTCCAAGGCTGGTCAGCACGTGCACCGGGACACCAACCCACCCCTCCACTGCCCCCCACAGCACCTCTGAGGCCTGTAAACAACAGGCAATCTGTGGAGAATGTTGCTGAGGCCACCAAGAGCAAGTCGCCTGCATGCTGTTGTGAAACACGTTGGCAGGAAAGCATGCTGACATGGACGGATGATACAGTGGCATTCCAAAAGCCTGGTGGGATAGGCTTTTATTTATATGTTGACTGGCAAGGGGGGACCCAATGAAGCAAGAGGATCTTGACATAGCTGCACAGGCCACAGATGATGAGTCCAGTTTTGAGCCAGAAGAGGAGTACAGTGAAGAGACCGCCGAGGGTGTGGAGCCAGACCTCGGCAACCTCCAGGGAGGCAGGGACACCCAGGGACACCTTGACCCAATGCTCAGATAAAAGCAAAATACTGCGGATGCTGGAAATCTAGAACAAAAACAAAAATACCTGGAAAAACTCAGCAGGTCTGACAGCATCTGCGGAGAGGCATACAGTTGACGTTTCGAGTCCATATGACCCTTCATCCGAACTAAGACATATAGAAATGAGATGAAATATAAGCTAGTAGAAGGAGGTGGGACAGGAGAACTCGATAGGGGGCCAGTGATAGTTGGAGGCCAGGTCCCAATCGTATCAGCCTGTTCCTGCCCCACGGAACTCATTTCTTGCTATCTTGACTCCATTCTCTGTCCCCTTATCCAGGCTTTTAATTATATGTTGATGTTTTACAATTAGCTTCCTGCTGACAGATGGCGGGAAACATGGCCTGGCATTGATGGGCTGAGCTGACGATCGCAACCTACCTTCACACCTTCAAAAAGCAGGTCACACCACATTTTACATGCACGCCACCTATCATGCCCACCACCGGCGGGCTCGGAAAAATCCGCCCTTGGTAGCTGCAATTTTCCAGGTCTCCCGTGGCGGGATCCCCCCTGGCGGAGCGAGCGAGCCATTGAAATCTCCATTCATATCAGCAGGACCGGAAGATCCTGCCAGCATGAGGGGGTGGAAAATTCCGGCCAATGAGTGGGCAAGAATATGGCAGATAGAATATAAAGTGGAAAAAATGTGAGGTTACCCACTGTCAGAGAAGGAACAGATTTGCAGAGTATTTCTTAAATGGTGAGAGCAGGAAGTGTAGATGCACAAATGAACCTGGGTGTCCTTGTCCATAAGTCACTGAAAGCTAACATGCAGGTGCGGCAAGAAATTTGGAAGGCTAATGGTATGTTAGCCTTTATCATAAAAGGATTGGAGTACAGGAGTTGTGAAGTCTTGCTTCAATTATATAGAACCTTGTTTAGATCTCACCTGGAGTACTGTGTGCAGTTTTAGTCCCCTTGCTTTAGGAAGGATATCATCCCCATAGAGGAAGTGGAGTGAAGGTTCACCAGACTTGTCCAGGTGATGGCGGAACTGTCTTATGAAGAGAGATTGGAGAAAACTGGGCCTATATTCTCTAGAGTTTTGAAGAATGAGAGGTGATCTTATCGAAACCAACAAAATACTTAAAGGAATAGACAGAGTAGATGCAGGTAAAGTGTTTCCTGGTTGGGGAGTCTAGAACCAGGGGACACAATTTCAAAATAAGGAGGAGCCACTTAGGGCCAGGATGAGAAGAAATGTTTTTACTCTGAGGGTTGTGAATCTTTTGAATTCTCTGTCCCAGAGGGCTGTGGAACCTCAGTCATTGAGTATGTTTAAGGTAGAGATTGACAGATTTCTAACTACTAATGACATTAAGGGACATGGGGATAGTGTGGGGAAAAGGCGTTGAAGTGGATGATCAGCCATGACTGTTTATACGGCGGAGCGGGCTCATTGGGCTGAGTTTCCTTCTCCTGTTCCTATTCCCATGTTCCTAATTGAATTTGGAGGTAACAAAGATGTAGGTAAAGATTCCAGAGACAATGGAAATGAGATTAGGTCCAATATAAGTGCTGCTACACAAGTGGAAATAAACTATCTTGCTGTGAGGATTGAAGCTGAGCTCCAGGGAGTTTGTAGGGATAGCTGAAAACATTCAAAGAACCCAACAAGACAGGGCTGCAGAGATCCTGCTGAAGTTAACAGCAGGACTTCATTATCACTTTTTTTGTACTCTGTCTTGGTGTTAAATACTATTTAATGAGGCTCCTGTGATGTGCCTTAGAATGCTTTTCTATTTTAAAGAGGCTATATAAATACACGTTGTTGCTGTGATCTACAAGCTTATAATTACTTTTTTACATTTGTACCCAATGCCCCTTTTAATTAAAAATGCTGAATGTTGTTACAAAAGCAGAAGCAGATGCTGGAAATCTGAATAAAAAGCAGAAAATGCTGCAACTGCTCAGCAGGTCAGGGATCAACTGTGAAGAGAGAAAGAGTTAACATTTTGGGTCGATGATGACCCATCATCAGAACTTCATCAGAATCATTTTGATGAAGGGTCATCTTTGAACTGAAACATTAACTATTTCCCTCCGCAGAATGCTATTAGCCTTTTTATGTTATTTTTTTTATTTTCTGTGGAAGAAAATTTGAAAGACTAACAATGTTCTGAGAGAAGAAACTCCTATTTAAATGCGACACCCCTTATTTTTAAACTGTGTCTTCTAGTTCTAGACTCCCCCATAAGGGAAATATCCTCTCAGCATCTAGCCTGTCAAGCCCCCTCAGAATCTTAAATATCCCAATAAGATCACCGCTCATTCTTCTAAACTCCAGTGAGTATAGGCCCAACCTGCTCAACCTATGCTCATAACATAAACCCTTCAACCCAGGAATCACCATAGCGAACCTTCTCTGAACTTCTAATGCAAGCATATCTCTCCCTAAGTAAGGAGACCAAAACTGCACACTACTCTTTATGCGCTCTCACCAATGCCCTGTAAGTTGTAACAAGACTCTGACTTTCATATTCCATCCCCTTTGCAATAAACACCAACATTCCATGTGCCTTTCTAATTACTTGCTATATCTGCATACTAACATTTTATGATTCATGTACAAGGATACCCAGATCCCTCTGTACTGCAATATGCTGCAGTTCCTCTCTTTTTAAATAATATTTTGCTTTTCTATTTTTCATGGCAATGTGGGCAGCCACATTTTCTTACATTATACTCCTTCTGCCAAAGTTTTGCCCATTCACTTGGCCTGTCTATATTTTCACGACTCACTGGGGACAGTGTGCTGTAATATCAAGCCCCACTGTTCCCCGAGCTATGATAAATGTGAAAAGTTTGACCAAACCACCGGATTTCCCCAATTTAACCTAACTATTTAATTTAGGTTAGCAGAATACGAGCATCAGGTTTTTAAACTTAGTAAGTAAATAACTGTTTATAAAACAAACTCATTAACCAGTGGTGAAAGAAAGAAATTTGAACTGCTAATTTCTAACTCTATAAACTAAACCCTACTCCTTCTTAAAGCCCTAGACAGACACATACAGTACACATCAGACAGACCAAAACATGGATTTTAAGGGTAGGATAAAACAGTTCAATAGCACCAATTCCAGAGTACAGGATTCGATGTGTTGATTTTGATCGATGTCTTTCAAATTCCTTTCATTTCTTGTTGATGACACGAGGTGGTCTTCCAGCACTTTCAATTTTTGGTTCACTGGTTGAGCACTTGCCTGTCAATGTCTCTAACAGTGACTTTCCCCTTTGCCTCTCGACAGGGGTTTTCAGAGAGAGAGAGCAGGTTATAGAAATATTGAAAGAAAAGCAGCTAGCTATTATTGTGGAATTGCTGGAATCTTCCAAATGCAGGAGAAAGAGGATTTAGGTCTTGTTCCTTTCAGGCTAGGAGATATTCTGCTGCACTGCTTCTCACACAAAGCCTAGTTGCCTGGTCAGGAGCCAATTAAAATGCTGTTGTCAGGCAGCTCCCTTGGTCCAGGGCTACCGTCCAGCACCATCCTGTCTTCCATGGCATACTCTGTTCCAGGACTGCGACATTGTATATATCTCTCATCCTGTTCCAGTACACATGTCCTTCAGTCATCCTGTTCCAGTGCACATGTCCTTCAGCCTGCAGCCATTGCAATCCCAATCCACAGTCCAACAGAAAATAAAAAGATATGTTTGTTACGCAGCCCAACATAAATAGAAATACATGTTCCTTACGATATCCCTTTGCAAACTCTTTGTGTCCTCCCTACAACATGCTTTATCTTTGTTACTTCAGCAAATTTGGCTACAATACACTTGGTCCCTTCATCCAAGTGATTAATATAGATTGTAAATACTTGAGGCCCCAGTACTGATCCCTGTGAAACTCCACTAGTTACAGTTTGCCAACCTGAAAATTTATCCTAACTTCTGTTTCCTGTTCATTAACCAATCTTACATACAAACATATGAATTAGGAGCAGGAGTAGGCCACTCAACCCCTCAAGCTTGCTCCACCATTCAATAAGATCATGGATAATCTGAATGTAACCTCAACTGCACATTCCAGCCTACCCCTGATAACCTTTCACCTCCTTGCTTATCAACAATCTGTATAGCTCTGCCTTAGAAATATTGAAGACTCTGCTTTTAAGGGCGAGAGTGCCAAAGACTCTGAGAGAAAAACATTTCTCCTCATCTCTGCCTTAAACGGGCAACCACTTATTTTTAAATGGTGACCCCTAGTTCTAGATTCTCCCACAAGAGGAAACAT
The DNA here is from genome assembly GCF_017639515.1 of Carcharodon carcharias. Classification (NCBI taxonomy): domain Eukaryota; kingdom Metazoa; phylum Chordata; class Chondrichthyes; order Lamniformes; family Lamnidae; genus Carcharodon; species Carcharodon carcharias. Next base: position 205,131,966 of record NC_054467.1, read on the forward strand.
CCTCTCCAGATCCACCCTGTCAAGGATCATATATGTTTCAATCAAGTCACCTCTTACTCTTCTAAACTGTAGTGAATACGAGCTTAGCCTGTCCAACCTTTCCACATATGACAGCCCTCCCATTCAAAATATTGGTCTAGTAAACCTTCTTTGAACTGCTTCCAAAATTCTTCTATCAATGCTAATATATCACACCCAACACCAAGGGCAGAATTTTACATCCCACAGGCGGGTGCCTGCCCGACCTGATGAGGCATAAAACAGCTGATGATGCTGGGTGAGCGTCCCAATGTTATCACGCACTCGCATGATATTTCAGTCGGTGAACTTCCACTCGTCACATGGGCAAAACGGGCATGTGGCCAGCCAACATTTTCAGAAATCTCATCCATGGGCAGGATAAAGGGGTCAGCAGCATTGCCAGTGTCAGTAGTGGGGGGGTTTGGTACATAGTTTGCTGCTGGTGACTTATTAGTACTTGGCAGCTTCATCTCTGTTCGGGGCTTCATTCTTAGCATTTCCAGGCTTCGTTTCATATCTCCTTGGTGTCTCCAAGGCCCTCAGGGGATTCAGATCATGCGGACCCTTCCAGGTATCAGACAGCTTTCTGTTACCCTGGTAATGGGGATTGTGGTCTCCGCTGGTGGCACCTCCTCCTCTGAGGAGAGAGGCAGAAGGAAGAGGAGGCCAGATGTCCCTATGCAACTTCCAGGGGAGTGACCTGTGGGAGGAGCGGTGCAGGCACAAGGGGCGCAGGCCCAGCATGTAGTCCAAGGCAGGAGACGCCATTATTCTGCTACCAGGGTTTACAGGCGGCGATGCAGCTACCTCAATATGTCTGAGGTGCAATGCCGAAGAAGGCCCCACCTCTCAAGTGACCTTCATTTGTCAGGTGATTGTGCTTAAGATCAGCTCCGATTGTGTTGGTGAACACCCCATGCCAGTGGTTCTGAAGGTCACAGTAGCCCTCAACTTCAATGCCTCCAGCTCTTTCCAGGGGTGAGCGGGGGATCTGTGTGGAGTCTCTCAATCAGCTGTCCATAGTTGCGTCAAGCTGGTGATAGAATCTCTGTTCAGGATACTGACCTTTATTCTATATCATGTGGATGAGGTCAGCCAGGCTGAGTGAGCCAGAGGCCTACAGCAATTGCAGGGGTCCCCCATGTCCAGGGTGTAATAGACTGCACACACGTGTCCATCAAGACACCCGCGGTCAGCCGGGGGCCTTTGTCAACAGGAAGGGATTCCACTCCCTGAATGTGCAGATAATATGTGACCACAGGATGCAGATCCTGCAAGTCTGTGCAAGGACCCCTGGTGGCTCCCATGATGCTTACATCCTGAGACATTCCTAGATGCTGAGTCTCTTCAGTGCTCCATCCTGACTAGGTGGATGGCTGCTGGGCGACAAGGGCTTGAAAAGGTGGCTTATGACTCATCTCCGCCACCCAAGAACAGAGGCTGAGCAGCGGTACAATACAATTCATGCCTCCACGCAGGCAGTGATAGAGAAGACCATAGGTCTTCCCAAGGTGTACTTCCAATGCCTGGACCGTTTACAATATTGGCACTACAAGACTGCCCAGGGTGGGTGTCACTGATAGTGTTTGCATGCTGCGCTCTCCGCCATCTGGCACTGGCAAGGGGGGACCCACTGGAGCAAGAGGATCTTGACATAGCTGCACAGGCCACAGATGATGAGTCCAGTATTGGGTCAGAAGAGGAGTACATTGAGGAGAACGCCGAGGGTGTGGAGCCAGATCTCGGCAGGGACACCTTGATCCAATTCTCAGATAAAAGCAAAATACTGTGGATGTTGGAAATCTAGAACAAAAACAAAAATACCTGGAAAAACTCAGCAGGTCTGACAGCATCTGCGGAGAGGGATACAGTTGATGTTTCGAGTCCGTATGACTCTTCATCCAAACTAAGACATATAGAAATGAGATGAAGTATAAGCTAGTAGAAGTGGGTGGGACAGGAGAGCTCGATAGGGGGCCAGTGATAGGTGGAGGCCAGGTCCCGATCGTATCAGCCTGTTCCTGCCCCACGGAACTCACTTCTTGCTATCTTGACTCCATTCTCTCTCCCCTTATCCAGTCTCTTCCCACTTACATCCCTGATTTCTCTCACGCCCTACATCATATCAACAATTTCCAGTTCCCTGGCCCCAACCGCCTCCTCTTCAACATGGACGTCCAATCCCTCTACACCTCCATTACCCACCGGGATGGTCTGAGGGCTCTCCGCTTCTTCCTCGAACTTACGCCCGAACAATCCCCATCCATCACCACTCTCCTCTGTCTGGCTGAACTTGTTCTCACACTGAACAATTTCTCCTTAAACTTGTCTCACTTCCTCAAAATTAAAGATGTGGCTATGGGTAGCAGCATGGGCCCCAGTTATGCCTGTCTCTTTATGAGACCTGTGGAACATACCTTGTTCCAGTCCTACTCAGGCCCCCTCCCACAACTTCTCCGGTACATCGATGACTGCTTCGGTGGCACTTCATGCTCTCGTCTGGATCTGGAAAAATTCATTAATTTTTCTTCCAATTTCCACCCCTCCATCATTTTCACATGGTCCATCACTGACATTTCCCTTCCCTTCCTTGACCTCTCTGTCTCAATTTCTGGTGATCGACTGTCCACCAATATCCATTACAAGCCTACCGACTCCCACAGCTACCTCGACTACAGCTCCTCACACCCTGCTTCCTGTAAGGACTCCATCCCATTCTCTCAGTTCCTTCGCCTCCGTCGCATCTGTTCTGATGATGCCACTTTCCAAAATAGTTCCTCTGACATGTCTTCCTTCTTCCTTAACCGAGGTTTTCCCCCCATGATGGTTGACAAGGCCCTCAACCGTGTCCGGCCCATCTCCTGCGCCACCGCCCTCACACCTTTCTCTCCCTCCCAGAACCATGATTGGGTCCCCCTTGTCCTCACTTATCACCCCACCAGCCTCTGCATTCAAAGGATCATCCTCCGCCATTTCCGCTAACTCCAGCATGATGCCACTAGCAAACACATCTTCCCTTCAACGCTCCTGGTGGCTTTCGGCAGGGTTCATTCCCTCCAGGACACCCTGGTCCCTCCTCCATCACCCCCTACACCTCAACCCCCTCCTACGGCACCTTCCCATGCAACCACAGAAGGTGCAACACCTGCCCTTTTACTTCCCCCCTCCTCACCGTCCAAGGGCCCAAACACTCCTTTCAAGTGAAGCAGCACTTCATTTTCACTTCCCTCAATTTAGTCTACTGCATTCACTGCTCCCAATGCGGTCTCCTCTACATTGGAGAGACCAAACGCAGACTGGGTGACCGCTTTGTGGAACACCTTCGGTCTGTCCACAAGCATGACCCAGACCTCCCTGTTGCTTGTCATTTCAACACACCATTCTGCTCTCATGCCCACATGTCCGTCCTTGGCCTGCTGCAATGTTCCAGTGAAGCTCAACGCAAACTGGAGGAACAGCACCTCGTCTTCGGACTAGGTACTTTACAGCCTTCTGGGCTTAATATTGAGTTCAACAATTTCAGATTATGAAATCTCTCCTCCATCCCCACCCCTTTCCGATCTCCCTTTTTCCAATAATTCATCTTTTTTTTTACAACTATTTTTTTCTCTTCCCTCCTATTTTAAAATTTATTTTAATCTATTGTTTCATCTCCACCTTTTAGCCCATTTCGATCCCTTCCCCCAACCCCACCCGCACTCGGGCCATCTGCCACTAGCCTGCTTCCCTTAATGTCCCCATCAGTGCATCTTTTAGATAATATCACCACCGTCAACACCCCTTTGTCCTTTTGTCTATGACATTTTTGGCAGTCTCTTCTTGGCCTCCATCTATCACTGGCCCCCTATTGAGCTCTCCTGTCCCACCCACTTCTACCAGCTTATATTTCATCTCATTTCTATATGCCTTAGTTCTGATGAAGGGTCGTACGTACTCGAAAATTCAAATGTATCCCTCTCCGCAGATGCTGTCAGACCTGCTGAGTTTTTCCAGGAATTTTTGTTTTTGATCCAATTCTCCTTCAGCAAGGCTACCAAAGATCAGCTTTAATCTCACGCCAGGCCTGTGGCCTCCACCCCGGATGTCTGAAATGACCATTTTATTTGCACTCTATGCCTCTGCATTAAAATATCCAACCGCTCATGTCCAGCATTTTATATTGCTGTACCCTGCACCAGAAAGAAAAAAGGTGAAACACACTCAGGCCATCAGAACCAAAGCAAATTTAATGTTATCGTCACATTGAAATCATTATGACATTATAATTACTGGTGTTCACGTTGATACCAGCAGGCATATAAACCAAACATAAATGAACAGAAAGTCACCCGTAACCTGTCCCTCTCGTGCTCATGGTGCCTTAAACTTACATTTGAGAGTGCTACATCTTTGTGCCCCCCACTCATCTCCCCTCACTCGCAGCAGCATTGGAGATGACTGCTGATTCTGCTGTCTTGTTAGCCTTGATGACCTTGGCGGTCGTCCTCTGGCGAGTGGAGCATGTACTGGCCCCGCCTGGGAGGGAACAGCCAGTGCCGTGCCTGCATCTCCCCAGTCATCGTAGCCTCATCAGTTGCGAAGGTCACTGGCAGAGGGGAGGAGGAGCTGCTGCTGTCTTCCAGAGTGCCCTGAGTGGAGACCGCATAGATGGCAAACAGCTCATATGCCAACATGAGGTCACTCTGGAGCTCCCTGCTCACCATGGATGGACAGGCACCTAGCTCAGAAACTGGGTGCCTCATCCAACTCCCACATTGGCACTGGCCATCTGAGGTCATTGCCTGTGTGAGGGCTTGCAGGTTCAAGCACATCCCCAAGAGCCCCTGATTCTATTTCTGGAGCTGCCTCTCCATGAGAGTCACCACTCTCAGTGGAGGAGACAGTATGCTCAGCCATGAGAGTCAATGCAGTGCCTCCATTCCACATGGACTCCTCCACAATGGAGAACATGGCCCGCAGAGGCTCATGGATCTCCGCCAGATCCGTACGCATATCCCGCTGGACAGCCAGCATCGGCTGCCTAATTTATGACTCCAGAGGCTCATCAAAGGCCTTCAATTGAGCATCATCCTGTTCCTCAGCAGTTCTCTGACTGCCGCCGCCCTGGGCACTCTCTGCCCCCGCCTATACCTCAAGCAAGTGTTAAGTGCCCTCATCAATTTGCACTGACATTCTAGCAGCTGACCTAATGCCCATCAAGGTGCTGATAGCTGCTTGCTTCAGAGAGCAGGTGCATTGAAGCCCAGTGGTTCTCCGATGTCAGGGGTGGCCCTTTGGGGTCCAGAGAGCGAGTGCCTGCTGGCAAACCTAAAAGGGAGATCAAGGACATGTCATTAGTTAAGTCATCACACTGTCACTATGCATGCCAAGCACCCTAATGAGACAATGGAGATCTGCATCATGGTGACATCATCTTGCTATGATCGTTGGGGACTCAGGCTCAAGGTTCCCATCAGTGAAGAGAGAACTAGAATGGCTGCACAGTCCGAAACTCTCACCTCTGTGCATGGCGCTCTTACCTTCACCTGGCACCCCCGTCCCTCCAGGCCCGATTGGATGGTAAGTATGCCAGCTCTCAAGCTCTAGGGCGTCCTGCTCAAATCTGCTGAGCAGCAGCAGGTTGGGCTATCCTCCACATGTCCTCCCTGCTCGGTTATGGCTCATCTTCTCCTGAAAGGAAAGAGGGGAATTGATTAGTCCACTCTCTACCTGCAGCGCCATTGCAACCTGGCCAACCTCAGCTGAGGAAAACCTCGAGCCACAAGGCACTCAGTCTAAGCAGCCAGGACTCACCACCTTGGCCAGCTCTGGTATCATTGATCATTAGTACTCACTGTGACATGGCCACACCTTGACAATTCTGCACACTGACCCATGCCAACACGGTACTCACCCTTCCTGAGCGCAGCACATCATTGAACTGCTTCTGGCATGGCACCCATGTGCGCTGCATCACGTCATGGCTGCTCACCAGTGTTGCCACCTCCTCCCATGCCCTCTTTGTGAGATTCAGTGACCTCCTCCTCCCATCTCTGGAGACAAGGGTGTCCCATCTGGCAGACACCTCCTCCAGCAGGATCGCGAGGCATTCATCAAAAAGCGAGGCGCCGGGTGTCCACACGACCTCCCTTCCAGCCTGATGTCTCCAGTTGCATTCGACTCCATCAAGACAATGCAGGACAGACGTCCTCTGTGGCAGCCTTTCAAGGGCTGCCTGGGCTATTTTTAAGCCAGGCACTGGTTCACCATTGAACCTGACGGCCGACGGGTCCCCGTCACAGCTCGGCCCTTCCCAACCAGTGAAGAGGCCTATTTCACGTTGGGCGGGCCTTAATTGGCCTACCAGCATGAAATTATGGCTGGGAGCTGGGAGCAGGTGGCAGGCCATTTCCCAGCCGCTCCCAGTCTCGCCGACCGCGCCCTCCCGCTGAACTCAAAATTTAAACCCAGGAGCACTAATCTTGTGCAGTGACCTTTCATGTGGCATCTTATCAAATATCTTTTGGAAATCTAAATGCACATCTATTGGTATCCATTTATCCACCCTACTTGTTACTTCCTCAAAAAATCCGAATAAATTTCTCTAAATGTCATGCTACTGTTAGCTGAGATCCTGGACAATGTCCCCAATTTGTTAAATTCCTGGATGAGATCCCCAGTTTGTTACGCCCAGTGTGGGACCCCAATTTTATTATGAGCTGGTTCCCCTTCTTTACTCAAACCCTTGGTTGGTCGCAACAAGGTGAATTTGAAAATCCTTTCCGCGTGGATACCTTTACCCAGTTCAAATGTATTTACTTTTATTAAGGAGCCAATTTAACCAGGCTTTCTTGAGTCAAAGTAAAAGTAAGTTTATTAGTCACTAAAACCCAAGAAAAATAATAAAAAACACACCACACATACAGAGATCAGAAATGAGAAGTTAAGAGAACAACCAAAAGTTAACTGAATATACAAATCAGTCCTTTGCTTGTACATGAGGCGTAGATGGTGTTGCTTTGTAGCCATTAAGTTGGGTGATTGGTTGACCTTGGAAAATTCACAGTTAGTTAGAGACACTTAGTTCTGCAGGGTAGCTGAAGGTGCTGTCCTGTTTCCTTTTTGATTGTGGCTTCTGCTGAGCCTTGCCTTCAGCAACAGAGAGAGAGGGAGAGAGAGAGAGACATAGAAACTAGGAGCAGGAGTAGGCCATTCAGCCCTTCGAGTTATTTGCCTTCACACACTTGCACTGGATGTTTAAAAAATGACATCTCATTCACTCAATTCAAACATACTCTGGTTAGATACAGGTAAAAGTTTTTAAAAATTACAATTTTTTGAGTGTCTCCTTTTGAGTGTTTCATTATGATCATGGTTGATCATCTAACTCAATAGCCTGCTACAACAAAAACAGAATTACCTGGAAAAACTCAGCAGCTCTGGCAGCATCGGCAGAGAAGAAAAGAGTTGACGTTTCGAGTCCTCATGACCCTTCAACAGAACTAGGTGAATCCAAGGAGAGGGGTGAAATATAAGCTGGTTTAAGGTATGTGTGTGTGGGGTGGGGGTTTGGAGGGGGGGGGTGGTGGGGGAGAGAGAATTGGAGGGGGTTGGTGTGGTTGTAGGGACAAGCAAGCAGCGATAGGAGCAGATCATCAAAAGATGTCACAGACAAAAGAACAAATAGGTGTTGAAGTTGGTGATATTATCTAAACGAATGTGCTAATTAAGAATGGATGGTAGGGCACTCAAGGTATAGCTCTAGTGGAGGTGGGGGAGCATAAAAGATTTAAAAATATTTAAAAATAATGGAAATGGGTGGGAAAAGAGAAATCTATATAAATTATTGGAAAAAACAAAAGGAAGGGGGAAGAAACAGAAAGAGGGTGGGGATGGAGGAGGGAGTTCAAGACCTAAATTTGTTGAATTCAATATTCAGTCTGGAAGGCTGTAAGGTGCCTAGTCGGAAGATGAGGTGCTGTTCCTTCAGTTTGCATTGGGCTTCACTGGAACAATGCAGCAAGCCAAGGACAGACATGTGGGCAAGAGACCAGAGTGGAGTGTTAAAATGGCAAGCGACAGGGAGGTTTGGGTCATTCTTGTGGACAGACTGCAGGTGTTCTTCAAAGCGGTCACCCACTTTACGTTTTGTCTCTCCAATGTAGAGGAGACCGCATTGGGAGCAACGAATGCAGTAGACTAAATTGGGGGAAATGCAAGTGAAATGTTGCTTCACTTGAAAGGAGTGTTTGGGCACTTGGCCGGTATGGAGAAAGGAAGTGAAGGGGCAGGTGTTACATCTTTTGCGTGGGCATGGGGAGGTGCTATAGGTGGGGGTTGAGGAGTAGGGGGTGATGGAGGAGTGGACCAGGGTGTCCTGCAGGGAACGATCCCTACGGAATGCCGACAGGGGGCTGAAGGGAAGATGTGTTTGGTGGTGGCATCATGCTGGAGTTGGCGGAAATGGCGGAAGATGATCCTTTGAATGCGAAGGCTGGTGGGGTGATAAATGAGGACAAGGGGGAGCCTATCATGTTTCTTGTAGGGAGGAGAAGGCGTGAGCGTGGATGCGCGGGAGATGGGCCGGACATGGTTGAGGGCCCTGTCAACGACCATGGGTGGAAAACCTCGGTTAAGGAAGAAGGAGGACATGTCAGAGGAACTGTTTTTGAAGATAGCATCATCAGAACAGATGCAACGGAGGCGAAGGAACTGAGTGAATGGGATGGAGTCCTTACAGGAAGCGGGGTATGAGGAGCTGTAGTCGAGGTAGCTGTGGGAGTCGGTAGGCTTGTAATGGATATTGGTGGACAGTCTATCACCAGAGATTGAGACAGAGAGGTCAAGGAAGGGAAGGGAAGTGTCAGAGATGGACCACGTGAAAATGATGGAGGGGTGGAGATTGGAAGCAAAATTAATACATTTTTCCAAGTCCCGACAAGAGCATGAAGCGGCACCAAAGTAATCATCGATGTACCGGTGAAAGAGTTGTGGAAGGGGGCCGGAGTAGGACTGGAACAAGGAATATTCCACATACCCCATAAAGAGACAGGCATAGCTGGGGCCCACGCGGGTACCCATAGCCACACCTTTTATTTGGAGGAAGTGAGAGGAGTTGAAGGAGAAATTGTTCAATGTGAGAACAAGTTCAGCCAGACGGAGGAGAGTAGTGGTGGATGGGGATTATTCGGGCCTCTGTTCAAGGAAGAAGCTAAGGGCCCTCAGACCATCCGGGTGTGGGATGGAGGTGTAGAGGGATTGGACGTCCATGGTGAAGAGGAAGCGGTTGGGGCCAGGGAACTGGAAATTGTTTATGTGACGTAAGGTGTCAGAAGAATCACGGATATAGGTGGGAAAGAACTGGACAAGGGGAGAGAGAGGGGAGTCAAGGTAATGAGAAATGAGTTCCATGGGGCAGGAGCAAGCTGACACGATCGGTCTACCGGGACAGTTCTGTTTGTGGATTTTGGGTAGGAGGTAGAAGTGGGCCGTCCGAGGTTGAGCGACTATCACGTTGGAAGCTGTGGGAGGAAGATCCCCAGAGGAGATGAGGTCAGTGACAGTCCTGGAAACAATGGCTTGATGTTCAGTGGTGGGGTCATGGTCCAGAGAGAGGTAGGAGGAAGTGTCTGCGAGTTGATGCTCAGCCTCTGCGAGGTAGAGGTCAGTGCGCCAGACAACAACAGCACCACCCTTGTCAGCGGGTTTGATGACAATGTCAGGGTTGGACCTGAGAGAACAGAGTGCAGTAAGTTCAGAAAGAGAGAGATTAGAATGGGTGAGAGGGGCAGAGAAATTGAGACGACTAATGTCGCGCCGACAGTTCTGTTTTGGATTTCCAGCATCCGCAGTTTTTTGTTTTTATCAATAGCCTGGTCCTGATTTCTCCCCGTACCCTTTGATCCCTTTTCCCCCCAAGAGCTATATCTAACTCCTTTTTGAAAGCATACAATGAGAGAGAGAGAGAGAAAGACTTTGCCTGCAAACTGCAGGGGTGACTGTTTTTTCTCCTTGCTGACACACTTGCACAGCACACTGGTCTGCAGCTAGCATTTTAACCCATTTTTCCTGTGTATTCCAGGAGAGGAAATAGTCATGTCTTGCATCTATCTCAGAACTATTTACATATCCTGAGATATAAATCAACAGGATAAGGATTTTGGGTGACTGCTAGTATGTGAAAATCAGTCTTTTGGCTCTGCAACAATAGGAGATTAAAGTTCAGTCTTTTGCATCTTTCCTATCTCCCTTTCAAGTGCCTCTGCTTAAAGAAGGGCAGGACATTTTTTCAGGTGTGACATTCCATGTTCTCTCAGGACAAGTCTGTCAATGTAATCTTTTTCCAGAAAGTGGTCACTTTATCAGCCATCTTTGCTCAGTGTCTTTGCATGTATTTATTTTAAAAAACCCAGGTCTTCCTTAAAACGTTCAATATGACTTTATATAATTCATGGTTGTAATCTGCTTTTCACGATCCCTTTAATAATTTATTCTAACATTTTGCAAATGACAGACATTAGGGCAGCTGGCTGATAGTTTACTATTTTCAATTTCTCTCCTTTCTTGAATAGTGGTGTTACATTTACAGGTTTCTAGCCCACTGGGACCTTTCTAGAATCTAGGGAATTTTTAATGGTTACAACCAATGCATCCATTATCTCTGCCGCCAATTATTTTAAGACCCTAGGCTGCAGACCATCAGGTCCAGGGAACTTGTCAGCATTTAGTCCCATTAGTTTTACTGCTAATTTTTCAGTAATAATTGTGGTTGTTTTATACCCTTGTAATCACTGTTATATTTGCTTAAGGCACTAGTTTTAGACCCACATTTCTCACCATCAAAGTGATTGTGATATTATGTTGTGTTATGATTACTCTTACCTAGAGGGTCCTTTCCCATGAACTTATTAATTAATTCTGTCTCATTACACATTACCTGGTCTCAAATAATCTGTTTCCTGTTTGGTTCCATGGTGTATTATTCTAAGAAACTGTCCCAAATACACCATAAGAATATAGGACTTAGGAGGAGGAGTAGGTCATTTGTCCCTTCCAGCCTGCTCCATCATTCAGTTAGATCATGGTTGACCTTATTGAGGTCTCAACTCCAGTCTCCTGTCCGCACGCCTCCCCCCTTTCCCCTCCCACCCCCGGCCCACCATAAAACTCTTGACTCCCTTAACAATCAAAAATAATTCAGCCTGCTTTCTGGGGAAGAAAATTCCACAGAGTCACAACCATCTGAGAAAGAAAACCTCCTCATCTTCATCTTATTCTTAAGCTATGTCCCATTTCTAGATTCTGCCACAAGAGTAAACATCTATTCAGTATCCACCTTACCTATATGTTTCAGTAAAATCACATCTCATCCTTCTAAACTCCAATTGGTATGGGGGCAACCTGTTCAACCTTTCTTCATAAGGCAAGCTCTTCATTCCAGGAATGAGTTGAGTGAAGCGTATCTGAACTACTTTTAACGCATTATACCCATTTTCAAATAAGGAGGCCAAAATTGTAGACAGTATTCCAGATGTGGTCTCACCAAGACTTGTACTGTTGCAGTAAAACTTCCCTACTTTAAATATTCCATTCACATTGCACCAGAGACTTCTTTCCTTTGCTATTTCTTATCTCCACCTAAACTGATTCTAAATTTTGATTCTCTGAACCAAAATCATTCCTCCCTACTGCACTGATCTCATCCTTTATTAACTAAGGTTCCCCGCCTCTTTTTCATTTCTTCGTGCCCTTATGAAAAGTCAAAAATCCTTGAGTGTTCAGGTTCCAGCCATGCTCACTTTGCAACCATGTCATGGTAATGTCTATCACATTATATTAATTTATTCCTATTTGTGTTATCAATTCATACATATTGTCAGGTGCCATCTGGAGTACTGCATCCAGTTCTGGGTGCATACTTGAGGAAGGATGCAAAGGCATTGGAGAGAATGCAGAGGAGATTCACAAGAATGATTCTAGGGTTGTGAGGAAACATTTTTTCACCCAGAGTGTGGTTGGAGCCTAGAACAAACTTCATGAAAGGGTGGTGGAGGCAGGTTCAATAGAAGTATTCAAAAAAGAATTGGATTGCTATCTGAAGAGAAATAATTTGTATAGTTAGCAGGGATAAAGCAGGGGAGTGGGACTATGTGGAAAGTTCTTTCATAGAGCCAGTGCAGACTCGATGGGCTGAATGTAAAGACACTGGATTTCCTTGTTCGCATGTTAAACGACACACGGTGACGTCGGGCGAGCGTCCTGATGTCACTGCACGCCATCACGATATTTTGTTGGGTGGGCGTGCAATGATATCTGCTGTGCGCCCGCCATTAATTAATGGGCACTTGAGGCCCTTGACTCACCAATCAACGCCGATTTTTCGGTGCCCGTGCAATCTTTGGGTCAGCAAATGGCGTAACAGGCAGGCAGGTAGGACACATTTGTACAAACCTCACCCATGGGCAAGATAAGAAAGTTCACTGGGGTCGCGAGTGTGCACTCTCAAGTACTGATTTTTCAAAGTTATTGTAACTTGCCTGTGTGATCTGAATTCTTCAAAACGCATACCAGCTGCTTGGTCCGGATTCTTAGCCTTCAGGTCAGCACCCTGCAATGAGGAATCTTTTTTGGCCTGCAGGTTTCAGGAAGCCTTCCCTCAGCCTGGGAATGGGAGCTGAGCTCTCCACTGGAGGCACCTCCTCTGAGGAGGAAAGGAGGGCTAGAAGGGGGAGGAGGCCAGGAGTGCACATTCAGCCTCCAGGGGAGCCACCTTTGAGAGGACAGGCGCAGGCACAAAGGGCGCAGGGCCAAGAGATAGACCAAGGTGGAAGGGCCCACAGAAGGCACCACTATCCTGCTGCCAGGGTATACAGGCAGCGAAGCAGCTACCTCAGTAGGTCTGAGGTGCAGTGCCGAAGGAGACTCCGTCTCCCGAGGGAGACAGTCAACCATGTCTGTCAGATGATTGGGCCTGAGATCTTCGCTAACTGTAAGGGTGGACAGTCCATGCCAGTGGCTCTAAAGGTCACAGCTGCCCTCAACTCCTATGCCTCTGGCTCCTTTTAGGGGTCAGTGGGTGATCTTTGCGATGTCTCCCAATCAGCTGTGCACACTTATGTGTAGCAAGTCACAGATGTTCTGTTCAGCCGTGCATTGGACTTCATCGACTAACTTTGGGACCAGACAAGCCAAGCACAGTGAGCCAGAGGCTTCCCGGCCATTGCTGGCTGCCCCCACATCCAGGGTGCAAGGGACTGCACACATCTGGCCATCAAAGCGCCAGCAGATGAGCCCAGTGCCTTTGTCAACAGGAAGGGCTTCCACTCTATGAAGGTGCAGATAGTGTGTGACCACAGGATGCTGATTGTACAAGTCTGTACAAGGTAGTCAGGTAGCTCCCACGATGTCTACATCCTCAGACACTTCCAGGTGCCGGGGCTCTTCAATGCTGCAGCCCGCCTTCATGGATGGCTGTTGGGTAACAAGGTCTATTCCCTCAGAACGTGGCTCATGACACCTCTCCGCCATCTAAGAACAGAAGCTGAGCAGCGCTACAATAGGAGCCACGGCACCACAAGGACTGTGGTGGAGAGAACCATCGGTCTTCTCAAGATGCATTTATGATGCCTGGACCGCTCATGGGGCGCACTCTAGTATCCCCCAGATCATGTGTTGGTGATAGTGCTGCACTCTCCACAATCTGGCGCTGGAAAGGGGGGATGCAGTGGACAATGAAGACATAAACACAATAGCTGCAGCTGCACACCATGAGTCCAGCAGTGAGTCCAAGGATGAGCATTCACAGGGAAATGCTGAGGGCGTAGTCGCTGACCCAGGCATACTCCAGGGAGGCAGGGACACCTGGGAGGCTTTAATACAAAGAACCTTTAGCTAGCCCACCACAGATGGACTTGCAAGCCAAATCTGCCAAATTATGAACAGTAGCTAAGAGCGTTGTTAATAAAGCTGAATTTCCCACAAAACACTCATAACATTTTTGGAAACCATACACACACAGAAGAAAAGAGGTACCCTCAGCCTTGGTCACATCATGAATTTGATATTACAAGCAAAGAAACTTAATCCAAAAAAAAAGACAATGGTGTTCCACTTCAAAGCAAATCACAAAGACTTCATCTTGAGCCAACACAAAAACACCGGTGATAAGCCCATGGTGTGCCTAAGGTGCCTTATGTTTACGTTTCCGGGTGCTACGTCTTGGTGCTGACCCCTCGCTGGGAGTGGCATCTGAGACAGCCAGCTGACTTTGCTGTCCTGTTGGCCTCGATGACCTTGGCAGGTGTCCTCTGGCCCATGGAGCCTGTGCTGGCCCCATCTGGGAGCAAGCTGCCAGTTCCAAGCTGGCATCTCCCCAATTGTCACAGCCTCATTGGATGCAATGGTCACTGGGAGAAGGGTGGAGGAGCTGCTGCCCTCGCCTGGAGCACTCTGAGAGGAGCCGGCAGAGACGCCAGGTAGCTGCTTTGCCAACATGAGGTCGCTTCGGACCTCCCTGCTCACCGTGGATGGATGGGCACCGAGCTGGGAAACTTGGTGCCTAGACCATCTCCCACACTGGCACTGAACAGCTGAGGTAAATGCCGATGTGGGTGCTTACTGGTCAGACCACATCCCGAGGAAGCCCTGATGGGTCTCCTGGAGTAGCCTCTCCACGAGAGTCACCAGTCTCTCCATGGAGGACTCATGGCACTTGGACATGTGGCTCATTTCTTCGGTGATCGTCTGCGTAGGCTCCTCCACCACGGAGACCAAGCCAAGCATAGTCTCATGTATCTCCACCAGATGTTCCCGCACACCCGGCTGCATTTCCTGCACCTGCTGCCTTGAGGACAACTCCAGAGGCACATCATCAGGCACCGACTGAACATGTGCCTGACCCCGTGCAGTCCTCTGACTGCTGGCGCCATGGGCACTCTCTGTCTCTGCCAGCTCTTCCAGTAATTGTGAAGCGCGCTTACCACTGTGCCCCGGGACACTAGCTGATGTTCTAATCCCACTGTGGTGCTAATACCTGTGCTGGTGCCTGCCTGGCAGAGATGGTGTGACGCTGTTGAGACTTCAGTCCCCTCAGGTGTGAGAGAGGGCCTCTGCTGCTCCTCCTCCCAGCCTTGCGCCGCT
The DNA here is from genome assembly GCF_017639515.1 of Carcharodon carcharias. Taxonomy (NCBI): domain Eukaryota; kingdom Metazoa; phylum Chordata; class Chondrichthyes; order Lamniformes; family Lamnidae; genus Carcharodon; species Carcharodon carcharias. Next base: position 205,147,104 of record NC_054467.1, read on the forward strand.
GATGCTGAAAGAAAGAACAAGGACATTGGATCATTTAACGTGGAGACAATGACAAAGTGCATCCCTGTCCTCCGGATTATTATGCACTTATCCCTCCATAAGCAATGGTAAAGTCATGTTGCAAAATTAAATCACTTAACAATCAGCACTGCTATTGCTGTTGGGAGAACAATACTGACCTCAGTACTGGTCATACATACCTGGCTTTGGCACTCCAGCCTCACCGACACCAGTGGACCTGGGCTCATGGAGCCTCTCCAAATCCAGGGTCTCCTGCTCAAACCAACTGAGAGTGGCTAACTGCGCCTGGTTGCCACCAGTCCTCACTTGCTCTACAGCACTGCCAGTGCCCCATGAATCAAAACCCATTTCTCCCACAACACTGCTTGAGCCATGCATTCAACTCTCTTATTTTATGTACCCTATGCCAACCTACTTACAGAACTTGCAGTAACCCAGAGATTACTATCTTTGTGGCTCTACTTTTTAATTTAGTCCCATTGCTCATACTCCCTCAATTCCTTATCCCTGGCACCAGACAGGCAACACAAACTTCACGCTCTTGGCCACAGGCACCAAATTTAAATTTCCCAATTGCCATAGCGGGATTTGAACTCAGGCCCCTGAAACATTAATCTCTGCTCCTGAATTGCTAGTCATGTGCTATAACCACAATGCTGCTTTTCCCTATAAATTCTTTGACAGAACGCAACATAGATTCAACAGTTATGAGAAGAGACTTGAAATAGGGGAACTGCTTCCACTGATCCCCCTGAGAGATTTTGGAGGAATCTTAATGGAGATTATTAAAATTTAGATCGAGTGAGAAAGCAAAAACTATTTCAATTGGTTGACAGTTTGAAATCAGGGTTTATCAATTTAAAATTTGCACTCGAAGGATGATAAGAGAGATTAGAAGAAATTTATTTGTGCAGGGGGTGTTAAATGGAATGCTTTGCCACGGAAAGTGTTTCTGTCAAGATCATCTCATCTTTTTAAGGATAACGTGAATAAACTGATGCACTACAGGCTGAGGGTTAGTTTTCGATTACTCTAGAAACAATTGGTACATACACAATGGGTAATGAATAATCACACCCAATGCCATAACCCTTTTTGTAACAAATGCAAAACACTTTTCTTCCCTTTTCTTTCCACTAATTTCTATGATCTATTTTTGAATAGGTTCAATCCTGAAAGCAGCTTTGAATATGGCTGAATATTTGGTCAGTGCTTTCTCTTTGTTCCATAGTATATTCCTATTTATTTTTCATTGCAATTGATGATGAGAGGAAAATGTGTCCAAGAAAATAAATTAGCATTTTGAAATATCCCAATTCCGAAATAATTTTTGTTTCCCCAACTATAGCTATCTGAGTCAATGCACAAATGGATACTAATGCTACACCAGCAACGTAGCATCTCCTCCACAAAAATAGCACACCTTTCACAGCAGTAATTATTCAACCAATTCAATTATGGCAAGTGAATTTCAGCAGAGATGAGTAAAAAATGGTATATATTGGATGAAAAAAGTGACAGGGGGCAAACTCAATTAATAATTGTAAGAGAAATGCCCGCATAATTGCTATAACAGTCTTAGAGCTAAGACCTCACACTATATTTTTATGAAATATATATATCAACATGGCTACTTCCTAAAATTTTAAAAGCTGCACAAAGACTTTCAAATGGCTGAAGCTATGTTTGTCTTTCTAGCAATATCTGAGAAGCTGACACCTCGTTATTTCTGAAGACGCACTAATAACCCCTGTGGTTGCAGAGATCAAAGTCAAAGGGAATTATACAAAGGCCACCTATATTTCCTAAGGCAGGCTTAGCCAATGGAGACTATTAGTCTGCTGGAGAAAGGGCCCTGCACCTTTCCTTTGAAATTCTTAATGGTTGAACATTAACAATCTCAAGGCTCCAGACAAAGGGATATACATCCTTTGTCAAAGCCAAAGTGAACAGTTGAGAGTCATGTGACATGACCCCTTAGCTGGAGGAACTAGTTACACTGTCTTGCTGTACTGCCAGTTTGTCCATCTGTCAAGCAGCAGTTCAGAGCAAGTGCAGGTGAATGCCTAGCTACCATCTATACTGCTTCTACTGGAATGCCTGAACTTCTATATCATTGCCTACATTATCTCTATGTGCCGATCCCATACTGGAAGTCATCCCTACTGGAAAAGCATATTACCCAGCATCAGTCTTCAGCCTGCTGATCTCTGTGAAAGAATATACAATCGGACTTTGACTCTGGACTCTTGGACTCACGTGAAACAATAATTCTTTATTCTGTGGTCTGTGCTCTGAAACTCTTTCTTTCTCTATCCCTCTTTTATTATATGAATGCACAGGGGGCTATGTAGTGACACCCCCCTCCCACATTTTGAGTGTGTACGAATAAACTGATCCTCTGCATTTACCCTATCTCGAGATTGCTGTGAGGTTATTAGTAAAAATTGGATCACACCAAAACTGAGGAGGTGAGAAATACACCACTGCTTATAAAGGGGGAAATCAAAATCAAACACGTTTCTGTTTATGGATAGATGGTAAGAGGAGAAATCAGGGCTGTTTAAATTAAACATCCTCCTGTCCGTAAAAGTATCCTCAGATATAATCAGTAGTCAGTCTAAATTCTAGGAACCAAAAATGGCTAATGTAAATTAAAACCATGAAGTTTATGTAAACATAGAATTTATTGCTGGTAATGGGATGAATAAGCCATAAAGGCAATAAGCCTAGAGCTAGCTTGTTGAAGGGGTATAAATATGTCTTATCTTATCTGACAGTTCTGGAATTTCATCCCTAAACTCCTCTGCCTCTTTAATTCTCTTCCTTTATAACCCAATTCTTTGACCAAGCTTTTGGCCACCTGCCTTAATATCTCCATATAAAAACTGAAAATGTTTGAAATACTCAGCAGGTCAGGCAGCATTTGTGGGGAGAGAAAAACAGAATCACCGGGCAGAATTTAATGCCCCCTCCTGAAATGTGTTTGGAGGTGGGGGTGCTATGTGTTCGGGCAGTAGGTGCAAAATGGAGATCTGGTCACCTTCCTACCTCCCTCCAATTAAGACTGGGACAGGAAGGCTTGAGGGTGGCCTTCCCGCCAGGAGGACAACTGAGGCCCTTAAGTAGTCATTTAAGGGCCTCATCTCATCACCACTGGTATTTAACCAACAGCAGGTGGGGCCACGCCATCTGAATCCACCGCCAGAAAAAACCTGGTGGATAGGTTGGGATCTGGTAGAAGGCGGTCCCTCCTTATCAGGCACACCATGCCTGATGGAGAGATGGCATAGTGATATTGCTGCTGGACTAGTAATCCAGAGACCGAGGATAATGCTTTTGGGACCTGGGTTTGAATCTTATCATGGCTGATGGTAACATTTGAATTAAATAAAAATATGGAATTAAAAATGATGACCATGAAGCCATTGTTGCAAAAACCCATCTGGTTCACTAATGCCCTTTAGGGAAGGAAACCTGCTGTCCTTACCTGGTCTGGCCTACATGTGACTTCAGTCCCACAGCAATGTGGCTTTTTAAAAAATATTCATTCATGGGATGTGGGCATCGCTGACTCAGCCAGCATTTATTGCCCATCCCTAATTGCCCTTGTTCAGAGGGCATTTAAGAATCAACCACATTGCTGTGGGCCTGGGGTCATATATAGGCCAGGCCAGGTAAGGACAGCAGATGAACCCAGATGGGTTTTTACAACAATGGTTTCACGGTCATCATTAGACTTACTTAATTCAAGATTTTTATTGGATTCAAATTCTAACATCTGCCGTGATGGAATTTGAACCCCGGCACCCAGAGAATTACCCCTGGGTTTCTGGATTGACCAGTGACAATAACATTATGCCATTGCCTCCCTAGTTTACCCTAGCAAGCCACTCAGTTGCCATTACCACCTTTTCAAGGGTAACTAGGGATGGGCAATAAACGCTGGCCTGGCCAGCGAAGCCCACATCCAATGAACGAAATAAAAGCAACCCACCAGTGGACCCCATGAGTAAGGCGTCCCTTCTGCCCTTTAAATCATTCCTCTTCTTATCCTCCTCACTGGACCCTACCTGTCAGATCCCAGTGAAACCGCCTCACTCACTTGTTCCCTGGGGCTCTTCAATCGCTGGTGTAGGTTGCAGTGCTGTACCAACATTGTCGGGCTCTGATTGACCACCAGCTCTCAGAGGCTGAACATCCAGCCTGCACGAGGATTTCCAACGTGCAGGGGTGGGGTGGGTGGATGGTGTGGAGTCATTCTCCTCACAGAAACTGGGAAGACTGACAGCAGGCAAGTAGATACCCAATGGGGAGTTAATCCCATTGGGCCTCCGAAAATGGCTGGGGTGAGGTTGCCACCGGTTTTCCAAGCAGAGGTGGGGCCCCCTGCCGTGACCATTAAATTCTCCCCACATTTCTGGTCAGCGACCTTACATTCGAACCTTTCACCATCATCTCTGTACTCGCTGACCTACATTGGCTTCCATTGTTAGAAGGGTGTTCTTGTTTACAAATCCCTCCATGGCCTTGCCCCTTCCTATCTATTACCTCCTCCCACCCTACAACCCTTTGATTTATCTCCTGTTCTGAAGAAAGATCATGAACCTAAAATGTTTAATCTATTTCTCTCTCCACTGATGCTGACAGACCTGCTAAATTTTTCCAGTGTTTTCTGCATTTATTTCAGATTTCCAGCATCCGTAGGATTTTGCTCCTCTTATTTGTCCAGCTGTGACACCTCATCAAGGTGGGGTTGTTAATGTTTCTGTAAGTCATTTTGAAATGTTTTACCATGTTAAATGTTCTACGCAAGTGCGAGTTGTTGTCGTGAAGCATGAGTTCAGATTCAGTTACCGATGGTGAAGGTGGATTGGCCCAGGAGCAGAGGATCTGAATGGAATAGTTTGCACTTCTACAGAAGGAGATTCATCGTTAGCACCATAATTCCAAAAGAAAGTGAGACAAACCAGCTCAACTATGCCAACTCATCAGAACGGGTTTTCGAAATATTGCTAATTACAAGCATAAGCTTTAATCTATTCAGTCTACTGCATCCTTAAACTGTTCAATTTTCAACTTTCTAAGGAGTTTAAGTCTAAACTAATCTGTTAGATAAATGCAACTATATTTTTTATTTTATTTAATCTCTGCAATTTACATCAGCTAATCATAATTTTATAATCAGTAAGCCAATTAATGCTAAATTATCGTGACATAACTGAGGTGTCTTTGTAACCCCTGATTTTTTTTTTAAATGTAACCCTAACTACTGAATTTTTGCATGCTCAATGTTTATGATTCTGAGACTAATGGACAACTGTTAGTGACTGCCTTCATTTACTGTCTCCTTTGATTACTTGACAAGAAATATAAATATTTATGCAGCAAAGGAAAGTTAGGAAATTTTAAGTGAATTCAAACTGGTTGATGTAAGATAGTTTGGAGAGACAAATTTAGGCATTACTCTCTGGAAGATATAGGTCTGGTGGTAAACCGTAGATGTTGTGTAGAGAAGTTAAAGCTTTTCCTGGTGGCTTTGATAACGATTCTTGTCAGGTTACCAATTCCAGTGTTTTTATATAACTTTGACCAAGTCACGGCAGGGGTTATAAGAAATAGTATATTTAAAGCTTGCTAACACTTGAGAGGAGTGATTATACCTCTCTACACTGATTTCATGATACCATTGCAGAGTTCTGTTAGAAACATCATCCTTGATGACAACATGACTATCAGGATGTGATATTCTTCTCATATGAGTTCTGAATCATGATATTGATTTTAATAGTTCATTCTCCCTCAGAGAAGGATGCCTGGAACCATCTTGTAAAAAGGAACATGTAAAGACTCTGTAATGGTATCCATATTGGATGGTATGAGACCCAGATAAAGAAATATCCCCATCAATGTGCTAAAGGAAGTGACTCACCCATTAAGATATGTATGCCGAAAAGCTGCTTAGAGAAAAAAACTAAGGCCCGCTTCAATCTTGCCAGCTTTGAATGGGAGTCAGCATTGGGAGAGCACAAATCTCCCAGGTTGCATGTTTTGGAGGACTGGACTGATTCAACTCACTTCAGCCCCACACCAATGGCTCAAACTTGTGCTATAATCAATAGTCATTCCAATGGAAATATTAATTAAGTATCCTTGGACAGTCATTGTTGCCAGGCCTGGAGTGAGATTTATTTTCAATTGAAACAGAAAATACTGGAAATACTCAGCAGATCAGCCAGCATCTATGAAGAGAGAAACAGAGTTAACTTTTCATAGTGACATTTCATCATCAACCTGAAACCTTGGGCGGGATTTTCATACCCTCCCGCTGTCGGGATCTTCCGGTTCCGCTGGAAGTCTATGGGCTTCTGGCTGAGGCACTGCCTCACCTGTGGCAGGTCCCACCTGTGACAGGGCCAGAAAATTCCGGCCAAACTCTGTTTCTCAAAACAGGTGCTGCCTGAGCTGCTGAGTATTTTCAGGATCTTCTGTTCTTATTTCAGATTTCCAGCATCCTCAGTATTTTGCTTTTGTATTGGAGAGATTTATTTTACTGTTTCGCTGTTATGTATCACATATCAAGTCATGCCATATGCAACTAAAACTATTAGCGTTAAATGTTTTACAAATATAAAGTTTATAAGATTGTTATGTTTTGGGAACTATCTCTTTAATTTAAGGTAAAATAGGGGAATGAAGGGGTCACGTGTTCTGCTCTGAATTCTGCCTGGCAACAAGCCTCAGTGATCTGGTTGCTATGATGACAAGCCAAGAGACTTGCTGAGAAGGTGGAAGATTTTCACACTTGTGGACAATGGCAAGCACATCTGTGCTAACTGTTAGTCTCCAACTTTCATATGGAGGTATTAGGAATGTCAGGTTTTATAAATATACTTTAAACTGTCTATTCAATTCCAAGCTAAAATGGAGTTGGGAGTCTAGAAGTTAGCTAATTGGCATTTCTACTTAAATGCAAGGCCACTGATTCACATTGTTAAGGAAATAGGCTTTGGGAAGGGAAGAGTCCACAGCAAGTCATTGTGGTAACCGGGTACAGGGTTTCCATTGTATCATTGAACCACACAGACCCAGGTGAGTCTGCAAGAATCTGAGAGAGAGACACAGCAGGAGGTAGTGCCAACTAGTTCTGCAGCTGAAGCAGAGAAAATACTGACCACACAAATGTGACTGGGAGTTCACGTTCAGATTGAAGAGATGAGGAATGTGAGGATTTAAAGGACCCTGCAAGATTTACCCAGCCTGGGCTACATAGAACGAATCCCCAGTGTAAACCTCACAGTGAAAATGAGTTCTGACATTAGAATCAGCTAGGAAAGGAAAAAGGAAGTAGGCCATTGGGAGCAAAGAATAGCTTTAGACTGGTTCTAGAAGAATAAGGTTTCTAATTAAGAGAAAGCGTAAAGTATAACCATGCCATGGGTTTGTCAGTTGTGTTAAAAGCCACATGGGCGTTGTTTACTGTAATTTAACGTATAAGTTTTCCATGAAATCGTGGTTAGCCAATGCTGCTATCAGTTTGTTTGTTAGAGTAAAAGTCTTAAAACGTGAAATCTTGTCATGTGATCATTCCAGTCAGAAATTGGAAATTCAAATTTCTTTTGAAAAGTTATTGAAAATTTGAAAATTTAGATATAAAGACATCAGGATGTTCCCTGCAATTTTGGAGATGATTTAAATATTTAAAGTTCTTACAGCCTTATATAAGAAAACTAAATCACAGGCAAATCTCGACACAGTGAGGAAATTCACCCATATCTGTCAGGTGTCTCTTTATATGGATAAATGTAGTGTTATGCATTAGTCAAGGCAGCACAAAGCATGTATTCACCATGTGGCTTATACCCATGGCTACTGAGGAGAAAGACCTGAGGTCATTGTGCATGAGCCACTGAAGGTCAAGTTGCCAGTTATGTGAGCCTACAACAAAAACAAATTGAAGGTTAGAATCGAAAACTAAACAAACAACCCTGTATATCAAAGCATGATTAAAACAACAAACAGTCTTCACTCCTCACCCACTCCATTCCATCCCATGCTCCCCACCAACCCCTCCATAGCCCAATGCCAACTTAGTGGCAACTCATGCCAACTCATGCCTCCCACCCATTCTTTGCCCTTACACTTAAAAGCCAACTCAGCCAGTATATATTATTGGCATACCTCAGGACTAATGATGAGTTTAAATAAAATTCTTAAGCACCTATTGATGTTTCCACTATTTAAAATAAACACTCTAATTGATAAAAGCTCATTTACTACATTTAAATTCCTTCAACCACTTAGTCCTTTATAACAACAATCATTTGTATTTTTAGCCCCACTTCAAAAAACTTTAAAAGCACTTGGAGGTGTCAATTAAACTGTGAACTGACAGGCACTCCACGGTGACAACGATAGGTTGGGAAATGAGCCATGCGGCACTAATCCTGGAATGATAACCCTCAGGGTTCTGTCAACAAACAGAGTGAAACAACAAACACTGATATTTTTCAACACTGCAGTTAGATTTTTTCTAATATCTAAAGGACAGGACACTTTAATGCCTTGAGCACTTGACAGTTCTTTGACAGTTCTCTTGACAGTTCCAATGTGTTAATGCACTTTTTGTGTACATTCATGTCCACTTTTAACAATTCCAAAAGGTGTCAGACCTCTTCTAAAGGTGTCCTGGGGCCATATCCAAAAGAGTATCTTACCTCTTGAAAAGGGTGCCCTAACTGTCCAAAGAACTCCAGCAGCTTTAGACCTCTCCCAGGTCTAACGTGCGTAAGTCAACTTTTGGAAATCCCATGAGCCAAAATTGGACTTGACTGAGGCTGCTGCACTTTAACACGTGCAGTTGCCTCCATGAACCATGGGTGTACACATTGAAACCTGCCCCCATTCCACATACCACCACCACCCCCTGCATGGTAAAAATGGCAGAGGCCAGGTTTGAGGGCAGAACTTCCGGATCTTGGCCTCCAGCACCATTTTTGCAAAGACAGCGAGACTCTCTGACTGTGCAAAAGTTCTGGCCATTGTGCTTTGTTTTGATTTCCACATGTTGGGTGATATAAATGTTCTGAAAATATTCAGAGGAGATTGATACTTTGTTTAAAGGCACTCGATTATCATGATAGGCTTAGAAAATTGATGTGTTTTTTTTAACTCTCAAAAAGCATAGACTTTAAATAAATATATATATGAAGTTGGTTTTTCATGGTTAAGCAATTTGAGTTAGACAAGACTGGCCGCATGGATGTAACTTCTTATGTGTAGGACTTAGAGTTAGGTGTGAAAAAATGTTCTCTTCACAGAGAGTTGTTGATCTTTGAGACAAATTGTTGGCACATGCAGTGAGAGCTGGGTTTTACTGCAAGCATTCAGGTGGAAGCTGGACAAGTTTCCTGACCTGCAAAACTACACAGAGAGGAAAGTTGGATATCAGGGTATGTATCTCACAGTTACCATTATCTTATAGAGCTTGTTTGTTTGTCTTTGAGGGTTGGAACCTAGGAAGGAAATAAGAACATAGGAGCAGGAGTAGGCCATTTCCCTTCAAGCCTGTTCCACCATTCAATAAGATCATGGCTGATCTGCTTTTGATCTGAGCTCCACTTTCATGTTTGCCCACCCTTGATTCCCTTGCCTATCAAAAATCTGTTTAACTCTGCCTTGAATAAATCCAAAGAACCAGCTTCCACTACTTTTGGGGAAGAGAATTCCACCAATCACCAAAGACCAATCACCCATTGGGAGAAAACGTTTCTCCTCATCTCTGCCTTAAAAGGGAGACCACTTATTTTTAAACTATGTCTGCTAGTTTTAGTCTCCCCCACAAAAGAAAACATTGTATGGATCAACCTTATCAAGTCCCCTTGGGATTTTATATGTTCTTCCAAACTCCAATAGGTATACTTCATAAGGCAACTTTTCTTCATAAGCCAAAATCTTCATCTCAGGAATGAGCCAGTGAATCTTCTCTCAACTGCTTGATTAGTAATTATGGGCAGAATCATCCTAGGTTTGCATAAGTGTGGTATCAGGCGGATAAAACAATGTTTTACCCACTGCCTGCATTGGTGGGTTTTCCCACCATATGATCCCAAAACTGCCAATTTACTTATGCACCCCCCGGAAACACGCTGTTTCTATGGTGGGCAGGCTCTCATTCGCCCGCCATGCCATCACTTCATCACTTCATCAAGCCAGGAGCCTTATTTAAAGTCCAGCTGCACGCGTCACATCTCAGTGCGTCCAGCCCATGACAGCTGCAGGGAAGATATCCACAAAAGGCAAGAAGACTGCAGCCCCTAGGTTTAGCGATGCATCACTGGAACACCTTTTGGACTCTGTGGAGGCCTGCCATGATGTCCTCTGCTTCCACTTTGGCCACAGGATGGGCAGCGGCATCACCAACCAGGCTTGGGAGGCAGTGGCAGTGGTGGGCAGTGCCAACGTGCTTCAAAAGAGGACAGCCACCCAGCGCCACAAGAGGATGATTGGTCTCCTTCGTTCTGCCAGGGCAAATCACTCTTCTCATCACTCTCAACTCACACACTCATAAACCCATCATACATCCGCAAGGATCTCACTCACTGCTGGTTCAAGGGACATCACCATCCACTCTCTCACACTCATCATCATTGTCCTCATCTTGTCCATGCAACCACTCACCACCCACACATGCCAGGCATACTTAATACCTGGCCTGGCAAGCATCCCAGTTACAGTCTGTCCATCTCTATTCATGCACCACAAGCTGGCACAAAACAAGAGGGAGAGGTTGCAGATTGGTGGAAGAACGCCTGAGATCAAGATATCATGGACTTTGAAAACAGCCATCCAGCTGCATGGCAATGATCTGGACTGGTCCTGTGCTGATGGTGAGGTCGGCGGTGCTCTACCAAGTGAGGGTCCAGCAGTGCAACATCCATCAAACAACCATGCTGTGACTGATGTGTCCTGTTTCATAGGCCACTGCCATGCACTAATTATCTCTCCTTGATTCCACAGCCACTTCGGGGAAACAGTCGATGGACCCAGGGCCCTGGGCCTCCAATCAAGCCCAGAAGAAACCTCTGAAGAGGAAACTGAAGGCACCCTCCTTGAAGGCCCGTAACAGCGCTCACCCGCATGCTCCACCAGCGCAGAGAAACACTCCTCGGTGGGACCTAGCTTTAGAATAGTCTCAGGGTCACAATTTTGTGACCACTTTGCACTGTCTGATCCACAACAGGCGGAGGCAGGAACTTCCCTAATGTCCGGCACTCAGGGAAGCCAGAAATTTGCTGTGTTGAGTCAGATGACGAGCCTCTGGACTCAGTCATGTCACAGTTGCTGGACCTGCAAAGGCAAGCTCGGGAACATCAGGGAGGGATGTCCGCTGCACTCCTCGGATTGCAAGGCATAATGGAGGAGTACGTCTGTCTGTGGTGATTGCACCGGCATGCCAAAGCACCGAGGTCAACACTGGTAAGATGGCGGCCGCCATGGAGACCTTAGTCCAGGACGTCATTCCTGCACTGCTGCGCGGGCTCAACTCCATCACTGATGCCATAGTTGGCCACCAACTGTGTATACACAAAAAGGGTGCCAGGCAGCTTGATCTCACTCCAGCTGCCACTTCTCCTCAAGGAGTCAGCCTGGGGCCCGCAGGCACCCATAGGAAGGAGGAAGCAGTTGTAAACCCCAGGGCTATCTATCCAGGTGACTCTGGGAGTGTCCAGCCCATCCAAATTCCCTCTCTTGTGACCTCAGCAGCTCCAGGTCCACAGGCTGAGGAGGGTGCCACAGACATACAGCAGGACCCCAAAAACAGGCCAGGGCCCTCCAAGTCTCAGCCTTCCAGAAGACACCTGCCAAGGTCATCACAGACAGGGCGTTGCAGTCAGCAGACTGCCTCCACCTCCACTGTGGATGTACGGGGAGCACCAAGACGTAGCAGCAGGGTTAGAAAAATTAAGAAGATGTAGATGCATATCCTGGGAACGAGTGTTAATCACTTGCATATACTGTTCACTATTTTCAACAAACTCCCAAGAATATTTCCCTACCTATGGCTCCTTGTTCTGTTGAGTTTGTTCTTGTCACTCAGATGTGAAACCTTTCTACACAAGATAAAGGCAGGTGGCTCATTCCAGGGCCTCTTCCCTGTGCTCTGTGCAGCCTTCAGACCAAAGTGATAGTCTGGCCTCGTACCCCCTGGAAACATTACAGATGCCTGCACCTCGGCAGTGCTGGTCATTGCTGCCAGAATGTAGTGGGCAGGCGCCACAGAGTTCTCTCATTATCCCTGTGTGCTCTCAGCACCTTTAAGGTGGGGCTGGCCCCCATCTCTTCAGCATCTGTGACTACTGAAGCTGTGCTCCTGAAAAGCTCAGGTGCTGAAGGCAGACAAATGATCAGATGCTTCTAAAGTTTTATAGCTGCATCTCTGTGATATGACCCTGATCACAGAGCGCAAGCGATCTGCCCTCTGCCAGACAGGAGTCAGATATTCTCAGATGCTATGCGAAGATCTATGGGGTGTCCTCACTGCATATCATTGCATCCTCCTGCAACAGAGCGACTATTAGGGCTTCCACTGTATCTCCATGACAGGAGAATTCTTACAGAGGGTAATCATGCTGCCATAAACCAAACTGGAGTCAAACGTTCACAAATGCAATGTGAGGATCTATGTGGTCACCTCACTGCATGTTGTCATCATTCTCCATAAATCTAGCAGCTATAAGAGCCTCCCCAGTGCACCTGCCTTGTCTAGCCAGTGCGAGGGCCTCATCCCCATCATCGCCGTCTTCAAGGACCTCCTCACCCTCATCCCCATCGGCATCCTCCTTATCGGATGAGTTGTCCAGCTCCTCCATCTCCTCTTCAGCTGGCTCGTCTCCCTGCTGGAGCACCAGGTTGTAAAGGGGGAAAAAGACGACCACCATGTGTGATTCTGTGGACTATATTGCAAGGAAACACCAGACCAGTCCAGGCACTGGAACCTCATCTTCAGCATCCCGATGGTCTGCTCCACCAAGTTGCAAGTTTCAACTTGGCCCTTTTTATACCTTTGCTCTGCTGAAGTCTGAGGCCACCGCAGAGATGTCATCAGCCACAGCCTCTGTGGGTAGCCCTTGTCCCCGATGAGCCATCCCTGCAGCCTCGGTTGACCCTGGAAGACTCCAGGGATCTGTGACCGACTGAGGATTTAGGTGTTGTGCACACTCCCTGGAAACTGTGCACACACCTGCAGGATGCACTTTTGGTGGTCGCAGCTGCACATTCAACAAGTGGTGCCCCTTGCAGTTGACGTAGTTCACCGTGTGTTGCGAAAGAGATCTGTGTGCCATGTGACTGCAGTTGATCTCACCCTGCACCTGTGCGAAACCTGAGATCTGGGCGAATCCAATCCCATTTGTATCCTGGATCTCCTGATCCCAAGTGAAATGTACAAAGTTGTGTGCCCTCGCAAAAATGGCATCCACTACATCACGGATACATTTGTGGGTGGAGGCTTGTGAGATCCCATGGAGAGCATCTGTAGAGCCCTGAAGGGAGCCACTGGTGTAGAAATGGAGCGCAGCTGTCACTTTCACAGCCAATGGCAGTCGATGCCCTCCATGTCCCCGTGGTGCCAAATCCTGCAGTAGCTGGCAGATGTGAGCGACCAGTTCCCTAGACTTGTGCAGTCTTTGGCAACACTGGTTTTCGGTCATCTGCAAGAATGAAGGGCAATGTCTATAGATCCTGGGTGTCACTGCTCACTGTGGCTCTTGGGCAGCTTGTGCGGGAGCCCCCTCTGCTCCTTCTTCCTGAGATTGCTACTCCTGTCTCAGTCGCTCTCTCCTGCATTGCCTTCACTCTCTGTAGGCCATCAGGCACAGAGCTGGTTCACCGGGCTCTATGATCCTGCTGTGCTCCTCCTGCAGGATGAAAGAGAGAGACACATGGGTTCACATGGGTGTACTAAGAACCTGTCCTGTTTAAGTGTGAAGCCCCCTTAATGATTCCCAGAGAATGCTGGCCACCACTTGGATGGCCAGAGATTAGTGCACTGCATGGCTGCCCAAAACCCCACCACCTCCGCCATACTCCAGCCAACCGGTTGGCGGCAGCTTTGCCCATTGGACTGTATGCTGTGCTCTCACCTCAGGTGCAGGCATTCTCCTAACCCACACTGCAAGGCTGTACTGTTAACTTGCACCATAGGGTAGACTGGAATGTTGACATTGCAATGGGCTTTGAGCATCTCCAGCAGTGACTGTTCCATGGCTAGCTTTAGCGAGGAGATTGTACAATGTGTGCAGTCGTCCAACTGTTCTACAGTCAACTAAAATGCTCATGACTTTTCATTCTAGTGCCGGGAGTGTGAAAAGCTCTGGAGCACTTGGCAGCACTTTGATGCATCTGTGTTGCTTGAGTGGGCAGATAAGCTAGAAGCCCAAATCCAATCATATCAATATGGCTGTGCCTGAACTGTCCCAGCTGTCCCTATGCGTGGCCACTTCCCTCACCCATCCTACTATGTGTCCTGAATGCTTGCATGCTATATTCAGCAGCAGGTCTGCCCTTGCCCTTCCCCTTTCCTCTCTAGTCACCTCAATGGCAAGGCTGCCCTTGAGCCCCCCCAAATGCTCCTCAGGCTTGAAGTTCAACAGGAGACCGTGGTGAACACTGCACCTCATTGCTGTGTACTCACCTCCGAGTTCCCCTCAAAGTGCAGCCCACCAAGTGCACACCTTTTATATGCTGTCGTGAAACACCTTGGTGTGCTTTTCCACTGACGTGATGGATGATCCAGTGGGTGAGGGCAGCGATTCCAGCAGGCTGGCCAAATAATTATATGCAGATATATTACAATGAGGTTCCCGCATCTGATGGCGGGAAATGCAGCCCGCTGTCAGTGGGCTGAGCAGATGATCGCAAACTCGTTTCACGCCTTCATGAAACTGGTGGCGCCATTTTGTCCACTCATGCTACCAAACAAGCTCAATACAGGTGGAGAAAACCCAGCCTTTGTCTTTTTTTAAATAAGGAGACCAAAACTGCACACAGTATTTCAAATATGAACTCACCAAGGCCCTGTAAAGCTGTAGTAAAACTTCCCCACTTTTATATTCCATTCCTCTTGCAATCAATGCCAACGTTCCATTTGCCTTCCTAATCACTTGCTGTACCTGCATACTAACTTTATGTGATTCATCTGCCAGGACACCTAGATCCTTCTGCACCCCCAAATTCTGTAATTGCTCTATTCTTCCTGGTAAAGTGAACAAGTTCACATTTACTCACTTTATACTCCATCAGCTAAATTTTTACCCAACCTGTTTATATCTATTTGCAGACTCTCTATTTCCTCTTAACAACTTACTTTCCTACTTATCTTGGTGTCCTCATCAAACCTAGCTACCATACATTTGTTTCCTTCATCCAAGTCGTTGACACAGGTTGTAAATAGCTGAGGACCTGGCACTTATCTATGTGGCACTCCACCAGTTATAGTTTGCCAATCTGAAAAAGACTCATTTTCCCTACTCTCTGCTTCCTGTTAGCTAACCAATTGTTATCCATGCTAATGTGTTACCCCCTATATCATGTGTTCTTATCCTATGTAGTAACTGTGAATGTGGTACCTTATCTTTTGGAAATCCAAGTACACCACACCTATTGGTTCCCCTTTATCCACCATGAAGAGGTTGGAGAGAAATAGACTAAAGGTATAGGGCAAAAAATGTGCCATTGCAAATGAGCTAATCTGACCAGCTAAAGTGAAGCCAGCTTATTTACATAATTTGTTGGTGTTTGGCACAACTCTCATGACACCTGGGAATACCAGTGCTATATAGTCAGGCATCAGCAGCCAGAGGACTGTTGCTAATTGTTGTTTTGCAATGCCCTGGGAGGGGGTGCTGGGGGACAGGGGTGCAGGGTCACCATGCACTGGGGTCGGGGCCACAGCATGACTTTTTTTCAGTTGAAATGGTAGCTTTCCCCTCAACATATGTTCTAATCAGATGTAATTGGGGTGAAACCCTGCCCAGACACTTCATCCAATGTTGTGATATGACAACTTCCTTTGCTTGGAATTTTAGACTAAATCAGCCTCATGCAAATCTTCTGCTCAGGCACCTTTGTGCTTGTTAACCCACACTGGGGTATGCTGATCAATGAAGGCTGTGGCCGGACAATATAAAAACAAGTCAAACTGATTTGATACCTAAAACAGTGGATGTGGAATAGTTTAGAAGCATCAATAATTGTTGATCAATCATGACAGGTCCTTTCCTACTTTGACACTGGAGAGTGTCTGTACCTAAGACAGCAGGGAGTAATAGTGGCAACAGCTGATTGCAATGAAAAATGCGACTTTGCAAAATCTGGACAGAGGCAAAAAGAATCGATGATGAATTTTGTAGAATTGACAGAAACTTTCAAAGTGGGTGGGGGCACAGATAGAAACCCATTTCAATTGGAAAACATAGTAATTCCATGGCCTCCGATCCTAAGCATGGTGGCCTACACCCTCAATTCCTCCCATAGTAAAGTGGGTGGGGGCTAAGATTGATGATTAACTAACAACAGTGAAAACCCTGAATGGTTTTACAGCCTGGTTAAACAATCTTTATTTTGATAAAAGAGTGACGATGTATACCTGGAAACCTAAAATGAATCTAACTGAAATTAAGAACAGTGTGACTTAACACCACTCTGATTCCTTATGCACATTGAAGATGGAGGGTGTGGGTTCATGCTTAAATTGATTGAAAGTGAAAGTTAAGGCTATTTCCCTCACTTATGCTGTGGATATTGCTGCAGTGAATGATTCTCATTCAGGTATGGCCAGCAACAATAAGGATATTGCATTTTTTTTTGCAATAAAACTGGTCCAGAAATCAATATCAAGAAGACCGCAAGGTTTCATTAGATACATAAGAATGAGTCAGTCTTGTATAACTCCAAGGCAAGTTGGTCCCTGAGTAAAGGAGAAGTATGTTACATAATCTGCAGAAATAAAGGGAGAGAATGAGGATGGCATCAATCAACCCAGAAGTCTGAGAGAACAATGAAACTATTTGCGGCACAAGGGAAAGAATTTAAAGTAACTCGGAGAGAGATATATCAAAATTGGTAGAAGTTCAAACTATAAAAATGGAAAAAAAATAGTTCAAGCAAGGCTATGGTCAATAATACTTTTTCTGGAAGATAGAATTTTGAATAAAGGCTAAGTTTTAATACTAATTTGCAGTAAACTGGGCTTATTAAAACATTATTTATCCAGTTTAATATGTGTACAACAACATCCCATGATAGGCCACATGCTGTGAAGGTATGGGTGGATATTGGAATCAATATCACACAATTTGTGTAACTGTTTGAACAGGATATCAGAATGAAGCATCATAAGAAAACCCTGACCAGTAGCACTCATATTTTTATTTGCTCTTAGGGTGTGGTGACTTTGGCATGATTCCATTAATTACTTTTACCAGGAAATGCCAGCATGGCTTCTTGGAACAGCAGCGTTATTTCACAGGACACTTTCAGAGACATTAGGATTAGAGACTGAGTAGAGGTAGCAGGTTTCTTTCTCCAAAGAGCTGTATTTTTGATGATAATCCAACATATTTCACACTCATTTTCTAACCAAAATATTGACAGATTATTTCAAAAGATTTTGGAATCTAGAGACAAATGATATTCAAAAAACTATTTTGAATTTGTGAATTTGTTTGGGGGTATGTTTCACCTTCACTATCTAGGCAGTAATCAGGAAAGTTCTTCCTCATTTCTCAGGGGCAGGGCTGGGTGAAGGTTTCTCTCAGGCATTGATTCTCTGCCTGTTATGGTGTGGGGTGGTTGTACAAGTTAGATTTCCTGACCAACCCTTGGAACAGAGGTTGAGGAGTGGGAAACCAGGCAGGTCACGTTCATTGCACTTCATGGTTGTTTTATTTCCATGCCTCAGTTTTCTACCCCATGCAGGATATTGGTGGAGTGCAACAGGTTGACTGTTCTGTCCAACCACCAACTTTGTGTTGTTTGGGAGGGAGACTCTGATGCAATACCAGGCCAGACTTTGTACTTCATGGATGCTGTGTGTACTTTACTGTGGCAGGCTCTGTTCACTGCAGAAAGTGAGGAGAGGAGCATTTGATTTTCTTCTCAGCCTTTATTGGGTGGGGGAGATTGGTTGTGGTTTCAAGGGGTGCATCATTCCAGTGAATGCTCAGCAAGGTGTGTCTTTGCTGGGCCTGGGACATCGTGTGATGAGTATATTAGCGCAAACACTTATTTGACTGTGATTGAATCACTGGAAAAGGAAAAGCCTGAAACAGCACTTTTCTTCAATCATGTTATGTTTTAAGGTGAGTGGTAGGAAGGTGGACATGATTGTTTATACCATGATTCAGGATGCTGGAAATGATTTTGCTGATTGCTCTTTTAGTAATGGCTATCAATGGCTCCTGCTTTGACAGACTAGATTGAGGTTTTTTTTAACTACCATCACACTTGCCCAAGGACAGAAATTCAATAACAGTGCAATAGTCAAGAATTCTTTCTTTTAAGTGGTGCCGCAGGAAGGAGAGCATCATTGCCAAGACTGAGTGTGAGGAAACGGCTTTGCACCTAGTATTACAAGGCAGGCACTTAATATTGAAAAATGGCAATCACAGATACTCCAGGTTAATGTTGACTCTTTGTAATATATTTTTCTATCAAGATAGCATGATAGGAAATTTTAATACATCTTAGAACAAGATTTGCAGACCACTAATGTTTACATTCAAAAAGATTTGATTTTAATTTAACTCATCCAGGCTCCTTTGACAGTACCATCTAAATCATGACCTCTACCATCTAGAAAAACAAGAGCAGCAGACACATTAAAACATCACCACCTGTAACTTCCTTTCCAAGTCACACATCATCCTGACTTGGAACTATATAACAATTCCTTCACTCCCTCCCTAACACACTATGGTTACACCTACACCACATGGACTGTGGCGGTTCCAGAAGGTGGGTTAGATCTTCCTGCTCAAGGACTATTGCCTTCTCAAAGGATGGGCAATAAATGTTAGCCCTGCTAGTGGTGCTCACATCCCAGGAATGAATAAAAACAAGATGAAAAAATTCCAGATAAGCAATTCCCAGTGTTATTTTGGCTTGTTACAATGGCACAATAATGTTAAGCGACTGCCAAGTGTGGCAAAAATAATAATGCAAGAACGCATCATGTTGCAAATGTAATAACATTTTGACATAGCTAGGATCTAAGGAGTAAAGACTTTCCCTGAAGTTTCATGAGTGGGTGGGATTTGTTCAAAGTCTTGAAAGACCATTATAATCTATGCAGGCTACTTCTATAATCTAAGCATACTTTGGAAAACTTACTAGATTCTCAGAAAACAAAAATGACTTGATGAAAAATGTTCAGTCCAATTCAAAAAAACAGAACAGAACAAAATACAATTCTCCACTTCTGCAAACTTTGCTTCAGGTAGATTGTTGCTTCAGCTACAAATAGAGACTGAAAAATGTACGGAGGCCCATCAATTCACAATACTGCTTGAAAACAGTTTAAAATGCTACAAACAAATTTTAAAATTTGTAAAATATCTCATGCATGTTTTATGTCATATAATATGCATTAAGAACCTGCAGCTTATGGAAAATAAAATCTCATAAATTAGCCATACTTTCAGTGCTAATAAATTCAGGAGTGTAGAACATAAAAAATTTGAAAAAATATTGGCAATTGAAATCAAAGCAAACCCAAAGACATTTTGTACATTCATAAAGGGCAAGAGAATAATGAAGGAAAGAGTATGGCCTATTGGAGATCAAAAGGGTAACCTGAGGTGGAAGACATGGTTCTTAATGAGTACTATGCATCAGTCTTCACAGGATAGCAAGACAATGCAGACATTGTACTTAAGGAAGAGCATTGTGAAATATTGGATGGGAAAAACATAGGCAGAGAGGAAATATTAAAAGATTTAGCATCTTTGAAATTTGATACGTCACCAGGCCTGGATGAAATGTATCCCAGGCCATTAAGAGAAGCAAGGGCGAAAATAGTGGAGACTCTGTCCATCATTTTCCAATCCTACCTGTGGCACTGGAGGACTGGAAAATCGCTAATGTTGTGCTGCTGTTTAAAAAGGGAGAAGGGGTAGACTGAGTAATTACAAGCAGTCAGCATATGCCCGGTGGTAGACAAATTATTGGAAAAAAATTAGACAGTGTTAATCATCATTTAGAAATGTACAGATTAATCAAAGGCAGTCAGCATGGATTTGTTAAAGGAAGGTCTGACCGTATTGAATTGTTTGAAGAAGCAACAAGGAAGGGTGATGACATTAATGCATTTGATGTGGTCCATCTGCAATTCTTTTGTCTGGTCAGATAAGTAAAAACTCTTTGGGATCCAATAGAAAATGACAAATTGAATCCAAAATTGGCTTAGTGGCAGGAAGAAAAGGGTAAGGGTCAATGAGTGTTTTTATGACTGGAAGGCTGTTTCCTGTAGTGCTCCACAAGGCTCAGTACTAGGCCCCTTGCTTTTCGTGGTATATATCAATAATTTAGACTTAAATGTAAGGGGCATGATTAAGAAGTTTGCAGATGACACAAAAATTGATTGTGTGGCTGATAGGAAGAAAGTTGTAGACGGCATTAAGATGGATTGATCAGGTGGGCAGAAAAGTGGCAAATGGAATTCAATTCAGAGAAGTATGAAGAAATGCATGGGTGGGGTGGGAAAACTAGGTACGGGAATACACAATAAATGCTAAGGCACTGAGAAGTGTAGAGGAACAGAGAGCCCTCAGATTGCAAGTCCACAGATACCTAAAGGACATAAGGTAGTTAAGAAGGCATACATGACAATTTGAGCTGCAACATGGAATGTAAGAGCAGGGAGGTTATGCTAGAATGACATAAAACACTAATTAGGACACAGCTAGAGTACTGTGTACAGCTCTGGAAATTGAATTACAGGAAGGAGATCGCATGAGGGAGAGTTTAAAGATTATGAGGATGTTGCCAGGACTGCAATATTTCAACGATGAGGAAAGATTGGCCAGGCTGGGGTTGTTTATTTTGGAGCAGAGGTAGCTAAGGGGAGATTTGATTTAGGTGTATAAAGTTATGAGAGGCTTAGGTAGAGTGAAAATGAAGTACCTATTTCCCTTGAAAGAGAGCTCATTAACCAGGGGCATAGAATGAAAGTAATTGGTAGAATGAATAGTGTGGAGTTGCTTGAAAAGATGGTAGAGGCAGAAACCCTCTTAACTTTTAAAAAGTGCTTAAATATGCACTTGAAGTGCTGTGACCTACAATGTTATGGGAAGTGGGCTTAGGTTGTAGAGCTCTTTTTTTTTGACTGGTACACACAATGAACTGAATGGTGTGCTCTGAGCAACATATTTTCATATTTTATATGATTCTATAAAGCATTCAGTCCTTCAGTTCATATACCCCAGCAAACCCTAATACATATCCTCTGAATAATCAGTTTGTTTCCATTGGGACAGATGTTAGGGGGAGTTTTAACATGTCAAGGTGGGTGGTTGTCTGTGTGTAGCAACTGAAAAGAACAAAAAAATTCCAGTGTGTCAGGATGCCCATCAACTTTGTATTTACTGGAATGTCCACGGGAAACCCTCTTGCAATAAAGGGGTCTGCTATATATTAAAAAAGCAACTGAGTGCAATTTTAACACTGAATTCTTTCTTTAACTGAGAGCTCAGGTTTCCCAGACTTTCTGGAACTCACTGGGTAAAACAAGATGGGAACCTACCAGGAATTAATGGTGGTAAGCAACTGACAGATTTGAAAGCCTTTAAAGACTGTAACATGACAGCTACTTCCTTGCTTAAGTGAAAGTTTCTTGCTTGCATAACTTGTTGTTGCACTTTCATTGATTTGGATGCTTTGGGGTCATTTTTGCTACAACAGAGTTTTTTTAGCATTTGATCTGCACTTCCCATCCATCAGCTTTTTCAGCAGCATGGCAGCCATTTATGCAGCCGTGCCTTGGACCTTAGATGAGGGACAAGAGGAGTCACAGCAGAAACAGCAGCTGCTTTAATTCTCCTCAACCAGCTATTGCTTCACAGGACAGAGGGATGAGCACAGAGCTCCAGATCTCAGGATGTGATATTGTAAGACAGGATACACAGTCAAAGGATTCACTATCTTGACATGACCGAGCACTAATTCATTGGAAGTCTCAGGATGTCATGTCAGGTCATTGCTGACATTTGGAGCCTCCTGGAAGTAGACCTCTTGTCAGGTGTGCATGCTTGGTGGTGGTGGTCAAAGCCACCACAGCCTTATATTCCTTTGCCTTAAGCTCATCAAGAGATCTGCTGGTGACATCTTTAGAACCTCACAATCTACTGCCCACATTTGCATCTCCCACTCGCTGGAATCCATGCTTGATGAGTGCAGACATCTTGGAATGTTGTCAGGGTGGAGAGGATTATAGAGATAGAGAGGGCTGAGGCCATAGAGGCATTTGAAAACAAAGATCAGAATTTTAAAATTAAGGTGTTGCTTAACAGGAACCAATGTCTGTGAGCGAGCACAGATAGAGCTGATGGGTGAATGATATTTGCTGTTAGAAAACGGCCAGAGTATAGGTAAGTTCAAGTTTATGGAGGGTGGATTATGGGAGGCTAACCAAGACTGCACTGGAAAAATCAAGCCTAGAGGTAACAAAAGCATGAATGGAGTTTTCAGCAGCAGATGAGCTTGGGCAGCAGTAGAGTCGGCGATGTTACAGAGGTGGAAAAAGGTGGCATTAGTGATGGTGTGAATATAAGGTCAGGAGCTCATCTTGAGTTCAGGGATAAGGTTGCGAACAGCCTGGTTCAACCTTGAATGGTTGCCAGGGAGCGGATTGAGTCAGTAATAGGGGATGGAGTTCGTAACAGGGGCTAAAGACAATGGCCCAGGATGCTGCCGTAATGTCTTCATTTTTGACCAGTCAAGTCTCTCACAGGTATTCAAACCTCCATGCAAATTTAATGGATGACTCCTCGGAGGCACGGACTAACCTCTAAGAATGTGGTTGACTTGCTGACCCCCGAGAAAGACACAACTGAAACCACATGAGCACAAGGATGGTAATTGAGTAAATCATCGGGTTACTGAAGATATGGCTCAGGAGCCCAAACATATCTGGGGCACCCTTCAGTATACACCAGCAAGTGTTCAGATTGATTGTGGTCCATTGCACCTTGCATAACAGTGTGTAGCAGCAAGGACTGGAGCTGCAGAAGGAGAATGATACCACTCTACATCTTGGGAAAAGGAAGAAGAAGAGCAGCAGGAGGTAGAGGAGGAGCTTATGTGGTCCCAGCAGTCCCACAGTCAACAATTCATCCCTCTCATAGGCACATATTGTCATCTTCAACTCTTGTGATAACATCCTTCAAAAGGCACTTGGCAGGTGGCAGGCAACAATGAAGAGGAATGGGAGAACTGAACTTTGAAATTAAGTTTATAGTTCATAACATTTGAACATAAAAGTGACATTTTAACAATCCAAAACACCCAAGTGATTAAAAATCATTTCTCTCCCGTTTTCCAAAACTCCTATGCAGTGTTATTTCTGTGACTTCAGCAGAGCAAGTCAGGCTCCTCATTCCCTTGCTCTGACAGTTCAGATGCTCTTTGTTAACATCCGACATGCTTTGGAGACTGTGAGGGCCCCGCCAAAGACTGGGCCACCTGCACCTGTGTAGGGACAGGTTTTGCCATCAGGACAGGAGGCAGCATGTGGTTTTAAGTGAAGGCTAGGGTGCCATCTAAAGCTGATTAAAGCTACAAATTACATACAGGCAATTTGAACTTTTTAAGGAAGACCTGTTTTTTTTTAAAGAAACACAAGCAAAGAAATTGAGCAAAAAATGGCTGATAATGTACAGTGATCACTTTCTAGAAAATTGTTATGTGGATTATCCTGGCGGACCAGTCCTGAGAGAACATGGAGAGTCACACCTGCAAAAGGTCTCATGGCCTTCTTTGAGCAGAAACACTTGAAAGGGAGATAGGAAAGATGCGCCAGACTGAACCTTAATCTCCTGTTGTTGCGGCAGTCAACCAAAAATCCATGCTCTGTTGATTTATATCTCAGAATGCGTAAATAGTTCTGAGATGGATGCAAGATGAATATTTCCCTCATGCGAACACATGGGGAAAAATTGGTTAAAAAGCTATTTGCAGAGCAGTGCAGTGTGTGCTTGTATGCTGTAAGAATGACAGCACAAGAAGAACAACTAGTCACCCCTGCTGTTGCAGGTGAAGTCTGTCTGTCTCTCTCTCTCTCTGTTGCTGGAGGCAAGACTCAGCAGAAGCCACAATCAAAAAGGAAATAGGACAACCTCTTTGTCTACCCTGCAGAACCAAGTGTCTCCAAACCAACTGCGAAACTGTCAAATTCAGCTCCACGGGAATCACCCAACTTAACCCATCTATGCCTCACAGACAAGCCAACTATTGATTCATATATATATTTTAAAATATTTTTATTTGGACTCTTAACTTCTCATTTCTAATCTATGATTATATATGTTGCGTTTTTATTATTTTTCTTGGTTTTTGGTAACTAATAAACTTACTCTTTCTTGGTCTCAAGAAAGCCTGGTTAAATTGGCTCCTTCCAAAAAAAATACATTTGGATTGGACAACGTTATCCACAGAGGGAAGTGATCCCTGCTGTGAGGGGATTGAATAAAGAAAGGGAGCCAGCTCATTCCTCCTCACCTAAGAGCATAACAAAATTGGGGTCCCATTAGGGAAGTTAATAAATTGGGGGACTTCGCCCAGGAACCGGTCGTAACAAGGGACAGGAAAGGGGGAAGGACTAGGAGCATTTAAGCAGAGACTCCACTTCCTGATCCCCTACCTTCAGCCTCCCGCTCATGGTCCACTGACACTTCCTTGCTAACCAAGAGCTGGAGAGCACTTTGCTGAACTACAGTGAGGTGTTTTATCCTTCAAGGTGAGGTATTCCTTCATTCTACTTAAGCTGACACCACTCCTAGCTGGCACTGCTGGGATTACAAAGCTGCCAGCTATTCAATTGGCTATCAGCTCTCTAAGGTGCTGGTACATATATTTATGATGGCCTCATGTGGACAAAGTACATAATGTAATTTTTCATTCAACATAGAGAGGGGTACCACCATGGGCCCTGAAGACTAACAAAGGAGGTCCACCCACTTCCCCCCTCACTTTGCCTGACAACGACCCACATAGGTAAAGATGTTAGACTTCCTGCGTGGAATGGACCTCAACCGACACAATAAAATATTGGTGAAGACAGGATGAAGTCTTAAGTGGCCATTAGCTATTTAAGGACCTCAACAGGACCAAGGGGAAGTGGGTCACCTGATACCTTCAATGCCCCACCCCTGTAAAATTTCAGATGGGTTGGGGTGAACAGATGGATGGCACCCATCGGATTTTACATGCCCTTTGCTTTCAAACCCACTGCAGTGGAGTTTAATACCCAGCCCCATTTGTGGAGTTTGGAACTCAGCCAAGCATTCATAATTAAATTCTATTGCACAACTGTATAATAAAACCTCCTGAGCTGAATACATTAAAACCTTTGAAGTCATCGAAAGAGCTCAGTCATCTGTTGAAACTTAAAGGCAGAGAAACAGATGTCTGAGCTGTCAATCAATTAAAAGATTAAATTGCAGGGGACCATTGACACAGTCAAATCTGAATATCATTGTTGTTAAATGCAAAAGAACATTTTATTCATTGGATAAATGTACTGTAATGCTTCTGAGTGCTTTCCCACTTTCATAATGCAGGCAAATTTAATGGCCACTTACCTTTTAAGAAAAAAAGCACTATCATCAATTATTGCATCAAAAATCATATTTAACTTATCATACAGCATTGCATTATGACTTGAGAAGTTGGTGACTTACCCACCCAAATGTTGGCCACTCCAGACTAGGTGTCCCCCATGGCTCGTAACCGGTCTGAGCTGCTGTGAACTGCACCTCCTCCAGAAGCCAAACCGTCTCCATCAAAATTGCAGTGGAATCTAAAATTCCCACGCCAGCAATAGAACCAGCAAGGTCGGGAGTGCAGCATACAGGCTCACTACTGACATTCTTTTTCCAGACCACTAAAAAGTTCTGGCCATAGGAATGGGGGAGGAAATCATGGAATCATACCCCCCTGCCATTTTTAAAGACCACCTATCTTTGTATTTTGAAATTCACATACATGTTTTCAAGTCCATATATGGCCTTGTCCGCTCCCCCCCCCCATCCAGTAATTTCCTCTATCCCCACACCCTCAGAGATAACTGCACTCCTCTAATTCTAGCCTCTTGAGCATCTCCAATTTTAATTGCTCTACCTTTGGTGGCCATGCCTTCAGCTGCCTAAGCCCTAGGCCCTGGAATACCCTCTCTGCAGCTCTACCTGACTTTCTTCCTTTAAGACTCTGCTTAATACCTATTTCTTTGATCAAGCTTTTGGTCATCTGACCTAATATCTCCTTATGTGCCTGCGTATCGTATTTTGTTTCAAAATTCTCCTGTGAAGTGCCTTGGGATGTTGGGCAATGTATAATTATAAGTTGCTGTTGTTGTTTCTAAGACATCATTATGTAGATCATTATTTTTTATTGCTTACTGACTTATTATCAACATGAGTGAATGTTGCATATCTTGTAGCTGCATAACATTTAATTCTATCACCAGATAGCTGGGGAGAGCTCATTTCACCATCTCCAATGGCCATGTATTCCCAGACCTGGGTCATCTCCTCCACAACATCAGGGTAACAATTACTGAAGGACTAGTCTTGATTGTCCACCTCTCGTTGGTGTTCTGTGATCTCTTTTGCAAGTAGAGAAAGACGAGTCATTGATTGGGAGAAGTGGAATGTTTTCAGAGAATGAAAGGGCATCATTTGTGGAAAATGACTGTGAGGGATGGGTGTGACATGGCAGTAAGATAAGGATGAGGGTCAGTGGTGCCTGGGTGGATAAGAATGTATGGAGGTGCCTCAAAAGAGGAGGAGTGGACCTGCAAGGTTTGTTGTTTTGGAAAGTACTATGTAGGAGAAGACTGCAAGATGGTTGTTTCACTTGCACACCAGTTGTTCCACTGTGTGTGAAAGGGTTGAGGCTTATACACTTCTCAGTCACATTTTCAAAAACCACACTACCACCAGGTTATGTTTTTATATTAGCAGTAAATGTACCAATCGTATGACAAGGATTTATAAAACAATATTGTGAGTTCTTTATTTTGAAGATGAAACTAAATACATACAATGTTAACTGGGAGAATATGTACACACATCTGACCTCAACTGCTGAGGTAGGATTTTCCCTTCATCAGACAGGCACAGAGGGCAGGCCCGGGAATGGCCGCAAAACAGACCATCGCTAGTGATTGGGCTTCGACTGGGATTTCACGCCGGCGGGCTAATTATAGCTTATCCAGCGTGAAACGCAGCTCTGTACTGGCTGGGAAGGGCTGAGCAGGGGCGGGGCCCTGTAAGCTCCCAGGCCCAATGGAGACCTGGCAGCCAGTTTAAAGGTAGCCTAGGCAGCCCCTGGAAGACTGCCACAGACAATGCCCCTTGAACCTTCGTGATGGACCTGAGTGCGGCTGGACATGGCAGGCAGGAGTGCAGGTCAGGTGAGCACGCAGTCCCCCGCTTTTGTGATGAGTGTCTTGCCATCCTCCTGGAGGCGGTGGCTGCCAGGAGGGACACCCTTTTCCACAGGATGGGAGGAAGAGGCCACCGCATCTCACGAAGAGGCCATGGGAGGAAGTGGCAGCAATGGTGAGCAGCCATGATGTGGTGCGACGCACATGGGTGCAGTGCCGGAAGTGATTCAATGACCCAGGAAGGGTGAGTACCATGTTGGAGTGGGTCAGATGTGTTCAGGTCTGGCCATCTCTCCATGGACCTCAGGAGCGCTAGAGTCTGAGTGCCAACTGTCAATGACATTGGAGCTGGCCAAGGGGGTGAGCCCTGGCTGCTTGGACTGAATGCCTTGCGGCTCGAGGGTCATGACTTAAAAGTGCTCTACCAGGTGCTCCTTAGCTGGGGTTAGCCAGGCTGCAATGGTGCTGCAGTACAGAGTAGGTTAATCAATGCTCCTCTGTTGTTTCAGGAAAAGACAGCCCGCAACAAAATAGAAAGGTCGTGGACCGGCAAAGGCCCCTCTAGCCTCCTAATCCTCTCGAGGTATGAGCAAGATGCCCTGGAGCTCGAGAGCCAGCACTCCACATGTGCAACCGGAGGTGGGGGTGGGGAGGCGGGGGTGCCAGATGAAGGTAAGAGTGCAGTGCTCAGAGGTGAGACTTTTGGCTTGTGCAACCATTCTAGTGAAGTCTCGTCATTGCTGTGAGGCTCATGCCTGGAGTCCCCATTGATCTTTGGAAGGCAATTGCATCATGATGCAGATCTCCATTGTTTCACCAGGGTGCCTGGCATGCACAGTGACAGGGTGGTGCCTTTAACTAATGACATGTACTTGTTCTCCCTTTTAGGTTAGCCAGCAGGCATTCACTCTCTGGACCCCGAAGGGCCACCCCTGACACTGGAGGACCACCAGGTGTCTCTTGCACCTGCTCTCTGAAGCAGGCACCAGTGCAGGTACCAGCACCTTGGTGGGCATTAGAGCAGCAGCTAGTATTTCAGTGTACATGCATGAGGGCACTTCACTCTCGCTTGAGGTGCAGATGGAGGCAGAGAGTGCCCAGGGTACTGGCAGACGGAGGACTGCTGGGGACCAGGACGATGCTCAGTCGAAGGCTGATGATGGGCCTCTGGAGTCGTCCATTAGGCGGCAGATGCTGGATGTCCACCGAGATGTGTGTGAAGATCTGGCGGAGATCCATGAGGGTTTGCATGCCATGGTCTCTGTTGTGGAGGAGTTCATGCGCAGCATCTGCACTATGTTGACTGTCATATTCGAGCGCACTGCCTCCTCCATTGAGAGAGTGGCAAATCTCATGGAGAGGTAGCTGCAGGGACGGAATGAGGGGTTCCTGGGATGGTGCTCAGACCTGCAAGTCCCCATGCAGGCACTGACCTCAGCTGGGCAGTGCCCTGATGGGAGATGAATGAGGCACCCAGTATCCCAACTAGGTGTCCATCCATCAATGATGAGCAGAGAGGTCCACAGCGACCTCATGTTAGCACAAGAGCTGCCTGTCATCTATGCAGGCTCCTCTCAGGGCACTCTAGATGATGGCAACAGCTTCCCCGTCCTTCTGCCAGTGACTGTGGCATCTGATGAGGCTGCGACGGCTGGAGAGATGCCAGCCATGGCACTGGCCACTCCCTCTCAGGCGCAGCCAGTACAGGCTCCACTGACCAGAGGACGACCGCCAAGGCCATCAAGACCAACAGGACAGCAGAGTCAGCAGACTGTCTCCAATGCTGGTGCCAGTGAGGGGGGAGAGCCTAGATGTAGCACCTGCAAACGGCAGTTAAAGGCACCATGAGCACAAGAGGGACAAGTCATGGGTGATTTTATGTTTATTTTTGTTTACCTTATGTATATAGATCTGATGTAGAACACCAGAAATGTTTCTATTAAGATTTTTGAACTATCAGAATGAGAAAAATTTGTTTTTGTTGTCTTGGCCTGAGTACGCTTCAACTTTTTATTTCATTGGTGCGGGGACCGCAAGTAGGTGGCTCTGAACTTTATTGCACAAGCACTGAGTGTTCTTTGTTTTCAAATTAAAGGGTCCTTTCAGATGTCCGGGGTAGAGGCGGCAGCCCTGGCATGCGTTTGAAGCTGATCTTTGGTAGCCAAGCTGAAGGAGCATTGGATCAAGGCATCCCTGGTGTCCCTGCCTCCCTGGAGTTACCGAGGTCTGGCTCCACGCCCTCAGCATTCTCCTCACTGTGCTCCTCTTCTGACTCAATATTGGACTCAACATCTGCAGCCTGTGCAGCTGCATCAAAATCCTCTTCCTCCAATGGCGCCCCCCCCCCCCCCTTGCCAGTCTTGTGGAGTCCGCTGTCAGTAACACCCGCTCTGGATGGCATTGTAGTGCACCCCCTAAAGAGTCCAGACATCGGAAGTATATCTTGAGAAGACCGTCTCCACCACCACACTTGTGAAGGCATGGCTTGTATTGAAATGTTTCTCTGCCTTTGTTCTTGGGTGGTGGAGAGGCATTATGTGCCACCTTTTCAAGGGATAGCCCTTGTCACCCAGCAGCCACCCACCCACTCAGGCTGGAGCATTAAAGAGCCTCGGCACCTGGGAGTGTCTTAAGGTGTAAGTGTCATGGTGCCTTGCACAGACTTGCAGAATCTGCATCCTGTGGTCACACATTAGCTGCACATTCATGGAGTGGAATCCCTTCCTGTTAACAAAGGCGTCTCTCATGGCCAGTTGTGTGCAGTCGATGGCATCCGGACGCTGGGGAATTTAGCAATTGCTGCAAAGCCTCTGGCTCACTCAGCCTGGCTGGCCTCACCCAAATGGTAAAGAATAAATGTCAGTACTGGTCTAAACAGAGTTTCTGTCCCCAGTTTGATGCGACTGTGGACAGCTGATTGGGGCACACCACACAGATCCCCCACTGACCCCTGGAAAGAGCTGGTAGCATAGAAGTTGAGGGCCACTGTGACCTTCAGAGTCACTGGCATGGGGATTCCACCCACACAGTTGGAGCTGATCTCAGACCCAATCGTCTGGTAAATGGAGGTCACGGTCTCCCTTGAGGGGCAGAGCCCCCATCGGCATTGCATCTCAGACATATTGAGGTAGTTGCCTGTAAACCCTGGCAGCAGGATAGTGGCATCTTCTGTGGCTCCTTCTGCCTTGGTCTTTCAGCTGGCCCTGTGCCCCTTGTGGCTGTGCCTCTCCCCCACAAGTCCTTCCCCTGGAAGCTGCACAGGGACACTTGGCCTATTCTCCCTTCTACCCCTCTCCTCAGAGGGGTGCCTCCAGTGAGGACCACAATCCCTATTACCAGGATAAGGGAAGGCTGTTGGTCACCTGAAAGTGTCCACATGGTCTGAATCCTCCGAGGTCTTGCAAACAACAATGAATCCTGAAACGAAGCCCGGAAATGCTAACAATGAAGCCCCGAACAGAGATGAGGCTGCCAAGTACCAATAAGCAACCAGCAGCAAACTATCTCCAAAACTCCTCACTACTCACACTGGCAATGCTTTTTATCCCACTCTTGGCTAGCCGTCTGCCGTTTTTCCCAGGCTATGAGCTGGAAATTGCACAGACAAGGAACAATCACTTTCAATTGCACTCTTAAGGGACATTTAATTAATGGCAGGTGCCGGTCCAGCACCCGCTGAGCAAAATATCGCGTGAGTGTGTGATGATGTTGGGAGGTTCGCCCGATGTCATCACGCACTATTTTACTCCTGATTGAATCGGGCGCATGCCTGCCCGCAGGAGGAAAAATTCTGCCCTTGCTGTTGTAGACTACGTACAGAGTTATGGGACCACTACATCACATCCTGTGTCGGTGGTAGTGATTGACAGCAGTTTAAGGTATGCCCCCCTTAGAAAGTACTGGTACGTCATATCACGACAAATACTATGCTTTAGTTAAAATGCCTCAGATAAACCTACTGCTCAAAGGTCTGGGATTCTGACCCGCTGCTGGCTCCCCCACTACAAGTGAGTTGAATGGTTATAGTTCATCCCTTCCACATAGAAACTTTAACTACATATTTAAAAATGAAAACATGAAACATCACCATTATATCTTGTGTTTCAAAGTAGGGTAATGATGTAACAAGGTCGTTTACCCCACTTCCTCAACCCTCCCCCTTCCAGCATTATAGTACCAGAGGAGAACAAAAGTTAGATTACAGATGGGCTAAAAAATATAACTGTAACCATTAAATAGATCATTAAATGACTACATAAATTCAGTTGTTATATAATTTGGAAAGAAATACTTACATTTATATAGTGCCATTCATGACCTCCAGACCCCAAAGCACTTTACAGCCAATGAAATGCAAATTTATTCATCATACAATAAATCATTACTCAATTGAAAGTGTGTAATATCTATGATGTATAGCTCCAGCACACACTTCTAGCTTCACACAAACCACAATTAAACACACCAACAAAACCCTTACCACACATCTGTAATTAGACTTCATCTGTTTTTCCAGATTTCCTGCATCTATTATTCTGAAGTTATAGTGCAGAAATGGGAGGATCCTGACAAAAAGAAATCACATCTTGCATGTCCCTTAAAGAATGAGATCAATAGATAGTGGTAGTGGAACAAAATTCATGGTAAAATAATTATACAATAACTCTGGATCGGTTAATCAGCCAAATGGTCTTGTCTTCCTTTGGACATTTTTATCCTCTAACATTTCCCTGTGGCTATCAATTTCATAAAAATCTCAATTCCACAAAGCAGTGTCTGAATCATACTACAGGTTTTATATTATAATTCAGATTTTCTCATTGATAAGTCTTTTCCCATAATAACACTTCAATATGCATTTTCACTGTGATGATGAAAGAAGGTCATTTCCCATCAAGAAACTAGAGTGGCATGGGAAGCTTGGGACCTATAATTATTTGGAATCATTAATTTCTTCATGATAAATAAGGTTCCCTGCAGTGATTCTGCTTGGTCTTTAATTTCATTCCTCTAATCTATTAACTCAGCTGTACATAATTCCAGAAAGGTACAGTATTTTTATCTGAAGCAGGAAGACCTATTACAGGGAAGTCATTGTTTCGAATCTGTAGTCTGCTTTTGCTCAGATTCATGAAATGTATTATGAGGCTTTTATTTTGCTTTCTCAGGAGTGTGCTTTCTCCAATTCCCTCACAGTGGGAGACCCTTACAGAATAATAGAAATGTAATTGTTTTGTCTCCTTCCTCCCTGGCACTTCAATCTTCTATTTTGTTTTAACTGTGATAAAATCTTGTTAAACAACATTTATAAATATTAGTTTTATCATTCATCTTGATGATGACCAGAAAGCATCTTGGCAAAACTTTGAAGCTGGCTTTAGTTGAAAGATAGGAAGCTCACTGGCAAAACTGAGACAACTGCAACAGTTTTATCCTAATGTAGTGCAACATGGCGACAAGGCAAAAATAATGTACAACGATATGTGCTGTGAAATTTTGAAAGGAATGATGAATGTACTTGACCAGCAGTCTTGGCATCAGTTCTTGGCATTATACCAACCTTTCTGTTTCACATCATAATATTCCTTTAGCTGGCTACAAACAAGGCTTGTTACATTGGACAGGAAGACTTGCAACTGATGAAGAGTCTAGGGAGGAGAATTTCAGTGGCATCAAAAGACTGAATTGGGGGAGAAAATGGCCAGAATTTTCCGCTCTCATTGGCGGTGGGTGTGTTTGGCGGTGTAAGCAGACAATATGGTGAAAAAGCCAAAAATGGGTTTTATGCCACCATTAAACCAATTTGTGATTATCCGCTCTGCCTATCGATGGCAGGCCGCATTTCCTCCTTTCAACGCTGGGAACTTAACTGTTATGCATTTCCATCTCGTTATTGTGCCCTAATGCCAGAATCACCCCCCCATGTCAAATTTTGCTCACATATCAGTGTGACTTCAGAATGGCATGCTTCACAACTGCCTTTAAAAGGCTTGCACCTGGCAAGCTGAACTTTAAGGGGAACTTGGGGCACAGCGCTCACGAGGAGCGCCCGTAGGACATCAAGGCAGAGACACCACACCTTTGGGCAGGAATGCACAGGCAAGTCGCTTTTTCTCAGCTGGCAACCACAGATATCCCTGCCTCCCCCTGCTGTGGAACAGACTATGTGCTGTGCTCACCACATTGTGATCCGGAGGCTGCTCTACATCTAATTCCCACCGAGGTGTGTATCGCTGCACTGGTGGAGGGTATGGGTGAGCGCTGTGATGGGTCATCAACAATGCTGCCCTCAGGGTCCTCACCTGAGGTGCTCTCAGTGCTGGAGTCGGGGTCAAGTTTGCTTGAGGGTTGCCACATTGCGTGGCATGTGCACCTAAGAGAGCAAGTGCATGTTATCAGTGCTTGGCAGCTGAGTTACACACAGAACAATGGGCACTTGGATGCTCTGGTGTAGGATCTTCGTGTGGATGCTTGCAAAAATCCTCCATTGAGGCTGGTGGGTAAAACATTATTTTTTAGACCCGCTACTGCACTTAGTGCAATTCTGGGACGATTCCACCCAATGTCATGAAAATAATGGGGAGAAAAGCTATTGACTGTTCTTCCTGCTGATCTGACTGACATTGTGTTAAAAGGGGTCTAAACCTTTTTCAAGTGTTAGGCCCTTTTATTTTGCAACTTTTTTACTTCGAAGCCCATGATGTACATAGGACCCTAGTTGCCACTTGGAAGGTAACTAGCATGTGTTGTACTCATACCACCCAGGTATATGTAGCAATACAGCCAAAGAGAACCAAAAAGATAAATCTTAAAATTATTTTTGTAGGATCAGAAGTACTTTAAGGGCCACTGCCTCCCTGGGAACCCTTTCCTCCACATTTGCTACTCTTCCTGCACTTAACTTTGGGTCACTCAATATTACACCATATAAGAACCAACAAATCACAGCAGGGCAATGGTTTGAATTTATCGTACTTAAGTATTACTGTTCACATCTGCTGGATACTCTGTAAAATGACGTGGTCAATCTGTATTGCTATCAATATGTAAAAGATAACATGGACACTAGTTTACCCTGACACAGTAGGTCACAACGCACAGCGCAGTTTGTAGAGCAGAGAATTAGGACCAAAAAATCATTTAGCTTTGAAGCGATTCAGGATGTAATCGGTGATGTTGAAATGTTTCACGCAGATGGATCTGTAGCAGCATTTGGTATTAACTTAATGTATGGAGCTTTATCCTCTCGAGACCTTTACACGTGGTTTGTTGCCTCCCTTCAGGGGATTGAGCTAGCTAGACATAACCCATAACAAGGACATTTATTCATGGTCTATTGATGAGCTAAATGACCTTTTCTCATTTCATACTTTCTCACATTCTTATGGATAGAAATGAAAGCATGCAACAGCACAAAAGTTCTGGAACATATTTCTGAGAACATTATCCCAAAGGTCAATAGCCACACAAACTTTTTCTGAAACTCAACTTAGCTCAAAACTCATGACAGTCAAACTTTCTCATCAATGCTTGCCAACCAAAACAACTACATCAAACCCGCTGACAAGGGTGGTACTGTTGTTGTCTGGCGCACTGACCTCTACCTCGCGGAGGCTGAGCGTCAACTCGCAGACACTTCCTCCTACCTCTCCCTGGACCATGACCCCACCACTGAACATCAAGCCACTGTTTCCAGGACTGTCACTGACCTCATCTCCTCTGGGGATCTCCCTCCCACAGCTTCCAACCTGATAGTCGCCCAACCTCAGACGGCCCGCTTCTATCTCCTACCCAAAATCCACAAACAGAACTGCCCCGGTAGACCGATCGTCTCAGCTTGCTCCTGCCCCACAGAACTCATTTCTCGTTATCTTGACTCCCTTCTCTCTCCCCTTGTCCAGTCCCTTCCCACCTACATCCGTGATTCCTCTGACACCTTACGTCACATCAACAATTTCCAGTTCCCTGGCCCCTACCGCTTCCTCTTCACCATGGACGTCCAATCCCTCTACACCTCCATCCCCCACCAGGATGGTCTGAGGGCCCTTAGCTTGAACAGAGGCCCGAACAATCCCCATCCACCACTACTCTCCTCCGTCTGGCTGAACTTGTTCTCACGCTGAACAATTTCTCCTTCAACTCCTCTCACTTCCTCCAAATAAAAGGTGTGGCTATGGGTACCCGCATGGGCCCCAGCTATGCCTGTCTCTTTATGGGGTATGTGGAACATTCCTTGTTGCAGTCCTACTCCGGCCCCCTTCCACAACTCTTTCTCCGGTACATCGATGATTATTTCGGTGCCGCTTCATGCTCTCGTCAGGACTTGGAAAAATTTATTAATT
The DNA here is from genome assembly GCF_017639515.1 of Carcharodon carcharias. NCBI lineage: Eukaryota > Metazoa > Chordata > Chondrichthyes > Lamniformes > Lamnidae > Carcharodon > Carcharodon carcharias. The sequence continues at coordinate 205,183,128 of NC_054467.1, forward strand.
TTGCTTCCAATCTCCACCCCTCCATCATTTTCACGTGGTCCATCTCTGACACTTCCCTTCCCTTCCTTGACCTCTCTGTCTCAGTCTCTGGTGATAGACTGTCCACCAATATCCATTACAAACCCACCGACTCCCACAGCTATCTCGAGTACAGCTCCTCACACCCCACTTCCTGTAAGGACTCCATCCCATTCTCTCAGTTCCTTCGCCTCCGTCGCATCTGTTCCGATGATGCTACATTCAAAAACAGTTCCTCTGACATGTCCTCCTTCTTCCTTAACCGAGGTTTTCCACCCACGGTCGTTGACAGGGCCCTCAACCGTGTCCGGCCCGTCTCCCGCGCATCCACCCTCACTCCTTCTCCTCCCTCCCAGAAACATGATAGGGTCCCCCTTGTCCTCACTTATCACCCCACCAGCCTCCGCATTCAAAGGATCATCCTCCGCCATTTCCGCCAACTCCAGCACGATGCCACCACCAAACACATCTTCCCTTCACCCCCCTTATCGGCATTCCGTAGGGATCGCTCCCTCCGGGACACCCTGGTCCACTCCTCCATCACCCCCTACTCCTCAACCCCCTCCTATGGCACAACCCCATGCCCACGCAAAAGATGCAACACCTGCCCCTTCACTTCCTCTCTCCTCACCGTCCAAGGACCCAAACACTCCTTTCAAGTGAAGCAGCATTTCACTTGCATTTCCCCCAACTTAGTCTACTGCATTCGTTGCTCCCAATGTGGTCTCCTCTACATTGGAGAGACCAAACGTAAGCTGGGCGACCGCTTTGCAGAACACCTGCGGTCTGTCCGCAAAAATGACCCAAACCTCCCTGTCGCTTGCCATTTTAACACTCCGCCCTGCTCTCTTGCCCACATGTCTGTCCTTGGCTTGCTGCATTGTTCCAGTGAAGCCCAACGCAAACTGGAGGAACAACACCTCATCTTCCGACTAGGGACTTTACAGCCTTCAGGACTGAATATTGAATTCAACAACTTTAGGTCGTGAGCTCCCGCCCCCATCCCCACCCCCTTTCTGTTTCCCCCTTCTCTTTTTTTTTCCCAATAAATTATAAAGATTTTCCTTTTCCATTATTAAAAAAAAACCCACTAGAGCTATACCTTGAGTGCCCTACCATCCATTCTTAATTAGCACATTCGTTTAGATAATATCACCAACTTTAACTTTAACACCTATGTGTTCTATTGTACTATTGTCGTTGACATCTTTTGATGATCTGCTTCTATCACTGCTTGTTTGTCCCTACAACCACACCAACCCCCTCCACCTCTCTGTCTCTCTATCTCTCCGCCCCCCACACACACACCTTAAACCAGCTTATATTTCAGCTCTTTCCTGGACTCGAACTCAAGTTCTGTCGAAGGGTCATGAGGACTCGAAACGTCAACTCTTTTCTTCTCCGCCGATGCTGCCAGACCTGCTGAGTTTTTCCAGGTAATTCTGTTTTTGTTTTAGAATGCAATAGTGTCACTTTGCCTCATGCTCCTAAGAGCCTGATATCAGACCTCTTTATTGTCCCTTTATTGTGTTATTAAGTAGAGCAACATTAAGTAAGGAAGAACAAAGATAATACAGTACTCAGCATAATAATATCAAATTCATAAGACCATAAGACATAAGAGCAGAAGTAGGCCATTCGGCCCATCGAGTCTGCTCCACCATTCAATGAAATCATGGCTGATCTGATAACACTCAACTCCACTTTCCTTCCTTTTCCTCATAAACCTTGATTCCCTTACTGATTAAAAATCTGTCTATCTCAGCCTTGAATATACTTCACAACCCAACCTCTACAGCCTTCTGCAGTAAAGAATTCCACAGATTGGCTACCCTTTGAGAGAAGAAATTCCTCCTCATCTCTGTCGTAAATGGGCGCCTCCTTCCTCTGAGATTATGCCCTCTGGTCCTAGACCCTTTCACAAGGGGAAACAACCTCTCAGCATTTACCCTGTCAAGCCCCCTAAGAATCTTTTATGCTTCAATAAGGTCGCCTCTCATTCTTCTAAATTCCAATGAGTACAGGCCAAACCTACTGAACCTCTCCTCATAAGAAAATCCCTCCATACCGGGATCAACCTAGTGAACCTTCTCTGGACTGCCTCCAATGCCAGTATATCTTTCCTTAGATAAGAGGACCAGAACTGTTCACAGCATTCTAGGTATGGTCTAAGTAGTGGCTTGTATAGTTTTAGCAAGATCTCCTTATTCCTATACTCCATTCCCTTTGAAATAAAGACCAACATCCATTTGCCTTTCTTATTACCTATTGAACTTGTATGTTAGCTTTTTGGGATTCATGCACAAGGACTCCCAAATCCCTCTGTACTGCAGCCTTCTGCAGTATTCCTCCATTTAAATAATCTTCAGCTCCTCTATTCTTCCTGCCAAAGTGCATAAACTCAGATTTTCCTACATTATATCCCATCTGCCAAGTTTTTGCCCACTTACTTAACCTGCCTATATCCCTCTTTAGGCTCCTTGTGTCATCCTCTCCACTTGCCTTCCTGCCTATTTTTGTGTCATCCACAAACTTGGAGATAGTACATTCACTTCCCTCATCTAAGTCACTAATATTTATTGCAAATAATTGAGGCCCCAGCACTGTTTTCTATGGCACTCCACTAATTACAGGTTGCCATCCTGAAAATGCCCCCCTTGCTCCAACTCTTTATTAGTCTTCTATGAGTTAGCCAATCCTCTATCCATGCTAATATACTACCCCCAGCACCATGGGCTCTTATCTTATTAAGTAGCCTTATGTGTGGTACCTTTTCGAATGCCTTTTGGAAATCCAAATATATTACATCTACTGGTTCCCCTTTATCTATCCTGCTTGTTACCTCCTCAAAGAATTCTAATAAATTTGTTAGGCATGATTTGCCCTTCATGAAGCCATGCTGACTCTGCTTGATTAGATTATATATTTCTAAATGCTCTGCTATTACATCCGTTATAATAGACTCCAACATTTTTCCAATGACAGATGTTAAGCTAACTGGCCTATGGCTACCTGTTTCTCATCTCCTTCCTTTTTTGAATAAGGGTGTTACATTGGCCATTCTCCAATCCTCTGGGACATTCCAGAATCTGTGGATTTTTTGAAGACTACTGGCTACTTTGTTTAATTTCCTAGGATGCCACCCATCACGTCCAGGGGACTTATCGGCCTTTCGCCCCATTAAGTTCCCTAGTACTTTTTCTCTAGCGATAGTTATTGTATTTATTTCCTCCCCGCCTTTTGCCCCTTGATTGTTTAGTATTTTTGGATTGCTATTGGTATTTTCTACCGTGAAGACAGAAGTAAAATATTTATTCAACTCCCCTGCCATTCCCTGGTTCCCCATTATTATTTCCCCAGCTTCATTCTCTAAGGGGCCTATGTTCACTTTGGCCTCTCTTTTAAACAAGCTCTTACTGTCCATTTTTATGTTACTTGCTAGTTTGCCCTCAAAGTTTATTTTCTCCCTCTATTTTTTTGGTCATCTTTTGTTGGTTTTTAAAACTTGCCCAATCCTCTGGTTTACCTCTAATCTTTGCCACATTATATGTTTCTTCTTTCAATTTGATACTGCCCTTAACTTCATTGGTTAACTATGGTTGATTTATCCCCTTCCTTGAATCCTTCTTCCTCACTGGGATATATCTTTGTTGAGAGTGATGAACTATAAATATCTGCCATTGTTCATCAACCGCCTTTTCTGCTAAATTCCTTTCCCAGTCCACTCCAGCCAGCTCTGCTCTCATTTCATTGTGGTTACCTTTATTTAAGTTTAGCACAGTTGTTTCCTACCCAAGTGTCTCACTCTCAAACTATGCTGAATTCTACCATATTATGGTCACTGTTTCCTTTAAGGAATCCTTTACTTTGAGATAATTTATTAAACCAGTCTCATTACACATTACCAGATCCAAAATAGCCTGTTGTATTCACAATATATTGTTCTAAGCAACTGTCCCAAATACACCGTATAAACGTTTGCTTGTGTCTACCTCTGCCAATTTGATTTTCCTAATTTACATGAAGATTAAAGTCACCCATGATTAATGCACTGCCTTTTTTACATGCCCTCATTATCTCCTGATTTATTCTCTGTCCTACAGTAAAGCTACTGATCAGGGGCCTATAGACTACTCCCATCAGTACCTTCTTCCCCTTGTTATTTCTTACCTCCACCCATATGGATTCTACATCTTCTAATCCAAGATCATTTCTTGCTATTGTATTTATTCCATCTCATATTAACAAAGATACCCCGCCACCCTTGCCTTCCTGCCTGTCCTTTTGAAAAGTCACAAACCCTTGAATATTTAGTACCCAGCTTGGATCTCCTTGTAAGCATGGCTCCATAATGACTATAAGATCATACCCATTAACCTCTATTTGTGCCATTAATTCATTCACTCTATGACTCGATTTATTTTATTCTGAAAACTGCATGCATTGAAGTAAAGGGCCATTAATTTTTCATTTTTACCATATTTTCCCCCTTTGACCCTATTTGCTTCATTTTTAATGTTTGCACACCCTGTCTCTTCCTATCATACTCTGGGTATCATATTCTAAATAGCTGCGCTGCAAGGCTGCCATGTCATTTTGCTTCATAAGCCTATGTAGCCCCTTTCCAGAAACAACCCCCCCCAACACCACCCCACACCCCCCCACCCCCTCTATTTAGTTTAAAGCCCTTTCTCAGCCCTAGTTATTCAGTTCTCCAGGACACTGGTCCCAGCACTGTTCAAGTGAAGCACATTCACCAGAACAGCTCCCTTCTACCCCAGTACTGGTGTCAGTGCCCCATGAACTGAAACCCATTCATCCCACACCAATCTTTGAGCCATGGATTTAACTCCTTGACTTTATTTATCCTACTCCAGTTTGCCCATGGCTCAGGTAGCATTCCTGAGATTATTACCTTGGAGGTTCTGCTTTTTAATTTAGCACCTATCTGTTCAAATTGTTTCAGCAGAACCTCCTTTCTAGCCCTATCAACGTTGTTGGTACAAAAGTGTACGGCAACAACTGGGTCCCACCCCTCCCACCCCAAGTTCTTTGCCAGCCCTGAGGAGATGCCTCTGGCACCAGGCAGGCAACACAGCTTTCGAGACTCATACACGGCTGCAAAGGACAGGATCTATCCTACAGTCTGTTCACTCATCCTCCCTGCAGTCCCCACTCTCATCCACACAACTTGCAAGAACCTTGTAACTATTGGACAGTTGCAGAGGCCGAGGCTCCTCGAACTCTACCCCCTGGGTCCCCAAATCTGCTTCACCTGCAGTCATATCCTCCTGTCCCTGATCACAGACCAAATTTGAATTACCTAATCTGCAGGGTGTGACTGCCTCCCGGAACAAAGTGTCCAGGTAGCTATCCCCCTCCCTGACATGGTGCAATGTTTGCAGCTCGGACTCCAGCTTCTTAACTCAGATCCAAAATTCATAGAGCTGCAAACATTTGTAACAGATGTGTTCGCTCTGGATCACCTTGGTGTCCAGCAGCGCCCACATTCTGCAACAGCATCACATCACACCTAATGCCATTGCTGTTGTGTTTTGTACAATTTATTAATTAATTAATCTTGTATCTCCACTCTTTACACTTTATTATTTTTTTTTATATACACACCAGTATTGAACTTATTCTTAACAAGTTAAAAAGACTAAAGGTCTAAACACAAACTAAAGACCTTACTTTTACTTTAAAGACTAGAAATACTCACCAATCCTACTTACCAATCAGCTGCTCTCTGTGCTCTTTTTCCCCTCATGCTCTTTAATGGGCACACACTCTTCTCTCACTCTCACTGTTAAAGGCCCCAGTCCTCCCACACTCACTCCTATAAATGACCATGCTGCTTCTCTCATATTCTCTCGCTGTAAATGACCACGCTGTTTCTCTCTCACTCTCTCACTGTAAAATGCCACGTTGTTTCTCTCTCACTTTCACCCTGTAAATGACCACGCTGTTTCTCTCACATTCTCTCCATTTAAATGACCATGCTGTTTCTCTTGCACTCTTTCGCTGTAAATGGCCTCACTTCTCTCACACTCTCTCCCTGTAAATGACCACACTGTTTCTCTCTCTCTCTTTCACTGTAAATGACCACACCTTTTCTCTCGCACTCTCCCGTTCTAAATGACCACACTGTTTCTCTCTCACTCTCACCCTGTAAATGACAACTCTTTTTCTCTCACACTCTCTCCCTGTAAATAACCACACTGTTTCTCTCTCACTCTCACCCTGTAAATGACAACTCCTTTTCTCTCATACTCACTCCCTGTATTTTCCACACTGTTTTTCTCTTGCTCTCTTTGCTCTCTTGCTGTAAATGACCACGTTGTTTCTCTCACACTCTCTCTCTGTAAACGACATGCTGTTTCTCTCACACTCTCTCACTCTAAATGACCATACTGTTTCTCTCACACTCTCTTCCGGTAAATGGCCCCGCTGTTTTTCTTACTTTATTTCGCTGTAAATGACCACATTGCTTCTCTCTCACCCTCACCCTGTAAATAACAACTCTTTTTCTCTCACACTCTCTCACTGTAAATGTCCACACTTTCTCTCACACTCTCTTCCTGTAAATGACCCGCTGTTTCTCTCACACACTCTCACTGTAAATGGCCCCACTTCTCTCACACTGTCTCCCTGTAAATGACCATGCTGTTTCTCTCACACTCTCTTGATGTAAATGGTCTTGTTGTTTCTCTCACACTCTCTCACTGTAAATTCACTTCACCAGACTGATTCCTGTGGTGACATGATTGTCATCTAAGGAGAGATTGGGTTGACTAGGCCTGTATTCACTGGAATTTAGAAGAATGAGAAGGGATCTCATTGAAACTTATAAAACTCTGACAGGGTTGGACAGACTGAGTGCAAGGATGATACTTCCTCTGGCTGGGGGTGGGGTCTAGAACAAGTGGTCACACTCTCAGGATACAGGGATGAGATGAAGAGAAATTTCTTCACTCAGAGGGTGATGACCTTATGGAATTCTCTTCCACAGAAGGCTGTGGAGGCCAAGTCACTGAATACATTTAGGAAGGAAATAGATAGATTTCTAGACACTAAAGGCATCAAGGGGTATGCGGAGAGAGCAGGAGTATGGCATTAAGATAGAGGATCAGCCATGATCACATTGAATAGCGGAGCAGGCTTGAAAGGCTGAGTGATTTACTCCTGCTCGTGTTTTCTAAGTTTCAACAACCTTTTCTAATTCCCTATATTTTATTAAATAAACTAAATAAATACATCTATGTTTCATTTTTTATGTGTATCAAACCAACCATTAGATTCCTCTGAGCAGGTCATATGCTTTCAGTTTAAACTAATATTACCAGACTGTAAATTTATAGTCATGAAATCATAGAAGTCATAGGTTACAGCGCAAAAGGAGGCGAAATGACCCTTCATGCCTATGCTAGCTCTCTGGAAAAGCAATTTAGCTAGTCCCACTCACCATAGCTCTACAAATCCTTTCTCTTCAGGTGCTTATCCAATTCCCTTTTAAAAGTCATGATTGAATCTACTTCCACCACCCTTTCAGGTAGTTCATTCCAGATCATAACTATCAATACGTAAAATGTCCTTCCTCATGTTGCCTTTAGCTTAGTAGTCCTTTTGCTGGAGGACACTAGTTGGGATAATCCTTGTGCAACTGTTGGAGTCACACATAGCAAGGAACTTCAAATTCCAGGTGATTAGCACCACTGAGGAGAGGGGAGCTGTCCTGTGCTTTGACACCAATAAGGACCCGTTTGGTTTTTAGTCATGTTGGGGTTTTTCCTTAGAATCTTATATTACTGCAGTTTGGCAATATTGTAATGTGGCTGCTGGAACCTGGCAACATGAGTGACCTTTTCATCTTTCATCATTATGGAGGGAGTGGGGATTCTATGCTTTGGCAGAACTGTGTGAAGTTGGAGGAACTTAAGGGGAGGTGGCTTAGTGGTATTGTCACTGGACCTGGTAACCCAGAGACTGTGGGTAATTCTCTGGGGGGCCTGGATTCAACTCCCACCATGGCAGATGATGGAATTTGAATTCAACAGACATCTGGAATTAAAAGTCCATGAAACCATTGCCGATTTTTGTAAAAACCCATCTGCTTTGCTAATGCCCTTTTAGGGAAGGAAATCTGCTGTCCTTACCTGGTCTAACATTTTTTTTTTATCCTTAGACTGTAATAGTAAAAAGGCTTTGCATTTATATAGCACTTATTGGGTCCCTGAAACTTCTCAAAATGCTTCAAATAATTATTGTTTTTTTGGAAATTCAGTGACTGTTACTAATATTTATATAATAATCATTGTCTTCCCCATGATATACTGTCCTTAAAATGGCCATTTAAACCGTATGCTGTATTGAACCTACATGTGACTCCAGACCCACAGTGATGTGGTTGACTCTTAAATGCCCTCTAAACAAGGGATTGGCAATAAATGTTGGTCGAGTCAGTGATGCCCACATCCCATGAACTAATAAAAAAAACAATGAAATATAAGTGGCTCCTTAATAAGAATAAAGTTGTTGCAAAATTTACCAATCCAATCAGAACAGTGGTGATTGGTAATGGAATTGGTCGTTTATTCAATTATTTGTAAATTATGCAAATTATTGATATAATTTTATAGTATTAACTAATTAACTTAGTTGGAAATACTATGACTACTCCCTGAAAAGTCAATGGAAAATCCACAGAAATCCCCAAAAGAAATGGCATAAATGGCTTTTTTGTTGCTTCTTCAGGGTTTTTGTTGAATCTTTTGCTAATGTTCTGGCAGATAGTCGGGACAACCTTTGCAGAAATATTTATATATCACAAGCATTTATCTTATAATGTTAGTGTTGAGTTGTAATAGTCTCTGTGTAATATTAGTATTATGAGTGCAAAGGTGGGAAATTATATAACACGGCATATTCATCAATGTCTGTGATTGCTGGAAACTTACATTTGGGGTTGTAAAGTTCTTATTGCGCGTTGCATGGCTGCCAATCTTTGATATTAACTGATGAATCAAATCAATTTAAATTGCCCTGCTGTTAAGCTTCCAATTGTTGCCACATTATTATAGCAGTTGATTATCAAAAATAATTCAAACATATTACGAATCACCTTATTATTCAATCCATATTGCGGTTGATTTTACATTATTAACTGCAAAACTTTAAATAAAGCATTAAATAGCCTGTTACATTGCAATCATCAAGTTATTTTTTTTTAAAACGTAGGACTACTTTTTTCAATTGCAAATTAAACTGTTAATTAAAATCCTAGCCAATGTATTTTGTCTCCAAATAGCTGGAAGTTTACAGTTGGGACTTTGTATGAACTAAAATACATTGTTGAATAGACTGATTACTTTTACTGATAGATTGTGAGTTCAATACAGCATATGGTTTAAATGGTTGTTTTAAGGACAGTATATCAAGGGGAAATATTAGTAACAGTCACTGAATTTCAAAAAAACAAACTTGTTTGAGAAGTTTCAGGGACATAATAAGTGCTATATAAATGCAAAGCCTTTTTACTATTAAAGTCTAAGGATAAAAAATAAACAAAATGTTAGCACTGGAATAGGCTTCAGTAAATTTTACATCTACTGGCCCTTAGAGAAAACAATATTGCCCTTCTTCTTTTCTTTTTCTAAGACATCCTAGTTCAACATTTGTCACTTTTCCCAGCCAAGTACGTTCCTGGATAGCATGACATTAGCATCATATCATTGCCAACAGGCAACATGAATCTAAAGCATTTTCTTTTTCACATTGCATTATATCATGTGCATTTTTATCCAATGGGTAAGTAAATGGCATGATAATAATCCTATGGGACTAATTTTAACCCCCAAATATGAGCAGGCTTGGGTCAGGTACAATGTTAAAATTAAAAAAATCTCAAACCCAAACCCAGTCCATTGAAACAAATCATTTTGATTTTAGCGAATGTGGGATTGGGAAACGGAGGGCAGCTGACAGCCTGCTCTCAGGAAGAGAGCCACTTGTTCAAGTATACTAATGAGACTGCTTGCCTCAGATTTTAACTCTCTTCCAGATTTAATGCTGGCCAGAAGGGTTTCCCAGGGCTTAGGAAACCTGGCAGCCAAGAGGCAGAGGGTGGTGTTGCATAGGAGAGATAAGTGCTCTTTCAGCACTGCCTGTGGGTCAGGAGGAGCTGGAATAATTTCCTACTCCAACTCCCACAAGCTAACCAGCTTCCCTCCCTAAAATTGGAACCTGCCCACCCTGCATCCTCCTGCAAACCCCCTCCCCGCTCCCACACCATCCTCCTTCAACTTCTTTCATCTGTTGTCCAGCTAAGTAAGACCACCTTTCCAGGTTATACTCTTAACTATCCAGTTGCATCAAGAAAATCTGCTCTAATAGTCTTTCCTCCTGCCCTACGGTTACCTTCAGAGTCCTCCAATGGTCTTTCCTTGGCCCTGTCCTGTTTGTCATCTATATGCTGCTCTTTGGAAACATCATCCAAAGAGATGGCATCAGGTTGCACACCTAGGGCAATGATACACAGTTCTAACCCTCACCCCAATTCCACAATCTCCCTTGAACTCCCTACTCCTCTGTGTTGTCAGTCTGCTTGCCCAAGATGCTTTCACTTCAATTGAGAATTCAGATGGCCAAAGTCATTGCCTGTGTAGTTCATCATGAACTCCATTCCCTCAACATTAATGTTATTCCCTTCCCAAAACACTGTTGCCTTAGTCTACCACTGCCTCAGTCCATTTGCTGCTAAGACCTCATTCATGCTTTTGTTACTTCCAGATTCTACTATTCCGGTGTTCCCTTGGTCTCCCAGCTTTCACCCTCCATAAGTAAGCTCATTGAAAATCCTGCACTCAATATCCTAATCGGCATCAAATCCTGTTCATCCATCACCCCTGTGCTTATTGATCTATATTGATACCCAATTCACCAATGCCTCAAATTTAAAATTCTCATTTGCGTGTTCAAAACGCACCATGACTCTGCCCTCCCTATCTCTATACATTTCCAGCTCTATAACCCTCCAAGAACTTTGCATTCATGCAATGGCCTCTTATACATCCTTCACTCCCTTCAGCCCATAATTGGTTGACATGCCTTCAATCATCTAGGGTCCATAAGCTTTCGAATCCACACCCTTTAGTAGAAACAGTAGGAGATGGAGCAAAATTAGCTACCGTAATTGGGTGAGAATGTCAGCAGAGGGAAAGGTTATGAAGACTCAGGCAACAGATTGTCCAAGTTTAGGCAGGGAGATTTGAGCTAGGAGATTTATTGTAGCTAGCATGATGTCAGATGATTTTAAACTGCATCACAGACATATCTTAAGTAAATTGCTTTTGTCACCAACCAACTCAACCACCTTTGGACACTCATGATGGGCAAGCTGTCGTTTGCTGCTGTCTGGTGGATAGAAGATGTTCTTCCACTTGCTGATCTCCTGCACAGATACCTCCAAGATGGAATCAAAAAAGGGGGGCAGTTGCAACTTCTCCTGTTCTAGTTGCTGTCCTCAGTCCTTATTGATGGTTGCCTGCAGCTAGACTGCACCTCCCCTTTTAAAATATGTAGGCAGCCATTAATTGACACCTGCAATGCAATGTAAATCCTCACAATTCGGAGCTCTGGCAGCCTGTCTATTTTATTTTAAAGGATCAGCTGGATGAATTTGGGGCCCTCATTATGTCCACCCCGAACAAGACACTCATTCTGCAGCTGGGATGCACTTAAGTAAATGTCAGCACTTTGGTCTCTACCTTTAGCTTATTGGCAACAACCAATACCAATGGCAGCAACCCCTCCCCCATCCTTCAAATACTATTTATTCTTTCATTGGTGGTGTGTATCACTAGCTAATGAGCATTTATTAGGAACATAGGTTCAGGAGTAGGCTATTTGGCCTGTCAAGCTGGCTCCACTATTCAATTAGGTCATGGCTGATCATCTACCTCACACAAGTTTCCCCCGCTATTCCCCATATCCCTTGATGGCGTTGGCACCTGGCAATCTATCAGTTCTTGCCTTGAATGTGTTCAGTGATTGATCTTCCACAGCCCTCTGGGGTAGAGAATTCTAAAGAGTTACCACTGTCTGAGTGAATAAATTCTTCCTCATCTCAGTCTTAAACATCCTGCCCCTTATTCTGATCTTTCCACTTGTGGGAGAGACTAGAACCAATGGGCACAGTTTAAGAATAAGAGGTCTACCGTTTAAGATGGAGATGAGGAGAATTTTTTTCCCTCATTTATGGAATTCTCTTCCCCAGAAAGCAGTGAAGGCTGGGTCATTGAATTTATTCAAGACAGAGTTAGACAGAAATAGATAGACAAGGAAGTCAAGGATTATGGGGGATAGACAGCAAAGTGGAGTTGAGACACAACCAAATCAGCCATGATCTTATTGAATGTCAGATTAGGCTCGAAGGGCTGAGTGGCCTATTCCTGCTCTGAAACCCTATGTTCCCCTATATCTATGCTACAATTAAGATCCTCAAAAAAATCCAACAGTTATTTGGCAAACATGATTTCCCTTTCATAAATCCATGTTAACTCTGCCCAAACATAACATTACTTTCCAAGTGTCAAGTTATCACATCCTTTATCATAGATTCTAACATTTCCCTACAATTGGTGACAGACTAATAGGTCTGCAGTTCTTAATTTGCTCTCTGCCACCGCACCCCACCCCCCCCCCACACTTCTTAAATAGTGGGGCTACATTTGCTATTTTCCAGTCTACAAGAACATTGCTGGGATCTATAGAAATTTTAAAGATAACCACCAATGCATCTATTATTTTTATACACTCAGGGATGTTGCTCATCAGATCCAGGGGATTTATTAACTTGAGCATTGCTGAAAAAAGAGACGTATCAAAGCTTTTCATCTTGCACTCATTAGGACACTTTGCAAGATTACCAATATAAGGGGAAAACAACAATTTATACTGCATGTGAAGAGAGTGCCAGCAGTCAATCATGCCGGAGCTGGTCAAGGGGCTGAGCCCTGGCTGCTTAGACCGAGTGACTTGCGGCTCAAGGGCCTCAACTCAGATGTGCCCTGCAAGGTACTCCTCAGCTGGGGTTGGCCAGGCTGCAATGGCGCTGCACGTAGAGAGAGGGCTAGTCAATGCTCCTCTGTCCTTTCAGGAAAAGACATCCCATAACAATATTGAGAGGTTGTGGACTGTTGGAGGACCCCCACACCTCTTCATCCTCTCCCAGTACGAGCAGGAGACTTTGGAGTTCGAGAGGTGCCTGCACCTCAATCAAGTGGCAGAGGTGAAACTGGGGTGTCAGACGAAGGTAAGAGTGCAGTGCACTGAATTGAGAGTTTCGGATAGTTCAAACATTCTTGTGTAACCTCATCATTGACAGGGGCCTCTAGACTGGATTTCTCATTGATCATTGAAAGACAATGGCACAATGATGCACATATCAATTGTCTCACCAGGGTGTCTGGCATGCGTAGTGACAGTATCATCATTTAAGCTAATGACATGTCCATCTTCTCCCTTAGATCTGCCACCAAGCAGTGAAGCACATGACCTCCAGGAGCTGCGCCTGACTCCGGAGGACCCCCATGCTCCCCAAGCACCTATGTCACACCTAGTCTCTGAACCAGGCACAAGCGCAGATACCAGCACCTCAGTGGCCATTAGTTCAGTGGCTAGTAGCACATTCACACTTGTTTAAGGTGCAGGGGGAGGCAAAGAGTTTCCAAGGTGCTGGTAAATGGAGAACTGCTGGGAACAAGAACGATGTTCAGTCGAAGGCTAATGATGGGCCTCTGGAGTCGTACATTAGGCAGCAGATGCTGGCTGTCCAGCAGGATGTGCAGGAAGATCTAGCAGAGATCCAAAAGGGTGTGATTGCCATAGCCTCTGATGTGGAGGGATCTATGTGGAGCATCAGCACTCCATTGACCATCATGGTTGAGCGCACTGCCTCCTCCATTGAGATAAACATTTTCCTCATCTCCCCACTAATTTTTTCTACCAATCGCTTTAAATCTATGCCCTTTACTCAATGACCTTTCTAAAAGGTAAATAGGCCTTTCCCATCTACTCTATCCAGGCCCCTCACAATTTTGTACATCTTAATCAAATCTCCTCTCCACTTCCTCTGTTCCAAGGAGAACAACCCATGCCTATCCAATCTTTCCTCAAAGCTGCAACTTTCCAGTCCTGACAACATCCTCGTAAATCTCCTCTGCACTCTTTTTAATGCAATTACATCCTTTCTGTAATGAGGTGACCAGAATTGCACACAGTACTCAAGTTGTAGCCTAACTAATGATTTATATAGTCCCAGCATAACGTCCATGTTCTTATATTCTATACCTCAGCTAATAAAGGAGAGGATTCCATGTGCCTTTGTAACCACTTCATTGACCTGTCCTGTTACTTTCAGGGATCTGTGGACATTCACTCCAAGGTCCCTCACTTCCTCTACACCTCTCATTATTTTCCCATTAATTGTGTATTCTTTTGCCTTGTTTGACCTCCCCAAATGCATCACCTCACACTTCTCCGGGTTGAATTCCATTTGCCACTTTTCTGCCCACCCGATTGGCCCATTAATATTTTTCTGCAGTCTACAGCAATCCTCCTCACTATCAATCAAACAACCAATTTTTGTGTTGTCTGTAAACCTCTTGATCATTCCCCCTATATTTATGTACACATTGTCAATATACCCCACAAAAGGCAAGGGACCTAGTACCGAGTCCTACGCAAATCCACTGGAAACAGCCTTCTAGTTGCAAAAACACCCATCAGCAATTACCCATTGTTTCTCGCCACTGAGCTTGCTACATTCCCCTGGATTCCATGGGTTTTTATTTTTATGGTCTGCCATGTGGGACCTTCTCGAAAGCTTTGCTAAGGTTCATGTAGACCACATAAACTGCACTACCCCCAACAATCTTCCTTATTACTTCCTCAAAAAATTCAATCAAGTTAGTCAGACACGATCCTTCCTTAACAAATCCATGCTGACCGTCCTTGATTATTTCATGCCTTTCTAAGTGACAGTTCATCCTGTCTCATGGAATTGATTCCAATAATTTCACCACTGCTGAGGTCAGGCTCACTGGCCTGTAATTAGTTGGTCTGTTCCTCCTTCCCTTTTTAAACAAAGGTGCAACAGTAGCAGTCCTACAATCCTCCGACACCGCACCTGTGTCCAGTGAGGATTGGAAAATGATAGTTAGCGTTTCTGACCTTTGGCTGTTCCTCTCCCAGAAGAATGTTCTTCAGCTGCTCTGTGACATCCTTGACCCTGGCACCAGGGAGACAACATAACATGCTGGAGTGATGTCCATGATTGCAGGAATGCCTGTCTGTTCCCCTAACTAATGAATCCCCTATCCCAATTGCTCTTCCACTCTTCTTTCTCCCCTCATGTGCAGCTGAGCCACCCATGGTGGCATTAACTTTGCTGTTGTTGCATTCCTCTGAGAAACCATCACCCTCACTAGTGTCCAAACAGGAAAAATGGTCACTGAGCAAGATCCACTCAGGGAATTCCTGCATTACCTCTCTGGTTCTCTTAGACTACCCGGCCATCACCCATTCCTTCTCTGCCAATGAGCTGCTAAACTGCAGTGTGACCACCTCCCTAAACATGCTATCCATGTAGTTCTTTGCCCCGCAGATGCATCACAGCGATTCCAGCTAAAATTAGAGTTCTGAAGCCTGGATTTCTTGCAGATAGAAGTGTTTGTCAAAGATGCATGGTGTGTCCATGACTTCCCACATGTTGCATGATGCACATTCTACTTGACTGAGTAGTCCTGCCATACTTTAACTTTACAAAATATTTATTATAACCAGAATAACTTACCAGTCACTCACCAATCAGCTTATTCCCCCCTGTATTAAAGTAAGAACCAAATACTGGAGGCTGAAAAAGGTAGAAAAAGAAAGAAGCAACTCCTTCGCCTAATCACTGAACTCCCTCACTCTCTCTCAGCTGCTCACTGCACTCAGTGCCCATCTCTAATTGCCCCTGGAAAGGTGGTGATGAGCCACTAAGTCAGAAAGTTAGATGATAAGCCATCAGCTCACAGGGACTTGGTAATAAGGACACAAGAATGGTCTTTGAACCTTTCTCCAAAAAGGGTGTAGTGAACTATACAAATTGATAGTGAAACAGGCCAACAATATAATATGCAATGAATCATGAGATATTACAAAACAAAGGTTAAGTAATCTTTAAACATGTTTTGGATATATTGTCTAATCACATCCAATATAGCAGCATGATAAGTCTAATTTAAAACTTTCTTCCACAATTACTTTAACTTATTTTTACTAACAGATTAATTGGATATCATCAGAAATTGACAATCCTTCCACTTTCTTGACAAGAGGTGCTGAAACCAGTAGCCCTACTGCCACTTCGGCTGAACTTGACTAACTCAATACAGAATGAGTGAAGCTGGCTTCTTACCCAGTTATTCCTCATTGGCAGGTATACTTACCACTGGGCCACATGTACAATTAGTAAACACAATAATTAAATTAATCTACAACAAGGCATTCAGGGATTAAATTGGGACTTGCCTCCTAAGATCGCAACATGGCAAGCAGAGAGTGAAATCTTGAATGGGGTTGTGGCACCTCCCGTATTGGGTCACAGCAATCAGCATGCATCCTTATCCTATGTGCCTGCAGCACATGCAATTAAGAGATCTAAGACCTTCTTCAGACCACCTCCAGGTTTTCCCTGCAGCAGCCACTGCCAGTCTCAGTGAATTTTTTTCACTCTTTTGTGGGATGCAAGCGTCACCAGTATCGCCTTTTAGTTGCTCATCCTTATTTGACCTTGAGAATCCGACACTAAACAATACCTTTCTGTTCATTAAAAAAAAGGCGAGTACTTACCACAATCACCATCCCAATCTCTACTGCTCCTGTCCCTGAAGTCCCTGATCTCCAACCTTCAGGTCCTAGTTCAAACCATCGACTTCACCCCCTCTATCCCTGTTTCCCAATATTTATAACGTAACAACCAAATGTTTTAAAAATTTTGTGAATGAAAATGATTTAATGGGCCCAACAACCATTTCCTTTAATGTAGTCATTTACTGCAATACCAGTGGGCAGCAGCTTCACTCTTTTGAGGTCATTAAGCTTAAAAATGCTGATTATGTTGTGAATTGGAACTTTTTTTTCTCATATACGGCTGTGAAATTGCTAGGTACTGTTAAACCAGGTATTATGTTATGTCAGCAGTGTGCTTCCCAGCAGGTCCCTGATGCAGCAACTTCAGAAGAGAACTGACCTGGCAACAAGTGACATTGGTTCCATTTGGCAGATGTTTTGTTCAGACCTTAGAGAGCTGAAAACATTAAATGTGCCAGTTTTGTGCTGTTGATTGCATTACTGGTACAGATAAAATGAAAGCAGCTCATTTCACTCATGACCATAAAGTGGCAGCTTGTTTTTTCCTGTATATATGCTGACATAATTCTATAATGAGAAGCTTTAGTGTAGGCCTAAACACTGCAAATGTTAACTACTTACCTCCAAACGAACCAAAGTACTTATGTTGTTTGGTTTTCTACAGCTGTAGGTTTTCAAATTATTGCTCTATGCCATATGCAGGGCTCCTCCAGAAATTCTCTGATTGATCCATTTCAGCTCAACAGTGCAGCGGATGTGTTGGGATAATGTAAACTAAGGAGACCCCAGTAGAGAGCATGCATGCTTATCACCAAAGGTGTCAAGCAGCACAAGCTATTTAAGAGCTGAACACAGGAGCATCCCTCTTTTTCTCCAGCTCTGTTTTTCAATCTTTGTAGAATATTTGCTTACTGGATAACACACTATCAGGCCTGTGTTTATTTGTAACTGGTGCCACAACACTATCAATAAATCGTGGTGTGCCATACTCAGGCATATCTGGTCTAATCCAGCTATAAAAGTAAATGGATTTACCAAGGAGTCTGGTAAAGAAGGATATTTGTAAAATTGATTAATGCAGAAATAACTTTAAACACTGATCATAATTACATTAGAGGTAAATGTTTATCATTTATAGTTGTTCAATTGTGAGAGGGAAAGAAGGGTTAGAAAGATGTCTTTTTATCAAACTTTAATCCAAGGAATTAATATGTGATTTGGTAATCATAAGGATAATAATAAAGAAACATGTGTGATGAGTTTGCACTTGTATCTTGAAGTGGTGAATTAAATGTTTGCAGAAGCTGATGTGGAGAAAGCACAGATGTAAATAGTCCTGAAGGTATCTTGATGACAAGTAGAGCCCTGCAGCAATATTACATTAAAAATGTGCACTTCAAACACATGTTGTGGGTGGTTGTACTATGTTTTGGTTTTGGTTTTTGCCAGCAGTGACTGTTGAGGTTGATATCACCAGCTCGTAGAATCCATTCGTGAAAGCCAGCGAATTGCACAATAATCACTGTCTGTGGTCAACTGGTTATCAGTAAATGGAAGTCAGCATTATAGTTTATATTCTAGCATTTGTGAAGATACAACTTCAGAAAGAAAACACATCATAACAGCACTTTTACACCAAATTGTACAGCTTGAAAAATAAAAGCTGTTTGGTTAGGCCTAAAAAAAAAACTGCTGATCTTACATTTGAAAGTGTCTCCACTGTTTACTCTGCAGCTCAGCTTCAATTTGGATCATGTTGATTTTTATTAAATCTGAGATATCTACAGCTTTGCTATGAGCTAAGATGTATGTTGAATGGTATCAAATTAAAGTGCAAGTCCAATACATACTAGTAAGAGGCAAGTGGGAATTTAAGTCAACCTGTTTACACCAACATGATTTAAATCTGCTTGTATGGAAATTGCTATTAATTTTAATTTGGCATTGGGGAACCTTTTTTTGTTGCTGGAATCAAAGTACACATATTTGGACATGACCAAAGCCTCGTATAAACAAATCCAAATAAATAAATGTATGGGCATAGTGGCATGCAACAGGGTTAGGCTTTAAACATGAGTAATAAGCATGAATTCTCATTTTAATAATGTATTCATCAATTGCAATGCAAAGAGGCAAAAATAATTTTAATAAAAAGAAAATAAGACACTAAACTATTGCCATTTTGATCTAAATCTGGATTATCTCAAGCTGTTAAAGCAAAGTTTATTGATTGATTCTAGTTTGGGGGTTTTACTATTATATAGAGCATGCAGTGCTAAAAATGACAATAACATTAAAGAAAGGGCGACAAAGCTTTCTACAATTTGAACCTTTTTGGTTTGGCTAATTCATTTCTCATTCTTCATTTCAGGATCACTGGAGTCTACCATGTAGAAGAAATAGGAACTATAAACCTAAATTATAGTCGATCAGATTTTATTCACAGCTGAACTGCTAGACAAATTGCAGCTCATAAAATTTGCCATGGGTCACAAGACTGAGTAATTTCATTTTAATCAGTCTTATTTGAACCAGGAATAGAATTGTGCAGCTGACTGCATTGCCTGAATCCCTGCTATGCACCAGAGTCGAGGGATGCTTTATGTGAACAGCTTTAATACATCTTCTGATATCGTATAATTCTAATGAAGTGAGATGCCTTTTTTTTATAATTCAATAATTATAGTGCATATATGCACAGAAGATCGATGTATATGTTAAGTTTGGTACATGGGACAAATCTTTTGTTGGTTAGTGCAGCTGTTCAGCTATTTAATTTGGCAAATGGAGAAAGGGAAGTGGAGACAGAAATATAGCAGAAAAGTGGAAAAAAATGAGGGTGAGAAGCAAATGAGGGCATACATTTCCTTTAATAAGAGTCTATAGTTATTATGCGAGCAACAGTTGATCCCTTTTCTAATTCTTGTAATTCCAAGGAATGTGTTATATTCTTTTAAAGGATGCTTTATTGAATGGTATATCAATAGATGTTTAACTAAAAATAGCAAAATCTTCGATTTTGGAATCATGGGTTCTTACTCGTCATCTTGTCTAAATACTAATTTTAGTTCTATTGCTGCCATTATAAAATAATAATCTTGAAAATCTCAGTTCCTTATAAAAAGAATGATGATTATTAATTCTAATCTTTATCTACCACTGTGATGAAAGCTATGTGTAAATCCTGTCTGTATCAAAGGATTGTTCTGGAGACAATGGATTAATCCTGCCTTTTTTTTTGCTGTAACCCTGATGAATACTGCTGGGTTCCAGCTACTCAGTCCGCACATCTCTTTAAATAAAAAAAAAGCTGCATTGAAAGCCTTTCTTTGACTAGACTATTAATAAGAGATTGCTATTCTATTTTTATTTGAGATTAAAAAGATGCATGAATATGAACAGACATTCATTTAAAAATATTTAGGCTATACTGGACATTAGTAATAAATTAGTATGAATATTTAAGTAGAACTGCTAGAAAATTCTATGCACGTCAGTAATGGAATTGTTCCAGCAACATGGGAAGTGAAGGCACAGTTTCAGTTTAAGACCGTTGATCTTTAAAGCTTTCATACATAAGTGATTTATTATTTTTACCCAGCTTTGATTCCATAGTAACGCATCTTAATGGTTGCATGTTTTCCTTTTTGAAGAAGCTAATGTTTCCTACCATGTGTATTTTACCAGTTCTGAAATTCTGAAAATAGGGTCTATGTCAAAAAGATTCAAAATTCCTCTTCAAATGTTGTAATTTAGAGTAAAGACTTAAATCCAGGAATGGAATGTGAATCCACCTCTTTGGGCTGAGAGGCAAGAATGTTATCATCTAACTAGCACTGGATAGGTGATTAACTTGGGATGATGTAGGATCCCCAGACTGGAGGCTTAGTGCACTGAAATTTCCTTACAATGGTGGGAAGATAATTTTAAAGGTCAAGGAAGTTCTATGCCAAGTAGATAGGTGTAGATCCCTAGTTTGCTTCCTGGCTTCTGCTGGTTTTTTTAAAAAAATATCTTATTTATTTATATTATCTTATTTATAAAATTATTATAAAACTAGAGGGGGTAGATGGTGGCATAGTGGTAACCTGGAAAGGAATACAACACTCACAGCTCATCTTTATGAAGCAAGTAAGTGGAATGTTATTAATAGGGAGCTGCTAGTTCAGATTGTTGTTCCACCTACCAGTCAACAAGCCAGACCTGAGAATCATAGTTTACAAAAATGAACAAAATCAGAGCCTTAAAAGGCCAAACTCACTGCTGCTGATTTAAGCTCATGGAAAGTACAACAATGATGGTGAGTGGTCAAAGCAATAATCTGTCCCCTCAGTTTCAGAGTAAATCTCAACCTGTGCTGCTCTCAGTCAAAAAGTAGAGAAATTCATTCAAGGCCAGAGAAGGTGAGAGTAGCAGCTGACATCAATACATAGTGTATGGTGGTCTTGACTATTTGAATACTAACCAATTTCAGTCTCTGACATGTAAACTGCTTAACTACAAATGTAATTTCTTTGCAGATGCAACATTATTGTCAATATTTCTCAACAGACCTATTTATGTAATCTTCTAGTACTAAAGATAACACCTTTATCCAATTGTGAAACAAGTATTCTGATTCCAGAGTACCAGGGAACTCAAATCTACAATCTTTGGTACACAAAAGAACATAATGAGAAAAAGCTACATTCTGATTTAATCTGCAGTTCATTTCCTGTTTCAGGACACAATCTAACCATTTATAATCTTTCATGAACCCAAAAGCAATATCCTTCTACTATTTTCTGAAATTATCCAGTTTCCTTCTGAATTAATAATGATAACACAGAGTGGAGTAATTTGCAAAAAAGCAAAACAACTCCAGGCATGAAGAATTTAGTCTTTCAGGCAAGTTATCTTATGGTTTACTTACCTTTAGCTACAAATTAGGTTTCTCTAATGCTGGGTTTAAAAAAGAAACAGTCTAGGATGCAAGACCTCAAATAATTTGGGAATGACTAGAATAACTCTCTTGCTTTTGCAATGACAGGATAGACCATGAGACCATAAGACATTGGAGCAGAAGTAGGCCATTCAGCCCATCGAGTCTGCTCCACCATTCAATGAGATCATGGCTGATCTGATAATCCTCAACTCCACTTTCCTGCCTTTTCCCCATAACCTTTGATTCCCGTACTGATTAAAAATCTGCCTATCTCAGCCTTGAATATACTTAACAACCCAGCCTCTACAGCCCTCTGTGGTAAAGAATTCCACAGATTCACCATCCTCTGAGGGAAGAAATTCCTCCTAATTTCTGTCTTAAATGGGTGACCCATCACTCTTAGGTTATGCCTTCTGGTCCTAGACTCTCCCACAAGGGGAAACAACCTCTCAGCATCTGTCAAGTTATGGTCCTTGATTTCTCAAACAGCAGAGAAAGAATCATTCTGTTGGATCTTTCTAAAAGATAAAAAAAATAAGAATTATGACAAAACAAAATAATTTACATTTTTCACATTTTTGTAATTAATTTCACTATTTAATCAATTTGTTTTTCCTTATTCACAGTCAAATCATAAATATACATGTTTTTTTGCTAAACTTAGAAAACATGGGAATTTTTTTGCCAAACACGTTTACAACTTCACTGTAAATATTAGTTCTCCACCTCAGGCATGTTGCTGTGGAGAAGTGTTGACCAGCAACCAGGCAGTTTTCCACAGGGAGTAAGGCACACAAAAATTAGGGAGCTGATCACCTGGGCCACTTGCGCACATCCTTTCAGCCAACTGAATAGTGGATGTCTTGCAATAGGCTAAGTGAAGATATTTGGGATAAAATCATGAATATAATTACAAAAATAAAAAAAGAACACCTGCAAGTTATTTTGGATAGTTACTGTTCTCATTATTGTCTTTGTAGATTGCAGGTGTGCTGAAGGAGACCAGCTAGGAACGAAAGAGCTTTTTCGATGTGTACACATGATATATCCAGGACCACACAGACCCGTGGAGCCTTCCTCCCTTCCCTCTCAGCAGCCATGCTTGTTTCCGGGCAATATTTAATTATTTCACTTGGATCACCAGCCGTTTTTTGACATGAACAATAGAGGAAACCATGACCAGGTCTATCGGCACATACCCATGAGGGAAAATTTAGAAGAAATTCACATAAATCCTGTAATGGAGCAGACTTATTTTGAAAGCAGCAGAATTTTGAAAATTGCTCTCAGGTTATTGTATGAAATGTTACTGTACAAACCACAGGGTTAATCATCATACTCTATCTTTATGACACACAGTTCTATATTGCAGTATGCAGTTAACTTCTTGCTTGGCTAAGAATTGCTGAATGTACGAATTGGCCAACACAGTTTGATTTGCTGTATATAATACATCACCTTAATGATTAAGTTATGCAAATGTAGTAATTAGTGCTTATATTTCTCTAAACACTTGATTAAAATGCTGGGGTAGCACTTTTGCCTTTAGCTACTAATTTGACGAGATTATCTGTGTTTTTTATTGACTGAATTTCATTATTACAGCAATGCAGCCTTTTCCCCTTTTTTACATGATATTCATTAGCATAATTCTATACACTAATGGTTACTAAGATAAAATGGCATTAAAAGATGTTGCTTGCACCACATGATGCAGCACTCGTTAGTGCTCAGCATGTTCTAGGATGTTTTATAGTTTACAGCTCGTAATAGTCCGCTGTGCAGGGAAAATATAAATCACAATGTCTCCATTGAAACTTTTTTCATGCTTCTTAAAGGACAGCTCAACCTTGGTGGTACAAGTTTGTTTTCTAGCCTGACATGCTTGTGGTCAAGTGACAGGACTACTTGGTGCTCCAGTTTACCCACCACTAGTAAGAATGGGTTTCATCAGTTCCTAACTGAGCCACTGGATGGTGTGTTGTGCTGCAGTGGGATAGCTTGCCTCAGAAAAAAGGGAAAAACTGACACAATGACTACAAGTGTATGTCTCAGTGGTTTTCTAGTAGCAATCACAAATTGCAGGAAGAAGTCCCGATACAAGAATGTCAATGGAAGAAAACCTGTTCCATGGAAAATGGCTCCTGGAATGGAGTTATGATTGAAGATAGATGCAACATGTACTGCTTTGAACAGTTGCACTGCTGTTAGTTTAAATCTTAAATGGCTTGATTTAATTTCATCTTCATTGAAAGCCATTTCATTTAAAAAGTACTGTTTATGTGATAAAACATTTTAATATCCTACTTATAGGAAAGATATGATATCAGAGAGGTTCAGAAGAACATGAAGGCTTTAGAAGGTTAGAAGGATGTGAAGGCATTAGAAAGGGCGCAGAAAGAATTTACGGACATGGTCCTAGGAATGAGGGAATTCAGTTACAGGGATATTTTGGAGAACCTGGGGCTGCCCTTAGAGAAGAAAAGGTTAAGAAGAGATTAGATAAAGGTGTTTAAAATCATGAGCAGTCTGGGAAGAGTAGATAATGAGAAACTGTTCCCATTGGGAAAAGGGTTGAGAACCAGAGGACATGGATTTAAGGTGGATGGCAAAAGAATCAAAGGCAACATGTAGAAAAACTTTTTTTTGCAGCAAGTGGTTAGGATCTGTTCAACACTGCCTGAGTGTGGCAGAGGTGAATTCAATGGTGGCTTTCAAAACGGAATTAGATATTTATCTCAAGAGAAAATAAGTTGCAGGGCCACCAGGAAAAGGTAAGAGAGTTGGAGTAGCTGAATTGCTCTTGCACAGAGCCAGCACGGACAGAACAGGCTGAATGGCCTCCTTATGTGTTATAACCATTCTATGATTCTTTGTTCACTTTGGCTAGCCAATCTTCATTAATTTCCTACACCCACAGATGTTTTTGTACATGCACTGAATTTGAAAAATAAAAAATGAGAAGCAAATATGCAATGTAATTAACAGTTACATTGCTAAGAGATCAGATTTTGAGTGGTGCTGAAGTCAATGTTAAGTTAAAAATTTCAGCAACTTCATCTGGGATTTTTGATATGAGCGCTTATTCATAATTCTTCATCTTTACAACTAGTGATATAACTGTGAACAATATGTTCACGTTGAGTGTACCACATCCCTGTCCATTAAAGTGAAGTTCCCCTTTTAATTCAAAACACTAATTTGCATTAGATAAATCCATCAACTGAACTACCTTTCAAAATTATTTATTATATCTGGGAAACAACATGTTACAAGAATAATTGGTTCTATTTTAGTGCTATCTGAAACACAGCTAATTTATTCTTATTTATAATGTAATATAAAACAATTTATTTTAATTATGAAGATGTTTCTTTCCTGATGGTATTTCCTAAGTTACCCTTGACCTTACACCTCCGTGATGCTTTCCAACATTCCCTGGGAGACTGAAATGTAAAGTCCGTAGCATGTGTGGTGCATACCATCCTACTTGCAATCAAATGTAGCCTTATCTCCCAACTAGTCAAACAGGCAAGTCCAAACACTGTTTTACATAGCCCAATGGCTCACCTTCAGAAATTCAAAATTCATTATTGATCTCTTGGCATTTAGTATATTCTTAAACTAGATAGTCAAAGTCAATGATTTTTAATTTTATAGCAAAATGAGCAGAATCACAAAATTGGATTCTGAAATACAGTTAAAAAATCCTGATTTCCCTTGTAACAAAAATGTCATGTTAATATGTTTGCCTATTTTGCTAAATTAAGCAGAAAGCTAATTACTCTAAAAATAATGTAATATTTGTATTTATATTTTAATAATAGCTTGTACATCATTAATATTCAAAGCTTGAATTGAAAGAAGTGCTACAAATCCTGCTTTTATAATTCCATAAGCAGCCTTGATATTTGCAAGGGAGCATATACTGGAGTAATGAAATCACCTGCTGAACTCAAAATTGTGAAGATAGCGTGAAGGTATGAGAACCTCAATGATTTTTGAAACAGCATAAATGACATTGCCAAATTTCTCACATGACCACAATTGTCTCAATGGCAATTAGGACTAAATGTCTCTTTAATGTGTCAAAAATTAAATATGTTTGAAAGAAAAATTATTCTGATTAAATATTACCAGAAGTGTAAGCAATGTACTTTGGGAGCAATAAACTTTTATTTTATGATAGGAATGACTAATAAGCTAATGGAAGACCCAGAAGAAAATGACACTGCAATGAATTTTTATGTAAGGATTCTATCTGTGCAGTCTTTCAGGTGTGTAATAACCACAAATTGAAGCTGCAAATGTTTAAATAGTCTGATAAACGGTTCACCAAACTTTCTAAAGGTTTGTGAATTGTTTTATTTACCATTTTGGATCATAAAACACATTCATCTGAGACTTTATGTCTATGTTGAAAATCATATACATTTAACAGATACTAGACGGAAAGCATTTGATAAAATGGAGAAAGCCTCCGAGATGTAGGTAGTCCCCTTGCTCCAGGAATCAAGAAATGGTTTCCCTTGACCTCATCTTCCACCCACCTGTCACCACATTCAATGCCATTCATGATACCAGCACAAAGTACATCTTCCCCTCTCCTCTTATTTCAGCATTTGAAATAATCTGTCTGCCCAATGACACCCAAGTCTACTGCTCCATCGCCTCTCAACAGCAACTCACTTTCCTATGGAATCTTCCCATGCAAACACAGAAGATGGAAGATCTACCCTTTCACCCCCTTTCTTCTCACTGTGCAAGGTCCCAAACACTTCATCCAAGAGAAACAGCACTTTACTTGTACCTCTTTTAATTTAGTGTTCTGTATTTACTCCTCACAATGCAGTCAAGGAGCCCAAGCAAAATTCCAGTCAATGGGAATTGGGGGAAATTTTTCCATTGGTTGGGATCATAGCTAGCACAAAGGGAGATGGTTGTCTTTGCTGCAGGTCAATTAACTCAGTCCCAGGACATTGCTGCAGGGAGTTCCTCAGTGTAGTGCCCTTGGAGAAACCACCTTCAGCTGCTTTGTCAATGACCTTCCCTCTATCATAAGGTCAAAAGTGGAGATGTTCACTGATGGTTGCACAATGTTCACCATCTGTGACTCCTCAGATAGTCCATGTTGATATGCAGACAACATTCAGCCTTGAGCTGATAAGTGATAAGTAAGAATCACACCACACAATGACCATCTCCATCAAGAGAGAACCTAACCTTCTCCCCTTAACATTCAATGGCATCACCCTCGCTGAATCCCCACTATCAGCATCCTGAGGGTTACCATTAACCAGAAACTGAACTGGACCAGCAACATAAATACTGTGGCAGAGCAAGTCAGAGACTGGGAACTCTTCATCAAGTAAATCACCTTGTGACTCCCCAAATCCAGTCTGTCATCTTTAAGACATAATTTAGGAGCATGACGAAATGCGCCCCACTGGCCATGATAAGTGCAGCTCCCACAACACCCAAGAATTTGAACACCATCCAGGACAAAGCAGCCCACCTGATTGGCACCCTATCCACCACAATAAACATTCGCATCCTCCACCATGAATGCACAGTTACAGCATTGTGTATAATCTACAGGATGCACTGCAGCAGTTTACCAAGGCTGCACGGACAGCATCTCTTAAACCTATGACTTCTAGCACCTAGAAGGGCAGCAGATGCATGGGAGCACCAACACCTGAAAGTTTATCTCCAAGCCACACACCATCCTGACTTGGAAATATATCACAGTTCCTTCACTGTTGCTGGGTCAAAGTTCTGGATCCCTCTCCCTAACAGCACTGTGGGTGTTCTTACAATACATGGGCTGCAGCGGTTAAAGAAGGCAGCTCACCACCACTTTCACAGGGGCAATTAGGTTGGGCAATAAATGCTGGCCTAGCCATCAATGCCCACAACCCATGAACACATTTTTAAAAAGTCCTTAAAATTTTTAAAAAGGCAACCAAACATTCATAATGTAATTCCACTGTGCAAGTGTACAAAAAACTCTGCTGAACTGAATACTTAAGTGATTATGGTGACTAGATTTTGGTTATTAAGGCAAACAGCTGGTGTCAGGAAATTTCCTGATTCATTAGATCTGCCTCAGTTAAAAGTATCCCAATTTTTGCTCAGGGTGGGAAGTGGGTGCAAGTGCAGAATAGAGTTGGGCCAATGAATCCCGGATACAGAGTGTAGACAGCTACAATTGAGGGTGGGTGCAGAGGTGTGTGCCTTAGAAGCCCCGTCTTGGTTCCCTGGGACTTTATTCCAGGTGTTTTATAAGTTTTTAGATCCTCTGGCAGACACCCTGTACACCCTCTCACCCCAAGTCCCCTCATAGGCTCCATGTCATCTCAATGCCAAATCATGCTCCCTTCCCATCCCTACGGTCCCTCATACACTCCCAGCACTTCCATAACCACTTACTCTGTATCTACCATGGGCAGGCATCAGGAACCATGCGGAGATGAAAGAAAACAAACTTCTAACAATCTAATACACTTCTCACTCAAACACACTTGATAATGAAAAAAACTCCCATTCATAAAGCCCATGCAAAGCTTTTAAAGCTCAAGTGGTTAATCTTTTATAAAATAAACAGACTTTTATTCAGACCCCACCTCAAAGAAAGCTAATCGTTTAATAGACTCTTTAAATTGTCAATCAAACTCTTAATAAAGAACCTCTGCTGAAATAATGGTTGCCATTGGTAAAACATGAACAAAGGGATCTATTGCAACACCTGTCAATCAAAGTGGAGGGGTTTTTTTTCAACTCTCACTGACAACTGCAGCCTGTTTTATTTAGAAGTTTAAAGAGAGGTACATTTAAAAAAACTTCAGATCCTGACAGTTCACAGCCCTTGTTGTCCCTTCAAGAGCGTTTATCACAGAATCACAGAATCACACAGTGCAGAAGAGGCCCTTCGGCCCTTCGAGTCTGCACCGACATGTGAGAAATACCTGACCTACAAACCTAACCCCACTTACCAGCACTTGGCCCATAGCCTTGAATGTTATGACATGCCAAGTGCTCATCCAGGTACTTTTTAAAGGATGTGAGGCAATC
The DNA here is from genome assembly GCF_017639515.1 of Carcharodon carcharias. Classification (NCBI taxonomy): domain Eukaryota; kingdom Metazoa; phylum Chordata; class Chondrichthyes; order Lamniformes; family Lamnidae; genus Carcharodon; species Carcharodon carcharias. The sequence continues at coordinate 205,212,061 of NC_054467.1, forward strand.
CGCCTCCACCACCCTCCCAGGTAATGCATTCCAGACCATCACCACACTCAGGGTAAAAAAGTTTTTCCTCATATCCCCCCTAAACCTCCTGCCCCTCACCTTGAACTTATGTCCTCTCGTGACTGACCCTACAACTAAGGGGAACAGCTGCTCCCTATTCACCCTGTCCACGCCCCTCATAATCTTGTACAACTCGATCAGGTCGCCCCTCAGTCTTCCCTGCTCCAACGAAAACAACCCAAGTCTATCCAACCTTTATTCATAACTTAAATGTTTCATCCCAGGCAACATCCTGGTGAAGCTCCTCTGCAACCCCTCCAGTGCAATCACATCCTTCCTATAATGTGGCGACCAGAAATGCACACAGTACTCCAGCTGTGGCCTCACCAAGATTCTATACAACTCCAACATGACCTCCCTACTTTTGTAATCTATGCCTCGATTGATAAAGGCAAGTGTCCCATATGCCTTTTTCATCACCCCACTAACATGCCCCTCTGCCTTCAAAGATCTGTGAACACACACGCCAAAGTCCCTTTGTTCCTCAGAACCTCCTATTGTAATACCGTTCATTGAATACTTCCTTGTCAAATTATTCCTTCCAATGTGTATCACCTCATACTTTTCAGAGTTAAATTCCATCTGCCACTTATCTGCCCATTTGACCATCCCGTCTATATCTTCCTGTAGCCCAAGACACTCAACCTCACTGTTAACCACCCAGCCAATCTTTGTGTCATCTGCAAACTTACTAATCCTACTCCCCATATAGTTATCTATGCTGTTTATATAAATGACAAATAATAGGGGACCCACACAGATCCCTGTGGTACGCCACTGGACACTGGCTTCCAGTCACCAAAGGATCCTTCTATCATCACCCTCTGTCTCCTACAACTAAGCCAATTTTGAATCCAGCTTATCAAATTACCCTGTATCCCATGTGCATTTTCCTTCTTTATAAGTCTCCCATGTGGGATCTTGTCAAAGGCTTTGCTGAAATCCATATAAACTACATCAACTACACTACTCTCATCTACACACCTGGCAACCTCCTCAAAAAATTCAATCAACTTTGTTAGGCATGACCTCCCTCTGACAAAGCCATGCTGAGTATCCCTGATCAAACCTTGCCTCTCCAAGTGTAGATAGATACTCTCCTTCAGAATTTTCTCCAACAGTTTCCTTACCACTGATGTGAGACTCATTGGCCTGTAGTTCCCTGGCTTATCTCTACAACCCTTCTTAAATAGCGGAAGCACATGAGCTGTTCTCCAATCCTCGGGCACACTCCCGTGGCCAGAGAGGAATTAAAAATTTGGGTCAGAGCCAAATCTCTTGGGCCAGATCTCTTCCCTTGCCTCCCTCAGCAGTTTGGGACACAAGTCATCTGGACCTGGAAATTTGTCTACTTTTAACCTCCAATACCTTGTCACTCCCTATATCAATTTGCTTAAGAACCTTGCAGTCTCTCTCCCCGAGTTCGATACCTTCATCCTCATTCTCTTGGGTGAAGACGGATGTGAAGTATTCATTCAACACTCTAGCGATGTTTTCTGGCTCCACCCTTAATGGGCGCTACCCTTTCCCTGGTTATCCTCTTCCCATTGATATACTTATAGAATATCTTGGGACTTTCCCTACTTTTACCAGCTAGTGCTTTCTCATATCCCTACTTTGCTCTCGAAATTGCTTTCTTAAGCTCCACCCTGCACTTTCTGTGCTCCACTAATGCCTCCGCTGATTTGCTTCCCTTGCACCTACTAAAAGCCTCTCTTTTCCTTCTCATTGTAACCTGAATATCTCTGGTCATCCAAAGTTCTCTGGGCTTGTTACTCCTTCCTATCACCCTAGAGGGAACATGTTGAGCCTGTATCCCCCTCCCCATTTCCTTTTTGAATGCCCCCCACTGCTCCTTTGTAGATTTCCCCACAAGTAACTGTTCCCAGTCTACCTTGGCCAGATCCTGCCTTATTTTACTAAATTCACTCTTCCCCCAATCCAAAACACTTTTTTGCAACTTGTCTTTTTCTTTGTCCATAACAAACTTAAATTATACCGTGTTGTGGTCGCTATCACTAAAATGCTCCCCCACCACCACCTCAGCCACCTGTCCAGCTTCATTCCCCAGAATTAGGTCCAGCACTGTGCCATCCCTTGTTGGACCCTCTACATAAAAATTCTCCCATACATATTTCAAGAAATCCACTCCATCCAAGCCCTTAACACTATGACTATCCTAATTAATGTTGGGAAAGTTGAAATCATTTAATATAATTACCCTATTGTTATTGTTGTTACACACCTCCGCAAATTGTGCACATATTTGCTCCTCAATTTCCCGCTGACTTTCTAGGGGTCTATAATAAACAGCTAACAAAGTGGCTGCCCATTTTTTATTCCTAAGCTCTACCCACAAAACTTTATTTGATGCCCCTTCCAAGATATCATCTCTCCTTATTGCAGTAACTGACTCCTTAACTTATAATGCAATGCCTCCTCCTCTATTATCCCCTCCCCTGTCTCACCTGAAGATTCTATATCCCGGAATGTTGAGCTACAATCCTGCCCGTTCCTCAAACATGTCTCAGTGATGGTTACTATATCACAATTCCACCCTTAACTCATCCGTTTTACCTGTAATACTCCTCGCATTAAAGTAGAGGCCATCCAGCCTTGCCTTACTTCCTTGAGATGTAATGCAGCTGTACTCCCTCTGACTTGATTGTTTTACTGTATTATGTCTACTCCATCAATCCATGGCTCCCATATTGCAGGTTAAGGTCCTTGCAACAGCTAAAATTAGGTCTGTTTGATCTCAACACTGAGTTCAAATGACCGTGCTGAGTTTGAGTTTCCCTACTCTGTGATTCATGCCTCATTCCCTTTCCCTATGGCCAAAAATGGGATTTGTCAGGATTGGAGATGAGACATCTGCATCCGGGTCCCACCTGCCATTTTTAAATGTCCATGAAGTCTTCCTGACTTCAGATGTATCCAGTCCTGGAACGCGTTCATAAATAGAATCCATTGAATAACTGTATTAAAAAACCTTCCTTAGCTGGAATCATTAAAGCCTTTGAAGACAACCAGGAGCTCAGCCATCTGTCAAAGCTTTGAAATAGCCAAAACAGGTGGCTGAGCTGAATTTCAAGGGGAAAAGAAAGGTTCTGTGCACATTTCACATCAATGTATCTGTATTTCACTATTATAAAATGCAGAATGACACTTTATCCAGTGGTTAATGTACTCTAATGCATCTGATGGCTTTCCCACTTTCACAATGCTGTTCGTTTTCTTTCCAGATGTCAGAAGTGAGAACCTGGTAACCATTTCAGTAAACGGTCACGTACCTTTTCGAAGCAAAGCCTATATTACAAACATATATAACTTATGATACAGCATTTCATTATGATATTTAAAGTTGGCAATATCTTTTGAGCTTAACTTTTATATGGTTCCCAACTCCAAACCATGGTGCCTCAATGGTTCACAATGCCTCTGTGATGGTGTGAACATATTGTCTCCCAAAGCTAACCCGATTTCATGAAAATTGCAGAAAGTCTGAAATGTACGCTTGTGTAATGGTGCCAGCAGTGCCAGGACATCTGCAAGCAGGCTTGTAACCCACCTCCTTATTCCACATGGCTGAAAATTGCCAATGTTGGAATCAGGGTGGACATCCAGGAATCAGGTCCTTCGTGCCAATTTTAAAGCATACTTGACATGAATAGGCCCCAGCCTGGGGTAGGAAGATCCAGCTCCCTGACTCTGTTTTTATCAATCTTTCTTGTACACAGCCTGAGGTAGGGTCTAGCTCAGCAAAAATCCTTCTGGCCTCTGAGCACATTGGACCAGGGACCACACAACATAACTGGGACAGTAGTGGACTGGTTATATTACTGGACTGGCAATCCAAAAGAATGTAAGTTTAAATGCCAGCACGAAAGTTTAAGAAATTGAATTCATTTTAAAATCTGGAAATACAAAACTGGTATTGGTAAAAGTGATCCTAACGTTTTATTGTTAAAAAATAATAAATGCTTCACCAATGGCTTTTCGGGAAGGGAACATGCTGTGCATAGTCTGTCTGGGTTATCAGTAATTCCAGTCCAAAACTCATATGGTTGACTCTTATCTCAATGTGGCCAAACAATCTTTTTTTATTATTCTTTCATGCGATGTGGGTGCCATTGACAAGGCAGCATTTGTTGCTCATCCCTAATTGCCCTTGAACTGAACTAGGCCATTTCAGAGGGCAGTTAAGGGTCAACTGCATTGCTGTGGGTCTGGTGTCACATGAAGACCAGATCAGGTAAGGATGTCAGATTACCATCCCTGAAAGGCATTAGTGAACTAGATGGGTTTTTACAATAATCAATGATAGTTTCATGGTCACCGTTACTAAGACTAGCTTTCAATTCTGAATTTTATTAATTGTTATATCATGGTGGGATTTGAACCTGCGTCCCCAGAGCTTTAGCCTGGGCCTATGGATTACTAGTTCATTGATATTACCACTACATCACTGTCTTCCTCTGAAGCTACTCAGTTGTATTTAGGGATTACCAATAAATTCTGACATTGCTAGTGGCCCCGCATTCCGACAATGAAAAACAACCTTCAGGGTCTCCAATTCTGCTGTGACAGGTGTTACTGAAGGTGGCTTAAACAACAGGCAACCTACTCAGTAGGCTGTTAAAAGTCCTTCGATGCCTGTGTACATCGCAGTGCACTTAGTAGTATATATTAATGAATTGGACACTATAACCATTGGAAAAAAATCTTTAACCTGTTGTGGATTGGGAGTGGAGCAACAATTAGAGTTGCTCTAGCTTAACTCCTATTTGGCCGAACCTCCGCTGTGTCCAGGAAGTTGGAAGTCCCCTTTAATCTAAATACTAGGATGTACTGTGTTATGATGCTTTGGGTGAACTGTAAACCAAAATAATAAAATTTACTAAATGACCTTCAAATGAAGAATTTACCAAGAAGATTTTGCTTTTTGTAACTTTTACTTTAACACAAAACAGGAACGATGGAAATGAAACATTAATTAACAGACAATTGATAATTCAAATAAAAATGGTACATTTTACTTCAGATAGTCTATACAACAAAGATACATCTTACACAACTACAAGTACTCGCATCAGTCCTCACAGACGTATGCCACTACATAGCTACACAGTTCACAATAGCTACACACATACACAATGTGCTCTTATTTATTCTATGCACAGTTTTGGTTCCCTTACTTGAGGAAGGATGTAGTTGCACTGGAGGTGGTTCAGAGGAAGTTCATTAGGTTGATTCCAGAGATGTGGGGCTTGTCTTATGAGGAGGTATTGAGCAGCTTAGGCCTATACTCACTAGAGTTTAGAAGGATGAGAGGAGATCTAATTGAGGTATATAAGATGCTAAAGGGGATAGACAGATGTGGAGTGGATGTTGCCCCTTCTGGGGCATTTTAGAACGAGAGGTCATAGTTTTAGGCTAAGGGGTGGTAGATTTAAATCAGAGATGAGGGGGAATTACTTTTCTCAAAGGGTCATGAATCTGTGGAATTCACTACCTCAGAGTGCAGTGGATGCCAGGATGCTGAATAAATTCAAGAAGGAGATAGACAGATTTTTAATTAGAAACGGGTTGAAAGGCTATGGGGAGAAGGCAGGAAATTGGAGTTGAGGTCAAAAAGAGACCAGCCATGATCGTAATGAATGGTGGGGCAGTCTCGAGGGGCTGAATTGCCTACTCCTGCTCCTAGTTTTTATGTTCTTATGTTATGTTCTATTCATGCAGCATAGTTCAGGAATCCTATCCAACAGCAGATTTCACCTCTGAGTTTCATGAGTACGATTATCATCAGCACAGCACATTTCTATAAACCCTGTCTCCCTCAGCTTATGACAGCCTGAATGTTGTAACTTTCCAGAGTTTCCTTTCAAACAACCAACCAATAAAACCTTGACTCATGATTTGGTCACTTACCGTAAAACACCTAGCTCTTTAATGTTATTCAAACAGCCTTCCAGGTTTTAGACCTTTTTAGCCAGCTTATATGTTGTCTCCAAGAGGTCCTGTCTCCTTTCCTGCCAAACAGAACATTTGACCTCTTTCTGAGAGAGATTTGCCTCTTCTCCTCACAAGAATTTGTGTGTTCCTCTTTCTGTCTCTGTCTGATTTTCCTTTATTCCTACACCGGTGTTCTTCCAGCTCTCCGATCAATAGCTTACATCAATGGCCACTTGTTTTTCTATCTTCCTTCCTGTTGATACTGCTTCCAGGTCAAGGGCCACCAGATCGCATGGTGACGTATTTCTCATTATTCAAGAAAACTATAATTGGTCCTTTTGCAATTGATGTAAACTCTTAAAAGTCCCTTTCAAATATTCTTTAAAACAATTACGGATTTCACAGTCACTTTATAGAAATTAATATTTTTCCTTACAGTACTGCTTTTGAGTCAAAGGTCATCACAACTGCCACAGTAATGTTAGTTTAATCTGAGGAATCATGTAATAGTTATAACTCATACATATTGCAAAATGAAAGACAGAGCAACAGTGATATGCAAGCCTCCAACTTGATTTTTAATAATGAAAGATGATCCAATGATTTTCCCATATTAGCATATTGAATTTAAATTTATTTAAACCTATTAGTGTCAATAACAACAATGACTTGTATTTAAATATCACATCTCACATAAAAGAATGTGCAGTTTACAAGGGGAAGAGGCAGACAGAGAGTTAAGTAAAGGATTTGAGGGTGAACACAGGGAATGTCTTAGAGGGCTTTCGAATGCAGGGAATGAGGTGACAAGGCAACGTTGGGTTTGAGGTGAATTTCCAAGGGCACTAGTGTGATGCCTGAAATGATGGCCTCTTAATGTTGCAGTGTGGTGGTGGAGGAGATGCAAGACACTAATGGAAGGTCGGGAGAATGGAGGATACAGGCTGTTCAAATGGTTGAAGAGGACCAAATATTTAAACAGATTTTTAACACTTAGCAGATCTTGCACTGTTTAACCTTGATGTACCGAGAATGAGTGATCATATCTGGCTATTTGCCCACTGCACAATATTTGACACTGAAATTATGTAGTTAAAAGCTGGGCTTGCTTTAACTATGATGCAACTATGTCAAAGATCAGAATTGTGATCAGATTCCAAAAAGCAGCCTTTAGATCCAATTTTGTTTTGATATGGCATAATTTCCTAAGTGGTAAAGAAGCAGCCGTGAAACAAGTAAAGAAAATATTTTATTTTCTTTCGGTTTGGCAAATATGGTAGGGAATCAGAAATTGAAGTAGCAAAACCAAAGTTAAAATAATGCAGAAGGGTAGGGAATAATGGCAAAAAGGGTTGGCATGATGAGTTAAAGGACAAAATTCTACATCCCGCAGGCTGGCTTGCGCCCCACCCGATCAAGCGTAAAATCGCATGAGCAGACATCAGGCGAGCGTCTTGACATTCCGCGCAATATTTCACTCAGCAGGCGCGCGCAAAAGTTGGAAGCAAGCCACCAAAAGGTAAGAAGGCAATTAAGCCCATTAACGGTGCAATTGACCCCAATTTTTCATTGCCCACTTAACTTTATGGTTGGCGGTGAGCGAATTGGCCAGGCGGCCTTTGCATTTCTCATTAAACTTCATCCAATGGCGGGAGGAAATTTCTGTGATGAAATTAAATAAAAATAATTTTTTGTGGATAGCATTTTTATCAGCTATATTTTCAGGTGATTGATTAAGTTGCATGGACACTTTTTTGAGCTTTTAAAACCTTTATTTTAGCTTTTAATGTCTCCAGCTCCCTGAGGCAGCTGTCTGCCTTCAGGAAGGTTTCTTGCAGCGCTCACATGTGCCTGTGGAAACGTCATCACCTGCCCTCTTCCCGCTTCCCAGCAGTGCTGAGCATTTCAGTGCGCATTTCACACTGGTTGCCCATTAATTGGCCAGCCAGCGTAAAATCACAGTTGGGGGCCGATCGCTCTCGGGCCCGCCAATTAGGCGCACCTACCAAAGATAAAATTCAGGCCAAAGTGTTTTTTAGTTGCAAAACATAGTTGCATGTTGAATTTAGTTGTATAATACTACAATAATCCAATTTTGCTTCCGATATTTCAGCAGCATGATTACTAGGGTTTGATTAAATGTCATGTCATAGCAACTGGACACTTCTTGAAGATCCTTGACCAAGCTCAACCAAAATATCCCAGAGCTAATTACAGTCCCAGGAATATCTATATATTGACATGCAAACTATATACAACTGCTACATTTGAGGACTATTGTTTCAGATATTTTTCATAGATTTAAATCTCCGGGCACTTCCATAGGAAAACTTTCAATCCCTATGATTAAGAAAAGGCCAAGTTAATAGTACCTTTATGTAAATGTTTGTTGCTAACTTCTCAAGTAGTCCATATCTCCCTTCGACCTTTGTCCGATGGCTTCAGGCAAACCATTCAATTTTAAAATAACAGACTGAGAAACATGCAATAAGAAGTGATCAGATCAAACTAAATTTAAATGTTTCTTAAAAATCAATTGGAACTTTCATCATACACATGCACAAATAAAGTTGTGATCACGTTTGCATTTAAATTGAATGTTTTGGCTGCTTTCTCAAACATCTGGCCGTACATATGTTTATATTCCTGGATTGGTTTATTTAAAAAATGGCATTTTTTTCTGCGACTGAATCTGTGTTTAACTGCATTAATGGTTCAGTAAACCAGACATGAGAGGGCCTGTTCCACGGGGCTGAATTTTCCTCCCATTGCGGGGTTGTGCGGGGGCGGACGGGAGCGAGCATGAACCCGATTGGCACCCCCGATCGGGTCCGCACCACCATTTTACGTGGGCAGGCCAATTAAGGCCTGCCCAGTGTGACGCTCAACTGGAAGTGCTGAGCGCTCCCTGTGTGGGTGGGAGGGGGGGTGGTATTCCCTGAATCAGGGCCTGGGCTCTTTCGTGCGCATCGCACAAATCCCCCTGAGGCACAGAGGTGCCTCAGGGAGATTAGTTTAAGGTTTTAAAATTTAAATAAAGGGAAAAAAGAACTTTTAAAACATGTCCCCTCATGTGACGGTGTCTCATGAGCTGGGACATTTCAATGAATTTTTAAAATAATTTTTATTGAATTTTAAAACACTTCATGAAACCTCATCTCACCTGTGCAGCAAGATCAAAATAATGGCAGCTTCCAGATCAGTCAGTTGTGTCATGTCCATAAGACATGAAAGAGATCATAAACTTTTTAAATCAAACCTTACTTTCTGATTATTTAATAATGGAATTTGCGAGACCAAAAACATGGCTGCTACAGGTTACATGATTTGCAAGTCGGTTACAATTCTGGAAAAGTCCACTAGTAATTACAGGGCAAAGCTCAACCCTCATTCTTGTGGAATCTCACACCTAACATTGTTGGGAGCCATTACAATCAATGAAACCAAGAAGCAGCAGATGGCCTGTCTCGCCAGCCTGGACTTATAACAAAGAACGAGCCATCAAAACTCATTATATCTGCAGAGGCACTAATAGCCACCATTTATTTCCTAAGGTGAGCAACAGATTTAACCAGAGACATAGGCTGGGATTTTTCAGTCCCGCCGACGGTGAGAATCGCCCTTGGTAGGATGAGATATTTGATGGACCAGTCAAAGGCCTGTTAACTTTCGGTGGGAATTTCTTGTCCCACATCTAGCAGGACCAGATAATTCCAGCTGTAGAAACTGATTGTGAACCTGAAACTGACTCATCAATGGGCAACACCACATTACCTAAGTTCCTCTGGCCTTTGGAAAGTTTTACTGTTACATTCCTGGACTCTCAGGGCAATCTGCTGTTAATGTCCAGCCTATTAATGCCAAAGCAGGACTCTAAACTGACAACAAAGCCTGCCTTAACTCTAAACCTCCTCGAACCCTGGTTCTTAGGGGGATTCCTGCCATCACCTTTAGAAAAAGACTAAGTCTCTGGATACCAACCTCATCTTGCTGCATCTTCACCAACTTTGAAGGAATTCCTGCTTTCAGTTAGCTGAACCCACCTGAACTTTAACTCCTCCATGAAGGAACCCTCAATAGACCCTGACATTCACATGAATAAATATTCCTATCTTTGTTTTTTTTTGTTCAAAGTTAGTCCTTGTTGTGAAACTCTTTTCTTTCCTATCCTCTTTTTGTGTGCATGTTTGTGTGTATGTAGCTGTGATAGCCACTTGCAGGGTTTGAATGTATTAATAAGCAATTCTGCCTTAACCATAAAGACAGTTTGCTGTGAGTCACCTTAAAATTGACTTCCCAGCAGAGGGTTTGAGAAAAACACAGTTGTCTATTTCAAAAATTAAAACACCTCTGCCTTTGGACAGACGGCAAGAAAAATAAAGAAGCTCAGTTTCCCTCTCCACTCTGTCCGTAACAGTAGCTATTGGCAAATTGGCTTACCAATTATAGAGGAGAACCATCTCAGCTTGAACCAAGTCAGCAAGACAGAGATTTATCATCTACAGCAACTTCAGCATCATTGCAAATTCAGAATAGCATATTGCTGCTTTATTTTCTTTCCAACCATTTGGAATTGTCTTAATATAACATATGTACATATATTACTCTTCTTGTTTTCTTGTATTTGTTCATAGGATTTGGGTGTTGCTGGCTAGGCCATCCCAAGTTGCCCTTGAGAAGGTGGTTGTGAGCTGCCTTCTTGAACCATGGCAGTCCATATGGTGTAGGTACACCCACAGTGCTGTTCGTGACTTGGAGGGGAGCTTCCAGGTGGTGGTGTTCCCATGTATCTGCTACCCTTGTCCTTCTAGAGACTTGTCGTGGGTTTGGATGCTGCTGTCTGAGGAGTCTTGGTGAGTTGCTGCAGTGCATCTTGTAGATGGTACACACTGCTGCCACTGTGCATCGGTGATGGAGAGAGTGAATGTTTGTGGGTGGGCTGCTTTGTGCTGGTTAGTGTTGAGCTTCTTGAGTGTATCTGGGGAAATGGTTAGTTTCTCTCTTGTTGGAGATGGTCATTGCCTGGCACTCATGTAGTGGGAATGTTCCATGCCACTTATCAACCCAAGCCTGGATATTGTGCAGTTCTTCCTGCATTTGGACATGGACTGCTTCAGTATCTGTGGAGTCATGAATGGTGCTGAACATGGTGCAATCATCAGCGAACATCCCAACTTCTGACCTTATGATGGAAGGAAGGTCATTGATGAAGTAGCTGAAGGTGACTGGGCCTAGGAGACCTCCAAAGGAGAGTTGGATGAATTCCTGTTACATAAAAACGTTTGAACCAGAATCATCATCGACATTTGTTGCACCAATTTCTTGCAACTTGCTTGATGGTTTATTGGGTTCAGTTAGGAATTCCCCACAGTGTTTTTCCTAAATTGGATTCATGTTTTTTTGCCTATCCTGGCAGAACAGAAGGGTGAATAGATGGTGCACAGAGGCAGTGTCATGTCAAGACAGGATAGACTAGAAGCACTGTTTGATCTTTACTTGTCCAGTTTCCTATTATTGTGAGCAACTGTGAGCAACAGCGTGCTCTTTGATACGATTGAGGAAAATATCAATGATCAAAGTTCATTAATTACATGTTTAAACTATGCTAGAATGTCCTGGAATTTTACTGAAGGTTGGATAGTGTGAGCTTGAAGCCAAATAATAGTCCCTGTTCTCTGTTATATAAAATGTAATGTGATCAATGTTAAATTTTGTTCAGTGTATGGAACCAGATACAGGAGCTTTTGAGATTGTAATTATAATTAACTGGAGGAGCTACAACAAAGTTAGTATGTTCAAGCCCGTTGTCTAGCACCATAAGGATTGAACTGGCAATTTTGCAATATGTATAGATAATGACAATTCACAGCATTTTATTCAAGTACTATTCATGCTACATCATGAAAGAGACCCTTTCGTAAAGTACTTTGTTAATCTCATAAGCAATCTTCTTATCTGTAGTCTTTATTCTGTCTTTTATTGTCAATACTTGGTTATTATTCCACTGATCACTGCAGAGACATTTCTCCAAACTTATGTGGAACATGTGTTGAAATCAAGATCCATTTTATAATGTCCACTGTATAACCTCCAAATTATTTTGAGTTCCTTCCGGCCCTACAGAATTGTGGAACCTTTTCTTTCCAACAATCTTTCATATAAAAACTGCATGGGGTAGATTTTGTCTTTCTGTGATAATGTAAAATAGGTGCTGGCAAGTTGGCAGCCCATTTATATTTCTCCAAATTTTTATTTCCATTGAAGTCAAGATCTACTCCAGTATTTTCAAAATCCAAGTTTGATACCAGCTAACTATTATCTTCTGATATACCTTGTCTTATTTTTAGCTTGCCACATAACATATGTTTCTCAATTAAAACAATTCATACATTTATTCAAATGTCCTTGATGTTATGCAGCATGAGGGACATCTAACAAGTCTTCTTTGGAAATATTTCATGTTAGAGCATCTGAATACTTGGTAAATAAAAAGGGCATTCAATAAACATGAGTTAACAGAAGGGGTGAATTCATAATCAATTAGACCCATTGGGTAGCAATGCCCATGGGACTTCATCTTGGAGAATGTGTAATTTGTGATTTTCACATATTCATGTTAATTAACTTTAATGTATTGAAATTAATGGTGTCACGAAACATGCTTGTTGCCAAATAATGATTTTTAATCCAGCGGCTGGAAAAACAAAATTTTTAAAAACAGAGACTTTTTTTAGTTCCATCAAGAAACATGGGCATTGCTGGCAAGGCCAGCATTTGTTACCCATCCCTAATTGCCATTGAGAAGGTAGTAGTGAGCTGCCTTCTTGAACCGCTGTAGTCCATGTGATGGATGTACACCCACAGTCCTGATAGGCAGGGAGCTCCAGGATATTGACCCAGAAACAGTGAAGGAACGGTAATCTGTTTCCAAGTCAGGATGATTGTGTGGCTCGAAGAGGAACTTGCATCTGCTGCCCTTGTCCTATTAGGTGGTAGAGGTCGTGGGTTTGGAAGGTGTTTTGAAGGAGCCCTGGTGAGTTGCTACAGTGCATCTTTAGATAGCACACACTGCTGCCACTGTGCAAGGGTGGTGGAGGGCGTGGAAGGTGAAAGTAGTGGATGGGGGGCTAATTAAGCAGGCTGCTTTGTCCTGGATGGTGTCAAGCATCTTGAGTGTTGTTGGAGCTGCACTCATCCAGGCAAGTCAAAAGTATTCCATCACACTCCTGTCTTGTGTCTTGTAGGTGGCGGACATGCTTTGGGAAGTCAGGAGGTGAGTTACTTTTTTGCAAAATTCTCAGCCTCTGACCTGCTCTTGTAGCCACAGTATTTATACGGTTAGTCTGGCTCAGTTTATGGTCAATGGTAACCTCCAAGATGCTGATCATGCAGGATTCAGCAATGGTAATGCCATTGAATGTCAAGGACAGATGGTTGGATTCTCTTTTGTTGGAGATGGTCATTTCCTGACACTTGTGTAGCACGAACGTTACTTGCTACTTATCAGCCCAAAGCACAGACTTTAAGTGTGACTTGAGGTTGCAACAAAGATGGTATCACTGTATTGTCCAATTTTTTATTCTTTCACAGAAAGTGGGCATCCCTGGCTAGGCCAGCCATAATTGCTCATCCCTAAATGCCCTTAAGAAGGTGGTTCTGAGCTACCTTCTGGAACCGCTGCAGTCCATGTTTTGTAAGTACATCCACAGTGCTGTTAGGAAGGGAGTCCCAGGATTTTGACCCAACGCCAGTGAAGGAATGGTGATAAAGGTCAAAATCAGGATGGCATGTGACTTGCAGCAGAACTTGCAGGTGGTGGTGTTCCCATGCACCTGCTGTCATTGTCTTTCTTGGTGGTAGAGGGTTTGGAAGGTGCTGTCGAAGGAGCCTTGGTGAGTTGCTACTGCGCATCTTGTAGGTGGTACACACTCCTGCCAATATGCATCGTTGGTGGAGAGAGAGAATGTTGAAGGTGGTAAATGGGTGCCAATCAAGCTGACTTCTTTGTCCTGGAAGGTGGCGATCTTCATAATTTTGTTGGAGCTGCACTCATCCAGGGAAATGGGGAGTATTCCATCACACTCCTGGCTTGTGTCTTGAAAATGGTGGACAGACTTTGGGGAGTCAGGTGGTGAGTTACTTCTGCAGAATTCCCAGCCTCTGACCTGCCTTTGTAGCTGCGGTATTTATAAGGTTGGCCTGGTTCAGTTTCTGGTAAATGGTAACCTCCAGGATGTTGATACTGGGGGGTTCTGCAATGGCAATGTCTTTGAATGTTAAGGGAAGTTGGTAGATTCTCTCTTGTTGTAGATGGTCATTGCCTGGCACTTGTGTGGGGTAGATGTTACTTGCCACTGTCAGCAAAAGCCTGAATATTGTCTAGGTCTTGCTGCATTTGGACATGAACTGCTTCAAAATCTGAGGAGTCACAAATGGCGCTGAACATTGTGTAATCATCAGTGAACATCCACACTTCTGACTTTAGTATGGAGGTAAGGTCATTGAAGAAGAAGTTAAAGATGGTTGGTCCAAGAACACTACCTTAAGGAACTCCTGCAGTGTTATCAGGAACTGATATGATTGACCTCCAACAACCACAACCACCTTCCTTTGTGCTAGGTATGATTCCAACCAATGGAGAATTTTCTCTCTGATTCCCATTGGCTTGTCTTGTTAGGGATCCTTGGTGCCACATTCAGTCAAATGTGACCTTGATGTCAAGGGCAGTCACTCTCACATCACCTCTTGGGATCAGCTCTTTTGTCCATTTTTGGACCAAGAGATTACTACCGGAGTCACGGGCAAAGTGGCGTTAGGTAAATAAAGTCAAGGAGTTAAATGTGTGGCTCAAAGATTAGTGTGGCGGAATGGGTTTCAGTTCATGTGGCACAGGCACCAGTACTGGGGTAGAAGGGATCTGATCCAGTGGGACAGGCTTCACTTGAACTGTGCGGGGACTAGTATCCTGGCAAATTGAATAACTAGGCCTATGGAGAGGGCTTTAAACTAAGTAGAGGGCTGGGGGTTCTGGTGAGGGGATACAGAGGCTTACAAAGCAAAAAGATATGGCAGCTTTGTATGGAAGCTATTTAGGTAATGCTACCCAGAGTGTGACAGGAAGGGACAGAGTGTATAAACATAAAAAAAAGAGCAGCAAATAGGGTCAAAGGAGGAAAAAGTGGTAAAAAGTCAAAATCAATGGCTCTTTACTTAAATGCATGTAGTATTCAGGACAAAATAAATGAGTTATTGGCACAAATAGCGGTTAATGGGTATGATCTTATAGCCATAATACAGCCATTACAGATAAAATCTTAGTGTCTATTATAAACGGGCAATACAAGAGCATTTTGAAATACATAATATGATCAAGCCAGGATCAGCATGGCTTCATGAAGAGGAAATCATGCCTGGCAAATTTATTAGAATTCTTTGAGGAGGTAATGAGCAGGATAGATAAAGGGGAACCGGTAGATGTAACATATTTGGATTTCCTAAAGGCGTTCGACAAGATACCACATAAGGCTACTTAAAAAGATGAGCCCATGGTTTAGGGGGTAGTATATTAGCATGGATAGAGAATTGACTAACTAATAGAAGACAGAGAGTTGGGATAATGGGGGTATTTTCAGGATGGCAACTAGTGGAGTGCCACAGGGATCAGTTCTGGGGTCACAATTATTTACAATATATATTAATGACTTGGATGAGAGAAGTGAATGTACTATCACCAAGTTGGCAAACGATACAAAAATAGGTGGGAAAGCAAGCGGTGACAATGACACAAAGAGTCTACAAAAGGATATAAACAGGTTAAGTGAGTAGGAAAAAAATTAGGAGATGGAATATAATGTGGGAAAATGTGAGGTTATGCACTTTGACAGGAAGAATAGAGGTGCTGAATATTATTCAAATGGAGAAAGGCTGCAGAAAGCTGCAGCACAGAGGGATTTGGGGGTCCTCGTGCATGAAGTTAGCATACAAATTCAACAGGTAATGGGGAGACAAATAGAATGCTGGCCTTTATTTCAAAGCGAATGAAGTATAAAAATAGAGAAGGCTTACCAAAACTATAAAAGGCACTAGTTAGACAACACCTGGGCTAGAATTTTGAGGTCGTCAGGTGGGCGTGGCAGGCGGGCCCAGGAGTGGCCAAGAAATGGGCCGCCGCTCACATTCAGGTCCTGACTGCGATTTCACGCTGGCAGGCCAATTAAGGCCCAATGGCATCCTGGCGGCCAGTTTAAAAGTGGCCCAGGAAGCCCCTGGAAGGCTGCCATGAAAGGATATCTCCTGTTCTCCCACCATGGATTTGACTACAGTTGGACACGGCAGGCGGGAGGGCCGGTCAGACGGGCACTTGGCCCCCCCCGGCTATTCTGACAAGGGCTGCGCTGTACTCCTGGAAGAGATGGCAGCCTGGAGGGGCACCCTTGTCCCCAGGGATGTGAGGAGGAGGCCACCGCACATTACAAAAAGAGCTTGGGAGGAGGTGGTAGCAATGGTGAATAGCCATGACATGGTGTGGCGCATCTGGGTTCAGTACTGGAAGGGCTTCAATGAGCTGCTGCGCTCAGGAAGAGTGTTGGCATGGGTGGCTGTGCAGAAGTGTTAAGGTGTGGATGCCCCCCCACACCCCCCACACCCCCGTGGACCTCAGGGGTGTTAGAGCCTGAGTGCCAACTTTCAATACTACTGGATATGGCCAAGGGGGTGAGCCCTGGCTTCTTGGATTGAATGCCTTGCAGCTCGAGAGCCTCCTCATTCCGTTACTTATATGCCCTACCAGGTGTTCCTCAGCTGTGGTTTGGCCAGGCTGCAATGGTGCTGCAGGTACAGAGTGGGTTAATCAATGCTCCTCTGTTGTTTCAGGAGAAGACGGCCCACAACAAGGCCGCAGACTGACAGAGGCCCCACTACCCTCCTAATCCTGTCCCGATACAAGCAAGATATCCTAGAGCTCGAGAGCTGGCACGTGCTCCATGCTACCGCGCTTGAAGAGGCGAGGGTGCCAGACGAAGGTAAGAGTGCATTGCACAGAGGTGAGATTTTTGACTTATGCAATTTTTCTGCTGTAGTCTCTTCATTGATGTGAGCCTTGAACATGGAGTCCCCACTGATCATTGGAAGGTGAGGGCACCATTATGCGGATCTCCATTGTCTCACCAGTGTAGCTGGCGTGCACAGTGACAGCATGTTGACTTTAACTAACAGCATGCCCTTGTTCTCCCTTTTAGGTTCACCAGCAGGCATGCACTCTGCGGACTCCGAAGGGCCACCCCTGACACTAAAGGACCACCGAGCTCCTGTTCCACCTGCATCACACCTGCTCGCTAAAGCAGGAGCCAGCGCAGACACCAACACTTCAGTGGGCATTAGTTCAGCAACTGGTGTCCCGGAGCACATTGGTAAGGGCACTTCACAATCGCTTGAGGCACAAGCGGAGGCAAAAAGTGCCCAGGACGTAGTGGTATTGTCATTGGACTAGTAATCCAGGGACTCAGGGTAATGCCCTCAGATTCCAGGTTTGAATCTCATCATGGCAGATTGTGGAATTTGAAATCTAATGATGACCATGAAACCATTGCCAATTCTTGTAAAACCCCGCCTGGTTCACTAATGTCCTTTAGGGAAGGAAATATGCTGTCCTTACCTGGTTTGGCCTACATGTGATTCCAGACCCACAACAATGTGGTTGACTTTACATGCCCTCTGTACAAGGGCAATGAGTGTTGGGCAATAAATGCGATGCTGGCCTAGCCAGTGACGTCCATGTCACATTAATGAATAAAAAGAAGTCGGAGGACTTCTGGGGACCAGGACAATGCCCAGTTGAAGGCTGATGATTAGCCTCTGGAGTCATCCATTAGGCGGCAGATGCTCCAGTGAGGGTTGCGGGAGGATCTGGCAGAGATTCATGAGGGTATGTGTGCCATGGTCTCCATTATGGAGGAATCCATGCGGAGCATCAGCACTGCGTTGACTGTCATGGCTGAGCGCGCTGCCTCCTACATTGAGAAAGTGATGACTCTCAAGGAGAGGCAGCTCCAGGAACAGAATCAGGGGTTCCTGGGGTTGCGCTTGGACCCAAAAGCCCTCACACAGATACTGACTCACGTGGTCAGTGCCAGTGCAGGAGATGGAGGAGGAACCCAGTATCCTAGCTATGTGCCCATCCATCAATGGTGAGCAGGGAGGTCCAGAGTGACCTCACATTGGTGTACAAGCTGTCTTTCATCTCTGTGGGCTCCTTTTAGGGCGCTATGGATGATGGCAGCTGCTCCTCCACCCCTCTGCCAGTGACCGTGGCATTTGATGAGGCTGAGATAACTGGGGAGCTGGCAGCCATGGCACTGGTCACTCCCTCCCAAGCGGGACAAGCACAGGCTGCACTGGCCAGAGGACGGCCACCAAGTTCATCAAGGCCAACAGGACAGCAGAGTCAGTGGACTGTCTCCAATGCCAGTGCAGTAAGGGAGCAGCATCTAGCCATAGAACTCACAAACGTTAGTTAAAGGCACTATGAATATAAGAGGGACAGGTCACTGGTGATTTTATGTTCATTTATGTTGACTTATGTATCCTGGCCTGGGGTTGAAGACCAGAAATATTTATGTAAAAGTTATTGAACTCTCAGAATGAGATAAGTTGTGTTTTTGTTGTCATGGCCTGAGTACGCTAGAACTTTTCTATGTCATTGGTGCAGGGAAAGCCAATGTGTAATGCTAGACATAAGTGGCTCTGAACTTTATTGCACAGGCACTGAGTGGACTTTGTGTTCAAATGAAAGGGTCCTTTCAGACATCCGGGATGGAGATGGCAGCCCTGGCTTCCAGCTGAAGCTGAGCTTTGGTAGCCTAGCTGAAAGAGCGTTGGATCAAGGTGGTGTCCCTGCCTCCCTGTAGGTTACCGAGGTCTGGTTCCACACCCTCAGCATTCTCCTCACCAGGCTTATCTTCTGACTCACTATTGGACTCATCATCTGTGCCCTGTGGAGCTGTGTCAAGGTCCCCTTCCTCCAGTGAGCCCCCTTTCCAGTGCCAGATTGTGGAGAGTGCAGCATGCAACCATTATCAGTGACACCCGCTCTGGGGCATATTGTAGTGCTCCGCTGAACGGTCCAGGCATCGGCAGCGCATTTTGAGAAGACCTATGGTCCTCTCTACCACCACACCTGTGGAGGCATGACTCATATTGTAATACTGCTCTTCCTCTGTTCTTGGGTCCGCGAAGAGGCGTCATAAGCCACTTCTTCATCAGAAAGCCCTTGTCACCCAGCAGCTATTTATCCAGTTAGGCTGGAGCACTAAAGAGCCTCAGCACCTGGGATGCACCTCAGGATGTACTCATAATGGGATCTGCCAGGGCACCTAGCACAGACTTGCATAATCTGCATCCTGTGATCACACATTATCTGATGTTCGTGGATGTTGACGAGGGCACCGGGCTGACCCACTGGCATCTTGATGGCCTCATGTGTGCAGTCGATTGCACCGTGGACGCGGGGGAAGCCAGCCGATGCTACAAAGCCTCTGGCTCGCTCTGCCTGGCTGGTCTCACCCGTACGGTAAAGGATAAAAGTTAGTACCTGCCTAAGCAGAGATTCTGTCACCAGCTTGGCACAACTGTGGACAGCTGATTGGACAACTCCACACTGATCCCCCACACACCCCTGAAAAGAGCTGGAGGAATAGAAGTTGAGGGCCACTGTGCCCTTCAGAGCCACTGGCATGGGCTGTCCACCCACACAGTCGCAGGTGATCTCAGGCACAATCACCTGGCAAATGGAGGTCACTGTCTCCCTGGAGAGGTGGAGCCTCCTCCGGCTTTGCACCTTGGACATACTGAGGGAGCTGCATCGCCTCCTGTAAACCCTGGCAACAGGATAGCGGCATCCTCTGTGGCTGCTTCCACCTTGGACTTCCTACTGGTCCTGTGCCCCTTGTGCCTGCGCCTCTCCTCCCACAAGTCCCTCCCCTGGAAGCTGCACTGGAGCACCTGGCTTCCTTTCCCTTCTGCCCCTCTCTTCCTCAGAAGAGGAGGTGCCTCCAGCGGAGACCACAATCCCCATTACCAGGGTAACGGAAGGCTGCCTGATACCTGGAAGGATCCATATGGCCTGAATCCTCCGGGGGTCTTGGGGACACCAGTAAGTCCTGAAATGAGGCCTGGGAATGCTAACAGTGAAGCCTCGAACAGAGTTGAAGCTTCCAAGTACCAATAAGCAACCATCAGCAAACTATCTACTAAACATCTCACTATTGACACTGGCAATGCTGCTGACCCTCTTTATCCCACTCGTTTATGAGGTTTTGAAAATATCAGCTGGTTGCCTGCCCGCTTTGCTGGTGTGATGAGTGTGAAATCGCATCGGCAATTAAAAATCGCCATCAGTTGGACTGTTAAGGGCCTTAAGTGGCCTGTTATTTAATGGCGCGAGCGGCTCCGGCACCCATGCATACCCGCCAACCAAAATATCGCGTGAGTGTGCGATGACGTCAAGACGCTCACCCAACACCATCACATGCTATTTTACGCTCAACTGTGTCGGGCACGTGCCCGCACGCCAAGTGAAAAATTTTGCCCCGACAATACCATGAACAATTTTGGTCCCCTTATCTAAGGAAAGATATATTGACATTGGAGGCTGTCCAGAGAAGGTTCACTAGGTTGATCCTGGGTATGGGAAGATTTTCTTCCAAGGAGAGTTTGAGTCGGTTGGGCCTGTACTCATTGGAGTATAGAGGAATGAGAGGCAACCTTATTGAAATATGTAAGATTCTTAGGGGGCTTGACAGGGTAGATGCTGAGAGGTTGTTTCCCCTTGTGGGAGAGTCTAGAACCAGAGGGCATAATCTCGGAGTAAGGGGTCACCTATTTAAGACAGAAATGAGGAGGAATTTCTTCTCTCAGAGGTTAGTGAATCTGTGGAATTCTTTACCAAAGAGAGCTGTAGAGGCTGGGTCGTTAAGTATATTCAAGGCTGAGATAGACGGATTTTTAATCAGTAAGGGAATCAAGGGTTATGGGCAAAAGGCAGGAAAGTGGAGTTGAGGGTAATCAGATCAACTATGATCTCATTGAATGGCAGAGAAGACTCAATGGACTGAATGGCCCACTTCTGCTCCTATGTCTTTTGGTCTTCTGCTCGTGAAGTCAGGAGTTGAGTGGCCCTGGTGATACCCAAACTGAGCGTCAATCAGCAGGTTATTTCTGAGTAAGTGCCACCTGATAGCACCTTTGACTACACTTCCATCGCTTTACTGATGATTGAGAGCAGACAGACGTGTCAATAATTGGCCAATTTGGATTTGTCCTTTTTTTTATGGATTGGACATACACGGACAATTTTTCACATTGCCAGGTAGGTGCCAGTTTTGTAGTTGCACTAGAACAGTTTAGTTAGGGGTGTGGCTAGTTCTGAAGCACAAGTCTTCAGTACTATTGCCGGAATGTTGTCAGGGTCCAAAGCCTTTGCAGTATCCAGTGCCTTCAGCCATTTTTTCATATCACGTGAAGTGAATCAAATTGGTTGAAGACTAGCAGCTATGATGATGGGGTCCTCCGGAGGAGGCCGAGATTGATCATCCACTCGACACTTCTGGTTGAAGATTGTTGCAAATGCTTCAGCCTTGTCTTGTGCACTAATGTGCTGGGCTCCTCCATCATTGAGGATGGGGATACTTGTGGAGCCTCCTCCCCCCGTTACTTATTTGATTGTCTACTGCCATTCACAACTGGATGTGGAAGGCCTGCAGAGCTTAGATCTGATCCATTGGTTATGGGATCACTTAGCCCTATCGCATGCTGCTTCCAATGTTTGGCATGCAAGTAGTCCAGTGTTGTAGCTTCACCAGGTTGACATCTAATTTTTAGTTATGCCTGGTGCTGCTCCTGGCATGCCCTTCTGCACTCTTCAATGAACCAGAGTCGGTTTCCCAGCTGAATGGGAATGCTCGAGTGTGGGATATGCCAGGCCATGAGGTTACAGATTGTGGTTGAGTACAATTCCATTGCTGCTGATTGTCTACAGCATCTTATGGATGCCCAAAAGCCTATCTTATCTACCAAGGTGATAGTGCTACACTACATAGTGGAGGGTATCCTCAATATGAAGATGGGTCTTTGTTTCAACAAGAACGGTACGGTTGTCATGCCTACCAATACTGTCATGGGCAGATGCATCTGCAACAAGTAGATTGGTGAGGATGAAGTCAAGCAGGCTTTTCCCTCTTGTTGGTTCCCTCATCACCTGCGGCTGACCCAGTCTAGCAGCTATGTCCTTTAATGTTTGGCCAGCTCGATCAGTAGTGGTGCTATCAAGCCAGCCTTGGTGATGGACATTGAAGTCCCCCACCCAGAGTACATTCTGTGCTCTTCCAGCCCTCAGTATTCCTTCCAATTAGTATTCAACATGGAGGAATCAGCTGAGGAGGTTGGTAAGTGGTAATCATTAGGAGGTTTCTTTGTCCATATTTGACCTAATGCCATGAGATTTCATGGGGTCAAAAGTCAATGTTCAGGACTTCAGGGCAATTCCCTCCCAACTGTATACCACTGTACCACCACTTCTGGTGGGACCGTCCTGCCGGTGCAACAGGACATACCCCAGGATGGTGATGGTGTCTGAGCCATTATCTGTAAGCTAAAATTCAGTGAGTGTGACTATGTCAGGTTTAACTACTCTCTAGGACAGCTCTCCCAATTTTGGTACAAGTACCTGATGTAAATAAGGATGACCTTGCAGCGTTGACATGGCTGCATGTGCCATTGTTATTTCTGGTGCCTAGTTCGATTCTGGGTGGTTTGTCTAGCCTCAGATTTTTAGATTTTGCAGTGATTTGATACACCTTGTGTCTTGCTAGGCCATTTCAGAGGACAGTTAAGAGTCAAACACATTGCTATGTGTCTGGAGTCACATGTAAGCCAGACCAGGTAAGGACAGTAGATTTCCTTCATTAAGAACATCAGTGAACCAGAAGGGTTTTTAACAACAACCGATGAAAGTTTTGTGGTCTCCATTACTAACACTAGCTTTTAATTCCAGATTTATTAATTGAATTCAAATTCACCAGCTGGCAGGGTGAGATTTGAATCCATATCCCCAGACTATTAGCATGAGCCATTGGATTACTAATCCAGTGAAATTATCATCCCCCTAGTGGCTAGTCGGATCAGGGGTCAGTCGGGTGCTTGGTTGTAGTCAGGTTGGGTCAGCAGTGTAGCTGTGTGCTCGGGTGTAGTCAGGTTGGGTCAGCGATGTAGCTGTGTGCTGGGGTGTAGTGGGTCAGCGGCGTAGTTCTGTGCTGGGGTGTAGTCAGGTTGAGTCAGCGGTGTAGTTGTGTGCTGGGATGTAGTCAGGTTTGGTCAGCGGTGTAGTTGTGTGCTGGGGTGTAGTCAGGATGGGTCAGCGGTGTAATTGTGTGCTGGGGTGTAGTGGGTCAGCGGCGTAGTTCTGTGCTGGGGTGTAGTCAGGTTGAGTCAGCGTTGTAGTTGTGTGCTGGGGTGTAGTGAGGTTGGGTCAGCGGTGTAGTTGTGTGCTGGGGTGTAGTCAGGATGGGTCAGCGGTGTAATTGTGTGCTGGAGTGTAGTCAGGTTGGGTCAACGGTGTAGTTGTGTGCTGGGGTGTAGTCAGGTTGGGTCAGCGGTGTAGCTGTGTGCTGGGGTGTAGTGGGTCAGCGGCGTAGTTCTGTGCTGGGGTGTAGTCAGGTTGAGTCAGCGGTGTAGTTGTGTGCTGGGGTGTAGTGAGGTTGGGTCAGAGGTGTAGTTGTGTGCTGGGGTGTAGTCAGGATGGGTCAGCGGTGTAATTGTGTGCTGGAGTGCAGTCAGGTTGGGTCAACGGTGTAGTTGTGTGTTGGGGTGTAGTCAGGATGCGTCAGCGGTGTAGCTGTGTGCTGGGGTGTAGTGGGTCAGCGGCGTAGTTCTGTGCTGGGGTATAGTCAGGTTGAGTCAGCGGTGTAGTTGTGTGCTGGGGTGTAGTCAGGATGGGTCAGCGGTGTAATTGTGTGCTGGGGTGTAGTCAGGTTGGGTCAACGGTGTACTTGTGTGTTGGGGTGTAGTCAGGTTGGGTCAGCGGTGTAGTTGTGTGCTGGGGTGTAGTCAGGTTGGGTGAGCGGTACAGTTGTGTGCTGGGGTGTAGTCAGGTTGGGTCAACGGTGTAGTTGGGTGCTGCGGTGTATTCAGGTTGGGCCAGCGGTGTAGTTGTGTGCTGGGGTGTAGTCAGGTTGGGTCAGCAGTGTAGCTGTGTGCTGGGGTGTAGTCAGGTTGGGTCAGCGGTGTAGTTGTGTGCTGGGGTGTAGTCAGGTTGGGTCAGCGGGGTAGTTGTGTGCTGGGGTGTAGTCAGGTTGGGTCAGCGCTGTAGTTGTGTGCTGGGGTGTAGTCAGGTTGGGTCAGTGGCGTAGTTCAGTGCTGGGGTGTAGTCAGGTTGGGTCAGCGGTGTAGTTGTGTGCTGGGGTGTAGTCAGGTTGGGTCAGCGGTGTAATTATGTGCTGGAGTGTAGTCAGGTTGGGTCAGCAGTGTAGTTGTGTGCTGGGGTGTAGTCAGGTTGGGTCAGCGGTGTAGCTGTGTGCTGGGGTGTAGTGGGTCAGCGGCGTAGTTCTGTGCCGCGGGGTAGTCAGGTTGAGTCAGCGGTGTAGTTGTGTGCTGGGGTGTAGTCAGGATGGGACAGCGGTGTAATTGTGTGCTGGGATGTAGTCAGGTTGGGTCAACGGTGTAGTTGTGTGTTGGGGTGTAGTCAGGTTGGGTCAGTGGTGTAGCTGTGTGCTGGGGTGTAGTCAGGTTGGGTCAGCGGTATAGTTGTGTGCTGGGGTGTAGTCAGTTGGGTCAGCGGTGTAGTTGTGTGCTGCGGTGTAGTCAGGTCGGGCCAGCGGTGTAGTTGTGTGCTGGGGTGTAGTCAGGTTGGGTCAGCAGTGTAACTGTGTGCAGGGGTGTAGTCAGGTTGGGGCATCGGTGTAGTTGTGTGCTGGGGTGTAGTCAGGTTGGGTCAGCGGTGTAGTTGTGTGCTGGGGAGTAGTCAGGTTGGGCCAATGGTGCAGTTGTGTGCTGGGGTGTAGTCAGGGTGGGTCAGCGCTGTAGTTGTGTGCTGGGGTGTAGTCAGGTTGTCAGCGGCGTAGTTCTGTGCTGGGGTGTAGTCAGGTTGGGTCAGCGGTGTAGTTGTGTGCAGGGGTGTAGTCAGGTTGGGTCAGCGGTGTAGTTGTGTGCTGGAGTGTAGTCAGGTTGCGTCAGTGGTGTAGTGTGGTGCTGGGGTGTAGTCAGGTAGCGTCAGCGGTGTAGTTCTGTGCTGGGGTGTAGTCAGGTTGAGTCAGCGGTGTAGTTGTGTGCTGGGGTGTAGTGAGGTTGGGTCAGCGGTGTAGTTGTGTGCTGGGGTGTAGTCAGGATGGGTCAGCGGTGTAATTGTGTGCTGGAGTGTAGTCAGGTTGGGTCAGCGATGTAGTTGTGTGCTGGGGTGTAGTCAGGTTGGGTCAGCAGTGTAGCTGTGTGCTTGGGTGTAGTGGGTCAGCGGCGTAGTTCTGTGCTGGGGTGTAGTCAGGTTGAGTCAGCGGTGTAGTTGTGTGCTGGGGTGTAGTGAGGTTGGGTCAGCGGTGTAGTTGTGTGCTGGGGTGAAGTCAGGATGGGTCAGCGGTGTAATTGTGTGCTGGGGTGTAGTCAGGTTGGGTCAGCGCTGTAGCTGTGTGCTGGGGTGTAGTGGGTCAGCGGCGTAGTTCTGTGCTGGGGTGTAGTCATGTTGAGTCAGCGGTGTAGTTGTGTGCTGGGGTGTAGTGAGGTTGGGTCAGCGGTGTAGTTGTGTGCTGGGGTGTAGTCAGGATGGGTCAGCGGTGTAATTGTGTGCTGGGGTGTAGTCAGGTTGGGTCAACGGTGTAGATGTGTGTTGGGGTGTAGTCAGGTTGGGTCAGCGGTGTAGTTGTGTGCTGGGGTGTAGTCAGGTTGGGTCAGCGGTAAAGTTGTGCGCTGTGGTGTAGTCAGGTTGGATCAGCGGAGTATTTCTGTGCTGCGGTGTAATCAGGTTGGGCCAACGGTGTAGTTGTGTGTTGGGGTGTAGTCAGGTTGGGTCAGCGGTGTAGTTGTGTGCTGGGGTGCAGTCAGGTTGGGTGAGCGGTATAGATGTGTGCAGGGGTGTAGTCAGGTTGGGTCAGCGGTGTAGTTGTGTGCTGGGGTGTAGTCAGGTTGGGCCAGCGGTGTAGTTGTGTGCTGGGGTGTAGTCAGGTTGGGTCAGCATTGTAACTGTGTGCTGGGGTGTAGTCAGGTTGGGTCAGCCGTGTAGTTGTGTGCTGCGGTGTAGTCAGGTTGGGCCAGCGGTGTAGTTGTGTGCTGGGGTGTAGTCAGGTTGGGTCAGCAGTGTAACTGTGAGCTGGGGTGTAGTCAGGTTGGGTCATCGGTGTAGTTGTGTGCTGGGGTGTAGTCAGGTTGGGTCAGCGGTTTAGTTGTGTGCTGGGGTGTAGTCAGGTTGGGCCAATGGTGTAGTTGTGTGCTGGGGTGTAATCAGGTTGGGTCAGCGCTGTAGTTGTGTGCTGGGGTGTAGTCAGGTTGGGTCAGCGGCGTAGTTCTGTGCTGGGGTGTAGTCAGGTTGGGTCAGCGGTGTAGTTGTGTGCTGGGGTGTAGTCAGGTTGGGTCAGCGGTGTAGTTGTGAGCTGGAGTGTAGTCAGGTTGCGTCAGCAGTGTAGTTGTGTGCTGGGGTGTAGTCAGGTTGGGTCAGCGGTGTAGTTATGTGCCGACGTGTAGTCAGGTTGGGTCAGCGGTGTCGTTGTGTGCTGGGGTGTAGTCAGGTTGAGCCAATGGTGTAGTTGTGTGCTGGGGTGTAGACAGGTTGGGTCAGCGCTGTAGTTGTGTGCTGGGGTGTAGTCAGGTTGGGTCAGCGGCGTATTTCTGTGCTAGGGTGTAGTCAGGTTGGGTCAGCGGTGTAGTTGTGTGCTGGGGTGTAGTCAGGTTGGGTCAGCGGTGTAATTATGTGCTGGAGTGTAGTCAGGTTGCGTCAGCGGTGTAGTTGTGTGCTGGGGTGTAGTCAGGTTGGGTCAGCGGTGTAGCTGTGTGCTGGGGTGTAGTGGGTCAGCGGCGTAGTTCGGTGCTGGGGTGTAGTCATATTGAGTCAGCGGTGTAGTTCTGTGCTGGGGTGTAGTCAGGATGGGTCAGCGGTGTAATTGTGTGCTGGGGTGTAGTCAGGTTGGGTCAACGGTGTAGTTGTGTGTTGGGGAGTAGTCAGGTTGGGTCAGCGGTGTAGTTGTGTGCTGGGATGTAGTCAGGTTGGGTGAGCGGTATAGATGTGTGCAGGGGTGTAGTCAGGTTGGGTCAGCGGTTTAGTTGTGTGCTGCGGTGTAGTCAGGTTGGGCCAGCGGTGTAGTTGTGTGCTGGGGTGTAGTCAATTTGGGTCAGCAGTGTAACTGAGTGCTGGGGTGTAGTCAGGTTGGGTCAGCGGTGCAGTTGTGTGCTGGGGTGTAGTCAGGTTGGGTCAGCGGTATAGTTGTGTGCTGGAGTGTAGTCAGGTTGCGTCAGCAGTGTAGTTGTGTGCTGGGGTGTAGTCAGGTTGGGTCAGCGGTGTAGTTATGTGCCGATGTGTAGTCAGGTTGGGTCAGCGGGTGTAGTCGTGTGCTGGACTGTAGTCAGGTTGGGTCAGCGGTGTAGTTGTGTGCTGGGGTGTAGTCAGGTTGGGTCAGCGGTGTAGTTGTGTGCTGTGGTGTAGTCAGGTTGGGCCAATGGTGTAGTTGTGTGCTGGGGTGTAGTCAGGTTGGGTCAGCGCTGTAGTTGTGTGCTGGAGTGTAGTCAGGTTGGGTCAGCGGCGTAGTTCTGTGCTGGGGTGTAGTCAGGTTGGGTCAGCGGTGTAGTTGTGTGCTGGGGTGTAGTCAGGTTGGGTGAGCGGTGTAGATGTGTGCTGGATTGTAGTTAGGTTGCGTCAGCGGTGTAGTTGTGTGCTGGGGTGTAGTCAGGTTGGGTCAGCGGTGTAGTTATGTGCCGAGGTGTAGTCAGGTTGGGTCAGCGGTGTCGTTGTGTGCTGGAGTGTGGTCAGGTTGGGTCAGTGGTGTAGTTGTGTGCTGGGGTGTGGTCAGGTTGGGTCAGCGGTGTAGTTGTGTGCTGGGGTGTAGTCAGGTTGGTTCAGCGGTGTAGTCGTGTGCTGGAGTGTAGTCAGGTTGGGTCAGCGGTGTAGTTGTGTGCTGGGTTGTAGTCAGGTTGGGTCAGCGGTGTAGTTGTGTGCTGGGGTGTAGTTAGGTTGGGCCAATGGTGTAGTTGTGTGCTGGGGTGTAGTCAGGTTGGGTCAGCGGCGTAGTTGTGTGCTGGGGTGTAGTCAGGTTGGGTCAGCGGTGTAGTTGTGTGCTGGGGTGTAGTCAGGTTGGGTCAGCGGTGTAGTTGTGTGCTGGAGTGTAGTCAGGTTGCGTCAGCGGTGTAGTTGTGTGCTGGGGTGTAGTCAGGTTGGGTCAGAGGTGTAGTTATGTGCCGAGGTGTAGTCAGGTTGGGTCAGCGGTGTCGTTGTGTGCTGGAGTGTAGTCAGGTTGGGTCAGCAGTGTAGCTGTGTGCTGGGGTATAGTCAGGTTGGGTCAGCGGTGTAGTTGTGTGCTGGGTTGTAGTCAGGTTGGGTCAGCGGTGTAGTTGTGTGCTGCGGTGTCGTCAGGTTGGGCCAATGGTGTAGTTGTGTGCTGGGGTGTAGACAGGTTGGGTCAGCGCTGTAGTTGTGTGCTGGGGTGTAGTCAGGTTGGGTCAGAGGCGTAGCTCTGTGCTGGGGTGTAGTCAGGTTGGGTCAGCGGTGTAGTTGTGTGCTGGGGTGTAGTCAGGTTGGGTCACCGGTGTAATTATGTGCTGGAGTGTAGTCAGGTTGGGTCAGCGGTGTAGTTGTGTGCTGGGGTGTAGTCAGGTTGGGTCAGCGGTGTAGCTGTGTGCTGGGGTGTAGTGGGTCTGCGGTGTAGTTGTGTGCTGGGGTGTAGTCAGGTTGGGTGAGCGGTATAGTTGTGTGCTGGGGTGTAGTCAGGTTGGGTCAGCGGTGTAGTTGTGTGCTGCGGTGTAGTCAGGTTGGGCCAGCGGTGTAGTTGTGTGCTGAGGTGTAGTCAGGTTGGGTCAGCAGTGTAACTGTGTGCTGGGGTGTAGTCAGGTTGGGTCATCGGTGTAGTTGTGTGCTGGGGTGTAGTCAGGTTGGGTCAGCGGTGTAGTTGTGTGCTGGGGTGTAGTCAGGTTGGGCCAATGGTGTAGTTGTGTGCTGGGGTGTAGACAGGTTGGGTCAGCGCTGTAGTTGTGTGCTGGGGTGTAGTCAGGTTGGGTCAGCGGCGTATTTCTGTGCTGGGGTGTAGTCAGGTTGGGTCAGCGGTGTATTTGTGTGCTGGGGTGTAGTCAGGTTGGGTCAGCGGTGTAATTATGTGCTGGAGTGTAGTCAGGTTGGGTCAGCGGTGTAGTTGTGTGCTGGGGTGTAGTCAGGTTGGGTCAGCGGTGTAGCTGTGTGCTGGGGTGTAGTGGGTCAGCGGCGTAGTTCTGTGCTGGGGTGTAGTCATATTGAGTCAGCGGTGTAGTTCTGTGCTGGGGTGTAGTCAGGATGGGTCAGCGGTGTAATTGTGTGCTGGGGTGTAGTCAGGTTGGGTCAACGGTGTAGTTGTGTGTTGGGGTGTAATCAGGTTGGGTCAGCGGTGTAGTTGTGTGCTGGGATGTAGTCAGGTTGGGTGAGCGGTATAGATGTGTGCAGGGGTGTAGTCAGGTTGGGTCAGCGGTTTAGTTGTGTGCTGCGGTGTAGTCAGGTTGGGCCAGCGGTGTAGTTGTGTGCTGGGGTGTAGTCAATTTGGGTCAGCAGTGTAACTGTGTGCTGGGGTGTAGTCAGGTTGGGTCAGCGGTGTAGTTGTGTGCTGGGGTGTAGTCAGGTTGGGTCAGCAGTGTAGTTGTGTGCTGTGCTGTAGTCAGGTTGGGTGAGCGGTATAGTTGTGTGCTGGGGTGTAGTCAGGTTGGGTCAGCCGTGTAGTTGTGTGCTGCGGTGTAGTCAGGTTGGGCCAGCGGTGTAGTTGTGTGCTGGGGTGTAGTCAGGTTGGGTCAGCAGTGTAACTGTGTGCTGGGGTGTAGTCAGGTTGAGTCATCGGTGTAGTTGTGTGCTGGGGTGTAGTCAGGTTGGGTCAGCGGTGTAGTTGTGTGCTGGGGTGTAGTCAGGTTGGGCCAATGGTGTAGTTGTGTGCTGGTGTGCAGTCAGGTTGGGTCAGCGCTGTAGTTGTGTGCTGGGGTGTAGTCAGGTTGGGTCAGCGGCGTAGTTCTGTGCTGGGGTGTAGTCAGGTTGGGTCAGCGGTGTAGTTGTGTGCTGGGGTGTAGTCAGGTTGGGTCAGCGGTATAGTTGTGTGCTGGAGTGTAGTCAGGTTGCGTCAGCAGTGTAGTTGTGTGCTGGGGTGTAGTCAGGTTGGGTCAGCGGTGTAGTTATGTGCCGACGTGTAGTCAGGTTGGGTCAGCGATGTAGTCGTGTGCTGGAGTGTAGTCAGGTTGGGTCAGCGGTGTAGTTGTGTGCTGGGGTGTAGTCAGGTTGGGTCAGCGGTGTAGTTGTGTGCTGGGGTGTAGTGAGGTTGGGCCAATGGTGTAGTTGTGTGCTGGGGTGTAGTCAGGTTGGGTCAGCGCTGTAGTTGTGTGCTGGGGTGTAGTCAGGTTGGGTCAGCGGCGTAGTTCTGTGCTGGGGTGTAGTCAGGTTGGGTCAGCGGTGTAGTTGTGTGCTGGGGTGTAGTCAGGTTGGGTCAGCGGTGTAGTTGTGTGCTGGATTGTAGTCAGGTTGCGTCAGCGGTGTAGTTGTGTGCTGGGGTGTAGTCAGGTTGGGTCAGAGGTGTAGTTATGTGCCGAGGTGTAGTCAGGTTGGGTCAGCGGTGTCGTTGTGTGCTGGAGTGTAGTCAGGTTGGGTCAGCGGTGTAGTTGTGTGCTGGGGTGTAGTCAGGTTGGGTCAGCGGTGTAGTTGTGTGCTGGGATGTAGTCAGGTTGGGTCAGCGGTATAGTTGTGTGCTATGGTGTAGTCAGGTTGGGTCAGCGGAGTATTTGTGTGCTCCGGTGTAATCAGGTTGGGCCAGCGGTGTAGTTGTGTGCTGGGGTGTAGTCAGGTTGGGTCAGCAGTGTAGCTGTGTGCTGGGGTATAGTCAGGTTGGGTCAGCGGTGTAGTTGTGTGCTGGGTTGTAGTCAGGTTGGGTCAGCGGTGTAGTTGTGTGCTGCGGTGTAGTCAGGTTGGGCCAATGGTGTAGTTGTGTGCTGGGGTGTAGACAGGTTGGGTCAGCGCTGTAGTTGTGTGCTGGGGTGTAGTCAGGTTGGGTCAGAGGCGTAGTTCTGTGCTGGGGTGTAGTCAGGTTGGGTCAGCGGTGTAGTTGTGTGCTGGGGTGTAGTCAGGTTGGGTCAGCGGTGTAATTATGTGCTGGAGTGTAGTCAGGTTGGGTCAGCGGTGTAGTTGTGTGCTGGGGTGTAGTCAGGTTGGGTCAGCGGTGTAGCTGTGTGCTGGGGTGTAGTGGGTCAGCGGTGTAGTTGTGTGCTGGGGTGTAGTCAGGTTGGGTGAGCGGTACAGTTGTGTGCTGGGGTGTAGTCAGGTTGGGTCAGCGATGTAGTTGTGTGCTGCGGTGTAGTCAGGTTGGCCCAGCGGTGTAGTTGTGTGCTGGGGTGTAGTCAGGTTGGGTCAGCAGTGTAACTGTGTGCTGGGGTGTAGTCAGGTTGGGTCATCGGTGTAGTTGTGTGCTGGGGTGTAGTCAGGTTGGGTCAGCGGTGTAGTTGTGTGCTGGGGTGTAGTCAGGTTGGGCCAATGGTGTAGTTGTGTGCTGGGGTGTAGTCAGGTTGGGTCAGCGCTGTAGTTGTGTGCTGGGGTGTAGTCAGGTTGGGTCAGCGGCGTAGTTCTGTGCTGGGGTGTAGTCAGGTTGGGTCAGCGGTGTAGTTGTGTGCTGGGGTGTAGTCAGGTTGGGTCAGCGGTGTAGTTGTGTGCTGGAGTGTAGTCAGGTTGCGTCAGCGGTGTAGTTGTGTGCTGGGGTGTAGTCAGGTTGGGTCAGCGGTGTAGTTATGTGCCGAGGTGTAGTCAGGTTGGGTCAGCGGTGTAGTTGTGTGCTGGAGTGTAGTCAGGTTGGGTCAGCGGTGTAGTTGTGTGCTGGGGTGTAGTCAGGTTGGGTCAGCGGTGTAGTTGTGTGCTGGGGTGTAGTCAGGTTGCGTCAGCAGGTGTAGTTGTGTGCTGGGGTGTAGTCAGGTTGGGTCAGCAGTGTAGTTGTGTGCTGGGGTGTAGTCAGGTTGGGTCAGCGGTGTAGTTCGTGTGCTGGAGTGTAGTCAGGTTGGGTCAGCGGTGTAGTTGTGTGCTGGAGTGTAGTCAGGTTGCGTCAGCGGTGTAGTTGTGTGCTGGGGTGTAGTCAGGTTGGGTCAGAGTTGTAGTTATGTGCCGAGGTGTAGTCAGGTTGGGTCAGCGGTGTCGTTGTGTGCTGGAGTGTAGTCAGGTTGGGTCAGCAGTGTAGTTGTGTGCTGGGGTGTAGTCAGTTTGGGTCAGCGGTGTAGTTGTGTGCTGGAGTGTAGTCAGGTTGCGTCAGCAGTGTAGTTGTGTGCTGGGGTGTAGTCAGGTTGGGTCAGCAGTCTAGTTATGTGCCGAGGTGTAGTCAGGTTGGGTCAGCGGTGTAGTCGTGTGCTGGAGTGTAGTCAGGTTGGGTCAGCGGTGTAGTTGTGTGCTGGGGTGTAGTCAGGTTGGGTCAGCGGTGCAGTTGTGTGCTGGGGTGTAGTCAGGATGGGTCAGCGGTGTAATTGTGTGCTGGGGTGTAGTGGGTCAGCGGCGTAGTTCTGTGCTGGGGTGTAGTCAGGTTGAGTCAGCGTTGTAGTTGTGTGCTGGGGTGTAGTGAGGTTGGGTCAGCGGTGTAGTTGTGTGCTGGGGTGTAGTCAGGATGGGTCAGCGGTGTAATTGTGTGCTGGAGTGTAGTCAGGTTGGGTCAACGGTGTAGTTGTGTGTTGGGGTGTAGTCAGGTTGGGTCAGCGGTGTAGTTGTGTGCTGGCGTGTAGTCAGGTTGGGTCAGCGGTGTAGCTGTGTGCTGGGGTGTAGTGGGTCAGCGGCGTAGTTCTGTGCTGGGGTGTAGTCAGGTTGAGTCAGCGGTGTAGTTGTGTGCTGTGGTGTAGTGAGGTTGGGTCAGAGGTGTAGTTGTCTGCTGGGGTGTAGTCAGGATGGGTCAGCGGTGTAATTGTGTGCTGGAGTGTAGTCAGGTTGGGTCAACGGTGTAGTTGTGTGTTGGGGTGTAGTCAGGTTGCGTCAGCGGTGTAGCTGTGTGCTGGGGTGTAGTGGGTCAGCGGCGTAGTTCTGTGCTGGGGTATAGTCAGGTTGAGTCAGCGGTGTAGTTGTGTGCTGGGGTGTAGTCAGGTTGGGTCAGCGGTGTAGTTGTGTGCTGGGGTGTAGTCAGGTTGGGTGAGCGGTATAGTTGTGTGCTGGGGTGTAGTCAGGTTGGGTCAGCGGTGTAGTTGTGTGCTGGGGTGTAGTCAGGTTGGGTCAGCGGTGTAGTTGTGTGCTGGGGTGTAGTCAGGTTGGGTCAGCGGTGTAGTTGTGTGCTGGGGTGTAGTCAGGTTGGGTCAGCGGTGTAGTTGTGTGCTGGGGTGTAGTCAGGTTGGGTCAGCGGTGTAGTTGTGTGCTGGGGTGTAGTCAGGTTGGGTCAGCGCTGTAGTTGTGTGCTGGGGTGTAGTCAGGTTGGGTCAGTGGCGTAGTTCTGTGCTGGGGTGTAGTCAGGTTGGGTCAGCGGTGTAGTTGTGTGCTGGGGTGTAGTCAGGTTGGGTCAGCGGTGTAATTATGTGCTGGAGTGTAGTCAGGTTGGGTCAGCAGTGTAGTTGTGTGCTGGGGTGTAGTCAGGTTGGGTCAGCGGTGTAGCTGTGTGCTGGGGTGTAGTGGGTCAGCGGCGTAGTTCTGTGCCGCGGGGTAGTCAGGTTGAGTCAGCGGTGTAGTTGTGTGCTGGGGTGTAGTCAGGATGGGACAGCGGTGTAATTGTGTGCTGGGATGTTTTCAGGTTGGGTCAACGGTGTAGATGTGTGTTGGGGTGTAGTCAGGTTGGGTCAGTGGTGTAGCTGTGTGCTGGGGTGTAGTCAGGTTGGGTCAGCGGTATAGTTGTGTGCTGGGGTGTAGTCAGTTGGGTCAGCGGTGTAGTTGTGTGCTGCGGTGTAGTCAGGTCGGGCCAGCGGTGTAGTTGTGTGCTGGGGTGTAGTCAGGTTGGGTCAGCAGTGTAACTGTGTGCAGGGGTGTAGTCAGGTTGGGGCATCGGTGTAGTTGTGTGCTGGGGTGTAGTCAGGTTGGGTCAGCGGTGTAGTTGTGTGCTGGGGAGTAGTCAGGTTGGGCCAATGGTGCAGTTGTGTGCTGGGGTGTAGTCAGGGTGGGTCAGCGCTGTAGTTGTGTTCTGGGGTGTAGTCAGGTTGTCAGCGGCGTAGTTCTGTGCTGGGGTGTAGTCAGGTTGGGTCAGCGGTGTAGTTGTGTGCAGGGGTGTAGTCAGGTTGGGTCAGCGGTGTAGTTGTGTGCTGGAGTGTAGTCAGGTTGCGTCAGTGGTGTAGTGTGGTGCTGGGGTGTAGTCAGGTAGCGTCAGCGGTGTAGTTCTGTGCTGGGGTGTAGTCAGGTTGAGTCAGCGGTGTAGTTGTGTGCTGGGGTGTAGTGAGGTTGGGTCAGCGGTGTAGTTGTGTGCTGGGGTGTAGTCAGGATGGGTCAGTGGTGTAATTGTGTGCTGGAGTGTAGTCAGGTTGGGTCAGCGATGTAGTTGTGTGCTGGGGTGTAGTCAGGTTGGGTCAGCAGTGTAGCTGTGTGCTTGGGTGTAGTGGGTCAGCGGCGTAGTTCTGTGCTGGGGTGTAGTCAGGTTGAGTCAGCGGTGTAGTTGTGTGCTGGGGTGTAGTGAGGTTGGGTCAGCGGTGTAGTTGTGTGCTGGGGTGAAGTCAGGATGGGTCAGCGGTGTAATTGTGTGCTGGGTTGTAGTCAGGTTGGGTCAGCGCTGTAGCTGTGTGCTGGGGTGTAGTGGGTCAGCGGCGTAGTTCTGTGCTGGGGTGTAGTCATGTTGAGTCAGCGGTGTAGTTGTGTGCTGGGGTGTAGTGAGGTTGGGTCAGCGGTGTAGTTGTGTGCTGGGGTGTAGTCAGGAAGGGTCAGCGGTGTAATTGTGTGCTGGGGTGTAGTCAGGTTGGGTCAACGGTGTAGATGTGTGTTGGGGTGTAGTCAGGTTGGGTCAGCGGTGTAGTTGTGTGCTGGGGTGTAGTCAGGTTGGGTCAGCGGTAAAGTTGTGCGCTGTGGTGTAGTCAGGTTGGATCAGCGGTGTATTT
Source organism: Carcharodon carcharias (assembly GCF_017639515.1). Lineage (NCBI taxonomy): Eukaryota > Metazoa > Chordata > Chondrichthyes > Lamniformes > Lamnidae > Carcharodon > Carcharodon carcharias. The sequence continues at coordinate 205,247,278 of NC_054467.1, forward strand.
CTGTGCTGCGGTGTAATCAGGTTGGGCCAGCGGTGTAGTTGTGTGCTGGGGTGTAGTCAGGTTGGGTCAGCAGTGTAACTGTGTGCTGGGGTACAGTCAGGTTGGGTCAGCGGTGTAGTTGTGTGCTGGGTTGTAGTCAGGTTGGGTCAGCGGTGTAGTTGTGTGCTGGGGTGTAGTCAGGTTGGGCCAATGGTGTAGTTGTGTGCTGGGGTGTAGACAGGTTGGGTCAGCGCTGTAGTTGTGTGCTGGGGTGTAGTCAGGTTGGGTCAGCGGCGTAGTTATGTGCTGGGGTGTAGTCAGGTTGGGTCAGCGGTGTAGTTGTGTGCTGGGGTGTAGTCAGGTTGGGTCAGCGGTGTAATTATGTGCTGGAGTGTAGTCAGGTTGGGTCAGCGGTGTAGTTGTGTGCTGGGGTGTAGTCTGGCTGGGTCAGCGGTGTAGCTGTGTGCTGGGGTGTAGTGGGTCAGCGGCGTAGTTCTGTGCTGGGGTGTAGTCAGGTTGAATCAGCGGTGTAGTTGTGTGCTGGGGTGTAGTCAGGATGGGTCAGCGGTGTAATTGTGTGCTGGGGTGTAGTCAGGTTGGGTCAACGGTGTAGTTGTGTGTTGGAATGTAGTCAGGTTGGGTCAGCGGTGTAATTGTGTGCTGGGGTGTAGTCAGGTTGGGTCAACGGTGTAGTTGTGTGTTGGGGTGTAGTCAGGTTGGGTCAGCGGTGTAGTTGTGTGCTGGGGTGCAGTCAGGTTGGGTCAGCGGTGTAGTTGTGTGCTGGGGTGTAGTCAGGTTGGGTCAGCGGTGTAGTTGTGTGCTGGGGTGTAGTCAGGTTGGGTCAGCGGTGTAGTTGTGTGCTGGGGTGTAGTCAGGTTGGGTCAGCGGTGTAGTTGTGTGCTGGGGTGTAGTCAGGTTGGGTCAGCGGTGTAGTTGTGTGCTGGGGTGTAGTCAGGTTGGGTCAGCGGTGTAGTTGTGTGCTGGGGTGTAGTCAGGTTGGGTCAGCGGTGTAGTTGTGTGCTGGGGTGTAGTCAGGTTGGGTCAGCGGTGTAGTTGTGTGCTGGGGTGTAGTCAGGTTGGGTCAGCAGTGTAGTTGTGTGCTGGGGTGTAGTCAGGTTGGGTCAGCGGTGTAGTTGTGTGCTGGGGTGTAGTCAGGTTGGGTCAGCGGTTTAGTTGTGTGCTGGGGTGTAGTCAGGTTGGGCCAATGGTGTAGTTGTGTGCTGGGGTGTAATCAGGTTGGGTCAGCGCTGTAGTTGTGTGCTGGGGTGTAGTCAGGTTGGGTCAGCGGCGTAGTTCTGTGCTGGGGTGTAGTCAGGTTGGGTCAGCGGTGTAGTTGTGTGCTGGGGTGTAGTCAGGTTGGGTCAGCGGTGTAGTTGTGAGCTGGAGTGTAGTCAGGTTGCGTCAGCAGTGTAGTTGTGTGCTGGGGTGTAGTCAGGTTGGGTCAGCGGTGTAGTTATGTGCCGACGTGTAGTCAGGTTGGGTCAGCGGTGTCGTTGTGTGCTGGGGTGTAGTCAGGTTGAGCCAATGGTGTAGTTGTGTGCTGGGGTGTAGACAGGTTGGGTCAGCGCTGTAGTTGTGTGCTGGGGTGTAGTCAGGTTGGGTCAGCGGCGTAGTTCTGTGCTGGGGTGTAGTCAGGTTGGGTCAGCGGTGTAGTTGTGTGCTGGGGTGTAGTCAGGTTGGGTCAGCGGTGTAATTATGTGCTGGAGTGTAGTCAGGTTGGGTCAGCGGTGTAGTTGTGTGCTGGGGTGTAGTCAGGTTGGGTCAGCGGTGTAGTTGTGTGCTGGGGTGTAGTCAGGTTGGGTCAGCGGTGTAGTTCGTGTGCTGGGGTGTAGTCAGGTTGGTCAGCGGTGTAGTTGTGTGCTGGGGTGTAGTCAGGTTGGGTCAGCGGTGTAGTTGTGTGCTGGGGTGTAGTCAGGTTGGGTCATCGGTGTAGTTGTGTGCTGGGGTGTAGTCAGGTTGGGTCAGCGGTGTAGTTGTGTGCTGGGGTGTAGTCAGGTTGGGTCAGCGGCGTAGTTGTGTGCTGGGGTGTAGTCAGGTTGGGTCAGCGGTGTAGTTGTGTGCTGGGGTGTAGTCAGGTTGGGTCAGCGGTGTAGTTGTGTGCTGGGGTGTAGTCAGGTTGGGTCAGCGGTGTAGTCTGATGCTGGGGTGTAGTCAGGTTGGGTCAGCGGTGTAGTTGTGTGCTGGGGTGTAGTCAGGTTGGGTCAGCGGTATAGTTGTGTGCTGGAGTGTAGTCAGGTTGCGTCAGCAGTGTAGTTGTGTGCTGGGGTGTAGTCAGGTTGGGTCAGCGGTGTAGTTATGTGCCGAGGTGTAGTCAGGTTGGGTCAGCGGTGTAGTCGTGTGCTGGAGTGTAGTCAGGTTGGGTCAGCGGTGTAGTTGTGTGCTGGGGTGTAGTCAGGTTGGGTCAGCGGTGTAGTTGTGTGCTGGGGTGTAGTCAGGTTGGGCCAATGGTGTAGTTGTGTGCTGGGGTGTAGTCAGGTTGGGTCAGCGCTGTAGTTGTGTGCTGGGGTGTAGTCAGGTTGGGTCAGCGGCGTAGTTCTGTGCTGGGGTGTAGTCAGGTTGGGTCAGCGGTGTAGTTGTGTGCTGGGGTGTAGTCAGGTTGGGTCAGCGGTGTAGATGTGTGCTGGATTGTAGTCAGGTTGCGTCAGCGGTGTAGTTGTGTGCTGGGGTGTAGTCAGGTTGGGTCAGCGGTGTAGTTATGTGCCGAGGTGTAGTCAGGTTGGGTCAGCGGTGTCGTTGTGTGCTGGAGTGTAGTCAGGTTGGGTCAGTGGTGTAGTTGTGTGCTGGGGTGTGGTCAGGTTGGGTCAGCGGTGTAGTTGTGTGCTGGGGTGTAGTCAGGTTGGGTCAGCGGTGTAGTCGTGTGCTGGAGTGTAGTCAGGTTGGGTCAGCGGTGTAGTTGTGTGCTGGGTTGTAGTCAGGTTGGGTCAGCGGTGTAGTTGTGTGCTGGGGTGTAGTCAGGTTGGGTCAGCGGTGTAGTTGTGTGCTGGGGTGTAGTCAGGTTGGGTCAGCGGCTGTAGTTGTGTGCTGGGGTGTAGTCAGGTTGGGTCAGCGGTGTAGTTGTGTGCTGGGGTGTAGTCAGGTTGGGTCAGCGGTGTAGTTGTGTGCTGGAGTGTAGTCAGGTTGCGTCAGCGGTGTAGTTGTGTGCTGGGGTGTAGTCAGGTTGGGTCAGCGGTGTAGTTGTGTGCTGAGGTGTAGTCAGGTTGGGTCAGCGGTGTAGTTGTGTGCTGGAGTGTAGTCAGGTTGGGTCAGCGGTGTAGCTGTGTGCTGGGGTGTAGTCAGGTTGGGTCAGCGGTGTAGTTGTGTGCTGGGGTGTAGTCAGGTTGGGTCAGCGGTGTAGTTGTGTGCTGCGGTGTAGTCAGGTTGGGCCAATGGTGTAGTTGTGTGCTGGGGTGTAGTCAGGTTGGGTCAGCGCTGTAGTTGTGTGCTGGGGTGTAGTCAGGTTGGGTCAGAGGCGTAGCTCTGTGCTGGGGTGTAGTCAGGTTGGGTCAGCGGTGTAGTTGTGTGCTGGGGTGTAGTCAGGTTGGGTCAGCGGTGTAGTTATGTGCTGGAGTGTAGTCAGGTTGGGTCAGCGGTGTAGTTGTGTGCTGGGGTGTAGTCAGGTTGGGTCAGCGGTGTAGCTGTGTGCTGGGGTGTAGTCAGGTTGGGTCAGCGGTGTAGTTGTGTGCTGGGGTGTAGTCAGGTTGGGTCAGCGGTATAGTTGTGTGCTGGGGTGTAGTCAGGTTGGGTCAGCGGTGTAGTTGTGTGCTGCGGTGTAGTCAGGTTGGGCCAGCGGTGTAGTTGTGTGCTGGGTGTAGTCAGGTTGGGTCAGCAGTGTAACTGTGTGCTGGGGTGTAGTCAGGTTGGGTCATCGGTGTAGTTGTGTGCTGGGGTGTAGTCAGGTTGGGTCAGCGGTGTAGTTGTGTGCTGGGGTGTAGTCAGGTTGGGCCAATGGTGTAGTTGTGTGCTGGGGTGTAGTCAGGTTGGGTCAGCGCTGTAGTTGTGTGCTGGGGTGTAGTCAGGTTGGGTCAGCGGCGTAGTTCTGTGCTGGGGTGTAGTCAGGTTGGGTCAGCGGTGTAGTTGTGTGCTGGGGTGTAGTCAGGTTGGGTCAGCGGTGTAGTTGTGTGCTGGAGTGTAGTCAGGTTGGGTCAGCGGTGTAGTTGTGTGCTGGGGTGTAGTCAGGTTGGGTCAGCGGTGTAGTTGTGTGCTGGGGTGTAGTCAGGTTGGGTCAGCGGTGTAGTTCTGTGCTGGGGTGTAGTCAGGTTGGGTCAGCGGTGTAGTTGTGTGCTGGGGTGTAGTCAGGTTGGGTCAGCGGTGTAGTTGTGTGCTGGGGTGTAGTCAGGTTGGGTCAAGCGGTGTAGTTGTGTGCTGGGGTGTAGTCAGGTTGGGTCAGCGGTGTAGTTGTGTGCTGGGGTGTAGTCAGGTTGGGTCAGCGGTAGTAGTTGTGTGCTGGGGTGTAGTCAGGTTGGGTCAGCGGTGTAGTTGTGTGCTGCGGGTGTAGTCAGGTTGGGTCAGCGGTGTAGTTGTGTGCTGGGGTGTAGTCAGGTTGGGTCAGCAGTGTAGTTGTGTGCTGGGGTGTAGTCAGGTTGGGTCAGCGGTGTAGTTGTGTGCTGGGGTGTAGTCAGGTTGGGTCAGCAGTGTAGTTGTGTGCTGTGCTGTAGTCAGGTTGGGTGAGCGGTATAGTTGTGTGCTGGGGTGTAGTCAGGTTGGGTCAGCCGTGTAGTTGTGTGCTGCGGTGTAGTCAGGTTGGGCCAGCGGTGTAGTTGTGTGCTGGGGTGTAGTCAGGTTGGGTCAGCAGTGTAACTGTGTGCTGGGGTGTAGTCAGGTTGAGTCATCGGTGTAGTTGTGTGCTGGGGTGTAGTCAGGTTGGGTCAGCGGTGTAGTTGTGTGCTGGGGTGTAGTCAGGTTGGGCCAATGGTGTAGTTGTGTGCTGGGGTGTAGTCAGGTTGGGTCAGCGCTGTAGTTGTGTGCTGGGGTGTAGTCAGGTTGGGTCAGCGGCGTAGTTCTGTGCTGGGGTGTAGTCAGGTTGGGTCAGCGGTGTAGTTGTGTGCTGGGGTGTAGTCAGGTTGGGTCAGCGGTATAGTTGTGTGCTGGAGTGTAGTCAGGTTGCGTCAGCAGTGTAGTTGTGTGCTGGGGTGTAGTCAGGTTGGGTCAGCGGTGTAGTTATGTGCCGACGTGTAGTCAGGTTGGGTCAGCGGTGTAGTCGTGTGCTGGAGTGTAGTCAGGTTGGGTCAGCGGTGTAGTTGTGTGCTGGGGTGTAGTCAGGTTGGGTCAGCGGTGTAGTTGTGTGCTGGGGTGTAGTCAGGTTGGGCCAATGGTGTAGTTGTGTGCTGGGGTGTAGTCAGGTTGGGTCAGCGCTGTAGTTGTGTGCTGGGGTGTAGTCAGGTTGGGTCAGCGGTGTAGTTGTGTGCTGGGGTGTAGTCAGGTTGGGTCAGCGGTGTAGTTGTGTGCTGGAGTGTAGTCAGGTTGGGTCAGCGGTGTAGTTGTGTGCTGGGGTGTAGTCAGGTTGGGTCAGCGGTGTAGTTGTGTGCTGGGGTGTAGTCAGGTTGGGTCAGCGGTGTAGTTGTGTGCTGGGTGTAGTCAGGTTGGGTCAGCGGTGTAGTTGTGTGCTGGGGTGTAGTCAGGTTGGGTCAGCGGTGTAGTTGTGTGCTGGGTGTAGTCAGGTTGGGTCAGCGGTGTAGTTGTGTGCTGGGGTGTAGTCAGGTTGGGTGAGCGGTATAGATGTGTGCAGGGGTGTAGTCAGGTTGGGTCAGCGGTGTAGTTGTGTGCTGGGGTGTAGTCAGGTTGGGTCAGCGGTGTAACTGTGTGCTGGGGTGTAGTCAGGTTGGGTCAGCGGTGTAGTTGTGTGCTGGGGTGTAGTCAGGTTGGGTCAGCGGTGTAGTTGTGTGCTGGGGTGTAGTCAGGTTGGGTCAGCGGTGTAGTTGTGTGCTGGGGTGTAGTCAGGTTGGGTCAGCGGTGTAGTTGTGTGCTGGGGTGTAGTCAGGTTGGGTCAGCGGTGTAGTTGTGTGCTGGGGTGTAGTCAGGTTGGGTCAGCGGTGTAGTTGTGTGCTGGGGTGTAGTCAGGTTGGGTCAGCGGTGTAGTTGTGTGCTGGGGTGTAGTCAGGTTGGGTCAGCGGTGTAGTTGTGTGCTGGGGTGTAGTCAGGTTGGGTCAGCGGTGTAGTTGTGTGCTGGGGTGTAGTCAGGTTGGGTCAGCGGTGTAGTTGTGTGCTGGGGTGTAGTCAGGTTGGGTCAGCGGTGTAGTTGTGTGCTGGGGTGTAGTCAGGTTGGGTCAGCGGTGTAGTTGTGTGCTGGGGTGTAGTCAGGTTGGGTCAGCGGTGTAGTTGTGTGCTGGGGTGTAGTCAGGTTGGGTCAGCGGTGTAGTTGTGTGCTGGGGTGTAGTCAGGTTGGGTCAGCGGTGTAGTTGTGTGCTGGGGTGTAGTCAGGTTGGGTCAGCGGTGTAGTTGTGTGCTGGGGTGTAGTCAGGTTGGGTCAGCGGTGTAGTTGTGTGCTGGGGTGTAGTCAGGTTGGGTCAGCGGTGTAGTTGTGTGCTGGGGTGTAGTCAGGTTGGGTCAGCGGTGTAGTTGTGTGCTGGGGTGTAGTCAGGTTGGGTCAGCGGTGTAGTTGTGTGCTGGGGTGTAGTCAGGTTGGGTCAGCGGTGTAGTTGTGTGCTGGGGTGTAGTCAGGTTGGGTCAGCGGTGTAGTTGTGTGCTGGGTGTAGTCAGGTTGGGTCAGCGGTGTAGTTGTGTGCTGGGGTGTAGTCAGGTTGGGTCAGCGGTGTAGTTGTGTGCTGGGGTGTAGTCAGGTTGGGTCAGCGGTGTAGTTGTGTGCTGGGGTGTAGTCAGGTTGGGTCAGCGGTGTAGTTGTGTGCTGGGGTGTAGTCAGGTTGGGTCAGCGGTGTAGTTGTGTGCTGGGGTGTAGTCAGGTTGGGTCAGCGGTGTAGTTGTGTGCTGGGGTGTAGTCAGGTTGGGTCAGCGGTGTAGTTGTGTGCTGGGGTGTAGTCAGGTTGGGTCAGCGGTGTAGTTGTGTGCTGGGGTGTAGTCAGGTTGGGTCAGCGGTGTAGTTGTGTGCTGGGGTGTAGTCAGGTTGGGTCAGCGGTGTAGTTGTGTGCTGGGGTGTAGTCAGGTTGGGTCAGCGGTGTAGTTGTGTGCTGGGGTGTAGTCAGGTTGGGTCAGCGGTGTAGTTGTGTGCTGGGGTGTAGTCAGGTTGGGTCAGCGGTGTAGTTGTGTGCTGGGGTGTAGTCAGGTTGGGTCAGCGGTGTAGTTGTGTGCTGGGGTGTAGTCAGGTTGGGTCAGCGGTGTAGTTGTGTGCTGGGGTGTAGTCAGGTTGGGTCAGCGGTGTAGTTGTGTGCTGGGGTGTAGTCAGGTTGGGTCAGCGGTGTAGTTGTGTGCTGGGGTGTAGTCAGGTTGGGTCAGCGGTGTAGTTGTGTGCTGGGGTGTAGTCAGGTTGGGTCAGCGGTGTAGTTGTGTGCTGGGGTGTAGTCAGGTTGGGTCAGCGGTGTAGTTGTGTGCTGGGGTGTAGTCAGGTTGGGTCAGCGGTGTAGTTGTGTGCTGGGGTGTAGTCAGGTTGGGTCAGCGGTGTAGTTGTGTGCTGGGGTGTAGTCAGGTTGGGTCAGCGGTGTAGTTGTGTGCTGGGGTGTAGTCAGGTTGGGTCAGCGGTGTAGTTGTGTGCTGGGGTGTAGTCAGGTTGGGTCAGCGGTGTAGTTGTGTGCTGGGGTGTAGTCAGGTTGGGTCAGCGGTGTAGTTGTGTGCTGGGTGTAGTCAGGTTGGGTCAGCGGTGTAGTTGTGTGCTGGGGTGTAGTCAGGTTGGGTCAGCGGTGTAGTTGTGTGCTGGGGTGTAGTCAGGTTGGGTCAGCGGTGTAGTTGTGTGCTGGGTGTAGTCAGGTTGGGTCAGCGGTGTAGTTGTGTGCTGGGGTGTAGTCAGGTTGGGTCAGCGGTGTAGTTGTGTGCTGGGGTGTAGTCAGGTTGGGTCAGCGGTGTAGTTGTGTGCTGGGGTGTAGTCAGGTTGGGTCAGCGGTGTAGTTGTGTGCTGGGGTGTAGTCAGGTTGGGTCAGCGGTGTAGTTGTGTGCTGGGGTGTAGTCAGGTTGGGTCAGCGGTGTAGTTGTGTGCTGGGGTGTAGTCAGGTTGGGTCAGCGGTGTAGTTGTGTGCTGGGGTGTAGTCAGGTTGGGTCAGCGGTGTAGTTGTGTGCTGGGGTGTAGTCAGGTTGGGTCAGCGGTGTAGTTGTGTGCTGGGGTGTAGTCAGGTTGGGCCAATGGTGTAGTTGTGTGCTGGGGTGTAGTCAGGTTGGGTCAGCGCTGTAGTTGTGTGCTGGGGTGTAGTCAGGTTGGGTCAGCGGTGTAGTTGTGTGCTGGGGTGTAGTCAGGTTGGGTCAGCGGTGTAGTTGTGTGCTGGGGTGTAGTCAGGTTGGGTCAGCGGTGTAGTTGTGTGCTGGAGTGTAGTCAGGTTGGGTCAGCGGTGTAGTTGTGTGCTGGGGTGTAGTCAGGTTGGGTCAGCGGTGTAGTTGTGTGCTGGGGTGTAGTCAGGTTGGGTCAGCGGTGTAGTTGTGTGCTGGGGTGTAGTCAGGTTGGGTCAGCGGTGTAGTTGTGTGCTGGGGTGTAGTCAGGTTGGGTCAGCGGTGTAGTTGTGTGCTGGGTGTAGTCAGGTTGGGTCAGCGGTGTAGTTGTGTGCTGGGGTGTAGTCAGGTTGGGTCAGCGGTGTAGTTGTGTGCTGGGGTGTAGTCAGGTTGGGTCAGCGGTGTAGTTGTGTGCTGGGGTGTAGTCAGGTTGGGTCAGCGGTGTAGTTGTGTGCTGGGGTGTAGTCAGGTTGGGTCAGCGGTGTAGTTGTGTGCTGGGGTGTAGTCAGGTTGGGTCAGCGGTGTAGTTGTGTGCTGGGGTGTAGTCAGGTTGGGTCAGCGGTGTAGTTGTGTGCTGGGGTGTAGTCAGGTTGGGTCAGCGGTGTAGTTGTGTGCTGGGGTGTAGTCAGGTTGGGTCAGCGGTGTAGTTGTGTGCTGGGTGTAGTCAGGTTGGGTCAGCAGGTGTAGTTGTGTGCTGGGGTGTAGTCAGGTTGGGTCAGCGGTGTAGTTGTGTGCTGGGGTGTAGTCAGGTTGGGTCAGCGGTGTAGTTGTGTGCTGGGGTGTAGTCAGGTTGGGTCAGCGGTGTAGTTGTGTGCTGGGGTGTAGTCAGGTTGGGTCAGCGGTGTAGTTGTGTGCTGGGGTGTAGTCAGGTTGGGTCAGCGGTGTAGTTGTGTGCTGGGGTGTAGTCAGGTTGGGTCAGCGCTGTAGTTGTGTGCTGGGGTGTAGTCAGGTTGGGTCAGCGGTGTAGTTGTGTGCTGGGGTGTAGTCAGGTTGGGTCAGCGGTGTAGTTGTGTGCTGGAGTGTAGTCAGGTTGGGTCAGCGGTGTAGTTGTGTGCTGGAGTGTAGTCAGGTTGGGTCAGCGGTGTAGTTGTGTGCTGGGGTGTAGTCAGGTTGGGTCAGCGGTGTAGTTGTGTGCTGGAGTGTAGTCAGGTTGGGTCAGCGGTGTAGTTGTGTGCTGGGTGTAGTCAGGTTGGGTCAGCGGTGTAGTTGTGTGCTGGGGTGTAGTCAGGTTGGGTCAGCGGTGTAGTTGTGTGCTGGGGTGTAGTCAGGTTGGGTCAGCGGTGTAGTTGTGTGCTGGGGTGTAGTCAGGTTGGGTCAGCGGTGTAGTTGTGTGCTGGGGTGTAGTCAGGTTGGGTCAGCAGGTGTAGTTGTGTGCTGGGGTGTAGTCAGGTTGGGTCAGCGGTGTAGTTGTGTGCTGGGTGTAGTCAGGTTGGGTCAGCGGTGTAGTTGTGTGCTGGGGTGTAGTCAGGTTGGGTCAGCGGTGTAGTTGTGTGCTGGGGTGTAGTCAGGTTGGGTCAGCGGTGTAGTTGTGTGCTGGAGTGTAGTCAGGTTGGGTCAGCGGTGTAGTTGTGTGCTGGGGTGTAGTCAGGTTGGGTCAGCGGTGTAGTTGTGTGCTGGGGTGTAGTCAGGTTGGGTCAGCGGTGTAGTCGTGTGCTGGGGTGTAGTCAGGTTGGGGCAGCGGTGTAGTTGTGTGCTGGGGTGTAGTCAGGTTGGGTCAGCGGTGTAGTTGTGTGCTGGGGTGTAGTCAGGTTGGGCCAGCGGTGTAGTTGTGTGCTGGGGTGTAGTCAGGTTGGGTCAGCGGCGTAGTTGTGTGCTGGGGTGTAGTCAGGTTGGGTCAGCGGTGTAGTCGTGTGCTGGAGTGTAGTCAGGTTGGGTCAGCGGTGTAGTTGTGTGCTGGGGTGTAGTCAGGTTGGGTCAGCGGTGTAGTTGTGTGCTGGGGTGTAGTCAGGTTGGGCCAATGGTGTAGTTGTGTGCTGGGGTGTAGTCAGGTTGGGTCAGCGGCGTAGTTGTGTGCTGGGGTGTAGTCAGGTTGGGTCAGCGGTGTAGTTGTGTGCTGGGGTGTAGTCAGGTTGGGTCAGCGGTGTAGTTGTGTGCTGGGGTGTAGTCAGGTTGGGCCAATGGTGTAGTTGTGTGCTGGTGTGTAGTCAGGTTGGGTCAGCGCTGTAGTTGTGTGCTGGGGTGTAGTCAGGTTGGGTCAGCGGCGTAGTTCTGTGCTGGGGTGTAGTCAGGTTGGGTCAGCGGTGTAGTTGTGTGCTGGGGTGTAGTCAGGTTGGGTCAGCGGTAGTAGTGTGTGCTGGAGTGTAGTCAGGTTGGGTCAGCGGTGTAGTTGTGTGCTGGGGTGTAGTCAGGTTGGGTCAGCGGTGTAGTTGTGTGCTGGGGTGTAGTCAGGTTGGGTCAGCGGTGTAGTTGTGTGCTGGAGTGTAGTCAGGTTGGGTCAGCGGTGTAGTTGTGTGCTGGGGTGTAGTCAGGTTGGGTCAGCGGTGTAGTTGTGTGCTGGGGTGTAGTCAGGTTGGGTCAGCGGTGTAGTTGTGTGCTGGGGTGTAGTCAGGTTGGGTCAGCGGTGTAGTTGTGTGCTGGGGTGTAGTCAGGTTGGGTCAGCGGTGTAGTTGTGTGCTGGGGTGTAGTCAGGTTGGGTCAGCGGTGTAGTTGTGTGCTGGGTGTAGTCAGGTTGGGTCAGCGGTGTAGTTGTGTGCTGGGGTGTAGTCAGGTTGGGTCAGCGGTGTAGTTGTGTGCTGGGGTGTAGTCAGGTTGGGTCAGCGGTGTAGTTGTGTGCTGGGGTGTAGTCAGGTTGGGTCAGCGGTGTAGTTGTGTGCTGGGGTGTAGTCAGGTTGGGTCAGCGGTGTAGTTGTGTGCTGGGGTGTAGTCAGGTTGGGTCAGCGGTGTAGTTGTGTGCTGGGGTGTAGTCAGGTTGGGTCAGCGGTGTAGTTGTGTGCTGGGGTGTAGTCAGGTTGGGTCAGCGGTGTAGTTGTGTGCTGGGTGTAGTCAGGTTGGGTCAGCGGTGTAGTTGTGTGCTGGGGTGTAGTCAGGTTGGGTCAGCGGTGTAGTTGTGTGCTGGGGTGTAGTCAGGTTGGGTCAGCGGTGTAGTTGTGTGCTGGGGTGTAGTCAGGTTGGGTCAGCGGTGTAGTTGTGTGCTGGGGTGTAGTCAGGTTGGGTCAGCGGTGTAGTTGTGTGCTGGGGTGTAGTCAGGTTGGGTCAGCGGTGTAGTTGTGTGCTGGGGTGTAGTCAGGTTGGGTCAGCGGTGTAGTTGTGTGCTGGGGTGTAGTCAGGTTGGGTCAGCGGTGTAGTTGTGTGCTGGGGTGTAGTCAGGTTGGGTCAGCGGTGTAGTTGTGTGCTGGGGTGTAGTCAGGTTGGGTCAGCGGTGTAGTTGTGTGCTGGGGTGTAGTCAGGTTGGGTCAGCGGTGTAGTTGTGTGCTGGGGTGTAGTCAGGTTGGGTCAGCGGTGTAGTTGTGTGCTGGGGTGTAGTCAGGTTGGGTCAGCGGTGTAGTTGTGTGCTGGGGTGTAGTCAGGTTGGGTCAGCGGTGTAGTTGTGTGCTGGGGTGTAGTCAGGTTGGGTCAGCGGTGTAGTTGTGTGCTGGGGTGTAGTCAGGTTGGGTCAGCGGTGTAGTTGTGTGCTGGGGTGTAGTCAGGTTGGGTCAGCGGTGTAGTTGTGTGCTGGGGTGTAGTCAGGTTGGGTCAGCGGTGTAGTTGTGTGCTGGGTGTAGTCAGGTTGGGTCAGCGGTGTAGTTGTGTGCTGGGGTGTAGTCAGGTTGGGTCAGCGGTGTAGTTGTGTGCTGGGGTGTAGTCAGGTTGGGTCAGCGGTGTAGTTGAGTGCTGGGGTGTAGTCAGGTTGGGTCAGCGGTGTAGTTGTGTGCTGGAGTGTAGTCAGGTTGCGTCAACAGTGTAGTTGAGTGCTGGGGTGTAGTCAGGTAGGGTCAGCGCTGTAGTTGTGTGCTGGGTGTAGTCAGGGTGGGTCAGCGGTGTAGTTGTGTGCTGGGGTGTAGTCAGGTTGGGTCAGCGGTGTAGTTGTGTGCTGGGGTGTAGTCAGGTTGGGTCAGCGGTGTAGTTGTGTGCTGGGGTGTAGTCAGGTTGGGTCAGCGGTGTAGTTGTGTGCTGGGGTGTAGTCAGGTTGGGTCAGCGGTGTAGTTGTGTGCTGGGGTGTAGTCAGGTTGGGTCAGCGGTGTAGTTGTGTGCTGGGGTGTAGTCAGGTTGGGTCAGCGGTGTAGTTGTGTGCTGGGGTGTAGTCAGGTTGGGTCAGCGGTGTAGTTGTGTGCTGGGGTGTAGTCAGGTTGGGTCAGCGGTGTAGTTGTGTGCTGGGGTGTAGTCAGGTTGGGTCAGCGGTGTAGTTGTGTGCTGGGGTGTAGTCAGGTTGGGTCAGCGGTGTAGTTGTGTGCTGGGGTGTAGTCAGGTTGGGTCAGCGGTGTAGTTGTGTGCTGGGGTGTAGTCAGGTTGGGTCAGCGGTGTAGTTGTGTGCTGGGGTGTAGTCAGGTTGGGTCAGCGGTGTAGTTGTGTGCTGGGGTGTAGTCAGGTTGGGTCAGCGGTGTAGTTGTGTGCTGGGGTGTAGTCAGGTTGGGTCAGCGGTGTAGTTGTGTGCTGGGGTGTAGTCAGGTTGGGTCAGCGGTGTAGTTGTGTGCTGGGGTGTAGTCAGGTTGGGTCAGCGGTGTAGTTGTGTGCTGGGGTGTAGTCAGGTTGGGTCAGCGGTGTAGTTGTGTGCTGGGGTGTAGTCAGGTTGGGTCAGCGGTGTAGTTGTGTGCTGGGGTGTAGTCAGGTTGGGTCAGCGGTGTAGTTGTGTGCTGGGGTGTAGTCAGGTTGGGTCAGCGGTGTAGTTGTGTGCTGGGGTGTAGTCAGGTTGGGTCAGCGGTGTAGTTGTGTGCTGGGGTGTAGTCAGGTTGGGTCAGCGGTGTAGTTGTGTGCTGGGGTGTAGTCAGGTTGGGTCAGCGGTGTAGTTGTGTGCTGGGGTGTAGTCAGGTTGGGTCAGCGGTGTAGTTGTGTGCTGGGGTGTAGTCAGGTTGGGTCAGCGGTGTAGTTGTGTGCTGGGGTGTAGTCAGGTTGGGTCAGCGGTGTAGTTGTGTGCTGGGTGTAGTCAGGTTGGGTCAGCGGTGTAGTTGTGTGCTGGGGTGTAGTCAGGTTGGGTCAGCGGTGTAGTTGTGTGCTGGGGTGTAGTCAGGTTGGGTCAGCGGTGTAGTTGTGTGCTGGGGTGTAGTCAGGTTGGGTCAGCGGTGTAGTTGTGTGCTGGGTGTAGTCAGGTTGGGTCAGCGGTGTAGTTGTGTGCTGGGGTGTAGTCAGGTTGGGTCAGCGGTGTAGTTGTGTGCTGGGGTGTAGTCAGGTTGGGTCAGCGGTGTAGTTGTGTGCTGGGGTGTAGTCAGGTTGGGTCAGCGGTGTAGTTGTGTGCTGGGGTGTAGTCAGGTTGGGTCAGCGGTGTAGTTGTGTGCTGGGGTGTAGTCAGGTTGGGTCAGCGGTGTAGTTGTGTGCTGGGGTGTAGTCAGGTTGGGTCAGCGGTGTAGTTGTGTGCTGGGGTGTAGTCAGGTTGGGTCAGCGGTGTAGTTGTGTGCTGGGGTGTAGTCAGGTTGGGTCAGCGGTGTAGTTGTGTGCTGGGGTGTAGTCAGGTTGGGTCAGCGGTGTAGTTGTGTGCTGGGGTGTAGTCAGGTTGGGTCAGCGGTGTAGTTGTGTGCTGGGGTGTAGTCAGGTTGGGTCAGCGGTGTAGTTGTGTGCTGGGGTGTAGTCAGGTTGGGTCAGCGGTGTAGTTGTGTGCTGGGGTGTAGTCAGGTTGGGTCAGCGGTGTAGTTGTGTGCTGGGGTGTAGTCAGGTTGGGTCAGCGGTGTAGTTGTGTGCTGGGTGTAGTCAGGTTGGGTCAGCGGTGTAGTTGTGTGCTGGGTGTAGTCAGGTTGGGTCAGCGGTGTAGTTGTGTGCTGGGTGTAGTCAGGTTGGGTCAGCGGTGTAGTTGTGTGCTGGGGTGTAGTCAGGTTGGGTCAGCGGTGTAGTTGTGTGCTGGGGTGTAGTCAGGTTGGGTCAGCGGTGTAGTTGTGTGCTGGGGTGTAGTCAGGTTGGGTCAGCGGTGTAGTTGTGTGCTGGGGTGTAGTCAGGTTGGGTCAGCGGTGTAGTTGTGTGCTGGGGTGTAGTCAGGTTGGGTCAGCGGTGTAGTTGTGTGCTGGGGTGTAGTCAGGTTGGGTCAGCGGTGTAGTTGTGTGCTGGGGTGTAGTCAGGTTGGGTCAGCGGTGTAGTTGTGTGCTGGGGTGTAGTCAGGTTGGGTCAGCGGTGTAGTTGTGTGCTGGGGTGTAGTCAGGTTGGGTCAGCGGTGTAGTTGTGTGCTGGGGTGTAGTCAGGTTGGGTCAGCGGTGTAGTTGTGTGCTGGGGTGTAGTCAGGTTGGGTCAGCGGTGTAGTTGTGTGCTGGGGTGTAGTCAGGTTGGGTCAGCGGTGTAGTTGTGTGCTGGGGTGTAGTCAGGTTGGGTCAGCGGTGTAGTTGTGTGCTGGGGTGTAGTCAGGTTGGGTCAGCGGTGTAGTTGTGTGCTGGGGTGTAGTCAGGTTGGGTCAGCGGTGTAGTTGTGTGCTGGGGTGTAGTCAGGTTGGGTCAGCGGTGTAGTTGTGTGCTGGGGTGTAGTCAGGTTGGGTCAGCGGTGTAGTTGTGTGCTGGGTGTAGTCAGGTTGGGTCAGCGGTGTAGTTGTGTGCTGGGGTGTAGTCAGGTTGGGTCAGCGGTGTAGTTGTGTGCTGGGGTGTAGTCAGGTTGGGTCAGCGGTGTAGTTGTGTGCTGGGGTGTAGTCAGGTTGGGTCAGCGGTGTAGTTGTGTGCTGGGGTGTAGTCAGGTTGGGTCAGCGGTGTAGTTGTGTGCTGGGGTGTAGTCAGGTTGGGTCAGCGGTGTAGTTGTGTGCTGGGGTGTAGTCAGGTTGGGTCAGCGGTGTAGTTGTGTGCTGGGTGTAGTCAGGTTGGGTCAGCGGTGTAGTTGTGTGCTGGGGTGTAGTCAGGTTGGGTCAGCGGTGTAGTTGTGTGCTGGGGTGTAGTCAGGTTGGGTCAGCGGTGTAGTTGTGTGCTGGGGTGTAGTCAGGTTGGGTCAGCGGTGTAGTTGTGTGCTGGGGTGTAGTCAGGTTGGGTCAGCGGTGTAGTTGTGTGCTGGGGTGTAGTCAGGTTGGGTCAGCGGTGTAGTTGTGTGCTGGGGTGTAGTCAGGTTGGGTCAGCGGTGTAGTTGTGTGCTGGGGTGTAGTCAGGTTGGGTCAGCGGTGTAGTTGTGTGCTGGGGTGTAGTCAGGTTGGGTCAGCGGTGTAGTTGTGTGCTGGGGTGTAGTCAGGTTGGGTCAGCGGTGTAGTTGTGTGCTGGGGTGTAGTCAGGTTGGGTCAGCGGTGTAGTTGTGTGCTGGGGTGTAGTCAGGTTGGGTCAGCGGTGTAGTTGTGTGCTGGGGTGTAGTCAGGTTGGGTCAGCGGTGTAGTTGTGTGCTGGGGTGTAGTCAGGTTGGGTCAGCGGTGTAGTTGTGTGCTGGGGTGTAGTCAGGTTGGGTCAGCGGTGTAGTTGTGTGCTGGGGTGTAGTCAGGTTGGGTCAGCGGTGTAGTTGTGTGCTGGGGTGTAGTCAGGTTGGGTCAGCGGTGTAGTTGTGTGCTGGGGTGTAGTCAGGTTGGGTCAGCGGTGTAGTTGTGTGCTGGGGTGTAGTCAGGTTGGGTCAGCGGTGTAGTTGTGTGCTGGGGTGTAGTCAGGTTGGGTCAGCGGTGTAGTTGTGTGCTGGGGTGTAGTCAGGTTGGGTCAGCGGTGTAGTTGTGTGCTGGGGTGTAGTCAGGTTGGGTCAGCGGTGTAGTTGTGTGCTGGGGTGTAGTCAGGTTGGGTCAGCGGTGTAGTTGTGTGCTGGGGTGTAGTCAGGTTGGGTCAGCGGTGTAGTTGTGTGCTGGGGTGTAGTCAGGTTGGGTCAGCGGTGTAGTTGTGTGCTGGGGTGTAGTCAGGTTGGGTCAGCGGTGTAGTTGTGTGCTGGGGTGTAGTCAGGTTGGGTCAGCGGTGTAGTTGTGTGCTGGGGTGTAGTCAGGTTGGGTCAGCGGTGTAGTTGTGTGCTGGGGTGTAGTCAGGTTGGGTCAGCGGTGTAGTTGTGTGCTGGGGTGTAGTCAGGTTGGGTCAGCGGTGTAGTTGTGTGCTGGGGTGTAGTCAGGTTGGGTCAGCGGTGTAGTTGTGTGCTGGGTGTAGTCAGGTTGGGTCAGCGGTGTAGTTGTGTGCTGGGGTGTAGTCAGGTTGGGTCAGCGGTGTAGTTGTGTGCTGGGTGTAGTCAGGTTGGTCAGCGGTGTAGTTGTGTGCTGGGTGTAGTCAGGTTGGGTCAGCGGTGTAGTTGTGTGCTGGGGTGTAGTCAGGTTGGGTCAGCGTGTAGTTGTGTGCTGGGGTGTAGTCAGGTTGGGTCAGCGGGTAGTTGTGTGCTGGGGTGTAGTCAGGTTGGGTCAGCGGTGTAGTTGTGTGCTGGGGTGTAGTCAGGTTGGGTCAGCGGTGTAGTTGTGTGCTGGAGTGTAGTCAGGTTGGGTCAGCGGTGTAGTTGTGTGCTGGGGTGTAGTCAGGTTGGGTCAGCGGTGTAGTTGTGTGCTGGGGTGTAGTCAGGTTGGGTCAGCGGTGTAGTTGTGTGCTGGGGTGTAGTCAGGTTGGGTCAGCGGTGTAGTTGTGTGCTGGGGTGTAGTCAGGTTGGGTCAGCGGTGTAGTTGTGTGCTGGGGTGTAGTCAGGTTGGGCAATCGGTGTAGTTGTGTGCTGGGGTGTAGTCAGGTTGGGTCAGCGGCTGTAGTTGTGTGCTGGGGTGTAGTCAGGTTGGGTCAGCGGTGTAGTTGTGTGCTGGGGTGTAGTCAGGTTGGGTCAGCGGTGTAGTTGTGTGCTGGGGTGTAGTCAGGTTGGGTCAGCGGTGTAGTTGTGTGCTGGGGTGTAGTCAGGTTGGGTCAGCGGTGTAGTTGTGTGCTGGGGTGTAGTCAGGTTGGGTCAGCGGTGTAGTTGTGTGCTGGGGTGTAGTCAGGTTGGGTCAGCGGTGTAGTTGTGTGCTGGGGTGTAGTCAGGTTGGGTCAGCGGTGTAGTTGTGTGCTGGGGTGTAGTCAGGTTGGGTCAGCGGTGTAGTTGTGTGCTGGGGTGTAGTCAGGTTGGGTCAGCGGTGTAGTTGTGTGCTGGGGTGTAGTCAGGTTGGGTCAGCGGTGTAGTTGTGTGCTGGGGTGTAGTCAGGTTGGGTCAGCGGTGTAGTTGTGTGCTGGGGTGTAGTCAGGTTGGGTCAGCGGTGTAGTTGTGTGCTGGGGTGTAGTCAGGTTGGGTCAGCGGTGTAGTTGTGTGCTGGGGTGTAGTCAGGTTGGGTCAGCGGTGTAGTTGTGTGCTGGGGTGTAGTCAGGTTGGGTCAGCGGTGTAGTTGTGTGCTGGGTGTAGTCAGGTTGGGTCAGCGGTGTAGTTGTGTGCTGGGTGTAGTCAGGTTGGGTCAGCGGTGTAGTTGTGTGCTGGAGTGTAGTCAGGTTGGCGTCAGCGGTGTAGTTGTGTGCTGGGGTGTAGTCAGGTTGGGTCAGCGGTGTAGTTGTGTGCTGGGGTGTAGTCAGGTTGGGTCAGCGGTGTAGTTGTGTGCTGGGTGTAGTCAGGTTGGGTCAGCGGTGTAGTTGTGTGCTGGGGTGTAGTCAGGTTGGGTCAGCGGTGTAGTTGTGTGCTGGGGTGTAGTCAGGTTGGGTCAGCGGTGTAGTTGTGTGCTGGGGTGTAGTCAGGTTGGGTCAGCGGTGTAGTTGTGTGCTGGGGTGTAGTCAGGTTGGGTCAGCGGTGTAGTTGTGTGCTGGGGTGTAGTCAGGTTGGGTCAGCGGTGTAGTTGTGTGCTGGGGTGTAGTCAGGTTGGGTCAGCGGTGTAGTTGTGTGCTGGGGTGTAGTCAGGTTGGGTCAGCGGTGTAGTTGTGTGCTGGGGTGTAGTCAGGTTGGGTCAGCGGTGTAGTTGTGTGCTGGGGTGTAGTCAGGTTGGGTCAGCGGTGTAGTTGTGTGCTGGGGTGTAGTCAGGTTGGGTCAGCGGTGTAGTTGTGTGCTGGGGTGTAGTCAGGTTGGGTCAGCGGTGTAGTTGTGTGCTGGGGTGTAGTCAGGTTGGGTCAGCGGTGTAGTTGTGTGCTGGGGTGTAGTCAGGTTGGGTCAGCGGTGTAGTTGTGTGCTGGGGTGTAGTCAGGTTGGGTCAGCGGTGTAGTTGTGTGCTGGGTGTAGTCAGGTTGGGTCAGCGGTGTAGTTGTGTGCTGGGGTGTAGTCAGGTTGGGTCAGCGGTGTAGTTGTGTGCTGGGGTGTAGTCAGGTTGGGTCAGCGGTGTAGTTGTGTGCTGGGGTGTAGTCAGGTTGGGTCAGCGGTGTAGTTGTGTGCTGGGGTGTAGTCAGGTTGGGTCAGCGGTGTAGTTGTGTGCTGGGGTGTAGTCAGGTTGGGTCAGCGGTGTAGTTGTGTGCTGGGGTGTAGTCAGGTTGGGTCAGCGGTGTAGTTGTGTGCTGGGGTGTAGTCAGGTTGGGTCAGCGGTGTAGTTGTGTGCTGGGGTGTAGTCAGGTTGGGTCAGCGGTGTAGTTGTGTGCTGGGGTGTAGTCAGGTTGGGTCAGCGGTGTAGTTGTGTGCTGGGGTGTAGTCAGGTTGGGTCAGCGGTGTAGTTGTGTGCTGGGGTGTAGTCAGGTTGGGTCAGCGGTGTAGTTGTGTGCTGGGTGTAGTCAGGTTGGGTCAGCGGTGTAGTTGTGTGCTGGGGTGTAGTCAGGTTGGGTCAGCGGTGTAGTTGTGTGCTGGGGTGTAGTCAGGTTGGGTCAGCGGTGTAGTTGTGTGCTGGGGTGTAGTCAGGTTGGGTCAGCGGTGTAGTTGTGTGCTGGGGTGTAGTCAGGTTGGGTCAGCGGTGTAGTTGTGTGCTGGGGTGTAGTCAGGTTGGGTCAGCGGTGTAGTTGTGTGCTGGGGTGTAGTCAGGTTGGGTCAGCGGTGTAGTTGTGTGCTGGGGTGTAGTCAGGTTGGGTCAGCGGTGTAGTTGTGTGCTGGGGTGTAGTCAGGTTGGGTCAGCGGTGTAGTTGTGTGCTGGGTGTAGTCAGGTTGGGTCAGCGGTGTAGTTGTGTGCTGGGGTGTAGTCAGGTTGGGTCAGCGGTGTAGTTGTGTGCTGGGGTGTAGTCAGGTTGGGTCAGCGGTGTAGTTGTGTGCTGGGGTGTAGTCAGGTTGGGTCAGCGGTGTAGTTGTGTGCTGGGGTGTAGTCAGGTTGGGTCAGCGGTGTAGTTGTGTGCTGGGGTGTAGTCAGGTTGGGTCAGCGGTGTAGTTGTGTGCTGGGGTGTAGTCAGGTTGGGTCAGCGGTGTAGTTGTGTGCTGGGGTGTAGTCAGGTTGGGTCAGCGGTGTAGTTGTGTGCTGGGGTGTAGTCAGGTTGGGTCAGCGGTGTAGTTGTGTGCTGGGTGTAGTCAGGTTGGGTCAGCGGTGTAGTTGTGTGCTGGGGTGTAGTCAGGTTGGGTCAGCGGTGTAGTTGTGTGCTGGGGTGTAGTCAGGTTGGGTCAGCGGTGTAGTTGTGTGCTGGGGTGTAGTCAGGTTGGGTCAGCGGTGTAGTTGTGTGCTGGGGTGTAGTCAGGTTGGGTCAGCGGTGTAGTTGTGTGCTGGGGTGTAGTCAGGTTGGGTCAGCGGTGTAGTTGTGTGCTGGGGTGTAGTCAGGTTGGGTCAGCGGTGTAGTTGTGTGCTGGGGTGTAGTCAGGTTGGGTCAGCGGTGTAGTTGTGTGCTGGGGTGTAGTCAGGTTGGGTCAGCGGTGTAGTTGTGTGCTGGGGTGTAGTCAGGTTGGGTCAGCGGTGTAGTTGTGTGCTGGGTGTAGTCAGGTTGGGTCAGCGGTGTAGTTGTGTGCTGGGGTGTAGTCAGGTTGGGTCAGCGGTGTAGTTGTGTGCTGGGGTGTAGTCAGGTTGGGTCAGCGGTGTAGTTGTGTGCTGGGTGTAGTCAGGTTGGGTCAGCGGTGTAGTTGTGTGCTGGGGTGTAGTCAGGTTGGGTCAGCGGTGTAGTTGTGTGCTGGGGTGTAGTCAGGTTGGGTCAGCGGTGTAGTTGTGTGCTGGGGTGTAGTCAGGTTGGGTCAGCGGTGTAGTTGTGTGCTGGGTGTAGTCAGGTTGGGTCAGCGGTGTAGTTGTGTGCTGGGGTGTAGTCAGGTTGGGTCAGCGGTGTAGTTGTGTGCTGGGGTGTAGTCAGGTTGGGTCAGCGGTGTAGTTGTGTGCTGGGGTGTAGTCAGGTTGGGTCAGCGGTGTAGTTGTGTGCTGGGGTGTAGTCAGGTTGGGTCAGCGGTGTAGTTGTGTGCTGGGGTGTAGTCAGGTTGGGTCAGCGGTGTAGTTGTGTGCTGGGGTGTAGTCAGGTTGGGTCAGCGGTGTAGTTGTGTGCTGGGGTGTAGTCAGGTTGGGTCAGCGGTGTAGTTGTGTGCTGGGGTGTAGTCAGGTTGGGTCAGCGGTGTAGTTGTGTGCTGGGGTGTAGTCAGGTTGGGTCAGCGGTGTAGTTGTGTGCTGGGGTGTAGTCAGGTTGGGTCAGCGGTGTAGTTGTGTGCTGGGGTGTAGTCAGGTTGGGTCAGCGGTGTAGTTGTGTGCTGGGTGTAGTCAGGTTGGGTCAGCGGTGTAGTTGTGTGCTGGGGTGTAGTCAGGTTGGGTCAGCGGTGTAGTTGTGTGCTGGGGTGTAGTCAGGTTGGGTCAGCGGTGTAGTTGTGTGCTGGGGTGTAGTCAGGTTGGGTCAGCGGTGTAGTTGTGTGCTGGGGTGTAGTCAGGTTGGGTCAGCGGTGTAGTTGTGTGCTGGGGTGTAGTCAGGTTGGGTCAGCGGTGTAGTTGTGTGCTGGGTGTAGTCAGGTTGGGTCAGCGGTGTAGTTGTGTGCTGGGGTGTAGTCAGGTTGGGTCAGCGGTGTAGTTGTGTGCTGGGGTGTAGTCAGGTTGGGTCAGCGGTGTAGTTGTGTGCTGGGGTGTAGTCAGGTTGGGTCAGCGGTGTAGTTGTGTGCTGGGGTGTAGTCAGGGTCAGCGGTGTAGTTGTGTGCTGGGGTGTAGTCAGGTTGGGTCAGCGGTGTAGTTGTGTGCTGGGGTGTAGTCAGGTTGGGTCAGCGGTGTAGTTGTGTGCTGGGGTGTAGTCAGGTTGGGTCAGCGGTGTAGTTGTGTGCTGGGGTGTAGTCAGGTTGGGTCAGCGGTGTAGTTGTGTGCTGGGTGTAGTCAGGTTGGGTCAGCGGTGTAGTTGTGTGCTGGGGTGTAGTCAGGTTGGGTCAGCGGTGTAGTTGTGTGCTGGGGTGTAGTCAGGTTGGGTCAGCGGTGTAGTTGTGTGCTGGGGTGTAGTCAGGTTGGGTCAGCGGTGTAGTTGTGTGCTGGGGTGTAGTCAGGTTGGGTCAGCGGTGTAGTTGTGTGCTGGGGTGTAGTCAGGTTGGGTCAGCGGTGTAGTTGTGTGCTGGGGTGTAGTCAGGTTGGGTCAGCGGTGTAGTTGTGTGCTGGGGTGTAGTCAGGTTGGGTCAGCGGTGTAGTTGTGTGCTGGGGTGTAGTCAGGTTGGGTCAGCGGTGTAGTTGTGTGCTGGGGTGTAGTCAGGTTGGGTCAGCGGTGTAGTTGTGTGCTGGGGTGTAGTCAGGTTGGGTCAGCGGTGTAGTTGTGTGCTGGGGTGTAGTCAGGTTGGGTCAGCGGTGTAGTTGTGTGCTGGGTGTAGTCAGGTTGGGTCAGCGGTGTAGTTGTGTGCTGGGGTGTAGTCAGGTTGGGTCAGCGGTGTAGTTGTGTGCTGGGGTGTAGTCAGGTTGGGTCAGCGGTGTAGTTGTGTGCTGGGGTGTAGTCAGGTTGGGTCAGCGGTGTAGTTGTGTGCTGGGGTGTAGTCAGGTTGGGTCAGCGGTGTAGTTGTGTGCTGGGGTGTAGTCAGGTTGGGTCAGCGGTGTAGTTGTGTGCTGGGGTGTAGTCAGGTTGGGTCAGCGGTGTAGTTGTGTGCTGGGGTGTAGTCAGGTTGGGTCAGCGGTGTAGTTGTGTGCTGGGGTGTAGTCAGGTTGGGTCAGCGGTGTAGTTGTGTGCTGGGGTGTAGTCAGGTTGGGTCAGCGGTGTAGTTGTGTGCTGGGGTGTAGTCAGGTTGGGTCAGCGGTGTAGTTGTGTGCTGGGGTGTAGTCAGGTTGGGTCAGCGGTGTAGTTGTGTGCTGGGGTGTAGTCAGGTTGGGTCAGCGGTGTAGTTGTGTGCTGGGGTGTAGTCAGGTTGGGTCAGCGGTGTAGTTGTGTGCTGGGGTGTAGTCAGGTTGGGTCAGCGGTGTAGTTGTGTGCTGGGGTGTAGTCAGGTTGGGTCAGCGGTGTAGTTGTGTGCTGGGGTGTAGTCAGGTTGGGTCAGCGGTGTAGTTGTGTGCTGGGGTGTAGTCAGGTTGGGTCAGCGGTGTAGTTGTGTGCTGGGGTGTAGTCAGGTTGGGTCAGCGGTGTAGTTGTGTGCTGGGGTGTAGTCAGGTTGGGTCAGCGGTGTAGTTGTGTGCTGGGGTGTAGTCAGGTTGGGTCAGCGGTGTAGTTGTGTGCTGGGGTGTAGTCAGGTTGGGTCAGCGGTGTAGTTGTGTGCTGGGGTGTAGTCAGGTTGGGTCAGCGGTGTAGTTGTGTGCTGGGGTGTAGTCAGGTTGGGTCAGCGGTGTAGTTGTGTGCTGGGGTGTAGTCAGGTTGGGTCAGCGGTGTAGTTGTGTGCTGGGGTGTAGTCAGGTTGGGTCAGCGGTGTAGTTGTGTGCTGGGGTGTAGTCAGGTTGGGTCAGCGGTGTAGTTGTGTGCTGGGGTGTAGTCAGGTTGGGTCAGCGGTGTAGTTGTGTGCTGGGGTGTAGTCAGGTTGGGTCAGCGGTGTAGTTGTGTGCTGGGGTGTAGTCAGGTTGGGTCAGCGGTGTAGTTGTGTGCTGGGGTGTAGTCAGGTTGGGTCAGCGGTGTAGTTGTGTGCTGGGGTGTAGTCAGGTTGGGTCAGCGGTGTAGTTGTGTGCTGGGGTGTAGTCAGGTTGGGTCAGCGGTGTAGTTGTGTGCTGGGGTGTAGTCAGGTTGGGTCAGCGGTGTAGTTGTGTGCTGGGGTGTAGTCAGGTTGGGTCAGCGGTGTAGTTGTGTGCTGGGGTGTAGTCAGGTTGGGTCAGCGGTGTAGTTGTGTGCTGGGGTGTAGTCAGGTTGGGTCAGCGGTGTAGTTGTGTGCTGGGGTGTAGTCAGGTTGGGTCAGCGGTGTAGTTGTGTGCTGGGGTGTAGTCAGGTTGGGTCAGCGGTGTAGTTGTGTGCTGGGGTGTAGTCAGGTTGGGTCAGCGGTGTAGTTGTGTGCTGGGGTGTAGTCAGGTTGGGTCAGCGGTGTAGTTGTGTGCTGGGGTGTAGTCAGGTTGGGTCAGCGGTGTAGTTGTGTGCTGGGGTGTAGTCAGGTTGGGTCAGCGGTGTAGTTGTGTGCTGGGGTGTAGTCAGGTTGGGTCAGCGGTGTAGTTGTGTGCTGGGGTGTAGTCAGGTTGGGTCAGCGGTGTAGTTGTGTGCTGGGGTGTAGTCAGGTTGGGTCAGCGGTGTAGTTGTGTGCTGGGGTGTAGTCAGGTTGGGTCAGCGGTGTAGTTGTGTGCTGGGGTGTAGTCAGGTTGGGTCAGCGGTGTAGTTGTGTGCTGGGGTGTAGTCAGGTTGGGTCAGCGGTGTAGTTGTGTGCTGGGGTGTAGTCAGGTTGGGTCAGCGGTGTAGTTGTGTGCTGGGGTGTAGTCAGGTTGGGTCAGCGGTGTAGTTGTGTGCTGGGGTGTAGTCAGGTTGGGTCAGCGGTGTAGTTGTGTGCTGGGGTGTAGTCAGGTTGGGTCAGCGGTGTAGTTGTGTGCTGGGGTGTAGTCAGGTTGGGTCAGCGGTGTAGTTGTGTGCTGGGGTGTAGTCAGGTTGGGTCAGCGGTGTAGTTGTGTGCTGGGGTGTAGTCAGGTTGGGTCAGCGGTGTAGTTGTGTGCTGGGGTGTAGTCAGGTTGGGTCAGCGGTGTAGTTGTGTGCTGGGGTGTAGTCAGGTTGGGTCAGCGGTGTAGTTGTGTGCTGGGGTGTAGTCAGGTTGGGTCAGCGGTGTAGTTGTGTGCTGGGGTGTAGTCAGGTTGGGTCAGCGGTGTAGTTGTGTGCTGGGGTGTAGTCAGGTTGGGTCAGCGGTGTAGTTGTGTGCTGGGGTGTAGTCAGGTTGGGTCAGCGGTGTAGTTGTGTGCTGGGGTGTAGTCAGGTTGGGTCAGCGGTGTAGTTGTGTGCTGGGGTGTAGTCAGGGTCAGCGGTGTAGTTGTGTGCTGGGGTGTAGTCAGGTTGGGTCAGCGGTGTAGTTGTGTGCTGGGGTGTAGTCAGGTTGGGTCAGCGGTGTAGTTGTGTGCTGGGGTGTAGTCAGGTTGGGTCAGCGGTGTAGTTGTGTGCTGGGGTGTAGTCAGGTTGGGTCAGCGGTGTAGTTGTGTGCTGGGGTGTAGTCAGGTTGGGTCAGCGGTGTAGTTGTGTGCTGGGGTGTAGTCAGGTTGGGTCAGCGGTGTAGTTGTGTGCTGGGGTGTAGTCAGGTTGGGTCAGCGGTGTAGTTGTGTGCTGGGGTGTAGTCAGGTTGGGTCAGCGGTGTAGTTGTGTGCTGGGGTGTAGTCAGGTTGGGTCAGCGGTGTAGTTGTGTGCTGGGGTGTAGTCAGGTTGGGTCAGCGGTGTAGTTGTGTGCTGGGGTGTAGTCAGGTTGGGTCAGCGGTGTAGTTGTGTGCTGGGGTGTAGTCAGGTTGGGTCAGCGGTGTAGTTGTGTGCTGGGGTGTAGTCAGGTTGGGTCAGCGGTGTAGTTGTGTGCTGGGGTGTAGTCAGGTTGGGTCAGCGGTGTAGTTGTGTGCTGGGGTGTAGTCAGGTTGGGTCAGCGGTGTAGTTGTGTGCTGGGGTGTAGTCAGGTTGGGTCAGCGGTGTAGTTGTGTGCTGGGGTGTAGTCAGGTTGGGTCAGCGGTGTAGTTGTGTGCTGGGGTGTAGTTGGGTCAGCGGTGTAGTTGTGTGCTGGGGTGTAGTCAGGTTGGGTCAGCGGTGTAGTTGTGTGCTGGGGTGTAGTCAGGTTGGGTCAGCGGTGTAGTTGTGTGCTGGGGTGTAGTCAGGTTGGGTCAGCGGTGTAGTTGTGTGCTGGGGTGTAGTCAGGTTGGGTCAGCGGTGTAGTTGTGTGCTGGGGTGTAGTCAGGTTGGGTCAGCGGTGTAGTTGTGTGCTGGGGTGTAGTCAGGTTGGGTCAGCGGTGTAGTTGTGTGCTGGGGTGTAGTCAGGTTGGGTCAGCGGTGTAGTTGTGTGCTGGGGTGTAGTCAGGTTGGGTCAGCGGTGTAGTTGTGTGCTGGGGTGTAGTCAGGTTGGGTCAGCGGTGTAGTTGTGTGCTGGGGTGTAGTCAGGTTGGGTCAGCGGTGTAGTTGTGTGCTGGGGTGTAGTCAGGTTGGGTCAGCGGTGTAGTTGTGTGCTGGGGTGTAGTCAGGTTGGGTCAGCGGTGTAGTTGTGTGCTGGGGTGTAGTCAGGTTGGGTCAGCGGTGTAGTTGTGTGCTGGGGTGTAGTCAGGTTGGGTCAGCGGTGTAGTTGTGTGCTGGGGTGTAGTCAGGTTGGGTCAGCGGTGTAGTTGTGTGCTGGGGTGTAGTCAGGTTGGGTCAGCGGTGTAGTTGTGTGCTGGGGTGTAGTCAGGTTGGGTCAGCGGTGTAGTTGTGTGCTGGGGTGTAGTCAGGTTGGGTCAGCGGTGTAGTTGTGTGCTGGGGTGTAGTCAGGTTGGGTCAGCGGTGTAGTTGTGTGCTGGGGTGTAGTCAGGTTGGGTCAGCGGTGTAGTTGTGTGCTGGGGTGTAGTCAGGTTGGGTCAGCGGTGTAGTTGTGTGCTGGGGTGTAGTCAGGTTGGGTCAGCGGTGTAGTTGTGTGCTGGGGTGTAGTCAGGTTGGGTCAGCGGTGTAGTTGTGTGCTGGGGTGTAGTCAGGTTGGGTCAGCGGTGTAGTTGTGTGCTGGGGTGTAGTCAGGTTGGGTCAGCGGTGTAGTTGTGTGCTGGGGTGTAGTCAGGTTGGGTCAGCGGTGTAGTTGTGTGCTGGGGTGTAGTCAGGTTGGGTCAGCGGTGTAGTTGTGTGCTGGGGTGTAGTCAGGTTGGGTCAGCGGTGTAGTTGTGTGCTGGGGTGTAGTCAGGTTGGGTCAGCGGTGTAGTTGTGTGCTGGGGTGTAGTCAGGTTGGGTCAGCGGTGTAGTTGTGTGCTGGGGTGTAGTCAGGTTGGGTCAGCGGTGTAGTTGTGTGCTGGGGTGTAGTCAGGTTGGGTCAGCGGTGTAGTTGTGTGCTGGGGTGTAGTCAGGTTGGGTCAGCGGTGTAGTTGTGTGCTGGGGTGTAGTCAGGTTGGGTCAGCGGTGTAGTTGTGTGCTGGGGTGTAGTCAGGTTGGGTCAGCGGTGTAGTTGTGTGCTGGGGTGTAGTCAGGTTGGGTCAGCGGTGTAGTTGTGTGCTGGGGTGTAGTCAGGTTGGGTCAGCGGTGTAGTTGTGTGCTGGGGTGTAGTCAGGTTGGGTCAGCGGTGTAGTTGTGTGCTGGGGTGTAGTCAGGTTGGGTCAGCGGTGTAGTTGTGTGCTGGGGTGTAGTCAGGTTGGGTCAGCGGTGTAGTTGTGTGCTGGGGTGTAGTCAGGTTGGGTCAGCGGTGTAGTTGTGTGCTGGGGTGTAGTCAGGTTGGGTCAGCGGTGTAGTTGTGTGCTGGGGTGTAGTCAGGTTGGGTCAGCGGTGTAGTTGTGTGCTGGGGTGTAGTCAGGTTGGGTCAGCGGTGTAGTTGTGTGCTGGGGTGTAGTCAGGTTGGGTCAGCGGTGTAGTTGTGTGCTGGGGTGTAGTCAGGTTGGGTCAGCGGTGTAGTTGTGTGCTGGGGTGTAGTCAGGTTGGGTCAGCGGTGTAGTTGTGTGCTGGGGTGTAGTCAGGTTGGGTCAGCGGTGTAGTTGTGTGCTGGGGTGTAGTCAGGTTGGGTCAGCGGTGTAGTTGTGTGCTGGGGTGTAGTCAGGTTGGGTCAGCGGTGTAGTTGTGTGCTGGGGTGTAGTCAGGTTGGGTCAGCGGTGTAGTTGTGTGCTGGGGTGTAGTCAGGTTGGGTCAGCGGTGTAGTTGTGTGCTGGGGTGTAGTCAGGTTGGGTCAGCGGTGTAGTTGTGTGCTGGGGTGTAGTCAGGTTGGGTCAGCGGTGTAGTTGTGTGCTGGGGTGTAGTCAGGTTGGGTCAGCGGTGTAGTTGTGTGCTGGGGTGTAGTCAGGTTGGGTCAGCGGTGTAGTTGTGTGCTGGGGTGTAGTCAGGTTGGGTCAGCGGTGTAGTTGTGTGCTGGGGTGTAGTCAGGTTGGGTCAGCGGTGTAGTTGTGTGCTGGGGTGTAGTCAGGTTGGGTCAGCGGTGTAGTTGTGTGCTGGGGTGTAGTCAGGTTGGGTCAGCGGTGTAGTTGTGTGCTGGGGTGTAGTCAGGTTGGGTCAGCGGTGTAGTTGTGTGCTGGGGTGTAGTCAGGTTGGGTCAGCGGTGTAGTTGTGTGCTGGGGTGTAGTCAGGTTGGGTCAGCGGTGTAGTTGTGTGCTGGGGTGTAGTCAGGTTGGGTCAGCGGTGTAGTTGTGTGCTGGGGTGTAGTCAGGTTGGGTCAGCGGTGTAGTTGTGTGCTGGGGTGTAGTCAGGTTGGGTCAGCGGTGTAGTTGTGTGCTGGGGTGTAGTCAGGTTGGGTCAGCGGTGTAGTTGTGTGCTGGGGTGTAGTCAGGTTGGGTCAGCGGTGTAGTTGTGTGCTGGGGTGTAGTCAGGTTGGGTCAGCGGTGTAGTTGTGTGCTGGGGTGTAGTCAGGTTGGGTCAGCGGTGTAGTTGTGTGCTGGGGTGTAGTCAGGTTGGGTCAGCGGTGTAGTTGTGTGCTGGGGTGTAGTCAGGTTGGGTCAGCGGTGTAGTTGTGTGCTGGGGTGTAGTCAGGTTGGGTCAGCGGTGTAGTTGTGTGCTGGGTGTAGTCAGGTTGGGTCAGCGGTGTAGTTGTGTGCTGGGGTGTAGTCAGGTTGGGTCAGCGGTGTAGTTGTGTGCTGGGGTGTAGTCAGGTTGGGTCAGCGGTGTAGTTGTGTGCTGGGGTGTAGTCAGGTTGGGTCAGCGGTGTAGTTGTGTGCTGGGGTGTAGTCAGGTTGGGTCAGCGGTGTAGTTGTGTGCTGGGGTGTAGTCAGGTTGGGTCAGCGGTGTAGTTGTGTGCTGGGGTGTAGTCAGGTTGGGTCAGCGGTGTAGTTGTGTGCTGGGGTGTAGTCAGGTTGGGTCAGCGGTGTAGTTGTGTGCTGGGGTGTAGTCAGGTTGGGTCAGCGGTGTAGTTGTGTGCTGGGGTGTAGTCAGGTTGGGTCAGCGGTGTAGTTGTGTGCTGGGGTGTAGTCAGGTTGGGTCAGCGGTGTAGTTGTGTGCTGGGGTGTAGTCAGGTTGGGTCAGCGGTGTAGTTGTGTGCTGGGGTGTAGTCAGGTTGGGTCAGCGGTGTAGTTGTGTGCTGGGGTGTAGTCAGGTTGGGTCAGCGGTGTAGTTGTGTGCTGGGGTGTAGTCAGGTTGGGTCAGCGGTGTAGTTGTGTGCTGGGGTGTAGTCAGGTTGGGTCAGCGGTGTAGTTGTGTGCTGGGGTGTAGTCAGGTTGGGTCAGCGGTGTAGTTGTGTGCTGGGGTGTAGTCAGGTTGGGTCAGCGGTGTAGTTGTGTGCTGGGGTGTAGTCAGGTTGGGTCAGCGGTGTAGTTGTGTGCTGGGGTGTAGTCAGGTTGGGTCAGCGGTGTAGTTGTGTGCTGGGGTGTAGTCAGGTTGGGTCAGCGGTGTAGTTGTGTGCTGGGGTGTAGTCAGGTTGGGTCAGCGGTGTAGTTGTGTGCTGGGGTGTAGTCAGGTTGGGTCAGCGGTGTAGTTGTGTGCTGGGGTGTAGTCAGGTTGGGTCAGCGGTGTAGTTGTGTGCTGGGGTGTAGTCAGGTTGGGTCAGCGGTGTAGTTGTGTGCTGGGGTGTCAGGTTGGGTCAGCGGTGTAGTTGTGTGCTGGGGTGTAGTCAGGTTGGGTCAGCGGTGTAGTTGTGTGCTGGGGTGTAGTCAGGTTGGGTCAGCGGTGTAGTTGTGTGCTGGGGTGTAGTCAGGTTGGGTCAGCGGTGTAGTTGTGTGCTGGGGTGTAGTCAGGTTGGGTCAGCGGTGTAGTTGTGTGCTGGGGTGTAGTCAGGTTGGGTCAGCGGTGTAGTTGTGTGCTGGGGTGTAGTCAGGTTGGGTCAGCGGTGTAGTTGTGTGCTGGGGTGTAGTCAGGTTGGGTCAGCGGTGTAGTTGTGTGCTGGGGTGTAGTCAGGTTGGGTCAGCGGTGTAGTTGTGTGCTGGGGTGTAGTCAGGTTGGGTCAGCGGTGTAGTTGTGTGCTGGGGTGTAGTCAGGTTGGGTCAGCGGTGTAGTTGTGTGCTGGGGTGTAGTCAGGTTGGGTCAGCGGTGTAGTTGTGTGCTGGGGTGTAGTCAGGTTGGGTCAGCGGTGTAGTTGTGTGCTGGGGTGTAGTCAGGTTGGGTCAGCGGTGTAGTTGTGTGCTGGGGTGTAGTCAGGTTGGGTCAGCGGTGTAGTTGTGTGCTGGGGTGTAGTCAGGTTGGGTCAGCGGTGTAGTTGTGTGCTGGGGTGTAGTCAGGTTGGGTCAGCGGTGTAGTTGTGTGCTGGGGTGTAGTCAGGTTGGGTCAGCGGTGTAGTTGTGTGCTGGGGTGTAGTCAGGTTGGGTCAGCGGTGTAGTTGTGTGCTGGGGTGTAGTCAGGTTGGGTCAGCGGTGTAGTTGTGTGCTGGGGTGTAGTCAGGTTGGGTCAGCGGTGTAGTTGTGTGCTGGGGTGTAGTCAGGTTGGGTCAGCGGTGTAGTTGTGTGCTGGGGTGTAGTCAGGTTGGGTCAGCGGTGTAGTTGTGTGCTGGGGTGTAGTCAGGTTGGGTCAGCGGTGTAGTTGTGTGCTGGGGTGTAGTCAGGTTGGGTCAGCGGTGTAGTTGTGTGCTGGGGTGTAGTCAGGTTGGGTCAGCGGTGTAGTTGTGTGCTGGGGTGTAGTCAGGTTGGGTCAGCGGTGTAGTTGTGTGCTGGGGTGTAGTCAGGTTGGGTCAGCGGTGTAGTTGTGTGCTGGGGTGTAGTCAGGTTGGGTCAGCGGTGTAGTTGTGTGCTGGGGTGTAGTCAGGTTGGGTCAGCGGTGTAGTTGTGTGCTGGGGTGTAGTCAGGTTGGGTCAGCGGTGTAGTTGTGTGCTGGGGTGTAGTCAGGTTGGGTCAGCGGTGTAGTTGTGTGCTGGGGTGTAGTCAGGTTGGGTCAGCGGTGTAGTTGTGTGCTGGGGTGTAGTCAGGTTGGGTCAGCGGTGTAGTTGTGTGCTGGGGTGTAGTCAGGTTGGGTCAGCGGTGTAGTTGTGTGCTGGGGTGTAGTCAGGTTGGGTCAGCGGTGTAGTTGTGTGCTGGGGTGTAGTCAGGTTGGGTCAGCGGTGTAGTTGTGTGCTGGGGTGTAGTCAGGTTGGGTCAGCGGTGTAGTTGTGTGCTGGGGTGTAGTCAGGTTGGGTCAGCGGTGTAGTTGTGTGCTGGGGTGTAGTCAGGTTGGGTCAGCGGTGTAGTTGTGTGCTGGGGTGTAGTCAGGTTGGGTCAGCGGTGTAGTTGTGTGCTGGGGTGTAGTCAGGTTGGGTCAGCGGTGTAGTTGTGTGCTGGGGTGTAGTCAGGTTGGGTCAGCGGTGTAGTTGTGTGCTGGGGTGTAGTCAGGTTGGGTCAGCGGTGTAGTTGTGTGCTGGGGTGTAGTCAGGTTGGGTCAGCGGTGTAGTTGTGTGCTGGGGTGTAGTCAGGTTGGGTCAGCGGTGTAGTTGTGTGCTGGGGTGTAGTCAGGTTGGGTCAGCGGTGTAGTTGTGTGCTGGGGTGTAGTCAGGTTGGGTCAGCGGTGTAGTTGTGTGCTGGGGTGTAGTCAGGTTGGGTCAGCGGTGTAGTTGTGTGCTGGGGTGTAGTCAGGTTGGGTCAGCGGTGTAGTTGTGTGCTGGGGTGTAGTCAGGTTGGGTCAGCGGTGTAGTTGTGTGCTGGGGTGTAGTCAGGTTGGGTCAGCGGTGTAGTTGTGTGCTGGGGTGTAGTCAGGTTGGGTCAGCGGTGTAGTTGTGTGCTGGGGTGTAGTCAGGTTGGGTCAGCGGTGTAGTTGTGTGCTGGGGTGTAGTCAGGTTGGGTCAGCGGTGTAGTTGTGTGCTGGGGTGTAGTCAGGTTGGGTCAGCGGTGTAGTTGTGTGCTGGGGTGTAGTCAGGTTGGGTCAGCGGTGTAGTTGTGTGCTGGGGTGTAGTCAGGTTGGGTCAGCGGTGTAGTTGTGTGCTGGGGTGTAGTCAGGTTGGGTCAGCGGTGTAGTTGTGTGCTGGGGTGTAGTCAGGTTGGGTCAGCGGTGTAGTTGTGTGCTGGGGTGTAGTCAGGTTGGGTCAGCGGTGTAGTTGTGTGCTGGGGTGTAGTCAGGTTGGGTCAGCGGTGTAGTTGTGTGCTGGGGTGTAGTCAGGTTGGGTCAGCGGTGTAGTTGTGTGCTGGGGTGTAGTCAGGTTGGGTCAGCGGTGTAGTTGTGTGCTGGGGTGTAGTCAGGTTGGGTCAGCGGTGTAGTTGTGTGCTGGGGTGTAGTCAGGTTGGGTCAGCGGTGTAGTTGTGTGCTGGGGTGTAGTCAGGTTGGGTCAGCGGTGTAGTTGTGTGCTGGGGTGTAGTCAGGTTGGGTCAGCGGTGTAGTTGTGTGCTGGGGTGTAGTCAGGTTGGGTCAGCGGTGTAGTTGTGTGCTGGGGTGTAGTCAGGTTGGGTCAGCGGTGTAGTTGTGTGCTGGGGTGTAGTCAGGTTGGGTCAGCGGTGTAGTTGTGTGCTGGGGTGTAGTCAGGTTGGGTCAGCGGTGTAGTTGTGTGCTGGGGTGTAGTCAGGTTGGGTCAGCGGTGTAGTTGTGTGCTGGGGTGTAGTCAGGTTGGGTCAGCGGTGTAGTTGTGTGCTGGGGTGTAGTCAGGTTGGGTCAGCGGTGTAGTTGTGTGCTGGGTGTAGTCAGGTTGGGTCAGCGGTGTAGTTGTGTGCTGGGGTGTAGTCAGGTTGGGTCAGCGGTGTAGTTGTGTGCTGGGGTGTAGTCAGGTTGGGTCAGCGGTGTAGTTGTGTGCTGGGGTGTAGTCAGGTTGGGTCAGCGGTGTAGTTGTGTGCTGGGGTGTAGTCAGGTTGGGTCAGCGGTGTAGTTGTGTGCTGGGGTGTAGTCAGGTTGGGTCAGCGGTGTAGTTGTGTGCTGGGGTGTAGTCAGGTTGGGTCAGCGGTGTAGTTGTGTGCTGGGGTGTAGTCAGGTTGGGTCAGCGGTGTAGTTGTGTGCTGGGGTGTAGTCAGGTTGGGTCAGCGGTGTAGTTGTGTGCTGGGGTGTAGTCAGGTTGGGTCAGCGGTGTAGTTGTGTGCTGGGGTGTAGTCAGGTTGGGTCAGCGGTGTAGTTGTGTGCTGGGGTGTAGTCAGGTTGGGTCAGCGGTGTAGTTGTGTGCTGGGGTGTAGTCAGGTTGGGTCAGCGGTGTAGTTGTGTGCTGGGGTGTAGTCAGGTTGGGTCAGCGGTGTAGTTGTGTGCTGGGGTGTAGTCAGGTTGGGTCAGCGGTGTAGTTGTGTGCTGGGGTGTAGTCAGGTTGGGTCAGCGGTGTAGTTGTGTGCTGGGGTGTAGTCAGGTTGGGTCAGCGGTGTAGTTGTGTGCTGGGGTGTAGTCAGGTTGGGTCAGCGGTGTAGTTGTGTGCTGGGGTGTAGTCAGGTTGGGTCAGCGGTGTAGTTGTGTGCTGGGGTGTAGTCAGGTTGGGTCAGCGGTGTAGTTGTGTGCTGGGGTGTAGTCAGGTTGGGTCAGCGGTGTAGTTGTGTGCTGGGGTGTAGTCAGGTTGGGTCAGCGGTGTAGTTGTGTGCTGGGGTGTAGTCAGGTTGGGTCAGCGGTGTAGTTGTGTGCTGGGGTGTAGTCAGGTTGGGTCAGCGGTGTAGTTGTGTGCTGGGGTGTAGTCAGGTTGGGTCAGCGGTGTAGTTGTGTGCTGGGGTGTAGTCAGGTTGGGTCAGCGGTGTAGTTGTGTGCTGGGGTGTAGTCAGGTTGGGTCAGCGGTGTAGTTGTGTGCTGGGGTGTAGTCAGGTTGGGTCAGCGGTGTAGTTGTGTGCTGGGGTGTAGTCAGGTTGGGTCAGCGGTGTAGTTGTGTGCTGGGGTGTAGTCAGGTTGGGTCAGCGGTGTAGTTGTGTGCTGGGGTGTAGTCAGGTTGGGTCAGCGGTGTAGTTGTGTGCTGGGGTGTAGTCAGGTTGGGTCAGCGGTGTAGTTGTGTGCTGGGGTGTAGTCAGGTTGGGTCAGCGGTGTAGTTGTGTGCTGGGGTGTAGTCAGGTTGGGTCAGCGGTGTAGTTGTGTGCTGGGGTGTAGTCAGGTTGGGTCAGCGGTGTAGTTGTGTGCTGGGGTGTAGTCAGGTTGGGTCAGCGGTGTAGTTGTGTGCTGGGGTGTAGTCAGGTTGGGTCAGCGGTGTAGTTGTGTGCTGGGGTGTAGTCAGGTTGGGTCAGCGGTGTAGTTGTGTGCTGGGGTGTAGTCAGGTTGGGTCAGCGGTGTAGTTGTGTGCTGGGGTGTAGTCAGGTTGGGTCAGCGGTGTAGTTGTGTGCTGGGGTGTAGTCAGGTTGGGTCAGCGGTGTAGTTGTGTGCTGGGGTGTAGTCAGGTTGGGTCAGCGGTGTAGTTGTGTGCTGGGGTGTAGTCAGGTTGGGTCAGCGGTGTAGTTGTGTGCTGGGGTGTAGTCAGGTTGGGTCAGCGGTGTAGTTGTGTGCTGGGGTGTAGTCAGGTTGGGTCAGCGGTGTAGTTGTGTGCTGGGGTGTAGTCAGGTTGGGTCAGCGGTGTAGTTGTGTGCTGGGGTGTAGTCAGGTTGGGTCAGCGGTGTAGTTGTGTGCTGGGGTGTAGTCAGGTTGGGTCAGCGGTGTAGTTGTGTGCTGGGGTGTAGTCAGGTTGGGTCAGCGGTGTAGTTGTGTGCTGGGGTGTAGTCAGGTTGGGTCAGCGGTGTAGTTGTGTGCTGGGGTGTAGTCAGGTTGGGTCAGCGGTGTAGTTGTGTGCTGGGGTGTAGTCAGGTTGGGTCAGCGGTGTAGTTGTGTGCTGGGGTGTAGTCAGGTTGGGTCAGCGGTGTAGTTGTGTGCTGGGGTGTAGTCAGGTTGGGTCAGCGGTGTAGTTGTGTGCTGGGGTGTAGTCAGGTTGGGTCAGCGGTGTAGTTGTGTGCTGGGGTGTAGTCAGGTTGGGTCAGCGGTGTAGTTGTGTGCTGGGGTGTAGTCAGGTTGGGTCAGCGGTGTAGTTGTGTGCTGGGGTGTAGTCAGGTTGGGTCAGCGGTGTAGTTGTGTGCTGGGGTGTAGTCAGGTTGGGTCAGCGGTGTAGTTGTGTGCTGGGGTGTAGTCAGGTTGGGTCAGCGGTGTAGTTGTGTGCTGGGGTGTAGTCAGGTTGGGTCAGCGGTGTAGTTGTGTGCTGGGGTGTAGTCAGGTTGGGTCAGCGGTGTAGTTGTG
Organism: Carcharodon carcharias; assembly: GCF_017639515.1. NCBI lineage: Eukaryota > Metazoa > Chordata > Chondrichthyes > Lamniformes > Lamnidae > Carcharodon > Carcharodon carcharias. Next base: position 205,281,744 of record NC_054467.1, read on the forward strand.
TGCTGGGGTGTAGTCAGGTTGGGTCAGCGGTGTAGTTGTGTGCTGGGGTGTAGTCAGGTTGGGTCAGCGGTGTAGTTGTGTGCTGGGGTGTAGTCAGGTTGGGTCAGCGGTGTAGTTGTGTGCTGGGGTGTAGTCAGGTTGGGTCAGCGGTGTAGTTGTGTGCTGGGGTGTAGTCAGGTTGGGTCAGCGGTGTAGTTGTGTGCTGGGGTGTAGTCAGGTTGGGTCAGCGGTGTAGTTGTGTGCTGGGGTGTAGTCAGGTTGGGTCAGCGGTGTAGTTGTGTGCTGGGTGTAGTCAGGTTGGGTCAGCGGTGTAGTTGTGTGCTGGGGTGTAGTCAGGTTGGGTCAGCGGTGTAGTTGTGTGCTGGGGTGTAGTCAGGTTGGGTCAGCGGTGTAGTTGTGTGCTGGGGTGTAGTCAGGTTGGGTCAGCGGTGTAGTTGTGTGCTGGGGTGTAGTCAGGTTGGGTCAGCGGTGTAGTTGTGTGCTGGGGTGTAGTCAGGTTGGGTCAGCGGTGTAGTTGTGTGCTGGGGTGTAGTCAGGTTGGGTCAGCGGTGTAGTTGTGTGCTGGGGTGTAGTCAGGTTGGGTCAGCGGTGTAGTTGTGTGCTGGGGTGTAGTCAGGTTGGGTCAGCGGTGTAGTTGTGTGCTGGGGTGTAGTCAGGTTGGGTCAGCGGTGTAGTTGTGTGCTGGGGTGTAGTCAGGTTGGGTCAGCGGTGTAGTTGTGTGCTGGGGTGTAGTCAGGTTGGGTCAGCGGTGTAGTTGTGTGCTGGGGTGTAGTCAGGTTGGGTCAGCGGTGTAGTTGTGTGCTGGGGTGTAGTCAGGTTGGGTCAGCGGTGTAGTTGTGTGCTGGGGTGTAGTCAGGTTGGGTCAGCGGTGTAGTTGTGTGCTGGGGTGTAGTCAGGTTGGGTCAGCGGTGTAGTTGTGTGCTGGGGTGTAGTCAGGTTGGGTCAGCGGTGTAGTTGTGTGCTGGGGTGTAGTCAGGTTGGGTCAGCGGTGTAGTTGTGTGCTGGGGTGTAGTCAGGTTGGGTCAGCGGTGTAGTTGTGTGCTGGGGTGTAGTCAGGTTGGGTCAGCGGTGTAGTTGTGTGCTGGGGTGTAGTCAGGTTGGGTCAGCGGTGTAGTTGTGTGCTGGGGTGTAGTCAGGTTGGGTCAGCGGTGTAGTTGTGTGCTGGGGTGTAGTCAGGTTGGGTCAGCGGTGTAGTTGTGTGCTGGGGTGTAGTCAGGTTGGGTCAGCGGTGTAGTTGTGTGCTGGGGTGTAGTCAGGTTGGGTCAGCGGTGTAGTTGTGTGCTGGGGTGTAGTCAGGTTGGGTCAGCGGTGTAGTTGTGTGCTGGGGTGTAGTCAGGTTGGGTCAGCGGTGTAGTTGTGTGCTGGGGTGTAGTCAGGTTGGGTCAGCGGTGTAGTTGTGTGCTGGGGTGTAGTCAGGTTGGGTCAGCGGTGTAGTTGTGTGCTGGGGTGTAGTCAGGTTGGGTCAGCGGTGTAGTTGTGTGCTGGGGTGTAGTCAGGTTGGGTCAGCGGTGTAGTTGTGTGCTGGGGTGTAGTCAGGTTGGGTCAGCGGTGTAGTTGTGTGCTGGGGTGTAGTCAGGTTGGGTCAGCGGTGTAGTTGTGTGCTGGGGTGTAGTCAGGTTGGGTCAGCGGTGTAGTTGTGTGCTGGGGTGTAGTCAGGTTGGGTCAGCGGTGTAGTTGTGTGCTGGGGTGTAGTCAGGTTGGGTCAGCGGTGTAGTTGTGTGCTGGGGTGTAGTCAGGTTGGGTCAGCGGTGTAGTTGTGTGCTGGGGTGTAGTCAGGTTGGGTCAGCGGTGTAGTTGTGTGCTGGGGTGTAGTCAGGTTGGGTCAGCGGTGTAGTTGTGTGCTGGGGTGTAGTCAGGTTGGGTCAGCGGTGTAGTTGTGTGCTGGGGTGTAGTCAGGTTGGGTCAGCGGTGTAGTTGTGTGCTGGGTGTAGTCAGGTTGGGTCAGCGGTGTAGTTGTGTGCTGGGGTGTAGTCAGGTTGGGTCAGCGGTGTAGTTGTGTGCTGGGGTGTAGTCAGGTTGGGTCAGCGGTGTAGTTGTGTGCTGGGGTGTAGTCAGGTTGGGTCAGCGGTGTAGTTGTGTGCTGGGGTGTAGTCAGGTTGGGTCAGCGGTGTAGTTGTGTGCTGGGGTGTAGTCAGGTTGGGTCAGCGGTGTAGTTGTGTGCTGGGGTGTAGTCAGGTTGGGTCAGCGGTGTAGTTGTGTGCTGGGGTGTAGTCAGGTTGGGTCAGCGGTGTAGTTGTGTGCTGGGGTGTAGTCAGGTTGGGTCAGCGGTGTAGTTGTGTGCTGGGGTGTAGTCAGGTTGGGTCAGCGGTGTAGTTGTGTGCTGGGGTGTAGTCAGGTTGGGTCAGCGGTGTAGTTGTGTGCTGGGGTGTAGTCAGGTTGGGTCAGCGGTGTAGTTGTGTGCTGGGGTGTAGTCAGGTTGGGTCAGCGGTGTAGTTGTGTGCTGGGGTGTAGTCAGGTTGGGTCAGCGGTGTAGTTGTGTGCTGGGGTGTAGTCAGGTTGGGTCAGCGGTGTAGTTGTGTGCTGGGGTGTAGTCAGGTTGGGTCAGCGGTGTAGTTGTGTGCTGGGGTGTAGTCAGGTTGGGTCAGCGGTGTAGTTGTGTGCTGGGGTGTAGTCAGGTTGGGTCAGCGGTGTAGTTGTGTGCTGGGGTGTAGTCAGGTTGGGTCAGCGGTGTAGTTGTGTGCTGGGGTGTAGTCAGGTTGGGTCAGCGGTGTAGTTGTGTGCTGGGGTGTAGTCAGGTTGGGTCAGCGGTGTAGTTGTGTGCTGGGGTGTAGTCAGGTTGGGTCAGCGGTGTAGTTGTGTGCTGGGGTGTAGTCAGGTTGGGTCAGCGGTGTAGTTGTGTGCTGGGGTGTAGTCAGGTTGGGTCAGCGGTGTAGTTGTGTGCTGGGGTGTAGTCAGGTTGGGTCAGCGGTGTAGTTGTGTGCTGGGGTGTAGTCAGGTTGGGTCAGCGGTGTAGTTGTGTGCTGGGGTGTAGTCAGGTTGGGTCAGCGGTGTAGTTGTGTGCTGGGGTGTAGTCAGGTTGGGTCAGCGGTGTAGTTGTGTGCTGGGGTGTAGTCAGGTTGGGTCAGCGGTGTAGTTGTGTGCTGGGGTGTAGTCAGGTTGGGTCAGCGGTGTAGTTGTGTGCTGGGGTGTAGTCAGGTTGGGTCAGCGGTGTAGTTGTGTGCTGGGGTGTAGTCAGGTTGGGTCAGCGGTGTAGTTGTGTGCTGGGGTGTAGTCAGGTTGGGTCAGCGGTGTAGTTGTGTGCTGGGGTGTAGTCAGGTTGGGTCAGCGGTGTAGTTGTGTGCTGGGGTGTAGTCAGGTTGGGTCAGCGGTGTAGTTGTGTGCTGGGGTGTAGTCAGGTTGGGTCAGCGGTGTAGTTGTGTGCTGGGGTGTAGTCAGGTTGGGTCAGCGGTGTAGTTGTGTGCTGGGGTGTAGTCAGGTTGGGTCAGCGGTGTAGTTGTGTGCTGGGGTGTAGTCAGGTTGGGTCAGCGGTGTAGTTGTGTGCTGGGGTGTAGTCAGGTTGGGTCAGCGGTGTAGTTGTGTGCTGGGGTGTAGTCAGGTTGGGTCAGCGGTGTAGTTGTGTGCTGGGGTGTAGTCAGGTTGGGTCAGCGGTGTAGTTGTGTGCTGGGGTGTAGTCAGGTTGGGTCAGCGGTGTAGTTGTGTGCTGGGGTGTAGTCAGGTTGGGTCAGCGGTGTAGTTGTGTGCTGGGGTGTAGTCAGGTTGGGTCAGCGGTGTAGTTGTGTGCTGGGGTGTAGTCAGGTTGGGTCAGCGGTGTAGTTGTGTGCTGGGGTGTAGTCAGGTTGGGTCAGCGGTGTAGTTGTGTGCTGGGGTGTAGTCAGGTTGGGTCAGCGGTGTAGTTGTGTGCTGGGGTGTAGTCAGGTTGGGTCAGCGGTGTAGTTGTGTGCTGGGGTGTAGTCAGGTTGGGTCAGCGGTGTAGTTGTGTGCTGGGTGTAGTCAGGTTGGGTCAGCGGTGTAGTTGTGTGCTGGGGTGTAGTCAGGTTGGGTCAGCGGTGTAGTTGTGTGCTGGGGTGTAGTCAGGTTGGGTCAGCGGTGTAGTTGTGTGCTGGGGTGTAGTCAGGTTGGGTCAGCGGTGTAGTTGTGTGCTGGGGTGTAGTCAGGTTGGGTCAGCGGTGTAGTTGTGTGCTGGGGTGTAGTCAGGTTGGGTCAGCGGTGTAGTTGTGTGCTGGGGTGTAGTCAGGTTGGGTCAGCGGTGTAGTTGTGTGCTGGGGTGTAGTCAGGTTGGGTCAGCGGTGTAGTTGTGTGCTGGGGTGTAGTCAGGTTGGGTCAGCGGTGTAGTTGTGTGCTGGGGTGTAGTCAGGTTGGGTCAGCGGTGTAGTTGTGTGCTGGGGTGTAGTCAGGTTGGGTCAGCGGTGTAGTTGTGTGCTGGGGTGTAGTCAGGTTGGGTCAGCGGTGTAGTTGTGTGCTGGGGTGTAGTCAGGTTGGGTCAGCGGTGTAGTTGTGTGCTGGGGTGTAGTCAGGTTGGGTCAGCGGTGTAGTTGTGTGCTGGGGTGTAGTCAGGTTGGGTCAGCGGTGTAGTTGTGTGCTGGGGTGTAGTCAGGTTGGGTCAGCGGTGTAGTTGTGTGCTGGGGTGTAGTCAGGTTGGGTCAGCGGTGTAGTTGTGTGCTGGGGTGTAGTCAGGTTGGGTCAGCGGTGTAGTTGTGTGCTGGGGTGTAGTCAGGTTGGGTCAGCGGTGTAGTTGTGTGCTGGGGTGTAGTCAGGTTGGGTCAGCGGTGTAGTTGTGTGCTGGGGTGTAGTCAGGTTGGGTCAGCGGTGTAGTTGTGTGCTGGGGTGTAGTCAGGTTGGGTCAGCGGTGTAGTTGTGTGCTGCTGGGTGTAGTCAGGTTGGGTCAGCGGTGTAGTTGTGTGCTGGGGTGTAGTCAGGTTGGGTCAGCGGTGTAGTTGTGTGCTGGGGTGTAGTCAGGTTGGGTCAGCGGTGTAGTTGTGTGCTGGGGTGTAGTCAGGTTGGGTCAGCGGTGTAGTTGTGTGCTGGGGTGTAGTCAGGTTGGGTCAGCGGTGTAGTTGTGTGCTGGGGTGTAGTCAGGTTGGGTCAGCGGTGTAGTTGTGTGCTGGGGTGTAGTCAGGTTGGGTCAGCGGTGTAGTTGTGTGCTGGGGTGTAGTCAGGTTGGGTCAGCGGTGTAGTTGTGTGCTGGGGTGTAGTCAGGTTGGGTCAGCGGTGTAGTTGTGTGCTGGGGTGTAGTCAGGTTGGGTCAGCGGTGTAGTTGTGTGCTGGGGTGTAGTCAGGTTGGGTCAGCGGTGTAGTTGTGTGCTGGGGTGTAGTCAGGTTGGGTCAGCGGTGTAGTTGTGTGCTGGGGTGTAGTCAGGTTGGGTCAGCGGTGTAGTTGTGTGCTGGGGTGTAGTCAGGTTGGGTCAGCGGTGTAGTTGTGTGCTGGGGTGTAGTCAGGTTGGGTCAGCGGTGTAGTTGTGTGCTGGGGTGTAGTCAGGTTGGGTCAGCGGTGTAGTTGTGTGCTGGGGTGTAGTCAGGTTGGGTCAGCGGTGTAGTTGTGTGCTGGGGTGTAGTCAGGTTGGGTCAGCGGTGTAGTTGTGTGCTGGGGTGTAGTCAGGTTGGGTCAGCGGTGTAGTTGTGTGCTGGGGTGTAGTCAGGTTGGGTCAGCGGTGTAGTTGTGTGCTGGGGTGTAGTCAGGTTGGGTCAGCGGTGTAGTTGTGTGCTGGGGTGTAGTCAGGTTGGGTCAGCGGTGTAGTTGTGTGCTGGGGTGTAGTCAGGTTGGGTCAGCGGTGTAGTTGTGTGCTGGGGTGTAGTCAGGTTGGTCAGCGTGTAGTTGTGTGCTGGGTGTAGTCAGGTTGGGTCAGCGGTGTAGTTTGTGCTGGGTGTAGTCAGGTTGGGTCAGCGTGTAGTTTGTGCTGGTGTGTAGTCAGGTTGGGTCAGCGGTGTAGTTGTGTGCTGGGGTGTAGTCAGGTTGGGTCAGCGGTGTAGTTGTGTGCTGGGTGTAGTCAGGTTGGGTCAGCGGTGTAGTTGTGTGCTGGGTGTAGTCAGGTTGGGTCAGCGGTGTAGTTGTGTGCCTGGGTGTAGTCAGGTTGGTCAGCGGTGTAGTTGTGTGCTGGGAGTGTAGTCAGGTTGGGTCAGCGGTGTAGTTGTGTGCTGGGGTGTAGTCAGGTTGGGTCAGCGGTGTAGTTGTGTGCTGGGTGTAGTCAGGTTGGGTCAGCGGTGTAGTTGTGTGCTGGGGTGTAGTCAGGTTGGGTCAGCGGTGTAGTTGTGTGCTGGGGTGTAGTCAGGTTGGGTCAGCGGTGTAGTTGTGTGCTGGGGTGTAGTCAGGTTGGGTCAGCGGTGTAGTTGTGTGCTGGGTGTAGTCAGGTTGGGTCAGCGGTGTAGTTGTGTGCTGGGTGTAGTCAGGTTGGGTCAGCGGTGTAGTTGTGTGCTGGGGTGTAGTCAGGTTGGGTCAGCGGTGTAGTTGTGTGCTGGGTGTAGTCAGGTTGGGTCAGCGGTGTAGTTGTGTGCTGGGGTGTAGTCAGGTTGGGTCAGCGGTGTAGTTGTGTGCTGGGGTGTAGTCAGGTTGGGTCAGCGGTGTAGTTGTGTGCTGGGGTGTAGTCAGGTTGGGTCAGCGGTGTAGTTGTGTGCTGGGGTGTAGTCAGGTTGGTCAGCGGTGTAGTTGTGTGCTGGGGTGTAGTCAGGTTGGGTCAGCGGTTGTAGTTGTGTGCTGGGGTGTAGTCAGGTTGGGTCAGCGGTGTAGTTGTGTGCTGGCGTGTAGTCAGGTTGGGTCAGCGGTGTAGTTGTGTGCTGGGGTGTAGTCAGGTTGGGTCAGCGGTGTAGTTGTGTGCTGGGGTGTAGTCAGGTTGGGTCAGCGGTGTAGTTGTGTGCTGGGGTGTAGTCAGGTTGGGTCAGCGGTGTAGTTGTGTGCTGGGGTGTAGTCAGGTTGGGTCAGCGGTGTAGTTGTGTGCTGAGGTGTAGTCAGGTTGGGTCAGCGGTGTAGTTGTGTGCTGGGTGTAGTCAGGTTGGGTCAGCGGTGTAGTTGTGTGCTGGGTGTAGTCAGGTTGGTCAGCGTGTAGTTGTGTGCTGGGGTGTAGTCAGGTTGGGTCAGCGGTGTAGTTGTGTGCTGGGTGTAGTCAGGTTGGGTCAGCGTGTAGTTGTGTGCTGGGTGTAGTCAGGTTGGGTCAGCGGTGTAGTTGTGTGCTGGGGTGTAGTCAGGTTGGGTCAGCGGTGTAGTTGTGTGCTGGGGTGTAGTCAGGTTGGGTCAGCGGTGTAGTTGTGTGCTGGGGTGTAGTCAGGTTGGGTCAGCGGTGTAGTTGTGTGCTGGGGTGTAGTCAGGTTGGGTCAGCGGTGTAGTTGTGTGCTGGGGTGTAGTCAGGTTGGGTCAGCGGTGTAGTTGTGTGCTGGGGTGTAGTCAGGTTGGGTCAGCGTGTAGTTGTGTGCTGGGGTGTAGTCAGGTTGGGTCAGCGGTGTAGTTGTGTGCTGGGTGTAGTCAGGTTGGGTCAGCGGTGTAGTTGTGTGCTGGGGTGTAGTCAGGTTGGGTCAGCGGTGTAGTTGTGTGCTGGGGTTGTAGTCAGGTTGGGTCAGCGGTGTAGTTGTGTGCTGGGGTGTAGTCAGGTTGGGTCAGCGGTGTAGTTGTGTGCTGGAGTGTAGTCAGGTTGGGTCAGCGGTGTAGTTGTGTGCTGGGTGTAGTCAGGTTGGGTCAGCGGTGTAGTTGTGTGCTGGGGTGTAGTCAGGTTGGGTCAGCGGTGTAGTTGTGTGCTGGGGTGTAGTCAGGTTGGGTCAGCGGTGTAGTTGTGTGCTGGGGTGTAGTCAGGTTGGGTCAGCGGTGTAGTTGTGTGCTGGGGTGTAGTCAGGTTGGGTCAGCGGTGTAGTTGTGTGCTGGGTTGTAGTCAGGTTGGGTCAGCGGTGTAGTTGTGTGCTGGTGTGTAGTCAGGTTGGGTCAGCGGTGTAGTTGTGTGCTGGGGTGTAGTCAGGTTGGGTCAGCGGTGTAGTTGTGTGCTGGGGTGTAGTCAGGTTGGGTCAGCGGTGTAGTTGTGTGCTGGGTGTAGTCAGGTTGGGTCAGCGGTGTAGTTGTGTGCTGGGTGTAGTCAGGTTGGGTCAGCGGTGTAGTTGTGTGCTGGGGTGTAGTCAGGTTGGGTCAGCGGTGTAGTTGTGTGCTGGGGTGTAGTCAGGTTGGGTCAGCGGTGTAGTTGTGTGCTGGGTGTAGTCAGGTTGGTCAGCGGTGTAGTTGTGTGCTGGGGTGTAGTCAGGTTGGGTCAGCGGTGTAGTTGTGTGCTGGGGTGTAGTCAGGTTGGGTCAGCGGTGTAGTTGTGTGCTGGGTGTAGTCAGGTTGGGTCAGCGGTGTAGTTGTGTGCTGGGGTGTAGTCAGGTTGGGTCAGCGGTGTAGTTGTGTGCTGGGGTGTAGTCAGGTTGGGTCAGCGGTGTAGTTGTGTGCTGGGTGTAGTCAGGTTGGGTCAGCGGTGTAGTTGTGTGCTGGGGTGTAGTCAGGTTGGGTCAGCGGTGTAGTTGTGTGCTGGGGTGTAGTCAGGTTGGGTCAGCGGTGTAGTTGTGTGCTGGGGTGTAGTCAGGTTGGGTCAGCGGTGTAGTTGTGTGCTGGGGTGTAGTCAGGTTGGGTCAGCGGTGTAGTTGTGTGCTGGGGTGTAGTCAGGTTGGGTCAGCGGTGTAGTTGTGTGCTGGGGTGTAGTCAGGTTGGGTCAGCGGTGTAGTTGTGTGCTGGGTGTAGTCAGGTTGGGTCAGCGGTGTAGTTGTGTGCTGGGGTGTAGTCAGGTTGGGTCAGCGGTGTAGTTTGTGCTGGGTGTAGTCAGGTTGGGTCAGCGGTGTAGTTGTGTGCTGGGTGTAGTCAGGTTGGGTCAGCGGTGTAGTTGTGTGCTGGGGTGTAGTCAGGTTGGGTCAGCGGTGTAGTTGTGTGCTGGGGTGTAGTCAGGTTGGGTCAGCGGTGTAGTTGTGTGCTGGGGTGTAGTCAGGTTGGGTCAGCGGTGTAGTTGTGTGCTGGGTGTAGTCAGGTTGGGTCAGCGGTGTAGTTGTGTGCTGGGGTGTAGTCAGGTTGGGTCAGCGGTGTAGTTGTGTGCTGGGGTGTAGTCAGGTTGGGTCAGCGGTGTAGTTGTGTGCTGGGGTGTAGTCAGGTTGGGTCAGCGGTGTAGTTGTGTGCTGGGGTGTAGTCAGGTTGGGTCAGCGGTGTAGTTGTGTGCTGGGGTGTAGTCAGGTTGGGTCAGCGGTGTAGTTGTGTGCTGGGTGTAGTCAGGTTGGGTCAGCGGTGTAGTTGTGTGCTGGGGTGTAGTCAGGTTGGGTCAGCGGTGTAGTTGTGTGCTGGGGTGTAGTCAGGTTGGGTCAGCGGTGTAGTTGTGTGCTGGGGTGTAGTCAGGTTGGGTCAGCGGTGTAGTTGTGTGCTGGGGTGTAGTCAGGTTGGGCAGCGGTGTAGTTGTGTGCTGGGGTGTAGTCAGGTTGGGTCAGCGGTGTAGTTGTGTGCTGGGGTGTAGTCAGGTTGGGTCAGCGGTGTAGTTGTGTGCTGGGGTGTAGTCAGGTTGGGTCAGCGGTGTAGTTGTGTGCTGGGTGTAGTCAGGTTGGGTCAGCGTGTAGTTGTGTGCTGGGGTGTAGTCAGGTTGGGTCAGCGCGTAGTTGTGTGCTGGGGTGTAGTCAGGTTGGGTCAGCGGTGTAGTTGTGTGCTGGGGTGTAGTCAGGTTGGGTCAGCGGTGTAGTTGTGTGCTGGGTGTAGTCAGGTTGGGTCAGCGGTGTAGTTGTGTGCTGGGGTGTAGTCAGGTTGGGTCAGCGGTGTAGTTGTGTGCTGGGTGTAGTCAGGTTGGGTCAGCGGTGTAGTTGTGTGCTGGGGTGTAGTCAGGTTGGGTCAGCGGTGTAGTTGTGTGCTGGGTGTAGTCAGGTTGGGTCAGCGGTGTAGTTGTGTGCTGGGGTGTAGTCAGGTTGGGTCAGCGGTGTAGTTGTGTGCTGGGTGTAGTCAGGTTGGGTCAGCGGTGTAGTTGTGTGCTGGGTGTAGTCAGGTTGGGTCAGCGGTGTAGTTGTGTGCTGAGGTGTAGTCAGGTTGGGTCAGCGGTGTAGTTGTGTGCTGGGTGTAGTCAGGTTGGGTCAGCGGTGTAGTTGTGTGCTGGGTGTAGTCAGGTTGGGTCAGCGGTGTAGTTGTGTGCTGGGGTGTAGTCAGGTTGGGTCAGCGGTGTAGTTGTGTGCTGGGGTGTAGTCAGGTTGGGTCAGCGGTGTAGTTGTGTGCTGGGGTGTAGTCAGGTTGGGTCAGCGGTGTAGTTGTGTGCTGGGGTGTAGTCAGGTTGGGTCAGCGGTGTAGTTGTGTGCTGGGGTGTAGTCAGGTTGGGTCAGCGGTGTAGTTGTGTGCTGGGGTGTAGTCAGGTTGGGTCAGCGGTGTAGTTGTGTGCTGGGGTGTAGTCAGGTTGGGTCAGCGGTGTAGTTGTGTGCTGGGGTGTAGTCAGGTTGGGTCAGCGGTGTAGTTGTGTGCTGGGGTGTAGTCAGGTTGGGTCAGCGGTGTAGTTGTGTGCTGGGGTGTAGTCAGGTTGGGTCAGCGGTGTAGTTGTGTGCTGGGGTGTAGTCAGGTTGGGTCAGCGGTGTAGTTGTGTGCTGGAGTGTAGTCAGGTTGGGTCAGCGGTGTAGTTGTGTGCTGGGTGTAGTCAGGTTGGGTCAGCGGTGTAGTTGTGTGCTGGGCTGTAGTCAGGTTGGGTCAGCGGTGTAGTTGTGTGCTGGGGTGTAGTCAGGTTGGGTCAGCCGGTGTAGTTATGTGCCGAGGTGTAGTCAGGTTGGGTCAGCGGTGTAGTTGTGTGCTGGGGTGTAGTCAGGTTGGGTCAGCAGTGTAGCTGTGTGCTGGGGTGTAGTCAGGTTGAGTCAGCGGTGTAGTTGTGTGCTGGGGTGTAGTCAGGTTGGGTCAGCGGTGTAGTTGTGTGCTGGGGTGTAGTCAGGTTGGGTCAGCGGTGTAGTTGTGTGCTGGGGTGTAGTCAGGTTGGGTCAGCGCTGTAGTTGTGTGCTGGGGTGTAGTCAGGTTGGGTCAGCGGCGTAGTTCTGTGCTGGGGTGTAGTCAGGTTGGGTCAGCGGTGTAGTTGTGTGCTGGAGTGTAGTCAGGTTGGGTCAGCGGTGTAGTTGTGTGCTGGAGTGTAGTCAGGTTGCGTCAGCAGGTGTAGTTGTGTGCTGGGGTGTAGTCAGGTTGGGTCAGCGGTGTAGTTATGTGCCGACGTGTAGTCAGGTTGGGTCAGCGGTGTAGTCGTGTGCTGGAGTGTAGTCAGGTTGGGACAGCGGTGTAGTTGTGTGCTGGGGTGTAGTCAGGTTGGGTCAGCGGTGTAGTTGTGTGCTGGGGTGTAGTCAGGTTGGGCCAATGGTGTAGTTGTGTGCTGGGGTGTAGTCAGGTTGGGTCAGCGCTGTAGTTGTGTGCTGGGGTGTAGTCAGGTTGGGTCAGCGGCGTAGTTCTGTGCTGGGGTGTAGTCAGGTTGGGTCAGCGGTGTAGTTGTGTGCTGGGGTGTAGTCAGGTTGGGTCAGCGGTGTAGTTGTGTGCTGAATTGTAGTCAGGTTGCGTCAGCGGTGTAGTTGTGTGCTGGGGTGTAGTCAGGTTGGGTCAGCGGTGTAGTTATGTGCCGAGGTGTAGTCAGGTTGGGTCAGCGGTGTCGTTGTGTGCTGGAGTGTAGTCAGGTTGGGTCAGCGGTGTAGTTGTGTGCTGGGGTGTGGTCAGGTTGGGTCAGCGGTGTAGTTGTGTGCTGGGGTGTAGTCAGGTTGGGTCAGCGGTGTAGTCGTGTGCTGGAGTGCAGTCAGGTTGGGTCAGCGGTGTAGTTGTGTGCTGGGTTGTAGTCAGGTTGGGTCAGCGGTGTAGTTGTGTGCTGGGGTGTAGTTAGGTTGGGCCAATGGTGTACTTGTGTGCTGGGGTGTAGTCAGGTTGGGTCAGCGGCGTAGTTGTGTGCTGTGGTGTAGTCAGGTTGGGTCAGCGGTGTAGTTGTGTGCTGGGGTGTAGTCAGGTTGGGTCAGCGGTGTAGTTGTGTGCTGGAGTGTAGTCAGGTTGCGTCAGCGGTGTAGTTGTGTGCTGGGGTGTAGTCAGGTTGGGTCAGAGGTGTAGTTATGTGCCGAGGTGTAGTCAGGTTGGGTCAGCGGTGTCGTTGTGTGCTGGAGTGTAGTCAGGTTGGGTCAGCGGTGTAGTTGTGTGCTGGGGTGTAGTCAGGTTGGGTCAGCGGTGTAGCTGTGTGCTGGGGTGTAGTCAGGTTGGGTCAGCGGTGTAGTTGTGTGCTGGGGTGTAGTCAGGTTGGGTCAGCAGTGTAGCTGTGTGCTGGGGTGTAGTCAGGTTGGGTCAGCGGTGTAGTTGTGTGCTGGGTTGTAGTCAGGTTGAGTCAGCGGTGTAGTTGTGTGCTGCGGTGTAGTCAGGTTGGGCCAGCGGTGTAGTTGTGTGCTGGGGTGTAGTCAGGTTGGGTCAGCGGTGTAGTTGTGTGCTGGGGTGTAGACAGGTTGGGTCAGCGCTGTAGTTGTGTGCTGGGGTGTAGTCAGGTTGGGTCAGAGGCGTAGTTCTGTGCTGGGGTGTAGTCAGGTTGGGTCAGCGGTGTAGTTGTGTGCTGGGGTGTAGTCAGGTTGGGTCAGCGGTGTAATTATGTGCTGGAGCGCAGTCAGGTTGGGTCAGCGGTGTAGTTGTGTGCTGGGGTGTAGTCAGGTTGGGTCAGCGGTGTAGCTGTGTGCTGGGGTGTAGTGGGTCAGCGGTGTAGTTGTGTGCTGGGGTGTAGTCAGGTTGGGTGAGCGGTATAGTTGTGTGCTGGGGTGTAGTCAGGTTGGGTCAGCGGTGTAGTTGTGTGCTGCGGTGTAGTCAGGTTGGGCCAGCGGTGTAGTTGTGTGCTGGGGTGTAGTCAGGTTGGGTCAGCAGTGTAACTGTGTGCTGGGGTGTAGTCAGGTTGGGTCATCGGTGTAGTTGTGTGCTGGGGTGTAGTCAGGTTGGGTCAGCGGTGTAGTTGTGTGCTGGGGTGTAGTCAGGTTGGGCCAATGGTGTAGTTGTGTGCTGGGGTGTAGTCAGGTTGGGTCAGCGCTGTAGTTGTGTGCTGGGGTGTAGTCAGGTTGGGTCAGCGGCGTAGTTCTGTGCTGGGGTGTAGTCAGGTTGGGTCAGCGGTGTAGTTGTGTGCTGGGGTGTAGTCAGTTTGGGTCAGCGGTGTAGTTGTCTGCTGGAGTGTAGTCAGGTTGCGTCAGCAGTGTAGTTGTGTGCTGGGGTGTATTCAGGTTGGGTCAGCAGTCTAGTTATGTGCCGAGGTGTAGTCAGGTTGGGTCAGCGGTGTAGTCGTGTGCTGGAGTGTAGTCAGGTTGGGTCAGCGGTGTAGTTGTGTGCTGGGGTGTAGTCAGGTTGGGTCAGCGGTGTAGTTGTGTGCTGGGGTGTAGTCAGGTTGGGCCAATGGTGTAGTTGTGTGCTGGGGTGTAGTCAGGTTGGGTCAGCGCTGTAGTTGTGTGCTGGGATGTAGTCAGGTTGGGTCAGCGGCGTAGTTCTGTGCTGGGGTGTAGTCAGGTTGGGTCAGCGGTGTAGTTGTGTGCTGGGGTGTAGTCAGGTTGGGTCAGCGGTGTAGTTGTGTGCTGGAGTGTAGTCAGGTTGCGTCAACGGTGTAGTTGTGTGCTGGAGTGTAGTCAGGTTGGGTCAGCGGTGTAGTTATGTGCCGAGGTGTAGTCAGGTTGGGTCAGCGGTGTAGTTGTGTGCTGGAGTGTAGTCAGGTTGGGTCAGCGGTGTAGTTGTGTGCTGGAGTGTAGTCAGGTTGGCTCATCGGTGTAGTTGTGTGCTGGGGTGTAGTCAGGTTGGGTCAGCGGTATAGTTCTGTGGTGTGGTGTAGTCAGGTTGGGTCAGCGGTGTATTTGTGTGCTCCGGTGTAATCAGGTTGGGCCAGCGGTGTAGTTGTGTGCTGGGGTGTAGTCAGGTTGGGTCAGCAGAGAAGCTGTGTGCTGGGGTGTAGTCAGGTTGGGTCAGCGGTGTAGTTGTGTGCTGGATTGTAGTCAGGTTGGGTCAGCGGTGTAGTTGTGTGCTGCGGTGTAGTCAGGTTGGGCCAATGGTGTAGTTGTGTGCTGGGGTGTAGACAGGTTGGGTCAGCGCTGTAGTTTTGTGCTGGGGTGTAGTCAGGTTGGGTCAGCGGCGTAGTTCTGTGCTGGGGTGTAGTCAGGTTGGGTCAGCGGTGTAGTTGTGTGCTGGGGTGTAGTCAGGTTGGGTCAGCGGTGTAGTAGTGTGCTGGAGTGTAGTCAGGTTGGGTCAGCGGTGTAGTTGTGTGCTGGGGTGTAGTCAGGTTGGGTCAGCGGTGTAGTTGTGTGCTAGGGTGTAGTCAGGTTGGGCCAGCGGTGTAGTTGTGTGCTGGGGTGTAGTCAGGTTGGGTCAGCAGTGTAACTGTGTGCTGGGGTGTCGTCAGGTTGGGTCATCGGTGTAGTTGTGTGCTGGGGTGTAGTCAGGTTGGGTCAGCGGTGTAGTTGTGTGCTAGGGTGTAGTCAGGTTGGGCCAATGGTGTAGTTGTGTGCTGGGGTGTAGTCAGGTTGGGTCAGCGCTGTAGTTGTGTGCTGGGGTGTAGTCAGGTTGGGTCAGCGGCGTAGTTCTGTGCTGGGGTGTAGTCAGGTTGGGTCAGCGGTGTAGCTGTGTGCTGGGGTGTAGTCAGGTTGGGTCAGCGGTGTAGTTGTCTGCTGGAGTGTAGTCAGGTTGGGTCAGCGTGTAGTTGTGTGCTGGGGTGTAGTCAGGTTGGGTCAGCAGTCTAGTTATGTGCCGAGGTGTAGTCAGGTTGGGTCAGCGGTGTAGTTGTGTGCTGGAGTGTATTCAGGTTGGGTCAGCGGTGTAGTTGTGTGCTGGGGTGTAGTCAGGTTGGGTCAGCGGTGTAGTTGTGTGCTGCGGTGTAGTCAGGTTGGGACAAAGGTGTAGTTGTGTGCTGGGGTGTAGACAGGTTGGGTCAGCGGTGTAGTTGTGTGCTGGGGTGTAGTCAGGTTGGGTCAGAGGCGTAGTTCTGTGCTGGGGTGTAGTCAGGTTGGGTCAGCGGTGTAGTTGTGTGCTGGGGTGTAGTCTGGTTGGGTCAGCGGTGTAATTATGTGCTGGAGTGTAGTCAGGTTGGGTCAGCGGTGTAGTTGTGTGCTGGGGTGTAGTCAGGTTGGGTCAGCGGTGTAGCTGTGTGCTGGGGTGTAGTGGGTCAGCGGTGTAGTTGTGTGCTGGGGTGTAGTCAGGTTGGGTGAGCGGTATAGTTGTGTGCTGGGGTGTAGTCAGTTTGGGTCAGCGGTGTAGTTGTGTGCTGCGGTGTAGTCAGGTTGGACGAGCGGTGTAGTTGTGTGCTGGGGTGTAGTCAGGTTGGGTCAGCAGTGTAACTGTGTGCTGGGGTGTCGTCAGGTTGGGTCATCGGTGTAGTTGTGTGCTGGGGTGTAGTCAGGTTGGGTCAGCGGTGTAGTTGTGTGCTGGGGTGTAGTCAGGTTGGGCCAATGGTGTAGTTGTGTGCTGGGGTGTAGTCAGGTTGGGTCAGCGCTGTAGTTGTGTGCTGGGGTGTAGTCAGGTTGGGTCAGCGGTGTAGTTGTGTGCTGGGGTGTAGGCAGTTTGGGTCAGCGGTGTAGTTGTCTGCTGGAGTGTAGTCAGGTTGCGTCAGCAGTGTAGTTGTGTGCTGGGGTGTAGTCAGGTTGGGTCAGCAGTGTAGTTGTGTGCTGGGGTGTAGTCAGGTTGGGTCAGCGGTGTAGTCGTGTGCTGGAGTGTAGTCAGGTTGGGTCAGCGGTGTAGTTGTGTGCTGGGGTGTAGTCAGGTTGGGTCAGCGGTGTAGTTGTGTGCTGGGGTGTAGTCAGGTTGGGTCAGCGGTGTAGTTGTGTGCTGGGGTGTAGTCAGGTTGGGTCAGCGCTGTAGTTGTGTGCTGGGGTGTAGTCAGGTTGGGTCAGCGGCGTAGTTCTGTGCTGGGGTGTAGTCAGGTTGGGTCAGCGGTGTAGTTGTGTGCTGGGGTGTAGTCAGGTTGGGTCAGCGGTGTAGTTGTGTGCTGGAGTGTAGTCAGGTTGGGTCAGCGGTGTAGTTGTGTGCTGGAGTGTAGTCAGGTTGGGTCAGCGGTGTAGTTATGTGCCGAGGTGTAGTCAGGTTGGGTCAGCGGTGTAGTTGTGTGCTGGAGTGTAGTCAGGTTGGGTCAGCGGTGTAGTTGTGTGCTGGAGTGTAGTCAGGTTGGGCCAGCGGTGTAGTTGTGTGCTGGGGTGTAGTCAGGTTGGGTCAGCAGAGAAGCTGTGTGCTGGGGTATAGTCAGGTTGGGTCAGCGGTGTAGTTGTGTGCTGGGTTGTAGTCAGGTTGGGTCAGCGGTGTAGTTGTGTGCTGCGGTGTAGTCAGGTTGGGCCAATGGTGTAGTTGTGTGCTGGGGTGTAGACAGGTTGGGTCAGCGCTGTAGTTTTGTGCTGGGGTGTAGTCAGGTTGGGTCAGCGGCGTAGTTCTGTGCTGGGGTGTAGTCAAGTTGGGTCAGCGGTGTAGTTGTGTGCTGGGGTGTAGTCAGGTTGGCTCAGCGGTGTATTTTGTGCTGGAGTGTAGTCAGGTTGGGTCAGCGGTGTAGTTGTGTGCTGGGCTGTAGTCAGGTTGGGTGAGCGGTATAGTTGTGTGCTGGGGTGTAGTCAGGTTGGGTCAGCCGTGTAGTTGTGTGCTGCGGTGTAGTCAGGTTGGGCCAGCGGTGTAGTTGTGTGCTGGGGTGTAGTCAGGTTGGGTCAGCAGTGTAGCTGTGTGCTGGGGTATAGTCAGGTTGGGTCAGCGGTGTAGTTGTGTGCTGGGTTGTAGTCAGGTTGGGTCAGCGGTGTAGTTGTGTGCTGCGGTGTAGTCAGGTTGGGCCAATGGTGTAGTTGTGTGCTGGGGTGTAGACAGGTTGGGTCAGCGCTGTAGTTGTGTGCTGGGGTGTAGACAGGTTGGGTCAGCGCTGTAGTTGTGTGCTGGGGTGTAGTCAGGTTGGGTCAGAGGTGTAGTTCTGTGCTGGGGTGTAGTCAGGTTGGGTCAGCGGTGTAGTTGTGTGCTGGGGTGTAGTCAGGTTGGGTCAGCGGTGTAGTTGTGTGCTGGGGTGTAGTCAGGTTGGGTCAGCGGTGTAGTTGTGTGCTGGGCTGTAGTCAGGTTGGGTCAGCGGTATAGTTGTGTGCTGGGGTGTAGTCAGGTTGGGTCAGCCGTGTAGTTGTGTGCTGGGGTGTAGTCAGGTTGGGTCAGCGGTGTAGTTGTGTGCTGGGGTGTAGTCAGGTTGGGCCAATGGTGTAGTTGTGTGCTGGGGTGTAGTCAGGTTGGGTCAGCGCTGTAGTTGTGTGCTGGGGTGTAGTCAGGTTGGGTCAGCGGCGTAGTTCTGTGCTGGGGTGTAGTCAGGTTGGGTCAGCGGTGTAGTTGTGTGCTGGGGTGTAGTCAGGTTGGGTCAGCGGTGTAGTTGTGTGCTGGATTGTAGTCAGGTTGCGTCAGCGGTGTAGTTGTGTGCTGGAGTGTAGTCAGGTTGGGTCAGCGGTGTAGTTATGTGCCGAGGTGTAGTCAGGTTGGGTCAGAGGTGTCGTTGTGTGCTGGAGTGTAGTCAGGTTGGGTCAGTGGTGTAGTTGTGTGCTGGGGTGTGGGTCAGGTTGGGTCAGCGGTGTAGTTGTGTGCTGGGGTGTAGTCAGGTTGGGTCAGCGGTGTAGTCGTGTGCTGGAGTGTAGTCAGGTTGGGACAGCGGTGTAGTTGTGTGCTGGGGTGTAGTCAGGTTGGGTCAGCGGTGTAGTTGTGTGCTGGGTTGTAGTCAGGTTGGGCCAATGGTGTAGTTGTGTGCTGGGGTGTAGTCAGGTTGGGTCAGCGCTGTAGTTGTGTGCTGGGGTGTAGTCAGGTTGGGTCAGCGGCGTAGTTCTGTGCTGGGGTGTAGTCAGGTTGGGTCAGCGGTGTAGTTGTGTGCTGGGGTGTAGTCAGGTTGGGTCAGCGGTGTAGTTGTGTGCTGAATTGTAGTCAGGTTGCGTCAGCGGTGTAGTTGTGTGCTGGGGTGTAGTCAGGTTGGGTCAGCAGTGTAGCTGTGTGCTGGGGTATAGTCAGGTTGGGTCAGCGGTGTAGTTGTGTGCTGGGTTGTAGTCAGGTTGGGTCAGCGGTGTAGTTGTGTGCTGCGGTGTAGTCAGGTTGGGCCAATGGTGTAGTTGTGCGCTGGGGTGTAGACAGGTTGGGTCAGCGCTGTAGTTGTGTGCTGGGGTGTAGTCAGGTTGGGTCAGAGGCGTAGTTCTGTGCTGGGGTGTAGTCAGGTTGGGTCAGCGGTGTAGTTGTGTGCTGGGGTGTAGTCTGGTTGGTTCAGCGGTGTAATTATGTGCTGGAGTGTAGTCAGGTTGGGTCAGCGGTGTAGTTGTGTGCTGGGGTGTAGTCAGGTTGGGTCAGCGGTGTAGCTGTGTGCTGGGGTGTAGTGGGTCAGCGGTGTAGTTGTGTGCTGGGGTGTAGTCAGGTTGGGTGAGCGGTATAGTTGTGTGCTGGGGTGTAGTCAGGTTGGGTCAGCGGTGTAGTTGTGTGCTGCGGTGTAGTCAGGTTGGGCCAGCGGTGTAGTTGTGTGCTGGGGTGTAGTCAGGTTGGGTCAGCAGTGTAACTGTGTGCTGGGGTGTCGTCAGGTTGGGTCATCGGTGTAGTTGTGTGCTGGGGTGTAGTCAGGTTGGGTCAGCGGTGTAGTTGTGTGCTAGGGTGTAGTCAGGTTGGGCCAATGGTGTAGTTGTGTGCTGGGGTGTAGTCAGGTTGGGTCAGCGCTGTAGTTGTGTGCTGGGGTGTAGTCAGGTTGGGTCAGCGGCGTAGTTCTGTGCTGGGGTGTAGTCAGGTTGGGTCAGCGGTGTAGCTGTGTGCTGGGGTGTAGTCATTTTGGGTCAGCGGTGTAGTTGTCTGCTGGAGTGTAGTCAGGTTGCGTCAGCAGTGTAGTTGTGTGCTGGGGTGTATTCAGGTTGGGTCAGCAGTCTAGTTATGTGCCGAGGTGTAGTCAGGTTGGGTCAGCGGTGTCGTTGTGTGCTGGAGTGTATTCAGGTTGGGTCAGCGGTGTAGTTGTGTGCTGGGGTGTAGTCAGGTTGGGTCAGCGGTGTAGTTGTGTGCTGCGGTGTAGTCAGGTTGGGCCAATGGTGTAGTTGTGTGCTGGGGTGTAGACAGGTTGGGTCAGCGCTGTAGTTGTGTGCTGGGGTGTAGTCAGGTTGGGTCAGAGGCGTAGTTCTGTGCTGGGGTGTAGTCAGGTTGGGTCAGCGGTGTAGTTGTGTGCTGGGGTGTAGTCTGGTTGGTTCAGCGGTGTAATTATGTGCTGGAGTGTAGTCAGGTTGGGTCAGCGGTGTAGTTGTGTGCTGGGGTGTAGTCAGGTTGGGTCAGCGGTGTAGCTGTGTGCTGGGGTGTAGTGGGTCAGCGGTGTAGTTGTGTGCTGGGGTGTAGTCAGGTTGGGTGAGCGGTATAGTTGTGTGCTGGGGTGTAGTCAGTTTGGGTCAGCGGTGTAGTTGTGTGCTGCGGTGTAGTCAGGTTGGGCGAGCGGTGTAGTTGTGTGCTGGGGTGTAGTCAGGTTGGGTCAGCAGTGTAACTGTGTGCTGGGGTGTCGTCAGGTTGGGTCATCGGTGTAGTTGTGTGCTGGGGTGTAGTCAGGTTGGGTCAGCGGTGTAGTTGTGTGCTGGGGTGTAGTCAGGTTGGGCCAATGGTGTAGTTGTGTGCTGGGGTGTAGTCAGGTTGGGTCAGCGCTGTAGTTGTGTGCTGGGGTGTAGTCAGGTTGGGTCAGCGGCGTAGTTCTGTGCTGGGGTGTAGTCAGGTTGGGTCAGCGGTGTAGTTGTGTGCTGGGGTGTAGTCAGTTTGGGTCAGCGGTGTAGTTGTCTGCTGGAGTGTAGTCAGGTTGCGTCAGCAGTGTAGTTGTGTGCTGGGGTGTATTCAGGTTGGGTCAGCAGTCTAGTTATGTGCCGAGGTGTAGTCAGGTTGGGTCAGCGGTGTAGTCGTGTGCTGGAGTGTAGTCAGGTTGGGTCAGCGGTGTAGTTGTGTGCTGGGGTGTAGTCAGTTTGGGTCAGCGGTGTAGTTGTGTGCTGGGGTGTAGTCAGGTTGGGCCAATGGTGTAGTTGTGTGCTGGGGTGTAGTCAGGTTGGGTCAGCGCTGTAGTTGTGTGCTGGGATGTAGTCAGGTTGGGTCAGCGGCGTAGTTCTGTGCTGGGGTGTAGTCAGGTTGGGTCAGCGGTGTAGTTGTGTGCTGGGGTGTAGTCAGGTTGGGTCAGCGGTGTAGATGTGTGCTGGAGTGTAGTCAGGTTGCGTCAACGGTGTAGTTGTGTGCTGGAGTGTAGTCAGGTTGGGTCAGCGGTGTAGTTATGTGCCGAGGTGTAGTCAGGTTGGGTCAGCGGTGTAGTTGTGTGCTGGAGTGTAGTCAGGTTGGGTCAGCGGTGTAGTTGTGTGCTGGAGTGTAGTCAGGTTGGGTCATCGGTGTAGTTGTGTGCTGGGGTGTAGTCAGGTTGGGTCAGCGGTATAGTTCTGTGCTGTGGTGTAGTCAGGTTGGGTCAGCGGTGTATTTGTGTGCTCCGGTGTAATCAGGTTGGGCCAGCGGTGTAGTTGTGTGCTGGGGTGTAGTCAGATTGGGTCAGCAGAGAAGCTGTGTGCTGGGGTATAGTCAGGTTGGGTCAGCGGTGTAGTTGTGTGCTGGGTTGTAGTCAGGTTGGGTCAGCGGTGTAGTTGTGTGCTGCGGTGTAGTCAGGTTGGGCCAATGGTGTAGTTGTGTGCTGGGGTGTAGACAGGTTGGGTCAGCGCTGTAGTTTTGTGCTGGGGTGTAGTCAGGTTGGGTCAGCGGCGTAGTTCTGTGCTGGGGTGTAGTCAAGTTGGGTCAGCGGTGTAGTTGTGTGCTGGGGTGTAGTCAGGTTGGGTCAGCGGTGTAATTATGTGCTGGAGTGTAGTCAGGTTGGGTCAGCGGTGTAGTTGTGTGCTGGGCTGTAGTCAGGTTGGGTGAGCGGTATAGTTGTGTGCTGGGGTGTAGTCAGGTTGGGTCAGCCGTGTAGTTGTGTGCTGCGGTGTAGTCAGGTTGGGCCAGCGGTGTAGTTTTGTGCTGGGGTGTAGTCAGGTTGGGTCAGCAGTGTAACTGTGTGCTGGGGTGTAGTCAGGTTGAGTCATCGGTGTATTTGTGTGCTGGGGTGTAGTCAGGTTGGGTCAGCGGTGTAGTTGTGTGCTGGGGTGTAGTCAGGTTGAGCCAATGGTGTAGTTGTGTGCTGGGGTGTAGTCAGGTTGGGTCAGCGCTGTAGTTGTGTGCTGGGGTGTAGTCAGGTTGGGTCAGCGGCGTAGATCTGTGCTGGGGTGTAGTCAGGTTGGGTCAGCGGTGTAGTTGTGTGCTGGAGTGTAGTCAGGTTGGGTCAGCGGTATAGTTGTGTGCTGGAGTGTAGTCAGGTTGCGTCAGCAGTGTAGTTGTGTGCTGGGGTGTAGTCAGGTTGGGTCAGCGGTGTAGTTATGTGCCGACGTGTAGTCAGGTTGGGTCAGCGGTGTAGTCGTGTGCTGGAGTGTAGTCAGGTTGGGACAGCGGTGTAGTTGTGTGCTGGGGTGTAGTCAGGTTGGGTCAGCGGTGTAGTTGTGTGCTGGGGTGTAGTCAGGTTGGGCCAATGGTGTAGTTGTGTGCTGGGGTGTAGTCAGGTTGGGTCAGCGCTGTAGTTGTGTGCTGGGGTGTAGTCAGGTTGGGTCAGCGGCGTAGTTCTGTGCTGGGGTGTAGTCAGGTTGGGTCAGCGGTGTAGTTGTGTGCTGGGGTGTAGTCAGGTTGGGTCAGCGGTGTAGTTGTGTGCTGAATTGTAGTCAGGTTGCGTCAGCGGTGTAGTTGTGTGCTGGGGTGTAGTCAGGTTGGGTCAGCGGTGTAGTTATGTGCCGAGGTGTAGTCAGGTTGGGTCAGCGGTGTCGTTGTGTGCTGGAGTGTAGTCAGGTTGGGTCAGTGGTGTAGTTGTGTGCTGGGGTGTGGTCAGGTTGGGTCAGCGGTGTAGTTGTGTGCTGGGGTGTAGTCAGGTTGGGTCAGCGGTGTAGTCGTGTGCTGGAGTGCAGTCAGGTTGGGTCAGCGGTGTAGTTGTGTGCTGGGTTGTAGTCAGGTTGGGTCAGCGGTGTAGTTGTGTGCTGGGGTGTAGTTAGGTTGGGCCAATGGTGTACTTGTGTGCTGGGGTGTAGTCAGGTTGGGTCAGCGGCGTAGTTGTGTGCTGTGGTGTAGTCAGGTTGGGTCAGCGGTGTAGTTGTGTGCTGGGGTGTAGTCAGGTTGGGTCAGCGGTGTAGTTGTGTGCTGGAGTGTAGTCAGGTTGCGTCAGCGGTGTAGTTGTGTGCTGGGGTGTAGTCAGGTTGGGTCAGAGGTGTAGTTATGTGCCGAGGTGTAGTCAGGTTGGGTCAGCGGTGTCGTTGTGTGCTGGAGTGTAGTCAGGTTGGGTCAGCGGTGTAGTTGTGTGCTGGGGTGCAGTCAGGTTGGGTCAGCAGTGTAGCTGTGTGCTGGGGTATAGTCAGGTTGGGTCAGCGGTGTAGTTGTGTGCTGGGTTGTAGTCAGGTTGGGTCAGCGGTGTAGTTGTGTGCTGCGGTGTAGTCAGGTTGGGCCAATGGTGTAGTTGTGTGCTGGGGTGTAGACAGGTTGGGTCAGCGCTGTAGTTGTGTGCTGGGGTGTAGACAGGTTGGGTCAGCGCTGTAGTTGTGTGCTGGGGTGTAGTCAGGTTGGGTCAGAGGCGTAGTTCTGTGCTGGGGTGTAGTCAGGTTGGGTCAGCGGTGTAGTTGTGTGCTGGGGTGTAGTCAGGTTGGGTCAGCGGTGTAATTATGTGCTGGAGTGCAGTCAGGATGGGTCAGCGGTGTAGTTGTGTGCTGGGGTGTAGTCAGGTTGGGTCAGCGGTGTAGCTGTGTGCTGGGGTGTAGTGGGTCAGCGGTGTAGTTGTGTGCTGGGGTGTAGTCAGGTTGGGTGAGCGGTATAGTTGTGTGCTGGGGTGTAGTCAGGTTGGGTCAGCGGTGTAGTTGTGTGCTGCGGTGTAGTCAGGTTGGGCCAGCGGTGTAGTTGTGTTCTGTTTGTAGTCAGGTTGTGTCAGCAGTGTAACTGTGTGCTGGGGTGTAGTCAGGTTGGGTCATCGGTGTAGTTGTGTGCTGTGGTGTAGTCAGGTTGGGTCAGCGGTGTAGTTGTGTGCTGGGGTGTAGTCAGGTTGGCCAATGGTGTAGTTGTGTGCTGGGTGTAGAAAGTTTGGGTCAGCGCTGTAGTTGTGTGCTGGGGTGTAGTCAGGTTGGGTCAGCGGTGTAGCTGTGTGCTGGGGTGTAGTGGGTCAGCGGTGTAGTTGTGTGCTGGGGTGTAGTCAGGTTGGGTGAGCGGTATAGTTGTGTGCTGGGGTGTAGTCAGGTTGGGTCAGCGGTGTAGTTGTGTGCTGCGGTGTAGTCAGGTTGGGCCAGCGGTGTAGTTGTGTGCTGTTTTGTAGTCAGGTTGTGTCAGCAGTGTAACTGTGTGCTGGGGTGTAGTCAGGTTGGGTCATCGGTGTAGTTGTGTGCTGTGGTGTAGTCAGGTTGGGTCAGCGGTGTAGTTGTGTGCTGGGGTGTAGTCAGGTTGGGCCAATGGTGTAGTTGTGTGCTGGGGTGTAGTCAGGTTGGTTCAGCGCTGTAGTTGTGTGCTGGGGTGTAGTCAGGTTGGGTCAGCGGCGTAGTTCTGTGCTGGGGTGTAGTCAGGTTGGGTCAGCGGTGTAGTTGTGTGCTGGGGTGTAGTCAGTTTGGGTCAGCGGTGTAGTTGTCTGCTGGAGTGTAGTCAGGTTGCGTCAGCAGTGTAGTTGTGTGCTGGGGTGTATTCAGGTTGGGTCAGCAGTCTAGTTATGTGCCGAGGTGTAGTCAGGTTGGGTCAGCGGTGTAGTCGTGTGCTGGAGTGTAGTCAGGTTGGGTCAGCGGTGTAGTTGTGTGCTGGGGTGTAGTCAGGTTGGGTCAGCGGTGTAGTTGTGTGCTGGGGTGTAGTCAGGTTGGGCCAATGGTGTAGTTGTGTGCTGGGGTGTAGTCAGGTTGGGTCAGCGCTGTAGTTGTGTGCTGGGATGTAGTCAGGTTGGGTCAGCGGCGTAGTTCTGTGCTGGGGTGTAGTCAGGTTGGGTCAGCGGTGTAGTTGTGTGCTGGGGTGTAGTCAGGTTGGGTCAGCGGTGTAGTTGTGTGCTGGAGTGTAGTCAGGTTGCGTCAACGGTGTAGTTGTGTGCTGGATTGTAGTCAGGTTGGGTCAGCGGTGTAGTTATGTGCCGAGGTGTAGTCAGGTTGGGTCAGCGGTGTAGTTGTGTGCTGGAGTGTAGTCAGGTTGGGTCAGCGGTGTAGTTGTGTGCTGGAGTGTAGTCAGGTTGGGTCATCGGTGTAGTTGTGTGCTGGGGTGTAGTCAGGTTGGGTCAGCGGTATAGTTCTGTGCTGTGGTGTAGTCAGGTTGGGTCAGCGATGTATTTGTGTGCTCGGGTGTAGTCATTTTGGGCCAGCGGTGTAGCTGTGTGCTGGGGTCTAGTGGGTCAGCGGCGTAGTTCTGTGCTTGGGTGTAGTCAGGTTGAGTCAGCGGTGTAGTTGTGTGCTGGGGTGTAGTCAGGATGGGTCAGCGGTGTAATTGTGTGCTGGAGTGTAGTCAGGTTGCGTCAGCGGTGTAGTTGTGTGCTGGGGTGTAGTCAGGTTGGGTCAGCGGTGTAGTTATGTGCCGAGGTGTAGTCAGGTTGGGTCAGCGGTGTAGTTGTGTGCTGTAGTGTAGTCAGGTTGGGTCAGCGGTGTAGTTGTGTGCTGGGGTGTAGTCAGGTTGGGTCAGCAGTGTAGTTGTGTGCTGGGGTGTAGTCAGGTTGGATCAGCGGTGTAGTCGTGTGCTGGAGTGTAATCAGGTTGGGTCAGCGGTGTAGTTGTGTGCTGGAGTGTAGTCAGGTTGGGTCAGCGGTGTAGTTGTGTGCTGGGCTGTAGTCAGGTTGGGCCAATGGTGTAGTTGTGTGCTGGGGTGTAGTCAGGTTGGGTCAGCGCTGTTTTTGTGTGCTGGGGTGTAGTCAGGTTGGGTCAGCGGCGTAGTTCTGTGCTGGCGTGTAGTCGGGTTGGGTCAGCGGTGTAGTTGTGTGCTGGGGTGTAGTCAGGTTGGGTCAGCGGTGTAGTTGTGTGCTGGAGTGTAGTCAGGTTGGGTCAGCGGTGTAGTTGTGTGCTGCGGTGTAGTCAGGTTGGGTCAGCGGTGTAGTTATGTGCCGAGGTGTAGTCAGGTTGGGTCAGCGCTGTAGTTGTGTGCTGGAGTGTAGTCAGGTTGGGTCAGCGGTGTAGTTGTGTGCTGGGGTGTAGTCAGGTTGGGTCAGCGGTGTAGTTGTGTGCTGGGGTGTAGTCAGGTTGGGCCAATAATGTCGTTGTGTGCTGGGGTGTAGTCAGGTTGGGTCAGCGCTGTAGTTGTGTGCTGGGGTGTAGTCAGGTTGGGTCAGCGGCGTAGTTCTGTGCTGGGGTGTAGTCAGGTTGGGTCAGCGGTGTAGTTGTGTGCCGAGGTGTAGTCAGGTTGGGTCAGCGGTGTAGTTGTGTGCTGGAGTGTAGTCAGGTTGGGTCAGCGGTGTAGTTGTGTGCTGGGGTGTAGTCAGGTTGGGTCAGAGGTGTAGTTGTGTGCTGGGGTGTAGTCAGGTTGGGTCAGCGGTGTAGTTGTGTGCTGGGGTGTAGTCAAGTTGGGTCGGGGGTGGTCGCGTCAGGAGGAGTAGTTAAGTTGGGTTGGCAGAGGGGTGGGCAAGGGGCTTAGTTGGGGCTGGTCAGTGTGGGTGATTGGGGTGTCAATTTTAAAGTTACCAAGGAGTTAGACTAGGAATTTTCTGTTCAACATTTCCTGGGTAACTATTGGGTAAGTACCACGCAACTGCCCTGTTTTTGGGAGGGTCCAGGGGAGCAAGGGAATTGCCCACTGGAAGTTCAAACTTCCCAGGCAATTCCCTTGCTCCCTTGGATGTTCCAAAAAACAGGACAGTCCCGAAATGGCCTGCCGTGAGCTGGAATACTGGTGGACAGGGAAATTAATTTAGGAGAGACAGTGGCATAGTGGTATTGCCGCTGGACTAGTAACCCAGAGACCCAGGGTAATGGTCAGGGGACCTGGGTTTGAATCCCGCCACAAGAGATGGTGGAATTTAAATTCAATGAAAAATATGGAATTAAAAGTCTAATGATCTCATGACACCATTGTCAATTGTTATAAAAATCCACTTAGTTCACTAATGCCCTTGAGGGAAGGAAATCTGCCATCCTTACCTAGCCTGGCCTACATGTGACTCCAGAACTACAGCAATGTGATTGACTCTAGCAAGCTTCTCAGTTGTATCAAACCACTACAAAGTCACATAAAAGGAATGAAACCTGACCGGCAACGGCAATCTCAGCCTGTCGCTAACAACTAGAGAATTCAACCATCGTTCCTTGATGCTCAATGGCATTACCATCAGTGAAACCCCAGTAGATGTAATATATTTGGATTTCCAAAAGGCATTTGATAAGGTATTGCACGTAAGGATATTAAATAAGATAAGAGCCCATGGCTAACTAATAGAAGAAAGAGAGTTGTGATAAAGGGAGCATTTTCGGGATGGCAGCTCCCACAACACTTAAGAAGCTTGACAGCATCCAGGACAAAGCAGCCCGCTTGACAGGCATCACATCTACTAACATTCACTCCCTTCACCACCGAGGCACAGTGGCAGCAGTGTGTACCATTTACAAGATGCACTGCAGGAATTCACCAAGTCTCCCCCGATAGTACCTTCAAAACCCAGGACCACTACCATCCAGAAGGACAAGAGGAACAAGGGCGGCAGATAGATGGGAACACCACCACTTGGAAGTTCCCCTCTGAGTCATTCACCATCCTGGCTTGGAAATGTAGCGCTGTTCCTTCACTATCGCTGGGTCAAAACCCTGGACATCCCTCCCTAACAGCACTGTGGGTGTACCTGCACCACATGGACTGCAATGGTTCAAGAAGGTAGCTCACCACCACTTTCTCAAGGGCAACTAGGGATGGGTAATAAATGCTGGTCCAGCCAGAGAAGCCCACATGCAGTTAATGAATAGAAAAAAAATCCCACAGATTTAGCATGTCAGGACTTCTTCTGGGTCCTGACGTGCATCCTGCATCATGCGTCCAGTCTCTGACGATCCCAAGACCAGAAGATCACATTGATCACATTGCAAATGCTTACTGAACTCTTGACAATGCAAACCGCCTTGCTTTGGTCATAATGTGATGTAAACTGAGCTCTGAGAGGTTAAGGAAATCCTTATAAACTTCATGTGTAAGAAGAAAAATGAGTATCACTTTATACTGTTCGACATGTGAAATTTCAAGCACCATTTAATGACATATCTCCTGTGGTAATTCCATACATGTGTGCATATCCGGTCACACAAAATTACATCCCCATTACTTGAGCAAAAACAAAATAAAAATGGTTTAGTTTTGACGTGTAGGGCATTCATTTTATTGTGCTGTTTCAGCAGACTATGTGTGATATATGAAAGAACACTACTGAAGTACAAAATGAGAAACAAGTGTTAACATTGGTTTGTAGGTCTTATCTTCTCAGTGAGGCTGAAGTTCCAACTTTTGCTGATCACAAGAGGGAATTGTGGAAATAAGGTCAAAAGTACTAATAGACCATTGATCAATGCTTAGTACTGTTGTGTCCTTCCTACACCATGAGAAAATGGATCAATGAATATTAGCAAAAATAAATCTCATTTCTGCTTGTAAAGGTCTTTTTAAGGTTGTTAATGAAGCACTTGTGCAGCATCTAACAGAAGTATATTCAGATAGTGAGCTTTATAGGTCAAGTGACATTTTCATGTGCTATGCTTTCTTATATTTTTGGGTCAATGTAAATGACCTCCATCATTTTAGAATTTATTGGTTAATTGTCCTTCTCCAGGAACATGCATAATATTTGCGGTAGAGATGGATTTATCCACATTACATTACTAGGAAGCGGTAACTTATGAGCGGCATTATCGAGAACAAGGTAACAAAATGTCATGATTAATGGACAGAGTTCAATTTTTTAAACATTGTATCCAGTAATGAGTTTAATTTTCATTTATTATAAATGTACATACAGTACTTAGGATTTTATGATGCATGTGCCTCATATTCATGCAGCTTAATTTGACACACAAAAACTGCATTGAAATTTAGGTCAATGTCTATTGAATCAAGTTTGGACCTTCCCACGAGGAGTCCCTTAAAGGTTGTCAACCCGATGCATTTGTGTTTTAAGCCATCAAATCTGTTACATGCAAAAAATGAATTAATCTTTGTTTTTTCATTGCTCAGTTTCAAAGAAAAGCAATAAAATCAAAATAGAGCTCTTATTTTATATCGGATAGGTGCTTAATATTTTACTATGGAATTGGGGAAAAATAGCAGGATATATCCCCTTGTCAGATTTATTTACTTAGCATGTGCATTGTTACAAAGCTAGGCAATTGCCTTGTCGGTGGCTAGATGGAGTTCTTTAAGTCTGCTTTCAAGTTTAGATAGTGGACACACCTCGACAATGTGTGTCATTATTTGGATTGCACCACAGCTGTAGCCTGAATGGTCATGGCAACCCCACACAGATATTGGATGGCTGTATAGAGGTCTTGGTCAGTTCATAAATGGATTAAAAAGGCCCATTGTTGTTGTGGGAGATCAAAGCTAGGTGGACGAGCAGTGGGAATGACACCTATCTGGGATGGGATGGCCGAGTCAACTTTGAATGAGTGGGGGGCATTGCGAGAGGTGGAATGAACATTTTTTTCCTAAATTTTGTACTCACTGGCTATAATATGTCAAGTCATCCAACAAAATATGTAATATTTAACCAAACTTATTTTCTTTGCAGATGGGAACTGGGTCAAAGGGGGAGACAAGAGGGACTCTGTCTCAAATGTATTAGTGATTGTTTAATGTTCCTCAATAATTTTAATTAAAAATGACCTCAATCAGCTTTAAAATTGTTACACTGAATATAAATGAGAATAATTATACCATTAATTATCCACTTGCCATATAGTCAGAGGCAAAACACATGAACCATTAGAAAATTGATCAAAACAATTCATCCTTGCAAGTTTTTGGAAAGTAATCATCAACTTATTCTTTCAAGTCCATGGAGCGAAATCTTCCGGGCCTGCCATGAACTGGAAGACTGGTGGGCAGGGAAGTTAATTTAAAGGAGACAGTGACGTAGCAGTAACATCACTGGACCAATATTTCAGAGGCCCAGGCTAATGCTCTGGGGACAAACCCTACCAGAGCAGCTGGTGGAATTTAAATTCAATTAATAAATCTGGAATATAAAACTAGTTTCAGTAATGGTAACTATGAAACTGTCATTGGCTGTTATAAAAACCCACCTGGTTCACTAATACCCTTTAGGGAAGGCAATTGTCTGGCCCACATGTGACTCCAGGTCCCCAGTAACATGGCTGACTTTTAACTGCCCTCTGGAAAGGCATAGCAAGCCACTCAGTTCAAGGGCAAATAGGGATGGGCAACCAATGCTGGCCTTATCAGTGATGTCCACATTAAATGGCGGTGGGGTGAACTTCTACAACTAAGTTCACAGGATTTTAAAGGTCGGTTGATATTCTCTATACTGAAGTTAAACTGACTGGTCTGTAATTGCTGGGCATATCCTTACAACCTTTTTTGAACAAGGGCGCAGTGTTTGCATTTCTCCAACCCGATAGCACCTCCCCTGAGTCTAGGAAAGACTGAAAAATTATGGCCAGTGCCCCTGCAATTTCTACTCTCAATTCCTTCAACATGCTTGGATGAATCTCATCCAGTCCCGGTGCCTTGTAACTTTAAGTACCGACAGTCTAATCAACACTTTCTGCTTATCAAGTTTGAATCCTTCTAATGACAGAGTTGCCTCATCTGTCACATGGCCTGCCAAGCATCTACCTACTGAGTAAAGACAGAGGCAAAGTATTCATTTAATACCTCAGCTAAGGCCCCTTCATCCATGTATGTATTCCCTTTTAGGTCCCTAATCGACCCTACTCCTCCTTTTACCACCCTTTTACTATTTATATGCCTATAGATGATTTTGGGATTCTCCTTTATGTTGGTTGCCAGTCTTTCCTGCTTCAGCTTTGTGTTCTGCTGGAACTGGGACTCCAAGATGGCCAGCACCCTTTCCTTGGAGACAACCAACCGTTCATATGCTTGAGCCACAACAGCAGACAGAACATGGATGGACTCCAGCAGCCTTCAGTCCAGTCTGCACATACAATAAAATGAACATACGAGTTGGGAGCAAGAATAGGCCACTCAGCCCCTCAAACCTGCTCTGCCATTCAATAAGATCATGGCTGCTCTATTTGTGTTTCGAGTTCCACATTCTCACCTACGCCCGATAACCTTTGATTCCCTTGCCTAACAAGAACCTATCCACCTCTGCCTTAAAATTATTCAGTGACCCCACCTCCATCACCTTCTGAGGCAGAGAATTCCAAAGTCGCATAACCTTCTGGGTGAAAAAAATTCTCCACATCTCTGTCCAATAAGGGTGACCCTTAATTTTAAAACAGTGCACCCTAGTTCTGAACTCACCCACAAGAGGAAACATCCTTCCCACGTCCACCTTGTCAAGACCATTTAGGATCTTATATATTTCAATCAAGTCACCCCTCACTCTTCTAAACTCCAATGGAAATAAGCCCAGCCTATCCAAATGACAATCTGTTCCTTCCAAGTATCAACCTAATAATCCTCCTCTGATCCGTCTCCAATGCATTTACATGCTTCCTTAAATAAGGATGCCAAAACTGCACAATTCCTCTCATAATAAAGGACAGCAATCCATTAGCATTCTTGATTGCATGCTGTACCTTACTTATGTTACCCATATACTGAATTATGCACCTAGGTCCCTCTACACCTCAGAATTCTGTAGTCGTTCTCCGTTTAAGTAATAATCTGCCTTTTTATTCTTTTTACCAAAGTGAACAATTTCATAGTTTCCCACATTATACTCCAACTGCCAGATTTTTGCCCACTCAGTTAACTTACCTATATCTGTCTGCAACCTCTTTTTGTCCTCTTCACAACATACTTTCCTACCTATCTTTGTGTCATCTGCAGATTTAGCTACCATGCCTTCACTCCCCTCATCTAAGTCATTGATGTATATTGTAAAGAGTTGAGGCCCCTGCAGTACGCCACTAGTCATATCCTGCCAATCTGACAAAGACCCATTTATGCAAACTCTCTGTTTTCTGCCAGCCAGCCAATCTTCTATCCATGCTAATATTTTATCCATTACACTATAAACTTTTATTTTCTGCAATAACCTTTGATGTGGCACCTTATCAAATGCTTTCTGGAAATCCAAGTACAGTATGTCCACAGGCTCCATTCTATCCACCGCCCATGTTACTCATTCAAAGAACTCCAATAAATTGGTTATACATGATTTCCATTTCATAAAACCATGCTGACTCTTCCCTATAAACTTGAGCTTTTCCAAGTGCCCAGCTATAATCGACGCCAGCATCTTCCCCAGAACAGGCGTCAAGTTAACTGCCTATAGTTTCCTGTTTTCTGCCTCCCTCCCTTCTTGAATAGAGGGGTTATATTTGCTTCTTTCCAGTCAGATGGAACCTTCCAGAATCTAGGGAATTATGGGGAATTAACACCAACACATTGACTTCCTCATCAGCCACCTCCTTTAAGGCCCTAGGATGAAGTCATCTGGATCTGGAGACTTGCCAGCCCGCAGCTCCATCAGTTTGCTCAGTACTTCTTCCCCAGTAATTTTAATTTCACCAAGTTCCCCTCTACCTTCCATCTCCTGATTTACAGCTTTTACTGGAATGTTTTTTGTATCCTCTATAATGAACACAGAAGCAAAATGTTTGTTCATTTCATCCATCATTTCCTTATTATCTGCTATTAACTCTCCATTCTCACTCTCTAGAGGACCAACACTCATTTTACTTACTCTTTTCCTGTTTAAATACCTGTAGAAACTCTTGATATCCATTTTACATTGGCAGCCAGCTTCCTCTCGTACTCTAATTTCTTTTTCCTGATTAACCTTTTAGTCATTCCCTGCCATTCTTTATATTCTGACCAATCATCTGACCTGCCACTCATCTTTGCACAGTTATATACTTTTTGTTTAAGTTTGAAGCTTTCCTTAACTTCTTTAGTTAACCACAGATGGTGAGTCCTCACGTTAGAATTTTTTCATAGTAGGTATATACTTATTCTGAGTACTTTGAAATATCCCCTTAAATATCTTCCAGTGCTTCTCTATTGATCTATTCTCTAGCCTAGTGTCCCAGTTCACTTCAGCTAGCTCAGATTTCATGCCCACATAGTTGCCCTTATTTAAGTTTAAAATACTAGTCTTAGACCCATTCTGCTCCCTTTGTAACTGGATGTAAAATTCAATCATACTTGGTTGCTACTACCAAGGGGTGTCTTTAATCTGATCTCATTAATTAATCCTGTCACATTGCACAATGCCAAGCCTAATATAACCTACTGTCTGGTTGATTCCAAAACATGCTACTCTAAGAAATGATCTCAAAAGCATTCTATGAACTCTTCATCCAGGCAAATACTCCAATCTGATTTATCTAATTTATATATGGGTTAAAGTCACTCATGATTATTGCTATCCCTTTATCACAAGCACCTGATATTTATTCTTGTATATTCTGCCTGATGTTCCCCTGCCTGTCTCTGCATCTCCATCAGATCTTTTATGACTGAGTCCAGATGCTCACCATCTGCATGGGGCTGAGCAGGGGCCTGGACTCCAGCAGTCCTCTGAGTGTCAGGACCCATGGCCGTCAATTCCTCTGTCAGCTGTGGGCCTGTGTCAGTGAGGTGCTCACTAGATTGTGACCCCAAGCTTAGTCTAGAATGTGAACCCACGGAAGCGAATGTAAGTATGCTGGTGTAGGGTGTAGCGAATGTCGTGATGGCCCATCCTTTCAGAACTCTGAGCCATCACCTTCAGAGGTAGGATAGGAGTTGTAGCTGGAGCTGTGGGTCAGCTAGCTTCTCTTCCTCCCTCTTTTCTTGCTGGTACTAGAAAGGAGAAGAGGAAGATTTGGTGGCTGCCTAAGCAGGCTCCCTTATAAAAACAATGGGCAGAATTGTCCCAGATTTGCACCAAATGTGGTATCGGGCAGATAAAACAATGTTTCACCTGTCGGCCTCAATGGTGGTTTTTCACTCTGTATCATCCCAAACTCGCCACGCTAATTATACATTCCTGGGAAACAAACTGTTTCTATAGTGGGCAGGCTCTCCTTCACTCGCTACACCATCACCTCACTGCTTCATCACGCCAGTCACCATATTTAAAGTACAGCCGCGCGCACACTGCTCAGTGCTTCCAGCCCAGGACTGCCACACAGGATGGCCCCGAAAGGCAAAAGGTCTGCACTGCCCACTTAAGTGACACATCCCCTGAGCGCCTTTTGAATGCCTTGGAGGCCCGTCATGATGCCTTCTACCCCCACTCTGGCCGCAGGATGGGCAGGAGCATCAGCAATCCAGCATGGGAGGTGATGGCAGTGGTGGTCAATGCCAATGCCTTGCAAAAACGGACGGTCACCCAGTGCCACTACAGGATGAATGGTCTCACCCTTTCTGCCAGGGTAAGTTACTCTTCTCATCTCTCTCAATTCACACACTTACAAATCCATCATACATCCACAGAGATCTCACACCTCAAGGGACAACACTACTAATGCTCACTCACACACTCACATCAGGGTCATACCCTCTCGAGCTCACGTCCTCATCTTGTCTATGGCTCTGCTCGCCACACAAACATTCCACACAGTGCCATGCATCCTGCTCATACTCTCTCCATCTGTTTTCATGCAGGATAAGCCTGCTCACATCAGCAGGGAGAAGTCCCAGATCGGGGTGGAGTGGCCCACATTCGGACCCTCACTCAATTTGAGGGGGTGCCATTGCACTGAACAGTGAGAATATGGACTCTGCCTGTGGTGACGGTGAGATCGGTGACAAACACCCTCATGAGGACCCAACACTACATCATCACTCTCTCAACACAAATGTGAGTGCTTTCCCTCCTGCTTTTGGCTCTGCTGCCATGCACTATTATCTCTACTTTGATTCACAAGGAGCTCTGCCAAGGAATCAACACCCTCAGCCAGGCAGTCCCACAGCTCTCCTTCACTCGCTATGCCATCACCTTACTGCTTCATCACGCCAGGCACCACATTTAAGGTACAGCCGCGTGCACACCGCTCAGTGCTTCGAGCCCAGGACTGCCACACAGGATGGCCCCGAAAGGCAAAAGGTCTGCACTGCCCACTTAAGTGACACATCCCTCCTCCATTGAAGATCTGGAAATAAGGAGCCTGGAAGACTCATCACAGCGCTTACCCACACCCTCCACCAGCACAAAGACACACACCTTGGTGGAACCTTGATCTAGAGCAGGCTCAGGTTCACAATCTGGTGGTCACTGCATGGACACATGTCTGCAACAAGAGAAGGCAGGTTTGTGCGAGCTCCCCAGCACTTGGAGGACTGCTGGGGAAGAGGTAACTGTGAGGGCTGAGTCAGTTGATGAGTCTCTGGGTTTGGCCTTCCAACACATCTTGGAGACTCAGCAAAGGTGTGGGACGTCATGCAGAGCTGTTGGAAGCCCTCAACAGAGTGGCATGTGAGTCAGAGGAGAGCATCCACTGCCCTCTGAAGAAGTGGTGCCTACATGTGCATGTATGGAGGTTTCCATGGGGAGGATGGCAGATGCTATGGGGACCCTGGTCCAGAAGATCAAGGAGATATGTGCCATGGGTGAGTTCCTGCAGTGGCAACACAACAGGGAAATGGGGCACCTCAACGTCCCTCCAGGTGCTCCTTCCCCTCCAGGAATCAGGCCAGGGCTCCTGGGCATCCAAAGAGAGGAGGAGCAGCAGCTGGACACCAGTGGGTCATCCACTCAGGAATCTCAGAGGCTGCCCTCCGCCTCTGAGTCCCTATTGCCTGTGACCCTCTCAACTTCGTCCTTTGTCACTGCAGAGGGAGCAGCCAGCCAACGAGTGATTCTGGAGGGAGAAGTGCGTGTGTGGGGCAAGGCCTTTTGGAGCTTCGGTTAAGCACTGTCCCACACACACGAATCCTTCATGTAGCGTACTCACTTCAATGTCCTGACCATTTTAAATGCTGCCTGCGATGGGTCACTTTCAGTTGTCCATCTGAGCTAACCTGCACCTCTGCCTATCTAAAGATCATACTCCCATGCAGCAGCTGACCTTGCCCACCATGACTGTCGTTTCACTTTCAAATTGAACTGCAGGGTCTGGATTCGCTTTTTCATCATCTTTTCCCCTCCCCCAGTCACTCATTTCCTTTCCTCCATCACAGTTGATCCCCCCGGCATCACCTTCCAGCTTACCTCCATGACCTACCAGTTGCAACCCTTGTCTTTTGGGGATGTCTGGGTGAACACCTACACCTCTATCCTCCACCAGGATGGTCTGAGGGCCCTTAGCTTCTTCCTCGAACAGAGGCCCGAACAATCCCCATCCACCACTACTCTCCTCCGTCTGGCTGAACTTGTTCTCACACTGAACAATTTCTCCTTCAACTCCTCTCACTTCCTCCAAATAAAAGGTGTGGCTATGGGTACCCACATGGGCCCCAGCTATGCCTGTCTCTTTACGGGGTATGTGGAACATTCCTTGTTCCAGTCCTACTCCGGCCCCCTTCCACAACTCTTTCTACGGTACATCAATGATTACTTTGGTGCTGCTTCGTGCTCTCGTTGGGACTTGGAAAAATGTATTAATTTTGCTTCCAATCTCCACCCCTCCATCATTTTCACGTGGTCCATCTCTGACACTTCCCTTCCTTTCCTTGACCTTTCTGTCTCAATCTCTGGTGATAGACTGTCCACCAATATCCATTACAAGCCTACCGACTCCCACAGCTACCTCGACTACAGCTCCTCACACCCCGCTTCCTGTAAGGACTCCATCCCATTCTCTCAGTTCCTTCGCCTCTGTCGCATCTGTTCCGATGATGCTACCTTCAAAAACAGTTCCTCTGACATGTCCTCCTTCTTCCTTAACCAAGGTTTTCCACCCACGGTCGTTGACAGGGCCCTCAACCGTGTCCGGCCCATCTCCTGCACATCCGCCCTCATGCCTTCTCCTCCCTCCCAGAAACATGATAGGGTCCCCCTTGTCCTCACTTATCACCCCACCAGCCTCCGCATTCAAAGGATCATCCTCTACCATTTCTGCCAACTCCAGCATGATGCCACCACCAAACACATCTTACCTTCACCCCACCCTGTCGGCATTCTGTAGGGATTGTTCCCTCTGGGACACCCTGGTCCACTCCTCCATCACCCCCTAATCCTCAACCCCCACCTATGGCACCTCCCCATGCCCACACAAAAGATGTAACACCTGCCCCTTCACTTCCTCTCTCCTCACCGTCCAAGGGCCCAAACACTCCTTTCAAGTGAAGTAGCATTTCACTTGCATTTCCCCCAACTTAGTCTACTGTATTCGTTGCTCCCAATGCGGTCTTCTCTACATTGGAGAGACCAAACGTAAACTGGGCGACCGCTTTGCAGAACACCTGCGATCTGTCTGCAAGAATGACCCAAACCTCCCTGTCGCTTGCCATTTTAACACTCCACCCTGTTCTCTTGCCCACATGTCTGACCTTGGCCTGCTGCATTGTTCCAGTGAAGCCCAACGCAAACTGGAGGAACAGCACCTCATCTTCCAACTAGGCACTTTCCAGCCTTTCAGACTGAATATTGAATTCAACAACTTTAGGTCTTGAGCTCCCTCCTCCATCCCCAACCCCTTTCTGTTTCTTCCCCTTTCCTTTTGTTTTTTTCCTATAATTTATATAGATTTTTCTTTTCCCACTTATTTCCATCATTTTTAAATCTTTTATGCCCTCCCACCCCCACTAGAGCTATACCTTGAGTGCCCTACCATCCATTCTTAATTAGCACATTCATTTAGATAATATCACCAACTTCAACACCTCTGTGTTCTTTTGTTCTTTTGTCTGTGACATCTTTTGATGATCTGCTCCTATCACTGCTTGCTTGTCCCTACAACAACACACCCCCCTCCACTTCTCTCCACCCCCCACCCCCCCCACCTTAAACCAGCTTATATTTCACTCCTCTCCTTGCAAAGAAAAATCAGTTCTGTTGAAGGGTCATGAGGACTCGAAACGTCAACTATTTTCTTCTCCGTCGATGCTGCCAGACCTGCTGAGTTTTTCCAGGTAATTCTGTTTTTGTTATGTACATCCCCTTCCCTACCAAAAGTCCCACTCCCATCTACATCCCCAACCTCCTCCTTCCCACTCCCAGGGTTCATGTCTGCCGCTTAATCCCAACCACCCACTCGCGCCTCCTTTCTACTGCGACCATTGAACCCTCACCGTCCCATCCTACAGGTTACCTCTGCCCTCAGGCATTCTCACCATCCCCTCGTTCCATGCCCACCCTCAGTTTGCACCTTAGGAGGCAGTCATGGACTCATCAGAGCCCTCCCTTGAATGTTCACCTGGACATCCCCCCCTCCCCACCAGACCCCTTCCACCCTTGGAATCCTTTCCGGCCCACCATCAGACACCCAGCTCTCAACTGCTGCCATCTGAAATATGGTTCCACACATCTTCATTCCATGTTCCCAGAGCTCCCATCCCGCGTTGTCTCTGTGCGCAGAGCACATACCACATATCGCAAACACCCTCCAACAAACTATTCTAAGCAGCTGACTTTGCAATATATGGCAATATCCGTCCAGTCAATCACAGGTACACAGGTACTTTGAACAGCATTGATGCTGTATGGGGATAATGCTTCTGGACTCTTGTTATCACTTTTGCTTGAATTTTTGATGGTGAGATTTTTAATTGCTGTACTTGCTTTCTGCATTTAATTTGAAGGATTTTTTTAATGCTTGTTTTTTTTTGCACGTTTTTGTCATTACTGTAATCAAAAATCAGAATTATGGGAACTCCTAGCAGGTTTTCTTCCCTACACAGCAGATTTTGTTGCGCTAGTAATGACTGCCCTTCATCACCCTACCAACACAACTGTGTAGAGACTCAGAATCATTTAGC
Organism: Carcharodon carcharias; assembly: GCF_017639515.1. Taxonomy (NCBI): domain Eukaryota; kingdom Metazoa; phylum Chordata; class Chondrichthyes; order Lamniformes; family Lamnidae; genus Carcharodon; species Carcharodon carcharias. The sequence goes on from NC_054467.1 coordinate 205,319,578, forward strand.
TTTGATATGCTTCCTGGAATATGATCAGTAGAGAACCTCCAATACAGCAACGACACAATGTCGAGTGGTGCGTTTTTACTTGTTGCAATTTACTTGTTTTAGCTGATCTTTCATCAAGGATATGTTAAGATGATTGGGAGAAAGGGAAATTCAATCTGATATGTTAAAATGTTGGCTGTAAGACATCCTTGCAGAAGATGCTTACATAGCTATATTGCATGATCATGGAGTTCAGGTAAATAAGTGAATGACTGAGATACTAAGAGAGTGAAGAGAAAAACAGGACAAGAATAGCTCCCATTCAGAGCTTGAGGGAGGTCTCTGGTTTCACTCTGCTCCATTTTCTTCATGGCCTCCAACTAGAGAATTCATTAGTGGTTTCCTCAAGATCATTTATGGCCTGAATGCTACTTGACCTCCCTCTTGCTCTGTGCTCCCTCCTCCTGCAAGCAGAGACATATGCCTATATTTTTCATTTGCCCTTTCACCAGTGGAAGTACAGTAAGCAGGGACTTCTGTAGCCTCTATGGATGTATCCCTGACTCTGATGGTGATTTCTTACGGTCAAATTCAATGCCCAGCTTGCCACAGCATGGTATAGCTAGCACAACTGAGTATCTTTTTTCACATAAAAAAAATTAAAAAAAACAGTTCCTTAACTTATAAAGTTATTACTAAGAAATACATGGTAGTAATTCTGTCATATGATGTATTTCAGTCATTCACATGCCATTACATTCCCTTCACTTCCAGTGGAAAATTTCATAAGTGGCAGAAATAACCAGGGAACTGATAAATCAGATCAAAAAGTAATTTCCATATGTGTTATACTGGCTCTCCATTGTTATTCCAGACCCTAGTATCGAAATATTGGACATTGAGGAGCATAAACAATAAGGTCTTCAATCACACTAAATATCACTCATCGCACCAGTGGATCCAGTTTGTTTGCTCAGCCTGACTCATATCTTGGCCTTTTTTGGGTTATCTGTGATGATGTTGTAAATAGGTGGATAATGAAGAGATTGGTTCTGTCGAAGGGTCACGAGGACTCGAAACGTCAACTCTTTTCTTCTTCGCCGATGCTGCCAGACCTGCTGAGTTTTTCCAGGTAATTCTGTTTTTGTGATGAAGAGATTGGTTCTGTTTGACACTCCAGCAGAGTACTGGCATTTGCCTGAAAGGAGTAGGAAGTGCAGAATTTGGGGATATAACTGAGTGCTGCTGTCCCAAAATAATGGTGTATTTTAACACATTCTTCAATTATCTACTACAGCTCTGTCACTGCCTCCCTGGAGATTTAGAGCATTTGCAGGCAGAGATTCTCTGACAAATACAAGTGGATATCCTTCAGCCTGATTTGAGGTTATTGATTTGTGGACACAATCTATCTCTAACATAACCTGACTCGCTTTGCACCTTCTGTCTTTCCCCCCAGAAAAACATAAGTAGAGGACAATTCTAATAATGTGGCACTCCAAAAAAGGAATGAGACTTTGAAAACACAACACAATGCAATCTGAGCAACCAAACATTGACTTGGAACTGATAAAAACACAGTAATGTTGGCAAACGTTCTCAGACCTTTTTAAAATATGCTTCTACCTAGACTATCAACATTGGAAACTTTAGATATCCATTTTATGTGGGGCCAGTTTATTTCTCAGTACGATTGTATCAGAACTCCAGAAAATTGCACATATAGTTGTAACTCTTTTGAGTACAAACCTGTTTCTATCTGTTTCAGATGAAGTTACATTGTTTCATAGTTTGCCATTGTGAGATTTGAACTGTTGATCTTGGGGTTACAAACCCATACTATAACCACTTGGCTATTCAGGCTAAGCCCCACATATATTTGTATGATTCTCTTGAGATCTCACTTAATTATTGCAACAAGAGAAACTGTCATTTGACAACTTAATTGGAAAATTAAGTGGGATGCTAAATAGACAGAGAGCCAATGGAACTGATTTCTGTACTCACTTTTGATTGGCTACACCCACTTTATCCCCAATTATCAGATGTAATCAATTGGAAAACATCCCACACTATGTCCACCTTGCATCCCAGTATCTGCATGCATAGAGTGACTAGTACCAAACTGCTAGTTCCTTCCTTTGTGCATTTACTGTCACAGTTACTAATGCAAGGATAGGCCCATGTTTAATTTGTAGTTGGAAGGCTTACTCTGTTGTAATACAGATATACATGAGCATTTATGTAAGTGTTGTCTGGGTGCTTTTTATACGGCAACAGTGAAGATTTAATAGGTTGAGATGAAACACTCCGTGACATGCATATTCTGCCATCTATTTGGTATAGAAAAATCCTGGATGACTTTACATTGGTAGTTTGTCTGATATCAGCAAATTTCTTTGCCATTTGCACTCAGGTTCTCTTGCTGATGGATAAAGAATTGACAGCACCCTTCATATAGTCTGCATCCATTTCTGGTGGGGAGGAAACCTTCAGTACCAAACAGTACAGTGCTTATTTTTTTAACCACTTATGGAAGAACTTGTTCCACAGCATAAGGAGGGTTTTTTTTTGGGGGGGGGATGCTGTATCATTCTTCAGGACTTACAATGATTTTCTGTCTTTTACCTTCTTCTTGTAGAAGGAAATTAGCTCAGCATTAATTTGCCCCTGCAGCCATTTCCTGCCTTTATCCCCTTTGATTGCGCTCTCAGCAAGAGGCCCAATGAAGATGGAGGCTCATATTCCAGGTATAGTTAGGCCAGTGGGAATGTAAAGGTCTGGGCCAACAGCCCAGGAATGAGGTTTATGTCAGAACACCTAATTTTATCAATTCACTTTTTTTTTAACTGAATTGATATTTCTTTATTACACAAAGATGTGGGACTCATTCAGAATGCACATGGATCTGGTGCTAGGCAAGCCTAATTCACACAGAACAGATGCCATAGAGACACTACATCTTAGAGTTTAGCTAAGAGTGTTTATTTAAAATAGTTCCACAAAGCTGAACCTATTGAAGACTTAGTAGAGCCAGAAGTGATTGCTATAGAAACGAAGGACAGGGTAAACAAAGTTTTATTAGGCAACAGTTCTCTAAGTATTGCTATTGAAGCTTATCATCTTGTACTCATCAGGATAGACACAAGAATATCAAATTTCTAAGGGAACAACAATTTATACTGAATAAGAAAGGGTTACTGATTAGTTGGTAAGTTGATTCTGATTGGCAATGTCTCCACCATGGAAAATCCATCAGGGAATAGTTATCCTCCAATCTGTAATTTAAATTCAAAAAAGGCAAGTCAACTCTGATTGGTAAAGGCATTGCCATGGGGAATGCACCAAGGAACAGTTGTCCCCCATGTTTTTGTTTAATTGAAAAAGATGTAATGCTTAGCTAAGATATTTCAGCTTTCAGAGGACAGGGCCCTGCATATGAATATATGTAGCTTCTAGCAAGCAAAAGCGAGCCACATTGTGAGCTCAAATGATAATCTTAAATTGGTTATTAGTGTTATTGCTAGAATACTCAAGATTGTTCAGTTAAGCACTGTCCAATTGCAGTATCACATCTAAAGTTGGGCATTAAGTTCTAAATTTTGCAAACATGGGCTGGTTAACTATGGTTGCTATTCTGTCTATTGCAAACAGCCGAAAGGACTTTTTTTTTTAATACAATCCACCATTCGTTGGAACATATGGCCTACATATCTAACATCAAACCAGCACTGAAATTCATATACAGCATTACTCATTTGTGTGGGAGGCAGCAAGTCTTTTTGGCTTGATGGCCACATCCTGCTAGTGGAAAATACCACTCATGTTGCTACGGTTTGGTTGCAGGGTGAAACAGCTGGCTTCACCTGCTGCTCAAACCCCATAAATAGGCCTGAGCTGTTTACTCATTCTTGAAGGTTGATGCTGAAATAGAGCCCACCAAAGCTATCCTGCAGGATAATGGCAACTTAATCAGACCATTGATCGCTATATATGGCACAAACTCATGCTTGGGCCTAAGACCGCCACTCTCTGTCCCAAGAAGTGCCCAGTCTACCTCAAATACCCTGGAAGGATAAGGTGTATCAAAAAATTGAGCAATAGGTAAAACTAGCCATTTCACACTGTTACTATGCCGTAGCAACATGAGTGGTGTTCACCACTAACAGAATGCTGCCATCAAACCAAAAAGAAGATCTATCTACCACCCATATGAGTAATGTGGTATATGAATTTCAATGTCCATGTGATGCCAGGCATAAAGGCTGTAAAATCCAATGACTGGTGGATCATATCAAACAGCTTGCCCCTTCATCTGTTTGCAACATACTGAGTACTGATCATACTCAACTAACCAATGCTTACTAACCTCAGAATGTAGTGTCAAACATTAGATGTGATTCCACAATTGTACAGTATTGGGGAGGCGATGGCATAGAGGTATGTTGGTGGACTCCTAATCCAGAGACCCAGGGTAATGCTCTTGGCAGCGGGGTTCGAATTCTGCCATGGCAGACGGTGGAATTTGAATTTAAAAAAAATCTGGAATTACAAAGTCTAATGATGACCATGAAACTATTGTTGATTGTTGTAAAAACCCATATGGTTCACTAATGTCCTTTAGGGAAGGAAATCTGCTATCCTTACCTGACCTGGCCTATATGTTGACTCTTAAATGCCTTCTGAACTAGGGATGGGTAATAAATGCTGGGCTGGCCAGCAAGGCCCATATTCCATGAACAAATAGGTTTTTAAAAACTTACTGAATGAACCTGAGTGTGCTAAGAATTACACTAACAACCAATTTAAGATTATCGGTTGGGCTCACAATGTGGCTCACTAACGCTTGCTAGAAGCTATTTATATTCATACAAGCAGAAAGAAGCATGTCCAAGCATTACACCTTTCTCAATTAAACAAAAAAATGGGGGACAACTGTTTCTTGGTGAATTCCCCAATTGGCAATGCCTCAACCAATCAGAGTCCACTTGCCAACCAATTAGCAACCTTTTCTCATGCATTATAAATTGTTATTCCCTTTGAAATTTGATATTCTTACATCTGTCCAGGTGATTGCAAGATGGAAAGCTTCAACAGCATGCCTCTTTTCCAGCAATACTCAATATCTATTCTACCAAGCACCAATTTTGTTAGTATTGGAATAGGGTGAAAAACTGTTTCTTTGTCTGTTTAATAAGCAGAGTAATTGCACTATAAATTAAGCAATTTAGAATAATTATTCTGTTATAAGAATTTGGTTACACACTTTAAGAGGTTTGTCTTCTTATTTGTCAGACTCCATTGAAGTGCTGGAGTAGATAGCAATCTATATGATGGATTGACTTTCCAGTCCTATGGACCGAGAGAAACCTTCTTGGATGTTACTATCACCTTGTGGGAGGTGCAAGATATTGTACAAATGTGCAAAGCTTCTCATTGAAACATAGGAGCAAGAGTGGGCCATTTAGCTTCTCCAGACTGCTCCACAAATCAATGAGATCATGGCTGATTTGTGAACTAACTCCACAACCCAACTTTGAAGAACATTCTTTAATACCTTTGGCTGAAAAAAATGTGTCAATCTCAGACTTAAAATGAACAATTGATTTAGCATCGATTTGCTGTTTGCAAAAAGACTTCTACACTCCAATAAGTTTTTGCATGAATAAATCTTCCCTAATTTTACTTCTGGGACATCTAGTTTTAATTTTTTAACAATGTCCCTTAGTCCTAGACTCTTGAGTTAGTGGAAATAGTTTCTCCCAATCTACCCAACTTGATCTCTTTAATATTTTGAAAACTTCAATCAATTCACTTTGACCCTTTAACTCTCTAAATTCCAAGAAAAGCAATGCTAAATTGTTTAATCTCTCTTGTAGCTTAATCCTTGGAGTCCAGGACCAGAATTATTCCCTTGTCAGGCGGGCTTGGCAGGAGCGGGCGGGGGTGTCAGGAAGCTGACCACCTCCCGCAATCGGCTCCGCACTGCGATTTCACACGTGCGGGCCAATTAAAGCACGGAGCTGCCTCAGGGAAATTGAGGCGCTTTATAAAAAAATTAATAAAGACAGTAAAACTTCTTTAAAAACATGTCCCCTCATGTTACTCTATCACCTGAGATGGGAATGTTTTTAATTTCAAAATAAAGTTTTTATTTAATGTTTATTTGCTTTAGGGAACCTCATCCCGCTCATGGATGAGGTTCCCTAAAAAAATGGAAAGGCCGCTTGGCCATTTTATCTGCCTGCCAACCCTAAAGTTGGACAGGCAGTGTAAATTTAATTTTAACAAGCTTCTTAATGGTCTTAATAGGCCTTTCAATTATTGGCGGGCACACAGTGGACTCTGGCGCGTGCCCGCCGAATGAATTATCGTGCGCCATTTTACACTTGGGCATGTCAGGCACGTGCCCACATGCCGAGCATAAAATTCTGCCCCATGTATCATTTCAGTAAATCAATGCTGCCCTCTCTCCCTCTAAGGCAAATATATCCTCTCTAAGGAATGGTGTCTAGAATTGCTTACAGTACTCTAGGCCTGGTCTAACCATGGCTTTGTATAGCTAAAGCATGACTTTGCTCCCTTTTAATTCTATTCTATTCCTCTAGATGTAAAAGACAGCATTTTCATTAACCCTTCTGTTTATTTACTCTACTTGTTCATGACATTTTAATGATCTCTTTAACTGAGCCCTTTGGGCTTCCATTCTTTCTAACTTTTCAACATTAAGAAAGCATCCTATTATATCCTTTTTATGTTCAAAGTAGATGACCTCACATTTGCCTACATTGAAATCCCTTTGCCACAGTTTCACCCATTCACTTAATCTATTAATACCTCATTATAATTTTAAACTTCCATCTACACTGCTCAACCTAGGTAAAGGTCCCATGCTCAGGGATTCAAACCATGGGCAATAGCAGAACCAACCAATTTTCAGTGGTAATAGTGAAAGTGTCCACACCTTGTGGAACAACATCTATGTAAACATACTTTGGGAAGAGGACTTCTGTTTCCTTGAAGCACACATGAGGAGCACAAAAGGAAACCACCTCATCTATTCTTCTGTCTGGTCATATTGTTCATTGAAATTGATATTTGGAGGCTCTTATAAGCAACTAAAGAGGAAAGCACACGACCTGTCGGGTGGGCGGTGCGGGACCGGGCGTGGGTGGGCACTGATCCGATTGGTGCCCCCAATCGGGTTTGTGCTATTGTTTTACGTGGCCCACCCAGCATGACGCATGCCCGGAAAGACAGTGTGCTCCTTGTGCAGGCTGGGGTGGTTTGCCTGAGTTGGGATGCGGTCTTTTGTGCATGCATGAAGGAGTGCAGAAATCTCCCTGAGGCACAGAGGTGCCCCAGGGAGATAAGTTTTAAGGTTAAACAGTTTAATAAAGTGGTGAAAAAATTTTCATGACATGTCCCCTCATGTGAAATTGTCACATGAGCTAGGACATGTACATTAATTTTAATAAAAATGTTTGTGAAAATTTAAAATCATTCGTGAAACCTCATCCCGCCTGTGGATGAGGTTCCATGAAAAATGCAAAGGCCGGCTGGGCTCTTTGCCTGCCCACCAAATTTAAGGTTGGACGAGCAGCTCAGGTAATTGCTTAAATGTCTTTTTAAATGGCCTAGTTCGGCGGGCGCATAGCCTGCCGAACTGAAAATCTAAATGATTGCCGGTGTCGTCGGGATGCACGCCTGACATCAACCTACGTCATTTTACCCCTCTGCGAGTGGGCCCCGCCCCCGCTCGCTGAGCCAAAGATTCTGCCCTTGAAGTTTAATCACTGTTGTAATGCAGGGAAACACACTAGAAGTTCCTTAAGGTAGGTAAGTTGCGTTCAATTTTCTGCTGTCATTTCATTTCTTTAATATAGAAAGACAGCCAAGCCAAGATGATAGAACTATTTTTACTGCTAACCATTAACTAAAAATAACACACAAATTATTTAAAGTATCTTGATATTGCTTATGAAGATTGGCCAGATAGGTTTCAGTCACCAAGAATAATCTTTCAATACAAACATAGGACACTTGGATTTTGGATGAGTTTTCATGATTGTTTCAGCACAGACTTTGATGTTTTTTTGGGAGTGCAGTTTATATATTAACTATAACAGAAGTTTGTAAATGATCTGTATTTAAAATACTTTAAATAGTAATGGTCTAGAGTCTCCAAATCAATATTGCTTTGCTGATCTCTACTCATTTTTGACATTTTGCTTGAACAGTGAGTATTAGAACATCACACTGCAAATTGACTTGCCAAATTAATTGAATTTAAGAGCATGAGTAAGCTGAATGAACGTATACAGGTGAAATTACAGGTTCACGGAGGCGCCCGGGGTTAATGAGTATATCTAATCATTTTAATTCAACTTCCTAGCATGATAAGACTTATCAACTCCTCAACAACTTCTTTGTTATCAGCACTTAGTATTTGAGAATCTATGCAGCTAAAATAAAAAAAGGGGAAAGGATGTTGATGTTAAAGTTCATTGTAATCTTTTCACATTTTGAATATTTAAAACATACTGATAGTAAGAATCTTCAATGTTACTTTTCCATCTTCACTAAATACTAATGATGTTGTTCGCAGTGAGGCAGGTTTTAACTTAGTGCAATAGTGTAATGTGGACGATAGACAATCAGCAGCCCATTTTACATCTCCAACTGTAACAGCTTTTGGGACATGGATGTGAAAATAGAGGAAAAGAGAAATTAGTAGCAATTAGCCTTCGGCGGTGGCACAAAATGAAAGATATCTTCCACCGGTTAAACCCAGCAAGTGCTATTCAGTTGCACTGCAGATAGGGAGGGGTAAGATCATGGAGGGAATTAAAAACAAAGATGAGAATTTAAAAGTTGAGGCAGTACCAGGCAAGGAGCCACTGCAGCTCAGTGAGCAAATGGGTGATGAGTTAACAGAATTTACCATGAGTTGGATGATCCATCCTGGCCTCCTCCTGAGGTCCCTTGATTCAGAGATGCCAGTCTCTAGCCAATTTGATTTGCTCCACATGATATCAAGAACAGACTGGAAAGGTTATGAGCCTTGACAATATCTTTGCTTGAGTGCAGAAAATTTGTGCTCGAAAAATACTGGTTTTTTTGTTTTGTGCCTCAGGGATGTGCAAAGATGACACAACAAATGTGTGGACAGGACTTTTATTTGGTGCTTTAATCACTGCTTCACAAGCTCCCAGCTTACTTCAGTTTCTCCTTCTCTCTAACAACACCCATACGCTTAACTAATGGCAGATAGTATAAATTGTAGCATAATAGTATAAATGGGAGAGATTTCGAACAGATTTAGAAACTCAAGACTGGGCATCCATGAGACGCTGTGGACCATCAGCAGCAGCAGCAGAATCGTACTCAAACATGTACTCATGGCACGGCATATCCCCCACTCTACCATTGCCATCAACCATGGTTCAATGAAGAGTTCAGGAAAGCATGCCAGGACAGCACCAGGCCTACATAACAATGAGGTGTCAACCTGGTGAAGCTATAACACAGGACTACTTGCATGCCAAACAGCAATAGCAGCAAATGATAGACAGGGCTAAGCGATCCCACAACCAATGGATCAGATCTAAGCTCTTAAGTCCTGACACATCCAGTTGTGAATGGTGGTAGACAGTTAAGCAACTCACTGAAGGAGGACACTCCACAAATACCCCTATCCTCAATGATGGAAGAGCCCAGCATATCAGTGCAAAAGATAAGGCTGAAGCATTTGCTACAATCTTCAGCCAAAAGTGCTAAGTGTATGATCCATCTCAGCCTCCTCCGGAGGTCCCCAGCATCACAGATGCCAGTCTTCAGCCAATTCAATTCAGCCCACATGATATCAAGAAATGGCTGAAGGCATTGGATACTGCAAAGGCTATGGGCCCTGACAATATTCTGGCAATAATACTGAAGACTTGTGCTCCAGAACTTGCCAAACCCCTAGTCAAGCTGTTCCAGTACAGCTACAACACTGGCACCTACCCTGTTTTGTGGAAAATTGCCCAGGTATGTTCTGTACACAAAAAGCAGGACAAATCCAACCCGGCCAATTACCACCCCATCAGTCTACTCTTGATCATCAGTAAAGTAATGGAAGGGGCAAGTGGCACTTGCTTAGCAATAACCTAACACTTAGTTTGGGTACCACCAGGGTCACTCAGCTCCTGACGTCATTACAGCCTTGGTTCAAACATGGACAAAAGAGCTGAACTCCGGAGGTGAGGTGAGAGCGACTGCCTTTGACATCAAGACAGCATTTGACAGAGTCGAGCATCAAGGAGTCCTAGCAAAACTAGAGTCAATGGAAATCAGGGGGAAAACTCTCCACTGGTTGGAGTCATACCTAGCACAAAGGAAGATGGTTGTAGTTGTTGGAGGTCAGACATCTCAACACCAGGACATCACTGAAGGAGTTCCTCAGGATAGTGTCCTCAACCCAACCATCTTCAGCTTCTGCATTAATGAACTTCCTTCCATCATAGAAGTGGGGATGATCATTGATGATTGCACGACGTTCACCACCATTTGTAACTCTTCAGATACTGAAGCAGTCCATGTCCAAATGCAGAAAAACCTGGACAATATCCAGGCTTGGGCTGACAAGTGGCAAGTAACATTCGCGCCACAGAAGTGTCAGGCAATGACCATCTCCCACAAGAGAGAATCCAACCATCTCCCCTTGATGTTTAATGGCATTACCATTACTGAATCCCCCACTATCAATATCCTGGGGGGTAACCATTGACCAGAAACTGAACTGGACTAGCCATACAACTACTATGGTTACAAGAGCAGGTCAGAGGCTAGTAATTGTGTGACAAGTAACCTACCACCTGACTCCCCAAAGCCTGTCCACCATCTACAAGGCACAAGCCAGGAGTGTGATGGAATACTCCCCACTTGCCTGGATGAGTGCAGCTCCCACAACACTCAAGAAGCTTGACTACGTCCAGGACAAAGCTGCCCGCTTGATTGGCACCACATCCACAAACATTCACTCCCTCCACCACCATTGCACAGTGGCAGCAGTGTGTACCATCTACAATATGCACTGCAGGAATTCACCAAGGCTCCTTCAACAGCACCTTCCAAACCCATGACCACTATTATCTAGAAGGATAGGGGCAGCAGATAGATAGGAACCTGGAAGTTCCCCTCCAAGTCACTCACCATCCTGATTTGGAAATATATCGCCGGTCCTTCACTGTCACTGGGTCAAATTCCTGGAACTCTCTTCCTAACAGCACTGTGGGTGTACCTACACCACATGGACTGCAGCTGTTCAAGAAGACAGCTCACCACCACCATCTCAAGGGCAACTAGGTATGGGCAATAAATGCTGACCCAGCCAGAGAAGCCCATATTCCATGAATTAATACAAAAAAATATTCAACAGAAACACATAATCAAACATCCAATAATTGAACACCACATCTTTTTCCCATTTTAAATTAAACCAACATAAAGCGCAAACTTATGGACATGAATGTCACTGGTGATGGCACTGGTATCTATGAATTTGAGGTTGTGATTCCATGTGATTAGATCAATGAGGTAGATTATCAACATCACAGTCACTCATTGGAAAAGCATGTTTATCTTCATCATCATTCCCCTCAAAATATCCTGGTTTTCTCACTATCAGGCATCTCATGTTCCACTTTGTGTTGCCACCCAAAAGTTGGTGCCAAGCAACCACTTGATCTGCTTCAGTCCTGATAGGGATGGTGGGAGCTTCTGGTCACAATTTGGCTGTTTGATACAAACTCAAACTTCAAGTCGTGGTTTCCTTGCGCCTGTTCGCTTGCTGAAGTACATTTTTGCTATGGCTAATGCTGCCTGTGGTAGTAATATAGCTAGGCTTGTCAGCATGAACCTGTGAGCCACTCAACATAGAAGTTGTACTGATGAAGATGACCTGACCATCTGTAGATGCATAGAGGTCGATGACCTGATGTGGTTAACAATGTAGTCAGTGCTTGGTGATCAGCGCAGAAAGCCAACATTCTACGATAGAGATACGTGTATAAATGCTCACAAGTGTATATGCAGGCTAGTAATTCTCACTCTCCAGTAGAGTATTTGCATTCAGTCTCTGACAACAGGCGTGACATGTATGCAATTAGTTGTTTGCTTCCTTCAACGTGAGCATATAACTCCAATTGCATTTCTAGCTGCATCTGTTGTGACATATGTTTTTGCATGTGGTTGAAATGCACAAGGATTGGTGGAGATACTATCTTCTCCTTTCACTTATCAAATGCTGTTTGCTGGGCATTGAAATTTGCATGCCAGGCATTTCTTATTAGGACAACACCCATTTAGTGTTGGTTTTCACTCTTCCACCAAGATAATCCCCTAACAGTCTTGGCTGTCTGTGAATTTGAGTTACTTCCAGTTGCATGTATGTATGAGATTTCAGTGATTGGAACTTAATGACTGTGAAATATAACTGGAGTGTTCATGAGATCTTGATTGATTACTTATCTGAAATCAGATAAGATACCAGCACAGGAAGGTTGTTGATAAAGTTAAGGTGTAGATGCTATTAAAGGGAATGTGTCAGCTTGGGTAGAGAGTAATTGTAAGTAGAGGTTTTTCAGACTGGAGGTCATAGCCTCCTTCTCTGTTATAACATTCTACGGTGTAGCAATAAGATTATATTATGCACCTAAGAATCCAATATCAGGGAGACATGGAAGCTCTCGTTCTGTCCCGGAAGTGCACCACCCAGCATAATGGATCAAGTTTCTTGGTAGGTACCTAAAGCCCACAATGAAAGTATTAACACGTCTCATTAAAATGCTTCAGAGTCTTCCAGAAGTATTTCTCCTGCCTTCACGACGCTGAAGATATCACATGTTTTCACATCACCACAGGGGCTTCAGTGAGCCCTATGATTTGCTGCAGCTATATCTCAAATCTTAAACCAGAGCATGGCCAGCACTATCCATGACTATCAAGGGAACTGGAGCCCTGAATTATTGGATAGAATTACATGTTCTCTGCCTCCTGGTTTGTATGCATGGAGTGGGGTAGCCGTAAAACTTTTCAAATGGCCTTCCCGCCAGGCTCCACCTGCCCCGACCTCTCTTGGTTTTATGCTGGGACGGTCGAGGCCTAGTCGGGCCCACCTGCCTTTGCCCTAATTGAGACCAACTATTGACTACTTAAGGGCCATTTCCTGCCCATACTCAATTTTCAGGTTGGCAAAAGTTGTTCAGAGACAGGGAGCAAGCCCATGACCTGACAAAAACATAAATAAAAACAAAAGATAAAAATAAAAAACTGTGGATGCTGGAAATCCAAAACAAAAACAGAAATACCTGGAAAAACTCAGCAGGTTTGGCAGCATCGGCGTAGAAGAGCAAAGTTGAAGTTTTGAGTCCTCATGACCCTTCAGCAGAACTAAGTAGAAATAGGAAAGGGGTGAAATATAAGCTGGTTTAAGGTGGGGGGGGTGGGGGGGCAGTGGGAAGAAGTGGGGTGTTGGGGGCTTGTTGGGACAAGCAATCAGTGATAGGAGGAGATAACCAAAAGATGTCACAGACAAAAGAATGAAGAGGTGTTGAAGGTGGTGATATTATCTAAAAAGGTAGCTCTAGTGGGGGTGGAGTGAAATAAGCGATTGGTGGAATACATTTAAAAATAATGGAAATAGGTGGGAAAAGAAAAATCTATATAAATTATTGGAAAAAACAAAAGGGGGGGAAGAAACGGAAAGGGGGTGGGGATGGAGGAGGGAGTTTAAGATCTAAAATTGTTGAACTCAATATTCAGTCCGGAAGGCTGTAAAGTGCCTAGTCAGAAGATGATGTGCGGTTCCTCCAGTTTGCGTTGAGCTTCACTGGAACAATGCAGCAAGCCAAGGACAGACATGTGGACAAGAGAGCAGGGTGGAGTGTTAAAATGACAAGGAACAGGGAGGTTTGGGTCTTTCTTGTGGACAAACCGCAGGTGTTCTGCAAAGCGGTCGCCCAGTTTGCGTTTCGTCTCTCCAATGTAGAGGAAACCGCATTGGGAGCAACGAATGCAGTAGACTAAGTTGGTGAAAATGCAAGTGAAATGTTGCTTCACTTGAAAGGAGTGTTTGGGCCCTTGGACGGTGAGGAGAGAGGAAGTGAATGGACAGGTGTTGCATATTTTGCGTGGGCATGGGGAGGTGCCATAGGTGGAGGTTGAGGAGTAGGGGGTGATGGAGGAACAGACCAGGGTGTCACAGAGGGAATGATCCCTATGGAATGCCGACAGTGGGGGTGTGAAGGGAAGATGTGTTTGGTGGTGGCATCATGCTGGAGTTGGCAAAAATGGTGGAGGATGGTCCTTTGAATGCAGAGGCTGGTGGCGTGATAAGTGAGGACAAGGGGGACCCTATCATGTTTCTGGGAGGGAGGAGAAGGTGTGAGGGCGGATGCGCGGGAGATGGGCCAGACACGGTTGAGGACCCTGTTAACTACTGTGGGTGGAAAACCTCGGTTAAGGAAGAAGGAGGACATGTCAGAGGAACTGTTTTTGAAGGTAGCATCATCGGAACAGATGCGATGGAGGCAAAGGAACTGAGAGAATGGAATGGAGTCCTTACAGGAAGCGAGGTGTGAGGAGCTGTAGTCGAGGTAGCTGTGGGAGTCGGTAGGCTTGTAATGGATTTTGGTGGATAGTCTATCACCAGAAATTGAGACAGAGAGGTCAAGGAAGGGAAGGGAAGTGTAAGAGATGGACCATGTGAAAATGATGGAGGGGTGGAGATTGGAAGCAAAATTAATAAATTTTTCCATGTCCTGACGAGAGCATGAAGCAGCACCCAAGTAATCATCTATGTACTGGAGAAAGAGTTGTGGGAGGGGGCCGGAGTGGGTCTGAAACAAGGAATATTCCACATACCCCATAAAGAGACAGGCATAGCTGGGGCCCATGTGGCTACACATAGACACACCTTTTATTTGGAGGAAGTGAGAGGAGTTAAAGGAGAAATTGTTCAGTGTGAGAACAAGTTCTGCCAGACGGAGGAGACTGGTGGTGGATGGGGATTGTTCGGGCCTCTGTTCGAGGAAGAAGCTGCGTGCCCTCAGACCATCCCGGTAGGGGTTGGAGGTGTAGAGGGATTGGACGTCCATGTTGAAGGGGAGGCGGTTGGGGCCAGGGAACTGGAAATTGTTGATGTGACGCAAGGTGTCAGAGGAATCACGGATGTGGGTGGGAAGGGACTGGACAAGGGGAGAGAGAAGGGAGTCAAGATAGCAAGAAATGAGTGCCATGGGGCAGGAAAAGGCTGACATGATCAGTCTGCCGGGACAGTCCTGTATGTGGATTTTGGGTAGGAAGTAGAAGTGGGCCGACCGAGGTTGGGCGACTATCAGGTTGGAAGCTGTGGAAGGAAGATCTCCAGAGGAGATGAGGTCAGTGACAGTCCTGGAAACAATGGCTTGATGTTCAGTGGTGGGGTCATGTTCCAGGGAAAGGAAGGAGAGCAAGTTGACATAAATTGAGCCTGTTCAGGCCTCGGGCAGGAAGAGGGGTAGGCGAGGTCAGGGGGGCACCTCCATTAGCAACCCCCTTTTAACATTGGATGTCTCTGCAAAAGGCCTGGCCCGGTCAGGTGCTCCCTCCCCACCGGCCTCTTTACCAACAACCCCGTCCCCCTCTGCCTGAGCCCCTGGGCCTCACCTCCCGCCCTGAGACTCCCATATTTATCTCGCCCTGGACTCCTGGAACTTAGACTCTGGGGACTGCTTGTGGTCCCAGTCCTGTCCACTGAAGTTTCTGATGCTGCTGGGGCTCAAAAGCTGCTGGCCAATTAGATTGGCTGGCAGATCTCTGAGGAGGGATTTCCCCTCCAATTGAGGGGCTGAAGTCCTGCCTCCAGCCAATTAAAACTCACTGGAAGTTTAAATGGTTGCGGGGCAGCCCCTAACAGCAGGAATACATTTGCCACTGACTCCTTGGATGGTGGGAAGGGAAGCTCTGCCACCTGAAAATCCTGGCCATTGTGTCAAGTAGGTAACTACACCTGGAGGGACACAAACAACTATTTTGAAACAGACAGAGCAAGGCAAGATGAGAGTGCACCAAGCTTCCGCAGAGTCCAGGGTGACATGGACTACACCCAGAGGCCTCATGTATTCCCTATTGTCATCATGGCATCTTGCTGAATAGAAAGGAGTTCCCCTTCTTTAATCAAAGGCAGCACATCATGGAGGCCTGTGCCTGGATAATGGGAAGGAGTCATGATTCATTCATTTTGTGCTAGTCCTCTGTGCCATCTTTGCTCCCACCAAGGCATCAAGCGACAGGCTGGCCAATAGGTGCCAAGGGCAGTTCCTTTCAAACATGACTCATGACTCTTGTCAGGGATCCGGCACAGCTGCCAAACAACAAAAGCCTTGCCACCACCAGAAGTGACATCAAGCAGAGGATTGGTATGGTCAAACAACGCTCTTGTTGCCTAAGCCATAGCTTTGTATTGCAACCTTGATTATGTATTCAGATTTGGGGTGGACTGCTGCACAACTTTGCAAGCAAGAGAAGGAAGAAGAAAAAACAGATGCGATATTGACTGCCCGTGTCCCTATACCTGCAAGAGTACTGAGGCTACCTCACTGTAGAGAACATAACCTAAACTTTCCATCCCATCTAGAAAACACCTACAGGCCTACATTCCATCCCACCATCCTAACTACTACCTCATCCATTGTTTTCCTTCAGTGCAACCGTAAATGTATCCCCAGTATTTCAGAACAAAAAAACCAAATTTATCAAATAACTCAATTTCTTCTGTGTATAACATTTAATAGGAATAATTAAGACTCACCCTTGTGCAACTTCTTAGTGCCTGTTTTGTGTGCTTGTCTACCTAACTGATGACTCTGGTAAAGTTCTTTGCCAATGGCTACAATTTGGATGTTGGTAGGTTACTGTGCCTCCATTGTGGACACTTCAGGCAGCCGTGGTAGGCAACATTGGGATCTGGGCCTAGAAGGCGTGGCGGCCGATGGCAGTATCTGGGGATGGGCTGCAGCTGTCCAGTCTGGCTGGCTGGCTGATCAGGACATTGGGAAGGCACCTGACAGAAAACCAGACAGTCTTCCATCCATATCAAGACACCAAAGGATGTCCATGGGCCAAGGCCATTCTCTTGGGTCAATGCAACCACATTCATAGGCTTCACATGTGAATATGTAGAGGGATGGCATAACGCTTTGGAAGTTCCTGCCAACATTGGCCCACAGAGCCAAAATAGCTGCTGTCTAACGTGGCCAACATGAACTTTCAGAGAAGATGCCGGAACTGTCAGCGAGGTTAATCATGGTGAGCACCATTGTGGCACTCATAAACTTGACCACTAAACTTCAGGTTGGGCTGAATGGCACAAAACTCCAAGTAGGTTAGACCAGGGTTCCTCGCTCTCTGTGTCAGTGTGCACAGAATCGCTATACTAAATAATCTAGCATTTCCTTGTTTACACCTTCATTATCCTGAACCTTTGAAATCTGCATTTGGTTTCTCTGCAGCAAAGTCAGAACACAGTTATGTTCTCCGGCGAGCTGGTGGTCATGTCAGCCTATCCTTCTGCACTTTTATGGGCAATGATTCATCATCACTGGACCAAAGTTCTTCCAGAAATGACGGAGAGGTGTCCTCATTTTCAGCACCAGAAATTAAAGAGGAACAGGGATTAGCTTTTGTTGTGAGAGAAACTGGCAGGTGTAAGCGTCTGGAATTTGTCACGCAGGGTTGAATTTAATGTCAGAGTGGTGGCCCCAACAGTAGGCTGGAGAGTTGGGGACACCCCCATTGTGCCAATTTCTGGGAGCCCCAGCACAATTCAACCAGGCAATTAACTGCCTGACTTTGGGGTTTCCATCCCTTTAAGGGCAAAGATCGCCCCCTCCAAGGTCTGCTGGCCAATCAGAGGGCCAGCAGCTATTCAGTTTCAGCAGTGCCACCATGAGCAATAGCAACTGCTGTGGCTGCAGCCAGGAGCAGTCACCATGGAGGAGGCCCTGGAACCCAGGTAAGTAGGTAGAGCTCATCAGGGCCAGTCAGGTGGTGGGGTGGGGAGGGGCACGGGTGCTGTGGGTATGGGCCCCTCTGTTACCCCTCAGGACAACCCTGGGCTGGCAGCCTTTACTGGGTGACCCCTCACATGGCATTGGGCCCCACTTCACTGCCACTGATAGAATACCAGCAGCAGTGGAACAGATCCCTTTAGTGGCCAATTAATGGCCACAAGGGCCTCAATTAAATTCCAACTGGGAACACTGTCCTCAACATTCTCTATACCTGACTGAATCGAGAGAGTCAGAAAGGTGCCAGGCACCCCAGTCCCTTGCCCACACTCCTGATTCTCCAGCCTCCCAACCTCCCAGCCCGTTTCCAAGGGCCAGATTTGAGTGTGTATTGTGCGCTAGAAATAAGAAATGAGGCATGGAGTCGCATAAGGATAATCATCTCAGTCCCAAGACATCATTACAGGAGTTCCCCAGCATAGTGCCCAGGGCCCAACCATCTTCAGCTGCTTCATCAATGACCTTCCCTCATAAGGTCAGAGTGCGGATGTTCGCTGCTCATTGCACAATGTTCAGCACCATTCACAACTCCTCAAATGCTGAAGCAGTCCATGTCCAAATACAGCAAGACCTGGACAACATTCAAGCTTGGGATGATAAGTGGCAAGTAATATTCACACCACACAAGTGCCAGGCAATGACCATCCCCAACAAGAGAGAATCCAACCATTGCCCCTTGATGTTCAATGGCATTACCATCACTGAATCCCGCACTTTCAACATTCTATGGAATCCCATTGACTTGAAACTGAACTGGGCCAGCCATATAAATACTGTGACTACAAGAGTAGGTCAGAGGCTGGGAATCCTGTGACGACTATCTCACCTCCTGGCTCCCCAAAGCCTATCCGCCATCTACAAGGCACAAGTCAGGAATTAGATGGATAGGTGAGTACAGCTCCAACAACAACCAAGAAGCTCAACACAATCTGAGATATAGCAAGCTCACTTGATAGGCACCCCATCCACAAACATTCACTACCTCCACCACTGACACAAATTGGCAGCAGTGTGTACCATCTACAAGATGCATTACAGCAACTCACCAAGGCTCCTTCCAAACCCACAATCTCTATCACCTGGAAAGAATACAGCAGAGGATGTATGGAACCCCACTGCCTGGAGGTTCCCCTCCAAGTCACTTACCATCTTGACCTGGAAATATATCGTTGTACCTTTACTATCGCTGGGTCAAAATCTTGGAATTCCTTCCCTTACGAGTGTACCTACACCTCATGGACTGCAGCGGTTCAAGAAGACAGCTCACCACCATCTTCTCAAGGGCAATTAGGGATGGGCAATAAATGCTGGCCTCGCCAGCAATGGCCTCATTGTGTGAAAGAATTAAAAAAAAGAGATATTAGGACAGTGACAAAAATCTTGTTCAGATAGGTAGATTTTAAGGCAGATCTTAAAGAAATAGAGAGAGTTAGGGAGAAAGAGAGGCTTGGGAAGGAAATTCCAGTGCTAAGTGCCAGGTATCTGAGGGCACACTGCTGAAGGTGGAGTGATGAAATGGGGATGTATAAGTGACCTAAAGTAGACAAGCATAGGGATTCCAGGGTATTGTAGAGTGGGGGAAATTATAGAGATCGGGAGGTGGAGGGAGTGTGTGCATGGAGAAATTTGAAAACAAGGATAAAGGAGAAAGCCAGCAAAGGTATCGCTTGAAAGGTTCTGCTCCCTCCCTGGTTCTGTCCACCAGCTGGACAGGAGCTTCCAACACTGCACTCAAGAAACAGAGTATCCTCTCTGGACCTCTTACAGTTGTTTCAACTCATGAAGTTTCAACAGTCAAAGTGCACCTCATTTTTAATGGGTACAGGAGCATGTCTTACCACCCCCATGAATAGGCACGTAGCTAATGATAATGGTTGAATTATGATAGTGAGTTGCCATGGTCCCAGAGACCATGTGTACACATCAGTGCAAGTCTGTTATCCAGTTTGCAAGTCTGATTGAATTTCTAGGCCTATGAGTCCAAGATCATTTCCAATCACAAGATGAAGGAATAAAATTACTTCATAAATATTAGAGAAAATAGCAATGGCTGAGATATGGAAAGATCCAATTTATCTTCTTTTGTGACCTTTTAGGTCAATAAACAATTTTATCTTCAATGAATATTCAATGTAAGCCCACTGCCTCCTACAGCTACCTTAACTACATTTCTCACATTCCATTCTGTAAAGATTATTTCATTCTCCCAGTTTCTCTGTCACATCCGTTCTCATGATGCAACCTTCTATGCCAGAATTTCTGAATTCCTTTTTCCTCACCCTGTCTCCCAACCATTATGGTTCATTACGCCCTCGACTGTGCTCATCCCACTTTTAGTGCTTTTGCTCTCACCTCTTTCTCTCCCTCCCAGAAATATGATAGGGATCCCCTTGTCCTCACCTTCCACCCTATCAGGTTCCATCTTCCAAACCCACAACCACTACTATCTAGAAGGATAAGGGCTGCAGATAGATGGGAACGCCACCACCTAGAAGTTTTCCTCCAAGCCACTCACCATCCTGGAAATATACCGCTGTTCCTTCACTGTCACTGGGTCAAAATCCTGACACCCCCCTCCCCAACAGCACTGTGGATGTACCTACAGCGCATGGACTGCAGCATTTCAAGGAGGCAGCTCATCACTGCCTTCTCAAAGGCAACTAGGGATGGACAATAAATGCTAGCCTAGCCAGTGAAGCCCACATCCCATGAACGAATTAAAAAATGTTCAATGGATCATCCTCTGTCAGTTCCATCACCTCCAGCTTGTCACCACTGCCAAACACATCTTCTCCTGCTCTTCCCTTTCAGCATTCCAAAGACATCCTTCCCTCCACCACACTTCTAGCCCACTCCTCAATCACCCCCAACATCCTCTCTGCTTCCCACGGCATCTTTCCATGCAAACGCAGGAGATGCAACACCTGCCTTTTTGCCATCTCTTTCTCACCATCCAAGGCCCCAAACATTCCTCACAGCTGAAAAGTGACTTATTTGAACTTTGTTCAGTTTTATTTGCTGCTGGCCATTTAATCTCCTCTATGTTGGAAAGGCTGAACACAGATTGGGTAATCACCTTGCAGAACACCTACATTTGGTCTGCAGGAGTTTCCGGTCGCCTGTCATGTTAATCGTCCACATTGCTCCCATCCTGACTTCTCTGTCCTCAACCTCCTACAGTATTGTTCTAAAGAAATTCAACATAAGCTCGAGGAACATTTCATCGGCCAGGATTTTGAGGTCATTGGGTGGGTACAGCAGGCAGGTCCAGGATTGGCCAGAAAACGGCCCGCAGCCTGCGATCAGGCTCTGACTGCATTTTCCTGCTGGCTGGAAAGGGCCAAGCGGGGGCAGGGGCCTGTCGGTTGGTTTAAAAACTGCCCAGGCAGCCCCTGGAAGGCTGCCACGGAGGGGGGTCTCCTGTATGTTCACTATGGATTCAAGTGCAGTTGGACACAGCAGGCGGGAGGGCAGGTTGGGTGGGCAACCCACCCCCCCCGCTTTGTAATGAGTGCCTCACCATCCTCCTGGAGAGGTGGCTGCCAGGTGGGACACCCTTGTCCCCAAGGATGGGTGGAGGAGGCCACTATACCTCACAAAGAGGGCATGGGGGATGTTTCAGCAATGGTGAGCAACCATGATGTGCTATGGCACACCTGGGCCCAGTGCCAGAAGTGCATCAATAACCTGTCAATGGTACTAGAGCTGGCCAAGGATGTGAGCCCTGGCTGCTTGGACTGAGTGCCTTGTGGCTCAAAGCCCTGCCAGATGCTCCTCAGCTGCAGCAGGTACAGAGTGGATTAATCAAGGCTCTTCTGTTGTTTCAGGAAAAGATGGCCCACAACAATATTGAAAAGCTGCAGACCGGCGGAGGCCCTGCTAGCCTCCTAATCCTTTCCCAATACCACCAAAATGCACTGGAGCTTGAGAACCTACACTTGCCCTGTGCAACCAGGTGTGACAGTGTGATGACTTTAACTAATGATATGTCCTTGTTCTTCCTTTTAGCATCACCAGCCGGCGTGCGCTCTGTGGACCTCGAAAGGCCACCCCTGATAACGGAGGACTACCGAGCTCCTGTTGTACCTGCATCACACCTGCTCTGCAAAGCAGTCACCAGTGCAGATACCAGCAGTTTGGTGGGCATTAGATCAGTGGCTAGGATCTTGATACACATTGGTGAGGGCACTTCACACTCACTTGAAGTGCAGGTGGAGGCAGAGAGTGCCCAAGGCACTGGCAGTCAGAGGACTGCTGGGGACCAGGATGATGCTCAATCGAAGGCTGATGATGAATCTCTGGAGTCGCCCATTAGGCGGCAGATGCCGGATGTCCAGCAGGATGTGCGGGAGGATCTGGCGGAGATCCATAAGGGTATGCATGCCATGGTCTCCATTATGGAGGAGTCCATGTGGAGCATGAGTATTGTGTTGATTGTAATGGCCAAGCACACTGCCTCCCCCATTAAGACAGTGGAGACTTTCATGGAAAAGCATCTCCAGGATCAGAATCAGGGGTTCCTGGGGTTGCTCTTGGATCTGAAAGTCCTCACACAGGCACGGACCTCAGGTGATCAGTGTCCGTGTGGGAGATAGATGAGTCACCAAGTGACCCAGCTAAGTGCCTGTCCATCAATAGTGAGCAGGGAAGTTCACAACGACCTCACATTGGCGCACAAGCTGATTGTCATCTCTGCAGGCTCCTCTCAGAGCGCTCTGGATAATGGCAACAGCTTCTCTGCCCCTCTGCCAGTGACCATGGCATCTGATGAGGCCGCAGCAACTGGGGAGATGCCAGACATAGCACTGGCCGCTCTGTCCAAGACGGGGCCAGCACAGGCTCCAATGGCCACAGGATGACTGCCAAGGATATCAAGGCCAACAAGACAGCAGAGTCAGCAGGCTGTCTCCAATGCTGCTGCCAGTGAGGGGGGAGCACCTAATAGTAACACTTGCAAACATAAGTTAAAGGCACCATGAGCACAAGAGGAACAGGTCACAGGTCATTTTATATACATTTATGTTGACTTTATGTCTAGTGGTTTGGGGTTGAAGAACAGAAAAGTTTATGTAAATATTATTGAACTGACAGAATGAGATAAATTGTGTTTTTTGTCATCATGGCCTGAGTACTCTTCACCTTTTTATTTCATCGGTGCGGGGAACACCAGTGTGTAATACTGGACGCAGATAATTCTGAACTTTATTGCACAGGCACTTTGTGTTCAAATGAAAAGGTCTTTTCAGAAATCCAGGATGGAGATGGCAGCCCTGGCATGCAGTTGAAGCTGATCTTTGGTAGCCTAGCTCAAGGAGTGTTGGATCAAGATGTCCCTGGGGTCCCTGCTCCCTGCAGGTTACCAGTGTCTGGCTCCACACCTTCAGCATTCTCCTCACCAGGCTCATCTTCTGACTCACTACTGGACTCATCATCTGTGCCCTGTGGAGCTGTGTCAAGGTCCCCTTCCTCCAGTGAGCCCCCCTTTCCAGTGCCAGATTGTGGAGAGTGCAGCATGCAACCATTATCAGTGACACCCGCTCTGGGGCATATTGTAGTGCTCCACTGAACGGTCCAGGCATCGGCAGCACATTTTGAGAAGACCTATGGTCCTCTCTACCACCACACCTGTGGAGGGAAGCCAGCCAATGCTACAAAGCCTCTGGCTCGCTCTGCCTGGCTGGCCTCACCCGTACGGTAAAGGATAAAAATTAGTATGTGCCTAAGCAGAGATTCTGTCACCAGCTTGGCACAACTGTGGACAGCTGATTGGACAACTCCACACTGATCCCCCACACACCCCTGAAAAGAGCTGGAGGCATAGAAGTTGAGGGCCACTGTGCCCTTCAGAGCCACTGGCAAGGGGTGTCCACCCACACAGTCGGAGGTGATCTCAGGCACAATCACCTGGCAAATGGAGGTCACTGTCTCCCTGGAGAGGTGGAGCCTCCTCCGGCTTTGCACCTTGGACATACTGAGGGAGCTGCATCGCCACCTGTAAACCATGGCAACAGGATAGCGACATCTTCTGTGGCTCCTTCCACCTTGGACTTCCTGCTGGTCCTGTGCCCCTTGTGCCTGCGCCTCCCTCCCACAAGTCCCTCCCCTGGAAGCTGCACTGGAGCACCTGGCTTCCTTTCCCTTCTGCCCCTCTCTTCCTCCTCATTGGAAGCGCATTTTGAGATGACCTATGGTCCTCTCTATCAGTGCACCTGTGGAGGCATGACTCGTATTTTAACATGGCTCTGCTTCTGTTCTTGGGTGGCGGAGAGGTGTCTTGAGCCATCTATTCAATGGATAGCCCATGTCACCGTGTAGCCATCCATCCAGTTGGGCTGGAGCACTGAAGAGCCTCGGCACCTGGGAGCATCTCAGGATGTAAGAGTCATGGGAGTTGCCAGGGTACCTTGCACAGACTTACAGAATTTCTATCCTGTGTTCACACACTCTCTGTATGTTCATGGGCTGGAATCCCTTCCTGTTGATGAAGGCACCCAGCTGACCCACTGGCGTCTTGATGACCACATGCGTGCAGTCGACTACACCCTGGATGTGGGAGAACCCAGCAAATCGCACTGAAGCCTCTGGTTCACTCAACCTGGCTACCTCGTCCGTGGTTACAAAATAAAGGTCAGGACCAGCCTGAACAGAGTTTCTGTCACCAGCTTGACACAACTATGGACAGCTGAATTGGAGACTCCAAACAAATCCCCCACTGATCCCTTGAAAGAGCTGACGGCATAGAAGTTGAAGGCCACTGTGACCTTCAGGCCCACTGGCATGGGGTGTCCACCCATACGGTTGGAAGTGACCTCAGGCCCAATTATCTGGCAAATGGTGGTCATGGTCTTCTTGGAGATGTGGAGCCTCCTGCAGCATTGCACCTCGGACATATTGAGGTAGCTGTATTGCGTCTGTAAACCTTGGCAGCAGGATAGTGTCATCTTCTGCCACCCCTTCTGTCTTGGACTTCCTGCTGGCCCTGCGCCCCTTGTGCTTGTGCCTCTCTTCCCACAGGTCCCTCCCCTGGAAGCTGCTTTGGGATACTTGGCTTCTTCTCTGCCTCCTCAGAGGAGGTGCCTCCAGTAGAGACTACAATCCCCATTACCGGGGTAACGGAGGCTGTCTGATACTTGGAATGGTCCATCTGGTCTGAATCCTCTGGTGGCCTTGCAGACATCAATGAGTCCTGAAATGAAGCCTGGAAATTCTAAGAATGAAGCCCCGAACAGAGATGAGGCTACCAAATACCAATAAGCAAAGTTCTTCACTACTCACATTGGCAATACTGTTAACCGTTTTTATCCCGCCAATCGATGAGGTTTTTGAAGACGTCATCTGGCTGCTTGCCCATTTATCCCATGCGACAAGTGCAAAATCGCACAGGCAAGGAAAAATCACCATCAATTGGACTGTTATGGGCCTTAAGTAGCCTCTCAATTAATGACGGATGCCGATTTGGCACTCACGTGTGCCCGCCGATCGAAATATTGCACGAGTGCACATTAGCATCGAAACGCTCACCTGACGTCATCATGCGCAATGTTATGCCCGATCGGGTCAAGCGCTTGCCCACCCACAGGACTTAAAAGTTCTGCCCATCAACTTTCAACTGGGCATTTTACAGCTTTCTGCACTCAACACTGAGTTCAAAAATTTTAGATCACAACTGCCCACATTTTGTTTTTCTTTGCTGGTTTTGCTCTTCACTTGTTTCATTATTTTATTTCCTTTATTTTTCTTTCAATTGGCAGAAATTCATCAATCTTCTTTTCACACCTCCTTTAACCACATCTTTTTCTCCGCTGCTTGAACTATCAACACTCCCTTGGCCTTGCACCATGAACCCTTTTGTTATTTAATCTCTCCGGCCTTCCAAACAATCACAGGCTTTCTATTTTATTATTTTTCAACGTTCCCCCTTTTCATTGGCTTAATTCTAATTTTTAATGGTTCTGAAGAAAGGTTAACAACCTGAAATGTTGGGTTGGTTTTAATGAAGTCCACATGACTGGGCATGGTGCCGAAGTTGGCCGGCAGAATTGGGCGGGAGTACCCACAACAGATTCCTGATGATGGGAAAACTGTCCCTAATTAGGATGGGAAAGGGAAGGGCCTGACATGTGAATCCTGCCTGCCAGAAGCGGGATGTCAATTTGGCTCATTAATAAGCCACTTAAAGCCAATTATCCCTGAGCCTACCTAAAGTTAATGCCCGGATCCAGGAAATTGGCATCGGGAAGGCGGGGCGGGGGGGTCACATTGAACGCCACCCCCTGCATTTGTCTCTGACACCTCTCCCCCCCGCCCCAGCCCGCCTTCACTGACTAGTGTCCTGAGATTCAGCATCAATCCTGGGGCTGGGCCTTGGTCTATTAACAGCAGCAACCACCATTCCTGGTGGCATTGACGGCAATGGAAAGCTGCTGCCCTCTGATTGACCTGCCACCCTCCAGTGTCCTTAATTGTATGACAGGCCCAATGCTAGCCTGTTAAGTGTTTAATGGCTTCTGGTGACCCCCACAGAAGCGACGCAGCGTTCCCGCCTTTCACCAACTGGTGGGCGGATTTCCCGTCACTGGGACAAAACTCAGCCAATTAACATTGTTTCTCTCTCTCTCCACTGATGTTTCCTGACCTGCTGAGTATTTCCAGCATTTTCTGCTTTTATTTCAGATTTCCAGGATCAGCAGTATTTTGTTTTTGTAAACAATTAGTGGGCTTTCCACGGGATTCCTCCAGCCCCTTGCCATAGTGCAGGGGGAGGATTGATAGAAATCCCTGAGAAAATGTGGAGATGGCCATTTTCAATGTTTTCCTAGGGTTCTCATCAATCGGCTGTCAATATTATATTGGGAGATGGGGAAAATTCCATAGAAATTCAATCCATAGCTTTTAACAGAAATAAACCCTTCAAAGTAGAAATAGATAGCAAATTGGATATCAAGCCATGGGGAGAGAGAGAGATTGGGAGTAATATCTGCAAGCCCACTAATACAAACGATTAGAAGACTTTTAAAGGAGGAAAGAGAAGTAGAGGACAACATTGTAACAGCTAACACGAGGAGGAAGACCCTGAAGCACGTAACACTCAATTATAGAAAACAATTCCAGGCGCAATGCCCTATGCATATCATTTAATCCAAACATGTAACAAATCAAATAAAGAGATTTTTAGAGGTGTTGAACATAAATAACAACTCACACGTGAAGTCTCAAATATGCAGAAACAAAGACAGGATCAATGTATTTCTAAAATCCCCAGATTAACATGTTACCTTGGAGGCCATCCAGTTCAAGTACGATATTTTAAAATTTAAACAATGATTTGAATGCAAATTAACCCTATGCAGGCAAAGGGAAAAATAAATTTAAGAAGCATTATTATTAGTTTTTAAGAGAAAATTGTGATGAATGCCTAGCATTAATAAATGAACAATGCAAATTCTTGCATAAACAGCATATGTCTTTAAAACAAAAAATGCAGTGAGCTTAATGCATAATGCTCCAGGATCACAAATCAACATTACCTGACATTATAGAATAGTGAGGGGATTGAAGCATACTTAACAGCTGTGAAAGCTACAGGCTGCAATAGCACACTTGCAAATAAGAATTTTAACTAGGGCAAAAAGTGCACAATACCCAGAGTGACAAATAGTTATGCATAACTCAAACTCAAGGATTCAGGACACATTAGAAGAACCGATTAGAATAACAACAAATACAGAAAAGTTGATTTGACAATAATATACAGCAGTGCAGCTTTATTAGATAATTCAGGTAACTATGACTGCAGTTTCTCATGTCTGTGTAACTCTTTCGAGTTCTCATGTCTGTGTAACTCTTTCGAGTAAAAACACGTTTCCATCTGTTCCTATTCAGATGAAGTTACATTGTTTCATAGTTTGCCATTGTGAGATTTGAACTCTTGATTTTGGGGTTACAAGCCCAGTACCATAACCGTCTGTGTATTTTAAACCCCTATTGATATGTTACAATTAATTGCAGGTGTGCGTGGAATGAGGTTGATTTGGATGCAACAAATACATGACTCTGTGATGTCCTGAGGTCATGAAAAGCAGCATATAAATGCATGTCCTTTCATTAAGTGTCACACTAAAATAATTCTAGTGCTTGTGAGACCCTTGCTCCCAGCAGGCATTACTACAGGGCAATGAAAAGAGGAGAGACTAACGGATTGATTCACAGCTATGTAGCAATGTGGCATTGTGGTCTGGCTACCACTTGTCTGTAAGTTCTAAAAGGCTTGGCTGAAAAATCTATTGTTTTGATGCTTTATTGAATATAAAATGGCAACTTTTGCATCTGACAAGAATCTGGTAAAATATGCCAGAAATTCTAATACACTGCTAACTACGTAATGAACAGTTAATTACTGCACCTCAGCTATGATAGATAGTAGCAGGGGAATCCTCTGTGGAGACATTATTCGATATTGAGATTTTGTTTAATACTTTCAAATATTGGTCCCTGATCACCACTGTGACATTAATTTGCCATTGCCTGCAGTGGTACAGTGGTGAGAATAAACAAGTTGAGCCTGATTCCTTTTTGAGGAGTAAAGGGATTTGAAATAATATTAGTAGCCACAGCTGTGAGATGATTAGGCTAAACAGCAATATAACAAAATATGAAATCTGGATTAAATCCAAACGTTCTCAGGGTGAAAACTTTGAATACTCCCTAATCTAATCTAGCTAAAGTTTTCTCAGGAATTTGGGTAAACATGTCACGATGCTGGTCTCTTAACAATAGCTTTTAAGTCTGGTAATACATGCACCAAAAATTATGGTGTTCTTAATATCCTACGTACAGTTGATGAGCTACTGATTCAGTTTCAACTGTCTTAATAAATATCAGACAGTAACGGTTATTGATCTTTCCAAATTATCTTTCTGTTAACAGAAAGAAATTAGTCAGTAGGATCAATTCACCCTAACTGCATTCACTATGAGTATACTGTAGATGGTACTTTGTAGCTATAGTCTGTAAAATCTCACTATTTATCTATAAAATACTTGCATATGTAACACACTTTTTAATTAAAATGGTGTAAATTAAATTGAGAAGGTCTTCAAAGAAAGAACTAGATAAATGTGTATAACGTTAAAAACATAAAAGTAGCCCATCCAATAAATCAACTGTTATGTGCACTGAATACTGTGGAAATGAGACTGAAATGCCTATATTCTATCTCCTATCTATGTTAATTTAACTGTGCTTTCAGTTTGGGCACCAACTGGCTTCAAAGCATGTGTGTGACTGTGAGTGAGGGCAGGACCAGGTTCAGCTGTGACACCACTGCAAAATCAGTCTGACAATCCTCACTCTACAAATGCACAAATTAAGATCAACCATTTGGGTGAGGCGGTAGAGGATGCAAGTATTTCTTGGTATTCATTTGCAATAACATGAGTGTCACGTGATTCTTAGAACTAATTGTACACATTGACCTAACAAAGAGATGTAATCAATGGCCACTTGATAGGTTGTCTACTCTAAATGAGGGTTATGATCACCCAGCAGCTTCTGTACCAATATAAGAATGTAAGTACTTGACTAACTAGCCTTTATTGTTATCTTCAATATCATATTCTGATTGCCTCAAGACACTGCTGTGAAGGAAAGTAATTATATGGTTGTCCAAAGACAGAGAAAACCTGAAAAGATATTTTCCTCAGAGCTTAATGGGTCAAAATCTCGATCAGGGAACTGAAAGGCAAGGAGAACATGATCCTTAAATACCTAAGGCATCATGATTTATGTGTGATACATTTTGCATCTATATTTTATCTTGGCAAACATAAATAAAGGCATGTGGTTATCACTGACCAATGAGATATGTCATACCATGTCCTCCTCATGCCAATCTTAGAAAATATTACTGCATTGTACTTTATTTGCTAATATTAGTGAATGAAGTAAAGTATAGACTATGCCTTAGAGAATAATAATATTTTAGAAATCATTCTAAGTGACATTAGCAGATGCAACTTAATGGGCCAGATCTTCCTGTCAGTGGCATAGCATCAGATTTCGCCGCTGAGTGCACAGGAGAAAATTGAAATGTACTTTGTCCATAGTGTTATAATCCCTGTAGAGACCATTACATTTTAAAAAGAGATATAAATTTCCCAGTGACCTAAGCAAAGGATCACACAACAAAATTTTATGTTTTAAAATTTTTCTGTAACAATCTAAAACCAGCATTGACAAACTATTACTTAGTAATGTTAACACAAACTATAGAAAAGATGTTCCCTAGCAACTTTGAGATGGTGGCATAGTGCTATTGTCACTGGACTAGTAATCCAGAGACCCAGGCTAATGCTCTGGGGATATGGGTTTAAATCCCCCCACGGCAGTTGGGTGGTGGGATTTAAATCCAATTAATAAATCTGGATTTGAAAGCTAGTGCCAGTAATGGTGACTATGAAATTATCAGTGTGTATGAAATTATCATTGATTGTTGTAAAAGCCTAGCTGGTTTAATCCTGTCCTTTAGAGAAGGAAATCTGCTGTCCTTAGCTGGTCTGACTTACATGTGATTCCAGACCCACAGCAATGTGATTGACTCTTAATTGGCCTCTGAAATGATTTAGCAAGTCACTCAGTTCTGGAGCAATTAGGGATGAGCAACAAACAATGTTCACATCCCAAGAGAGAATAAAGAAATGTCTAAACACATTCAAAGCTTCAGGCCGAGTTTACATATAACAACGCACTCTCCATAGAGTTTAGAGTCCAAAGCTCCCCACAGTTCTAACAGGATCTCTTTCCCCTCCTTCACCAGGGTGAATCTTCCTGTGTCCTTTTATAAATCTCCCCTTCACTCAACGCTTTGAGCAAAAATGGCTGGACTTCCCATTGCAAAGTACCCACTGGTGATTCCATGGTTTTTAACTTATTACAATGCTTATTTCCTTGAAGATGGTTTCCATTCCCACCAGCCCTCTGATGATTAATCCAAAAGCAATCTTTATTCTGCCTGGCATAGCAGTGCCGGTTATGGGTCTTCCTCACAAAAAATCTTGGTCTTACAGCCTCTCAGAGTCTGTGAGTCTGCGCACAGCAAGAACAACTGCCTTTTTTGTTTGTTCAAATGCTAAAATGTGTGGCTTACGCTTTGAACTTGAGCCGCTGTCCACATGGCAACCAGGTTCTTTGGGCTTGTCTCTGGGTAGACTTCATATGTGGTCACATGGTCCCTCCCCTATACAATTGTACCTTGAATTAAAGGAGACAGTTTAACTCATAACCATCTTATTATCTCCAGTGGTCATAACACCTCCCCATAAAAAAATGAAAATGTATTACCATAGTAATGGTGTTTCTACAGCACTATCAAAATAAAACATTGTAAAAATTCTAACAACAAACTTACTATATACAGTACGGGTAACATTCTTTCCTCTTTCGTTACATTCTACCATTAAACATTCCATCTCGGCAACATTATAATGCTTAACCAGCAACCAGACACTGCATGTGAGAGTTTTGATTTGAAGTTCAGTTTGCATGAGTTAGAAAATTATAAACTTGTATTGATCTGATTAACTTTGTCAAGAACAACATTTTCACCAGGGTGTTGACCTGCTAAAATAGCCTTAGAAGCACTCTGTTCAGATTTTAACTTCTGATGTCCATTCCCTTCCACGTCTGCAGGTTTTTTAATATTCAAGTCTGTAAAGAAAGCCTCATCCAAATTGTCCTCCAGTTTAAATTTAGGTTTTTACATTTATTTTCATGATTCAGTTCATCTGTGTTCTTTTCCAGGAGATGCAGGTTTAACATTGCCTCCTTTTGTGCAAGCAGTTGTCAAGTAATATTTTCTTCAACTGCTTTAAGACCTTCACTAAAGTTATGTCGGTGATAAGATATAAAATCTTGACATTCCTTTCTGGTCAATTCTTGACCTCTTTTCAATTCTTTTTGTTTTTCATCTTCCAATTCAGTGTGAATTTTGTCTCGTTCTTTTCTATCAAGAGTGAGAGCTTCATCATTCTGAATTTGAATTTATGTTTAAGAACACATATCCCTTCTCGCAGCTCTTTGCTATCAGTATTGGTTATTATCTTTTAAAGCACTTCTTTCCTTCATTGCATCAGTAGCTTCAAGTACTGTTGTTCTCTGCTTTGTCACTTCTTGCTTAGGTTCTGCCTGCATTTTTAATTCAAACAGATTTAACTTGTTTTCAGCTGTCATTGACTCTTCATTTTTAGCCTGATGTTCCAATGTCTTTTTAGCTCTTTGAGTGTCTGACTTGTTGTAAATTGTTCAATTAAAATAGTAATTTCTGCAACAGGATTATAGAATGCCATGGATTTTTGTACATTTGATTTCTGTTGCCCATTTTCAAATTTAACAGCTTCACAAGGCTTTTCTGAAATCATTGGAGGTGCAACACCTTAACTCCAGCTTAACTCCATTTACTAATTGAAAATCAACACCTTTAATAGGTAATTTAGGCATAACCCCCACAATTATAAGACTGGTAAATAAACAATATTCTAAATTAACTCTATAAAATAGAATGAGTTAACAGCCTTCATCAATACCCTGTATCAATACAATTTTACACAGCAAATTTTCTGGAGGGAAATTCTTGTCAACTGCCAACATTAGCAATTGAGCTATATCACTAAGAATACAAATTTGCTTGCCAGCTTTACTGGACAAAAATGGTGTCACTTCACACTTAAACAAAAAAAATCTATAATTTTCTATGCCCTGATCTATTCAAACAGTAAATACATTCAAAGCTATTGGTTTGTCACAAGCTCCACCTACTGGTACAGCATTTTCTGTCAAAACCCTTTGCAATCCTACAAATTCTACAGTCTTGTTTTTGTTTTAATTTTTAATTTAATTTTTAATTTCTAACAGTCAACTTATACATGCCCTCTCTGAAGACAAAAATAATATGCTGGTCCCCTTGAATCATACTTATCCTTTTTTACTACTGTGAAAAGTATATGTATTTTCCTTTTTTCAGATCTCCTTCATTGTAACCATAGTTCTGTTCATTATCAGGCTTTTTCCAATTCCAGTTTCTCCGTGCGGCTGCAAACAAAGGCTTACTGGAAACATGCTTGTGAGACAAATCTTAATTGTCAGTTATTATGGCAGCTGCTCTCAACTTAAAAACCTTATGGCCTTCTAAGTGAGATCTTATTCCTGAAGGGACACTATTTTTAAATTCTTCCATTAGCAACACCTCTCTAAAGTTATCAAAATCCTGTTCAATTTTCATAAACCAAACCACCTATCAAATATCATTTCCTTTTCTCTAGCAAATTCAACACAAATCTGATTCCTTTCTTCCTTAAATTTCTAAACTTCTGCCTCCAGCAGAAACTCATAGACATTGAGAACAGCAATTTCCACTGTACCATAATCATCAGACTCTATGCCTGAAGGCAACGAGTACAATTCTAACACTTTCCCCACAAACGCGCTCTGCAATAAAATTGTCCAACTTTCTTTCAGCCAGTGCAGCAGTGTAGAATTTTCTCAGACAATACAAGACACATTTCAACTCCTTTCTCACTGAAATTATGCATGAAGCAAATATTCATTACCAAATCTAAACCAAGGTTAAATTTTAGTCATTGCCAAGTTTTCCTGTATCTTAACTGAAACCTTTATCAAGCTCAAATTTATTTTCTAACTTTCTCTTTCTAGTTTCTCTCTCTTTTTCTCTTTAAAGTTCAAGGTTTTACTGTTTCTTTGCTCTTTGGACCTTAGGTTCAAGTTTTTGCATTTCTTTTTCCAATTCCAGTTGTTTTATTTGCAACTGAAGTCTAGCTAAACTAACTTGAGTACTATCGGGATCACATTTTTCTTCCTCAAGGTTCAGGTGTTGAGAAAATACTTTGACAATCGCTGCCTTTACAGCCCTTACTTTCAAGTTGACTGCTAATTTTATTGCCACCATCTTTAAATTAATGTTTTTTAACTGATACAAGGCATTAACAGTCAGGTTGTCTCATTCTCTAGAAAAGTTTGAGAATTGAATTCAGCTTTTAACTGAAAGATCAAATGTGAAATCTTGTTCACTTAACCCCTGGCATGGATAGAAGATTGGCTGACTAACAGGAAGAAGAGAGTTGGCAGAACTAGGGTCTTTTAAAGGTTAGAAAAATGGAACAAGTGGTCTGCCACAGGGATCAGTGCTGGGACCACAGCTGTTTACAATTTATATAAATGACTTGAATGAAAGGATGGTTGTCAAATTTGCTGAGACACAAAGACAGGTAGGAAAGTAAGTTGTGAAGAGGACATAAGGAGGCTACAAAAAGATATAGATAGGTTAAGTGAGTGGGCAAAGATCTAGCAAATGCAGTATAATGTGGTAAAATGTGAAATTGCCCATTTTGGCAGAAAGCATAAAATAGAAGCATATTATCTAATTGGTGAGAGATGCAGAGCTCTGAGATAGAGGGATCCGGGTGTCTTAGTGCATGAATTGCAAAATGCTAGTATGCAAGTACAGCAAGTAATTAGGAAAGCTAATAGAATGCTGTCACTTATTGCTAAGAGAATGAATTCAAAAGTAAGGAGATTATACCTCACTTATACTGAGCACAAGTGAGACCACATCTGGAGTACTGTGTACAGTATTGGTCACCTTGTTTAGGAAAATATATAAATGTGTTGGAGGGGAGATGATGGTGTAGTGGTGCTGTCACTGGGCTAGTGATCCAGGGTAATTCTCTGGGGACCCTGGTTCAAATCACACCCTGGCAGGTGGTGGAATCTGAATTCAATAAAAAATCTGGAATTAAAACTCTAATGATGACATGAAACCATTGTCAATTGTTGTAAAAACACATCTGGAAATCTGCTGTCCTTATCTGGTCTGGCCTACCTGTTATTCCAATGCGGTTGGCTCTTAAATGCCCTCTGATGGGCAATAAATGCTGGCCTAGCCAATGATGTCCACATCCCATATTGTCGGATAGATGCCAATGTTCTAGTTATAATGGAACAGCTTGGCTAGAGCCATGGCTAGTTCTGAAGGACAAGTCTTCAGTATTATTGCCAGAAAGTTGTCAGGGCTTGTGGCTTATGCAGTGGAGATGAAATTAATTGGCTGAAGACTGGCATCTGTGATGCTGCGGAGGCAGAGGCTGAGATGGATCATCCACTTGGCATTTTGGATGAAGATAGTTGCAAATGCAAATGTTCCTTGTGAACCTTCACCAAGTTGTAACCTCATTTTTAGGTTAGTCTGGTGGTGCTCCTGACAGGCTCTCCTGCACTCTTCATTGAACTAGTGTTTTTTCCCTGGGCTTGGTGGTAATGGTAGAATGAGGGATATGCCAGGCCATGAGTTTACAAATTGTGGTTGAATACAATGTTGCTACTTATGGCCCACACTGCCTCAAAGAGGCCCAGCTTTGAGTTGCTAGGCCTATTCTAAACCTATGGCATTTAGCACGGTGATAATGTCACACAACATGATGGAGGGTATCCTCAGTGTGAAGATACCATCTCTGCAAGGACTGTGTGGTAGTCACTCCCAACAATATGACCATGGACAGGTGCATCCATGACAGGTAGATTGGTGAGGATGAGGACAATTAAGTTTTCCTTCTTGTTGGTTCTCTCACCACTTGCTGCATGCCCAGTCTAGCAACTATGTCCTTTAAGACTTGACCAGCTCAGTCAGCAGTG
This sequence comes from Carcharodon carcharias, assembly GCF_017639515.1. Lineage (NCBI taxonomy): Eukaryota > Metazoa > Chordata > Chondrichthyes > Lamniformes > Lamnidae > Carcharodon > Carcharodon carcharias. The sequence goes on from NC_054467.1 coordinate 205,355,349, forward strand.
GCACCACTGTTGATTGATATTGAAGCCACCCTCAGTGCTTCTTTTAATTGGTGTTCAACCTAGAGCAGAACTGATTCATCAGTTGAGGGGTTGTGGTCCATGGTAATCAGCTGGATGTTTCCCTGCCCATGTTTGACTTGATGCCATGACACTTCATTGGGTCCATAGTGAATGTTGAGGACTCTCAGGACAACTACCTCCCAACTATATACCAATATGCCACCATCTCTCCTGGGTCTGCCCTGCCATTAGGACAGAACATACCCAGGGACAATGATGTTGCCTCCGTCGCATCTGTTCCGATGATGCTACCTTCAAAAACAGTTCCTCTGACATGTCCTCCTTCTTCCTTAATTGAGGTTTTCCAACCACGGTCGTTGACAGGGCCCTCAACCGTGTCCGGCCCATCTCCCGCGCATCCGCCCTCATGCCTTCTCCTCCCTCCCAGAAACATGATAGGGTCCCCCTTGTCCTCACTTATCACCCCACCAGCCTCCGCATTCGAAGGATCATCCTCCGCCATTTCCGCCAACTCCAGCATGATGCCACTATCAAACACATCTTCCCTTCACCCCCACTGTCGGCATTCCGTGGGGATCATTCCCTCCGGGACACCCTGGTCCACTCCTGCATCAACCCCTACTCCTCAACCCCCACCTATGGCACCACCCCATGCCCACGCAAAAGATGTAACACCGGCCCCTTCACTTCCTCTCTCCTCACCGTCCAAGGGCCCAAACACTCCTTTCAAGTGAAGCAACATTTCACTTGCATTTCCCCCAACTTAGTCTACTGCATTCATTGCTCCCAATGCGGTCTCCTCTACATTGGAGAGACCAAACGTAAACTGGGCGACCGCTTTGCAGAACACCTGCGGTCTGCCCACAAGAAAGATCCAAACCTCCCTGTCACTTGCCATTTCAACACTCCACCCTGCTCTCTTGCCCACATGTCTGTCCTTGGCTTGCTGCATTATTCCAGTGAAGCCCAACACAAACTGGAGGAACAATACCTCATCTTCCGACTAGGCACTTTACAGCCTTCCGGACTGAATATTGAATTCAACAACTTTAGGTCTTGTTCTCCCTCCTCCATCCCCACCCCCTTTCTGTTTCTTCCCCCTTCCTTTTGTTTTTTTCCAATAAATTATATAGATTTTTCTTTTTCCCACCTATTTCCATTATTTTTAAATATTTTTAAATCTTTTATGCTCCCCCCACCCCCACTAGAGCTATACCTTGAGTGCCCTACCATCCATTCTTAATTAGCACATTCGTTTAGATAATATCACCAACTTCGACACCTATGTGTTCTTTTGTTCTGTTGTCTGTGACATCTTTTGATGATCTGCTTCTATCACTGCTTGTTTGTCCCTACAATCACACCACCCCCCTCCACTTCTCTCCCCCAACCCAACCCACCACACCCTCCACCCACCTTAAACCAGCTTATATTTCACCCGTTCCTTGGATTCACCTAGTTCTGTCGAAGGGTCATGAGGACTCGAAACGTCAACTCTTTTCTTCTCCGCCGATGCTGCCAGACCTGCTGAGTTTTTCCAGGTAATTCTGTTTTTGTTTTGGATTTCCAGCATCCGCAGTTTTTTGTTTTTATCTCTGTGTTTAATTGACTGCCACTGCTCTTCAAGAAATGTCTACCTCCTTGAAGAAGTTCTGTTCGTCTCTGCGACAAGATTTCAGTATCTCTCTTTTGCCTTGTTCACCTTCATTGCTTTCCATTTCTCTCCTGGTGCTTAACAAGGTGTTTACTAAAACCTGCTTTCACAGCGATATCTCCTTTCTCAGTGACTGTCTCCGTCTCTGAATTACCCCACGTGGATTTCAACTGAAATTCCACCCCTCATGTTTCGAACCCACCCAGGATTACAGGTATTTCCGGGACATAAAACGTTTCTCAGACTGCTGTTCCCGTCGCATCCTGAGATCCACACTCAGTGCCATGCACCGTCATACGAACACACTCGACCTCTCCCTCCAGCAGCACCGCCGTACCCTTTTGCAAAGCTGCGCGTGCCCCCAGTTTCATTTTATTCTTCATCTCATCCGACGCCTCAACAAGAAACTCTTTCTCTCAAGTGCTAAGGAACGCAAGCTCCAACAACTCATCGACACCAACACCCATCTAGAACTCTCCACCCCTGCCTGTCCCTCCGTCCCCACCCCATCTTCCAATCCCAGCCCCAGCCATGTATTCACTATACCCCCTGATCTTCCCCTCTCCGATGCTGAACATTCAGTGCTCAGCAAAGGACTTAGTTTCATACCCCTAAGCCCTCACCTTAATGAATTTCGGGCTCGGCACGATGCTGAACTCTTCTTCCGCCATCTTCGTCTCCGGGCTCACTTCTTTGGGCAGGAGTCCTCTCCCCATTCAACGCATCCTTTCACCCACCTCCAATATTCTCCCTCCACTGGACCCCTCCCTCTGGATTCTGACCTTCTCTTGATCTTTTCATTGAGAACTGTCGGCGCGACATTAGTCGTCTCAATTTCTCTGCTCCTCTCACCCATTCTAATCTCTCTCTCGCTGAACTTACTGCACTCCATTCTCTCAGGTCCAACCCTGACATCGTCATCAAACCGGCTGACAAGAGTGGTGCTGTTGTTGTCTGGCGCACTGACCTCGACCTCGCGGAGGCTGAGCGTCAACTCGCTGACACTTCCTCCTGCCTCTCCCTGGACCAAGACCCCACCACTAAACATCAGGCCATTGTTTCCAGGACTGTCACTGACCTCATCTCCTCTGGGGATCTTCCTCCCACAGCTTCCAACCTGATAGTCGCCCAACCTTGGACGGCCCGCTTCTACCTCCTACCCAAAATCCACAAACAGGACTGTCCCGGTAGACCGATCATCTCAGCTTCCTCCTGCCCCACAGAACTCATTTCTTGATATCTTGACTCCCTTCTCTCTCCCCTTGTCCAGTCCCTTCCCACCTACATCCGTGATTCCTCTGACACCTTACGTCACATCAACAATTTCCAGTTCCCTGGCCCCAACAGCTTCCTCTTCATCACGGACGTCCAATCCCTCTACACCTCCATCCCCCACCAGGATGGTCTGAGGGCCCTTAGCTTCTTCCTCGAACAGAGGCCCGAACAATCCCCATCCACCACTACTCTCCTCCGTCTGGCTGAACTTGTTCTCACACTGAACAATTTCTCCTTCAACTCCTTTCACTTCCTCCAAATAAAAGGTGTGGCTATGGGTACCCGCATGGGCCCCAGCTATGCCTGTCTCTTTATGGGGTATGTGGAACATTCCTTGTTCCAGTCCTACTCCGGCCCCCTTCCACAACTCTTTCTCCGGTACATCAATGAATACTTCGGTGCTGCTTTGTGCTCTCGTCAGGACTTGGAAAAATGTATTAATTTTGCTTCCAATCTCCACCCCTCCATCATTTTCATCTCTGACACTTCCCTTCCCTTCCTTGACCTCTCTGTCTCGATCTCTGGTGATAGACTGTCCACCAAGATCCATTACAAGCCTACCGACTCCCACAGCTACCTTGACTACAGCTCCTCACACCCCACTTCCTGTAAGGACTCCATCCTATTCGCTCAGTTCCTTCGCCTCCGTCGCATCTGTTCCAATGACGCTACCTTCAAAAACAGTTCCTCTGACATGTCCTCCTTCTTCCTTAACCGAGATTTTCCACCCACGGTCGTTGACAGGGCCCTCAACCGTGTCCGGCCCATCTCCCACGCATCCGCCCTCACGCCTTCTCCTCCCTCCCAGAAACATGATAGGGTCCCCTTTGTCCTCACTTATCACCCCACCAGCCTCCGCATTCAAAGGATCATCCTCCGCCATTTCCGCCAACTCCAGCATGATGCCACTACCAAACACATCTTCCCTTCACCCCCACTGTCGGCATTCCATAGGGATCATTCCCTCCGGGACACCCTGGTCCACTCCTGCATCACTCCCTACTCCTCAACCCCACCTATGGCACCACCCCAAGCCCACGCAAAAGATGCCCCTTCACTTCCTCTCTCCTCACCGTCCAAGGGCCCAAACACTCCTTTCAAGTGAAGCAACATTTCACTTGCATTTCCCCCAACTTAGTCTACTGCATTCGTTGCTCCCAATGCGGTCTCCTCTACATTGGAGAGACCAAACGTAAACTGGGTGACCGCTTTGCAGAACACCTGCAGTCTGTCCACAAGAATGTCCAAAACCTCCCTGTTGCTTGCTATTTTAACACTCCACCCTGCTCTCTTGCCCGCATGTCTGTCCTTGGCTCACTGCATTGTTCCAGTGAAACCCAATGCAAACTGGAGGAACAATACCTCATCTTCCGACTAGGCACTTTACAGCCTTCCGGACTGAATATTGAATTCAACAACTTTAGGTCTTGTTCTCCCTCCTCCATCCCCACCCCCTTTCTGTTTCTTCCCCCTTCCTTTTGTTTTTTCCCAATAAATTATATAGATTTTTCTTTTTCCCACCTATTTCCATTATTTTTAAATATTTTTAAATCTTTTATGCTCCCCCCACCCCCACTAGAGCTATACCTTGAGTGCCCTACCATCCATTCTTAATTAGCACATTCGTTTAGATAATATCACCAACTTCGACACCTATGTGTTCTTTTGTTCTGTTGTCTGTGACATCTTTTGATGATCTGCTTCTATCACTGCTTGTTTGTCCCTACAATCACACCACCCCCCTCCACTTCTCTCCCCCAACCCAACCCACCACCCCCCCCACCCACCTTAAACCAGCTTATATTTCACCCTTTCCTTGAATTCACCTAGTTCTGTCGAAGGGTCATGAGGACTCGAAACGTCAACTCTTTTCTTCTCCGCCGATGCTGCCAGACCTGCTGAGTTTTTCCAGGTAATTCTGTTTTTGTTTTGACAATGATGTTGGTGTCTGAAATGTTGTCTGTAAGGCACGATTCCATAAGTATGACTATGTAAGGCTGTTGCTTGACTAGTCTCTCCCAATTTTGGCACAAGCCCCCAGATGTTAGTGAGGAGGACATTGCAAGGCCAATAGGGTTGTTGTTTCTGCTGCCTAGGTCAATGCCGGGTTGTCCATCATTCCTTTTTGATTTTGTAGCAGCTTGGTACAACTGCAAAAGCTCTGGGCCCTGACAATATTCCAGCAATAGAACTGAAGACTTGTGCTCCAGCACTTGCTACAACATTGGAAAATTGCCCAGGTATGTCCTGTACACAAAGCAGGACAAATCCAACTAGGCCAATTACCTATTGTCTACCATTGATTAGCAGTAAAGTAAAGGAAGAGGTCATCAACATTGCTATCAAGCAGCATTTGCTTAGCAATAATCTGCTCACTGATGTCCAGTTTGGGTTTGGCCAGGGTCACTCAGCCCACAACATCATTACAGCCTTGGGGCAAACATTGACAAAAGAGCTGAACTCCCGAAGTGAGGTGAGAGTGACAGCCCTTGACGTCAAGGCAGCATTTGATCGAGTGTGGCACCAAGGAGCCCTAGCAAAACTGGAGTCAACGAGAACCAGAGGGAAAACACTCCGCTGGTTGCAGTCATACCAAGCACAAAGTGCCATCCCAATTGCCTGGATGAGTGCAGCTCCCAAAACACCAAATAACCTTGACATTATCCAAGACAAAGCAGCCCACTTGATTGGCACCACATGTACAAACGTTCACTCCCTCCACCACCAACGCACAGTAGCAGCAGTGTGTACCATCTGCAAGATGCACTGCAGGAATTTACCAAAGCTCCTTCAACAGCACCTTCCAAACCCACAACCACTACCATCTAGAAGGACAAGGGCAGCAGGTGGATGGAAACACCACCACCTGGGAGTCTCCCTCCAAGCCATTCACCATCCTGACTTGGAAATATATCACTGTTCCTGCTGCTGGGTCAAAATCCTGGAACTCCCTTCCTAACATCGCTGTGGGTGTACCTATACCACATGGACTGCAGCAGTTCAAGAAGGCAGCTCACCCCCACCTTCTCAAGGGCAATTAGGGATGGGCAATAAATGCTGGCCCAGGCAGCGAAGCCCACATCTGAGTAGCTTGCTAAGCCATTTCAGAGGGAATTTATGCCTCAACCACATTACTCCATCAAACAATAACTTATAAAAAGTTATGAATTTCCCAGTGGCCCACGCAAAGAATTAAATTACATATTTCACATTTTTAGCTTTATACCGTAACAAGCAAACTAAACTTAATGAATGGCCACTGAACGACCTCATTGTGCCACTGCTGGCATTCACTCAGCGGTGGACATGTGGCTCGTCAGGTGGGGAACCCAAGAAGCAAACCCTGTTGCCGTTATGGTCTCCACGGGTGTGGGAGTGATGGTGTCCTCTGTTCATTTGCACTCAGTGCCTGACTGAGGGACACAACATTGGGATGGTAGGGTCCACTGACAACCACCTCCTTGCTCTTGCCGCCGTATCTCCTTCTCCCCAGCCCACACCCTGAACCCCGTGAGCCACTCACCTGTGCCTGGATCCATTTGTACTGGATGTCATACCAGCAACAGCCACCGTCAAGCATTAAAGTGGCACCATCGAGCATTGAAGAGCTGCCAGCCCCTAACTGGCCATCAGGTCTCAGCGGATGGGAGTTCACCCCCACACCACCCACCACCCGCCCCCCCCAACCCCAGGCTCAAAAGTAACTCATTGTCAGTGAAGAACTTTCAGATGGTCCGAGGATATGGAAGTACTACTTAAATACAAGTTCTGTCTTTCTTCTGTGTAACGCTATAACAAAATTCCCACTGTTGCTCTGATTTTGTTTTGGTGGTCATGATTTTTACTCTGCCCACTACAATTGTTGAGTCTTGTCAGGTAAGTTTGAAATCTAATAGAATATAGTCAGATCCAACTTCAAAGAAGCCACACATTAAAATATTGAAACAATAATTATACATTCTCACATAATTAATTGACTGTTAAGAGGTTGGGATGTTCTGAGATTGTGAAAGGTGTCAGACAAATAAATGCTTCTTTCTATTTTACAGATGCAGTTTTAATAAGATTTAAGTGAACGTGTATTCAGAATCCACACAAATTTCATGACCCATGGATTATGTCACTGTAAGGTGCAGCAGCATTTTACTGCCCTGCCTGAAGTCACTTCAAGGTCCAAATGGATCAAAGAAAAGAGAACATTTTTTTCTTTACAACTTTCAGTTCTGACGGAGCTGCTCCAACAAAAGTGAATGATTGGGGTTGTCAGATGACCTGAAAGGGACCTCATGCACATGTCAACTGCTATGATTTCCACCAAGGCCTTTTCAACGTTTAGACAGAATGAAAAGGGGAATGTGCAGAGAAGCCTGGGAACACCATCATCCCCAGCCAGTGCACACCCAACCACCAACCTCCACCCCCCCCTGCCCCCGCACCCAACTACCCCACTGCCCACCCATTTAATATACTTGCTGTATGTGAGTGAGTGGAAGACCTGCCCGTGGTCCACCATCTTGACCAGAGGACCAGTCTAAGTACCGAGGAATCCTAACAGAAATGTATTTGGAATCATTCTGGACCTTCCCTGAGAGTGGAAGTAGGAGCCCAGGGCTGAAAGCTCCCCAGCCTAGGTTTAGTTAAGGCCCGTGTATGTATAGAGTGATATATTACTTTGGTAGGGAGCTTCATATTTTTTTCAAGCATAAAGCTGATTTCAAGGCAATTTTATATTGAAATGAATTTGTTGGGAGTGAGGGAACAATCTGTTGAAGGAGTGGATATATTTTGTGACTCTGGATCTTCCCAAGGGCTGTAGCAGAGACTTGTAAGTGCCGCATTTGACCCATAGTCCATTTAATAAAAAATCCTATATCAGAGTACAAGATCATGAGAAGGTGAAGATAAGAGAGAGCAACCCAACTTGTCTCATTATTTCAGTACTGCAGACAATCAACTCAGATAACTTTCCACTTCCTTTTGCCTTATTACTATATTAACCTACATCCTTCACTGTGCTTCCTGTTGAATTAGAAATTTGTCCTTTTATTTGTTTTTCATTATCTGGATTGACCACACAGAGGGGTAATCTGTTCAATAAGATAGTAAAATTACCCTAAGTAGCTATTTATTAGTTACATTTAAATGAGATTCTCTGAGCTTATAATCAGACTTCCCAATTATGATCTACATCTCCCTATCACTTCCTTGGGGGTTCTGATTGTTCAAAGCAATTTGGCCAATAAACATAATTGGGCTGCTTCAGCATGTTTTTTTTTTATCATTAAGCAAAGTAATTCAAACAAAATAACTCCAATGCTGCAGAAAACCTACAACCAGAAGGCTAGATCCCAAGTAACAGACTGCAGAAGGTTGACACAGCAAAATGTTAATTTTGCTGCAATAAGGTTGTGGTTGGAATCATATCAGTAAAGTTCATTTGCCTGTGAGGTGTTAGCTGGCAATAAACACTTCAATTGTTGTTTTCTTTGCTTGATAAGCTGCCTTTTTTAAATTGCCTTGTTTCTCTGGCAATGGTGCTGGTGAGATGGCAGAGAAGTCAACAGCTCAGAGATATCATGTGACTGAGAAGCCAGGACTGATTGGCACCTTTGTTGTGCAAATCCAGTTCACCAGTCGCCTCCAGTACCTTGCCTTGATTATTCTTTACCTGTGAGCCTGGGAATAATGGGTTATTTGAATGAGTTACCATCACACCTGAGCCTGGCCCTGTTCTTGTACACAGGCATAGTATGAAGACGAGGAACCTGAGAACTACAGTAGTGAGGGCAATGCTGAACCAAGCCAAGACCAGATATTTTGGCAAAGGTTCCCGCTCTCTGGCTGCCCCTGGGAAATTTGCCTGGTAGCAGGAAGATATTGGGGAGCAGACTTGGTGAGCTCTCCCACTATATTCCTGCGCCTGCCCACAACTCACTCCTTCAACCTTGCCTCCAGGGGACTGTGAAAATTCAGCCTATCATTTCAGGTTGATGATCTTTTATCAGCGGGTTGTGATGAAAGGACATCAACCTGAAATGTTGGGCTGAGTTTTATGCAGATGTGGGACCTTGATGTTGGAGCAAAAAGTGGATCTTGAGCCCTCACTTGCTGGCAGCTGGACTGGCTCAGCAATTTTACCACAGGCAGCCTCCTAATTGGCTATCTCTGGGTCCATTGCCAAATTAAAGACATTGGGCAGGCTCCTGATGCCACTGGCCCCAGTGAAAGCTCTGTAACCTGAGCAGTGCCACTAGGGGAGGTGGTCACTGCCGAGGCAAGCAGGAGACCCTGGCAGCTTGACCAGGTAAATGCTAAAAAAAACCAAATAAATTCAAGGTCCAGAGGGGAAACTTTACCATGAGCATCGTTAGGACTGTGGGGGCTGCCTTTCCTGCCTGCTGGCAGCTTCCCACGCAGTAGGGGGTAAACAAAATGGCCCCTAAAATTGGGCTTTTAGTTATGTTAATTGGCTGCCTGTTTCCCCTGAGCCTCCTATCCTATCATGCAGGTGCCAGTAAAATTCAAGGCGCAAACTCTGTTCCTCTCTTAACAGATCCTTTCAGGTGTATTTCCAGCATTTTCTGTTTTTACTTCAGACTTCCAGCATCCACATATTTTGTTTTTGTGAATATTAACAATGATTTGGTGCAATAAAAAAAATGAAAATGAAAATTCCAGGGGGCCACTTCTGTGTCACCAGGAGTACAGTAACATGGAATTTTCAGGTGACAATAACTACCACTGGCAGTGTGGTCCAGTGACTGAGATTTGTGGTATATGGCACAGCTGTGCTGCTGCTCTATTACTGAACTCAGGTTTGGAAAGTCAACTATCCTCTGACTTTGACTTTGAAAGTCAACTATCTTCTGGTGCAATTTAATCTCTATAGGTAGGTGAACCCACACCTCCCCTCTTGCATTCTAATTCCAGAGTCTGACCTGAATCTGTCCAAGTGCGGTAAAATGGTCAAGGCTCACAACTCAGTAAAACTCAGGATCCTTTTAACTGGTTATTGTACCACGAATAACATTCGAACGTCAGTACTCTGCTCCCTTCAATTTCAACCAGCATCCACATATGCGATTCCCTTTAACTCTCCTGATTTTTGAACAGTTTTCAGCCGATCGATCACTTGTGGAAGTCTGTCCTAACTGCAAGTTATCATTCCCACCCGTGATTATCCTTGCCCTGAAATGTATGCTTCTTATAGTACAAAAATCACACTTGTGACAATGATTGACGCAAACCTTTTGATTGTAACATTGTAAATCTTGTATCAATTCCACATTTTGGGTTCGTGAATAGTTCATTAACATGCAAAGGTATTTTGACAGGAAACATTTTGGGCTTAGAAGAATCATCAGATTTGTGAATGAGTTTTGCCTTCTGTAACAGTTTTGGGATTAACATTTCCAAGGGTTGTGTGGGGGTTGATCCAGGTAGTCAATATTTTGTAAGTGCTTTTAACAGCTTGGGCACAGGGATTCAATGGTCAGAAAGCCACTCAATTTTGGACAAACACATACCATTGTGTGGCCTGATTGCACTAGCTATAACTTGGTTAACATATGCGGGGAGTTCATCCATCGTATTTTCCATGCCCATTGGTGTTGGATATCATGGTGGGCATGAGTGGACAATATGGAGGGAAGCGCAAAAATTAGCTTCACGAAACCAGTTTACGATTGCCCGCTCCACCCATCAATGACGGGCTGCTTTTCCGACTGCCAAACATTGGGAACTTCATTTTAATACACCTGCATATCATTATAAGCCCTACCCACTGGAATCATCCCCGCATGCTGGATCATCCAGGCACACCAGCATGTTGGCATTTCGCGCAGCGCATGTGATGGTTGCCTGTTCGACTTCAAGGTTGGGGCGCCAAGACTTCAGGCAAAGGCACAGGCAAGTCACTTTTACACGGCTGGCTGATGGTGTGGTGCCAGGATAAGGGCTGCACAGTGGTTGCTGTGAGTTGATGGGGGGGTTGGCAAGGCATCCCAGTGTGATGGGGTGGTGGGGGTGGGTGAGGGAAGTGGTCACGCATCAGAGAAATCTTGTATAAAGTGACCATTTCTCTGCAGCTGAGACAACTCAGGCGCAGCCACGTTCACACACTTGGAGTCAGGCCTCTAGCTTATCCGCCCACTCAAGCAACGCAGAGCCATGAAAGTGCCACCAAATGCTCTGGTGCTTTTCACCCCTGGGGCACAGACTGCAAACTAATGAGCATTTTAGTAGACTGCAGAACAATTAGACGACTGGGCAATTTGTACAATCTTCTTGTGAAAACTGGCCATGGAGCAGCCCCTTGCAATGTTATCCTTCAGGTTTGGAAAAGTCTCCCCAATGGTGCAAGCTAACAGTGCAGCCTTGCAGTGTGGTTTAGGAGAATACCTGCGCCTAAGCTGAAAGCACATCATGCAGTCCAATGGGCAAAGCGGAAGCCAATTGGTCAGATGGAGTGGGGCAAAGGTGGATGGGGTTTTGGACAGCCATATAGCACACCAAACTCTGGCCATCCAAGTGGTGGCCAGCACTCTCCGGTATGCGTTAAGTGGTTTTCAGACTTAACCAAGAGAGATTCCTAGTACACCCATGCTAACCCATGCATCTCTCTTTTTCATCCCGCAGGAGGAGTACATCAGGAGCATGGAGCCTGGTGACCTAGCTGTATGCCTCATGGCTTACAGAGAGCGGAGATGAGGGAGAAGTGAGCAATGGGGGTACCTGGCTGGACAGAGGGAGGAGCAGCTCAAGAAGGGGCAACTGGGGTTCCCACTGAAGATCCACAGCGAGCCATCATTGGTTGGCGCCTAGCTAGACCCAGGGTCTATAGACAATGCTTGTTATTCCTGCAGATGACTGAGAACCAGTGTCGCCAAAGACTGCGCATGTCCAGGGAACTAGTCGATCACATTTGCCACATGCTGCAGGATTTGATGCCACAGGGACATGGAGGGCATCCACTGCCAGCGGCCATGAAAGTGAGCGTGGCACTCATATTTTACACCAGTGCCTCCTTTCAGGGCTCCAGAAGTGATTTCTATGGGATATCACAAGCCTCCATGAGGTCACAGACACCATCTTCACAAAGGCACATAACTTGGTGCATTTCACCCGGGATCAGGAAAGCCAGGAAGCAAGGGTGCTGTGATTTGCCGAGATCTCAATTTTCCTACAGGTGCAGGATGGCATCAAGTAACTCACTTGGTGCTCAGATCTCTGAGGCAACAAGCAGTCAACTATGTCCACCGCAAGTGCCTCCACTCGCTGAATGTTCAGCTGGTGTGTGACCACCACAATCGCATCCTACAGGTCTGTGCACGGTTCCCAGGGAGTGTCCTACATTCCCAGTAGGTCACAGATCCCAGATGTCTTTGAGGGTAAAGAGAGGCTGCAGGGATGACTCCTCGGGGACAAGGGCTATTCACAGAGGATGTGGCTGATAACACTTGTACAGTGGCGTCAGAGTGCAACAGAGAGAAGGTATTATGAGGCTGTTGCTGTAACTCGCACCTTGGTGGAGCAAACCATCGGGATGTTGAAAATGAGGTTCCGGTGCCTGGACCGGTCTGGTGGAGCCCTGCAACACAGTCCACAGAGGGTACTATGCATCGTTATCATCTGCTGTACCCTTTACAACCTGGCGCTGCAACAGGTAAAGGAGCTGGCTGAGGAGAAGGAGGAGTTGCACGTCTCTTCCAGTGAGGAGGACGTCGACGGTGATGAGCGTGAGGAGGTCCTCGAAGGCGAGGATGATGGCGATGAGGTCATCGCAATGGTGAGGCAAGGCTGGCATGCTCGGGAGGCCCTCATTGTTGCTAGCTTCGTGGAGGATGATGACGACTTGCAGTGAGGAGACATCATAGATCCTCATATTGCAGCTGTGAATGTTTGACTCCTGTGTGACTGATGGCACTGTACATACCCTCTATAATAAGACTCCTGATATGGAGATGCAGCAGATGCTCACAGTTCCTACATTCCAGGAGGATGATGACGACATGTAGTGGAGGCAGTCTATTGATGCTCACATGGTTTATTTGAGTGTCTGACTCCTGCCTGCTGATGGCAGAGCACTTGCTCTCCATGAACAGGGTCATATTATGGAGATGCAGTGGGGATCCTATGGCATCCTTTGTGAGCTGAACCCTTCTGGACCACACTGTCGCCAGACACAGATGCTGATGAGATGGGCAGGTGGCACAGAGTTTGTCATTCTCTCTGTGTGCTCCCAGCACCTTTATATTACTAGCTAGCTTTCTTTCATACTCTAATTTGTCAATCTTTGCTGGTCTTTATATTCTTTCCAATCTTCTGACCTGCCACCCATCTTTGTGTAAGTACATACTTTTACTTTAAGTTTGATACTGTTTTTAATTTTTTTAATTAACCACGGATGGTGGGCCCTCCACTTGGAATTTTTCTTTCTCATTGAAATGTATCTATTCTGTGTATTCTGAAATATCCTTTTAAATGTCTGAACCTCTGTTGACCTGTCCCTTAACCTCATTTGCCAGTTCACTTTAGCTAGCTCTGCACAATTGCCCTTATTTAAGTTTAAAATACTAGTCCTAGACTCATTTGTTTCTCCCTTAGAATGAATGTAAAATTCAATCATATCATGATTGCTGCTACCTTGGGGTGCCTTCACTATGAGGTTATCAATTAATCCTGTCTCTTTGCTCAACACCAGGTCTGGTATAGCCTGCTCTCTCTTTGGCTCCATAACATGTTGTTCAATGAAACTATCCTGAAAACATTCCATGAACTCTTCATCTATTCTACATTTGCCCATCTGATTTTTCCAATCTATGGCCAGAATTTTACGCCAGCAGGGTTTTATGTTACCACCGAAGTCACTGGAGATTAGAATGGCTCACCTCGTTTTACAGCCCCATCCCCACTGTGAAGGGGCCATAAAATTCCAGCCTATATGTAAATTAAAATCGGCCATGATTATTGCTGTACCTTTCTAGCAAGCTTCCATTATCTCTTCTTCTATACTTTATCCTACCATGTAGTTACAATTAGGGGACCTGTACACCACTCCCACAATTGACTTCCTGCCTTTATCATTTCTCATCTCAAACCAAACCACTTCTACATCCTGGTTTCCTGAACTTCGGTCATCCCTCTCCAATGTGCTAACACCATCATTAGTTAACAGAGCCACCCTCCCACCTTTTCCCAATTTCCTGTCCTTCTTAAGTGTCACATATCCTTCAATATTCAGGTCCAAATCTATGTCATCCTGTAGCCATGTTTCTGTAATGGCTACCAGGTCGTACTTATTTATTTCTATTTGCACTATCAGTTCATCTGTTTTGTTTCAAATGCTACATGTATTTAGATACAGAGCCATCAGCTTTGTCCTTTTATTATTTTTGTGGCATCTAGCCTTACCTGCTGATTTACTCTTAGAATTGTACTCCCTATCCCTTCCTGTCACAGCCTGTTTATCATTCCCCATGTTAATACCTGACTCTCTTGCCTTGTTTCTGCCCTTTGCTTTACCACATCTTCCCAAATTTTATCCCTTGCCCCCACTATCCTGTTTAAAATCCTCTCTACTTCCCTGGTTATGCAGCTTGCGAGGACACAGCACAGTCCAGATGTAGACCCAACGGTACAGATTCCACTTTCCCCAATGCTGGTGCCAGTGCCCCACAAACTGGAAACCACTTCTCCCACACCAGTATTTGAGCCAGGCCTTCATTTCTCTAATCTTATTTGTTCTTTGCCAATTTGCACATGGCTCAGATAATAATGTAGAAATTATTACCTTTGACGTCCTGCTTCTTAATTTGGTGCCTAGCTCATCATACTGACTATGCAGTGCCTCCTTCCTCATCCTGCCTATGTCGTTGGTACCTCCATGGACCACAATAACTGGATCCTCCCCTTCCCACTGCAAGTTCCTCTCCAGCCCTGAGCAGATGTCCCGAACCCTGGTACTGGGCAAGCAACAAAGCCATCTGAACTCTTGCTCTTTGCTACAGAGAACACTGTCAATCCCTCTTACTATACTGTCCCCTACTACCGCTACATTCCTTTTTGCTCCCCCCACTTGGATGACTTCCTGTACCAACGTGCCATGGTCATCCATCCTACAGCCCCCACTCTCATCCAAACAAGCTGAGAGAACCTCAAACCTATTGGACATTTGCAGAGGCTCACACTCCTGCACTCCTGCCCTCTGGGTCCCTTTACCTGCCTCAATGCAGTCAACGCCCTCCTGTCCCTGACCACTAACCAAATCAGAAGTTCCTATCCTAAATGGTCTGACTGCCTCATGGTATAAAGCATCCAAGTAACTTTCCCCCTCTCTGCAGCTCAGCCTCCAGCTCAATAACTCTGAGCCAAAGCTCTTCAAGCCGCATAAGCTTACTGCAGACATGTTTGCCCTTGGATCACAATGTTATCCAGGAACTCCCACATGCTGCAGCCTTGACATATCACCTGCCCTGCCATCCTTAATGTGTTTTAAATAATTACTTAATTATATTAATGTTGTTTTTAAATATATTTTATTAACGACCAATTTGTGTACTATTTTAAACCTTAGGGATTGAATAGAACTTAACTACTTACCAGATGGTCACCAAACAGCTAGCTCCTTTCCCTGCAGCAGAGCAAGAACCAGTTTCTATGGGGTGAGAAAGATAGAAAATGCGAACAAACTCCCCTCTCACCAAACTCCAAGTCTTCACTCTTGCACTCCACTGCAGGAATTCACCAAGGCTCCTTCGACAGCACCTTCCAAACCACGACCTCTATCATCTAGAAGGACAAGGGCAGCAAATAGATGGGGACACCTCCACCTGGAAGTTCACCTCCAAGTCACTCACCATCCTGACTTGGGAATATATCACCATTCCTTCACTGTCACTGGGTCAAGATCCTGGAACTCCCTCCCTACCAGCACTGTGGGTGTACCTACTTCAGCAGTTCAAGAAGGCAGCTCACCACCACCTTCTCAAGGGCAACCAAGGATGGGCAATAAATGCTGGCCCAGCTAACAAAGCCCACATCCTGCAAATGATTTTTTTTTATAAATTGCAAAGGCTAAACTAAAGAACCTTGAATTTTTGGTAAGCTGAATAGGTGCTACAATAACCAGATTCAACGAATTAGCTCAATAACTACTCAGCTCCTACAGCTGAGAGTGAATTTACCCCATCTAAAGTACAAGACAGAAGGAACTTAACCTGATTACATAGTACTTTCCAGTTACTGCTAATTATAGACCAAATTAGATTTTATGAACAAAATTTAAGAACAAAATTTACTCTTAAAACTCTATCTCATCAAACTATCATGACACAGCTGATGGTAAGTGCTAAGTTGTTCAAATCCCAGAGGGAAAATTGAAACAACTGTCATAATCCATTTTTGCAATTTTTATTAAAAAATTCGAGATGCAGGCTTTGAATTTAATAGTAATAAGACCACTGAGTCTCAAGAGGTTTTATAAAGCTAAATTAAACATTTATTAATACAATAAAAATTGTAAGCACATACACATGTCTACAAAGTTACCATTATAATAACTACAAAAAAACCCAATTAATCTGACTCTCAGTTACACCCCAGTTAAGGCAAGATTAAAACTCATAGATTTTAAAAGACCCCAGGCAAAGCACATTTGACCTTACAAATTCACAATGAGATTCCTTGCAGACACTGTGCAGACAAATTTTTCTCCTGGTGATAGTTATTATCTCAAGTTCCTCCCTCCCTTTTGCCTCTTGAATCTCAAGGATCCTTGGGATGCTTTTAGTGTCTTCTACTGTGAAGACAGATACAAAATACTTGTTCAAAGTCTCTGTCATTTCTTTTTTTTCCCATTATTAATTCCCCAGTCTCACTCTCTAAGGCACCAATGCTTTAGTAGCTTTCTTCCACTTTATATACTTATAGAAGCTTAGATGTATTTTTTTATATTTCTTGCTAGTTTACTCTCACGTTCTAACTTCTCCCTATGTTTTAATCACCTTTTGCTTTTCTAAAATTTTACTAATCTTTTAGCCTACCAGTATTCTTTGCAGCATTCTACAACTTTTCTTTCAATTTGATACCACCCTTAACTTCCTTAGTTAGCCTAGGTTGGTTCATCCTTCTCATAGAGCCTTTCTTTCTCAATGGAATATATCTTTATTGAGTGATATGAAATAGCTACTTTGGAGTCTGCCACTGCTTACTTACCATTTTACATTTTAACCTATTTTTTCCAGTTTACTTTAGCTAACTCTGTCTTCATACCTTCGTAATTGCCTTTCAGACCCAAGATTCTCACCTTTTTAACTGGATGTGAAATTCTATCATGCGATGGTCACTGTTGCTACCTTTGCCCATTTGATTTGACCAATCTATATGAACAATAAAGTCACCCACAATTATTGCAGTATCTTCCTCACAAGACCCCATTATTTCTTATTTTATACTCTGTCTTAAAGTATAGCTATTGTTTAGGGACTTATAAACTACTGTAATCAATAACTTATTTTCCTTGCTATTTCTTGTCTCCACCAAAACTAATTTTCATCCCAGCCAAGATAATTTCTCACTATTGTACTGATCTCATCCTTTATTAACAGCACTACCCCACCTCCTTTTAATTTCTTCCTATCCTTCCAAAATGCCAAATAGCCTTGAAGATTCAGCTCCCAGCCTTGGTCACTTTGCAACAAAATCTCTTTAAAGTTTATTGCATCAAGAGCATTTATTTTTATTTATGCTATCAATTTATCCATCATGTTATGAAAGCTTTGTTCATTCACATAAAGACCCTTTATTTCTGTTCATTCTGTCTTTTTACTATTCTTCCCCTACTATAACTCTACTTGCTGGCACACTTATGTCTGAATGTTCTGTCTCTTCTTGTCACACTTTGGTATCATTACCTGTGAGGTTACCTTGTCCTTTCTCATTAATTTTATAAATCTCCACTCACGTGAACCCACCAGCCCCCACCACTATTTACTTTAAAGTGTTCTGTATAGCCCCTACTATTCAATTCACCAGGACACTGGTGTTAGTAGGGTCCAAGTGAAGCCTATTCCAACAGCATAACTCTCCCTTGCCATTTTTCTTGTGGCTCAGGTAATATTCCGGAGATTTTTACCTTTATGATTCTATTTTTTAACTTAGTCCCTAGCTGCTCATAATGCTTTAACAGAACTGTTTTCTTAGTCCTACCTATGCTGTTGGTACTTATGTGAACCACAGTAACTGGATCCTTCCCTGTCCCATTCCAAGTTCCCCACCAGCCGGAGGAGATGTCCTTAACCCTAACACCGGGCAGCCACCACAGCCTTCAGAACTTAGGCAGCTATTGTGCCCCATTGCTTTTCACTGCCCACACTTAAATGACCCCCTGTCCCACAGTTCTGTGGTCAGCTTGTTCAAATTCCCTATGGCCCCTGCTCTCATCACACAAGCTGCAAGAACCTTGTACCTGTTGGACAAGTTCAAAGGCTAAGCCTCCTCCAACGCTATCTTCTGGATCCTCATACCTGCCTCACTTGTAGTCACAGCCTCCTTCCCTGACCATGGACCAAATTTGAAGTGTTTAACCTAAATGATCTAACTGTCTCATGGAACAAAGTGTCCATGAACTTTCTCCCTCCATGAAGTATCACAGTGTTCAAAGCTTGGACTCCATTGTTTCAACTCTGAGCTAACTTTTGAGCTGGAGCTACCTACTGTAGACGTGGTTGATGTGGATCACACTGATGTTCACCTGTGCCATAACTGCAAGATGTCACCTGCCCTGCTATCACTATTGTATTTTCTTTAAGTTATTAGAGTTTCATGGGAAAAATTCTCCACCCCTGATGGGGGGAAGTGCGGGAGTGGACGTGGGCCAATCAAGGCCCGCCATGCATGACGTCCGCCAGGAAGCGTCATGCGCTCCCTGTGCAGGCGGGGGAGATTCCCTCAGCTGGGAGTGCCATCTTTTGCACGTGCAAGTGAAAGAGCATACTGATCTCCCTGAGGCTAAATGCTTCCTCAGGGAGATCAGATCCAAAATAAAATTTGCAATAGAGATGATAGAAAAATTTCCCTGACATGTCCCCTCATGTGACACTGTCCACAACTTTAACCGAAACCTTTATTAAAAATTTAAAAACCCTCATGAATCCTCATTTCACCCGTGGATGAGGTTTCATGCTTTTTCTGAAGTCCGCCAAGGCTCCCAGCCTGCCCACCGACATTGGACAGGCAGGTCCATTAATGATTTTAATTAGTTTCTCAATGGTCTCAATAGGCCGTTGACAGGTCAGCGAGCGAGCAGCTGACGTGGCAGCACCTCCGCCAGTCTGAAAATGGAAACGAGGCAGGGTGACATCGGGAGTTCCACTTGATGTCATCCCGTGTCATTTTACACGTTGGCATGCGGGCCCTGCCCCCGCTCGCCGACCGGAAGATCCAGCCCCATGTTTTGAAATGTCACTCAATGCTTATGTGCAGGTGATTATGACCTTGTTTTCCATAGGCATAACTATGGATTCATAGAATGTTTACAGCACAGAAGGAGGCCATTCAGCCCTGTTGAGTCCATTCCAGTTCTCTGCAACAGCAAATTAGCTCAATCCACTTCCCTGTCCTTTCCCAGTCCTCTTCAGGTGCCTACCCATTTCCTACGATTGAATCTACCTCCAACTTCCTCTAAGGCATTAAATTCCAGATCCTAACTAGGCTCTCACACAAGGAATACCAATACACAACCAAATCCTTAATTTTAGAAGCTGAGCTATTGGGGTGATTTCATTAACTCCCCACATTTGAGAGCCTGCTTTATGTCAGCTTATCCATTTACACCAGCTGGAATTTTAATTACCTTCAGCAAGATAATTTACAGATTGATTTTGCTTTTTTTTGTTGCCTTTATGCAACTCACAATCAAACAGCGCAGAGTGCAATGGGCATCAGAAAGCTAGCCTTGCTCTGGTGGAATGTACAGAAATAATGCCCACATCAAAACTTCAGGACTACGATTTCTCTAGTGCTTCAATCAAACTTCCTGGAGGCAATTAATTCCTGCTGTAATGGCCTAAAATGGAAATGGAATCATGTTATGCACAAAGAAAGCCCATCTGGAGCATAACATTCAACCTCTAGAGCCCTCTTTAGTCTATTGCTGACACAGTTGAAGTGCCTACTTTCCGTTTTAAAATAAATTAGATGCTATTAAATTCTGCTTCGAGGTACTATTCTAAGTATGGTTTTAAGGGCTATAAAATTGCATGCTATCTAAGATTCATTATGGTCAAAACAAGAAAAGGAACTTTCTAGACAACGTTTAAACAAATTTATTCAATAAAGGCAAAAGATGTAGGGGCTGATAATGTGATGGCAGAAGTCCAAAGCCTACAATGCAGCAGAGTGCTCAGTACAGCCTATTGCAGATGGTAAATTGAAATGGGGCCATAAGCCAGTACATAGATATACAGCAACACGGAAACAGGCCAGTCAGCCCAACCAGCCCATGT
Organism: Carcharodon carcharias; assembly: GCF_017639515.1. Classification (NCBI taxonomy): domain Eukaryota; kingdom Metazoa; phylum Chordata; class Chondrichthyes; order Lamniformes; family Lamnidae; genus Carcharodon; species Carcharodon carcharias. The sequence continues at coordinate 205,375,803 of NC_054467.1, forward strand.
TGTTGTTTATCCTCCACAAATTAAATAACCCTAATTATTTACCCACTCTGTTCCAATTATAATTCATCTCAATTTGTGCACTAGGATAACAAGGACTCTAATTTTGACCAAACTTAGGCATTCACCCTATAATATGGCTAAACAACACCTCTGTCAGATAGCACACATTTGTAACAAGTGCTGAAAGAGAGCTCATTTTAAAGGTTTGTAATTAAATTTGGGCACTTTCACCTTTTTCCCCCTGGCAGCCTTGGGCCCCTGTCCTCAATGTCCAGCACACCTCACATCCCTCCACACCTCTTACCACTTACGCCTAGCCCACAGTTCCTTTACAGGTGGTCCTCTCTTATCCTCTATCCACCGCTATATTTTAAAATGACTATAACTGTATATCTTAATGGGTCAGTGAAATAGACTGCCAACTGATCATTTCAACAGCAACTATTCATTCATCAACACTGTTTGAAGTGAGTTAATAAATTACATATAGAAGAAGCATGTGCCAAAAGCATAAGCGGTTATTATGAAGGAACATTATTTTTATTCATTGGATATGGGTGTCGCCGGCTAGGGCAGCATTTATTACCCATCCCTAATTGCCCATGTTCAGAGGGCATTTAAGAATCAACCACATTGCTGTGGGTCTGGAGTCACATGTGGGCCAGACCGGGTAAGGACAGCAGATTTCCTTCCCTAAAGGGCGTTAGTGAACCAGATGGGTTTATTCAACAATCAACAATGGTCATCATTAGGCTTTTAATTCCACATTTTTATTGAATTCAAATTCCACCATCTGCCATGGTGGGATTCAAACTCAGAGCATTACCATGGATCTCTGGATTACTAGTCCAGTGACAATACCACTACACCATCACCATGCTGAGCTGCAAGCCTCTCTTACTCTGAGACTGGTTTAGTTTGGAAGAACAATGTCACTCCAAAATTTTGTTGGTGACATCTTTTGATGATCTGCTTCTATCACTGCTTGTTTGTCCATACAACCACACCAACCCCCTCCACTTCTCTCTCTCTCTCTCTCTCTGCACACCACCCACCCCCCCCCCCCCACCACCCCCACACACCTTAAACCAGCTTATATTTCAACTCTTTCTTGGACTCGAACTGAAGTTCTGTAGAAGGGTCATGAGGACTCGAAACGTCAACTCTTTTCTTCTCCGCCAATGCTGCCAGACCTGCTGAGTTTTTCCAGGTAATTCTGTTTTTGTTTTGGATTTCAGCATCCGCAGTTTTTTTGTTTTTATCTCCAAAATATATCGTTGATTAAAAATAAAGTTTTACGTTAGAATGATTCTGTCATTATAACACAAAATATGTGCCCACCCACCCGTGAGTGTGGGAAACCTGTCTGGATGTGTGTGCATTGTTTGTTTAGTATGTGTTTTCTCTGTCATACTTCAGATATCATACTTTCAGTGTTACAGCTTAAATATTCCCTCTCATACATTACCTTTGAAATGCAGAGAATGCAGCATACTTGAACATGACTTTTCCAAATTTCATGTTTGTAAAAGCAGTTATTACTAAACAAATAGAGAATGTGTCAGTTGCCAAGTAGCAAGTCACAAAATATGAAATTTATAAAACGAAGGCTGGAATTTTCTAGCCCCTCACGCTGGTGGGATCTTTCGGTCCCACCGATGTGAACAGAGATTTCAATGGCTCTCTGGCCCCACTGCAAGGGCACCCACTGCGAGGTGGTGGTGGTGGGGGGTGAGGGGGAGTGGGGGGAAGTGGTTGCTGGAAAATTCCAGCCTAAAAATCAAAAATGGAAAGCCTACCACAGCTACTAATAAAACAAGGAGAAAAAAAAATCACTCAAAATACTCGAAACATTAAGGCAAAGGAACTTATGTTACAATTCTCCAAATCCACAGGACTATAAAGCAGCAAATGATTAAATCTCAGGAAGTTGCAGGAGATACTTTCTCGTAGCAGGCTCTGTCAATTCCACCTAACCAGGAACACAATTTTAATCAGCAGCATGATTTAAAATGTCCATGCTCTGTCTGTCACAACGCATTTAACACTGAAGGTATTTCCACCTAGTTGCTGTTGCAGTTGGCAAGCCCTCAGCTCACTGGCATGATTTAAAATTAGAGTTTTGACTAAATTGCTGGTGTGCCAAACAAGTGCCAACAATATAAGCTGTTGTTAGTATGAACAGCTAGAAACCCCCATCACTCTTGGGAAAAGTGCCAGTGGGTAGAGAAACTTCCTTGGAAAATTGCAGTCTAGAGTGAAAAATCACCTGTCACAAGGCATTGTGATGCAGCAAATCATTTAGCTGGACTATAATGATGGATTCTGGCCTGGATCTTCTGTTCTCCTCTCATAACTTTTCAGCAGTGTGACCATCCATTTCCATCAGCCTGAAGTGTGCTGACGTTCAATATGTCTATTCAGATATGGATAGGCATGAAATAACATGCAAATTATGGAAATACAGCTTCCTCAAATGATAGCAATGTTTGATAGTGTGGATGCACTTTGGTTCTTGTTATCTAGCACTGCTATAGGCAGCAAAGGGATCATTTGGAAATCAACCTCAAAGTCTACGTATTTGATTGTAGAGTGACTGCACAAGCCACTGGTAAAGCTATGAAGCGGCAGGCATCTGAGACTTCCACACCTGGGACCTGTGCAAGCCAGACAGTCTGGGATGAATATCTTCGCAGGGAGATTTTTTTGCTAGTGCTGTTGAGGGGGGTTTAAGCTAGATTGGCAGGGTGATGGGAACCTGAGGGCAAATTCAGAGCAGGGAACAGGAGATGGAGAATTAGTGAGTAACACTGAAAGACAGAAGCAGCATAGGTTAAAAAAGTGTACGGGAATTTGGCAGTGTTAAAAGGTAGATATGTAAATGCAAGAAGCATAGTAAATAAAGCCTATGAGGGCACAGATAGACACATGGCAGCATGATATAATCGTTATAACAGAAACTTGGCTTAAGGAGGGGAAAAAATGACAGCTCAATATCCCTGGATATAGAGTTTTCACGCAGGATAGGGAAAGGGATTAAAAACATGGGGGTGTAGCATTATTGGTTAAAGAATCAATCACAGCTGTGAGGAGGAATGAGATACTAAATGAAGCATCAAATGAGGCCATATGGGTTGAGATCAGAAATGAAAAAGGGGCAGCCATACTGCTAGCAGTATACTATAGACCCCCAAATAGTGGAAGGGAGTTAGAAGAGCAAATATGTAGGCAGGTTTCTGAGTGCAAGAACAATAGGGCAGTAATCATTTGTGATTTCAACTACCCTAATAGCAATTGGGAGGAACAGTGTGAAGGGCACAGAGGCACAAAATTCTTGAACTGCATTCAGAAGAACTTTTTTAGCCAGCACGTAAAAGCCCAATGAGAGGGAGCATAATTCTTGATTTAGTCTTAGGGAATGAAGTTAGGTAAATGTATAAAGCAGCAGTGAGGGACCATTTTGGAGATAGTGACCTTTATATAATTAGATTTATCATCATTATGGAAAAGAAGCAAGATAGAACATGAGTAAAGGTTCTAAATTGGGGAAAGACAAATTTTACAAAGCTGAGAGGTGAGCTGGCGAGAATGGACAGGATCCAACTATTAGAAGGAAAAACTGTGCCATATTAGTGGGAGGCATTCAAAAGCAGGATTCTACGGGAACAGTGTAGATATGTCTCCACAAATTAAAAGGGTGGTACTGCCAAAGCTAGAGCCCCCTAGTCACTCAGAAGCATATAGGCCAAGATAAATCTGAGAAAGAAAGCTTTTGACACACAAAAGACTTAATACTGTGGAAAGCCTAGAGGAGTACAGAAAGTACAGAGGTGAAGTAAAAATGGAAATTAGGAAAGCAAATAGAGGGTACAAAAAAAAATATTGGCAAGTAAAATCAAAGAAAATCCTGAGATATTTTACAAGTACATTAAAAGCAAGAGAATAGCTAAGGATCAGGTCAGGCATATCAGAGATGTACATGGCAACTTGTGGATTGATACAGAAGATGGGGGCAGGGTTCTCAATGATACTTTGTCTCTGTCTTCACTAAGGAGAGGGATGATGCAGACATTCTGGTTAAGGAAGAGGACTTTGAAATATTAGATATAATAAGCATAATGAGAGAGGAAGTACTAGAGAGACTGGCATCTCTGAAGGTGGATAAATCACCAGGGCAAGATAGATTGTATCCTTGGATTTTGAAGGCAGCCACGGAAGAAATAGCAGATGCTCTGAGGATCATTTTCCAATCCTCACTAGATTCAGTGAGGTCCAAGAGAACTGGAGGTCTGCGACTGATGTGCCATTCTTTAAAAAGCGTGTGAGAGATAGGTCAGAAAATTATAGGCCGGTCAGCCTGACTTTGGTGGTGGGAAGATTATTGGAAACAATTGTGAGAGACAGGATAAATTGTCACTTAGAAAGGCACGGATTGGTCAGGGATAGTTGTTAGGAAAAGGAGATAGTTTAAGTAAGTTATATTGATTGATATTTGTAGTTGTTAGGAATGAATTTTAGCTTTAAAATTTAAGTTTGATTTGTATTTCTGTATACGTGTGTTAAGAAGAGGCCAAATTGAGTTTTAGTTTCACTTTAAAAGGTGCTTGCGTTGCTAATGAGAGGTTTACAACTGCTGCAGCTAAGTTAAAGAAACAAGAGGAGAGAAATTGGGCTGTTGCCTAGCAAAAGGGGTCCAGAGAGGCAAGACCCTTCCATGGGCACAGAATCATAGAATCACAGAATTACATAGTGCAGAAGAGGCCCTTCAGCTCATCAAGTCTGCACCGGCATGTGAGAAACACCTGATCTACCTACCTATTCCCATTTACCAGCACTTGGCCCATAGCCTTGAATGTTATGACATGCCAAGTGCTCATCCAGGTACTTTTTAAAGGACGTGAGGCAACCCGCATCCACCACCCTCCCAGGCAGCGCATTCTAGGCTGTCACCACCCTCTGGGTAATAATGTTTTTCCTCACATACCCCCTAAACCTCCTGCCCCTCACCTTGAATTTATATCCCCTCGTGACCGACCCTTCAACTAAGGGGAACAGCTGCTCCCTATCCACTCTGTCCATGCCTGTCATAACCTTATACACCTCGATCAGGTTTTCTCTCAGTCTTCTCTGCTCCAACAAAAAAAATCCAAGTCTATCCAACCTTTATTCATAACTTAAATGTTTCATCCCAGGCAACATCCTGGTGAATCTCCTCTGCACCCCCTCCAGTGCAATCACATCCTTCCTATAATGTGGCGACCAGAAATGCACACAGTACTCCAGCTGTGGCCTCACCAAGATTCTATACAACTCCAACATGACCTCCCTACTTTTGTAATCTATGCCTCGATTGATAAAGGCAAGTGTCCCATATGCCTTTTTCATCACCCCACTAACATGCCCCTCTGCCTTCAAAGATCTGTGAACACACACGCCAAAGTCCCTTTGTTCCTCAGAACCTCCTATTGTAATACCGTTCATTGAATACTTCCTTGTCAAATTATTCCTTCCAATGTGTATCACCTCATACTTTTCAGAGTTAAATTCCATCTGCCACTTATCTGCCCATTTGACCATCCCGTCTATATCTTCCTGTAGCCCAAGACACTCAACCTCACTGTTAACCACCCAGCCAATCTTTGTGTCATCTGCAAACTTACTAATCCTACTCCCCATATAGTTATCTATGTTGTTTATATAAATGACAAATAATAGGGGACCCACACAGATCCCTGTGGTACGCCACTGGACACTGGCTTCCAGTCACCAAAGGATCCTTCTATCATCACCCTCTGTCTCCTACAACTAAGCCAATTTTGAATCCAGCTTATCAAATTACCCTGTATCCCATGTGCATTTTCCTTCTTTATAAGTCTCCCATGTGGGATCTTGTCAAAGGCTTTGCTGAAATCCATATAAACTACATCAACTACACTACTCTCATCTACACACCTGGCAACCTCCTCAAAAAATTCAATCAACTTTGTTAGGCATGACCTCCTTCTGACAAAGCCATGCTGACTATCCCTGATCAAACATTGCCTCTCCAAGTGGAGATAGATTCTCTTTTTCAAAACTTTCTCCAATAGTTTCCCTACCACTGACGTGAGACTCACTGGCCTATAGTTCTCTAGCTTATCTCTACAACCCTTCTTAAATAGCGGAACCACATTAGCTGTTCTCCAATCCTCTGGCACCTCCCTCGTGGCCAGAGAGGAATTAAAAATTTGGGTCAGAGCCCTTGCGATCTCCTCCCTTGCCTCCCTCAACACTCTGGGACTCAAATCATCTGGACCTGGAGACTTGTCCACTTTTAAGCCTGCCGACACCTCCAATACCTTGCCAATCCCTGTATCAATTTGCTTAAGATCCTTGCATTCATTCTCCCCGAGTTCGATACCTTCATCCTCATTCTCTTAGGTGAAGATGAATGTAAAGTATTGATTCAACACTCTAGCGATGTCATCTGGCTCCACCCATTGATTGCCCCCTTGGTCCCTTATGGGCCCTAATCTTTCCCTGGTTATCCTTTTCCCATTGATATACTTATAGAATATCTTGGAATTTTCCCTACTTTTAACAGCCAGAGCTTTCTCATATCCCCTTTTTGCTCTCCTGATTGCTTTCTTAAGCTCCACCATGCACTTTCTGTACTCTACTAATGCCTCCACTGATTTGCTTCCCTAGTACCTGCTAAAAGCTTCTGTTTTGAAAAACTAAAGAAACAACAGTTTTGAATTCAGTTTGAAGACAGCTGCCAAACAGAAGACACTTAGAAGGGACAGATAGTCAGTGCCAAGCTAAAATTGATTGGAAATAGCTGCCAGAGAGAGACTGGACCAAAAGGGACAGATAGAAAGTCCCAAGCTAAAGAAAATACCCCAGAATCCCGGAGAGTGGAACAGGAGAAAGTCCCAAGCAGACCTTCTAGTTAAAAGAGAGACAGGAACCTGGAAAAGGTCCTGTTAAGAGAAGTAAAGAGTGAGGAGCAGAGAAAGGCTCCAAGCTTCAAGCTTAAAGAGATAAATGCTTGTGAGAAGTCAGAAGATCCAAAGAAGCAACTGAAGGTCTGCAACTGTTTGCTATCACCATGCAAAGCAGTGCTGTACTGTCAACAGCTGAGTTGGTGAAAGAGAGCTGGAAGAAAGCTTAAAAGCATTTTGGTGTCCCAGGGGAGAGAGTTCAAAACCCTGGAGGCGAACCCTTGCAGAAGGCTTCTGAGAGAAAGTTTCGGTATGGGAGAAGATTCCAAACTGACTCCTTTGAGAGTGGAGATTGGAAACCCTTGTGCGAAAGACTAAGTTTAGTGAGACTGGTTGGCTCACGGTGTGATAAACATCTGGGGACAGTTGATGAGAGACCCATAGCATCTGGTTGAGGTGGCATCTGTCACTTGGTTTCAGAGTATGGTGTGTCTGACCACAGGATACTTATCAGTTTACATAGACTAGTACTTACTGTGAACATTAGAGTATAAGGTAGCTTTTGTAACTTGAGTTATCCTTACAAATCTGTATATATCTATAAAGGTATAGTATTGGTTGAAGGAACATTGTAATATAGTCCAACTTTTCTTGTTTAAAACATGTTTTATTCTTTCGCTAAAAGTGCATTAGCTGATTTCAATGACTCTGTTCAGTAGCCCACCTCTTTGTATCTAAACAAATATATAAAAGTTAGCATTCATCGAGCTGGGTTCCACTCTGGGATCAGGCTTGTCCAGGGGTAACCTCAGCTGGGGTCATAACAAGTGAGTATGGTTTTGTTAGGGGAAGATCATGTCTTACTAACTTAATAGAATTTTTTTAGGAATTAACAAGGAGGATTGATGAGGGTAGTGCAGTGGATGTTGTTGACATGGATTTCAGTAAGGCATTTTTAGCTCAGTAACATGAAACAAAGGGTAATGGTCGATGGATGTTTTCCTGAATGGAAAACGGTTTCCAGTGGTGTTTCACAGGGTGCAATGTTGGGGCCCTTGCTGTTTGTTGTATACATTAATGATTTAGACTTAAATGTAGGAGGCATAATTGGCAAATTTGCAGATTACACAAAAATTGGCTATGTAGTTGATCATGAAGAGGATAGCCAAAACAAAAGCAGAATTACCTGGAAAAACTCAGCAGGTCTGGCAGCATCGGCGGAGAAGAAGAGAGTTGACGTTTCGAGTCCTCATCACTCTTCAACAGAACTAGGTGAATCCAAGGAAGGGGTGAATTATTTCACGTCAACGTCAACTCTTTTCTTCTCCACCGATGCTGCCAGACCTGCTGAGTTTTTCCAGGTAATTCTGTTTTTGTTTTGGATTTCCAGCATCCGCAGTTTTTTGTTTTTATGAAGTGGATAGCCATTGACTCCCGAATGATATAGACTAGGGTTATTTTCCTTAGAACAGAGAAGGCTAAACAGTGACCTAATTGAGGTGTACAAAATTATGAGGGGCCCAGAAAAGGTAGACAGGAAAGACTTGTTTCCCTTAGATGAGGGGTCAATTACCAAGGGACATAGATTTAAGGAGATTGGTAGAAGGATTAGGGGGGACATGAGGAAAAACTTTTGACTCAGAGGCTGTGGGCATCTGGAACTCACTGCCTAAATTGATGGTTGAGGCTGAAATGCTTAACTCAATTAGAAGGTACCTGGACCTGCATCTGCATCTGAAGTGATGTAACCTGCAAGACTACAGACCAGGTGCTGGAAAGTGGGATTAAAATGTACGGATAATTTCCTTTTTCTCTTTTTGGCTAGTGCAGACTTGATGGGCTGAATAGCATCTTTCTGCACCGTAACCTTTCATTGGTTCTATGGAGCCCCTGACAGGCAGACTTATGAGCAGAATCCATTAGGAATTGTTATGATCTCCGTAGAAACTGATAACTTTTGAAAAGAAGTCTGTATTCCCAGTGACCAACTTAAAGGATTACACAAGATTTCAATTTTTGTGGCTTTTACAGCAACTAACAGATTAAAAGCAACATTGACTAACTCTATTTTTGGGGAAAACTCAAACTTGAAACTACAGAATAGAAGTTTCCCTTTTTAACATTTAAAATGACCCAATGATCTCCCACTCCTCCATAATATTTTACACTGCCCCTTGAGTAGATATTCAATTCTCCCAGAACCAGTTCTAAGTGATTCTTAGCTCCCAAGGGTTTACTTTCATTTTTTTCCTTTTCTAGCCTGATAAATTTTAACCCCAGAGTTGTCGTTCCCGGTAAGTGTTTGCTTGGAGATTCTCCCTCTAACACAAGGTAGGCAAAACTTCCAGCCTTGTTTTAAATCCTCATAAATTTGATCTTTTCAATCCAAGCCTAAGTTCCCACCCACATTCCTACATGGTGAATCATAAGGAGTTGCCATCTCTATCTTCTCTCTCTCAGATCCAGGCAGACTGTTTTGTCTGTGAAATTCAGAGATTTGTTTTAGGCGAACTTTGTAATCCAATCGTATAAAGGCTTCTTGTGCACCCTTCCCCTCTCAAAGCGAACTTCAATCAAATGGGCCATGTGTCCAGGTAGAAATACTGATTGGTTATCATGTAGACCCCAACTCCATTCTACTTTGGAATTAAGTCACAAGTTTAAAGTATAGCTGTTTACAACCTGACATTTGAATCACCTCCCTCAGCTTTGGAGACGAACAGTCTATCCACTGTCAGCACAGATGTTTCTGCTATTGCTTACAAGTGTGAATACCTTGCACCTGATTCCTAGTAAAGCAAACTGCCCCCCCAACACCACCCCCCCCACCACTTTAATCTTTAACATTCAAGACACCCAGCTTTGTTGTCAGAAGAATTCAGAACAGGTAACAGTCCTCTTAATTCTTCCATTTTGCCCTGTGCCAAAACACAGATCCAAAATATAACAATCTCATAAAGCCTTGCATTTGTAACAGAATATTTAAATGACTTCAGGGCCGCAAAATCATCTAGGGTCAGGTGAAAGTCCTGCCATATGGAACTGAAGTGGAATATCTTGACCTCCTTGGCCACTTCTGAAGGTTGCCTACAGAGTCTCCTGGCTGCACCCCTAAAACCAGCATATCTCTTTTCCTGTCCACTTTCACCGCAAAGGCGTCTGGTGATGCATCCATGACCGTGTAATCCTCTCTCTGCCCTTGTGCCATGTTTTTTTTGCTTACAATTGCAGCCATCTTGTTCAGCAGCAGCCTTCTGTAATTCAAGTCAGCTCCTTTTAAGAAGGGCTTTAAGAACAGAAGGCTGGCTACACCAAGAGCTGTTTGGCTCCACGTTGAGCACAGAGGCAGCCAGCAGAGTGGAAGACTCTCAGTGCTGTGCTAAAGTGAGGTTGCAGCAGTATGCTACTTACCTCCATTTAAACTGGTGCAGGCAGGTCACGAAATGTGACTTCTGAAAATTGATGGAAGCCAATGCAATTTACCACAAAATTTTGGTTCTAATATCTGATTAATATAATTTTTAGCAGTACAGTGATTATGTTACTGGATTTGTGATCCAGATGCTTGGACCAATGGCCCAGAGTCAGAATTCAAATCCTATTATGGCAGCTGAAGCGTTTAAATTCAATAAATTATATAAATCTGAAATACAAAGTTGGTCTCAGTAATGATGACTGTGAAGCAACTGGATTGTCAGACAATCCATTTAGTTCACTAATGCCTGATGAGGTGTTTAGACGGTATATAGGGAAACATTGTTCTCATTGCTGGAAGGTTTGAGAACAAGAGGGATTTAAGGTAATTAGTGAAAGAAGCAGTGGAGACATGAGGCAAAACATTTTCAGGCAGCGAGTGCTTAGGATCCGAAATGCACTGTCTGACAGTGTGGTAGAGGCAGGTTCAATCTAGACATTCAAGAGGCAATTGGATTGTTACCTGAAAAGGAAGAATGCACAGGGCTACAGGGAGTAGATGGGGATTGGCACTGGGTGAGTTGCTCTACGGAGACCCTGCACAGACACGATGGGCTGAATGGCCTCCTTCTATGCTGTAACAATTCTGTGATTCTGAGATGCCTTTTAGGGAAGGAAATCCACTATCCTTACCTAGTCTAGCCTATACGTGACTCTATGGCCAGTGCAATGTAGCTGCCTGAAATGGCCTAGCAAGCTATTGAGATGTTTTCAAAAACGTTGCTCACTTTTATCCTCTTAAGGACAATTAGGGATTAGCAATAAATGCTTGCCTTGAAAACAGTGTCCACATCCCATGGGTGAATAAAAATAATGAACTTTCTGGGACCGGAATTGCATGTTTAACCCTCGAGTTCTGATTATATGTGTTTTTTTTGGAGCAGTATATTTTGTTTTCTTTCACTGAAATTGTGTAACTTCCTGCAGGATGGCTCAGAGACCCAGGGACAAGAGACATAGGTTCTTACATTCGGCTCTGGAGGTTTTGGTGCAGGAGGTCTTGGGAATGAGGGATTTCCTATAGTCGCAGGGGCTGTGTGGGGTGTCACCTCACTTTCCTGTCCCTCCTGTCCCTCTCTGCTGTTGCAGCACATGCTGCTCTTTCTGACCTCATGTCCTCCTCCCATGCCTTGTACAGCAAGGTTCAAATGACCCCTTAACAAGTTGCTCTTGACTGGTACTCCGTTCCTCATTGTTGCCTCCTATAAGGTGAATTTGTGACGTTCTCTTATGGAATAAATGTTGCTTTTAAGAGTTGGTGAAGTCTTTACAATGTGCCCCAGAAAGTCTCATGATTAGTTTCAGAGGTTGACTTCACAGCTCCAGTAGCAATGACCACGAAAATGAGTTTCCCTTTAAATAACACTTGAAATCAAAAGCAACGCTGAATTTACCCCCAAACAGCTGTTAGGACAAGCATTCACTGCCAAAATGTTTTGAAGCCTATTTAATGTGCACTAGCAGACATTTTAAGTACCAACCAATCCCTTAATACAACTCTAGGTGGCCATACTTAGCTTTGGCTTCAACCCCTTTGCCATACGAGCATATGAAGATATATACAAACATATGAAATATGAATATATAAAACAAGAGCAGAATTAGGCCATTCAGACCCTCTAGCCTGTTCCACCATTTAATAAGATCATGGCTGATCTGTTTATTTTTTGAATCCCACTTTCCCATCTACTCTAGATAACCTTTCATTCTATTGCTTAACAAGAATCTAACTACCTCCACCTTAAAAATATTCAATGACCCCCCCCTCCACCACTTTCTGAAGCAGAGAGTTCCAAAGTCACACAACCCTCTGAAAGAATGTTTCCTCGTCTCTGTCCTAAAAGAACAAACTCCAGTTTTAAAAATGTGCTCCCTAGTTTAGGACTCACCCACAAGGGAAAGCATCCTTCCCATGGTTCACATTGTCAAAATCATTCAGGATTTTAAATACTTCAATCAAGTAACCTCACTCTTCTAAACTCCACTGGAAACAAGCCCAGCCTCTCCAACCATCCTCATAAGATAACCCACTCTTTCCAGATATCACCTCCTTTGAACCGCCTCCAATATATTTACATCCTTTTTGAAATAAAGAGAACAAAACTGTACAGAGTTCTTGAGATATGATCTTACCAATGCCTTTTTAACTGAAGCATAACATCCTTACTTTTATGTTCAATTCCTCTCGTAATAAAGGATAGCATTCCTTTAGCCTTCTAATTACTTGCTGTACCTGCATTCTAACTTCTTATGACTCATGCATTAGAACATTTAGATCCCTCTGCACTTCAGAATTCTGCAGTCATTCTTAATTTAAGTAATACTCTGTTTTTTATTCTTCCTGCCAAAGTGAACAATTTCATATTGTACACCATCTGCCAGATTTGTGCCCACTCACTCTATATCTATATCTGTCTGCAAACTCCTTGGGCTGAATTTTCTGGCTGACATGCGGGTGGCGGAGCCCACATGTCAGTGCTTAAAATGTCGTGCGCTGATATCGCATGAGCATCCCGATGTCAGAGCGCTGCATCGCGATATTTTGGTCGGCGGGCGCGCTATGCAGCGCCACGCGCACCCGCCATTAATTTAAGGCCTTGCTAAGGCTATTATGTCACCAATTGATGGAGATTTTGAGGAGCCTTTGCAAACTTCGGCTCGTCGCATGGGCCCAACGGGAAGGCAGGTAAGTGATTTTTTAACAAACCTCATCCACTGGCAGGGGATGAGGTTTGATTTTGGACTTTAAAAAGTTAAATAAAGTTTTTGTGGACTTTATTAACATGCCCCATTCGTGTGACATTTTCACATGAGGGGGACATGTTAATGATTTTTTTTATTGCTCTATTTTAACTCTTTCACAGCCTTTCAGCTTTCAGCGATCTCCCTGAGGCACCTCTAAGCCTCAGGGAGATGTGCGCTCTGTTGTGCACATGCGCACTCTCGCAGTTGGGGAATCCCCCCCCCCCCCCAACCCACACGGGAAGCGCATAACACTTCCCGTCAGGCATCATACTGGGAGGGCCTTAATTGGCCATTCCACGTAAAATGGCGGCGGGGGCCCATTTCAGTGGCGGACATCGGCTGCCCGCCAGCCGCCGGGTCAGTCGGGCCCGCCCACCTGTCAAGGGCAAAATTCAGCCCTTTATGTTTTCTTCACAACAGATCTTCCTACCTATCCTTGTGCCATCTGCAAATTTAGCTAACATGCCTTCATTCCCTCATCTAAGTCATTGATGTAAATTGTTAAATGTTGAGGTCCCAGCACAGACCCCTGCAGGACTCCAGTTGCCACATCCTGCCAATCAGATGAAGACCCAATTATGCATACTCTCCGAGCAGAATTTTTTGTCTGCGGGTGGGCCTGCGCCCGATCTGAATGGGAGTGAAATGGTGAACATTCTTTTGGGTGGCAGGCATGCGCGAGAGGGGCAGCATGCCCACTGAGAATTCAGAGGCCTATTAAGGCCCTTAAATAATTAATTAAGCTGTATTTTTCACTGCCTGCTCAACCGTTCAGTTGGCAGGTGGGCGAATAGGCCAGGCGGCCTTTGCATTTTTAACGAAAACTCACCCACGGACAGGATGTGGTTTCAAGCACTACTAAGAAAACAATAAAAAAAATTTAATATCCTTTTCATATGTCCTTCTTCATGTGACTGAGTCACACGTGGGGGCATACTTATCTCATATGTTAAAAAAGAGGCTCCCAGCGCTCGTTTCACACTGGCTGGCTGTTAACTGGACAACCAGCATGAAATTATGGTTGGCGCCTGATCGCAGGCAGCGGCTGGTTTCGCGGCCACTCCTGTGTTCCGCGCACTGCACCAGCCCAACGATGGGAAAATTCTGCCCTTGTTTTCTGCCAGCCAACTAATCTTCTACCCATGCTAATATTTTACCCCCTACTTTTATTTGCCACAATAACCTTTGATGGGGCACTTTATCAAATGTCTTCTGGAAATCCAAGTACAGTATTTCTACAGGCTCCCCTTTATCCACAGCACGTGTTACCCCTTCAAAGAACTCCAATAAATTGATTAAACATGATCTTCCTTTCACAAAACCATGCTGACTCTTCCTGATTACCTTGAGTTTATCTAAGTGCTCAGCTATAACCTCTTTAATGATCAATTCTAACAGCTTCCCAATTTTTGTGCTAAGTGCAGGCTAATCCATCATTTCAGCTCAAAGCCCACCTCCACAAATTTTAAGCAACTGAACAAGGTCCCCTAGGTTCTTCTTTGTCATTCATCAGTTCCACAGTGTGCTTGCTACTATTAACTTGATATTTGCAGTCCTTCAATAATGCACTTTGAGGAGCATGCTTATTAAACCTGAAAGGTGTGTCATATAGTTTTTTGATCTATAGTTCATTATCACTATGCCAATGATTCTGGTTGCAGCAATGAATTAACAATTCTGAATTCTGGCCACTGGAATCATGCACCTAATAACATTCTCTCCTCTCAAAGTGGTAGATGTAATGGTGTAAAGCCATGATTCATGAAATCAACACTAAAACTATGAAATCTGAGTGGAAGAGATTTTTATTGTGAAAGTTGAACATTACACCACACCAAATTCAGATTGCTCCACTGGACTCACAACAACAACAATTATACTAACATAAATATGACAAAATAGGAGCAGGAGTAGGCCATTCGACCCCTTGAGCTTGCTCCACCATTCAATAAGATCATGGCTAATCTAACTGTAATC
This sequence comes from Carcharodon carcharias, assembly GCF_017639515.1. NCBI lineage: Eukaryota > Metazoa > Chordata > Chondrichthyes > Lamniformes > Lamnidae > Carcharodon > Carcharodon carcharias. The sequence continues at coordinate 205,390,922 of NC_054467.1, forward strand.
TCAGCTGCACATTCCTGCCTGCCCCGGATAAGCTTTCACCAACCCCCCACCCCCCCACCCCCCACCCCCACCGCCCCCCCCACCCTACTCCATCTCTGCCTTAAAAATATTCAAAGACTGCTTCCGCTGCCTTTTGAGGAAGAGATTTCCAAAGACTCACAACACCCTGACAGAAAAAAATCTTCTCATCTCTGTCCTAAATGGGTGACCTCTTATTTTTTAACAGTGACCCCTAGTTCCAGATTCTTCCACAAGAGGAAACATCCTTCCCACATCCACCCTGATAAGACCCCTCAGGATTGTATATGTTTCAATCAAATCACTTCTTACTCTTCTGAACTCCAGTGGATACAAGCCTAGTCTGTCCAACCTTTCCTCATAAAACAAGTCACCCATTCCAAGTTTTAGTCCAGTAAGCCTTCTCTTAATTGCCTCCAATGCAATTACATCCTTCCTAAATAAGGAGACCAATACTATATACAGCACTCCAGATGTGATCTTACCAATTCCCTGTATAAATGAAGCATAACCTCCCTACTTTTTTATTCAACTCCCCCTGCAATAAACAATCACATTCTATTAGCTTTTCTAATTACTTGCTGTACCTGTGTACTAACCTTTTGCGATTCAAGAGCTGGGATGCTCGAATCCCTCTGCATCTCAGAGCTGTGCAATCTCCCACCATTTAGATAATATGCTTCTTTTTCATTTTTCTAGCAAAATGAACAATTTCACATTTGCCCACATTTTACACCATTTGCTAGATCTTTGCCCAATCACTTTACCCAGCTATATCCCTATGTCTTCTTCGCAACATTCTTTCCTTCCTACCTTGTGTTATGTAGCACCTTTAATGTAATGGAATATCCCAAGGATGAACATAGATATCTCAGGGGGATGTGGAGCTGGAGGAGATTGCAATGATTGGGAGGCACAAAGCCAGTGAGGTATTTGAAGATAGGGATGAGAATTTTAACATTGCATTGCTCAACCGCTTGCCAATGTAGGTCAATGAACACAAGGGTGATGAGAGCCATGCCAGAAGGAACTGTCAGGGTGAGAGACAGTAATGGTTTTACTGGGACCAGTGTAACACTTGAACTGTTATGAGGGTTCAGACTTGAATAGAATAAGTAATAATGCTGGCAACGATATTGGGTTATAAAATTTGTGAACTAATTTTATTGAATTATGTTTCAAAATCACAAGGGTATGAATAGCACACTGACAGTTAATGAACAGATATGTAACATTGTACTGGATCCATCAATGGAAAACAAAATTTGCAAACTAATTTCATTCAGTTCAATTGTGTGCTCATTTTATAAATACCCCACAGAAACTGGATCCCCCAATCCAGTTTGTGAATTACTTTTTAAACTACAGGACAGCTAACCTCTTTCATCCAGCTCCGTGTCTTACTTTAAACTATGAGATCAAAAGTTGATACATCCAGTTGTCTGGATGATACCAACAAAGCTGAACCATCCACACAGTCCCCAGCCTTAACCTTCAATCTTTAAACCTACAGTAACACTGCAACTTCCCCTCCAGCCCTCTGCTTTAACTCATCAGCAGACTAAAAGGTTACATGTTCCGTGAGCAGTGCTCACAATATCCTAGTCCATGTTCCCACCTGGAGCACTGATCAGAAGGCCGGGCATTTTCTGACATGTTGGCCTATGTCTGGCTATGCACCAAGGGAAAAAGGAAAGGTACACCTTTTAAACATGTGTTCTAAACCTCCCTGCATGGTCAACTCTGAGTGGTCATTGGAGATGACACCTCTCATGGACAAAGCCCCACTGAACTGCTTCAAAATGCCCTTTTTGAATGTTACAAGACCTTCAAGAATGCCATATGGTTGATCAGCATGGTTTAGACAGTTGCAAGGCCTCCCCATCCCTCTGATCTCCACGATCAGAAGAAATTTTGATATTTCTTTAATTAGAATCTTCCATTGAGTGCCTTGATAATCATAGGTTTGGTACCATTGTCATGCTTCCTGACCTTTATAATTACAGGCTTTTTGGTCATCTTATTGCATATATCATGCCTTAAGAATGCATTCCTGTTTAAGTGCTTGCCTGCTCAGGTGAATTGACCGTTCCTATTTTTCACCCACTTTAACCTTGTGTTCCCACAAAAGCAAGCTCACAAACTCAACAGTGGCCAACTTAATCCTATCATGTCTTACAGACATTCTCACAGCATAGCAGGCATAACTATAATCATAATATGCAGCCAAAAATTAATCAGTTACATTATCAACTCAAGCTTTTCAGTTCCTATTACACTAGGGCTTCAAAGGTGGAGGCAAGGGTGCGGTTGAGTAAATTAGTAGCTGCAGGGATGTATTATACAATATTTCAAGGGCGGAATTTTCCCAGAATTGTACTAAGTGTGGTAGCGGGCGGGTAAAATGGAGCCTGACCCATTGATGAAAATGGCTGTTTTTCACACCGCATCGTCCTGAGCTCATTATTTATTCACCCCCACAAAATCCGTTGTTTCAATGATGGGTGGGCTCTCATTCGACTGACTGCCATGACCCCGCTGTTGCAATATGCTGGCCGCCATATTTAAAAGGCAGCCACCAGCAAAGCGCTCGTTGCCACCAGCTCACTAGTGCTGCCTGGGAGACATGGCCAGCAAAGGCAAAAAGACTGCAGCCCCCCACTTCAATGATGGGTCCTTCGAGCGACTGCTGGGTGCCGTGGAGGCCCGCTGAGATGTGCTCTACCCCCCGCTCTGGCCGCAGGACGGGAAGCAAAGTCACCAAACCAGATTGGGAGGTGGTGGCAATGGTGGTCAGCACAAACGCCATGCAGAGGAGGTCAACCACTCTGTGCTGCAAAAGAATGAATGATCTCCTCCGTTCTCCCAGAGTAAGTCACTCTTCTCATCACTCCCAACTCACACAGTCACAAACGCATCACACATCAACAGGGCCCTCACTCACTGCCAGTACAATCACTCTTTCACAAATACTGTGATTGTCCTCTTCCCGTCCATGGGACCACTCACCACCCACACAGGCCAGGCACACTTATCATCTGGCCTGGCAGGCATCCTGATACACTTTCCCCATCTCTATCTATGCAGGACAAACTGGCTTACAACAGGAGGGAAAGGTCGCAGACAGGTGGAGGGATGCCAAAGAGCAAAGTTCTTACAGAATATGAAAACAGAGCCATCCAGCTGGTCGGCGATACCCGAGACTGGTCCTGTGAGGTCAGTGGTGCTCTACTAAGTAAGGATCCAGCAGTGCAACATCCATCAGACAACCATGATGTGAGTGATGTGTCCTCTTTCAGAAGCCACTGCCATGCACTAATTATCTGTCCTTACTTTTGCAGGCACATCTGCCGAACAGCTGACAGAGTCCATGACCCAGGGCCCCCAATCAAACTCCAAAGAACTTCTGAAGGGGAACCTGAAGGCACTCTCGCTGAAGTTCCATCACAGCACTCACCCACACCCTCCACCAGTGCAGAGACACACACCTCGGTGGGACCTAGCTTTAGAGTAACCTCAGGACAATCTGGTGAGCACATCACACTTTCTGATCCACAGCAGGTGGAGGCAGAGACTTCCCAGGTTACCCGCACTCAGAGGGCTGCTGGAGGCCAGAATGTTGCTGAATCCGAGCCAGATGATGAACTTCTGGTCACGTCACTGTTGCTGGAGCTGCAAAGGCAAGCTAGGGAACAACAGGAAGTGATGTCCACTGCACTCCTCAGATTGCAAAGTACGATGGAGGAGTCCATCTGTCTTCGGGCTGAGGTGATAGTGCCAGCATTGCAACGCACCAAAGTCAACGCTGGCAGGATGGTGGCTGCCATGGAGACCTTGGTCCAGGACATCACTCCTGCACTGCTGCGTGGTATCAACTCCATCACTGATACCATAGTTGACCTCCAACAGTGTGCATCCAGCTACTCCTTCTGCTCATGGATGCAGCCAGGGGCCCTCAAGAACCTATAGGGGGCAGGATCAGCAGGTGCACGTTCCGGTGGCCATCCACCCAGGTGACTCTGGGAGTGACCAGCTCATCCGAATCCCATCTTCCTGTGATCTCCACAGATCCAGCTTCACAGGCCGAGGTGGGTGCCACTGCCACACAGCAGGACACCGAAAGCAGGCTGGGGCCCACCAAGTCTCGGCCCCCCCAGAAGACGTCTGCTAAAGCCATCACAGAGAGGGCGTCACAGCCAGTAAGCTGTCTTTGCCTCCGCTGTGGATGTCTGGGGAGCACCGAGATGTAGTGGCAGGGTTAGAAATGTTAGATAAAAGTAGTTGCACAGCCTCGGCGTGGGTGTTGTATCAAAAACAAAAACAGAATTACCTGGAAAAACTCAGCAGGTTTGGCAGCATCGGCGGAGAAGAAAAGAGTTGACGTTTCGAGTCCTCATGACCCTTCGACAGAACTTGAGTTCAAGTCCAAGAAAGAGCTAAAATATATGCTGGTTTAAGGTGTTGGGGGGGGGCGGAGAGAGAGAGAGAGAGAGAAGTGGAGGGGGTTGGTGTGGTTGTAGGGACAAACAAGCAGTGATAGAAGCAGATGATCAAAAGATGTCACCAACAACAGAACAAAAGAACACATAGGTGTTAAAGTTGGTGATATTATCTAAACGAATGTGCTAATTAAGAATGGATGGTAGGGCACTCAAGGTATAGCTCTAGTGGGGGTGGGGAGAGCATAAAAGATTTTAAAATATTTAAAAATAATGGAAATAGGTGGGAAAAGAAAAATCTATATAATTTATTGGGGGAAAAAAAGGAAGGGGGAAACAGAAAGGGGTTGGGGATGGGGGAGGGAGAACAAGACCTAAAGTTGTTGAATTCAATATTCAGTCCGGAAGGCTGTAAAGTGCCTATTCGGAAGATGAGGTGTTGTTCCTCCAGTTTGCGTTGGGCTTCACTGGAACAATGCAGCAAGCCTAGGACAGACATGTGGGCAAGAGAGCAGGGTGGAGTGTTAAAATGGCAAGCGACAGGGAGGTTTGAGTCATTCTTGCGGACAGACCGCAGGTGTTCTGCAAAGCGGTCGCCCAGTTTACGTTTGGTCTCTCCAATGTAGAGGAGACCACATTGGGAGCAACGAATGCAGTAGAATAAGTTGGGGGAAATGCAAGTGAAATGCTACTTCACTTGAAAGGAGTGTTTGGGCCCTTGGACGGTGAGGAAAGAGGAAGTGAAGGGGCAGGTGTTGCATCTTTTGCGTGGGCATGGGGTGGTGCCATAGGAGGGGGTTGAGGAGTAGGGGGTGATGGAGGAGTGGACCAGGGTGTCCCGGAGGGAGCGATCCCTACGGAATGCCAATAGGGGGGGTGAAGGGAAGATGTGTTTGGTGGTGGCATCATGCTGGAGTTGGCGGAAATGGCAGAGGATGATCCTTTGAATGTGGAGACTGATTGGGTGATAAGTGAGGACAAGGGGGACCCTATCATGTTTCTGGGAGGGAGGAGAAGGCATGAGGGCGGATGCGCGGGAGATGGGCCGGACACGGTTGAGGGCCCTGTCAATGACCGTGGGTGGAAAACCTCGGTTAAGGAAGAAGGAGGACATGTCAGAGGAACTGTTTTTGAAGTTAGCATCATCGGAACAGATGCGACGGAGGCGAAGGAACTGAGAGAATGGGATGGAGTCCTTACAGGAGCTGTAGTCGAGGTAGCTGTGGGAGTCAGTGGGTTTGTAATGGATATTGGTGGACAGTCTATCACCAGAGATTGAGACAGAGAGGTCAAGGAAGGGAAGGGAAGTGTCAGAGATGGACCATGTGAAAATGATGGAGGGGTGGAGATTGGAAGCAAAATTAATAAATTTTTCCAAGTCCTGACGATAGCATGAAGCAGCACCGAAGTAATCATCGATGTACCGGAGAAAGAGTTGTGGAAGGGGGCCAGAGTAGGACTGGAACAAGGAATGTTCCACATACCCCATAAAGAGACAGGCATAGCTGGGGCCCATGCGGGAACCCATAGCCACACCTTTTATTTGGAGGAAGTGAGAGGAGTTGAAGGAGAAATTGTTCAGCGTGAGAACAAGTTCAGCCAGACGGAGGAGAGTAGTGGTGGATGGGGATTGTTCGGACCTCTGTTCGAGGAAGAAGCTAAGGGCCCTCAGACCATCCTGGTGGGGGATGGAGGTGTAGAGGGATTGGACATCCATGGTGAAGAGGAAGCGGTTGGGGCCAGGGAACTGGAAATTGTTGATGTGACGTAAGGTGTCAGAGGAATCACGGATGTAGGTGGGAAGGGACTGGACAAGGGGAGAGAGAAGGGAGTCAAGTAACGAGAAATGAGTTCTGTGGGGCAGGAGCAAGCTGAGACGATCGGTCTACCGGGGCAGTTCTGTTTGTGGATTTTGGGTACGAGATAGAAGTGGGCCGTCTGAGGTTGGGCGACTATCAGGTTGGAAGCTGTGGGAGGAAGATCCCCAGAGGAGATGAGGTCAGTGACAGTCCTGGAAACAATGGCTTGATGTTGAGTGGTGGGGTCATGGTCCAGGGAGAGGTAGGAGGAAGTGTCTGCGAGTTGACGCTCAGCCTCCGCGAGGTAGAGGTCAGTACGCCAGACAACAACAGCACCACCCTTGTCAGCGGGTTTGATGACAATGTCAGGGTTGGACCTGAGAGAATGGAGTGCAGTAAGTTCAGAGAGAGACAGGTTAGAATGGGTGAGAGGAGCAGAGAAATTGAGACGACTAATGTCGCGCCGACAGTTCTCAATGAAAAGATCAAGAGAAGGTAAGAATCCAGAAGGAGGGGTCCAGGTGGAGGGAGAATATTGGAGGTGGGTGAAAGGATCCGTTGAATGGGGAGAGGACTCCTGTGTTGATCACTTGTACATACTGTCCACTATTGTAAATAAACTCCAAGAATGTCTCCCTGCCTGTGGCTCCTTGTTCAGATGTGAAACCTTTCTGCACAAGATAAAAGGCAGGTGTCTCAGCCCAGGGCCTCTTCCCTGTGCTTTGTGCAGCCTTGAGAACACAGTGATGGCCCAGCCTCACACTCACTGGAAACATTACTGATGCCTGTACCTCGGCAGTGCAGGTCATTGTTGTCAGAATGTAATAGGTAGGCACCACAGAGTTCTCTCATACTCTCTGTGTGCTCTCAGCACAGTTATGGTGGGGCTGGCCCCCATCACACCAGCATCTGCAATCAGTGATGCTGTGCACCAGCCCCTGAAGGGCTGAGGTGCTGAAGGCAAGCACAGCATCAGATGCATCTAAAGTTTTATGGCTGCATCTCTGAGATGGCCCTGATCATGGAGCGCAAGTGAGCTACCCTCCAACAGACAGGCGGCAGACATTCTCAGAGGCTACGTGAAGATCTATGAAGCGTCCTCAATGCATGTTGTCATCAACCTCCTGCGATCAAGGGTATTGGTGCTGAGATAAGCCAGACTGGAGTCAAACATTCACAACTGCGATGTGAGAATCTATGGGGCTACCTCGTTGTATGTTGTCATCACGCTCCACAAATCTGGCAACTATGAGGGCCTTCTGATCACGCCTGTCTCAGTGCGAGAGCTTCATCCCCATTGCCACCACTAAGAAACCCCTCACCCTCATCCCTGTTGGTGTCCTCATCAGAGGAGATGTGCAGCTCCTCCATCTCCTCCTAAGCCATCTCATCTCCCCGTTGGAGTGCCAGGTAGTAAAATTTGCAGCAGACATCGACGATGTGCGGCACCCTCTACAGGCTGTAATGCAGGTCTCCACCAGGCCAGTCCAGGCACCGGAACCGCATCTTCAGCATCCCGATGGTCTGCTCCACCAAGTTGGGAGTTGCTGCATGAGCCTCATTATAGCATAACTCTGCTGCAGTCTGAGGCCCCCGCACGGGCAGCATCAGCCAAAGTCTCTGCAGTTAGCCCTTGTCCCCAAGGAGTTAACACTGCAGCCTCTGTGGACCCTGGAAGAATGCAGGGATCTGCGAGCGACTCAGGATCTAGGTGTCGTGCACAATCCTTGGAAACTGTGCGCACACCTGCAAGATGCGTTTCTGGTGGTCACATACCAACCGCATGTTCAGTGAGCAGAAGCCCTTGTGGCTGATGTAGTCCACTGAGTGTAGCGATGGAGACCTGAGCACCACATGAGTGCAGTCAATCATACCCTGCACCTGTAGGAATCCCGAGATCAGGGTGAATCCAATGGCCCTTCCATCCTGGCTGTCCTGGTCCCGGGCAAAATGCACAAAATTGTGTGTCATGGAGAAGGTGGCATCGGTGACCTCTTGGATGCATTTGTGGGTGGCAAAATTGTGTTGAGCCCTGAATGGTCACTTTCACAGCCACTGGCAGTGGATGCCCTCCATGTCCTCTTGGTGTCAATTCCTGCAGTAAGTGGCAGATGTGAGCCACCAGGTCTCTAGACACGTGCCGTCATCGACAATACTGGTTCTCAGTCATTTGCAGGAAAGGCAGGCGGCATCTATAAACCGTGGGTGTCTCTAGGCGCTGACCAACCACGGCTCGCTGTCGCTCCTGGGCAGCGTGTGCGGGAGCCTCTGCTGCCCCTTCTTCATGAGATTGCTGCTCCTGCCTTTCCCTGGCCAGGAGCCTCAGTCGCTCTTTCCTCCGTCTTCTATAGCAGCTGTGGGCCATCAGACATACAGCTAGGTCACCAGGATCCATGATCCTAACGTTGTCCTCCTGCAGCATGTAAGAGGGAGAGAAACGTGGTTATCATGGCTGTACTTAGCACCTTTCCTGGCCATGTGTGACTGCCCCTTAATGCTTCCAGGAGAGTGCTGGTCACCCCTCGGATGGCCAGAGATGAGTGCACTGCATGGCTGCCCTGTCAGCCTGCGACACGGAGGACACTGGTCCAAACCGGGATGCTAAGATTGCAAGGGGCTGTGAGCACCTCCAGCAGTGACTGATACATGCCAGCGTTGGCAAGGAGATTGTACAACGTGTGCAGTCCAACTGCTCCGCAATCCAATAAAGTGGTGGCAGACGCGAAGTCAGTGCCGGGGGTGTGGTGGTGGTTGGGGGAGGTGTGTGGTGGTGGTGGTGTCAGCAGAGTGACACCTGGTAAGGTATGGTGGTGCTTTGGTGCCTCTACATTTCTTGAATGGACGGGCAGGCTAGGAGCCCGACCCCAGTCATATCACTGTGGCTGTGCCTGATCTGTCTCAGTTGCAGAGGCACAGTCAGTTTATACAGGTGTCCCTAATGCATGGCCACTTCCCTCGTTTATCCTGCCCCCCTCCTCGATTGCCCGGATGCAGCGCCAGGGCAGCACTTGACTCCCCCAACCACCCCCACCGACAACAGTCGCCCCCGGACACACCCCACTCTCAGCGGTCGCCTGCGGGGCCAGACATCAGTTTCCCCCGATCCCCAATGCCCCTGAGGCCTGTAAACAACAGGCAAGCTGTGGGGAAGGTTGCTGCTCACTCACCTCAGTTCCCCTAAAGTGAAGGCTGCCAAGGGCACGTCGCCTGAGCACTGTTGTGGAATACATCAGCGTGCTTTCCCACCAATGTGGACGGAAATATTACAATCAGCTCCCCGCCAACCGATGATGGGAACTGCCGACGACTGTCAGCGGATTGAGTGGACGATTGAGACCTGCCATCACGCCGTCATGAAGCAGGTCACACCATATTTTCCCTGCATGCCACCTATCATGCCCGCTGCCAGTAGGCTCGTAAAATTCCACCCCTAGTAGCCCCTCCAGTCCCCAATCAACACTGAGTTACCTGACCCAACTGGGCTAGGTAAAGGGACAATGCAACTTCCTAGAATATTCCTGGGGTTGTGTAGGAGAAATCGCTGAGAATTCCTCCTCCTCATCCATTAATTTCTACGAAGTGAGTACAGTCATGCATTAGCTGGGTAACATTTGCCATCAAGGCACACAGATGAATAATGGCTACTTGGGCAAGTACCAGTAACACAAAAAGACGTTGGGAGCCAACCTCTTCAGAATCTAAGGAGGGAACATGCAGTAAAGCAAAACACTAGTATAGCTTCCATTACTTTGTGGGACCTTTTCATGGTCTGGTGAGAAAGCAAAATTGGAAATTTGTTCACCGGACACAAATCTCTAAGTGTATATATATTAGAACTGTTGCTGTTTTTTTCAGTGCTTCTCAAACATTTTGGGGTTTTTTTTAAACATAGATTTTCCTTCTGCATTTCTCTTTTTCTGTTCTGTTCCTCCTTCATTTCTTATTTCCCAGAGACCTCCAGCTCCTCTTTTGATCCTCGCTTCTCTTCCCCTTCACTTTTTTAGCTCCACCATCCCCCCCTTTTCTTTCTGTTGTATTGCCTTCCCTCAGAGATTTTATGGCTGCTGTGACAGTTGGAGGCAGGGGCGGGATGGGAGGCAAGGGAAACATCAAGCAGAAGGACAGTCAGCGTTTATTAATGGGTGAAAGAGCGGGTGAAAAAGAGGACACGGAGGCTGTCAGCAGCGTCCAGAAGAATGGGTGAAAGGAGGACAACGAGCCTGTCAGCAGCACCGAGAAGGCTGGGTGATAGGAGGACCCAGAGCTCGTCAGCAGCACCTAGAAGAGCAGGTAAAAGGAGGACATGGAGTAACCAACACCTTAAAAGAGTAGGTGAAGATCGACCCAGAGGCACAAAGCACCACCTAGAAGAATGGGTGAAAAGAAGTCAGTAACCAAAAGAACTATATAGACCATAACCACTGGATCCTCCTCTTCCCACTGCAAGTTCCTCTCCAGCCCAGAGCAGAAATCCTGAACCCTGGCACTGAGCCGGCAACACAGTTGTCTGGACTCTTGCTCTCGGCTGCAGAGATTTGTGTCTAGCCCCCTGTCTATACCAAAAGGAGCCAGTAACCATCACCTAGAAGAACTATCCAATCCAGTCCATGGCTCCAGTCCATGGCTCCAGAGCAGAGCGTCGACATTCTGAGAGAAATCAAAGTGTGACATCACAGAAAAACAGATAATTGATGGGTTGGCGTATATTTTGCTTGTCACCTTCACAATTCATATAATTTATTCATAATTGTAATTTTTATTAGTTGTAGTAAGATTGACTAGCAGTAGCAAAGGTTGTTGGAGTAGAAGTGTTTGTTAATTACAAATTAATTAAGAAAAATAAATTAATTAATACGTAATGAAGATGGCAGGGCAGGTGATCTGTTGCAAATGCAGAATATGGGAACTCCTGGGGGTAGTCAGCAGCACATAATAGAGAGGATGAAAGGACGACACAGAGGCGGTCAACAGCACAAAGAAGATCCAGGGCAAGCACATCTGTAGTAAGTGTCTGCGGCATAAGGAGCTTTGGCTCAGAATCAATGAGTTGGAGGCTGAGCTACAGAGGCTGTGATGCATCAGAGAAGGGGAAAGTTACCTGGACATTTTGTACCAGGAGGCAGTCACACCACTTTGGATAGAGTCTTCTGATTTGGTCAGTGGTCAGGGACAGGAGGGTGTGACTGTGAGTGAGGCAGGTATGGAAACCCAAAAGATAGAAGCGGAGGAGCCTCAGCCTTTGCAATTGTCCAACAGGTTTGAAGTTCTTGCTACCTGTATGGATGGAAGGGGTGGCTGCAGGGTGGATGAGGAAACTGAACATGGTACCATGGCATAGAAAGCCATTCAGACGGAGGGAGTTAATAGGAATATAGCAGTAGTAGGGGACAGTATAGACAGGGGGCTAGACACAAATCTCTGCAGCCGAGAACAAGAGTCCAGATAACTGTGTTGCCTGCTCAGTGCCAGGGTTCAGGATATCTGCTCTGGGCTGGAGAGGAACTTGCAGTGGGAAGGGGAGGATCCAGTGGTCATGGTCTATATAGTTACCGAAGTACAAAGGCAGAACTAAGAAAGAGGCCCTGCTGAGGGAGTATGAGCAGCTAGGGGGTAAATTAAAAAGCAGAACCTCAAAGATAATAATCTCTGGATTACTACCTGAGCCACGAGCAAATTGGCATAGGGTAAATCAGATTAGAGATTTAAATGTGTGGCTAAAAGATTGGTGTGATAGAAATGGGATTTTATCCATGAGTAACCGGCACCAGTACTGGGGCAAGTAGGGGCTGTACCACTGGGATGTCTTCACCTGAACCATACTGGGACGAGAGTGCTGCTGAGTTGTATAACCAGGGCAAAGAGAGGGCTTTAAACTATGTGGTGGAGGCAAGGGATCAAGTTTGGGAAGGTGTGATTAATTAAATAGAAAAGACAAGGCAAAAGTGCAAGGTAGGAATAAGGGAAATTATATTCAGAGCATGTCAGGAAGGGACAGAGACTACAAACCTAACAATGCACCAGCAGATAAGGTTAGAGGTTACAAAAATAGTAAAAAGACAGAACTGAAGGCTCCATATCTGAATCCATATCGCATTCATAAAAAATCAAATGAATTGACAGCATAAATATACATAAATATGTATGATCTGGTAGCCATTACCGAGACATGGCTGCAGGATGACAAAGACTGGGACCTGCATATTCAAGGGTACATGACATTTAGGAAGGACAGGAAGCTAGGAAAAGATGGAGGGATAGGTCTGTTAATTAAGGATGATTCGATACAAAATGGAGAGATGACCTTAGTTCTGAGGGTCAAGATATAGAATCAGTTTGGGTACAGATGAGAAATAGTAAAAGTAAGAAGTGACTGTGGGAGTGGTTTACAGGCCCCCTAATGGTAACCACAGGAAGAAATAATGTGGGCTTGTGAGAAATGTATAGGGACAATCATAGGTGATTTTAATTTACATATAGATTGGGCAAATCAGATTGGCAAAGCTAGCCAGGATGATAGGTTTCTTAGTTTCTTGGAGCAACACGTCCTAGCACCAACCAGAGAGCAGGCTATACTAGATCTGGTAATGTGCATTGAGACAGGATTTATTAATGACCTCATCGTGAAGGTGCCCCTAGACAGCAGTGATCATAATATGATTGAATTTCACATTCAGTTTGAGGGAGAGAGGAGTAGATCTAAGACTATTGTTTTAAACTTAAATAAGGACAATTATGAAGGCAAGAAGACAGGGCTGGTTAAAGTAAACTGAGAAATTAGGTTAATGGATACGTCAGTAGAGATGCAGTGGCAGACATTTAAGGAGATATTTCAAAATACTCAAAAAAGATATATTCCATTGAGAAATAAGATTCTAAGGGAAGTTTGCACCATTCGTGGCTAACTAAAGAAGTTAAAGATAGTTTCAAAATTAAATAAAAGGCAAATAATTCTGCAAAAGTGGGTGGCAGGTCAGAATATTGGACAGAATATAAATAACAACAAAAAATGACAATAAGATTAACATGGAGGGGTAAATTAGAGTATGAGAGAAAGCTGGCTAGAAACAGAAAAACAGGGAGTAAGTGTTTCTACAGGTGTTTAAAAAGGAAAAGTCGAGTAAGTAAAGTGAGCGCGGTCATCTGGAGAGTGAGATTGGAGAATTAATGATGGAAAATAAAGGAATAATGGATGAATTGAACAGATATTTTATGTCTATATTGACTGTAGAGGATACAAATAACATTCCAATAATAATTGTTAATCAGGAGGTGAAAGGGAGGGAGGAACTTAAAACAATTACAATCACCAGGGATAGGGTACTGAGAAAATTATTAGAAATAAAAGCTAACAAGTTCCAGGTCCTGGTGGACTACATCCTAGAGTCTTAAAAGAAGTAGCTACTGAGATAGTAGATGCACTGGTTTTAATTTTCCAAAACTCCTTATATTTTGGAAAGGTCCAATCAAATTGGAAAATAGTGGATGTGACTCCTCTATTCAAACGAGAGGGTCAGAAAGCAAGAAATTACAGGCCAGTTAGCTTATCATCTGTCATAGGGAAATTGCTGGAATCTATTCCAGCAAGGAGGTTATAGTGGGACACTTAGAAAATCTCAATGCAATCAGGCAGAGTCAACATGTTTTGTGAAATCATATTGACTAATTTATTGGAGTTCTTTGACGAAGTAACAAGCAACTTAGATAAAGGGGAACCTGTGGGTGGGATTTTCCATTTATGAGACTAAATGCGGTGGTGGGCAGTTTTGGTGGTGCCCACCCCACTGGCCAGGATGGCAGGAACTGGCACCCGATTCCGTGCTCGGGAGCTCATTAATTATGCACAGGCTAGTATCGGGCCAAAACACCTGGCAGGTTGAGATCTGATTTGTTTGCCTGTCATCAGCTGGTGGGCACCACATTTAAATACCAGTCGAGCACATACATCTCACTGTCTCCCACCCACCTGTCCTTAGGACAGGTGTGAGAGGTCTTCCAGCCAGAAAAAGAAGGCCAAAAGCTTTAAGAAGAAGGCAGCACCATGCTTCACTCACCAGGCCCTCCAGACCTTGATCAGAGGAGCATGGGCACACAGACATATCTTATATCCCAGGGATGGCTTCAGGAAGCAGAGCAGAAGCACCTCTCAAGCCTGGGAGGCTGTCACAGAGCAGTTGAGTTCAGCTGGCATCCGTGCCCAAAATGCCATCCAGTGCAGGAAGAGGATGAATTATCTCACCTGCTCTGCCAGGGTGAGTCATCCTTCATCTCCCTCCAATATCAAACTCTCATCATGGCATCATGCACTCAAACGGCTACTCGCTTCAGGGATTTCACACAACCATTAGCGGGGGACACATATCAACGTTCATTCTCTCACTGAGACTTTCACATCACCACCATCCCATCTACCATGTTGCTCACAGTCCATCCTCGGGCCATTCTGGGGAGAGTTTACCACAAACAGGGGACATGCATCTCACCCAACCTCTGCTCCACCCTTCTCATCACATGCTTTTCTTTCTTCTTCATTAGAAGCCAAGCTGGTGCACAGCAGGAGTCATAGAGTCATAGAGATCTACAGCACAACAAAGGCCCTTTGGCCCATCAAGTCTGTGCCAGTCAAACACGTACCTAACTATTATACTCACGTTTTCCAGCACTAGGCATGTAGCCTTGTATGCCATGGCATTGCAAGTGTACATCCAAATACTTTTCACATGTTATGAGGGTTTCTGCCTCTATCACTCTTTCAAGCAGTGACTTCCAGACTCCTACCACCTTCTGGATGAAAAAATTCTTCCTCACAATGAAAGAATAGAGACCAGGGAAGGGACAGTCAACATCACTGCCCTCGCTAAGCTCGAGGAGGCTGCAGCCAAGCTGGCTGCGGAGGACAGGAATTGCTCCTGTGGGGAAGGAGGGATCGGCCTCTCCTAGGAACCTAGTACAGTTACAGCTCCATCACTTCATCAAATCCTGACATTCACATTGAGTCACATGCAGTCTTATATAGCTCATGCTCATTAGCTAAAACTCTATTTTCTAGGCAATAATAGATCAAGACCCACAAGGCAGTCAAACAGCAGTCTCAGCCCCAAACCATGCCTAAAAAGGAAGTTCTGGGAGAACTGTCACAGCACTAACATGCACCCTCCACCAGTTCAGAGACACACATTTTGGTGGGGCACAGCTCTAGACTAGGTTCGGGCTCACTTTCTTAGAGAGCACCTCACTGACAGCAGCAATTGGAGGCAGGGACAGCCTAAGTCTCTGGCACTCACAGGGCTGCTGTAGACCAGCCACCCACTCAGACCATGTCAGATGATGAGTCTCTGGAAGCAGCCACCAGGTCAATGCTGGAGATGCAGTGACAGGCAGCACAACATCAAGAAGATATTTGACAGTCACTCAGCAGACTAGAGCGAATGATGGAGGAATCCGTCCGCCATCTGTTTGATGTTGTGGCTCCAACATGCGAGTGCCTTGAGGTTACCATGGGAAGGCTGTTGACTGCCACGGAGATCTTGGTCCATAAGGTTTTGCCAGATTTGTGTTCGGCCCTGTACTCCATGACCACACACCCTAGTGGGGACCACCCTGTATCGTCCTCAGTGAAAACAGACACAAAGTAATGAGGGGAATAGATAGAGTGGACAGGATAAAATTGTTTCCCTTGGTGGAGAATTCTATAACCAGCGGACATAGATTCAAGATAAGTGGCAGAAGGTGTAGGGGGGCATGAGGAAGAACTTTTTACGCAGAGAGTAGTGGGTGTCTGGAATTCACTGCCCAAGTTGGTGGTAGAGGCAGAAACTCTAAACTCTTTTAAAAAGTACCTGGATCTGCATCTTAAGTGCTGTAAGCTGCAGGGCTATGAGCCAGGTGCAGGAAGGCGGGATTAGAAAGGGCACCTGGGTGTCCTCGGGCTGGCATGGACAAGTTGGGCCAAATGGCTTCCTTCAGTGCTGTAACTTTTCTATGGTTCTATGGTTCTATCATTTAGCGTCTCTGCCCTGTTCTATTCCCCATCAAGAACTTTCCTGACTCTGCCTGAAACGGATCCACATTTGACTTAGCCAAACGCTTCCTTTTTACATTTCTATTTATAGCTTGTTTTTGTGTTTTTTGCTAGATTGCATTCATATTCTATTCTCCCTTTCTTCACCAGTTTCTTGGTCTTCCTTTGCTGTATTCTAAAAACCTCTCAATCTTCAGGTTTACCACTACCTCCAGTAACTTTATAAGTTTTTTCTTTCAATCTTATACAATCCTTAACTTCCTTTGTCAGCCACTGTTCACTGAGTCTTTTGGAGGTTTTTGCACCTTGAAGGAGTGTATAGGTGCTCAAAGCTATGTAATAGTTCTTTGAAGACTATCCATTGCCTATGTACAGTCATACCTTTTAATGTGTTTTCCCATTCCACCTCAGCCAATTTGTCCTTCATGCCTCATAATTTCCTTTATTCAACTTTAACACCCTTGATTCAGAGTGAACTACCTCACTTTCAAACATAATTTAAAATTCTATCATATTGTGGTCACTCATCCCTAAAGGTTCTTTACAACAAGATATTTCTTAGCCCTTTTTCATTACATAATACTAGATCTAAAATAGCCTGTCCTCTAGTTGGCTCCTCAACATACTGCTCTTGAAAACCATTCCTAACACACTCCAAAAACTCACCTTCCACAGCATTAATGCTCAGTTGGTTTACCCAGGTTATATGCAGATTGAAGTCACCCATGATTACTGTATTGCCCATGCCACATGCTTCTCTCATCTCCTGATTAATGCTGTGCCCTATATTACCACGACTGTTTGCTGGCCTATAAACAACTCCAACCAATGTCTGCTGCCCTTTGCTATTTCTTAGCTTCACCCAAACAAATTCCACACATTGTTCTTCCGATCTGAAATGCACTGATCCCATTGTTTATTATCAGCACAACTCCATCTCCTTTCCCTTCTTGCCTGTCATAAAAACATACATAGAAAATAGGAACAGGAGTTGGCATTCGGCCCTTCAAGCCTGCTCCGCCATTCATTATGATCATGGCTGATCATCCAACTCAATAGTCTGCTCCCGCTTTCTCTCCATATCCTTTGAACCCTTTCACCCCAAGAGCTATATCTAACTCTTTCTTGAAAACATACAATGTCTTGGCCTCAACTACTTTCTGTGGTAACGAATTCCACAGGCTCACCACTCTCTGGGTGAAGACATTTCTCCTCATCTCAGTCCTAAACGGTCTACCCCATATCCTCAGACTGTGACCCCTGGTTCTGGACTGCCCCACCATCAGGAACATCCTTCCTGCATCTACCCTCTCTAGTCCTGTTAGAATTTTATACACTTCTATGAGATTCCCCTCATTCTTCTGAACTCCAGCGAATATAATCCAGAAGGCCGAGGAAACTCACTCATTGGGCATGACTAAGGTAGAGATTGGTAGATTTGTGATTAACAATAACATAAAAGGTTATGGGGATAGTGTGGGTAAAAGGTATTGCAGCGTTCAATCAGCCATGATCGTAATGAAGGGTGGAGCAGGCTTGATTGGCTGCATGGCCTTCTGTTCCTATGTTCCTATGTTGTGGGCTAGGAAGGTGCTGTCTAAGGAGGCTTGGTGAGTTCCTGCAGTTCATCTTGTAGATGGTACACACTGCTGCCACTGTGCGTCAGTGGTAGAAGGAGTGAATGTTTGTAGATGGGGTGCCAATCAAGCGGGTTAATTTGTAATGGATGGTGTCAAGCTTCTTGAATATTGTTGGAGCTGCATTCATCCAGGCAAGTGAAGAGTATTCCATCATCTTGTAGATGGTGGACAGGCTTTGGTAAGTCAGGAGGTGAGTTAAACGCTGCAGAATTCTTAGCTTCGGACTTGCTCTTGTCGCCGCCGTATTTATATGGCTAATCCAGTTCCGTTTCTGTTTAATGGTAACCCCCAGGAGGTTGCTGGTGATGGTAATGCCATTGAATGTCAAGGGGTGATGGTGAGGTTCTCTCTTGTTGGAGACAGTCATTGCCTGGCACTTGTGTGGTGCAAATGTTACTTGCCACTTGTCAGCCCAAGTCTGGATATTGTCCGGGACTTACTGAAGCAGTCTATCTCCAAATGCAGCATCTGTGGAGTCAGCTGAAGACACAGCACTACCCTGATGAACTCCTTCCTCCACCTCCACTGCTTCCTCCCCCTGTTCACTCTTCTCCCCTTTGGACACCTTTGTCCCTCCAAGTCCTTCCCTTCTATCTTCACCACCCCCTTCACCTACCTTCCCATTTGCACATTCTCTGCTGTTACACCTTCCTCCTTCTGAACTCCCACCCCCCCATCTTCACCCTTCCCTGACACATTTGCCCCCCGCTCCCATCTTCACTGCCCCCGACATCTTCACTGCCCCCGACATCTTTGCACCTCCCCAATCTTCACTCCCTCCACCCTAAGACCATATTCACCCGCTCTCATCTGAACCTTCCTCTTCCCCCGCCCCCAACCCCTCCCCCATATCCTTACCAGCCCATGGTGAAGTGCATAAAGGTCCAAATCAGGGCCAAAGCTTTGGCGAAGTCCATGAAGATCCAAAGACTCAGCAAAGTCGAAGCTGCTGCTTGGAGACCCCCTACCTTCCAAAAGCTGCCTCACTGTAAAGCCATGTACATGAAGATGCACCCAGCACATGATGCTCCAGGGGCCAGTGGCTGTGGGGCTCCAGATAGCTGAGCAATCTGAGAAAGGCCCTAACAGTAAGTCCTGAATTGTGGACATCACACTTGTCCAGACGTGTTCTGGGCTAGCTTGTTTTCTCACTGACATAACGGAGAATCTGACATGTTGGGAGTGATTCCTGTCGGGCCTTCACTTACATCCCATTAGCGAGATGCAAGTCGGCTTCACGCCAGCCCCCAACAGGATTCCCAATCCTTCATGGTGAGCAGAATCGGAAGATCTCACTGATAATTCATGCTGGCGTGAAAAAGGTTTTTGGGCCTCCTTCAGAATTCTGCCCCCCGCCCGCCATTGATTCTACTGGTGGATGTATGGGAGAATTCTGGCTAGTGTCTCTACTCTCTCACTTCGACCTGGTAGCCCCAGACAAAGGACTTTGACTTTCAATGAGCTCACCATTGCCCTCAGGACTGAACACTGCACTGTCCCCCTTCGCAATACCAGCAATACCCCCCAACTACTTTATGAGTCTCAGCACGACCCATTAACACACCCCACCACTTCTGTCCTGTTCTAGAGTGTGCGTGCATCCCCTCCCATGCATATATATTCTATCCCATCCACCCCCTTGTTTGTTTCAGTTGCCCTTGTTGAACTCCAGCTTTCCACCCCTCAGCCTCCTCTCTGCCTACCATCGTTCCCCCTCTTCCTGCCCCTCTGCTTTCCATCATCCTCCCACCCCTCCACCACCCATCCCCTAGCAATGCCTTCTGTCTATTTGACTCCATACGTTTCACCTCCTCCAACACCTTGAGTGCCTTCGTGCCTCTTTGCCTTCTGCATGCCCGTTATTCTTTCCCACATACTCAAAGCTGCCCTCCCCCCCTCCAACTCCACAACCCCCAACCGCGGTCAAAATGCTGGTCTTTATCTGAATGTTCAGCCCTCCCTGGATACCACTACACAATTGTGCGCTTCTGGACTACGGTGGCACCCACTGAGAGCAAACCAACTCTGCAGCCCCAGAAGTGTGGCATTCCACTGGCATTTCAACGAGATGGGAACAGCGCTGTGGCAGGTAGGCTATGAATGTTGCACTCACCTCAAACCTACGAGCGAAGTGAGGCCTGACTGCTGCGCCCCACTCTTTTTCAAATGAGATTTCAGTCTGATGTGACTTCCTGCTGGCAAGGTTGGAAGGCAACATGTGATTTTGGTGAGCAGCTAATTTAATGAGCATTCATGAATGCAAATGGCCACCAGTCAGCAGGATACCCACACAGCCATTGGGAGGATGGCAAACAATTTTTACGCTGGCGGGATTCCGATTTTTTTGGCTTCTGCTACATTTTCCACTCCTGCCCACCACAAAACCTGCTGTAGGTAGGATGGGAAAATTCCACCCCATTTGTGTGAGGCAGAGTTGATGAATCAATGGTCTTTTCCTACCATCCTTTTTGCATGCTCCTATGTCTTTTTCTGCTTATTTGTATAATAATAATTTAATTTAATTACATTTGATTACTTCTGACATGCATTTATTGTCATTTAAAGTACTTTCAAGTAAGCAGATAAACCTTTATGTAGTGAAGGGTAAAGCTCATGCATTCTGAAAGAATGAGCTTGCAATGTAATGGCAAAAATGGAAAAGGAAAATGATTTGGCTGTGATTGTTGATCATTCACTGAATGTTACCAGTCAATGTTCAATATTTACCAACAAAGCGATTAAACACAATGTAGCAACTTGAGGTAATGTGCCAAAACTCAAAACAAATTAGTCTACATTTGTACAGATCACTGGCAAGGTCAAAGGGATATTGATGGTATTCACAGGTTTGAAAATAACAAGGTTAACTCTAAGGTTATGAAGGATAGCAGAGAGGGTGTTGGAGAAAACAAGATTAAGGTTCTTTGAAATACAGAGGACAACCTGTTTCATTTGTAATATTGGGCGGAATTGTCCCAGAATTGCACCTAAAGTGGTAGCGAACGTGAAAAACAATGTTTTACCTGCCGGCCGCAATGATGGATGTTCGTACCATAGTGTCCCCTTCCTGGTGTGTCCCTTCTCATTAAGAATACATTCATGGGAAACACACCGGATCACTGGTGGGCGGGGTCGGATTTGCCCACCATTCCCCGACCTCAGCACTTCCTCATTCCAGGCACCATATTTAAAGTGCACCAGAGCATAGCCTACTTCAAGTCTAAGAGAAAGCAAAGAAGATAGCAGCCACCGAATTTAGTGATGCCTAACTCGGGCACCTGCTGGATGCAGGGGATGGTTGCCACAATGTACTCTACCCCCACTCTGGCCGCAGGAGGTTCACCAGAGTCACCAATCTGGCCTGGGAGTTAGTGGCAGCAGCGATCAGCGCCACTGGAGCACAGTGGAGGAAAGCATCCAGTGCAGGAAGAGGATGAATGCTCTCATCTGTTCCACCAGGGTAAGTCAACCACCTCATCACTCTCACACACACACTCACATCACTATCAGTTTCATATCCTCTAGAGCTCACATCTTCGTCCTGTCCATGGCTCCGCTCACCACACAAACATTCCACACAGTGCCATGCGTCCTGCTCACACTCTCTCCATCTGTTTCCATGCAGGAGAAGCTGGCTCACAACAGCAGGGAGAGGTCCCAGATCAGGGGTGGAGTGGCCCAGATTAGTCCCCTCACTCATTTTGAGGAGCGTGTCATCGCGCTGACTGGTGAGGATGTGGGCTGTGCCTGCACCGACAGTGAGGACAGCGGTGAACAAGCACATGAGGATCCTGCACCACACCATTTCACTCGAAATGCAACTGTGAGTGCTCTCTCTCCTGCTTTTGACTGCGCTGACATGCACTAATTATCTCTACTTTGGTTCACAGGGAGCTCTGTTAAGGGACCGACACCCTCTACCAGCCAATCCCTCAGCTCAGCCAAGAGGATCCTCCTCCATTGAAGAGCTGGAAATATTCAGCCTGAAAGACCCATCACAGTGCTTACCCATACCCTCCACCAGCGCAGAGATACACACCTCAGTGGGACCTGGATCTAGAACAGGCTTGAGTTCACAATCTGGTGGTCGCCACACGGACACATGGCCACAGCAGGAGGAGGCAGGTTAAACCGAGCTCCCTGGCACACGGAGAACTGATGGGGAAGAAGCATCTGTGAGGTCTGAATCAGACGACCAGCCTCTGGATTCAGCCTTCCAATTCCTCTTGGAGAGTCAGCAGAAGGCAGGGAAACATCACACAGAGCTGATGGATGCCCTCAACAGAGTAGCACTTGAGTGACAGGAGTGAGTCTGCCTGCTTCTGGTGAAGTGGTGCCCACATGTGCACGACTGGAGGTCTCCATGGGAAGGATGGCAGACACCATAGAGATCCTGGTTCAGCAGAACACGGAGACGCGTGCAGACCTGCACTCCATTGCATTAGCTATGGATGATTTCCTGCAGTGGCAATGCGAGAGGGAAATGGAGCACCTCGCCAGGTGCTCCTGCTCCCCAAGGAGTCAGGCCGGGTCTATCAGGCACCAGAAGGGAGGAGGAGCGGCAACTGGACACCCTTGGATTATCCACTCAGGAATCTCAGAGGCTGTCCGCTCCCTCCTAGTCCCCTTTGCCTGTAATTCCCTCAGCCTCATCCTTTGTCACCACAGAGAGAGCAGCTGGCCCACAGGAGAAAAGCCAAGCCATCCGGGGTCCTCAAGGCCTCTGGAATCATGTTGAAGTTATCAGAAGCAACAGGGTTAACCATTCCACAGGCTGTCTCCACCCTTCCTGCGGATGTCAGGACACCACCAAGAAGAAGTAGTAGGCATAGAAAAGTTAAGAAATTCTGATGAGAAGTGGTTGCACAGGTGAACACATTTTGTCATTTTATAATCTGAAAATATATTCATTTTCACTGAAAAATGTATAATATTGTCTTTCTGCTTCATTGACAGGCATCGTAAGTCCTCCCAATGCATCCTCCCCCACTCTGCCACTAACAGTTTAGCAGCATGCAGCCAGCTCACAAGTGATTCTGGAGGAAGAAGTGTGTTTGTGGCAGGGCCTGTCAGAACCTCATGCAAGCACTCTCCCATGCATGTGGAGCCTTCAGCCATCACACTCAACTAACTGTCCCGAGCATTTTCAATGATGCCTGCTGGGGTTCTCTTTCAGTTGTCCACATGAACTGACCTGCATCTCTACTCATCCACTGATCCCACCCCTATGCAGCACCAGTACCTGTCCAACACAAAACTCCGCTCAAGTTCGATTTCAACAACCTTGACCGTGGTCAAGGTTTGATCAGCGACCCCAACATTTGCCCTCCCCCAGCCTACTTCCATTTAAATAATATTCTGATTTTCTATTCTTTCTGCCAAAGTGGACACGCTCACATTTTCCCACTTTATACTCAATCTACCATCTGTGGCCTCACCAATGTTCTATGCAACTTCAACATGACCTCCCTACCATGGTAATCTATGCCTCAATTGATAAAGGCAAGTGTCCCATATGCCTTTTTCACCACCCCACTAACATGCCCCTCTGCCTTCAAAGAACTAGGGACACACATGCCAAGGTCCCTTTGTTCTTCAGAACGTCCTACTGTCATGCCGTTCATTGAATAATTCCTTGTCAAATTACTCCTTCCAAAGTGTATCACCTCACACTTTTTAGGGTTAAATTCCATCTGCTACTTATCTGCCCATTTGACCATCCCGTCTATATCTTCCTGTAGCCCAAGACACTCAACCTCACTGTTAACCACCCGGCCAATCTTTGTGTCATCCACAAACTTACTAATGCTACCCCCCACACAGACATCTATGTTGTTTACATAAATGACAAATAATAGGGGACCCAGCACAGATCCCTGTGGTACGCCACAGGACACTGGCTTCCAGTCACCAAAGGATCCTTCTATCATCACACTCTGTCTCCTACAACTAAGCCAATTTTGAATCCAGCTTATCAAATTACCCTGTATCCCATGTGCCTTTGCCTTTTTTATAAGTCTCCCATGTGGGACATTGTCAAAGGCTTTGCTGAAATCCATATAAACTGCATCAACTGCACTACCCTCATCTACACTCCTGGTCACCTCCTCAAAAAATGCAATCAACTTTGTTAGGCATGACCACCCTCTGACAAAGCCATGCTGACTATCCCTGATCAAACCTTGCTTCTCCAAGTGGAGATAGTTTTTCTCCCTCAGAAATTTCTCCAATTGTTTCCTTACCACTTAAATGAGACTCACTGGCCTGTAGCTCCCTACCATTCCCCAGAGAACAGTGTTCTCCAGTCCTCTGGCACCTCCCCCATGGCCAGAGAAGAATTAAAAATTTGGGTCAGAGCCCCTGCGATCTCCTCTCTTGACTCCCTCAGCAGTCTGGGACACAAATCTTCTGGACCTGGAGATTTGTCCATTTGTAAGCCTGCCAACACCTCCAATACCTTGTCAATCCCTATATCAATTTGCTCAAGAACCTAACAGTCTCTCTCCCCGAGCTCGATACCTTCATCTTCATTCTCTTGGGTGAAGATGGATGTGAAGTATTCATTCAACACTCTACCAATGTCCTCTGGCTCCACCCATAGATTGCCCCCTTGGTCCCTTATGGGCCCTACTCTCTTCCTTGTTATCCTCTTCCCATTGATATACTTATAGAATATCTTGGGATTTTCCCTACTTTTACAAACCAGAGCTTTCTCATATCCCCTCTTTGCTCTCCTAATTGTTTTCTTAAGCTCCACCCTGCACTTTCTATACTCCACTGATTTGCTTCCCTTGTATCTGCTAAGAGCCTCTCTTTTCCTTCTCATTTTATCCTGAACATTTCTGGTCATCCATGGTTCTCTGGGCATGTTACTCCTCCCTATCACCCTAGAGGGAACATGTTGAGCCTGTAAGCTCCCTATTTCCTTTTTGAATGCCCCCCATTGCTCCTCTGTAGATTTCCCCACAATTAGCTGTTCCCAGTCTACCTTGGCTAGATCCTGCATTATTTTACTAAAATCCACTCTCCCCCAATCCAAAATACTTTTTTTGCAACTTGTCTATTTCCTTTCCATAACCAACCTAAATTGTACCATGTTGTGGTCGCTATCATTAAATTGCTCCCCCACCATCACCTCAGCCACCTGTCTGGCTTCATTCCCCAGAATTATGTACAGCACTGCGGCATCCCCTGTTGGACACGCTACATATTGACCTAAAAAGTTCTCCTGTACACATTTCAAGAAATCCACTCCATCCAAGCCCTTAACACTATGTCTATCCCAATTAATGTTGGGAAAGTTGAAATCACTGAATATAATTACCCTATTGTTATTGTTTTAACACACCTCTGCAAATTATGCACATATTTGCTCCTCAATTTCCCGCTGACTATCTGGGGGTCTATAATAAACACCTAACAATGTGGCTGCCCCTGTTTTATTCTTAAGCTCTACCCACAAAGCTTCATTCGATGCCCCATCCAAGATATCATCTCCCCTTACTGCAGTAACTGACTCCTTAACTAATAATGCAATGCCTCCTCCTCTTTTACCCCCTCCCCCGTCTCGCCTGAAGATTCTATATCCTGGAATGTTGAACTGCCAATCCTGCCCCTCCCTCAACCACGTCCCAGTGATGGCTACTATATCACAATTCCACATGTCACTTCTCACCCTTAACTCATCCGTTTTACTTGTAATACTCCTGGCATTAAAGTAGAGGCCATCCAACCTTGCCTTACTCCCTTGAAACTTAATGCAGCTGCACTCCCTCTGACCTGATTATTTTACTGTACTATGATTTGCCCCAATTCTGCTAACATTCTGTGTCCCCTCCCCATGCCGAATTAGTTTAAACTTCTCCCAACAGCACCAGCAAACCCACCCGCAAGAATGTTAGCCCCGCTCTGGTTCAGATGTTGACCGTCCTGCTTGTACAGATCCCACCTTCCCTAGAAATGATCCCAGTGATCCAGGAATCTAAAACCCTCCCTCCTGCACCAACTCTTAAGCCATATATTCATCTGCCCTATTCTCCTATTTCTGAGCTCGCCAGCATGTGGCATTAGGAGTAATCCAGAGATTATAACCTGAGAGGTCCTGCTTTTTAGTCTACTGCCTAACTCTCTGAATTCTTGATGCAAGACCTCATCCGTCTTTCTACTTATGTCAGTGGTACCAACATGCACCATGACCTCTGCCTTATCACCCTCCCCCTTCAGGATGCCCTGCAGCCATTCAGTGACATCCCGGACCCTGGCACCAGGGAGACAACACACCATCCTGGAGTTACCTTAACGGCCATAGTAGCGCTTATCTGTTCCCCTAACTATAGAATCCCCTATTACTATTGCCCTTCCTCTCTTCCTCCCCTCCTGTACAAATAGGCTGCGTGTGGTGCCAGAATCTTGGCTCTGTCTGCACCCCCTGGAGGAACCAATGCCCTCATCAGCCTCGAAAATGGAATACCGATTTGCGAGCGGGACCCCAGGGGACTCCTGAACTACCTGCCTGTTTCTCTTAGACTGCCTGATGGTCACCTATTCCCTTCCTTCCTCAAATCCCTTCAGCTGCCATGTGGCCGCCTCTCTAAACGTGCTATCCACGATGCTCTCTGACTCGCGGATGCTCCACAGTGTCCCCAGACACTGTTCCAGCTCTGAAACCTGAGCTTCCAGGAACTGCAGCTGGACACACTCCTGCACACATGCTGGTCCTGGGCACTGGACATGTTCCCAGCTTCCCACATAGAGCACAAGGAGCACACCACGGCTTTGAACTCTCCTGCTATGACTTATCTCTTTAAATTAAACTTTTTAAATCAATTACTCTAGGCTCTTCTTTCCTGATCCTCGTTACTATAGAGTATACAAACTATAAACAACAAAAAGACCTTAAACTATGAGTGATTAAAGTAATAAATACTTACCCGACCTTACCCACTACTTACCAGTCATTCCTGCTGCAACAAGGTAAGAACACTCTGAAAATTTAAGAATTTGGATAGCAAGGAAAAAGTGCAAAGAGCACCTCTTCCCCATGCACTGAATTCCCACTGTGTACCAAATTGCCAATACCCACACTCACTCTGGCTATGTCTCACTCACGATGAGCTCTCTCCCCTGGTCATGTGCAAGCACACTGTAGTATGCTTCCAAATAGTCCCTTTCTATTCATAACTTACCATGTCCTCTTCACAACTTACTTTCCTACCAATCTTTGTCTCACCAACAAATTTAGCTACCATACATTTGGTCCCTTCATCCAATTCATTAATATAGATTGTAAATAGTTAAAGCCCCAGCACTGATCCCTGTGGCGCTCTATTAGTTACAGTTTGCCAAGCCGAAAATGACCTATTTATCTTGACTCTCTGCTCCCTGTTAGCTAATCAACCCTCTGCTCATGTAATATGTTACCCCCCATACCATAAGCTCTTACCTTGTGTGGTAACCTTCCATGTGGCACTTTATTGACTACCTTTTGGAAATCCAAATACACCACATCTACTTGTTCCTGATTACCCTACCTGCTCATTACTTCCACAAAGAGCTCTAATAAATGAATCAAGCATGATTTCCTTTGCACAAAACCATGTTGACTCTGACGGATTGCATTATAAATTTCTAAATGTCCTGCTATTATCTCCTTAATAATGGATTCTACCACTTTCCCTATGGCAGATGTTAGGTTAACTGGCCTAGTCCTCTGCTTCTGGTCTCGCCCCTTTCTTGAATAGAGTTCAGATCATTGCATTCAGCCTAATCACTGAGACACAAAGAAGACATTCAAGAAATGCAGAGAAGAAAGCCTCAAGACTTGTCCATAGGTCAGAGGATTGGATTATGCTGAATGTCTGAAGGACCTTGGGATTTAAAACAGCTGGAATGAGTTGAATGCTCTTCCTCACTTGGGTCTATCTTAACAATTTGTCTTTGGCATTACAAATGAAGTAGATAGGGGTCATAAGGTGTTTGCAGCTTGGATCTTCTCATTGTATTTTGTAGAATTAAAAATTTCACAGTGCTGATTTTTTATAAAACCACATGTTCCATCAATTGGAGAAGTTCAGTAGAATTATTGCAAATTATGAAAAATAGATCTAAATATAAGCTTAATCATTTTGTTCATAAAGCAGGTTCATGCCATAGAATCTCTACAAAATATTTACTAGACAATATGCTGCATTGATAAATGTTTATTAATTTCTTGTGAGAAGTACTACATGCCATTTCTAAAACAAATCATGTGCAATATTGGAAAATAAATTAGCCTGATTTGCAAACTCTGACCTTTAATGAACTTTATTGACATTAAAGATGGAAATCAAATGACAGGAAAGCTTCCTTGATATGTGCTTGGTCACTGCTGCTCTAAGATAAGTGTAATCTTTTGTTAATTTGACCTACTTGGTCTATTTTTAATTAGCTTAAATTAATTAAATTGTAAATCATTTCATTGAATTGTTTTTCTAATTTTGAAAACTTTGTTGTACTATGCCCATGCTAATAAGCTTTACACGTGACATAGCTCAGACTGGAATACTTATTCCATAATTTCTTTGCTGAAAATAAGGTTAAAATATTATCTTAAGTTTAGTAGCAAAATTTATTTGCAGTATCGTTCTATTGCTTTTAATTTATTCCTGAAGTACAAGTAGATTTAGTTATTGTAAAAATTTGACTTTTTGTCAAGGACAAACAAATAAATTAAATCAACAAAAATAATATTTTAAGTTAATTTTGCACTGGCTATATTCACTTGAAGAGCAACCAATAAAAAATAGTGATTAGACACTGCAAATTAACAAAAAAGGGAAAGCTGATAAAGAAACAAGAATGCAAATTGAAAGAGAAAACAGAAAATCAGACGATAACAAAACAAAGAGTAAAGATTCCAATGGCACTGTGACAAAAGAATTTTCCAGCAGCCATGTTGTCTCTACCATGACCCTGCTCCAAATCCTCATTACCATATTAGGGAAGGGACCAAAAGCATTGGTGGAACAACGGGAGCATAAATCTCATGGAGTTTCAAGAATTTCAGATTGTCACCTTGCTGCTGCAAGCCTGAAAGCCATAGGTTGGTTAGGATCAACAGAATCCACTTTATTCTTAGTGGAGTTTTTCCCTCCATCCTAATTTACTGTGTTGTGGAGCACTTGAAACCAACACCCCACACATGGTTTTTCGTTCAAACGTCAAGCAGACTATATTTGTTAACACCAGTGGGGAGACAATCTCCACTTTTAAACCAGGAGAACTCTCCAACAATACAGAGTCCCAAACAGTTTATATACTATTATAATTGCATTGCGATCACAGTGGCACCTACAACAGAACTGATACCATTAAGAATGACCGGAATTTAGAACATCACAGCAATGACACAGGATAACCACCATCATGTAATCTACTTAAGAAATGGAGGAGGCAATTGTCACAACCAAATGGCCCCAGACAACATCCATTCATCCCTGTCACAGAAGGAGGGAAATCTTTTACTTAAAGATCAATTTTGGAGCCAGGGACAGCTCATCTCGGTAGGATCCATTGTTTTCGGTTGTGGAAATAACATCAGCTCTGAGCAGGTCTGTCCAGAACAAATTTGCTGGATCAAAGTGGGTGCTAAGCACCAATCATCCAGCAAGATGTCCCCAGGAGATGTGTTTGTGGTATTGTTTACTGAAACAAATTATGTGACTCACATGTCTGCAGTAAAGTTGCCTTTTTGCTTTTGCACCTAATGAACTTAGCATTCAAGACTGATTTTAACCCCATAATTGCTGTCCAGCTCCCTTTGTTACTTGGCTACCCTGAGTAAACCAACCTAATCCTATGATGTCCCAGGTCCCCTGCCCCGTTGTGGTGATCAGGCACACAGTTTGGAGGATTCGGAATGTACCCTATATCTTAAAATACTCCTGGATGCTGGTTCTTAAACAACAAGGTTCGCTGTTCCTTGAGCAAAGCCTTTGCTTTTTCCTTTCCCCGTTTCTTCCTAAATGCTGCACATGCTGCAATTCCCCAACCTATAGCTAACAGTAACTGTAACACTACCAAGACCTGGGAGATAATTCGAATCCAAGGGTGGGTTTCAACACATACTCCCCAGTTCCACAGTTGCTCCCACCCAAGTTCTGGCCCTTAGATCCTTTTCTATATTTTTCTTCAAAATTGTTAGGCCCTGATTATAAAAATGGTATAATTGCACTACTCTGCCTCAAGTCTCCTTAATTTCTTGTGAGTGTTCAGGTAAGTGGGGAATAGGTGCCCCCAGGGGGTCTTCATATTTTTCCAGGTCCTCGCCTATCTGACCTCCAACATTTATAGTAACCAGCTCCGTCGATTTTATATACACTAGTATGTCCAATAGTAACAGGACCCAGGGCTTAAAGCAGAAATTTGGCATTGTATATTGTATGTAAGGTCTACGTATTGATATTCAACATCGGTGATAGTGACGCAGAACCCCCCCACCTTGGCCTCTGTACCCTGAGCGGTTATAGCGATGATCGGTGTGGGATACTCCCAACATACATCCCTCTGTCCTTTTATAGCCACACTCATCCTTTGTGCCCTGGCCCGCGGGGTGTGGGCATATGGTTAAGATAAGTTTCCGGTGACATCCGCTCAGGGGCATTCCCCTAATCATACCATTCTCCTTAATAGCATAAATGCCAGTTGGGTAATATCTAAAATAGGTTTCCCCTTGGATCAGGCCAATGTTTTCCACTTGGTACATAGGTTGAGCATCCGATTCAACCACGGGGATAATGAGTACCACCCCCACTATCGGGGAAGTACTTGCTATGCAGCCTTGGGCCACTGGGTAGACCCTGGTCATACCTTTGAAAATACAGGTATTCACCAAACACAGTTGCTATGCAAGGTCGTGAAGGTGGGAACTGTTGCTTCAATGGGGCACCTCGCCTTCTTGGGTCTGAGCCAGGTTGTGTCTTAGTTGTCTTACTACCCACTGACCATAAGTGTGACAAAGGTCTCTCATTCTCCCGCCTCAGCCTGTTCCAGATTTCTGTCATTCTGATCTCAGTATGGCTTTCTATTACCCTAATCCCCCTTAACAAGTCTGTAACTATCCAGGTGCCTAATTGTACTCCTGTCTGGGCAGCTTGATTTCCTCTATCCATTAACTCCTGTAGTGCCCCCTTTAGCCATTCCATACTAGACTGAACAGCTTGTATGTCTAACGTGTTCACAAAGGACATTCCCATATTTACTCTTGTCAAAACATCATTGATTAAACCTCTCTTTGCCCTGGGTGGAATGCAGCAGGCCCTCTAAACCTAGTTGCACCCATGGCATCAGCTGTCTTATTGATTATATTCTTTGTTAGTCTTTCATACAATTTCTTAATGCCATCAAATTCGCCAGAAAACCTAGGCCACTGTAACATTATTAGGTTCAGCAATACTGGTACAATTTCATGTTTTACATTGTCATACAGTTGCTCATTGTCCGTAAATAACACCAGTTCATTTAGTGGGCCCTGTAAACCTGTTCTGGGCACTGTAACAGTGGTGTCCTCGTTGTTGATCTATTCATTGGTACAATCATGCTTGACGATGTGGGTGCCCTTGTTGTTGTCG
The DNA here is from genome assembly GCF_017639515.1 of Carcharodon carcharias. Classification (NCBI taxonomy): domain Eukaryota; kingdom Metazoa; phylum Chordata; class Chondrichthyes; order Lamniformes; family Lamnidae; genus Carcharodon; species Carcharodon carcharias. Next base: position 205,422,446 of record NC_054467.1, read on the forward strand.
GGGGGTTGTTGTAACACGGTATACAACAGTCGATCTTACAATCCCATTCTCGCAGCCCAAGACATTTCCTCCCCCTACTTGGCCCCATACATGTTGCTTTCATGCGCATCTCGTCATACTGGTAGCACTAGTCTTTTTACACGGTCCACGTGGTGTTGGACTCAAGCTTACCCACACACCATTATGCATATAACACACTTTCTCCTGTTCTTCACACTCATAACTGGTTGACAAGGTGAAACCTGTTTTGGAGTCACCTATGGGGGATCTCTATCTGCATTCCATTTCTTCCTGTTCTATTTCGCTTGTTGCGAGAATCATTCCAATCTTCAGACTCGTCAAAATTAATGCTTTCATGGAGGCCATACTGTTTGGGGATAAGCACAACTCTGATCGATTACTAATGAGCAGCTTTCTTTGCCTCTATTGTTAGGCAAGGGTCTGGTAAAATCTATTTGCAGATTTTCCCATGGGCCTTTAGGACCATTTTAACTTTGATTAGCTTTCCAGGGTTGTACCGTCTGCATGTTTTCACTTATAGTGTTTGGACACATCTCTCCCCATTCCGTTCCACTGCCAATCCTTTGTTAGCCTATCATACATTGCCTGGTTCCCACTGTGGTCAGGGCCGTGATAGATTTCTAGTAGGTTTGTTTGGATATTATCTGGGGCTATTATCCGTGAATAATTCCTCCATACCCCAGCTTCTCCTCTAAGTGCTCCGTTCTTAGCCCATCGTTCTTGCTCCTCCACACTACCTTCATCCTGTATCTTTGTAATATTCATTTCACATGGTCCCACTGCTGCAGCGGCAACTGGGACTGGCGTTTCTTATCAGCCGCTTGTCTGGCTGCCTCTTCCACTAACATATTTCCTCTCTGTTCCTCAGTTTCCACCTTTCAACAGGTTCTTACTTTAATCACGGCTGCCTGTGTCGGCCCTTGTGCAGCCTCCACTAACCCTCTCGCCACATTCTCGTGCTTTATGTGACATCCTCCTGAGGTGATGTATCCTCTCCTACTCCAAGCAATCATGTAATCATGTACCACCCCAAATGCATATCGACTATCTGTATAGATGTTAACCCTTTTTCCTTTTGCCAGTTTCAAGGCTTCTGTAAGGGCAGTCAGCTCGGCCACCTGGGCCGAGACACTTACTATCAGTATATCATCTAGATATTGTGGTTGTGCACTTTGGTACTTTGCCAAATCCAGTCCTTCCAGGGCCTGACTCATGACATGGTGGAATATATTAGCGCTGTTACTGAATCCCTGTGGGAGTCTGATCCAGGTGTATTGCTTCCCTTCCACCGTGAATGCAATTTTTTCTTGTGACTCGCCATCCAGTGGTGTGGACCAGAACCCATTGGCAATGTCCAAGACTGTGAACACTCTTGTGTTCGGGTTTTAATCCATTAAATATCGTGGTGGGACTCGCCACTATGGGGCGTTCTCCTGGGGTTACTTTATTAAGGGCAGTAGAGTCAACCGTCAGTCGATGTGATCTGTCCAGTTTCTTTACAGGCTATATAGGGCAATTAGTGGTCCATATGGTTTCTCTCAACACCTCTTGCTCTACTAGATCTGTCACTATATTCTGCACAGTTTCCTTTGCCTCTGGTTTTATTGGGTATTATCTTTGGGCTCGGTGTTTTGGCCCTGGTATCTTAATTGCTTCCGTCCTTACCAGCCCGCAGTCTCATTTGGATTCTGCCTGAACCCCTTCTATCACCTCACACAGTGGTCCCCACTTGCCGTCCTTGCTCCAATCCCGGCATAGGGGTTTTGCACTGGATACTTGTGCCATGTATTGGGCGGCTGGACTTTGGGTCTTTTCCCCTAGGTACCTCCATATTACTGTCTTGTCTTTAAAATCTATTAATAAGTTTAGTTCAGTCAGTATATCTGCTCCTAAGATTGTCCCTTCAGGGTCCTCACATACCCACAATTGTACCGAGAGGAATATACCCCCCATCTCCAAAAATTGTGTCTCATTTTTATAAACCCTAACATATTTTCCCCCGACTCTCTGTATTAATACTGAATGTTTAGTAAGAGGATGTTTCAGATTTGTTATGGACACCGAGGCCCCTGTATCTATTAGCACTTTGCACTGCCGGCCCCCAAACAACACTGCTAAATATACTTAGGGTCTTGGTCCCCTCCGGGGGCTGCTGCTACCTATTGTTTCTGACTCAGTATTTTGATTATTTTGATCAGTTGGTTTTTGATCATGCCCTCCAAACTGGGTGCTTGTCCAGTTGGAGGGATTGATTGTTGTTTGGGGCCCTGTCCAGCTCTGCCTCCCCCAGCCGACCAACAGTCCTGTGCCCCGTGGCCAGGCTTGTTACAGTTCCTACAATTTCTCCTATTGTCCTTTTTTGGCATATGGCACTCATTGCACTTATGTCCTGGACAGTTGCAATGATAGCAAACCTCATCTTTTCCTCCTGTTTTTGCTATGGTTGCCACTGACTCTGCTGCAGCTAGTTTAGCCTTCTGTTGATTGTCTATGTCTGTAGCCCATCTAATTAAGGAGTCATAACTATGGTCCAGCCCTTATTACGTCCTGATGTGCTTTGCTCAGTCTGTCTTCAAACATTTTTAAGAATGCTGCATCATTCCTTGCTGGGCCTCATATGCCTGAGTATACTATATAGGATATCCACTTTCTCTCCCCATTGTCGTGTGCTGAATCCCATTTATTCTGTGTTACTCCAATTATCATACCCCAATTCACTGGCACCACTCCCAGTGCGGTAGTCATTGCTGTTTTAAAATTATCAAATGCTGTCTTATGACTCTTGGGCGGTCTGGGCACCAGGTGCCATCCCTAAAGTAATCATCAAGTTCCTGCCATTTTGTCTCAGGCATTTTAGCTCGTATTAGACCACTATGTCCCGATTATGTAATTGGTGGGTTTTTCGTATTTCTGTCAATTTGTCCCAAAATAGTTCATTGCTCTGGCAACAGTTCCAATAATTTGATTTAATCACTCGAGGAAAACGAGACGTATGTTGTTCTTAATCGGACCAGTCCTGGCTGAAAGCACATGGTGCAACCAGGCTGCTGTTCTTAAAGGCAGCCTGTTCTTGTTGAAATAAGTTTGCACTAATAATATTGGAATTTAAAACATGGAAAATAGGCAGAGAAGGGGTTCCAGGTTGACAGATGTGAAACTGCAGGAATTTGTGGTGTAACTTGGCGTGACGAGAGGTGACATGATTCTGCAGGTGGAAAGAGGGGAGTGAGAGCAGCTGGCCAGGAAGGTCAAGTCCCAGAGGTCAAGATCATTGGCAACAGTGCCACAAGAAGTCTAATGTGGGTAGCAAAGGTCAGTTAATGCATTTTCACATGGAATCTGTTACGTACCATGTCACAAAACTCTTATGCTTCTCAATGAACCATGCCCCCAGTCATTCGCCCAGAAGCACTGCCTTACATTTAAGCCTAACATCGGGATACTCCACCTCACACTCACCAACCTAAAATGGCTGCCAGCAGCTGCCTCTACATACTTGCTGCCTCTACATACCTTCTGCTATTCAGCAATGGCAGGAACATCCCCCAAAACACTGCACTGCACGATCACTGGCATTCTTCCCTCTCTCTTGTGCCACAAGCTGGCAGACAATAGAAGGGGCCATAGCAAAACTGGCTGCGGACAACGATCCTTGGTGTCCTGGCATCTGGCATAGCTGAGAACTTGGAGAATGTAGGCATGTTCCTGTTATATGCCCTTTCTGAAATCCCAGGACATCCTCATGCTGGTATCCAGTGTGTTATGAAAGCTGCTGATGTTGTCAACAGAGGCCTTTTGCTTCCTAACCCCCTCATCCTAACCTTCCTTTCTGCCTTGAAAATCCAGGAACTGCTGCCCATCCAGCCACAGCAGCCCGAGGTGGAGGGGAGAAAGCAAAGGCACAACACTAATGAACAGGGCATATCTCTTGACCTGACACTCACAGCCACTAGTTCATATATTTATAATGTGTGTACCTTAAAGGCTAGTATAGGTTATTCTAGAGTTAGATCAGTATGCATGTATCAGATTGTTGGAATGTTTACAGCACAGAAGACCATTTGGCCTGTCTTGTCTGTGTTGGCTCTCTGAAGGAGCAATTTACTGAGTGCTGCTCCCCCACCTTTTTCCTGTAGCCCTGCACATTCTTCTTCTTCAGGTAATGATCCAATTCCTTTGTGAAAGTCTCGATTGACCCTGCCTCCATCAAACTCAATGAAGAGTGCTGGAGGGCACCAGACAGACCTAAAATGAGGTTTCAACCTGGTGAAGCTACAACGCAGGACCATTTGTATGCCAACCAGCATAAGCAGCAAGTGATATATAGAGCTAAGTGATTCCACAACCAATGGATCAGATCTAAGCTCTGCAGTCCTCCCATACCCAACCGTGAATGGTGGTGGACAATTAAACAACTCATTGGAGGACGTGGTTCTACAAATATCCCTAACCTCAATAATGGAGGGGCCCAGCACATCAGTGCACAAGATCAAGCTGAAGCACTTGCAATGGGGAGGCGGTGGCATAGTGATATTGTCATTGACTAGTATTTCAGAAATAAAAGCAAAATACTGCGGATGCTGGAAATCTGAAACAAAAACAAAAGATGCTGGAAAAACTCAACAGGTTTGACAGCACCTGTGGAGAGAAAGACAGAGTTAATGTTTCAAGTCTGTGTGACTCTTCTTCACCGCACTTGTGCTTCAGTACTGGCCGTGCCCCTAGCCAAGCTGTTTCAGAACAGGTACAAACTGGCATTTACCCAGCAAAGTGGAGCATTGCCCAGGTATTTCCTGTACACAAAAAGCAGGACAAATCCAACTTGGACAATTACTGCCCCATCAGTCTTCGCTCGATCATCAGTAAAGTAATGGAAGGGGTCATCAATAATGCTATCAAGCGGCATTTGCTTATCAATAACTTGCTCACTGACACACAGTTTGGGATCTGTCAGGATCACTCATCTTCTGGCCTCATTACAGCCTTAGTTCAAAAATGGACAAAAGAGCTGAACTCCCTAGGTGAGGTGAGAGGGACTGCCCTTGACATCAAGACAGCATTTGACTTTTTTTTATTCGTTCACGGGATGTGGGCACCACTAGCTAGCATTTATTGCCCATCCCCAATTACCCTTGTTCAGAAGGCATTTAAGAGTCAACCACCTTGCTGTGGATCTGAATTCAAATGTAGGCCAGAACAGGTAAGGACGGTAGTTTTCCTTTCTTCTTGTTAAGAAAACTTTTACTTTTAATTTTTAAAATCCCAAAAGTGTTACTGGACTTCTTGCTGCTGAGATCAGTAAGGTTTCTTCTCCTTTTCAGAGTACAAGAAAAAGGGTATGGCCCGTAAGCCAAGTTTCTCTCTGCGATTCAGTTTGTTTAGAAATTACCATCTGCTGTGGTCATAACACTAACCACTTCCTGTCTAAACAAGTTTTTCCTCTTATTGCCATTACTTCTTTTGCCAATTACCTAAATCTGTGCCCTCCGGTTCTTGATCCTTCTACCAATGGGAATAGTTTACCTCTCTTGATTTTTAATACCTCTATCAAACCTCTCAACCTTCCCTTCTCCAAAGACAACAGTCCCAACTTCTCCAACCTATCAAAGTAAGGGAAGTTCCTGATCCCTGAAACCAGTTTTATGAATCTTTTCCATCCCCTTTCTAATGCCTTCAGGTCCTTCCTAAAGTGTGGTATGCAGAACTGGATGCGATACTCCAGTTGAGACCGAACCAATATTTTATGCAGGTTTAACATAACCTCCTTGCTTTTGTACACTATGCCCCCATTGATAAAGCCCAGAATGCCCTATGCTTTATTAACTGCTCTGTCAACTTATTCTGTCAACTTCAATGATTTGTGCACATATACCCCTACTCCTACACCCCTTTAGAATTGTACCCTTTATTTTACATTGTCTCTCGTGTTCTTCCTACCAAAATGGATCACCTCATCTCATCGTATCCTTTGTTTTCTGAGATTAATGACTCAGGCTTCTACCAAAGAAATCTATGATTCTGCACTTCCCTATCATGGTCCACCTCTCTCATTAGTGAGCGCAAGCAAATTTTGATTATTAAAGACCCTGTCCTTAAGTACCTCTGCTGTCCTTAAACTCACCATTGAATTGACAATAATTTATTTCCTTATAGATCTGTGTAATGCCCTGGGATTTTGTTCTCTGTGAAAAGTGCTCTATACCTATGCAGGTTATTGCTGCTGTTGACCTCACCCAAAATGATGAATATTTATATTGAGTCAAGTAATGGAAGAAAAAATCTCACACATCAATAATGCATTCAAACTCCTCCCTATCCCCTCTATTTTTGTTGTGGGAATGTGTATGTATGTGATGTGAAAACAAGATCAGGTTCAGCCATGATACCATACTATATTATAGTGGTCATTCTTGCTGCTTTCTGCCACAGTCATGGGTGCACCACAATAATTCCTCCAGCATTTCCTCCACTTACCATCCTGTTGGTGTGAGGTAACAGAGTGATTAGAATGCTTGAAGAATTGTGTATCTAAAGTGAGGCACAGTCTTCTGGAGACACAATGAAGGAAGACTGGAAAAGAAAATATTTGATGTTAAAAATTAGTAGAAAATAAATCGCTCAGAACAACATCACTTACAAGAACGAATTACTTCTTAGTACTTTGTTTAACTGCAGTTAGCATGAATCCAATGAGTTACATGGTGCTTTGCACGCACTAAGAGAAGTGCATGTATTACTTCCTGCTGCTTCTTAAAAAATTACTATGTACCTTTGCTTTCAGAACATTATAAATACTAAGAACAGAGTGGCTGAATATAAAACATGAAAAGGTTGAAGTTATGTTATAAGACAATTTAGTAATCATTTAAATAGAACATCTCCAACAATATACAACATTACCAGGTCAAATATAATTATTACCTCTGTCAATTTTCCAGCCTAAGAAAGCTGTTTGTTTACAATCAAGAAGGGCTTGGCCTAAATAGCCAAGTGGTTATGGTACTGGGCTTGTAACCCCAAGATCAAGAGTTCAAATCTCACAATGGCAAACTATGAAACAATGTAACTTCATCTGAATAGGAACAGATGGAAACATGTTTGTACTCAAAAGAGTTACAGTCAAGGAGGAGGCAGTGGTAATGTCACTGGACCAGAGGCCCAGGCTAATTCTATGGGGGTGGAATTTAAAAAAAAAAATAAATTCATAAAAATCTGAAATTGAAAGCTCTCTCATCAATTATTGTAAAAGTTCATTAATGTCCTTTAGGGAAGGAAATCTGCTGTCATTGCATGGCCTGGCTTACATGTGACTCCAGATCCACAGTAATGTGGTTGTCCTCTGAAATGGCCTAGCAAACCAATAAGTTCAATGTCAATTCGGGTAACAAATATTGGCTTTGCCAGTGACACTGATATCCCATGAAAGATTAAATGCAAGAAAAAAGACTACATTATAGTGTAATAGAGAACAGAGTAAATGAGAACAGTGTGCATTGTGATAATTTATTTGCACTAGGCAATTGTTAAATTTGTCCATTTGAGTTCTGTATCTTCTGTATCTGATGGTACTAGCACTAGATGAGCTTTACTACACAGTGTAAACACTACCAGTAATGTTGTTATCTGGTGCCAACTGACATTTTAACTTTTGTTTCCAAGTGCCCACTTGCTGGTAACCTTGCAATGCACCCTGAGGTTGCCCACAAAATGTCTGGTGAAATGTTACTACAATACAAATGGAAGTATTAGAATGATGGATCTGCAAAACTGGCCCATCAGCATCTGAATAGAGAAAAGACTTTGTGTAATGATTCCTGCATCAGAATCATCAATACTCAACATTTGGTAAAGTGTTGGAGGTGGTAAAGGATAATAGACAGTGGGGATAAATGTGTTTTTTTCAGTTGACAAGCTGTAACTAGTGGACTGCCATAGGGATCAGTGCTGGGGCCTCAACTAGTTACAATCTACATCAATGATCTGAGGAAAGGACTAAATGTGTGGTAGCTAAATTTGCTGATGGCACCAAGATAGGTAGGAAAGTCAGTTATTGTGAGGAGGTAGAGAGTCTGCAAAGGGATATGGACAGGTTAATTGAGTGGGCAAAAATCTGGCAGCTGGAATATAATGTAAGAAAATATGAAGAATAGAAAAGTGGTATATTATTTAAACAGAGAGAAATTGCAGAACTCAGCGGTACAGAGGGATGTGTGTGCCCTGGTACATGAATCACAAAAAGTTAGTGTGCAGGTACAGCAAGTGATTGGAAAGGCTATTGCAATGTTGGTGTTTATTGCACGGAGATGGAATATAAAAGTAGAGAAGTTTTATTGCAACTGTACAAGTTCTTGGTGAGGACACAACTGGAATACAGTTTTGATCTCCTTATTTGAAAAAAAGATATAATGACATTAGAAGCAGTTCAAGGAAGGTTCACTTAACTCATCACTGGGATGATGGGCTTATCCTATGAAAAAAGGTTGAACAGGTTGAGCCTAAAGCTATACTTAGAAGAATGAGAGGTAATCTTATTGAAACAGATAAGGTCCTGAGGGGATTTAATAGGATGGATACACAGTTTAAAAATAAGAGGTTTCTCTTTTAAGACTGAGATGAGGGGAACTTTTTTCGCTCAGAGGGTTGTTAGCCTGTGGAATTATTTTTCCCAAAAAGCAGTGGAGGCTGGGTATTGAATTTATTCAATTCTTTGATAGTCAAGGGAGCAAAAGGTTATGGGAGGCAAACAGGAAAGTACTATTGAGACCACAAACAGATCAGCTATGATCTTATTGAATAGTGGAGCAGGCTTATATGGCCGAATGGCCTACTCCTGCTCATAGGTCCTATGTTCCAATGAATCCAAGGAGCAGTACAAGTTGAACCAATGCTGCTGGAGAAAGTGATCAAAATAATAAATGCAATGATACATGTTAGAGAAGGTGTTATGCATGGAGTAGAGGCAGCAGTCAGAGAAGCATTGTATCACAGATGTATTGGACCCAAAGGAGGTATGTTGAAAGTTCAGCCAGAATCCATTGAGAAGAGCTAAAGGCAGAAGCTGAGAAAAGAAATATGCCTGTAAAAAATGAGTTGGAGCAAATATACAATCACAAACAAGAAGAATAATGGACAAGAAGACAAGCAAAAATTATGATGAAAGGAGTTACAGAACTTTTTCAGCATTGAGATAATTAGAAGGAAACTGGCAGTGAATCAAAGAGCAGAGAAGAAAAGAGGAAAATGCAAATTCTTGATATCATACAAACAGAGACTGCAACAAACAAATCATAGGTCCACTGGTATCTGAAATGATGAGGGGAAGCTTAACATTTTAGATAGATATTCTTTGTCAGAACACTCCTGATATTCACTCTCTTATTGGCAGGAAATTCATACCCACTGATGGAGCAGTCTCAGCCTAACAACAGTGGCAGTGTGAAAGTTGGCACATGTGGCTGTGCAGCTGGAAGAATTAGGTACTGTGATGAGTTATTTCCTTAATTTCAGAGATAAAAGGAGAAATCTAGAATAAAAATAGAAAATAGCCAATATAACCAATTTGTTAGCAGTTCAAAAGGAAAAAAAGACAGTTTAATGCTTTAGTGAAGATCATTGCCAGAACTGAAAAGGGAACACCAGTAAGACCCTTTATACGGCTGATTAAAATAAGAGTGAAAGTTCATGGGCTAACTACTGGTAGAAGAAAGTATCTATTGACTTTAAAAACCTGTCATTGGATTTTTTAAAAAAACTGCCCAGCCGTGAAAAGTCCCAGCAGCGGTGAATGTGAGGGTTGACAGCTTTGTGCTATTGAGGACTGCAATAGCTCTGCAACTTCCAGGGAGCTCATTAATGCTCAAGTCATGAAGTTGCAGTTTGCAACGGTGGGCTCTGGGGGACCACCACTACATGCCCCCAGCCACCCCACACCCCTCACTGGGACCGCCGGTCCCTGTTTCTACTCACAATTCCACCCCAACCCCACCATCAGCACCCCTGGCTCTGCTCACCGTGCTCCACCCCACCCACTACCAGCCCCAGGTCTGCTCACTCCCCCAACCCCACATCTCGGTTCTTCTGTCCTGTTGAAGCTGGAGAAGAGCCGGGGGTGTGGGAGTCACGTGGGGAGTGGAGGGAAGCCGGGGGGAGGGGGGGGGGGGTGAAAGGAGAGGGGATGGGAGTGGAGTCAGGAAGTGCCAGAAGTGGTGGAGGGGGGAGAGAATTAATAGTAGTTTAAAGAAAATATTTAAAATCATTGCAAACATTTACCTATCATTGACATGAAGAGAGACCTCAAAGGGCATATTTTCAAGCTGTAGGCCATAGGTCAGCTGGGAATTTGCCATGCCAGTAGGCCTCACAACTTACCTTGCTGATGGATCCATGCTGCAGCCAGGAGTGCACCTATGCTGCCACCTATGAAAAAGGTAAGAACATCTTTTGAAATGCATAGGCCTCCACGTCACCACTGACCACAAGATCCGAGCCAACATATGAAGGTCATCTCAGGGCAAAGGTGCTGAAGAAACAAAAATGAAACAAAACAATTCCAAAGACAAAAGGAGTTAAGTTAGTGAATGGGAGAAAAGAGGCAGGTAAAATTGGAAAGACCAGTGTTCAGGTTATAGGGATACAGGGGCCCCTGAGAAAATTAAGATCATGCCCTTGAAGTTTGCATCATGAAATTCACACTAAGCTTGACTGAATCAGTGGTGTTCAAAGATGGGAAGGTCAGATTGGGAAGGTCAGATTGGGATTAGATGAGAGAATTCAAGCATTGTTCTATAGGAGACCAGAAAAAATGCCTGCAGGTGGCTTTTCTCTTTGCAGTAACATTGCTATCCAAACTATAACTTTCTCCTCCCTACAGGTAAAGGTTGCCCCGGAGCCTCGGGAATTGAGGATTCATCTCCTAGACATTGCTTTGACCAACTCAGGATGTATATCCCAGGGGCAGTAAAAAAAGTGCTTTCAATTTTCTTTGAAAATGTTTATTCTTGTTTATAAAAATATTGGAGATGGAGAGAATGAAAAGCTGTGACAGCAGCATGATTTGTAACCAGATACAAATGTTGTTCCAGATTTAGGTACCCTCATTAAATGGACATAGAAAGATGACCGAAACCTACTTGAAACAAGAAAATCTTCATTCTGCTGAGTAACTTAACCAATTAGCAGCAGCCTAATAAATTATTGCTCCAACTCTCTCCATATATCGTGTTATTTTGTTACTAACAATACAAGTGTGGCCATAAATTTAAATGGTAAAAATTGCAACAAAGTTGCATTCATCCAAGAATGCAAACTTAGCCCTGACATAAACAATTTTGAAATCATCCTCAAAATTATCATACATGCTGAACATTTGATCCAACTGTTAGTTTGCCTCATTTTTCCAATGGAAAATATGTTCCTCCTTTGAAACAATTAGTTAAAATTTTATTTGAATATGAAAATAAATTGGAACTCTAGACACCTAAATGCAATTTGAGTGGGGGAAATTGGTTACATGTGGCCATTTGTTGCTCTGGAAATGCTAAGTTGGAATCGTGATGAAGGGCCAAATGAAACTCTTCCTCTTAAAGTTTGTAGGACGGCATCATAAATAAGAAGTTACAGAAACTGAGTTTATGGAAAATATCAAAGATCTTTTAGCTCAGGCCAGTTGAGCCTATCTACATAATACATTTAGAAATTTTAAGGTTTCGAAAACTCCTACTTAAAAGGTTGCCCACATTTTCCTCATTTATACCAATCAATAATGTAATGTGGGACTGCATCATTGGGTGCCTGTAAATAACTGAGTGGATTGTACAATTCTGAAGCAAGGCTGTGAGGTAAAATGTAAGAGAGCTTGTCAAACAACCAAGATTATTTGCTGCAGGATTAAGACTTGTCAAAGTGAGAAAAGGTGCAAATCTCAAACTGCTTATGAAATGAAGATGCACAACAATAGGCAGAGAGTGTAAAAACATCTGTGCTGAATAATAAAAATCTGGTACTGTAATAGTGAAAACAAATCACTGCTTGTCAGCCTACAGTTATAATCAACAGTAGCACAAAACAGTATTTTGCTTGCTATGGTGAAAATAAAGTTTGAAAATCATTATACCAACCTTCTCAAAGTCTCTGTCCAACAAGTAGCTGGATAAAACATGCAAGCTAGTAAAGTCTAGCTTTGTTACTTATGATGCAAGAAAGATCATTGATGCTGTTAAAGATGATTGGGCCGAGGAAATTATCCTGAGGAACTCCGGCAGTGATGTCCTGGAACTGAGATGACTGACCTCCAACAACCACAACCATCTTCCTTTATGCTAGGTATGACTCCAACCAGCAGAGCATTTTCTACCGATTCCCATTAACTTCAGTTTTGCTAAGGCTCCTTGATGCCACACTCAGCAAAATGTTATCTTGAGGTCAAGGGGAAGTCACTCTCACCTCACCTCAGGAGTTCAGCTCTTTTTCCATGTTCGAACAAGGCTGTAATGAGGTCAGAAGCTGAGTAGCCCTGGCAGAACCCAAACTGAGATCAGAGAACAGGTTATTGCTAAGCAAGTGCTGCTTGATCACACAGTAATTGGCCGGGTTGGATTTATCCTGCTTTTTGTGTACTGGACATACCTGGCCAATTTTCCATAATGCCAGGCGGGTGCCAATGTTGCAGCTGTACTGGAACAACTTGGCTAGGGGTGCCAAGCACTTTAATGGGTATATTGTCAGCGCCCATAGCCTTTGCAGCATCCAGTGCCTTCAACCATTTCCTGATATCATGTGGAGCGAATCAAATTGGCTGAAGGCTGCCAGCTGTGGTGCTGGGGACCTCCAGAGGAGGCTGAGATGCATCATCCACTCAGCACTTCTGGCTGATGACTGTGACAAGTTTTTCAGCCTTACCTTTTTCACTGATGTGCTGGGCTATCCCATCATTGTGGATGAGAATATTTGTGGGGCCTCCTCCCCAGTGAGTTGTTTAGTTATCTATCACCATTCACGACTGGATGTGGCAGTACTGCAGAGCTCAGATCTGACCCATTGGTTGTGGCTTAATTCTGGCTGTCACTTGCTACTTATGCTGTTTGGCATGCAAGTAGTCCTATGTTATACCTTCAACAGGTTGACACCTCATTTTTAGGTATACCTGGTGCTGCTCCTGATATGCCCTCCTGCACTCTTCATTGAACCAGGGTTGATCCCCTGGCTTGGTGGTAATGGCAGAGTGGGGGATATGTTGGGCCATGAGGTTACAGATCGTAGTTGAGTACAATTCTGCTGCTGCTGATGGCCCACAGCAACTCATGTTGCCCAGCCTTAAATTTCTAGATCTGTTTGAAATCTATCCTATTTAGCATGGTGGTAGTGGCACACAACACGATGCAGCGTATTCTCAGTGTGATGGCGGGACTTCGTCTCCACAATAACTGTGTGGTGGTCACTCCTATCAATACTGTCATGGACAGATGCATCTGCAGCAGGCAGGTTGGTGAAGATGAGGTCAAGTATCTTTTGTTCCCTCTGGTTTGTGCCCTCACCAGCTGCCACAGGCCCAGTCTAGCAGCTGTGTCTTTTAGGACTTGGCCAGCTCAGTGTTTAATGGTGCTACCAAGCCAATCTTGGTGATGGACATTGAAGTACCCCACCCAGAGTACATTCTGCTCCCTTGCCTCCCTCAGTGCTTCCTCCAAGTGGTGTTCAACATGGAGGAGCACTGATTCATCAGCTGAGGGGGGTGAAGTAGGTGCTAATCAGCAGGAGGTTTCCTTGCCCATGTTTGGCCTGATGTCATGAGACTTCATGGGGTCCAGAGCTGATGTTGAGGACTCCCAGGGCAACCTCTTGATTATATACCACTGTGCCACCACCTCTGCTGGGTGTGTCCTGCCAGTTGGACAGGGCATACCCAAGGATGGTGATGGTGGTGCCTGGGGCATTATTTGTAAGATGTGATTCCGTGAATATGACTATGTCAGGCTGTTGCTTGAGTAATCTGTGAAACAGCTCTCCTAATTTTGGCACTAGCCCTCAGATGTTAGTAAGGAGGACTTTGCATGGTTGACAGGGCTGAGTTTGCCGTTGTCGTTTCCAGTGCTGAGGTAGATGCTGGATGTCCATCTGGTACATTCATTTTAGACTTTTTAGTGGTTTTATACAACTGAGTTGCCTGCTAGGCCATTTCAGAGTGCATTTTAATATTTGCTCACATTGCTGAGGGTCTGAAGACACATGTAGGCTAGACCAGGTAAGGACAGCAGATTTACTTTCCTGAAGGACTTTAGTCAACCAGACTTCAAGAGACAGACAGGCTGATGGAAAATTTGGACACATTGAGGATGAACTTCAATGCAAAGAAGTGTGAAAAAACTCATTTTGATAGGAAGATTGAGGAGAGGCAATGTAAAATAAAAGGTACAATTCGAAAGAGAGTGAAGGAGCAAAGGGACCTGAGATACGTGTGCACAAATCATTGAAAGTGACAGGGGAAATTGACAAAACGTTTCATAAACCATACAGGACCTGCGGCTTTATAACAGGGACAAGAGTACAAAAACAAGGAAGTTATAATATACCTGTATGAAACATTGTTTTAGATTTAAGTCAGTACTATGTCCAGTTCTGGTCAGCACACATTAGGAAAGTTGTGAAAGCATAAGAGAAGTGTGGAGAGATTCACAAGCATGGTTCCAAGGATGAGGAACATCAGTTATATGGATGAGTGGAGGAGATGATACTGTTCTCCTTGGGGAAGAGAAGATTTGTTACGAGGGATCTGGTAAGAGTGGCTATTTTTTTTCCTTCATGGGATGTGGGCATCGCTGGCAAGGCCAGCATTTGTTGCCCATCCACAATCGCCCTTGAACTGAATGGTTTGCCAGGCCATTTCAGAGGCCAGTTAAGAGTCAACCACATTGCTGTGGGTTTGGAGTCACATGTCGGGCCAGACCAGGGTAAGGATGGCAGATTTCACTGAATTGAAGCTCCACCAGCTGCTGAGGGGGGATTTGAATCAATGTTCCCAGACCATCAGCCTGTGTCTCTGCATTACTAGCCCAGTAACATTACCACTACATCATGTGACAGGAAACAGGATAGAGAGAAACTGGTCCTGTTGTTGGAACCAGAGGAAAC
Source organism: Carcharodon carcharias (assembly GCF_017639515.1). NCBI lineage: Eukaryota > Metazoa > Chordata > Chondrichthyes > Lamniformes > Lamnidae > Carcharodon > Carcharodon carcharias. Next base: position 205,437,593 of record NC_054467.1, read on the forward strand.
CGATTTAAGGTGATTGGCAAAAGAAGCAACATGAGGAATTTTTCTATATGTTGTGAGTAGTTAGGATCTAGAATGTACTGCCTGTGAGTGTGGTGGAAACAGATTCAATCCAGACCTTCAAAAGAGTTATCTGAACCCAAAATATTGCAGGGCTATGGGAAAAAGGCAGTGGTATGAGACTGGATGAGCTGCTATTGCAGAGAACTGGCATGGACACAATGGACCAAATGGTCTCCTTTTGTGCTGTAACCATTTTATGATTCAATGACTCTAAGTGGCTTACAGCACCTGCTTCCAACCATCAGGCTGATGCAGATGATTAGTAGTTTTCTGAGCACTGTTCCATTCTGTAATCCTCTCCAGCCATATGTTAAGAATTCCAGTTCTCCAAAGGTAACAGGTACAATAATTGACCTTTAATGATAGCTGAATGCAGCCCCATTGTTATCAGTCAGAACCTGGTGCTGCAAAGACTGAAAAAAAACATTTTGAGCTGTTCTTCAAATGATTGACTTTCATAATTATAAAAGATTTAACTGCATACAAAACCACAATTACTGGTTTCAGTTCCGGGCATGCATGGGACATTTGTGGACAGGATGGGCTGCAGACTCCCATCATTTCAGTGTATTCCTCCTGGGCCACATTTTAATATGATTGATGAGCTACCTCCCTGACCACATAATGAACTGGGCTGCCCACGCACATGGGCAGAACTTAATGGAACCCGCTGTAGTATAAAGGGTTAACAGAATGGCTATGCTAATAATCTCTGGGGCCTTTGATAATGTGGCACTGATATCAGGCACTCATGTGTGACGTTCTGTAGGGAGCAGACAGGCAGCCCTGAGGGAAGATATGCCTTCCCGATAAACCAGGCAGTCCGGAGTGGAGCCCAGGCAGTCGGAATGGGACCAGGCATCCAGAATGGGGCCCAGCTGGTCCGGAGTGGGACCCAGGTGGTCCGGAGTGGGCCCAGGTGGTCTGCAGTGGGACCCAGTCATCCAGGGTGGGGCCCAGGCATCCACTGTGGACCCAGGCATCCAGTGTAGGGCCAAGGCGGCCCGGAGTGGGGCCCGGGTGGTCCTGGGTGGGGCCCAGGCACCCTGCGTGGGGCTCAGGCGGTCTGGGTAGGGGCACGGGCAGCCCGGAGTAGGGCTAAGGCAGCCTGGATGGGGGCCCAGGCAGTCCAGAATGGGGCCCAGGCGGTCTGGAGCAGGACCTAGGCGGTCAGGGGTGAAGCACAAGGGGCCCATTGGCATCTGAGTAAGTGAGTGACTGGAGGCTCTGTGAAGGAGACAGTGTTGGGAGGGCGGTGGAGGAGAAAGAGCGTGTGAGGGGGTGGAGAATGACAGGTAGAGAGTGTGATGGGGGAGAGTGTGGGAGGAGAGAGGGAGTGTAATGGGGCTGAGACTGTGTGAGGGGGTGAGGGAGTGTGAGAGGGGATAGAAAGGATGAGTGGGTAGAGAGGATGAGGGGGAAGAGAGGGGATAGTGAGTGTGAGGGGGCGAGGGAGTGAGGGTGAGGGGAATGTGCGTGCGAGGAGCAGAGTGTATCCATAAGTCTGGCCCACTCCCAGTATTAGGATTCTCATTCATCCTCACCCACACACACCAACACGCAGTCTCACCCACTGTCACAGTGTGTGAGGCTGAGTGAGTGAGCACCCTGAGACTGAGACTGAGCTGGATACACACATTCTCACCTTATTACACTCAAATACTCATCTTTATTTATTGCTCATTTTTTTCTTACTCAGCAAGGTGTTTCTTTTCATACCTCAGACTTTTTAAAAAATTCATGATTAATGTTGTGTGCCGAGCTTTATCTTTCTGAAATTTGGTCATCAGCCTCTTGAATGAGAACAAAATGGAAATATGCCCCCCGCAGCACACCTGCCACTACACCAATGTGAAAAGGTTGGAGAAGCCTGGCCTAGCACCTGCTACAACATGGTAGTGGCAGTGGCAGGACCAATTTAGACTATTGTTGGTGCCACATGATGAATACCAATGGTTCAAGACAACTATAGCCCTACTTTGACAAGATGTCTCATCAAGCATCCCAGTGATGGTAACGATGGTGGCACGGCAAGAACAGTCTTGCCAGAACCTTGGCCTAGCACTGCCAGACTGGGCATGATGGCTTGGGAGAATTGAAAATTGTACCAGCATCTGATTCCCAGTGGCAAGAAATCTGTCCCACATTTTTTGGGGCGGGGGGTCGGGGAGGGAAGGTTGGGGGGTAGTGGTAGTGGGGAAGGTGTGTCAATTAGGCTCAATTATTAAATCAAAGTATCCCTGAGCCCACTGAGATTTAATGGTAGCTTATGTTTCAATGGAACACGCACAGGTTCCCTGTGCCTTCCAAAGGTGCCCCAGCAAACCCTGTTGCGAAGGGGCTTGGGGGTGGTGTTGCTTGCTGAAACTACCCCCCTGCCTTTGACCCACTTCCTCCCTCATCCCCTCACCAGCAATCCCCTCCCTGTAACCCCCATCCTGCCCACACTTACTTGTCTCCAGGGATCCAACAATGATCCTTGGTGAAGGCCTTACTGTAACACTGGCAGCAGTCACCTCTCCGGTGATGCTGCTGGTAGTGGAGAGCTGCCAGCCTCTGACTGACCGGCAGCTCTCAGGGTTGGAATGTCCGCCCAACTGGGCCTTGATCACGTGGGAAGCCTGACGCTGCCCAGGTAAGCACCTGATTGCACTTAAATAGCACTGGGCCTACTGAAAAGAAGCAACATGGAGCTCCCATTAGTTCTCCAACCTGTGGGGCACACCCCCTGTCATGTACATTAAATTCCACCCATGATCAATGCAATTTCCAGAATGACGACCGTGACCTACTTAAAACAGTGGTGCACATGTTAAAGCAAGCTTGCATTCACTGCTTGGATTTTTCTTTGAAAAGCTTCTGGATACATTTTGCCTGCGGAGGTGAGGACCATCATCAATGCCTTTGATGCATCCTTGCAGATCCCAGGGAGAAGTGAAGACAAAGAAGGAGCCACTGTTCTTCAGAAGTCACAAATGCATCCTTAGGGCACAATAAGACTGCTGTACTCAGAGGCTGATTGAAAGAGTCAGTTCCACCAGTGTCACACTAGGGTTCAATGAACTCAGAAGACTAGGAAGGGTAGCTACAACGCTTCATCTCTCCACCTTTCTTAACAGTATCCTACAGCCTGTCATCCCTTCCCCCACCAGTCTCAACAACTTCCTCATCTTCAGTAGGGCACACTGGAACTTCTTCTTTCTCATTCCAGACAAACTCACCTCTTCCTTTTCTCTCTTCACACCACGTACTTGCACAGTGCACCTGTAGAATCTTTTTTCTAATTTATTCTGTCATGGGATGTGGGTGTTGCTGGCAAGGCCAGGATTTGTTGCCCATTCCTAAATTGCCTTAGAACTTGAGTTCAGCTATTTGAGAGGACAGTTAAGAGTCAACCCATTGCTGTGAGCCTGGAGTCACATGTAGGCCAGACCAGGTAAGGATGGCAGATTTCTTTCCCTAAGGGCATTAGCAAATCAGATGGGTTTGTAACAACAATTTCATAGTCACCATTACTGAGACGAGCTTTCAATTCCAAATTTATTAATTGAATTTAAATTCCACCAGCTTCTGTGGTGGGATTTGAACCCATGCCCCCAAAGAATAAACCTAGGCCTTTGGATTACTTGTCTGGTGACATTACCACTACACCACCATTTGTAGGGTGCCCCCCTCCGTTTCAGGTGAGAAGGATTAAAAATTGGGCTTAAAGCCAGAATTAATGACTTGGACCGGTGAAGCCAAAATCAACAGTCTGTGCTAAACGTGTATAAATGTTTTTTATATGGAGTAGTGCATAATCTTAGTTACCGTATTGTAGTGGGAATATCAACTTTTCGAACAGTCAGGGGAAATCATCTGGGTTATGAGGCAAGACTAAAAGTGAAATTATACGATTCCCAGTGACTTGAAGTAATTCCCAACCTACACCAAGAGTAAATTAATTCTGGCTTTGAGCCTAATTTTTAATCCTGCTCAGGTTGCAAATGAGGGCTATGGTGGTGTAGCGGTAATGTCCCTGGACCAGTAATCCCGAAACACAGGTTTATGTTTTGGGAGGCATGGGTTCAAATTCCATCACAGCAGCTGGTGGAATTTAAATTCAATTAATAAATTTGGAATTGAAAGCTAGTTTCAGTATGAAACTAAATCTGGAGTCAATACAACCTGATTTTGAAATAATGTGGCATAACATTCTGTAGTGGAAAGTATCTCTCATTACTGGGTTTGATGCCATCCAGAACATAAATCCAATTTGGGGACAAAAGTGGCTCACAAATTCACTCATGGATACAACCTACCTGAGTTTAATGTAACTGTTTAGAGGCCTAAGGGGTGATTTCTGACACACGTTCTGGTGCCAAGGTGCCTACAAAGTGGCCAAGATGGGGTTTTGAGCTTAAACTGTTGTTTCTTGTTTCATGCAAGATGCCATCTTGGTGAAGGATTTGAAGCCTACGCTAGGATGGAGGTTCAATTTCTGCTAATTGTCACTTATAATGTGATAGTGCTCATTAAATAGACAGCACAGCACTTTGGTAGCTTGCACTTAACACAGCATCCTCTCCTAATGGAGAACAAGATTGTAAGAAGAGAACTCTGAGACAGGCAATCAGAAGCACCCAGATGAGAGTGCGAGAGGAGGACCCTGGGACAGGCAGTCAGAAGCACCTAGAGGAGAGTGTGAGAGGAGGACCCTGGGACAGGCAGTCAGTAGCACCTACAGGAGAGTGCAAGAGGAGGACCCTGAGAGAGGCTGTCAGCAGCACCTAGAGGATCTGGTCTACTGAAGGATTTAGCATCTAGTCTATGCTCAAGTAGGGTAAATTTAAAAACAAGGGTCCATATTCTATTTAGCTAAGATATGTCTGAGGATCTCAGTCCCATGATTTGTACATCCTGCGCTATGTGGGAAATCCTAGATGCTCCTGGCGGTCTGGATGACCATGTGTGCAGGAGGTGCCTCCAACTGGAGCAACACAAGCTCCGGGCTTTGGAACTTCAACTGCCACTGGGGGCACTATGGTACATTCACGAGGCTGAGAGGTTCATGGACAGCATGTTTCAGGATGTTGTCATTGTGCAACTTAAGGAAGTGCGAGCAAAGAGAGAATGGATGACCAGCAGACAGAAGAAGGGCACCAGGCAGGCAGTGAGGGAATCCCCCGAGTGCATCTCGTTCGCAAATCGTTTTTGGCCTTGGAAAATGGTAAGAGTGACGGTTCCTCTAAGGAGGCCAACCAGAGCCAAGGGCATGGCACTGTGGGTAGTCCAGCTGCTCGGAGGTGGGGGTGGTAGAGGAAGAAGTACAGAAGAGTAATAGTGGTAGGGGATTTTTAGTGAGGGGAGTAGACAGACACTTCTGCAGCTGCAGACGTGACTCCAGAATGGTATGTTGCCTCCCAGGTGCCAGGATCAAGGATGTTATGGAAAGGCTGCAGGGCATTCTGAAGGGGGAGGGTGAACAGCCAGAGGTCATCGTCCATGTTGGGACCAATGACATAGGAGGGAAGCTAAATGAGGTCTTGCAAACAGAATTTAGGGAGTTAGGTAGGAAATTGAAAAGCAGCACTTCAAAGGTAGTAATGTCTGGATTACTCCCAGAGACACACAGTAGTGAGTATAGGAACAGAGGATAGAGCGGCTGAATGCGTGGCTGAAGAGATGGTGCAGGAGAGAGGGCTTTAGATTCCTGGGGCATTGGGACCATTTCTGGGGGAGGTGGGACCTGTACAAGTTGGACGGCTCAACATTCCTGGTTGTAGGGCAATCAGATGAGATAGAGAGGGGGACAGAAGAGGAGGTGGGGGAGGTCACATTACTGATCAAGGAATCAATTATAGCAGTGAGAAGGGATGATTATCAAATGAGGCCACATGTGTCGAAGTAAAAAAACACAAAAGGGGCAAACATGCTGTTGGGTGTGTACTATAGGCCCCCAAACAGTCAGAGTGAGATAGAGGATCAAATATATAATCAAATTTTAGAAAAGTGTAAGAATAATAAGGCAGTAGTAATAAAGGATTTTAACTACCCAAATATTAACTCAGATAGTTTTAGTGTGCAAGGTAGGGAGGGAGCAAAATTTTTAAGTTGCACCCAGGAGAACTTTTTTAGCCAGTACGTAGAAGGCCCAACAAGGGACGGGGCAATTCATGACCTAATATTTGGAAATGAACCAGGGCAGGTGGAAGACGTATCAGTAGGGGAGCATTTTGGAGATAGTGACCATAATTCAGTTTGATTTAGGATAGTTATGGAAAAGGATGAGGTTGGGCCAGGAATAAAAGTTATAAACTGAGGAAAGTTTAATTTTACTAAGATGAGATACGATTTGGCCCAAGTGGACTGGGAGCAGCAACTTGCAGATAAAACCATGTCAGACTAGTGGGAGGCATTCAAGGAGGTAATAGCGAGAGTACAGGGCAAATATGTTCCCATAAAGACAAAGGTAGGTGGGGGGGTGGGGGGGCAAGTCCAGAGAACCTTGGATGTCAAGGGATATAAAGGTTAGGATTAAGAAAAAAAGAGAAGCTTATGGCAGAAACAGAGGGCTCAATATAGCAGAGTCCCTTGAGGAGTATAAAATGTATAGGGGGAAACTTAAAAAGGAAATGAGGAAAGCTAGGAGGGTGCATGACAAAGCATCGATGGGTAGAATAAAGGAAAACCCAAAGAGGCTTTTCAAATATATAAGGAGGAAGAGAATAACTAGGGAAAGAGTAAGGCCAATTAGGGACCATGGAGGTAATCTGTGTGTGGACCTGGAAGATTTGGGTACAGTCCTCAATGAATACTTTGTGTCAGTCTTCACAATGGAAAAGGATGGCGCAGGTATAGACATCAGGGTGGAGGACTGTGAAGTGCAAATAGAAGAAATTAACATAGAGAGAGAGGAGGTACTAACAGGTTTAACGGCTTTAAAAGTGAATAAATCCAGAGGCCCGGATGAGATGTATCCCAGGCTGTTGAGGGAGGCAAGGGAAGAGATAACAGGGGCCCTGGCAGTAATTTTCAAATCCTCTCTGACCAGGTGAGGTGCCAGAAGACTGGAGGGCTGCTATCATTGTCCCATTATTAAAAAAGGGAGGAAGGGATAGATCAGGAAATTACAGGCCAGTCAGTCTAACCTCGGTGGTGGGGAAGTTACTAAAAAGAATTCTGAAGGTCAGAATATATCTGCACTTGGAGAGACACAGATTAATCAGGGGTAGTCAGCGTGGATTTGTTAAGGGAAAGTCGTGTTTGACAAATTTGATTGTATTTTTTGAGGCGGTAACCAGGAGCATTGATGAGGGCAATGCATTTGATGTGGTCTACATGGTTTATAGCAAGGCTTTTGTTAACATTCCACATGGCAGGCTGGTTAAGGAAGTAAGAGCCCATGGGACCCAAGGCAAAGTGGCACGTTGGATCCAAAATTGGTTGAGAGGCAGGAAGCAGAGGGTGATGGTAGAGAGGTGTTTCAGTGACTGGAAGTCTGTGTCCAGTGGGGTTCCATAGGACTCGGTGCTGGGGCCCTTGTTTTTTGTGGTGTACTTAAATTATTTGGATTTAAGTGGGGGGTATGATCAAGAAGTTTGTGGATGACATGAAAATTGATAAGGTAGTAAATAGTGAACAGGGTAGCTGTAAACTGCAGGAGGATATTAATGGACTGGTCAAGTGGCAGAGCAGTAGCAAATGGAATTCAACCCAGAAAAGTGTGAGGTTGTGCACTTGGGTAGGGTTAACAAGGCAAGGAATTACATTATGAATGGTAGGACCCTGGAAAGTACTAAAGATCAGAGGCACCTTGGTGTGCATATCCATAGAACCCTGAAGGTAGCAGGACAGGTGGATAAGGTGGCTAAGAAGACATATGGGATACTTGCCTTTATTAGCCAAGGCATAGAATACAAGAGCAGGGATGTTATGCTGGAACTGTATAAAACACTGGTTAGGCCGCAACTGGAGTACTGCGTGCAGTTCTGAGCACCACATTATAGGAAGGATGTGATTGCACTGCAGAGGGTGCAGAGGAGATTTACCAGGATGCTGCTTGGGCTGGAGGGTCTGAGCTATGAGGAAAGATTGGAGCAACAAAGGTTGAGAGGGGACCTGATAGAGGCATATAGGATTATGAGGGGCATAGATAGGGTGGCTAGGAAGGCACTGTTTCCATTAATATAGGGGTCAATACAGGGGGCATAGATTTAAGGTAAGAGGTAGAAGGCTAAGAGGGGAGTTGAGGAGAAACATTTTCACCCAGAGGGTGGTGGGAATCTGGAGCTCACTGCCTGAAAGGGTGGTTGAGTCAGAAACTCTTGGTAACATTTAAGAAGTATTTAGGTATTCACTTGTGTCACCATAGCAACAGCTGCTGCAGGAGAGAGGAACAGGAGGGTGTGAGGATGCCTTCTCCCTGCAGGATATAAGACCGTAAGAAATAGGACAAAAAGTGGACAATATGGCCCCTCTTGCCTGTGCTGCCATTCAGTATGATCCCTATCCCACTGGATCTCCTCCATCAGGACCTCAAGTGTTACATCTGCCAATCTGTGCACTATCTCCCATATGTGTGAGCCATCCCAGGAAGCTGCCTTTGTGAGACAGGTAAAGCATTCCACACCTTCAGTGGGAGTGGGTGTGAGGAGCCCAAATATACTGATCCATGAAACTTACACTGCTTTCTGCAACCTGTAATGAGAGTGAGCAAGTCAGGTTCTAGCCAAACAGGAGCCAAATTCTACCTGGCTGGAGTCTATCTTCCATTACTAATTTCAGGCCAGATTAGATTTGACCGTGTCGGTCGTGCTCTTGCATCTGGAACAGAAAGTTTAAATTCATGTCAGGGCTTGAAACCATAATTTAAGCATGAAAGTTGATATTCCACTGTAGTGCGTGTTATTGGAGTTGCTGTCCTTCTGGTGGCTCCGGTGACTATCTCTTGCAACTGTTTGAAGAAGGGAAGAACAAGGCTTTTTCCCAATGCTCTTTCCAATAATCCTTCTTCAACCGAATCCACCACAAATTTATCAACTCATAGGGAAGAAATTTCCCCCCGTCGGGAGGGAAGTGCAGAAGCAGGCACGGGCGGGCGCGCCTCCAATCAGCACCCCCAGTTGGGGGGGCACACTGCCGTTTTATGTGGGCGGGCCAACTAAGGCCTACCTAGCATGATGTCTGCCAGGAAGCACTATATGCTCCCTGTGCAGGCGGGGAGCTGAGATGCGCCCGGAAGAGTGTACTCATCTCCCTGAGGCTAAGTGCTGCCCCAGGGAGATCGGCGCCAAATGTAAAAATGGGTGAAGGGGCAAAAATAACAGTTCCCTGGCATGTCCCTTCATGTGACACTGTCACATGAGTTGGGACATGTCCATCACTTTAAAGCATACGTTTCTTAAAATTTTAAAAACCCTCAAGAAACCTCATCCCGCCCGTGGTTGAGGTTTCATGCTTTTCCTGAAGCCTGCCAGGGCTCCTGGCCTGCTCGCCAAGCTTAAGGTTGGACAGGCAGGTCCATTAAGTATCTCGATTACTTTTTAAATGGCCTCAGTAGGTCATTGACAGGTCGGCAGGTGCACAGCTGATTTGACTGTGACCCCGCCGATCTGAAAATTGAAATGACGTGGGGTGATATCAGGAGTTCTGCCCGACATCACCCCTTGTCATTTTACATGCTGGCGAGCAGCACCCTCCCTGCTCACCACCACCAACCCACCTCCCCCCCCACCCCATCCACGCTCATCGACCTAAATATCCTGGTCATAATTCAGTTCACTATTGGTGGAATCTTATTCTGCAGAAATAACTGTCATGCTTGCCAACATAATAATAGAGATGGCACTCCAAAGTCACATGTTCAATGCTTACAGATGTTTCTGAGAGATTGTTAAATGTTACATAATTGCAAGTGTTTCCTTTTATGACATTCTATGATATTGTTTATTTGTGATAAATTCATAATTTCTAGCATTTTAAATACTATTTTACTGAATAATTCCTTGCCAGAGGGCATATTTCTGAAAAAACAGGAACTCAGTGACATCCAGTTAAACACACTTAACCAGTTTAAAAAAAACAGATGATAAAACAGGCCTCTTTTGGGAAATTACAAATTCTGTTATGTTTAAGGAAAGATTATTAAAGTTAACTTTGAATATTAAAGCAATGGGTTTTTTATGAAGTACGCGAATTAATTCAAGGAAATGAAAGAAAATATTCCTTCTTGCAAGTTTCTATTCTTAAAATGGTTCCTCCAGGCAACATTTCTTTTGTTTGCCTTTTCTGCACAGCACTATTGTGAAGAAATGATAAGTCGCACATACTGTGGTTATAGCTGTGCATTTTACACATTCAGCAGAACAAAAGAAATTTAATATTCACTTTCAACAAGGTTAATTGGAAATAGAAAGTCACATTTCAACTGTTACAAGAAAATTGCAGTCACGTCAATTTGGCTTTCTGAAAAGAAAAATGGCTAAATGAACAAGGAGTAGGACTATAAAGAATGCTGTTGCTCTTTGGGCAAATTGCTTGGAAAAGGTGATATATCAACATGGTCAATTATAACATACTTCATGGGAAAAAATAGAAAACTGATAGTTTACTGATTCAGGTTTAGCAAAGTGGAAGTTCCTGTCAGCTGGATCTTAACCATAACAATGATTCCTATGAGATAAATTTTGGCCTGGGCTACCTGGGTTCTGGCTAAATGACGAGTGTGTACCAGAGCCGCGAAGCATGAGCAGCACTGGAAATCACATTTTAAGCTCTGTCAGCATACTTGACTGAATGAAGGCGTCAGTGTTGAGCTGCATGGCATCAGTGACTTCTAATAGGTGCTGTGAAAGGGGATTGGAGCAGTCTACAGGGAGTCAAAACTCCCATGGAGTTGGGGGAAGCACTCCTCTTCTGCCTGACTCCTCAAGAAGGATTTTTGCAAAGAAATTGAGTTATGCACCTTACGTTGAAAATTAAGGGTGCAGGATAAATGGTTAACATCAGAAGCCTACATGATGCTGATGTAACAATCAAGTCAAATCACCTGACTGAGAAGTAATAGAGATCTAGAAGGAGGAGAAGTTCCAACCTCGTGCAGAGCAAGTGTAAATACTTGCTGTAAATTAAAAGGAATGATTTTGAGAAACAACGGACTCAAGCAGCATACTTTAGAAGAATAGACCAAGCCTCAAAACCCCCGTTTAGGCCCCAGCCACACAACAAAACATGGTGGCAGTGCGTAAAAGACCCAGCGAACTTTAAACAAAAGATATAAGACTGGCAAGGAAAGAGATCCTCGAAGACAGGGCAAAAGAAAAAAATAAGATTCACCAAGATGTTGGAAAATCACAGGAACAATAGATGCAAGCTGAGACACAGACCCGGAGATCAGGCAGCAGTGAGTACCAATCCGAAGCAGGAAGCCGCAGCATAGAACCTGGAAAATTTCCAGAGCTCAGCAGAAGCATGGAATCCACGCCACCATTCCCAGAAGAGTGCAAAAGGCTCACAACAGGCCCCAAACTGGGACAACTGGAGAAAAAGGTTCACAAAATACAGAACTGCTTCAGGATCACAGAAAAGAGATCAAAAGTACCACTTTATACAATAGGTTCTAACACCGATGATGTGATAGCAAGACAGGGGCCAGAATTTTATGTCTCACAGGCGATTGCACGTCCGACCTCAACAGACGTGAAATAGTGCAAGATAACGTTGGGTGAGCATCCCGACGTCATCCCAAATGTGAGCAATCATCAGGTCGACAGCCCGCTAACAATTATAAGGCCAATTAGGGCCATTAAAAAGGCAATTGATCCCCATTTTACATTGCCCATGTGATTTCTTGCTGATGCACGGGCAAAACAGGTAGGTGGGCAGTCAACTTTGAATGAAACCTCATCCAAGAATGGGATCAAAAGGGTCAGCAGCATTGCCATCGTGAGTAGTGAGGAGTTTAGGAGATAGTTTGCTACTAGTTGCTTATGTGAACTTAGCAGCTTCATCTCTGTTCTGAGTTTCAGTCTTAGCATTTCTAGACTTCATTTCAAGACTCATTGCTGTTTCGAAGGCCCCTGGAGGATTTTGACCATGTGGACCCTTCCAGGCACCGGACAGCCTTCTGTTATCCTGGTAATGAGAGTTGTGGTCTCCGCTGGAGGCTTCTCCTCCTCTGAGGAAGAAAGGGGCAGAAGGGAGAGGAGGCCACGGGTACCTATGCAGCTTGCAGGGGAATGATCTGTGGGAGGAGAAGCGCATGCACAAGAGGCACAGGGCCAGCAGGTACTTCAAGGAGAAAGGGGCCTCAAAAGATGCCATTATCTTGCTGCCAGTGTTTACAGGCAGCAATGCAACTACCTCAACATGTCCAAGATGTAATGTCAAAAGATGCTCTGCCTCTCCAGGGAGACAGTGACCTCCATTTGTCAAATGTTTCGGCCTGAGATGACCTCCAACTGTGAGGGTGGACATCCCATGCCAGTGGCTCTGAAGGTCACTGTGGCCCTCAACTTCTATGCCCCCAGCTCTTTCCAGGGGTTACTTGGGGATCTTTGTGGAGTCTCCACAACCGGCTGACAGAGGTGGGTGGCAGCACTCCAGCTTCAATGCATCCATCTCGCACCTCGTCAGAATGAGAAGGTTTGGGGAGCCTCTGCCTGTCTTAGTTCTCTGATTGGTGTTATGTCTTCCCTTCTCCATAAATGACAGGGGAGCATTGATTTGTCCACTTTCAACCTGCAGTGCCATTGTAGCCTGACAAACCCCCAACCTAGGACTCATTGCAGGGCACATCCAAGTCATGGCCCTTGACCTGCAAGGCATTCAGTTCAAGCAGCCAGAGCTTATCCCTTTGGCCAGCGTCGGTGTCAGTGACAGTTGGCACTCAGACTCTAACACCCCTGAGCTCCACAGGGGGATGACTAACCCTTAGCACATCTCCACACTGATCCATGCCAACACAGTGCTCACCCTTGCAGAGCACAGCAGATCGTTGAATCATTTGAGGCACTGCAAGCATGTGCACCGCACAACGCCGTGGTCACTGACCTTGGCTGCCACCTCCTCCCAGGCTTTTTTGGTTGGGTGTGGTGGCCTCCTCCTGCCATCCCTGGGTACTAGAATGTCCCATCTGACACTGACCTCCTCCACAAGGACCGCGAGGCACTTGTCTGAGAAACAAGGGGCCGAGTTCCCACCTGACTTGCCCTCCCGCCTGACACCTGCAGTCACTTTCAAGGCCGTCGATCGAATGAAGTGGTTTCCTGGACAGACTCCGAAGATTCTCCCTGGCAGCCTTCAGGGAGCTGCCACTGCCAGTTTTAAAGCACCTGCTGGGTCACCATTGGACCTGGTACACGACAGGCTCCCGGCCCCGCCCAGCTCTTCCTGACCATTGAGCAGGTGCATTTTGCGCTGGACAGACCTTAACTGGCCATTCAGTGTGAAATTGCATTTGCAACGTGACCACATCTGCTTCTGCTCCTGCTGACTTGCCATGCACACCAGGTGTGAAAATTCAGGCCAGGGTTTTGATGAGACTTCAACTTCTTATGAAGAAGTCCTGAAAGATTTTGCTCTTATTTCAGTGTCCACTGAAATTTAAAAATAGAGAGGGCTAAATTTAATATATGAGGAACGTTTGAGGGCTCTGGGTCTATACTCAGTGGAGTTTAGAAAGACAAGGGGGGATCTGATTGAAACTTACAGAGTACTGAAAGGCCTGGATAGAGTGGATGTGGGGAAGATGTTTCCATTAGCAGGAGAGACTAGGACCCGCGGGCACAGTCTCAGAGTAAAGGGAAGACCTTTTAGAACAGAGATGAGGAGAAACATCTTTAGCCAGAGAGTGGTGAATCTATGGAATTCATTGCCACAGAAGGCTGTGGAGACCAGGTCAGTGAGTGTATTTAAGACCGAGATAGATAGGTTCTTGATTGGCAAAGGGATCAAAGATTACGGGGAGAAGGCGGGAGAATGGGTTTGAGAAACTTATCAGCCATGATTGAATGGCGGAGCAGACTCGATGGGCCGATTGGCCTAATTTCTGCTCCTATGTCTTTTGGTCTTATGGTCTAAAGCAAAGATCAGGCAAAAGCATGGATTCGTTCATCAACGATCACTATGGGCTGGCAAGGAACTGCAATTATGGAATCTTAAGGGATGAGCTGAGTAGCCGGTGTCCTAGATGAAGCATTATCAGATCTTTTGCAGACAAGAGAGGATGCAACACTAGTGAAAGCAGTGTAGATTGTGAGGCAAACAGAACTCAGGAAACAGAATTGGGCATTTATTCATGGGGAAGGTGAAGTCCCATGGAGAAGAATGAGTGAGACCATTCAGTCTGTAGGTCATAAAAGAGAAAGCGCACCAAAACCTAAGTCCACCAAAACAGGGAAAAGCACACCAACCACCATTTTGAAATGTCTTTGATGTGGTGGAAACAAACTGCTCAAGCAAGAAGAATGTCCAGCAGGAGGAACAGAGTGCCACAACTGTGGAAAAATAGGCCATTTAAAAACTGTTTCTTGCTCAAAAATGCTGACAACCTGTAAAAAAGAACATTTTAAAACAGAGCGACATACAAAAAGTGGAAGAACCACAAGCAAAGGAGCTAACCTTCCTGGGGGAGGTAAATGATACCAAAAACAAGTATTGTTGTATTAAACTCAAAGTGGATGGACACCTAGAGTTTAAACTAGACAAAGGAGCAGGTGTTTCTATTTTATCAGATGAAGTCAAATGAATCAAAGACATTATATTACCATCCTCAAAGGCCAAATCATGGCAAAGCTGAACTATGAAGACCAAGAAATCCTCATGCCTCTCTACATCATTCAAAATCAAGAGTGCTCTCTGCTAAGCAGGAAGGCATGCCTAAAATGGAAATTAATCAATAAAAGTGGACAAAGATGCTGATGAGAACTACAGCACTACATTTCAAACTAAATTTCCAAAATTGTTTAAAGGCATTGATAAGTTAAAGACCAAGTACCCGAACACCCTACGAGCTGATGCTAAACTAATTTGCCTCTTTATACAGAGGAAAATCCCTCGCCTACTCTTGGACAAATTCAAGGGTAAAATTGAAAAGATGCAACAGTAAGGAGTTATCTTACCGGTCTCCATACCAACAAAATAGTGTTCAGGAATGATTACAGTCTCAAAGCCAAACAGCTGTATCAGAACCTGCATGGATTTAACTCGACTAAACAAATCTGTGGGACATGAGATCCGACTGATGGCCTCAATGGATGAGTCTTGTCAAACTAGCAAAGAGTACTCTATTCACCAAATTGGATGTGGACAACGGATTTTGGTAGTTGCCTCCAGACAAAGAATCTTGATTGCTAACCACGTTTACAACACTATTCTGTCATTATCATTTCAATAGATTGCCATTTGGCATAGCTTCCCCTCCAGAAATTTTCCAGAGCACAGTGTCTCATACTCGAGAAGGCATGCAGGGAGTAACATGCCTTATGGGTGACACACATGGCCCAGAGCAGTTCTGAGAGTCTTACAACATACAGGCATAACTTTGAATGAAAAATGTGAGTTCACCAAACCTATGATTAAGTTTCTAGGTCTCAGAATACAAGCCATTAGAATCAAAGTTGATCCACAAAAAAGCTGAAGTAATCAGAGAATATCCACAAAGCAGAAATATAACTGAGTTTCAAAGGTCAACTCCATGTAGGCCAGTTCCTGCCAAAGTTAGCAGAGGAGAGGTCAAAACCCCTTGAGACAGGTGTTGAGACAGTCAACAGTGGTGCTGGAGCATAGACCAGCAAAATTTTGAAAGGATTAAACAACTTTTAATCTCTTCTGAAATCTTGGCACATTACAACTCAGAATTACCAATTATAGTAGCAGCAGATGCATTGTCTACTGGTCTCAGGGCACTTTTATTTCAAATGTAGAGATACAGCAAGTGTAATGCAGTCTACTATGCCTCTAGGTCACTAACAGAAACAAAACAATGATACGCCATGATAGAAGAAGAAGCACTGGCAGCAACGTTGGCTTGCAGAAAATTTTCAGACTATTTGGGATTGCATTTAAAAATCAAAACAGACCATAAGTCATGAGTTACCCTGCTGAACATGGAAGAAATTGCAAAGATACTGCCCAGAATCCAGAAGTTCAGATTAAGATTGATGAGACATGACTCCATCACAGAGTATGTGGAAGGGAAGTATTAAACAATAGCAGGCACACTGTCACAAATACTATCAGAAGGAACTAAACAAAAGGAATTACACTTCATGAAACATATACATCCTTAATCACTCTGCACTTACCAGCTACTGCAAAAATGTTGTTGGAAGTAATACAAGCCTAGCAATAAGCTGAAGGATGCCTCCACTTCCAAAAATATTGCCTGGAAGATGGCCAGTCCATATCCTCACTAGTCCAATACTATGGCTGTACTTTGAACATCACAATCATTGTTGACTTACTAATCTCTAATGAGAGAATAGTCATACCAAGAACATTTTGGCTTGATATTCTTCAAGACTACACCAAAATCATCTAGGAATAGCAAAATGAGAGCACAGCAATCAGTCTGATGGCCACGCATTACTCACTCTATAGAGAAATGATTTTTAATTGCCTTACTTGTGCCATAAATAGCCAAAAACAAAAAGAATCACAATTACCTGCTACTTTTCCATCAAGGCCTTGGGGTTGCCTGGGAATTGACTTATTTGAATTTAATGGGAAAACCTTCCTTATGTCATTGATTACCACTAATGATTGATTGAAGTAAAGAGAATTATTTTCACAGAATGTGGGCATCGCTGGCTTGGCCATCATTTTTATTGCTCATCCCTAATTGTCCTTGAGGAGATGGTGGTGAACCGCCTTCTTGAACCGCTGCAGTCCATGGGGCATGTGAACACCCACAGTGTTGTTAAGGAGGTAGTTCCAGGATTTTGACCCAGTGACAGTGAAAGAACAGCAACATGATTCCAATTCAGGATGATGTGGGGCTTGGTGGGGAACTTCCAGGTATTGGTGTTCCCATGTATATGCTGTCCTTGTCCTTGGGTGGTAGACGTCATGTTTGGAAGGTACTGTTGAAGATGATGTTCCTTGGTCAGTTCCTGCAGTGCATTTTGTTGATGGTACCCACTGGTGCCACTGTGCATCAATGGTAAAGGGAATGAATGTCGAATGTGGTGGATGGGCTGCTTTGGCCTGGATGGTGTCAAGCTTCTTTAGTGTTGCTAGAGCTGTACTCATCAGGCAAATGGAGAGTATTCCATAACAGTCCTGACTGGAGTGCTGTAGATGGTGGACAGACTTTGGGAGTTAGAAGATGTGATGCTCTCTGCAGAATTCCCAGCCTCTGACCTGCTCTTGTAGCCACAGTATTTATATGGCTGGTCTACTTCAGTTTCTGGTCAATGGATCCCCCAGGATGTTGATAATGGTGGTTTCAGTAATGGGAGTATCATTGAGTGTCAAGGGGAGATAATTGTGTAGGCACAGAAGTGTTAATAAGTCTGGCAACAGCACCCTATACATTGTTGTTAAAATAACAGATACTGTGGTTTAATTGTCAGTAAATCAAAAGAGTAACATCTTTAACTTAACTACTGACTTTTGCAATATAGAGATGGAACAAGATCACAATGAAATTGTCAGATTGGAGTTTGCCAGTATTTGCTATTACAGGTGTTGATATTTTGATATTGATATCTTAGAGATATTGATATTTTGATATTAATAGTTTTCTAGTTTACTTCTTTGATCCACATTTTTGAAATGAGTTATCTATTGGTTTTTATTTGTAGAAGTCATACCAAATATAGTATTAGAGATTGAACAATGTATTTTTAGTATAACACAAAATGGTTGCTTGGTGAACTGAGAGCTGATGGGAGAAGAGTTAGGCTGTCGACAAACAATGACCAGAAGAGAGGGATCATGCTCAGGCACAGAGAGAAAATATACAGACATATAGAGAGAAATGAGTCAAAGTGCACCTACACACACAACCCTGGAACAAAGAACCATCCCAGCATGGTTTGAATACTGCAAGCAGGATGTGGGCAGCTGTGAAGACCCCAAGGACCCATCAACTCATTGGGGGGTAACTTGAGGCTGAAAGCACTGTGCCAATGAGAAAATGACATAATTGCAAATGTAGTATGCAGATCTCGACAGAAGGGCATATATGGTTATTCAGGAGACTCATGGCTGCAATTGGAAGAGAGGATAGCCTGGTCAGCTATCAACATAAGTTACAGAACAGGTCTGACCACCATATCTTGCCTGTGTCTCAAGAAACCAAGTAACCGGATTGTGAGTATATAATAGCAGATATCTGTTCAGTATTTTTATAGTTATATCAATTTATATGCTTAGGGATACAGGTTAATAAAAGTGTTGCTTGTAATGCAAGTAAAGTGTACATTGATTCATTGAGTGGACCTCTGAACCACAAGGGTTAATGGGCTGATCCAGGGAAGGGGTAAGCTTACAGCTGGTTCCTCTATTGTTGGAGATGGTCATTGCCTGGCACTTGTGTGGTATGAATGTTACTTGCCACTTTTCAGCCCAAACCTGAATGTCGTCCAGACCTTGTTACATATGGGCACAGACTGCTTCACTTTGTGAGGAGTCACGAATGGTGCTGAACATTGTGCAATCATCAGCGAACATCCCCACTTCTGACCTTATGATGAAAGGAAGGTCATTGTTGAAGCAGCTGAAGATAGCCGAGCTTAGGACAGATTGCACAGTGTCACAGCAGGAGCAGTCATCCAATCCCTCAAGAGAATTTATGCAACGCATGGCATCATGGATATCATAGTGTCTGACAATAGGCCACAATTTGCTAATGAGCTATTACACAATTTCGCAAATGGATATGGCTTCATTCATGACACCAGTTCATCTCGTTATCCCTCAAGCAAATGGAAAATCTGAGAGGGGGGCTATGGACCGTCAAAGATTTATTGAAGAGAAACAAATACTTCTCAGTTATCAAACCACGCCACTATAAAATGGTTTATCACCATCAGAGCTACCAATAGGTAGGAGATTGAGAACACAGTTTCCATCCTGAATGCAAAAACTCAAACTCAATATCACCATGAACGACCAGGAGAGGGTAAAACAACGTCAGGAAGGACAGAGAAGAAACCAGGCTCAGAACTTTAATCACAGGCATAGAGTGCTTGAGTTACCAGGACTGAAGCCCAGGGAGAGAATATGGGCCTGAGACCAACAGAAGGAAGGCACAATCATTGAAAAAGCTCCACAACCAAGACCGTACAGGATTGAGACAGATGATGGTATCATAAGGAGAAATCGCAGTGCCTTAATATCCTTGGTGAGAAAGTCAGTAGAAACTTGGACTTACTAGAGATCCTGATGAAGAAGAGAGCCTTACTACAAGCTCCGTAGCTACCCAGGAGGAGATCACCCACACCAACATAAGGGAGAGAATGGAGTATACTCAACCTCAGAAGGAGATCAGAATGAGATCAGAGAAATTGGTCAGGGCACCTTAGAGACTAACCCCATGAAGTCTGAGCCCTTGCGGGGAGATACAGGTTGCAGTTCATCCCACTGTTACATTGCCCTGCTCTGTGCCCATTTTACACCCAACAATATACACCAATTTATGTCTTCGTTTTTGCTTTCAGGGCTTGGAGTGCATAATTCTTGTAGACAGAAGGCACTATTTTCCAACAAGACTTCTGCTCATGCCAGCAATTTATGCAACAGGGTAGTTGGAATTCACTTATGTTGGCTTCCTTGTTCAGACTTGAAATTGGGGATGATCAGTATCAACCACTCCATTCAGTTGAAAGATAGAACTGAAACCTCCTTCAAGTTTATAAAAGCAAAATACTGCAGATGCTGGAAATCTGAAACAAAAATAAAATTTGCTGGAAAAACTCAGCAGGTCTGACAGCATCTGTGGAGAGAAAGACAGAGTTAACATTTCGAGTCCAGATGACTCTTGTTCAGAACTTGTTTAAGGCCTGCAAGAGACAGTATTAGAACCAAATAAACTTTCTCCCACAGTTAGTTGCAAGCAAACAGCAAAGTTTCAAGTTAAGCTAATAGCTTTTAAGAATGGTAGATTTTTTAGACAGTGTTAGAAATTGATTATCACTGTGACCATTTCCCAGCAGAATATAGAGGTAAACATGACCAATTTTCTGAGGCTTGTCCCCTGAGCCTCAAGAATGCCTTAAAAATGTCCAACCCCTTCTTCGCATTCTCGGCTCCACAACACTTCTGCTAGTCACAATTGAACCCACTTCTGCTGTCCTGCCCCCTAGAACTAAATTGAGGCTTCTTCCACCAAGACAAACAGCATAAAATGCAACCCTCCTGATTGGTGAGTTGCCAGCATGCTCAGAACATTCAGATGTTACTATTGCAGAGTGTACAGGGAGGTGGTGGCATAATGGTATTGTCACTGGACTAGTAATCCAGAGAACCAGGGTAATGCCCTAGAGACTAGGTTTGTATCTCACCATGGCAGATGGTGAAATTTGAATTCAATAAAAATCTGGAATTAAAAGTATGATGATGACCATGAGACAATTGTCGCAAAAACCTGCCTGGTTCACTAATGTCCTTTAGGGAAGGAAATCTGGCCTACATGTGATTCCAGATCCATAGTAATGTGATTGGCAAGGGCAATTAGGGATGGGCAATAAATGCTGGTCTAGGCAGTGATGCCCATGAACAAATATAAAAAAAGTTGGCCTTACAATTAAAATGACATGCATATCCTTATGACATCATCAGGACATAATTGTGCTATTTAAATTAGCCCCACTTGCCCATTCCTCTATTTTTCTAATACAATTTTGACCTATTCTTCCACATGTGGATCTTTTTACCTGAAGACTAGTTATGGCCATTTCTCTGGGATAAGAAGGGGACTTTCACTTGAACATTCCTCTCCCAAGCATTGTGAAATTTCCAGGGGTGGGAAATATCGTAGTACAATGGGGTGATATAAAATTTTAAAAACACAAAAAGATTCTCATCTACAGCATTTCACTGCAGTTTTTTTGGCTGATGTAGGATGTAGCCAATTCACCTGTTTGTTTGTGGGCTGCAGTCTCTGATTATTTTCTGTTAGTCATCAAAACTGTTCTTAGTTTCCTTCCATTTTACCTTCCTTCCCTCCATTGCCACACAGTCTTTACTGACTCCCTCCCCTCCATCACTGCCCTTTGATTCCCATGCTTCTGGGGAGTTGCCCTCTTCCCTTCCAATTCTATGTAAACATAGAAACATAGAAAATAGGAGCAGGTGTAGGACATTCAGCCCTTCGAGCCTGCTCCGCCATTCATTATGAACATGGCTGATCATTCAACTCAATATCCTGCTCCAGCTTTCTCCCCCTATCCTTTGATCCCTTTTGCCCCAAGAGCTATATCTAACTCCTTCTTGAAAACATACAATGTTTTGAACTCAACTACTTTCTGTGGTAATGAATTCCACAGGCTCACCACTCTCTGGGTGAAGAAATTTCTCCTCATCTCGGTCCTAAAAAAGTAAATAAATAAAGAAAGAAAGTACTACTTAGTGGTGCTTAGGCCCCACTCACTCATATCAGGCCATTTTACTCACACCACACCACCACCCCCCCCCCCCCGACCCCCCAACCCCCCAACCCCGCACACACCCCACCACTTGCCAGCCTGTTTCTGGGAGAGGTGTAAAATTCCAGCTCTAACTCTGTTTCTCTCTCCAACTATTCAGTACCAACCCTGTTATGGCCTATCCCCACTTATGAGTGGTGTATAAGGTTGCATACGAAAATACGAGTTAGGAGCAGGAGTAGGCCAGTTGGCACTTCAAGCCTGCTTATCTTCAAAAGATCATGGCTGATCTGACTGTAATCTCCCACCTACCGCCAATACCCTTCACCCCTTTGCTTATCAAGAATCTATCTACCTCTGCCTTGACTCTGCTTCCACTGCCTTATGAGGAAGGGTATTCCAAATACTCACTACCCTCTGAGAGAAAAAAAGTCTAAAAATCTCTGTCCTAAATGGGCGACTCCTTATTTTTAGACAGTGACCCCTAGTTCTAGATTCTCGCACATGAGGAAACATCCTCTCCACATCCACCCTATCAAGGCTCCTCAAGATCTTATATGTTTCAAACAAGTCGCCTCTTACTCTTCTAAACTCCAGCAGATGCAAGCCTAGCCTGTCCAACCTTTCCTGAAAAGGCAACCCACCCACTCCAGGAATTAGTCTAGTAAACCTTCTCTGAACTGCTTCCAATAAATTTACACCTTTCCTTAAATAAGGAGACCAATACTGTACACAGTACTCCAGATGTGGCCTCACCAGTATCCTGTACAACTGAAACATAACCTCCCTACTTTTATATTCAATTTCCCTCACAATAAACGATAATTTTCAATTAGCTTTCCTAACTACTTAAGGTACCTGCATATTAGCTTTTTGTGATTCATGATCCAGGACACCCAGATTCCTCTGCATTTCAGAGCTCTGCAATCCCTGACCATTAAGATAATATGCTTCTTTTTCATTCTTCTTTCCAAATGGACAATTTCACATTTTCCCACATTTCCATTTGCCAAATCTTTGCCCACGCGTTTAATCAATCTATGTCCCCTTGTAGCCTCCTTATGTCCCCTTCACAACTTACTTTCCTACCTACCTTTGTATCATCAGAAAATTTAGCAACCATGCCTTCAATGCATTCATCCAAGCCATTTATATAAATTCTGAAAAGTTCAGGCCCCAGCACGGATCCCTGTGGCACACCACTCATTAGGTACCACCAACCAGAAAAGTCTCATTTATGACTACCTGTTGTTTCCTGTCAGCTAGACAATCACCTATTATGTTATGTTTGTTGTTTGTTGTTGTTAGCTTGTTATGTTTTGGAGCTTTTTTTAAATTTAAGGTAAAATGAAAGGGGTCATTTGAGCTGTTTGGCAGTCTGACTGACAGCAAACCTAGATGGTTTAATTGTTAGAGATTGGCAGCAACCTATGATCTAGCAGGGGATAGACAGTGAGTCTCTAAGGTCCCGAGACGTATCAAAAATATTAGATTGTAAACATTTGTGCTATAAGCTGTCCATTACCTACCAAGGTAAAAGATAATTAGAGCTTCAAGGATAGCTAATTAGCATCTCTGTCTGGATACAATGCCCTTGTGATTCTTTTTGCCATGGAAGTGGGCTTTAAGATGGAAAGGGTGCCGAGGAAGTCATTGTGACATTGGGTTACAGGCTTTACTAAGATATCACTGAATATCAGAGACCAGTTAGTCTTCCAGGATCTGGGAGAGAGAGAGCAGCTAAAGGCCAAAAGTCTCTATGGTTCACCATGCAGGAATGTGCATGGGAGCTCATGCTTAGATTGGAAAGACTAAACGTGAGAGGAGTTAAAACAAGGCTGGAAGATTTGCTTAGTTTTAGCTTGAAGGAAAAGTATCCAGGAAATCTTACGCCGTGAAAGACAGCTCTGGAGTTAAATGTTTCCAGGCTGGGAAAGGAAAAGATCAGAGGTAAACCCTCAGGAGCAAAGAATCATTTTGAACTGATTCTGGGAGAATTCAATGTTTACTTAAAGTCAATGTGACATATTTTTTCAGTTGTGTTAAAAGTTCCATTCCATACTAAACTGTATAAGTTACCTACAAAAATAGTGTCTATTCAAAAGTGCTTTTAGTCTGTTTGTTACAATAAATTTCTTTAAAAGTTAAACCTTGTCATGTCATCCATTGTTATTAACAGGAAGTTTGAATTTCTTTTTAAAAGTTATCGTCCTCTGCGGATATCATAACAGAAGGCCCTGAACTAACCAGTACTGCCTTTTCTCCTCTAGGTCTTAAGCATTTGTATCTCAATATGAAATATCCCAGACGCTCCTGCCTGGTTTGAGAACAACATTTTTCTATGACTATTCCAGGCTGCCCTCTGGAGACAGAGAAAGAGAAATGAAATTGAGCTCTGACTCCCTCTTTCAGCTGTATGTGTCAAGGATTAGTTTGCCACCTAGAATTAAAATTGCTTACCCTTTGGTTTGCATGTTCACAATTTCTACATTATCTGAGTCCAGGGCCCTCTACCAGGCATAAAATTGTTCCACATTCAGGGTGTAAACTGTTTCAAAAGGTATTCACTTACTTCACATTTTCTCAAAATTAATGTGACATGAGAAAACACACAATTTGGCATGCCAGCTAATCATCTTTAGCAAAATTTAAATGGTTTGTATACTTCTGGCAGTCAATTCTTTGTCAGATGAACTTGATGTTACATCTGTCTTGTAACATAAGTTAGAAAGATCCTTCCAGGCCAGATAAATAAAGAGTCCTCAAAAGTCACAGGTGAGGATGTGCCGTGGCATGAGAATTACAATGTCTCCTCTGTAGCTAAGGAGGGTATAAGGCCAGGTATTATTGGCTATAGAGCAAAAAGATTTCTGTTGTACTCTAGTAGGTAAACAGAAAGTTCTCATTCTCTCTAAAATAATAGTGTGAGGTGTAGTTTCTAAGAATGAAAGTTTTGCGGCCGTTACCTTCAAATTTCAACATTCATGTAAAAAGATTGTGTGTTATTACTCACAAAAATTATGGGGCAGTACCCATTTTATTTTAAGTTTTTCAGGGGATAATGAATTATGGGTGCTTTGAGAACATGACTGTTGTTTATTGCCAATTTCAGTTGCAGAAGGGAGGAACTATGCAAAAAGCTTGCTCTCTGACTGCTGTGGTAACATGCCAAAATATGTGGACAATGCTTCCTTTTAAAGAAGATGTCAGTGACCTGTGATGTAAATATGCACGCATTGGTGACATCCCTAAATTTATGAAAATTACGTTGCAAGGACCCAATACCCAAAAGGTCCAAGCCTACTTTAGCATTCACAGGGACTGCAAGTACAATCCTAATGAGGAAGGTCGTCTGGTGGCATGGCTGAAGCAATTAAAGTTCCTTCAAGGCTTCATTATTGAAGTACAGCTCCTTTAATTGGACTTCTTCAGAAACATCTCAGAAGAACAGGTGGGATCTGCAGACTCTAAATGCAATATAACACTGAATAGGTTTAAGTCTCCTCCTGTGCAATCTGATGAAGCTTGCTTCTCCATAATCCTCTGAATTACATTCTTGTTCACCCTAGATCAGTGAAGATGGTATTAAAATTTCTGCACAGAACCCCATGGTTAAGATTCAGTGAGAAGGAGCCAAACACTTTGAAGCTTGGGTGATCAGTGTGGACCTGACACCCAAAACATTCATTTCCCAGTAAATCACTAGATAATGATCAGGTGTTGAGGCCAATTGTAGCACCCCACTGACTGACACAGTGAAATCATCTAAGTCAGCCCAGACGATGGATCGAACCTGAAACCTTCCTTATCTGTGCGAAGCAGTGCCACACATTCACCCCCAACAGCTCATTTTTAATGAGAGATCCAGTATTAACTGTCAATATTTTAAAGTTTACTGTCGGGTTGCAAATTTATTTTAAGTGGTTTATAAATGTCACTTTATGAGGCAAAAGATAAACGTATATTTAAGGGCAATGAACACCATGAAGTTAGTTCATTTACATAACCAATCTATGTGGAAATTAGGTGTTTGAGAGAATATTTTTCAGGTACAGTGTGAAATAGCCTAGGAGAAGATTGATCTCTATGCCAGTATCTACTTTATCAATTAAATATACAATATTTGCTACTTTGTGCCTTAGAGTTATTCTCTGGTGTGGTAATTTATCTAAGTAGTTTACAGTTATTATAGGTAACAGCCCAGAAATACTGTCAATCTGTGAATGATAGAGAAGCAACACCTGCTTTGCAGCTTTGCAAGAATCATTACAATAGAAACAATGGCATCACCAAAACTCAAATCATTTCTTCTTTTTCAACTAAACAAAAACTTGCATAGAACCATTCCATGGTTCATCCCCAGTGGCCAATCAAAGTTGATCTGCCTGGTTTGAATTCAAACAAAAGAATGGCAGTTAGTTGTTCCCTAGTGCATTCTCCGTGACAACGCCTTTAACAATCATAGCCCTCTTGCCAACCAATCAGCACCCTCTTCTCATATAAATTGCAGTCCACTTTAGATTTGGCATTCTTGAGAATCTGTCCCGATGAGCGCAAGATGAAAAGCTTTGACAGCATGTCTCTTTTCTCAGTAATACTAAAGGAAAGAACAAGTAAGGCACAGATAAACAGCACACACCTAAGAAGAAAAACCTAAAGGGAGAATTTTAAATCCCTCTGTCAGCGGAAAATTGATTAGTAACCTAGTAACAGAAGAAATAAGAGCAGGGGTAGGTCATTCAGCTCCTCTAGTCTACTCTGCCATTAAAAACATCGAGGCTGATCTGACTTTGGCCTTAACTCCACTTTCCTGACTGTCTTGCTTCTTGATCAAATATCTGTTGAACTCAGCCTTGAATATATTCAATGACCCAACCTCCACTGCTCATTGGGGAGAGAATTCCAAACAAAAATGACCGTCTGGGAGGAGAAATTCATCCTTAACTCCATCCTAAAAAAGGGACACCTTATTCTGAAACTGGAACCCCTATCAAACCCCCTCAGAGTCTTATATGTTTCAATAAGATCACCTGTCATTCCTCTAAACTTCAATGAGTATCAGCCCAACCTGTTCAAACTTTCCACATAAGACAACCCCTTCACCCCAGGAATTAGCCTAATGAACTTTCTCTGATCAGCTTCTAATGCAAATAAGTCCCTCCTTAAGTAAGGTAACCAGAATTGTACATTGTACTCTAGGTGTGGTTTCACTATTGTCCTGTAGAATCATAGCAAGACTTCTCTCCTTTTGTATTCCATTCCCTTTACAATAAGCAACAACATTCCATTTGCGTTCCTAATCATTTGCTGTACCTGCATACTAACTTCATTTTAATCATGCACAAGAATGCCCAGATACCTCTGCACTGCAGCATTCTGTAGTCTTTCTTCATTCAAATAATATTCTGCTTTTCTATTCTTCTTCCCAAAATGGACAGCCTCACATTTCCCGACATTATAGTCCATCTGCCAAATTCTTGCCCACTCAGTAACCAACTATATCAGTTTGCACTTTTTATATCCTCCTCACAAATTGTTTCCCTACCTATTTCATATTATCAGTAAATTTGGCTACAATACAACCTGTCCTTTGATCCACGTCATGAATATAAAAAGTAAATAGTTGAGGCCCCAGCACTGATCTCTGTGGTACTCCACTAGTTACAATTTGCCATCGTGAAAATGACCCACTTATCCGACTTTCTGTTTCTTGTTAGTTAGCCAGTCCTCTGTCCATGCTAATATAACACCTCCGATACCATAAGCTCCTAACTTGTGCATTAACCTTTTATGTGTCACTCTTTCAAACAGATACAAAATACTTGTTCAAAGTCACTGTCATTTTCTCATTTTTTAAAAATGTATTCTTTCCTGGGATGTAGGCATCACTGGCAAGGCCAGCATTTGTTGCCCATCCCTAATTGTCCTTGAACTTAGTGGCTTACTCAGCCATTACCAAGGACAATTAAGAGTCAGCCACATTTCCCATTAATAATTCCCCTGTCTCACCCTCTAAGCAACCAAATCTCTCTTTAGCTACTCTTTTCCTTTTTATATACTTGTAGAAACTTTTATTGCAGCTTTTTTTAGATTCCTCGCTACTTTTCTCATATTTCAATTTCTCCCCATTTTTTATAGTCAGTCTTTGTTGATTTCTAAAACTTTCCCAACCTTCTTGCCTACCATTAATGATTGCAGCATTGTATGCCTTTTCTTTCAATTTGATACCATCCTAAACTTCTTTATTTAGCCACAGATGGTGCATCCTTCTGGTAGAGTCTTTCTACCTCAATGGAATATTTATTTGTCAAGAGCTATGAAATATATCCTTAAATGTCTGCCACTGCTTCTCTGCAATCTTCCCTTTTAACCTATTTACCTAGTCCACTTGAACCAACTCTGCCTTCATACCTTTCTAACTGCCTTTATTTATGTTTAAGATACTAGTTACGGACCCACATTTCTCACTCCCCAACTGAATGTGAAACTCTATCATGTTATGATCACCCCTGACAGATGATCTTTAATTAATCCTGCTTCATTACATATTACCAGATCCAAAATAGCCTGTTCCCTCAGGTTCCAGAATATATTATTCTAAGAAACTGTCCAAAAATACTCTGGGCCACCTGTCAATTTGATCATCCAGGCCACCTGTCAATTTGATTTTCCAACTGATGTGAAGATTAAATCCACCCGTATTATTGTAATGTTTTGCTTCTGTCCCAAAGTGACAATGCTGTTGTCCAATTACAATAATGCAGACATTTCCAATATTTTTCTGAGTTTAAATACACAGGAATAATCACTGGAGACATTTTAAATTCTATGGTACAATTGGCTGGAATTTTGATAAACACAATCCAGAATACACAGGGATCTGATAGACAAGGTTTTAAAGGTGACACAACAGTTCAATGACAACAAGATACCTGCCAGTATAACTGGAATTTTCACTTCTCTTTAACATTACAGTTTTTGTGATTTTAATTTGGAAACAGTCCTTAGATGATGAGTTGTTCTAAAGAGCTTTAACTTCTGTAGACTGCCCATCTTTTAAGTGACAATGGACAAAGCAGCCGACTTGATTGATTGACATTCCATCCACCACCTTAATCTTCTTCCACCACCAGTATACACTGACAGCAGTGTTTACCATCTACAAGATACACTGCACTTGAGAAGGTGGTGGTGAGAAGGAGGAGTGGAATTTGCAGGACGTTGTATCCCCATGTGACTGCTGCCCTTGCTCTTCTAGGTGGTAGAGGTCACGGATTTGAAAAGTACTGTCAAAGGAGCCCTGGCAAGCTGCTGCAGTACACTTTGTAGATAGTGCACGCTATAATCACTGTGCATTGGTGTTGGAAGGAGTTCATGTTTAAGGTGGTGGATGGGGTGCACATCAAGAGACCTGCTTTGTTCAGGATGGTGTTGGGCTTTTTCAGTGTTGTTGGAGCTGCAATCATTCACGCAAGTGGAGAGTATTCCATCACACTCTGAGGTTGTACCTTGTAGATGGTGGACAGTCTTTGGGAGATGGGTGGTAAGTTTCTCGCTGCAGAATTCTGAGCTTCCGACCTGTTTTTCTAGCCACATATATACATATATATATATATATGGCCAGTTTAGTTAAGTTTCTGGTCAATGGTAACCCCCAGGATGTTGATATTGAGGGATTCAGCAGTGGTAATGCCATTGATGTCAAAGGGATTTGGTCAGATTCTGCTTTTTTGGAGATGGCTATTGTCTGGCACTACTTGTCATGTATCTGCCCAAGCCTGAATGGTGTCCAGTTTGCGGCATTTAGGCATGGACTGCTTCAGTATCTGAGGAGTCACGAATGGTGCTGAACTCTGCAATTATCAGTGAGCATTCCTACTTTTGAGGCAAAATTTTTACCTCGGCGGGTGGGCGTACATCCAACCCAGTCGAGCGTAAAATGACATGCATTGACGTCAGGCAAACGTCCCACGTCGCGTGATATTTTGGTTGGCAGGTGCATGTGGGAATCAGCAGCGCGCCCACTGACAATTAAAGTCATTGAAGTCTTAAGTAACTTACGAAAAGGTGGAATGAGGTTTCCAAAAGCTAATAAAAATAAAATAAAAATTTTAAAATTTAATTAATAACATGTCCCTGCTCACGTGTGAGAGTCAAATGAAAGGATATGTTTCATAACATTTTATGAGCCTTTATTTATTTCGCTCTGTGCCTCAGGGAGATTTGCAAGCATGCACTTACACACATGCGCAAAGTTAGCTCTTGCCCCACTCACCCTTCTCCCCTACTCTCCTGATCAGCAGCTCTGAATGCTGCTGCTCACATTTCACGCTGGGCAGGCCTTAATTGGCTCGCCAGCGTGAAATCTGACCGCCCCTGCCCACCCCCGCCGATCCCACCCATTCTGCCGCGATCTTAAGTAAAAGAAGGATCATTTATGAAGCTGCTGAAGATGGGTGGGCCTAGGACACCACCCTGAGGAACTCCTGCAGTGATGTTGTGAGGTTGAGATGATTCATTTCCATCAACTACAACCATCTTCCTTTGTGCTCGGTATGACTCCAACCAAGTGGAGAGTTTATGCAGATTCCTTATTGACTTCAATTTTGCTAAGGTTTCTTGATGTCATGCTTGATCAAATGCTGCCTTGATGTTGAGGGCAGTCACTTTGCATCCTAGGATATTATAGGAAGTAGCCACACAGATAGCGGATGCACTGGTAATAACCTTCCAAGAATACTTAGACTCTGGAAAAGTCCAAGAAGATTGGAAAACTGTCAATGTAACACCCTTATCCAAAAAGGGAGGGAGACAAAAAACCATATCTGCCAGTTAGCTTAACACCCATCATTGAGAAAATGTTAGAATCTATTATAAAGGATGTAACAGCAGAGCATTTAGAATGATAAAAGAATCAAGCAGAGTGAGCATGGCTTCATGAAGGGGAAATTATGCCTGAAAATTTCTTAGAATTCTTTGAGAAGGTAACAAGCAGGATAGATAAAAGGGAACCAGTAGATGTAATAAATTTGGATTTAAAAAAGGCATTTGATAAGGTACCTCACATAAGACTACTTAATAAGATAAGAGCCCATGGTGTTGGGGATAGTATATCAGCATGGATGGAAGATTGGCTAACTAATAGAAGACAGAGAGTTGGGGGAAGGGGGGTATTTTCAGGGTGGCAGTGTCACAGGGATTAGTGCTAGGGCCACAATTATTTACAATATATACTAATGGCTTAGATGAGGGAAGCAAATGTACTATCGCTAAATTTATGGATGACACAAAAATATGTGGGAAGGCAAGTGGTGAGGATGATACAAAGGGTGTCATTTTCCGTGCCTGCCAGTGGCAGGTGTGATAGCTGGCGTGAGTGGACAATATGGCACAATTGGTTTCACAACGACAAGAAGGTAGGTCGTAATTGTCCGCTTAGCCCGCCGATATCAGTCCTTGGGAACCTCAGTGTAATAAATATCATTATTAGGCCATCCTGCCAGGCTTTTGCATCATCCATCCACATCAGCGGGGAAGCACGCCAATGGTTTCACAACAGCACAGAAGCGATGTGCACTTGGTGGCCTGCACTTTGGGTGAACTAGGGGGCTTACCCCCGAATGCCAAACGTAAAATTCTGCCCATAAGATTCTTAGGGGGCACAGCAATGTTCTGCAGAGCTCGCTGCCAGAGTCGCCTATTGCCTTGCAGGCTTCAAGGGCGCTGGGGGGGGTTGGGGGGTGGGGGTGGGGGGGTGGGGGGTGGCTGGGGTTAAGGGCTTCCCTGCCCAGCTGCTGGCTGGAGGGGTGGGGATCAGGGGCAAGTGCAGCCCTGCCTCTGAGGTGACTTTTGAGGGTAAGGGGGAGCACTGTGACAGGACTTCAAGGAGGGTGCCCCCAGATTCCTCTACAGAGGTTTCTTCGGGGCTTGGTTGGAGGCCCTGGTCCATGGACTCTTGAGTAACCTTGCTGGAAGTCAGAGTAGACCTGCGGGGGACAGTCGGGAGCTGAGGATCGTACTGTTTCACCGCTTCACTGTTTCACTGTTTCAGCTGCTGTGAGGCTGCAGTCAGGGAAAAAGAGAAAAAGCAACTGTGACATCACAGGAAGCTAGTAAGCTGATTGGCCGATAAGTACTCAGTCTAAGGGAGTGTGTGTGAGAAACCAGCTTAGCACAGGCGAGATCAGGTAGATCTGTAAATAAAAAGAACTAAAACTTTAAAATAATAAACCAAAATTTGAAAACTTTAAAATTAAAATCAAACAATAAAGGTAAAAAAGCAATAAAAATAGTCATTTAAACGAACATCTAAAACACTTCCCTTGTAGTTAAGAAGCATATAACTTTTAGTTGTCAGTAGTACTAGCATTCAATAAACACAGTAAATTGTAACATACATAGAAGAAAGTAATCAAAATTAAATTAACTAAATAACATAAGTTAGAATAGCTGGACATGTGTTATGTTGCAGCTGTGAGATGTGGGAGCTTTTGGATTCCAAGGCAATCCATGACAAACACATCTGCAGGAAGTGTAAGCAGCTTGAGGAATTCTGGATCAAGGTTATTGATCTGGAAGCTGAAAAGCAGATAGTGCACAACATAAGGGAGGGGGTGAAATACCTGGATATTTTGTTCCAGAAGACAGTCACAACTTTTAGAAGATGGTCACCTGTTTTGGTCAGCTGTGAGGGACAGGAGGATGTGACTGTCAATGAGGCAGGTAAAAGGACCAAGCAGACAGTAGGGGAGGAGCTTCAGGCTTTGCAATTGTCAAACAAGTTTAAGGTTCTCACAACCTGTCTGGATGAAAGCAAAGTCTGCAAGCTGGATGAGTTGGCTGGCTATAGCACTGTGGTAGAGGAAGCCTTTCAAATAGGGGGAGCAAAAAGGAATGTAAGAGATAGTATAGTGAGGGGCGATTGACACTATTCTCTGCAGCAAAAAGCGAGAGTTCAGACAGCTGTGTTGCCTGCCCAATGCCAGGGTTCAGAACATCTGCTCAGAGTTGGTGATGAACTTGGAGTGGGAGGGGAAGGATCCAGTTGTCATGATCCATGTGCATACCAACGACATAGGTACAACTAGGAAAGAGGTTCTGAAAAGTCAGTATGAGGAGCTAGGTAGCAAAGTAAGAAGCAGAACCTCAAAGGTAATAATTTCTGGATTATTACCTGAGCCACTTGCAAATTGGCATAGGACAACCAAGATTAGAGAGACGAATGCATGACGCAAAGACTGGTGTGGGGAGAATTGGGTCCCGATTTGTGGGGCACTGGCATTAGTACTGGGGAAAGTGGGGGCTGTACCGCTGGGACAGTTTATGCCTGAACCGTGCTGGGATGAGTGCCCTTGCAAATCACTTAACTAGGGAATTAGCAAAGGATTTAAACTAAACAAAAGGGTTGAGGGAACAAGCTTGGGTAGAGGTAGCAATTCAAGGTGTAGAGTCAAGACAAGAGAGCAAAATAGCAATATGAGAAATGAGGGTGAGAGAATGGCAGGAAGGGTCAGAGAGAAAAAAACCTATGAATACATCAACAATCAAGACTAGATGTTACGAAGATAACAAAAAGACAAAAGGGAAGGCTCTCTATCTGAATGTACATAGCATTCTTAACAAAGTAAATGAACTGTTGGCCCACATGAAAGTAAATAAATATGATCTGAAAACAATAACGGAGACGTGACTGCAGGACGACAAAGATTGGGTCCTTAATATTGAAGCATACATGACATTCAAGAAGAATAGGAAGCTAGATAAAGGTGGAGGGGTGGCACTGTTAGTCAAAGAGGGCATTTGTGCAATAGTTAGAGATGGCCTTGGTTCAGGAGGTCAGGATGTAGAATCAGTTTGGGTGGAAATGAGGAATAGTAGGGGAAGAAAGTCACCAGCAGAATTGATATACAAGCCCCCTAACAGCAGCCACAAAGTAGGACAAGATAAAATATTGTGTGCTTGCGACAAAGGGACAGCAATAATCATGGGTGATTTTAATTTACACATAAACTGGAAAAACCAGATTAGCAGTAGTGGCCTGGATGAGGAGTTCTTAGAATGCTTTCAAGATAGTTTCTTACAGCAATATGTTCTGGAACCAAGCAGGGATTAGGTTATATTAGACTTGGTATTGTGCAACATTGACAGGGTTAAGCAATGGCCTCAGAGTAAAGGCACCCCTAGGTAGCAGCGAGCACAATATGATTGAATTTACATCCATTTTGAAAGGGAGAAGAGTGGGTCTAAGATGAGTATCTTAAACTTAAATAAGGACAGCTATATGGGGGTGAAAGCTGAGCTTGTTGATGTGACCTGAGAAACTAGGCTAGAGGATAGATCAATAGTGAAGAAGTGGCAGACATTTAAGGGGATATTTCAGAGTATTCAGAATAAGTGCTTTCCTACTATAAAGAAAAACTCTAAGGGGAGGACCCATCATTCATGATTAACTAAACACGTTAAGGAAATCATGGAACTTAAGGAAAAAGCCTATAACTCTGCAAAGATGAGTGGCAGGATAGATGATTGGACAGAATATAAAGAACAGCAGAGAATGACTAAAAGGTTAATCAGGAGAAAGACAGTAGAGTATGAGAGGAAGATAGCTAGAAATGTAAAAATGGATAGCAAGAGTTTCTGCAGGTACTTAACAAGGAAAAGAGTAAGTAAAGTGAGTGTTGGTCCTCTCGAGAGTGACAGAGGGGAGTTAATAGTGGAAAATAAGGAAATGACAGAAGAAATGAATAAATATTTTGCTTCTGTGTTTACTATAGAGGATACAGAAAACATTTCAGTAATAGCTGCAAATCAGGAGGTGAACGGGAGAAAGGAACTTGATGAAATTGAAATCACGAGGTAAACGGTACTGAGCAAACTGATGGAGCTGCGGACTGGCAAGTCTCTGGGTCCCAATGGTCTACATCCTAGGGTCTTAAAAAAGGTGGCTAATGAGGCAGTTGATGCGCTGGTGTTCATTTTCCAAAATTTGCTAGATTCTGGAAAGGTTTCATTAGATCTGAAAGTAGCAAATATAACTCCTCTGTTCAAAGGAGGCAGAAAACAGGAAACTATAGGCCAATTAGCTTGACGTCTGTTGTGGGGAAGTTAGTAGAATTGATCATTAAGGAGGTTATAGCTGGGCACTTAGAAAAGATCAAGTCAATAAAGAAGAGTCAGCATGGTCTTATGCAAGAAAAATCATGTTTAACCAATTTATTGGAGTTTTTTGAAGGAGCAGCATGCATAGTGGATAAAAGAAAGCCTGTAGACATACTATACTTGGATTTCCAGAAGGCATTT
The DNA here is from genome assembly GCF_017639515.1 of Carcharodon carcharias. NCBI lineage: Eukaryota > Metazoa > Chordata > Chondrichthyes > Lamniformes > Lamnidae > Carcharodon > Carcharodon carcharias. Next base: position 205,472,524 of record NC_054467.1, read on the forward strand.
GATAAGGTGTCACATCAAAGATTATCACAGAAAATAAAAATGTATGGTGTAGTGCGTAACATATTGCCACGGATAGAAGATTGGCTGGTTGGCAGAAAGCAGAGAGTATGCATAAATGGGTCATTTTTTGTTGTGATGGGTGGAGTCCCACAGGGGTCTGTGTTGAGGCCTCAGCTTTTTACAATTTCCATCAATGACTTAGATGAGGGGAGTGAAGATATGGTAGCTAAATTTGCAGATGACATGAAGATAGGTAGGAAAGTATGTTGTGAAGAGGACATGAGAAGGTTGCAGATGGGTTAAGTGAGTGGGCAAAGATCTGGCAAATAGAGTTTAATGTGGGACAATGTGAGGTTGTTCACCTTGGCAGCAAAATGAAAAAGGCAGAGTATTACTTAAATGCAGAATGGCTGCACAATTCTGAGGTGCAGGGGGATATAAGTGTTTTAGTACATGGGTTACAAAAAGTTAATATGCAGGTTCAGCAAGTAATTAAGAAGGCTAATGGAGTGCTATCCTTTATTATGAGAGGGATTGAACATAAAAGTAAGGATGTTATGCTTCAGTTACAGAGGGCATTGGTGAGACCGCACCTCAAATACTGTGTGCAGTTTTGGTCTCCTTATTTGAGGAAGGATGTAAATACATTGCAGGTGGTTCAAAGGTTTGCTAGATTGATGCCTGGAATAAGTGTGTTATCTTATGAGGAAAGGTTGGACTGACTGGGCTTGTTTCCACTCGAGTTTAGAAGAGTGCGGAGTGATTTGATTGAAGTATACAAGATCCTGAATGGCCTTGACAAGGTGGACATCGAAAGGATGTTTCCTCTTGTGGGTCAGTCCAGAAGTAGGGGGCACTGTTTTAAGATAAGAGTTCGCCCTTTTAGGACAGAGATGAGGAGAATTCTTTTTCTCTCAGAGCGTTGCGCGACTTTGGAACTCTTCCTCAGAAGGTGCTGGAGGCAGGGTCATTGAATACTTTTAAGGCAGATGTACATAGATTTTTGTTAGGCAAGGAAATGAAAGGTTATCGGGGTTAGATGGGAATGTGGAAATCGAAACACAAGGAGATCAGCCACGACCTTACTGAATGGTGGAGAAGACTCGATGGGCTGAATACCCTACTTCTGCTCCTGTGTGTTATGGATATTTACCTCAACTCTTGAATTCAGTTTTTCAGTGCATCTTTGGATGAAATGAGGGGCTGAATTTGATGTAATCCCAGTGCAAAGGTCGGCAGCAAGCCCACTTCTGCTTGGTCAGCTTGTCCTGCAGCCATTTTGGCTGGAGGTGGGCCTTATTCTGTCCCATCGGAGGGGGAGTAATGCCTCTGAGACCTGTCAGCCAATCAAATGGTTGACAGATCATTTTTCCCGGTCATGTAACTGGAAGTGGTGGCCATTGCTGGTACTGCATGCAATCCCTGAAAATGAGCAGCATGGCTCTTGGACTTAGAGGTAAGGCAGGGTCTCAGCTAGGCCAGGGCGGCAGTTGGTGGCCTGGGATTGACAGATTGGGAGCAGATGTGCAAAACAGTGAGGAGAAATATATTGGGGGGGATCTCGGAAGGCCACAAGGTGCCCAAACAAGAGGGACCCCAGTAGCCTGGCCATGATGTCATCAGGCATTTGGCACAGGCCTCCCCCACCATGAGAAAAACCTCAGTGTCAGTGGGACAAAGCCCTTAAGTGGCGATTGGCCTCTGATGGTCCTCCAATGGCTCATAGGTAACACAAGACCTCAGCAGGCCACACAAGACTTCATCTGTCACCTATGGGGGCAGTAGGTGTGAAACTACCTACCATGGCACCAAATTTCTCACACCACCCCACCTATCAGCCCAACCATGGGATGTGGGGTAGGGCCGGGGGGTTGGTGGTGTAAAGTTCTGACTAAGGCCTGGTGCTTAGTGGGCCTGGTGGAACCCAAAATGAGCATCGATGAGTAAGTTATTGCTAAGTGCCAATTGATAGTTGGTTGTGGGATCACTTTGCTATGCCTATTGCATATTGTCCCTGCTGTTTAGCATGCATGTAGTCCTGTGTTGTAGCTTTACCAGGTTGGCCTCTCATTTTAGTATTGCCAGGTGCTGTTCCGGGCACATTTTCCTGCACTCCTCATTGAATCAGGGCTGAACCCCTTGAAGTTCTGAGTTTATTACTTCACAATCTGGAATTAACAGTGTACAATAATACACAGGGTTAGATATGTAGAAGCTAATTTTTGGAACTTTTAAAGTGTATGCACTGTTCCATTTTCCACATTTTAAAAAACAAACTTGTATTTTCACATATACATGGCACCAGGGAAAAACAGAGTGTGCCAAAGAGAGCTTATTATTTTTAATCTGCCGACAGATATTAAATACATGTACAATCTTTGGAAAATCACTCAAATCAATTGGTGCTCTTAATATCTTTTTCTGTGCAGGACAATTAATGCTTCCTTCAGGCTCAGCCAAAAATTTCAGAATCCATTGAAATATTACAGAAATTATTTAGAATGATATGAATTTTTTCTGACATTTAAATTGTTCTTTTATGACATTTTGCAAAATAGTTTTGTTCATCTTAAAATAATCGTTATTGGTTTTTATTTTTGAAAATAATTGGATCTGTGCATATAACAGCTGCTCAGCTGGGAAAGCAGTGTTAATAAAATGGTTTGGTAATTTACCAGTTTTACATTCCTAGTGGGGAGCCTTGCCAACCGAAATATAATCTGGGCGTGCACAACATGAGTGGAGGCCATTTTGTGCCACACAAGTGAAGCCTGTCTTATGCTCTGCCAAATGTTCATTTCCATTCACAACAATAGAAAGGACTATCAGGCTTTGAGTAAGAGAAGAACCCCATTCACAATCATCCATTTTACGTCCACCTCCGAGACAAATTTATTCCCCCCAGGCTTTACTGTATATGGAAAGGTGCCTTAGGAAAGATTAAAATTGTTATAAAATTGGGGGCACTGAGAACCCACATTTTAGCTCCTGGTCAGTCTGGTACTCAGCACACTTCAGGACAGAAAACCTGGACTTGGGAGAAATCTGAAATCATACTTCCGGAAGGGATGGTAGGTCACAGTCTGATTAGGAGTAGGAATATATGCCACCAGAAAAAACACAGTTTGTGCCAATGGGGGCTCTCTATTTTTAACCTGCCTACAGACAGTAAGTGAACACATAATCTTCAGAAAATCACTCAAATCAATGGGTGTTCCTAATAACTCTTCCTAAATAGGACAATTAATGCTTCCTTCAGGGCGAAGCAAAGATTTCAGAATGCACTGAAATATTAAAGAAATGCAATGCCTGCAGGAAGGAACAGATAAAATTGTTAGCTATCATCAATTTCAGCTCTGCAGTTCACCAGTTGATATTCAAGGCAGTAATTAAATGTATTAAGTATATGTGAAAACTTAGGGGCTTGTAATATGCAAAGTAAGCAATATGTTTCTCTTCTCAATTTACTTGTTGGATTTGCTTCAAGATCTAAAGTATGAAATTTGCAAATGAATTTCATATTGCAATCCTTAATGAGTCTATTGTTAAAATACTTCCATTTTAAACCCAGTTAATGGTATGGATACTGGATAGCTCTTGCACATTTTTATGTTTTTTTTTGCAAGACAGTGTCGGTCTACCATGAACTTCGCTTGCAAAAATTAAATATGGCTGACCATTTCTTAAATCTAAGTTTTGGATTACAAGATTTCATAACATAAGTGTTGAATCACCTTGTAGAAGCTGAAGATTTAGGGGGTAAGAATTGGGCTGCACTGGCCTTTGACCCCAAGGATCATGATTTACGACTGTCTGGGCCCATGCAGATTGAGATAAAGACCACACAACAACCTGATCACTGACGTCCAGTTTGGGTACCGCCATGGCTGCTAGGTAGGTAGGCCAGCTGCTTCTCACATGCCGTTGCAGACTTGATGGGCTGAAGGGCCTCTTCTGCACTGTGTTATTCTGTGATTCTGTGATTTCTCGATATCATGTGGAGTGAATTGAATTGGCTGAAGACTGGCATCTGTGATGCTGGGGACCTCTGGAGGAGGCCGAGAAGGATCATCCACTTGGCTCTTCTGGCTGAAGATTTTAGGAAATGCTTCAGCCTTATCTTTTGCACTGATGTGCTGGGCTGCTCCATCATTGAGGAGGGGATGTTTGCGGAGCCTCCACCTCCAGTGAGTTTGACTAAATTTCCGCAACCATTCATGACTGGATGTGGGGGGACTGCAGAGCTTAGATCTGATCTGTTTGTTGTGGAATTGCTTATCTCTATCACTTGCGATTTATGCTGTTTGACATGCAAGTAGTCCTGTTTTGTAGCTTCACCAAGTTACCTCATTTTTAAGTATGCCTGGCATGCTCTCCTGCACTTTTCATTGAACCAGGGTTGATTTCCTGGCTTGGTGGTAATGGTAGAGTGGGGAATATGCCGGGCCATGAGGTTACAGACTGTGGTTGAGTACAATTCTGCTTCTGCTGATGACCCACAGAGTCTCATGGTTGCCCAGTCCTGACTTGCTAGATCGGTTCGGAATTTATCCCATTTAGCACAGTGGTAGTGCCACACAACACGATGGAGTGTATCCTCAATGTGAAGGCGGGACTTAGTCTCCACAGGGACTGTGCGGTGGTCACCCCTGCTGATAATTTCATGGACAGATTCATCTGTGGCAGGCAGGTTGGTTGGAATGAGGTCAAGTATATCTTTCCCCCTCGTTGGTTCCTTCACCACCTGTCGCAGACCCAGTCTAGCAGCTATGTCATTTAGGACTCAGCCAACTTGGTCTATGGTGGTGCCACCGTACCACTCTTGGTGATGGACATTGAAGTCCCCCACCCAGGGTGCATTCTGCACCCTTGCCAACTTCAGTGCTTCCTCCAAGTGGTGTTCATCAGCTGAGGGAGGGTGGTTGTGGTAATCAGCAGGAAGTTGCCATGCTTGACCTGATGCAATTAGACTTCATGGGGTCGAGAGTAGATACTGAGGTCTCCCAGGGCAACTCCCTCCCAACTATGTATCACTGTGTCGCCACCTTTGCTGGATCTGTCCTGCCGGTGGGACAGGACATACTCGGGTATAGTGATGGTGGTGTCTGGGACATTGTCTCTAAGGTATGATTCCATGAGTTTGACTGTGTCAGGTTGTTGCATGAATATTCTGTGAGATAGCTCTCTCAATTTTGGCACAAGCCCCCAGGTGTTAGTAAGGAGGGCTTTGCAGGGTCGATAGGGCTGAGTTTGCCATTGTTGTTTCCGATGCCTAGGTCGACGCCAGGTTGACTGTCCAGTTTCATTCTTTTTGACTTGTTTTTAGTGATCTGGTACAACTGAGTGGTTTGCTAGGCCATTTCAGAGGGCAATTTAAGAGTCAACCACATTGCTGTGGATCTGGAGTCACATGTAGGCCAGGCCAGGTAAGGATGGAAGTTTTTACGACAATCGACACAGTTTCATGGTCTTTATTAGACTCTTAATTCCAGATATTTTATTGAATTCAAAGTTCACCATTTGCTGTGGTGGGATTCACACCCAGGTCCCCAGGGCATTACATCAGGTCTCTGGATTACTCATCTAGTGACAATACCACTACGCCATTGCCTCCCCTGGAATAAGGCCTAATAAGTTCATGTTTGTTAACTGCTGAGTCCTGGAGGTGTCCCATCACTGTTGTCTCTCTGAATCCATGAAGAAGACTATTCTTAGTTCTCTTCTTCCAGGTGTAACCATCAACAAGGAATGGGGCAAAGTTCAGATCAAGTATCAAAGTGTAGATTTGGTCCTGATGCCGTTAATCAAATGGATTGGCTGTCTCAATCTTCCCTAAGCACCACTGCTCTAGTGTCCACAACCTGTGTTTTCCATAATTTTTGCTGTTACTGTACCACAACACTGTGGGCTCAGCAGAGGTCCATACACATGTGTACTTGCCAGATAAGTCCACCAATTTCCTTTGATAAGAGGCATGAAAATGTTCTGTGCTGCCATGACTCCAATGGGCTGTGTTTACCTTTAAGTTGGCACATAATCAAAATTTTAGTGTTTAAGTGGAAATGCCGAGTATTTAATGCAACCTCAAAATTGAGCTATAAAAGCAGCAATGCAAAATGGACACACCCACATAGCAACGGGCTCTCAGCACCAGAGTGCAATAACATATAGTGCTGCTGTTTGTAGGAGTTTGCTGAGGGCAATATACCTCTTGCGTTTCCTACATTACATCAGTTCAAAAAGTGCTTCTATTTTATTTGTTCATGTGATGTGGACATCGCTGGCTAGGTTAGCATTTATTTCCATCCCTAATTGCCTTTGAAAAGGTGGTAGTGATTGCCTTCTTGAACGACCGCAGGTCCTGTGATGTAAGTACAGCCACAGTGCTGATAAGGAGGATTTTGACCCAGCAACAGTGAAGGAAGGGCGGTTTATTTCCAAGTCAGGATGGTGAGTGGCTTGGAGGTGGTGGTGTTCCCATCTAGCTGTTGCCCTTGTCTTACTCAATGGTAGTGGCCATGGGTTTGGAAGGTACTGTCTAAGGAGCCTTGCTGAATTGCTGCAGTGCATCTTGTAGATGGCCCACACTGCTGCCACTGTGTGTTGGTGGTGGAGGGAGTAAATGTTTGTGGATGGGGTGCCAATCAAGCAGGCTTCTTTATCTTGGATGATGCTAAGCTTCTTGAATGTTGTGGGAGCTGCACTCATTGAGTCAAGTGGGGAGTATTCCATCACACTCCTCACTTGTGCCTTGTAAATGGTGGACAGGCTTTGGGGAGTTAGGAGATGAGTTATTCACCATGGGAGTCCTTGCCTCTGACCTGCACTTGCAGTACATTATTTATATGGCGAGTCCAGTTCAGTTTCAGTACAGCCATATAAGTTGCTTGCAAAGAGCTTTAAGACATTGGTTGTGACAAGTGCGATGTAAATGCAAGACCTTCTTTTCTTCAGTGAAATCTGCTGGAAAAGCACACATTTATGGACATTATGGAGGATCGGGTTGAATTTTACTATGTTGCAAAAGCAAAATACTGGAGATGCTGGAAATCTGAAATGAAACCAGAAAATGGTGGAAATACTCATAAGGCTAGGCAGCTGGTTCATCAAATTTTCTCTCCTACCTGCGAGAATTCCCACGGCTGGTGGGACCAGAAAATCCCACCCAGCATTTTAAGTCTCAGACTTATGTTGCACCCACTTCTGTAATGCAGCTGGGGTCAGGAGGCTATCCTCATGAGGGCAGAAGCCCCATCCTTCAGGGCATGTGCTCCATCAGAACATCCATGTCATTATGTCTAAACATATGAACTAATAGCCAATATTTGAACATTCTGATAATGTAGAAAAAATAAATCAACACTACTGTGGATATTGCGATATAACATCACAGTCAGACTTGCACAATATCAGGAGATGAGATGCCTGCCAGTTCAATGTCCTTAAGATAAGATATAATCTTCCAGCCACACATGAAAAAAAATAGCCGTTAATGTTGTTAATATTAAATATATGCAGGCACATTGTTATGCTTTTGATTTTTGCATTCACCGAAACAAAATAAGATCATAGGGACACAGGAATAGTTTTACCTCACTATCACTGACATTTTATTGCATTGCAAAAGACTCACTCATCAAAGACCACAGCCTGACTATTCTAAGAGAGAATTTTGATGGAAATCAAGTCACTGAAGTATGAAATTATTAGTCCTTTGTTGAGTATGACTGTTGCAATCCTTGGAATCTAATCTGCAATAAAAAGGTAGAAAATAGGCTCCTGAAGGTCAGGAGCAGCAGTAGAGATCAGGAGAAAGGAATAAGTGCCTTGATTGAATATTGGGTGATGAGGTACAATTGAATGTCTGTGGAAAATGGATGATTTAGATCGTTCAAGTTAGTGGAATAGCTTGAAAGTTTTCAGAATATCTGAAGACTCGTCATACATATGCTCCAATAGCTTTTATGTAGGGAGGACTCTAAGAGGTGCTGTAGTAGAGTACTTACTCTCCAGAAATGAAATTAAGTTCACAGGCTACTTGTCTCAGGAGTGACAGGTTCTACTAAATCACTGAAGCATTTGATTAAGGCACTGGAGATGAGGAAACTGGCTCTGGAGGTTGTAACTTCAACTCACCTCTGAGTTACTGCCTATTATGGGGTGAGTATTGGGTTGGTATATGAAGGTAAATGTGTTCTTAAAGGATAATGCCTCTGATCTACCACACTAAACCTGGACTAAAATTCTGATCCCCCAACAAAATCACCTCTTTCTCTAAGGCCCATCATGTGTCTGTTCTGCCATATAAAAATGGCTCAAAGGGGTGCAGCTACTACATCTGACCCATTCCATCTATTTTGCCTCAACTGCATCCCCTTCAGCTTCCCAAATAATTGCTGCCACTATATCAGTAGTGATAACATTTCATGCTTTTTTATCTATAATAATAACTATTGATAGGATCTTTGAGTAGCTGCCTTTTGTTGTGCTACTGCAATCCTGATGGGCCAGGAAAAGTGCACTGGAGCTACCAAGAGTGAATAGGCCTATAAAGATTTTACGTTATAATAAAGGAAAATCTAAAGTTAAAAACAAAATTGATGCTGCAAAACATCCCTTAAATGGGGAGCACATTGAGGAGGTCACTTTGGGTGCTCATCATGAAGATTGGTGTTTCTGCATAGAGAAATTTTTTGAGTGCTTTGGTGCTTTAGGCAGGAAGTTTGCTGTTAGTGTTACCCTGTTGCTGCTCAATGTGCTAGTTTGCAACCCAAACATTCATTATTTGATGGGAATTCCTTCACATTGAAGTTGTGAACAGGAGGCTAGATTGAAGGCTATCAGAGTCACACATCACTGAAGGTATCTTTTTCCTATTGAAAAACAACCACTCACCAGGGTCTACAGCACAACAAGGGCTTATTAAGGCACCTAACAGCCTGAGGAGGTCGCATGAGAGGCATGCGGCTAACTGCTGGAGCAAGGAGAGCAAAAACGAGAGCTCAGAATAAAGAAAGGCTGATTCACTTCACACCTGCCTTTTTTCCCATGACAAAGATTCACAAGGTCCTTCACTTTCCAAGACAGGGAAAATGGATTTTCCAAGCCCTGTCAATATCCAATTCACAAAAGTTCAAAGCAGATGCAAAAGTGAATTCAGAACTCTATGGTCAGCAATTTATTTGGAGCTGCACCCACTCTAGCAAATGGGTTTCAACCAGACTTGTGGCACAACAATCGTTTTTGAGCAGAAGCAGCTTTGAGGGAATTCTAAGCCTATCTGATCAAGACATGTTTACTTTAAACATTAAACAATAACATTCATCAGGGTGTTCCACAAAAAAAAATCTATTCTCCATTTCTGTAACCACTTTTAATACTGTAAATATTTTTGGGCCAGCTATCTTAATTGCTTGTGTTCCTTAAGTACTATTCCTATGCAGTGCTACAGACTGGCATGAGTTTGAGGGCTGGGTAGTTGGGATGGTTCCCCTGAAGCCTTAGAGATCTGAGGTAAGTTGCCAGAATGAAATTGATTGAATTGTTTCTCTAAGGCAGCAGTTTGATGTGAAAGGCAAAAGATCTTGATTAGTTCTGGAGAGACTAATATTTTCTCTTGAAGAAGCAGCAGTGTATAACTGCATAGTAATGCTCTAAGAAAGCACAAGAAATCAACACTACAAATGATGATCTTTGCCCAGCAGGGTGAGTGTAGTAAACCTCACTCTTTACTAGAGCTTGAGCAGGCCTAAAATGTGCTCTGAAAGGCCCAGGTTGCATCCAAACATCAATATGATAATGATCAGAAAATATGTTTTAGTAATGTTGGTTGAGGGATAAGTATTGACCAAGATACTGGGGAGAACCCCCCTGGGCTCTTCTGCAATTTAGTACATGGGATCTTTTGAGAGGGCAGATGGGCCTCAGTTTCAAGTCACATCCAAAGGCAGGATTCTGAATTCAATGGAGTGTGCATAGCTTTCCTGGCCTTCCTGGAACTCAGCAGGGCAAAGAAAGTAAGTGAGGTTTGACAGGGTTCAGCAGCTGACAGGCAAGAAATGCTTAAAATACAGAGATTTGACACCTGCTTTCTTGCCTAAATGAAAAGCTTTGTTTTGCTTTTGATCTTTGCTTTCCGGCTGTCAATGATCATATCAGCATGGGAGCCGCTTCTGCAGCTTTACCTTCGACCTCAGGTGAGGAACAGGATGAACAGCAGCAGCAACACCAACAGCAGTAGAAACACGAGCCACCTTTTCATCAACAACTTGCCACCCCATAGGATAGAGAGGGTTAGCATGGAACAGCTTGCAGGAGGTTGTCCACTGAATGAGCGTATACAGTCAGAGAATAAGCTTCCTGGATATGCAAAAATGCCTTTCATTTAGGCAAGGAAGCAGGGCTCAGATCTCTGTATTTAAAACATTTCTTGCCTGTCAGTTGCTGAACCTTGTCCTGGATATGACTGAGCATCAATACGTCAGGAGGCTAGAGTTTCCTGTCAGGTGGTCACTGATATTTTCAGCCTCCTGGAAGAAGACCTCCTGCTAGGTGTACCAGGTAGGCAAGCAAGCCAGCCCAGTATGGTCAAGGTCACCACAGCTTTTAATTTTTTTCCCCTGAATGTTGTGCAATCATCATCATCCTTATGATGGAAGGAAGGTCATTGATGAAGCAGCTGAAGATGGTTGGGCCTAGGACACTAACCTAAGAAACGCCTGTAGTGATGTCCTGGGGCTGAGGTAATTGGCCTCCAATAACCACAACCATCTTCCTTTGTTCTAGGCATGACTCCAACCAGCGGAGAGTTCCCACCCCCCACCCCTGCCCCGATTCCCATTGAAATAGTTGTTTGGTAGTACAGCAATTGAGTATTGCTGAAAAAAGATATTTTGTTCTGATTGTATCAAACATGTCCCTACCATTTTTCGCAATGGGCAAGGCACAGACTGTTAACTGTCAGTCACTATTAACTGTTGCAATACCTCTACCAATAAGAGCCAACTTGCCTACCAATCAGCATTCTCTTCATATACAGTATAAAGTTGTTAATTCCCCTGACCTTGGTATTCTTGTGATTGTCCTGATGTGTGCAAGATGAAAAACTTCTACAAGATGTCTTTTCTCAGAAATACTCAGATTCCCTTTGATTTCAGTTTTATTAGGGCTCCTTTGATGCCACACTTGGTCAAATGCTGACTTGATGTCAAGGGCAGTCACCCTCACCTCACCTCGGGAGTTCAGCTCTTTGGTCCATGTTAGGACCAAGGCTGTAATGACGTCAGGAGTTGAAAGACGCTGATGAAACCCAAACTGGGTGTCAGTGAACAGGTTATTGCTGAGTAAGTTCCAATTGACAACACTGTCGATGACCCTTTTAGTAATGATTGAGAGTAGACTGATGGGCCAGCAGTTGGCTGGGTTGGATTTGTCCTGCTTTTTGTGGACAGGGCGTGCTTGGGCAATTTTTCACATTAATTGGTAGATGCCAATGTTATAGTTGCACTGGAACAGCTTGGCTAGTGGCATGACAAGTTCTGGAGCACATGTCTTCAGTACTATTACTGGAATGTTGTTAGGACCCATAGCCTTTTCAGTATACAAAGCCTTCAGCCATTTCTTGATATCATGCGGAGTGAATTGAATTGGCTGAAGACTGGCATCTGTGATGCTGGGGTCCTCAGACAGAGACCTAGATGGATCATCCAGTCGGCACTCCTGGCTGAAAATTGTTGCAAATGTTTGAGCCTTCTCTTTTGCACTGATGTGTTGGGCTCCTCCATCATTGAGGATGGGGATATTTGTGGAGTCTCCTCCTCCTGTTACATGTTTAATTGTCCACCACCATTCAAGAATGGACGTGGTGGGATTGCAGAGCTTAGATCTGATCCATTGGGGAATCGCTTAGCCCTGTGAAGCACATGCTACTGCCAATGTTTGACACACAAGTAGTCCTGTGTTTTAGCTTCACCAGCTGACATCTGATTTTTAAGTATGCCTGGTGTTGCTGCTTCCAGCATTCCCTCCTACAATCTTCATTGAAATGGATGCACAAGCCCCCAGATGTTATTAAGGAGACTTTACCATTATCATTTCTGGTGTCTGCCCGGTTTCATTTCTTATCAAATTTTCTGTAGCAGTTTGATACATCTGAATGGCTTAATAAACCATTTCAGAGGACAGTTAAGAGTCAATCAAGTTCTGTCAGTCTGGAATCCAATGTAGTCCAGACTGGGTAAGGATAGCAGATTTCCTTCCCTAAAGGGCATTAGTGAGCAAGATGTGTTTTCACAAGAATTAACAATGGTTACCATTACTGAGACTAGTTTATTTTTTTTTTTAAATTCCAGTTTTATTAATTGAATTTAAATTCCCAGCTGCCATAGTGAGATTTGAACCCAAGTCTCCAGGGCATTAACTTGGATCTCTGGATTACTAGCCCAGTGACATTACCACTACACCATCAGTTCCCCCACAACAGGGCATATGATCAGAAGTTCCCAGGCTGCAGTTCACAGCTGCCTTAAGCAGATGATCAATGCTTTATTTGCTAGGCTCAAGCAGTACATCATCTTCCCCACTGACTTCAGCCATCAACAGGAGAGAACACATTGCTTTGGAACAGTGGCTGGCTTCCCTCACATGCAGAGAGTGATTGACTGAACATACGTGGTCAGCGGGGCATCAGAACATGAGCCAGCAACATTCATCAACAAAAAGTATAGCACTCTATTAACGTACAGCTAGTGGCTGATCACAGGAACAACATCATGCTGGTCTGTGCAAGGTATCCAGGGAGCTGCTTCAATGCTTTTATAGTCAGGGCTGAATTTTAACACTCAGACCCACTTGCAGCAGAGGATGCCAGCAGCATGTCAGGAACCCAAATGTTTCAGCAGCCTGCTTGTCAATGGCTTTTTAAGCCAGCCACTGCATTTGCATCTGACCTCCAGGTTTTCAACTAGTTAGATTGAAGGGGTGCGATGAAGATCTGCTTCAGCTTCTTTCAACTCAAATATTTAAAGGAACACCACAAGGATTACAGACGCGTGCCAACAGGGTTAAAACCTGCAGAGGTGGTAATGAAACACCACTGCAGTGATTCATTTCTGGACATGATGCTGCAGACTGAAATGGCCCTTGTGAGATTCTGTTCAGATTCAAAATAATTGGCAAAAGGAGTAAGTGAGATGTGAGGGAAAGGTTTTTTCAACCAGAGGGTGGTTGGAATCTTGCACAAACTTCCTGAAAGGGTGATGGAGGCAGGTTTGATCGAGGTATTCAAAAAGGAATTGGATTGCTATATGCAAAGTGATGGGAATAAGGCAGGGGAGTGGGACTAGGTGGAATGCTTTTTCGGAGAGCCAGTGCAGACTTGATGGGCCGAATGGACTCCTTCTGCACTGTAAAGATTCTGTGATTCTGTTCCCTACAGATGGGAGGAAGAAGGCAGCCACTAGAAACAAGCAAATGGCATTGGAAATGGCAGATGAGATCAGTAGCAGGGGTATGATGCCTTTCTCCCAGATACAGTGCAGCAAGAGGTTTGATAACCTGTTCATAGAATGGTAGGATCCTAGAATTGTTACAGCACAGAAGGAGGCTATTTAGCCTGTGAAGCCTGCTATGTTATTACATAGGATGTACAGCACAGAAACAGGCCATTCAGCCCAACCAGTCCATGCCTCCTCCCATTCTTTTTCAACTCACTCTCCCCAGAATCATCTATTCCCTCCTCCATCATATCCACCATCTACCACCTTAAAGATACGCCCAGCACAATGGCAGGAGTGTGTAGCATCTACAAAATGCACTGTATAGCTCACAAAGGCTCCTTCAACAGTACCTTACAAACCTGTGACCACTACTAAAGACAAGGACAGCAGATGCATGGAAGCAACATCACCTGCAAGTTCCCTCTAAGCCACACACCATCCTGACTTGGAGCTATATTACCATCCCTTCACCGTTGCTGAGTCAAAATCCTGGAACTCACTTCCTAACATCACTGGGAGTGTACCTGTGCCACATGGACTGCAGCGGTTCAAGAAGGCGGATCACCACTACCTCCTCCTCAAGGGCAATAAACGTTGGTCTTGCCAGTGATGCCCAAATCCCCGAACAAACATAAAAATGTATCTAATCTCCCCATAAATGCACCAATGCTATTCACCTAAACTTCTTATGGTAAAGGGAGCTCCACATTCTCACAACTCTGTGGGGAAAGGTTTTCTGAATTTCTGATTTGATTTCCCAGTAACTACCTTGTGATGATGACCTCTAGTTTTGCTCTTCATTACAAGTGGAAACACTGTGTGTTCGTTCTATAAAAAACTTTCATTATTTTAAAGGCCTCCTTTAGGTCACCCCTCAGCCTTCTCAAGGCTCAGCCTGTTCATCCTTTCCTGCTAAATGTAACCTTGAAGTTCTGCTCTCATCTTTTTTCACCCTTTCCAGTTCCTCTATCCTTTTTATAAAATGGCGAGCAGTACGCCAACTGATATAAGATCTGAAGAGGCTTGACTGTGTAGACCCTGGCTGGTTGTTTCCCCAGGCTGGGCAATCTAAAACATGGGGACACAGTCTCACAATAAGAGGCCAATCATTTAGGACTGAGAAAAATTACTTTACTCAAAGGATTAAGAACAAAGAACAAAGAAAAGTTCAGCACAGGAACAGGCCCTTCGGCCCTCCAAGCCTGCGCCGGTCATATTGCCCGTCAAACTAAAATATTTTGCACTTCCGGGGTCCGTATCCCTCTATTCCCATCCTATTTATGTATTTGTCAAGCTGCATCTTAAACACCACTATCGTACCTGCTTCCACCACCTCCTCTGGCAGCGAATTCCAGACACTCACTACCCTCTGTGTAAAAAACTTGCCCCGCACATCTCCTCTAAAGTTTTCTCCTCTGTCCTTAAATCTATGTTCCCTAGTAATTGACTCTTCCACCCTGGGAAAAAGCTTCTGACTATCTACTATCCATGCCACTCATAATTTTGTAAACTTCTATCAAGTCGCCCCTCAATCTCTGTCACTCTAGTGAGAACAATCTGAGTTTCTCCAACCTCTCCTCATAACTAATAGCCTCCAGATCATGCAGCATCCTGGCAAACCTCCTCTGCACCCTCTCCAATGCCTCCATATCCTTCTGGTAATGTGGCGACCAGAATTGCACGCAATATTCCAAGTGTGGCCTAACACAGGTTCTATACAGCTGCAGCATGACTTCCCAGCTTTTATACTCAATATCCCTGCCCGATGAAGGCAAGTATGCCATATGCCTTCCTGACAACCTTATCCACCTGCGTTGCCACTTTCAGTGACCTGTGGACCTGTACACCCAGATCCCTCTGCCCGTCGATGCACTTAAGGGTTCTGCCATTTACTGTATAATTCCTACCTGTATTAGACCTTCCAAAATGCATTACCTCGCATTTGTCCAGATTAAACTCCATCTGCCATTGTAAATCCTCGGAATTCTCTGCCCCAGAGAGTTGTGGATGCTCCATCATTGAATACATTTAAGGCTGGGATAGACAGATTTTTGATCTCTCAGGGAATCAATGGATATGGGGAGCAGGCTGGAAAATGGAGCTGAAGCCCAAGATCAGCCATGATAGTATTGAATGGCGAAGCAGTCTCGATGGGCTATGTGGTCTACTCCTGCTCCTATCTCTTGTGTTCTTGTTTCCTAACCAATATTCATTCCAGGTTTAACATAACTTCTTTAATTTTCAATTCTAACTCTCCAGAAATAAACCCAAGTGCTTAATTGATTTGCTTTTTAAAGTGGCCTTATTAATCTGTTAGCTACTTTTAATTATTTCTGTGTTCAAAAGAAGGAAAAACTTGCATTTATATATCGGTCCATCTTTCACAATCTCAGGACGCCCCAAAGTGCTATATGGCTAATGAAATACTTTTGAAATGTGGTACTGTTGTAATGTATGAAGCATAGAAGCTGTAGCTCAGACATTGAGTATGTTCAAGACTGAGATCGATAGATTTTTTGGCACAAAGTGAATGAATGCATCAATGGGGATAGGGTGGGAATGTATTGGTGCATAAGTCAGCCATCAGTTTATTAAATGGCAAAGAAGGCTTGAGGGGCCGTATTATAATGATACAATACCTTGGACTTATTTACTGCACAAGACACAAGGCATTAATTACTCTTAAAGGATTTGGTAAACACTTTGTGGATTCATTTATTGAGACTAGGCACATGGGAACAGCTATACATAGGTATGAAGCTTGAAGACATCAGAGCTGTATGTGTGTGCTCTGCTCAAAGCAAAAGTAAGACTGGATCATATGACATGTGTCCATTCTTGCAACATCATGCTGCTATGCCTTAAAGGTATTATACAATAAAACCCCTGCTGTCTTTCTGCAAACAGAACAATTTTGTTAATTCCATTCCCAAACCCTGTCCCCGTAGCTCTGATTTTTTTTCCCCTTCAGCTGCATATCCAATTCCCTTTTCAAATCCACAATTGATTCTGCCTCCACCACCCTTTCAGGCAGTACATTCCAGGTCATAACCATTCACTGCATTTGGACAGGGCAGAAAAAGTAAGTGGAACAACACATTCAATAAAACCCTTCGCTTTGCCTTCCCAAGCCTTATCTTGAACATCACTCCTCATACCAACACACTTTGCCGGGACATTCATTGTGAGGCATTGCCTCCAATCATCAATGAACCAGATACCACTCACCACACTCAACCTCAACTTAATACAATGTAACACCCATCCCTCACAGTGATTCTCCACAAGGGTCCTTGTAACCATTCAAAACATTTTGCTTCTCTCATAACTCTCTTCCTTCCCTTTCAGGAAAAGAGAGCTCAGTGCACCTGGGAGAAATGCGGAACCAAAGGGGGTACCAGGCACTCATTTTTTTTTTATTCATCCATGGGATGTGGGCTTTGCTGGCTGGGCCAGCATTTATTGTCCATCCCTAGTTGCTCTTGAGAAGGTGGTGGTGAGCTGCCTTCTTGATCCACTGCAGCCCATGTGGTGTGGGTGCACCCACAGCGCTGTTAGGAAGGGAGTTCCTGGCTTTTGACCCAGCAACAGTGAAGGAATGGTGGTATATTTCCAAGCCAGGATGGTAAGTGGCTTGGAGGGAGACTCCAAGGTCATGGTGTTCCCATTTATCTGCTGCCCTTGTCCCTCTAGATGGTAGTGATCGTGGGTTTGGAAGGTGCTGGCGAAGGAGCCTTGGTGAATTTCTGCAGTGTGGATGGTACACACTACTACCACTGTGTGTCAGTGGAGGAGGGAGTGAATGTTTGTGCATGTGATGCCAATCAAGTGGGCTGCTTTGTCCTGGATGATGCCAAGCTTCTTGAATGTTGTGGGAGCTGCACTCATCCAGGCAAGTATTCCATCACACTCCTGACTTGTGCCTAGTAGACGGTGGACAGGCCTTGGGGAGTCAGGAGGTGAGTTACTTGTCGCACGATTCCTAGCCTCTGACTTTCTCTCTCTCTCTTAACAGCTGGCCAAGTCCTATAGGATATAACTGCTAGACTGAGTTTGCGGCAGGTGGTGAGAGAAACAGCAAGAGGGAAAAACATACTTCGATTCATTCCATGTGATATCAAGAAATGCCTGAAGGCACTGGATACTGCAAAAGCTATGGTCTTGACATTCTAGCAAAATTACTTAAGCTACAGGAATAGCACCCCCCCTAGCATGATGTGTGGTGCAAGGTTTTTTTTGCAAAAATATACTTTATTCATAAAATATCTTCAACAATATTTGAAACCATTTCAAAATCAACACTAAAAAAGTACAATCAGGTTCAACTTTTACAACGTGTATCACGAAATGCAGCAATACAATAAATTAATATTACAATCATTTGCAGACATTCATTTTGAGCTGTACAGCCCGAGGGGATTTAAACAGTTCCCAGTCCCTTGGTGTACTGTGGCAGAAAGGTCTTCCCCATTGCGCCTTTGCGACAGCTGCCCCAAGCTTTAATGCGTCCCTCAGCACGTAGTCCTGGACTTTGGATTGTGCCAGTCTGCAACACTCAGTCGGGGACAACTCTTTGCACTGGAAGACCAACAAGTTTCAGGCAGACCAAAGGGTGTCTTTCACCGAGTTGATGATCCTCCAGCTGCAGTTGATGTTAGTCTCAGTGTGTTCCCCTGGGAACAGCCCATAGAGCACAGAGTCCTGTGTCACAGAACTACTCGGGATGAACCTCGACAGAAACCATTGCATCTCTCTCCAGAACTTTTTGCAAAGGCACAATCTACAAGGAGGTGGACAACGGTCTCTTCCTCACTACAGCCATCTTGAGGGCAATGTGCCAAGGGGGTGAGACTCCTGGCGTGTAGGAAGGATCTGATGGGGAGGGCCTTTCTCACCACCAGCCAAGCTATGCCTTGGTGCTTTTTGGAAAGTTCTGGCGATGAGGCATTCTGCCAAATGACTTTGACAGTCTGCTCGGGGAACCATCCCACAGGATCCACCCTCTCCTTTTCTCACAGGGCCTCTAAGACGTTACGTGCCGACCACTGCCTGATGGACTTGTGGTCAAAACATATTTCTCTGCATAAATTTTTCCACGAGGGACAGGTGGTACGGCACGGTCCAACTACTTGGAGCATTCCGCGGCACGTGGCCAGACCCATTCTTCGCAACACCGGGGACAGGTAGAGCCTCAGCACGTTGTGACACTTGGTGTTTTTGTACTGAGGGTCTACGCACTGCTTGATGCAGCCACACACAAAGGTGGCCATCAGTATGAGGGCAATGTCGGGCACGTTTTTTTCCCCCTTTATCTAGAGGTTTGTACATTGCGTCCCTGCAGACACAATCCATTTTCGACCTCCAGATAAAGCTCGAGTAATCGACCCAACGCAGGAGTGTGGAAAGGGCCAGAATTGCGCCACTTACAGCAACAGCGAGACCTTGGACAGAATCTTATAGTCCACGTTCCACAGTAAAATGGGTCACCAATTTCTAATTTCCTCCCTTTCCCCCTTGTGCTTGTAGGTGAGGGTGTTGATGCCTTTCCTCATGGATTCTGACATACTGCTGGCCAGGAGCATACTCTCATACACTTTTAGCAGGTCCGGGCCGATCCAGTCCCACAGAGCCGAATACAACTCCGCCGGCAAGCCGTCGCTTCCGGGAGTTTAACTCTTCTTGAAGGACTCAAGGGCTTTAGTCAGTTCGTCAGGGATTAGCAGTTTGTCTAGGCTCTCCCGCGTACTGTCGTCTAAGACCTCTGTGATAGAGGACAGGAAGGACTGGGAGGCCGTACTGTCTGTGGGCTTTTCCTCATACAATCCAGCATAAAAAGATTTGCTGATCCTCAAAATGTTGGACTGTGATGACTTTACTGAGCCATCTTCTTCCTTCAGGCTGCTGATCACAGAGCTCTCTCTGTGTACTTTTTGGAAGAAGAAACATGAGCAGTCTCATCCTGCTCCACGGAGCAGACTCTGGAACGGAAGATGATCTTGGAGGCCTCCGAGGCAAAGAGCGAGGCTTGCTGGTTCTTCACCTCTTCGAGTTCCTCCTTGACATCGACCCCCATCGACTGCATCTGGAGCAGATTCTGCATGTTTTTCTGGAGTCGGGACATTTCCCTCTGTTCCTTTCTAGCTTTCTGGGTGCCTTTGAGGATGAAAAACCTCTTGATGTTTCCCTTGATCGCATCCCACCAGTGTGTCAGGGTCTCAAAGAGGGGTTTCACGATTCTCCAACCTTTGTAATCCCTCTTGAGCTCCTCAATGTTCTCTGGGGTCAGCAGTTGCACGTTTAGCTTCCATGCCCCCCTGGCCACCCTCTAGTCCTTCTCTAAGTGGCAGTCAACCAGTAGGAGGCAGTGGTCAGAGATAAACACCGGCTTGATGTCGGTGGATCTGACTGCGAATGCACAGGACACAAACGGGAAGTCTATCTTGGAATGGAATGATCCCGTCTGGCCGCGACCAGGTGTATCTATGCTGCGCTCCATCTACAGGGTTGCTGAAGACATCGTGAGCCTTGACATCCTTAACTGTTTCCATCAGGGATCTGGACGTAGCGTCCAATCTGCTGTCGGCCCTGCTGGATCGTCCAGCCGCATCGATGATGCAGTTGAAGTCACCACCCAGAATGACCGGCCTGGAGGTCGCCAGCAGCAGTGGGAGCTGCTGAAAAACCTCCAGCCGGTCGGCTTTTTGTGACGGGGCATACACGTTAATTAACCGGAGTGGAGCATTCTTGTACATTACGTCTGCTACGAGGAGGCGCCCGCCTACCACCTCCTTAACCTGGGAGACAGTGAAGTTGCCTCCCTGCAGCAGAATCCCCAGGCCGGAGGAACAAGAGTCGTTTCCGCCCGACCAGATCGATGGCCCTTGGGAGCACCATCGTGACCATTGCCTGTAGGAGCTGAGGTGCGGTATCGCACACTCCTGCAGAAACAACAGGTCAGCTTTGACCTTGGCAAGTTAGTCCAAGGTCGCAACACATCACGTATTAGATTTAATGCTACGCACATTTATGGATATAATCTTTAAACCCATTTTAAAGCATTTATTCTGTTACCAAACCTGTTGTCTCTGAGTGTCCCAGACCTTTGGTCTGCTCCTTCATACCCATAGTGTGCGCAAATTGCCTCACTTTGGATGGGCTGAGGAAATCCCCATTGGCAGTGTTCTGCTCAGGTGGCATCTGGGGTTTTGTGCAGAGAGCAGGATTTGAAATGACCTTTGTTGGAGAAGCTTCTCCAATCCTCTCCCCCTCTGGGGCGTTGCTGCTCCCGGCTTCCCAGAGCTGGGGTGCACTGAGCGCCTCACTACTCCCAGATTCCTGGGGTTGTGGTGCGCTGGCCTCTTCGGGTTGTGGGCAAAGTTGGATGCCCTGGTCTCCTCATTGTCTCCAATGTTCTGGAACTCGGGTGTCTCATCCTCCAACTCCCTAGAGCTTTGCTGCTTCTTCTGTCGGTGCCGCCCTGGCCCTTCCTCGTCTGAAGAGCAGCTGCCCTCGTAATCCGTGTCGGATGGGAGACGGATTGCCACATGTTTGGGAAGTGGTTTGGTCGATTCTTAGCCTCTTCTTCCTTTTGGCTCTCCTCACCAGCAGCCACTCCCCCTACTGATTTTCCGCTGCTGCCTCCCCCTCCTCCATTGATTCACTCTTCTGAGGAGTGGGAGGTTCAGGGGGCAGTGCTGTTGACTGGCTGTCTGTTGCCTCAATCTTTTCCTCCACCTTGTCTCTCTCTGTGTCCTCCTTTGTCCCTGGGGGCCTTGGTGGCTGGAGTGACACAAAACGTTTCTTCTGCTTCCCCCTCGTTGGCTTTGGCTGCCTGTGCATAAGTACGGCAGCATTTGGGGCAGGTCCTGTAGAGGTGACCTGCCTCACCACACAGGTTACAGCACTTAGTCTGTTTACAGTCTTTTGTCTGGTGCCCTTTCTGTTTGCAGTTCTTGCAGAGGGCGGTGCTGCAGTTGGCCGCCACATGACCAGACTTGCCGCATGAGCGAAAAAGCTTGGGTTGCCCAGCGTAGACAAGGTAGCCACAGCTTCCCCCGATAGCGAAGCTCAAAGGAGGGTGGAAGCTGGCTCCCTTACTGTCGGTCTTGAGCGAGACCTTAACCTGGCGTTTGCATGTCCAGATCCCCAAAGCGTCTCTAACCTCGGTGCAGCTCCCAACCTTGTTGAAGTACCTGGTGAGGAAGATGAGCGCGTCGGTGACAGGGATGTACGGGTTGTAAAGATGCACTGACACCACCCGGTCCCATTGCAATGGCAGAGCAAAGAGCAGCTCCACCTTCAGGATCTTCATCTCTGGCAGGTCTCTCTTCAGGAACTTGACGCAAGCTGCCACTTGCTTGAACGTCACGTCGAAATATCCAGCGCTGGGGAAGTCTTGCAGGCAGTAGCTTCGAATCCACACACCTTTAACAGGATCCTCTTGGTGAAGAAGGCCCAATCCATAGGTGCTCCTCCTTCACTGCCCTTCACCATGACTCAGATGGTGTTAGGTACCCTATGGTATGGGGTTCGATTGGTTATAGCCATTGCTTCATGACCTTTCCCTGGCAGAAATGTGATCAAGGTCTCTCCCCTGGTGCTTGCTATCTGTGTGGAGAAAAGCGAGATCTGCTTAGCGGATGAGCAGACTGGCCATGGCACCATGGTAGAGGAAGCCATTCAAAGTGGTGGTAGCAAAAAGGAATTTAATGATAGCAGGCGATATTATCGTGAGAGCAATTGACACTGGTCTGAACTGGCAAATGAGGTTAAGGGATAGGTCAATAGAGATTCAGCGGCAGACATTTAAAGGGATATTTATGAATACACCAGAATATACAGAATATATACATTCCAAGGGGAGAGCCCACAATCCGTGGTTAACTAAAAATGTTAAAGACAGTATCAACCTTAAAGAGAAAGCATATCGTTATGCAAAGACGGGTCGCAGGTCAGAAGATTGGGAAGAATATAAAGAACAGCAAAGAATGACAAGAAGATTAATAAGGAGGGAAAAATTAGAATATGAGAGAAAGCTAGTGAGTAATATAAAGATGGATAGTAAGAGTTCTTATGGATATTTAAATAAGAAAAGAGTTAACAAAGTGAGTATTGGTTCTATAGAAAGTGCTTCTGGGGAATTGATCATGAAAAGTAGGGAGATGGCAGATGAATTAAACAAATATTTTGCTACAGTCTTCACTATACAGGACCTGGAAATAGCTGTAAATCAGGAAATGGAAGGGAGGGAGGAATTTGAGAAAATTAAAATCACCAGAGAAGTGATATTGAGCAAATCTTTGGTATTGCGGGCTGACAAATCCCTGGGTCCATTTGGACTTCACCCTAAGGTCTTGAAATAAATAGCTAGTGAGATAGATAATGCACTGGTTTTAATTTTCCAAAATTCACTAAATTTGGGGAAGGTTCCATTAGATTGGGAAATAGCAAATATTATTTATTGATAAAGGGAGGGAGACAGAAAGCAGGGAACTATAGGCCAATTAGCCTAACATCTGTCATAGGGAAAATGTTAGAAGCTATTATTACAGAGGTTATAGCAGGACACTTAGAAAAATTCAAGGCAATCAGCCAGAGTGAACATGGTTTTGTAAAAGTGATATCATGTTTAACCAATTGATTGGAGTTCTTTGAAGGAGCCACATATGCTGCGGATAAAGGGGAACTGGTGGATGTACTTTACTTAGACTTCCAGAAGGAATTTGATAAAGTGCCACATCAAAGGCTATTGCAGAAAATAAAATATTGACATGGATATCAGATTGGCTAGCTAACAGGAAGCAGAGAATTGGCATAAATGGGCCTTTTTCTGGTTAGCAGGATGTGACAAAAGGTGTGCCACAGGGATTAGTGTGGGGGCTCAACTTTTTACAATTTATATAAATGACTTGGATGAAGGGACTGAAAGAATGGTTGCTAAATTTATTAATGGCACAAAGATAGGTCAGAAAATCAATTGTGAAGAGGGTGTAAGGATGCTACAGACGGACATAAATAGGTTAAGTGAGTGGGCAAAGATCTGGCAAATAGAGTATAATGTGGACTAATGTGAAATTGTTCATTTTTGCAGGAAGAATGAAAAATAAACTTATTAACTAAATGGTGAGAGATTGCAGAGTTCTGAGATTCAAAGGGATCTAGGTGTCCTAGTGCATGAATCACAAAAGGTTAGTGTGCAGGTACAGCAGGTAATTAGGAAAGCTAATAGAATGTTGTCATTGTGAGGGGAATTGATTACAAAAGTAGAGAGTTGTACAGGGCATTGATGACACCACATCTGGAGTATTATGTACAGTACTGGTCTCCTTATTCAAAGAAAGCTGTAAATGTGTTAGAAGCAGTTTAGAGAAAGACTAATATCAGGAATGGGCGGGTTGTCTTATGAGTAAAGGCTGGACAGGTTGGGCTTACATCCACTTGAATTTAGAAGGGTTGAACTTGTTATGACACAGCAGTTGGTAAAGGCTGAGTTATTTAAAATCCTAGAGAGAAACTTTAAACAACTGTCATAACCCAAATTTTCAATTGGTAGGTTTGAGGTGCAGCTCTGAATTCAGAAATGAAACCACCAAGCCTCCAGAGGTTTCTTATATAAATTAAATTAAACATTTATTAAGTTAACAACAAATTTAAACACATATACATGTCTACAAATTACTACCATAATAACTTTTAAACAAAACCCCAAATTAATCACTCCCAGGTAATCTTCCCCAAGGCAACAATAACCTCATAGACTTTAAACAGACACCAGGCAAAGCACATATTATCTTACAAATTTAAAATGAGGTTCCTTTCAATTTGTTCCTTCTCAGACACAGTGGTAGGGCTTAAAGGCTGCTTAGACCTCATATGCCTCTAACACACACACAAAACTCTTTTCTGTATATGCTTAGCCTTCCCTTTGAATGTAAATTCTCATTGTATCACCAGGCCCTTTGAACCTCTTCTAACAATAAAACACCTTTCATAGTACCAATTTTATTAGTAATATAAAATATAAAATATGCTCGGTGTCGCCAAGGTAGGTGCAAGATTTCATCCCCAGTCTTTGAATGGTTTATTCAACAAAGTACAAATGTACCCAGTAACTTACTGTTTAACATCTCAAAACTACTATAGATCAGTGCACCCAGAGCTGACTTTAATCCAATTAAGACACACAAACTACACCCACAGACACAGACCCTACCATAAGTCCAATTTTCAATCATTTCCAATAACATTATGTACATTAATATCTTCATGACAAACTGAACAGACTAGAGAAACTGGGCATTATATTAGTTCTCAGAATGGGCAGCTCCCATAGTCCCTGTCCTGAAACCTGAGCAAAGCCTCTAAATTTGTGGAGACTACAAACTGATGATTAATAAAGTAGCTAAGCTAAACAGGCACGGCATTCCAAAAATCAAAGACCTATATGCCAAGCTGGCAGGTGGGACAATGTATACAAAGCTTGACATGAGTCACGGGGGAGAATTTTCTCGCTGTCGGGGGAGCTGAGCGGGAGTGGGCGCGGGCAGGCATGCAGCCGAACACCGCCCGCGATCTGCCGCGTGCCGTCATTTTACATGGGCAGGCCATCCATGGCGTGATGAGCACTTGGAAGCGCTGAGCGCTCCCTGTGCGGGCAGGGAGAGGAGGCTGAGTCAGGGCCTGAGCTCTTTCATGCATGTGCACGAAAGAACGCAGAAATCTCCCTGAGGCACAGAGTGGCCTTGGGGAGTTTAATTTCATTATGAAAAATTTAAATAAAGAAAAAAAAATTCAAACATGCCTCCTCATATAACAGTGCCACATGGGCTGGGACATGTCAATGAATTTTAATTAAAAAATTTATTTGATTTGTAAATCCTTCAGGAAACCTCATCTCACCCGTGGAAGAGGTTTCATGATAAATGTGAAGGCCACCTGGCCTCAACGTTAAGGTTGGACAGGCAGCTCCGCTAATTCTTTTAATTCATTTTTAAATGGTCTTAATAGGCCTTTGACAGTTTGGCGGATGCATAGCTGACTTTGGTGCGTGCCCACCAAACTGAAGATCGAAATGATGCGCGGTGACATTGAGACGCATGCCCGACGTCACTGCACGTTATTTTATGCGTCAGCAAGCGGGGCCCGCTCCCACATGCCGACCAGATGATTCAGGCCATGCCTGTCGACAATTTGAGTTGGACAATGCCTCCTGGTAATTTGTCACAATTAATACCTGCAAAGGGTATTATCAATATATATCAATGCCTTTCGGTGTCTCCTCCACTTGTGCCATCTTTCAGAGAACAATGGGAAGCTTACTTCAGGGACTGCCCCAGGTTGAAATCTATTTATACAATGTATTAGTGATAGGATTCACTGAAAAAGAGAATTTGGCAAACTTAGAAGAAGTCTTAAAGCATTGCTTGCAAGCTGTATGCATTTAAAAAAATAAAAATGCTCGTTCCAAGTGAGGGAGTTAATCTATTTGGGTGACCGGATAGATTCACAGGGCCTCCACTTAGTTGAGGAGAAAATGAGAGTCATAAGAAAGACACATGTGCCAAAGAATGCTTCAGATCTCAAATCATTCCCAGGAATAATCAACTATTACCCAATTTGTCTATAGTGCTGGCCCCCTGCATTCTCTCCTCAAAAAGAGGCAACTTTGGTCTTGGGAGGCGCCCCAGAAAGAAGCTTTCATAAAGGTGAAACAATTGTTGCACTCGTCCAATCTATTAGTGCACTATGACCGGACAAAAGAATAGGTGCTGACATGTGATGCATCTTCCTGCAGTGCTCTCTCTTCGGATGGACAACAGCATGGAATGGCCAATAGGTTACATATCAAGAACACTCACTACAGCGGAAAATGGATACTTGTAGATAGAAAAATAAGGCCTGTCTATCATCATTGGTGTCAAGAACTTTCACCAGCGCGTACACAGGCACCATGTTACAATTGTTTTAGACTACAAACCATTGCTAGGATTGTTCAGTGAGGACAAGGCTATACCACCCATAGCCACAGCAATAATACAACGATGGGCTTTAATTCTGGCAGCATACAAAAACACTGTTGTACATAGGCCTAGCCCTGGCAATCAAATCACAAATGCCAATGGCCTTAGCCATTTGCCTTTACAAGAAAATGATGAGGACATCCCAGGTCCACAGGAACTTGTTTTACTATTAAATTTCTTAGATTCCTTGCCGGTATGTGCTCAACAGATCAGAGACTGGGCAAGTCAGGACCCAACCCTTTCTCAAGTACGAGAACAAGTACTATATGGTTGGTCACATAAGCCTGTATCTGATTAAATTAAATCATACTTCAACAGAAGACATGAAATCTTCTTTTCTTATCGTGTCCACGGACAGTCTATACATGGCCCAGCCAAAACTGCACACATTTTTGTGCCTTGTTGTTGAATTCGGCAAGATCTGCAAAAATGCAGGGTTCCTCTAGCGATAGACATCGCAGGAGATGTTGCATAGTCTGTGGCTTAGTTCCACAGTCACAGGTTGTCAGGCAGGTTGTATATTCCCTTTTGCTTAGTGACACCTTTGAACGACCTACACCAGTCCTAAGTCTGTTAAGGCACTTCCAGGTTGCCCAATTGCAATTAGCTCCTGGGGGAAGGCTTTCATCTGGTAGAATTTCCTTCGCTGGGGGTTATTCGAGACTTGCCAGCCGATCTTTCCACAAGGCGATGTGGGCTTCAGATGGGTTTGATTATAATGGAACAACACTGTTCATGAAGCTCTTCCTTGACTTTAGGTGGCTGGGTTTAGGTGTATGACCATGTTGAGGGTGCCTCTCATCTGATGTTTGACCGAGTTGCTCTTTCTCGCTGGCTACCGTTCTTCTTATATCAGGGGGAGCGATACTCACCAGGATATATAGGCTGTTGATGTTTGTTGGTTTTAAACAATCTATGATAAGTCAGCAGCTTGCATTCAGAATGGCATGAAATGACCAGCCAGGATGGCATCTTATTGTGGGTAACACAAGTGGTAGTTCCTCCAAAGAGAAGGGAGCCACTTTTAGTTGAACTACACAGCGCACATCCAGGAATTCCCGAATGAAGACCTTAGCATTTAGCTATCGATGGTGGCCTGGGATGGATGGCGGAATAGAGAGTTTAGTAAATCACTGTGTGCAATGTCAGTAACTGCAAAAGTTGCCAGTGACAGCTCCGTTACACCCATGGGAGTAGGCAGGTAGACCCTGGGTGTGGTTACACTTGACTACATTGGACCTTTCCTGGGAATAATGCTTCTGCTCATTGTCGATGCCCATTCAAAATGATTGGACATATATGAGGTTAAGTCACCAATGTCGGCCGCTACAATTGAGAGACTACGTCAGAGTTTTGCTATTCACGGGCTACCAGAAGTAGTAATTTCCAATAATGTCATGGCAGTAATGAGTGCTGAGCTTCAACGGTTTATCAGCTTCAACCGTATCACTCATGTGAAAATTGCACCGTACCACCCCTCCTCAAATGGACTGGCCAAAAGGACGGTTCAAATGTTCAAGGCAGACATGAAAATGTTAACTGGCAATTCCTTAGCAACCAAGCCAGCACGCTTTATTTTTCATTATAAACTACCCCTCACACAACAACAGGTGTCACACCTGCGGAGTTAATGTTGAAATGCTGTCTCAGAATGAGATTGATCTTAATAATGCCAAATGTAGAGGCGGAAAGGAGTCAGAGAAGCCAGAAAACTAGACATGGCTGGCATAGCCATGGGAGAGCCAGTATACATGAAAATCTTCGGGGAAGGACCAAAGTGATTACCGGGTGAAATAAATGAAGTGACTGGACCTTTATCTTACTGCATGGAGGTGGAAGGCTGGATCATTCATAAACATGTGGACCATTTAAGGGGGAGAGAGACAAATCACCAAGATTTGCTTCCACCAGTGATCATGACTGGGTCTGTGTTTCCTGTTGAGGATATTCAACCCAGGACTGACATGTTTGATGTTCCTGTAAGAGTTGAGGAGTTGCAAGTGCCCACAGGAGCACCTGATGTTCAGTCAACTCCGGAAAAGGAGGTTCCTGACAAAAGATCTGAAATTGTGGAACTGCAATGTTCCACACGTACCACCTGAAAGACTGAACTTGTAAATTCCTTACTCAGTGTAAATGTTATGTTGTCTTGAAAAATATGTACTTGTAAATATAATATGAAAAGCTGAGTTAAAGGGGGAAGAATGTAATACTTATGGTTTTATTTAGTGTGTAATGTACCTTTAAGAACAGTATTTGTTAAGGAAGATCACATGATCTGTAGGAGAGGTAGAGTTGGAGTTGAAAGCACAAGTGTAGTTGCTGCTGAGTGTTTTGTAAATAAATTTAATGTTTCCACTCAAGAAGTGTCTGCAGATCAACTCTATCATTTATAGCACAACTCGGCTACCCTACAACTAACTTCAAAATTAATAATCTCTGGATTATTACCTAAGACGCATGCAAATTGGCATAGGGCAATTAAGATTAGGGAAATAAATGCGTGGGTCATGGTGTAGTGGGGTAACATAGTAGCCTGGATAGGAGATTGGCTGGCTGGAGAAAACAGAGAGAATGCATTGTTGGCTCTTTTATTGATTGGCAGGATGGGGTGGAGTCCTGCAGGAGTCTGCGCTGAGGCCTCAACTTTTTACAATTTTTAGCAATTACTTAGATGAGAGGCGTGAAGGCATGGTAGCTAAATTTTCAGATGAAACAAGGATAGGTTGTAAAGTATGTTGTGAAGAGGACATAAGAAGGTTGCAGACGGATATACATAGGTTGAGTGACTGAGCAAAAATCTGGCAAATGGAGTATAATATGGAAGATGTAAAGTTATTTACTTTGGCAGGAAGAATAAAAAAGCAGGGTATTACTTAAACAGAGAATGGCCGCAGAATTCCAAGGTGCAGGGGGATCTAGGGGTTCTAGTGCATGAGTCATAAAAAGTTAGTATGCAGGTACAGCAAGTAATTAATAAGTTTAATGGGATGCTAATCTTTATTACGGGAGAAATTGAACATAAAAGTAAGGGTGTTATGCTTCAGTTACACAGGGCATTGGTGAGACCACATCTTGAATAGTGTGTGCAATTTTGGTCTCCTTATTTATGGATGGATGTAAATGCATTAGTTCAGAGGAGGTTGACTAGAATGATACCTGGAATGAGTGTGTTGTGTCATGAGAAAAGGTTGGACAGACTAGGCTTGTTTCCACTGGAGTTTAGAAGAGTGAGGGGTGACTTTATTGAAGTATATAAGATCCTGAACAGTCTCGATAAGGTGGGCATGGAAAGGATGTTTACTCTTGTGGGTGAGTCTAGAACTATGGGACACTGTTTTAAAATTAGGGATCACTCTTTTAGGATTGAGATGAGGAGAATTTTTTCCTTCAGATGCTTTAGCGACTTTGAACTCTCTGTCTCAGAAGGTGATGACAGCAGAGTCATCGAATATTTTTAAGGCAGAGGTAGATAGCTTCTTCTTAGGCATGGGAATCAAAGGTTATCAGGGTTAGATGGGAATGTGGAGGTTGAAACACAGACACACCAGCCATGATTTTATTGAATGATGGATCAGGCTTGAAGGACTGAATGGCCTATTTCAGGCCCTATTTTGTATGTTTCATATGTTCATAGCCAAACTGTTCCAGTATAGTTACAACACTGGCTTCTACCCGGCAATGTAGAAAATTGCCTAGATATATGCTGTCCACAAAGAGCCAGACAAATCCAACCTAGCCAACTACTGGGCTATCAATCCACTCTGGATCATCAGTAAAGTGATGGAAGGGTCATTGACAGTTCTGTCAAGCAGCACTTACTCAGCAATAACCTGCTCACTGGTATTCAGTCTGGTTCCTCCAGGGCCACTAAGCTTCTCACCTCATTACATACTTGGTCCAAACATGGACAAAAGAGCTTAACTCAAGAGATGAGGTGAGGGTAACTATCCTTGACATCAAGGCCACATTTGTATGAATATGGCGCCAAGGAGCTTAGCAAAACTGAAGTCAATGTGAATCAGGGGGAAAACTCTCTGCTGGTTGGTGTCATACCTAGCACAAAGGTAGATGGTTGTGGTTGCTGGACGTGAATTATTTCAGTTCTGGGACATCACTATAGAAGATTCTCAGGGCAGTGACCTAGGCCCAAACATCTTAAGCTGCTTCATCAATGACCTTCCCTCCATCATAAAGTCAGATGTTCACTGATGATTGCACAATGTTCAGCACCATTCATGTCTCCTCAGACACTGACGCAGTCTGTGCCCAAATACAGCAAGACCTGGATAACATTTAGGAGAATCTAACCATCTCGCTCTTGACAAACAATGGCATTACCTACTATCAACATGCTGTGGATTACCAAAAACTGAACTGGACCAGCTGTAAACACTGTGGGTACAAGAACAGATCAGAGTCTGTGATTTTGCAGCATGTAACTCACTTCCTGACTCCCCAAAGTCTGTCCACCATCTACAGTTAGGCTCAAGTCAGGAGTGTGTTGGTATTCTCTCTCCTTGCCTGGATGAATGCAGCTCCAACAACATTCAAGATCTTGACACCATCCAGGACAAAGTGCTTAATTGTCACCCCATCCATCTCCTTAAACATTCACTCCCTCCACCAGTGAAGGACAATGGCATCAATTTGCACCATCTACAAGATGCACTGCTGCAACTCACCAAGACTCTTTCAACAGCACCCACCAAACTCTACCACCTAGAAGGAGAAGTGCAGCTGGTGCATGAGAACACCATCTGCAAGTTTCTCTTGAAGCCACACACCATCCTGATTGGAATTATATCACCATTACTACACTGGCACTGACTCAAAATCCTGGAACTCCCTCCCCAACAACACTGTGAGTGTACCTACATCACATGGAGTGCAGCAGTTCAAGAAGGCAGCTGACCACCACCCCCTCAAGTGAAATTAGGGATTGGAAATAAATACTAGCCTAGCCAGTGTTGCTCATACCCTATTAAGAATAAATAATAGACTGAAAGTAGCCAATGGCATTAAAAAACAGTTTTGTGTGGTGATTTTGAGTTCCACTGGCATGGTATAACCGTCTGATCCAGCAGATATCAAATCACTATCAAAGTCAATCTTTATTGCCTATCCTTAGTTGCCCTTATACAACTGAGCGGCTTGCTAGGCCACTTAAGAGTCACCCATTTTGCTGTGGGACTGCAAGTCATATCTAGGCCAATCCAGGTAAGGATAGCAGGTTTCCTTCCAGAAAGGACGTTATTGAACCAAGATGCTTTTTACGACAATCCAATCGTTCACTTTTACTGATATTGACTCATCATCCAGATTATTTATTTTAAAACGGAATTCCAATTCTCAAACTGCCACAGTAGGAATTGAGATCCTGTTCAGATTGATTATTCCAAGCTTCTGGATTACTTGTTCTGTAACATAAAAATTTCACTATTATTTTTCTGCATTGTAGTGGTTGCTGAGACAACTGCTGCTGTCCTACAAGTCTTACTCCACTCAGAAGAAGCAAGGATGGTTCCAAAATTTCTGACTGTGTGATTTGAAAGCTGGAAGAATTCCTGCATTCAGGCAGCAAACTACCTGTGCTTTAATTAGCCGCAGCTGAGACCCTCACTACACCCCCTGCCCGCCACACAAATTATATTTTTCAGGAGCCCTCAGATACCCATCCTGTGCCAGTTTCCCTGGCACATCTAAGAATGGGTGGGCTATATGTGAATTGCAGTTACAATGCATTGGGCGGGGTGGGCGGGAAGAGGAGATTCGGTGTGGTAGTGGAGTGTTGTGGTCAGCGGAATATTATCAGACTATATTTTTCCTTTTAATCAGGACCTTACTTGCATGGGGAAGTGCTGGATTTGCAGCCAGAGAAAGATCAGTCAAAATGGTGGGCATGGGAAGGGTGCACAGTAAGGCTGGAGAAACGGGAGATGTAGTTTTACCCCTGTGCTCTCACCATTCCCTACAAATAGGCTGGCCTAAAATTGAGAGGGGATTTTCAAGACCAAGACTAAGAGCAACTTTTTGTTGGGGAAGGTTATCAAGGACCATGGAAAAAAGTTGATCAGCCACAATTGAACTGAAGAGCAGAAGAAGCTCAAAGGGCTGAATGGCCTACTCCTATTCTACTCTTATTATAAAAGGACAGAATGCAAACAAAACTACTTCCAGGTCCATGCTCAATTCCTCACTGCCATAAATACTTCTAAAACATTGGTTCTCAAACTAGGGTCCTCGAACATGTGGGAGCCCTGAAAGACTTTCTGTGGGTTCTGAAATAATCTGACTAGTGGGTAAGAGGGAGAGGGAGAAAAATACAAAGGGGGTGGGAGGGAGCGGGGAAAGAGAAGAAAAAATAGCAAACTGCCTGCTTTGTGTAAGATAATAGGAGTCAGAGTTAGTCCCACACAGGTAGCTGACAAAACATTCAACCCTGAAGATCCGGAATGCATCCCCGTCTTTGTGGTGCATCAGCTGCTCTGCTTTTCAGTGGTGAGGTTTGATGTGAAGGTAGATGTGAGACCAGCTTCTGCAATGATACTAGATTGCATTCAATTTGGAGCCAAGCAGAAAGCAATTGCTATTATATTGCTGTCTGAACTGTATTTCCAGCATTTTCTGTTTATATTAATCTCTAGTTGATTTGATACTTGTAATCATGGAAAAGCTGTTGGTTTGGCTTCCTTAAATCATCCACCATGTTGCAATAATTTGAATTCCTTGCATGATTAAATAACACTGAGAAACTGGGCTGGATTTGCACAGGTCTATGAAATATTCCTGAGAAAGTCACATTCAAGTGAGTGCACTATTGTAAATGCAGGGAAGCAAACTCATATGTTTATGGAAAAAGATTTAAAAAAAACATTAACACTGAAGCCAAACATCAAAATAGGGTGATACTCTGGTTAATACTGATTTGGCCAACAGCCATTTGTATTGTGCGTGATCTGTGCACAGATTGTGCATGTGTGCAATTGACAGGTGATCTTGAGCCATATTAAAAGTAGCGGAGTTGGCAAATACAATAATGCTGGTGAAGCCACGCTTATCTTTTATATCTGATAATGCCTTGTGTGTTTCATCACTGTCTAATTCAGTGAAACAGTCCTCAAACTGGTCCTCCAAGTAATTACATTTTTCTTAATACAACCTTTACAGCAGAACTTTCATATTGTGGGTATCATGTAATGTCGTAATTTAGTGAATCCATTTGAAAAGGGGTCCTTCAACTAAAAATGTTTGAGAATCAAGGTTCTAATGAACAAACCAATTGAACATTTGTATTCAATACATGATATTTTCAATGTCCCATTAGAATTGCAACAACTGTCCTTCATAAAGCATTTGATCATTTATTCCTATAATCCCTCAAACCTTCAGTTCTTTTTATAACGGGGTATCTATGCAGTTTACTTCGACAAGTTGATTGACATTGCATTAATTAACCTTGGTGTGAATCTACAATTCTATGTGAAAAATAAACCTAATCTCTAGTCTCATTCGGGAATAAATGTTTTTGTTTTCGTGGTGTCTACTTCTGCTACGAGAACTTAAGTAGATTTACCTGCTTTATCAATATTATCTATTTTCTTTAGAATCTTAGATGCTTTGAAAACATCTGGCCATTGTGAGGCAGTCATTAATAAAGCAAACTGAGTGCTGGAACTTTGGAAAATACATTAGATTGCAAGTTAGGATAGCATTGTATATGTTGACAGGGACTTGCGGCAGTTGCAGGGCAGCTAGGTTCCCACATTCATTAGGTGGGAGAGGAAATTGACAACAGGACCTACTCATAGCAAAACTGGTTTAGCTTCCAATGAACCATGCTAACCTTTGCATGCATGGCAGCTGACCCCATTGTAAAACACAACACCAGATGAGGACATTAGGGCATGGATGCCTGGAAGTCTATTGTTGTTTCACATCCACTACCTCCATGAAGCTTCAGCATAATGGAACAACTAAAAAAAGGCTATGATTGTGAGCAATGTTTGGAATTGTGCTGCCTGGAAGTTTAGTGAGTATTCTTAATGGAGTTGTGACCTTCCAAGAAATATATGCTAAAGTGAGAATCATGCTCACTATCAACTTGTTTCTCATTGAAATATGCCTTCTTTATTTGCAGGTTGGCACAGGGAAACTGATTTACTGCATTGACTTGGGCACAGCTAGAAACCATGATTTTACATGAGTGCAGTACAAGTGCAATGCACCCCCCCGCCCCCCCCCCCACTCCCTTCCCACACAAATCCCTCCACCCACACCACCTTCCTCTCCCACCCAGTTTAGGTGCAAGTTCCACAGCAAAACCTTCAACATTTTAATATAGAAGGAATAAGTGTTTTCCATGTACCTTTACTGTGGGTTGCTCCTGCCACAACTTTAATAAATTAAGGGCTCAGAATGTACTCTGGGTGGGGGTTTTCAATGCACATCATCAAGAGTGGCTCAGTGGCAACATTACTGACCAAGCTGGCTGAATCCTGAAGGACATATCTGCCAGACTAAGCCTGTGACAAGTGAGGAGAGAACAAACACAAAGTAAAAACCTCACAGTGTTGCAGATACATTGGTCAAATTTGGGATGTTTGCTAATGCTTACATACAATGTTTAGTACTATTCACAACTCCTCAGATACTGAAGCAATCCATATGCATATGCAGTAAGACCTAGACAACAGACAGGTTTCAGTTAAGAAATGTGAAGCGACATTCATGCCACACAAGTGCCAGGCAATGACCATCTCCAACAAAAGAGAATCCAGCCATCTCCCCTGGCTTTATCATTGCTGATCCCTCAGCCGTCAACATTCTGGAGTTTACCATTGAGCAGACACTAAACTGGACCAACCAGATAAATACTGTGGCTACAGGAATGGGTCAGAGGCTGCGAATTCTGCCGCTGGTAACTCCTGACTCCCCAAAGCCTGCCTACCATCTACAAGGCACAAGTTAGGAGTGTGATGGAATACTCTCCACTTGCCTAAATGGATGCAGCTCTAATAACACTCAAGAAGCTCGGCGCCATCCAGGAAAAAGCAGCCCACTTGATCAATGCCTCATCCAATAACTTAAACATTAACTCCCTCCACCACTGATGCACAGTGGCAACAATGTGTGCCGTCCAGAATATGTTCTGCAGCAACTCAGAGCCCCAAGACCCTTTCAACAGTACCTTCCAAACTTGTGACCTCTACCACCTGAAAAAACAAAGGCAGCAGACATATGGGAACACCATGACCTGCAAGTACCTCTCCAAGCCACACACCATCTTGACTTGGAACTATAACCTTCATTCTTTCACTGGTGCCGGGTCACAAACCCGGGACATCCTTCCTAACAGCATTGTGGGTGCAACTACACTGGATGGGTTGCAGTGGTTCAAAATGCAGTTCGCCATTGCCTCTCAAGGGCAATTAGGGATGAGTAACAAATGCTGGCATTGCCAGCGACACTCATATCCCATGAAGGAAGAAACAAAAAAAAAATTCCCCTTTTAGGGTGAGCAGCAGCCCTTTAAAAAATACTCCTCTGTTTGGTTTTGCGATTCTAAGTGCTGCAGGCCAAATTCTGATTCATCTAATCACAATAAGGTGTTGACCTTATATCGGAAAATTGTGATCACTTGTCTCCACCCACTCTATTGGCAAAGGTATGTTTAAGCATATATCCATTTCTGTTGAGATTGGAATATTGAACGTCATTTAATGCTGTTCCTTCACTGTCGCCGGGTTAAAATCCTGGAACTCCCTCCCTCACAGCACTGTGGGTGTACCTACACCATACAGACTGCAGCAGTTCAAGAAGGCAGCTCACCACCACCTTCTCAAGGGCAACTAGGGATGGGCAATAAATGCTGGCCCAACTAGCGAAGCCCACATCCTGTGAATGAATAAAAAACAAACCCTGTTGGGTTTTCCAACACCCTACATGGGGTGGGATCCCTTGTTCACGGGCACTCTGTGCTCAATCGAGGTACCCAGCACCTGGAAGGGGGGCCTCATTTATGACCATCTCTCCGTGACTTATATCCCATCCACACTTGCCTCTCTTCAGAAATTCATCAGTGATCCCTGGTGTAGACACCACTCTGGTGCTGCCAGTTCTGGAGAGCTGCTGCCCTGATTGCTGGCTGCTCTTGGGGGTGAGTTTTCCACCCTACCCGGGGCTTAATCTGACAGGAGGCCTGATGCTGTCTAGGTTAAGTGACTGATTGGAATACAATAACATCAGATCTCCCAAAGAAATGTGATGCAGCGTTCCCACCAGTTCTCCAACTGGTGGGCAAGATCCCCATCACCCAGATTAAATCCTGGTCATCAGACCCTATTTATTAAATTGGTTTCAGTACCAATGAGTGTGTATGTATGTGTATGGTGGCGAGCGGTTGTTGGGGTTGTGGGTAGGAACGTGGGCAAGTGGTCTGTTCTACCATGTTAATATCCGAGCAGTGAGGTTGTAATACCCTCAATGTCTGTTCTTATGACTGCTTACCATTTGCAGTTGTGTCAATGAGGATGAATATAGTGTGAAGCATGAATAATTGAACTGGGGACAACATTTCTTTTCTCAGAAAAGAATCATGAATCTCAGTTTAAAACTGAGATCCGTCATCCTATGCGCACATTATTGAGTCAGTGATTAATCAGTAACCACAATGTGAGGAAAGATCTATTAATCCATATGAGACTTGAGAAGAAGTGATTTAAAATCCTAAAGAATTATCTGAGCTGTTTGCTATTGATCGAGACAGGGACTCTCTGTGAAAAGGGTGACAGATGCAAATTCAGCCAAAGAAGTGAAACTTCATTCCTTAAGGAAGAACCAAAAAATGGTTCATCCAGAACTACAAACAGTAATTTAATGTATTTCTTATTTGAAGTCATCAGCACTGAAGCTACTGAGACATGCCTGAACAGTAGAGAAAGGTCTCTTCAGAGCAGTTTTACATCTCTCACACAGATACCATGGCAGAGTGAACAAGAAACTGTTCAAATAGTTCAGTCTTAATAACCTGCAATAGTAGCCAATTTAATTTCAAACAAATCTATCAGTTTGCAACAGTGATGGCCTCAACATTCAGAAACTGGTGATTCTCTTGCTGAGACGGCATACATTCAGATCTTCCAGAGCTACTGATGCCCCGAAATTATTCCAGAATGAGGAGTCCTGATGATGCCTAAACCTACTATCAAGTAACACTGAATATTTCCTTCATCTACTCATTGTATGGCAGGCTGCAGTGAAAACCTGGGGCCAGCTTTTCATCTCATCGGATGTGGCCCAATCGAGGACAAGATCCCAAATGAACCAGGAACAACATCTAAGAATGATAGTCCCACAGATCACCGTGAGAAGCAAAAGAAACCTCCAGATAAGGTTACCATCACAAGATTTGGGCATACAAGTGAAATATCTTCATGTTTTAGAGATAGATACATCTGTTCTATGCAATTGTGTAATGGTAACTAAACATGAACATGTATGTAAATAGATATACTTCTTTGGAAGTGAGGAAAAATATGTTCAAAAAGAAAGGTGGATGTTGTAGTATGCCTTTAAGGATGTGAGTATACATCACAAGAAGGGAGATGATGTATGTATGTATGTATGTCTTCCAATTTTAGTTTCACTTCTGCTTTAAGCAGCAAAGCAGACAACACAGCTCCAAGTTCTCCAAGCTTCACAACAATGTAAGACTGTTCTCACGTGCCTCATCTTAATAAATGAACCTACAATGTGTTTACACAATTCCTTATAAGGGATTGGCACCTTTTTTCTTATGCAGCAAATAAACTCAAGGACTTATAACAATATAAGAATATGACAGATATTATACTTATCACATGAATTCAGTGGGGCACCATGTCATTGAAGGGAAGGAT
Source organism: Carcharodon carcharias (assembly GCF_017639515.1). Lineage (NCBI taxonomy): Eukaryota > Metazoa > Chordata > Chondrichthyes > Lamniformes > Lamnidae > Carcharodon > Carcharodon carcharias. Next base: position 205,510,939 of record NC_054467.1, read on the forward strand.
GAGCAATAGCAGATGACATTCCCTCAGGCGGGAGTTGGGGGGGTGCATCATATAAGGCAAAATTTCAGGTCACACCTGTGCTTTATACAGCAGGTATACCATCCCAAACACAGCAATCTGAGACTGGCAGATACGTATTGCCTTAGCAGGCTATGGTTAATCAGGAAGCTTGTGGCAGTTCTGTACTGCCTACTTATAGACTCATAGACATTTGCAGCACAGAATAAGGCCATTCAGCCCATCGTGTCCATGCCAGTCAACAAAGGGCTGACTACACTAATTTTCCAGCACTTGGCCCATAGCCCTGGAGGCTATGGCATCGCAAGTGAATATCTAAATATTTCTTAAATGTTACGAGAGTTTCTGACTCAACCATTCTTTCAGGCAGTGAGTCCCAGACTCCCACCACTCTCTGGGTGAAAAAGATTCTCCTCAACTCCCCTCTTACCCTTCAACTTCTTACCTTAAATCTATGTCCCCTGGTTATTGACCCCCCGTCTACTAATGGACAAAGTGCCTTCCTATCCACCCTGTCTATGCTCCTCATAATCTTATACACCTCTATCAGGTCCCCTCTCAACCTTCGCAGCTCCAAAGAAAACAACCCCAGCCTATCCAATCTTTCCTCATAGCTCAGACCCTCCAGCCCAGGCAGCATCCTGGTAAATCTCCTCTGCACCCTCTCCAGTGCCCAATCACATCCTTCCTATGAAGTAGTGCCCAGAACGTCTTCAAGAAATGCAGCAATACACTTCAACATATGTTTGTATTCCAGTCCTGATGGCAGGGTAAATTGCTATGGCTTTTACATAACAAACATCTGTATAACATGAGCATGGATACTGGCCATTTTGCACTGAATCATGAGGCAGCCATTGGATGGGCTGGGGTCTGTTATGCTAGATTCCCATCAACTTTGCAGCGGTTTGATTTTCCACCATAATGTCTGGCAGGCAGCAAGAGTATCAATCTACTTTTAGGCATGCACAGAAATTCCTGTTGCCCTTACGCTGATTGTCAATCAGGTCACTAAACAAATAGCACCCGGGGTTGTTTGCGTTACCCTGAAGGATCAAGGGGTTTAGAAGGATAAGTTCAATAAGTTACTGTTGTTGTTTAAGTTGTGTTATTTAATTATTTTTGTTTGTTTTCTTTGTTCCATTTTGATGGTGCAATCACCTTTTCTAGCTGCCATTTTCTGAGGGACTGCCATTTTCAGACAAGGCACAAGGGGTTTTCCCAAAGTCTAGGGAATCATAATTTGCACTCATGTGATCATGCCTGGTCATTTATCATGTGATGTGGGCATCGCTCACTAGGTCAGCATTTAATTCCCCGTCCTCAACTGACTTGAGAAGGTCTGAAACAAAAACAAAAATTTCTGGAAAAGCTCAGCAGGTCTGCCAGCGTCTGTGGAGAGGAAGACAGAGTTAATGTTTCAAGTCCGTATGACTCTTCATCAGAAATGACTTGAGAAGGTGGTGAACTGCTTTCCTGAACCGTTGCAGCCCATGTGGTGTAGTTATACCTCCAGCATTGTTAGGAAGGGAGTTCCAGGATTTTGACCCAGTGACAATGAAAGATTGGCGATATATTTCCAACTCAGGATGGTGAATGACTTGGAGGGGAACTTGCAGGTGGTGGTGTTGCCATGCATCTGCTGCCCTTGTCCTTCTAGGTGGCAGAGGTCAGGAGTTTCAAAAGTGCTTTCAAAGGAGCTGGAGAGTTGCTGCATTGCATCTTTTAAATGGCACACACTGCTTCCACTCTGAGCTAGAGGGGGTGAATGTTTAAGTTGGTGGATTTGGTGCCGATCAAGCAGGTTGCTTTGTCCTGAATAGTGTCAAATGTCTTGAGTGTTGTTGGAACTATGCTCATTCAGGCAAGTATAATTTTAAAAAAATGTTCATTCAAGGGATGTAGGCTTTGCTGGCTAAGCCAGGATTTATTGCCATCCCTAATTGCCCTTGAGAAGGTGGTGGTAAGCAGCCTTCCTAAACCGTTGCAGCCTATGTGATGTAGGTACACCCACAGTGCTGTTAGGAAGGGAGTTCCAGGATTTTGACACAGCAACAGTGAAGGAACAGCGATATATTTCCAAGTCAGGACGGTGAGTGTTTTGAGGGCATTTCCCGGTGGTGGTGTTCCCATCTATCTGCTGCCCTTGCCCTGCTAGATGGTAGTGGTCGTGGGTTTGGAATGTGCTGTCTAAGGGATCTTGGTTTAGCTAGGGCTCCTTAATGCCACACTCGGTCAAATTTGGCCCTGACGCCAAGGACAGTGACTCTCACCTCACCATCGTAGTTCAGCTCCTTTGTCCATGTTTGAACCAAGGCTGTAACGAGGTCAGGAGCTGAGTGGCCCTGGTGGAACCCAAACTGAGCATCAGTGAGCAGGCTATTGCTAAGCACGTGCTGCTTGATGGCACTACTGATGACCCCTTCCATTACTTTACTGATGATCAAGAGTAGCCTGATGGGGCAGTAATTGGCTGTGTTAGATTTGTCCTGCTTTTTGTGTACAGGATGTGCCTGGGCAATTTTTCACGTTGCTGGGTAGATGCCAGTGTTGTAGCTGTATGGGAACAGTTTGGCTAGGGAAGCAGAAAATTCTGGAGCACAAGTCTTCATTACTACTGCCAGAATATTGTCAGGGCAAATAGCTTTTGCAGTATCCTGTGCCTTCAGCTGTTTCTTGATATCAATTGAAATGAATTGAATTGGCTGAAGACTGGCATCTGTGATGCTGGGACCTCAGGAGGATGCTGAGATGGATCACCCACTTGGCATTTCTTGCTGAAGATTGTAGCAAATGCTTCAACCTTTTATTTTGCACTGATGTGCTCGGCTCCCCTATCATTGAGGATGGAGATATTTATGGAGCTGCCTCCTCCAGTGAGTTGTTTAATTGTCCACCACCATTGACAGCTGGATGTAGCAGTACTGCAGAGCTTAGATCTGATCCGTTAGTTGTGGAATCACTTAGCTCTGTCTATATGTAGAAAATTGCCCAGGTATGTCCTGTACACAAAAAGCAGGATAAATCCAACCTGTACAACTACTGCCCCATCAGTCTACTCTCCATCATCAGTAAAGTAATGGAAGGGGTCATCAACAGTGCTATCAAGCGGCAATTGTTTAACTATAACCTTCTCGCCAACAACCAGTTTCAGTTCCAACAGGGTCACTCATTCTTTCATGGGATATAGGCATTGCTGGCAAGGCTAGAATCTGTTGCCCATCCCTAACTGAGAAGGTGGTTGTGAGCTGCCGTCTTGAACTGCTGCAGTCACAATGCTGTTAGGAAGGGAGTTCCAGGATTTTGATCCAGCAATAGTAAAAAAATGCTGATATAGTTCCAAGTCAGAATGAGAGTTTGCAGGTGGTGTTCCCATGCATCTGCTGCCCTTGTCCTTCTTGTGGTAGAGGCCGCAGGTTTGGAAGGTGCTGTCAAATGAGCCTCATTGTGTTGCTGCAGTACATATTGCAGATGGACCACACTGCTGCAACTATACGCCAGTGGTAGAGGGTTTGAATATTTAGGTTGTAGGCTGGGGTGCCGATCAAGCAGGCTGAATGTTATCCTGAATGGTGTCAAGCTTCTTGAGTGTTGTTGGAGTTCCACTCATTCAGGCAAGTGGAGAATATTCCACCACACTCCTGACTTGTGCCTTGTGGATGGGGGACATTTATACGGCTGGTCCAGTTCAGTGATTAGTCAATGGTAACCCCCAGAATGTTGATAGTACTATATTCAGCATGGTAATGCCATTGATTGTCAAGGCGAGATCTTTAGATTCTCTGTTGTTGGAGATTGGCATTACCTGGCACTCATGTACCATGAGAAAGTAACTAAAAAAAGCAAAGGAGTTATGATGAACTTTTATAAAGTACTGGTTCAGCCTCCACTACTGTATTGAGTCCATTTCTGGACATTACACTTTAGGAAGAAGGTGAAGGCTTTAGAGATGTGCAGGAAAGATTTACTAGAATGGTTCCAGAGATGAGGGATTCAGTTACATGGATAGATTAGCAAAGGTGAAGTTGTTCTCCTTGGAGAAGAGAAAGTTGAGAGGAGATTTGATTGAGCTATTCAAAATCATGAAGGCTCTGGACATAGAAGATAGAAATAAAACCTTTTCCCATTGGCAGAAGGGCAAAAACCGGAGATTTAAGGGGAGTCATAGGGCAGAATTTTCCCCCCCGTTGGGGGGAAAGTTTTTGGGTGGGCACGCTTCCAATCGGCACCCCCGATCGGAGATATGGTGCCATTTTACATGGGCACGTCAATTAAGGCCCGCCCAGCGTGACGTTCGCCGGGAAGCACTGTGTGCTCCTTGTGCAGGCGTGGGAATGCCTAAAATCAAGAGTGCGCTCTTTCGCGCATGCATGCATCATTTCCCTGAGGCTGCACTTAGTCTCAGGGAGATCAGCTCTAATTCCTTTACATGTCCCCTCATGTGACAATGCCACATCAGTTGGGACATGTCCATAATTTCCAAAAAACCATTATTAAAATTTTAAAACCCTACATGAAACCTCATCCTGCCGGTGGATGAGGTTTCATGTTTTTTCTACATCCCGCCCATATCTTTGTATGCCATCCAAATACTTTTTAAATATTATGAGGGTTTCTGCCTCAAACACCCTTTCAGGCAGTGAGTTCCAGATTCCCAGCAGCCTCTGGGTGAAAAAGGTCTTCCTCACATCCCCTCTAAACCTCCTGCCCCTTACCTTAAATCTATGGCCCCCTGGTTATTGGTACCTCCACCAAAGGGAAAAGTTCCTTCTTGTCTACCCTATCTATGCCCCTCATAATTTTATACACCTCAATCAAGTCCCCCCTCTATCTCCTCTGCTCCACGGAAGATAACACCAGTCTATCCAATCTCTTCTCATGACTAAAACTCTCCAGGCAACATCCTGGTAAATCTCCTCTGCACTCACTCTAGTGCAATCATATCCTTCCTATAATGCGGATTCCAGAATTGCACGCAATACTCTAGCTGTGGCCTAACCAGATTTTTATACAGTTCCAGCATTACCTCCCTGCTCTTATTTTCTATGCTTCGGCTAATAAAGGCAAGTATACCACATGCCTTTTTAACCATCTTATCTACCTGTCCCGCTACCTTAAGGGACCGGTGGACATGTACACCAAGATACTTCCCAGGGTCCTACCATTCATTGCGTTTTCCCGTGCCTTGTTTGTCCTGCCCAAGTGCATCACCTCACACTTATCCGGATTAAATTCCATTTGCCACTGATCAGCCCATCTGATCAGCCCGTCTATACCCCCTGCAAACTAAGGCTATCCTCCTCACTATTTACCACCCCACCAATTGTCTTGTCATCCGCGAACTTACTGATCAACTCTCCTACATTCAAGTCTAACTCGTTTATATATACCACAAACAGCAAAGGACCCAACACCGGTCCCACACAGGCATCCAATCACGAAAACACCCCTCAACCATCACCCTCTGCTTTCTGCCACTCAGCCAATCCTGGATCCAATTTGTCAAATTGCCTTGGATCCCATGGAATCTTACCTTCATTATCAATCTCCCAAGCAGGACCTTATCAAAAGCCTTGCTGAAGTCCAAGTATCTAATGCATTGCCCTCAACTACACACCTGGCTATCTCTTCGAAAAATTCAATCAAATAACCTCCCCTTAACAAAACCATGCTGACTGTCCTCGATTAATCCCTGCCTCTCCAAAGGTAGCTCAATTCTATCCCTCAGAATTGCTTCCAATGGTTTCATCACCACTGAGGTTAGACTGACTGGCCTGTAGTTCCCTGGTTTATCTCTTCCTCCCTTCTTGAATAAAGGTACCACATTGGTTGTCCTCCAGTCCTCTGGTACCTCTCCTGTGGCCAGACAGGTATTGAAAATTATTTCCAGCACCCCTGTTATCTTCTTCCTTGCCTCACTCAACAGCCTGGGATACATTTCATCCGACTAGCAAAGGTACCAAAGATGGCATGAGGAAAACAATTGTCACGCAGCGAGTGGATACGATCTGGAATGCACCATCTGAGAGTGTTGTGGAAGCAGATTCAATTGAAGCTTTCAAAAGGGAATTAGATAAGTGCCTGAAGAGAAATAAAATGCACAGCTCTAGGGAAAGGGATGGGGAGCGGGACTAGCTAAACTGTTCTTATGGGGCACCAGCATGAGCTGGATGGGATGAATGGCCTTTTTCTGTTCTGTTACCATTCTATGATTCTATGAAACAACAGGGAGGAGATAAAATATTTTGCTCAGGCACCAATCAGTTGCTGGACAGACCTCTGGAAAACAGATTTGCTTATGTCATTGTTGTCCCTAGTGGAAGCCTGAAAATATCTGAAAGCCTTAAAGCTTAGTGTAGTCATGAACTTAATAGTGACCAGCAATTCCATACCTGCAGAAGAGCTTGGCTGCCAGTTTAAAAACATTGCTTATCATTGCAGTGATATTCTTCAGAAGCATTGTCACATGAATGTTGATGCTGCCTGTATTTCTGGCATTGGAATACAGATGGGCATTATTTTCAGTCTCTCTGTTGACCCTCTTCCTCAGAAAAAACAAAATATGTGTGTGTGATTCCCAGGGGGTCGCTCATTGTGGCACAATGACAGAAGTCAAAAATGGTAACACCATAATAATTTCACAAAAGGTCTTCAAAAAAGACCTTAGTGACAACTAAGACAACTATGGGGATTTCTTTCTAAAGCAAGGAAAGAAGCTTCAGCAATGGCCTGAGAGCGTGGTAACCTGGCCTCTTTACACTGATATAGAGCTCAGTGCCTAGCAACACTGAGCAGGTAAAGGAAAGAATATAAAATGGGTGGAAATTCTGGAAAAATGTAAAGGATGTCACAACATAAGAATGCACTCATTTGTATGCATCATTCACAAACTGGCAGGTGTGTCCTGTACTGATTTAAAGTCCCACTTGAAAAATTGCAATGGCAGTAAAAATGGACAAGAATCTGACGAATGAGTCACCTAATTTTCCCATTGGGAATACTGAATAAGAAATTCTACCCTCCAATGATGTGTATAATAGGCAGCTGCACCCTTTTTTCAAGGTTAATTCTCCTGCTATAATATTGCTAAACTAACGTTCACTCATTTTGAATCGGTCATCAGTACATCTTCATATAACAGTGTATTTATTTTGAAAGTTTTCCCCCAGATTATGACCTTATAATTACATTTTATATGTAATAGATGCTTCTTAACAAAGCCATGACAAACAAAATATACCCTTTACCCAAATGCTACGATTAAGCAAAGATAATTAAAAGTTAATGCACCGAGCCTGATTTCCAAGAGTTAAATCTGTATATGCTCAAGAACTAATAATCTTAACCAATCCATAACAGAGGGATTACTTTAAAAAGAATGTAAATCTGAGCTCTTTAGGATTAGTCACATAGTATGTCAATAGCTGGAGATCCTACAAAATCTACAGTGCAATAAATAAAGGTAGTGATTAGTTAAAATGTTGCCTATAAATGTTTACCAGAGGTCTAAATTGTTTTTAATAAACTTGAGATTATTCTATTAAGCTGCAAGGGGAATAAATCTGTCTCTGAACAAATGATCCAACAACAGTATTTTCATTAATTGGTGTATATAATAAGCTAGTGAAGGAAACTAACCTTGGTATAAAAAGAGTTTATGCATTTATCTAGTCATGGGCCTTCAGTTGATTAAGTGTCAAATCCTTTTCTGCTGGTGCAAACCTTCTCACAGGTAAAAGGTATACCTCACCTCAGCCCCAGGACATTGCTGCAGGAGTCCCTCAGGGCAATGTCCTAGGCCCTAAACATCTTCAGCTGCTCAGCGATGACCTTTCCTCTGATATAAAGTTAAATGTTTGCTAATGACTGCACAACGTTTAATATCATTCGCAAATCCTCAGATATTTAAGAAGTTCATGCTAGCATGTAGCAAAACCTGGAAAACATTCAGGCTTGGCCTGCCTGGTAAGTGGCAAGCAACAGTCACACCACACAAGTGTCAGGCAATGACCATCTCCAACACATGAGAATATAACCATCTCCTCATGACAGTCAATGGCATTGCAATTGCTGAATCCCCCATCAAAGGGCTACCATTGACCAGAAACTGAACTGGACTAGCCAGATAAATACTGTGGCTACAAGAGCAGGTCAGATGTTGGAAACTCTGCACCAAGTAATTCACCTCCTGACTCCCCAAATGTTGTCCACCATCTACAAGGCACAGGTCAGGAGTGTGATGGAATATTCCATGGGGGAGGTGGTGGCGTAGTGGTATTGTCACTGGACTAGTAATACAGAGACTTAGGGTAATGCTCTGGTGATCTCAGGTTCAAATCCTACCATGGCAGATGGTGAAATCTGAATTCAGTAAAAAAAAAATTGGAATTAACAATTGAAAAATGCACCACAGCTGATCAAGTCCTAAAGGATGTAGCTGCTATACTGGGTCTGCGGGAGGTGGTGAGGGAACCAACAAGAGGAAAAAACATACTTGACATCATCCTCACCAACCTGTCTGCTGAAGATGCATCTGTCCATGACAGTATTGTGGAGACAGGGTCCCATCTCAACATTGAGAATATCATCCATTGTGTGGCATTACCACCATGCTAAATGACATAGATTTCAAATAGATCTAGCAGCTAAAGACTGGTCAACCATGAGGTGCTGTGGGCCATCAGCAGCAAGAGAATTGCACTCAACCACAACCTGTAAGTTCATGGCCCAGCATATCCCCAGTCTACCATTATCACCAAACAAGGGGATCAATGAAGATTGCAGGAAGGCATGCCAGGAGCAGCACCAGGCATACCTAAAATTAAATGAGGTGCCAATCTGGTGAAGGTACAACACAATGCTACTTGTGTGCCAAGCAGCAAATGTTTCATTTTATTCATTCACGGGATGTGGGCTTCTCTGGCTGGGCCAACATTTATTGCCCATCCCTGGTTGCCTTACAGAAGGTGGTGGTGAGCTGCCTTCTTGAACTGCTCCGGTCTATGTGGTGTAGGTGCACCCACAGTGCTGTTAGGGAAGGAGTTCCAGGAATTTGACCCCGTGACAGTGAAGGAACTGCAAAATATTTCCAAGTCAGGAAGGTGAGTGACTTGGAGGGGAACTTGCAGGTGGTGGTGTTCCCATCTATCTGCTGAACTTGTCCTTCTAGATGGTAGTGGTCAAGGGTTTGGAAGGTGCTATCTAAGGAACTTTGGTGAATTCCTGCAGTCTATCTTGAAGATGGTACACACTGCAGCTACTTTGCGTCAGCGGTGGAGAGAGCGAATGTTTGTGGATGTGATACCAATCAAGGGGACTGCTTTGTCCTGGACTCTGTCAAGCTTCTTGAGTGTTGTGGGAGCTGCACTCATCCAGGCAAGAGGTGAGTATTCCATCACATTCCTGACTTGTGCCTTGTAGATGATGGACAGGCTTTGGGGAGTCAGGAGATGAGTTTCTCAGTGCAGGATTTCTAGCCTCTGACCTGCTCTTGTAGCCACAGTATTTATATGGCTAGTCCAGTTCAGTTTCTGGTCAATAGTCACCCCCAAGAAGTTGATAGTGGGGAATTCAGTGATGGTAATGCCATTGAACATCAAGGGGCGATGATTAGATTTACTCTTGTTGGAGATGGTCATTGCCTGGCACTTGTGTGGCGCAAATGTTACTTGCTACTTTCCAGCCCATGCCTGGATTTTGTCCAGGTCTTGCTGCATTTGGGAATGGGCTGCTTCAGTATGTGAGGAGCCGCGAATGGTACTGAACATTGTGCAATAATCCACAAACATCCCCACTTCTGCCCTTATGATGGGAGGAAGGTGATTTTTTTTTTATTATTCATTCATGGATGTGGGCTTCTCTGGCTGGGCCAGCATTTTTTGTCCAGCCCTAGTTGCCCTTGAGAAGGTGGTGGTGAGGTGCCTTCTTTAACTGCTGCAGTCCATGTAGTGTCGGTACACCCACAGTTCTGTTAGGAAGGGAGTTCTAGGATTTTCACTCAGTGACAGTGAAGGAACGGTGATATATTTCCAAGTCAGGATAGTGAGTGACTTGGAGGGGAACCTCCAGGAGTTGTTGTTCCTATCCACCTGCTTCCCTTGTCCTTCTAGATGGTAATGGTCGTGGGTTTGGAAGGTGCTGTCTAAGGAGCCTTGGTGTTGAAGCAGCTGAGGATGGTTGCACTGAGGACATGTGTGGCATGAGTGTTACTTGCCACTTAACAGTTAAAGCCTGACTGTTGTCAAGTCTTGCTGCATATGGACATAGACTGCTTCAGTATCTGAGAAGATGTGAATGGTGCTAAACAAAGTGAAATCATCAATGAACATCTTCATTTCTGCCCTTGTGATGGAGGGAAGATCATTGATGAAGCTGCTGAAGATGGCTGAGCCAAGGACATTAACCTGAGGTAAAAGCAAAAAACTGCAGATGCTGGAAATCCAAAACAAAAACAAAAATACCTGGAAAAACTCAGCAGGTCTGGCAGCATCTGTGGGGAGGAACACCGTTAATGTTTCAAGTCTGAATGACCCTTCAACAGAACTAAGTAAAAATAGAAAAGAGGCGAAATATAAGTTGGTTTAAGTTGGGTGGGGTGGGGGGGGGGGGGGGGGGGGGGGGGGGGTTGGTGGGAGGGGCAAGAAGAACTAACATTAACCTGAGGAACTCCTGGAGTGATGTCCTGGGACAGAGATGATTGACCTCCAACAACCACAAGTATTTCCTTTGGAATTCGCTACCCCAGAGGGATACAGCTGTGTATTCATTGAATACACTTAAGCCAGAGATTGATAAAGATATGTGGCAACTGGGCAGAAAAGTGGAGCCAAGTTTCAAGATCAGCCATAGCCTGATTGACTGGCAAAGCAAGCTTCAGGGCCCGAATGGACTCCTCCTGCTTATGTCCTACGTACTTACAAAAAGCTAGTCATGGGGACCATGGAGGAATTTTTCTTCCATATCATAAGAAATAGGAAGAGGAGTAGGCTATTCAACCCATTGTGCCTGCTTTGTCATTCAATCACGTCATCATTGATCCAATTGTGGCCTGAATTCCACTTTTCTGCGTGCACCTCCCACCCTCCTCTCTCTGCCAACCTTCATAACCCTTGACTCCCTTGCAGATCAAAAATCTGACTAACTCAGCACTGAATGGATTCAATGACCCAGCCTCTGCCACTCTTTGGGGAAAAGAATTCCAAAGATTGACAACCCTCTGAGATGAAATTCCTCCTCTCCTCAGTCTTAAATGGGAGAAATAGGAGACACTTATTTTTAAATTTTGCCCCTAGGTTCTACATTTCCCCATGAGGGGAAACATCCTGTCAGCATCTACTTCTGTCAACCTCCATCAAAATATTATATGTTTCAATAAGATCACCTTTTATTCTTCTAAGCCCCAAGGAGTATTGTTGCAAATATCTAGTTCATGGTTCATACATTTTACCAAATCTATTTTAGTTTTAGGATTTAAAGTTTAACGATAGAGAATGGGATAAATGCAACATAAACAAACTGGGAGGTTATTACATTTAAGCAAGGGCATTTCAAAGAGACATTTGGTTTTGGGAGTTAGGTCTAAATTAGTTTAAAAACATTCAGTAAACCATGAAAGGTTGGAAAATATTTATTTCATCAGAACAAAGACAAAATTGTACATGAGGAATAATTAACTTAAAGGTCAGTTTGAGGGCAGCCCAGAGCAGACTACCTCATCATGGAGATGGATGAAACTTAGGAAGCTTCTCTGGTTTCGATGTATCTGGGTGTTTGCTGAGACAGTTAGTTGCAACTTGGACATTGTGTGATTTGTAGCTCACTGAGAGAAGATAGCTAAAGTAAATGACAGTCAGATAGACCTACACTGCAAGGAGAGTAAAGAAGTAATGCCATTAATGGCCTTGTGGAAAGCAGGTGCGGCTTAATTTCAGTTTGAATTTTGTGGGGGAACAGAAGCTGCAAGTTGCCCAGTTTGAAACTAGTGGAAGAATCTACAATCATCCCAACAGAGTCTTGTGGGAAAGAAAGCAACAAGTAGATTAGCTGGGAAATTTTGAAGAAGTAACCAGACCTAGGGATTGAGGCATCCATAGTCAAGAGACGGTGAGTAAAAATTTTACCTCTGAGAATAGCTGGAGCTGAGGAGAATTCTCCAGAGGACTGTGGCATATTTTGGGTGGTCCCTATTGAAGTAACTAACTTTTAGATTTATATGTCTTATAAGGCAATTCTTGGGGGAAGTAAGAAGTAAACCTGAGTGCATAACATACATAATTATCAGCTTTAGTGTTAACTTACTCACATTTGCTTTGTTTGTGTTTTGTTAAAAAAAGGTGAAATATTGTGGCGTAGTTAATGCGGCATTGGTTAAAATTAGGTTTTCGGATTCCTCTTTAAATGTTAACTGTCCCTTACCAGACCATAACAGTTTAGGCCCAAACTGCTCAACATCTCCTCATAAGACAACCCCTTCATCCCAAGAATCAGCCTAGTGAACCTTCTTTGAATCTGAACTGCCTCCAATGCAAATATATCCCTCCTTATATAAGGAGACCAAAAATGCTCCAGGTACAGTCTCACCAATGCCCTGTACAGTTGTAGCAAGACTTCCCTACCTTTATATTCCATCTCCCTTGCAATAAAGGCCAACATTCCATTTGCCTTTCTAATTACTTGCTGCGCCTGAATGCTAACTTTTGTGATTCACATACAATGACACCCAGATCCCTCACCTCATTCCAAATAAGAAAATGTCAGAATATTAGAGCAATGAGATCTGCAATCATTGAAATCTCCTTTCTACTCCAGTCCTGTCATGGCCACCGTTGGTCGCTCCTTTCCCACTGACAACATGCAACTAGCAGTGGGAGCATGAGTACTACTCCAGGTACCACCTCTTCCTGGGGCCACCATGTGGTGGTAGGCCTTAGGGCATGGCGAAAAAGTATCCGCGTTCTCATTTGTATTGGTCTCTTCTATCTCAAGTTATCCCAAACTACTGTTCAATGCCCTAATTTCAGCCAATGGCTTCAGTGGAAGCCTTCTAGCCATTTAAGGCCCCTAGCTGCTTGTTCTGGTGCTGTGGCAGCATTACTTGCACTGCTTTACATAAAAGCACTGTTCACTTTAGTGTATAAGTAATAACCTACATTAGAAGAAGTACAGAAAAGTATTTAGCATCATTCAATCAAATGACAATATTTTATATAATTTAATTAAATGACAATTTTAAATTCAAACTTTAATGACTTTAGTTTTAACTTAAAATTAATTGAAAAAGCAAAATCATATTGTTGATATTCTTTATATCTGAGAAACTTACCTGACAGTTCAACTTGTTTTGTCAAATGCAATTTGGATTTTGCTGTTACATAGGATGGGTAATACAGAAAATTAATCTATTTTTTTCATCAGTAGGTTTTTAACTATTTAGGGCATGAAATGTAAGAATCCAGAGACCGAGGGTAATGCTCTGGAGACCCAGGTTCGAACCCCACCACAGCAAATGGTAGAATTTGAATTCAATAAAAATCTGGAATTAGAAGTCTATTTATGACCATGAAACCATTGTTGATTGTTGAAAAAAAAACATCTGATTCACTAATGTCCTTTAGGGAAGAAAATCTGCTGCACTTACCTGGTCTAGCCTACATGTGACTCCAGATCCACAGCAATGTAGTTGACTTTTAAATGCCCTCTGAAATGGATAGCAAGCCACCCAATTGTATCCAACTGCTACGATGTACATAAGGAATGAAACCAGAAGGACCACGTGACGTCAACTTAGGCACTGGAAACGACAATATCAAACTCAGCATGTCAGCCCTGCAAAGCCCTCCTCATTAACATCTAAGGGCTAGTGTCAAAATTGGGGGAGCTGTCTCACAGACTAGTCAAGCAACAGCCTGACAAAGTAATACTGATGGAATCATAACTAAGGGCAGATATTTTACCTCAGTGGGCAAGCGTCCCAACGTCAATGCGCAGTCACTAAATATTTCAGTTGGTGAGCACGCGTCAGTTCCGCCCACTGAGAGTGGCTCAGTAGCACCACTACTGACCGAGCTGTCCGAGTCCTAAAGGATATAGCTGCTAGACGGGGTCTGTGGCAGTTGGTGAGGGAACCAACAAGAGGGAACAACATACTTGACTTCATCCTCACTGGCTCGCCTGCCACAAATGCATCTGTCCATGACAGTATCGGTAGGAGTGATCACAATACAGTCCTGGTGGAGACGAAGAACCATCTTCATAGTGAGGGTACTCTCCATCATGGCAGTACTACAGTACTTAATGGATAGATTTTGAATAGGGCTGGGCAACCATGAAGCGTTGTGGGCCATCAGCAGCAGCAGAATTGTACTCAACCACAATCTGTAACCTCATGGCCTGGCATTTCCTCCATCTACCATTACCAGCAAGCCAGGAGATCAACCCTGGTTCAATGAAGAGTGCAGGAGAGCATGCCAGGAGCAGCATCTGGCATACCTAAAAATGAGGTGTCAGCCTGATGAAGCTACAACACAAGACTGCTTGTGTGCCAAACAGCATAAGCTGCTCTGTCCATAGACAGAGCTAAGTGCTTCCACAACCAATGGATCAGATCTAAGCTCTGCAGTCCTGCCACATCCAGTCGTGAATGGTGGTGGACAATTAAGCAACTCACTGGAGGCAGAGGCGCCACAATTATCTCCATCCGCAATGATGGAGGAGCCTTTGCAAAAATTAAGTTTGATGCATTTCCAACAATCTTCAGCCAGAAGTGCTGAGTGGATGCTCCAGAACTTGCTGTGTCCCTAGCCAAGCTGTTCCAATACAGCTACAACAATGGCATCTGCCCGGCAATGTGAAAAATTGCCCTCCTATGTCCTGTACACAAAAGCAGGACAAATTCAACCTGGCCAAAAACTGCACCATCAGTCTACTCTCAATCATCAGTAAAATGATAGAAGGGGTCACAGCGTCACAGAATCACACAGTGCAGAAGAGGCCCTTTGGCCTATCAAGTCTGCACCGACACGTGAGAAACACCTGACCTACCTACCAAATCCCATTTACCAGCACTTGGTCCATAACCTTGAATGTTATGATGTGCCAAGTGCTCATCCAGATACTTTTTAAAGGATGTGAGGCAATCCGACTCCACCACCTTCCCAGGCAGCGCATTTCAGACCATCATTACCCTCTGGGTAAAAAGGTTTTTCCTCGCATCCCCCCTAAACCTCCTGCCCCTCACCTTGAACTTGTGTCCCCTCGTGACTGACCCTTGAGCTAAGGGGAACAGCTGCTCCCTACCCAGCCTGTCCATGCCCCTCATAATCTTGTACACCTCGATCAGGTCAACCCTCTGTCTTTTCTGCTCCAGCAAAAACAACCAAAGTCTATCCAACCTCAACATTGAGGGTCATCAACATTGTTATCAAGTGGCACTTACTTAGCAATAACCTGCTCTCTGATCCTCAGTTTGAGTTCCACTCGGATCACTCAACTCCTGACCTCATTACAGCCTTAATTCAAATATGGACAAAACAAGCTGAATCCCAGAGGTTAGGTGAGAGTGACTGCCCTTGACATCAAGGCAACATTTGACAGAGTGTGGCATCAAGGATCTCTGGCAAAACTGGAGTCAATGGGGATCGTAGGGAAATCTCTCCATGGTTGGAGTCATACCTAGCACAAAGGAAGATGGTTGTGGTTATTGGAGGTCAATCATCTCAGTTTCAGGACATTGCTGCAGGTGTTCCTCAAGGAAGTGTCCTAGGCTCAAGCATTTTCAGCTGCTTCATCAATGACCTTCCTTCCATCATAAGGCCAGAAGCAGGGATGCCTGCTGATGATTTCACAATGTTCAGCACCATTTTCAACTCCTCAGATACAGAAGCAGCCCATGTCCAAATGCAGCAAGACCTAGATAATATCCAGGGTTGACAAGTGGTAAGTAACATTCATACCACACAAGTGCCAGGCAATGACCATCTCCAACAAGAGAGAATCTAATCATCGCCCCTTGATGTTCAATGGCATTACCATTGCAGACTCTCCCACTATCAACATCCTGGGGGTTACCATTGACCAGAAACTGAATTGGACTAGCCATATAAATACTGTGACTACAAGAGCAGGTCAGAAGCTAGGAATAGTGCGACGAGTAACTCATCTCCTGACTCCTCAAAGCCTGTCCACTGGGGACAGGTCAAGAGTGTGATGGAATGCCCTCCACTTGCCTGGATGAGTGTAGCTCTAACAACGCTCAAGAAGCTTGACTCCATCCAGGACAAAGCAGCCCATTTGATTGGCACCACGTCCGCAGACATTCACTCTCTCCACCATTGACGCACAGTAGCAGCGGTGTGTACCATCTGATACGCTACAGGAATTCACTAAGGCTCCGTAGACAGCACCTTCCTAACCCAAGACCTCTACCATCTATAAGGACAAGGGCAGCAGATACATGGAAACACCATCACCTGCAAGTTCCCCTCCAAGCCACACACCATCCTGACTTGGAAATTTATCGCCAGTCCTTCATTGTTGCTGGGTGAAACTCCTGGCACTGCCTCCCTAACAGCACTGTGGGTGTACCTACACTACATGGACTGCAGCAGTTTAAGAAGGCAGCTCACCACCATCTTCTCAAGTGCAATTCGAGATGGGTAATGAATGCTGACCTAGCCAGCGACATCCGAATTCCATGAATGTATTTTTAAAAAAATCAACTGAGGCTGAAATCATATAGTGATCATAATAACTCAAATTGTTTCCAGATAAAGAGGTCATGCAACCTTATCTTGGATTACAGCTCTGAAACAAAGTGCGATCAGATCCATTTCTTGAAAGATTGAGGGGTTAGTTTTCCAGCAATTACTTTCTTGTTTATTGCTTCTTATGGTCTCCTAAATATTGTTGTAAACCTCGATGTTTATATCTTATTTTTCTGAACTCCATTCTTGGGCAGAAAGACTAGAAAAGGATTTGTTTTTGCCCCTCTTTCTTTCAACCACCTTCTTGCGGTTTCGACAACCAGCTATATATCTCTAACCTTGTTTTTACCTCTTGTTCGCAGCCAGTCTCTTTCAAAAGTAGTCTTTCTTATGCAGTTTGGAGCAACAAAAAGACCTAGAATACCTTTTGAACTTGGTCAAGGCAACAAGATCACATAGTCTTTTGCTGCATTGGTGTTTCAGTACAACTGACCCCAGATTATCCAGCTGTAATTTTGACCCAGTTGCATTGACTGTACATAGATCACCTTTCTTTTCCTGCTTAAAATTTTAATCTATCATGTACTTTCACCAAGTATTCAATTTGTTAATCCAGAGTTTCAAGTCCATCCCTTTATCCATCTCACAGTTCCTAGCTAAACATCACAGTATCAGTTCCACTCCATAAGCCTTACCTCTTCATCCTTAAAAGGTAACAACTTTTATTTACACAGCATCTTTAACAAAGTAGCACACCTCAAAACACTTCACAGCAAATATGACACAAAGACAAAATATAACACAAAAGGGATATTAAGTCAGATGACCACAATCTTGGTTGAAGAGGAAAGTTTTAGGAAGTCTCTTTAAGGCAGGAAGTGAGGTAGAGAGGCGGAGAGATGTAAGGAGAGCATTCCAGAGCTTCAAGCCTAGGAAACTGAAATCAGAGCCACCAATTGTTGAGCAACTAAAACTGGAGATGCTGAAGAGGCCATTGCAGGTCATTGAGCACAGAAGCGATAGGGTAACAGAACTTGCTGCAAGTTAGGACATGGGCAGCAGAGTTTTGGATGACCTTACAATGGGTAGACTGGGAGAGAAAAGACAGGAGTGCAGTCAAGTTTAGAGGTAACAAAGGTCATGATGGAGGGATTCAACAGCAGATGTGCAGAGGCAGGTGTGAAGTCGGGGATGCTACAGAAGTGGAATTGCCTTAGTGATGGTCAGTAGCTCATCTCAGCGTTAAATATGGTACCAAAGTTATGAGCAGTCTAGTTAAATGCCATGGAGAGGGATGAAGTTGCTAGTTTGGGATCAGAGCTTGAAGCGGGGACCGAAAACAATGGCTCAGTTTTCCCAGTGTTTAATTGAAGGAAGCTTCCGCTTGCCTAATTTTGGTATGCAGGGTAGGGGTTACTGTGACCTTGAGGTGGAGATGCCTCCAATAGGGACAGGGGATTCACAAAGGAGGGATCCCCCCGCACCGCCCCACCCCCCCCCCACCCCCACCCCCACTCCACCACCACCACACTGCCCTTGTCTAATGCCAGCTGGCACAGCTAAAGCTACTGGGCTACCTGCTTTTTTTTTACTCATTCACAGGATGTGGGCTTCGCTGGCTGGGCCAGCATTTATTGCCCATCCCTAGTTGCCCTTGAGAAGGTGGTGCTGAGCTGCCTCCTTGAACCACTGCAGTCCATGTGGTGTAGGTACACCCACAGTGCTATTAGGAAGGGAGTTCCAGAATTTTGACCCAGTGACAGTGAAGGAACAATGATATATTTCCAAGTCAGGATGGTGAGTGGCTAGGAGGAGAACTTCCAGGTGGTGGTGTTCCTATCTATCTGCTGCCCTTGTCCTTCTAGATGGTAGTGGTTGTGGGTTTGGAAGGTGCTATCTAAGGAGCCTTGGTGAATTCCTGCAGTGCCTCTTGTAGATGGTACACACTGCCGCTACTGTGCGTGGGTGATGGAGGGAGTGAATTTTTGTGGATGTGGTGCCAATCAAGCGGGGCTGTTTTGTCCTGGATGGTGTCAAGCTTCTTCAGTGTTGCAGGAGCTGCACTCATCCAGGCAAGTGGGGAATATTCCATCACACTCCTGACTTGTGCCTTGTAGATAGTGGACAGGATCTGGGGAGTCAGGAGGTGAGTTACTCGTCGCACAATTCCTAGCCTCAGACCTGCTCTTGTAGCCACAATACTTATCTGGCTAGTCCAGTTCAGTTTCTGGTCAATGGTCACCCCCAGGATATGGATAATGGGGGATTCAGTGATGGTAATGCCATTGAACATCAAGGGGCGATGATTAGATTTGCTCTTGTTGGAAATGTTCATTGCTTGGCACTTGTGTGGTGCGAATGTTACTTGCCACTTGTCAGCTCAAGCCTGGACATTGTCCAGGTCTTGCTGCATTTGGGCATGGACTGCTTCAGCATCTGAGGAGTCGTGAATGATGCTGAACATTGTGCAATCATCAGTGAACATCCCCACTTATGACCTTATGATGGAGGGAAGGTCATTGATAAAGCAGCTGAAGATGATTAGGCCTAGGACACTACCCTGAGGAACTCCTGCAGCGATGTCCTGGAGCTGAGATGATTGACCTCCAACAACCACAACCATCATCCTTTGTGCTAGGTATGACTTCAACCAGTGGAGAGTTTTCCCCCTGATTCCCATTGACTCTAGTTTTGATAGGGCTCCTTGATGCTACACTCTGTCAAATGCTGCCTTGATGTCAAAGGCATTCGCTCTCACCTCACCTCAGGAGTTCAGCTCTTTTGTCCATGGTTCAACCAAGGCTGTAATGAGGTCAGGAGCTGAGTGGCCCTGGCAGAACACAAACTGAGCATCAGTGAGCAGGCTATTGCTAAGCATGTGCCACTTGATAGCACTATTGATGACCCATTCCATTACTTTACTGATGATGGAGAGTAGACTGATAGGGCGGTAATTGGCCGGGTTGGATTTGTTCTGCTTTTTGTGTGCAGATCATGTCTGGGCAATTTTCCACATAGTCGGGTAACTGCCAGTGCTATAGCTGTACTGGAATAGCTTGGCTAGGAGCGTGGCAAGTTCAGGAGCACAAGTCTTCAGTACTATTGCCGGAATGTTTTCAGGGTCCATAACCTTTGCAGTATCGAGTTACTTCAGCCGTTTCTTGATATCATGTGGAGTGAATCAAATTGGTTGAAGACAGGAGCCTGTGATGGTGGGGACCTCCAGAGGAGGCTGAGGTGGTTCATCCACTCGGCACTTCTGGCTGAAGATTGTTGTGAATGCTTCAGCCTTATCCTTTGCACTGCCGTGTCGGGCTCCTCCATCATTGAGGATGGGGATATTTGTGGAGCCACGTTCTTCTGTGAGTTATTTAATTGTCCACCTCCATTCACGACTGGATTGTGGCAGGACTGCAGAACTTAGGTATGATTCGTTGGTTGTGGGATCGCTTAACTCTATCATTTGCTGCTTATTCTGTTTGGCACGCAAGTAGTCCTGTTTTATAGCCTCACCAGGTTGACACCTCATTTTTAGGTAAGCCGTGTTTTGCTCCTGGCATGCCCTCCTGCACCCTTCATTGACCCAGGGTTGATCCCTTGGCTTGATGATAATGGGAGAGTGGGGGATATGCAGGACCATGAGGTTACAGATTGTGTTCGATTACAATTCTGCTGCTGCTGATGGCCCACAGCGCCACATGGATGCCCAGTCTTGAGTTGCTAGATCTGTTCGAAATTTATCCCATTTAGCATGGTGGTAGTGCCACACAACACAATGGAGGGTTTCCTCAATGTGAAGTTGGGACTTTGTCTCAATGACTGTGCAGCAGTCACTCCTATCGATATTGTCATGGACAGACGCATCTGCAGCAGGCAGGTTGGTGAAGATGAGGTCAAGTATGTTTTTCCCTCTTGTTGGTTCCCTCATCACATGTCGTAGACCCAGCCTAGCAGCTATGTCATTTCGGACTCAGCCAGCTCAGTCAGTAGTGGTGCTAACGAGCCACTCTTGGTGATGGGCATTGAAGTCCCCCACCCAGAGAACATTCTGCACCCTTGCTACCTCCAAGTGATGTTCCACATGAGGGAGCACTAATTCAGCAGCTGAGGGAGGGTGGTACGTGGTAATCATGTTTGACCTAATGCCATCAGATTTCATGGGGTCCCGAGTCAATGTTGAGGACTCCAAGGGCAACTCCATCCTGACTGTATACCATTGTGCCATTACCTCTGATGTCCTATGCCCTGTCTCACCAGCAGGATAAGACCCAGGGAAGGTGATGGTGGAGTCTGGGACATTATCGGTAAGGTATGAATCCATGAGGATAACTATGTCAGGCTGCTGCTTGACTAGTCTGAGACAGCTCTCCCAATTTTGGCACTAGCCCCCAGGTGTTAGTAAGAATGGCTTTGCAGGGACGTCAGGGCTGCAATTGCTGATGTCATTTCTGGTGCCTTGGTCGATGCCAGGTGGTCTGTTCAGTTTCATTCCTTTTTTGTGCCTTTGTAGCAACTGTGTGGCTTGCTAGGCCATTCAGAGGACATTGCTGAGGGTCTGGAGTTGCACGTAGGCCAGACCAGGTAAGGACGACAGATTTATTTCCCTAAAGGGCATTAGTGAACCAGGTGGGTTTTTACAACAATTGACAATGGGTTTGTGGTCGTCATTGGACTTTCAATTCCAGATTTTTTATTGAATTCAAATTCCACCATCTGCAGTGGCGGGATTTGAACTTGGGTCCCCAGAGCATTACCCTGGGTCTCTGGATTACTAGTCCAGTGACAATACTACTATTCCATCACCATCATCTCCCCCTCTCAAGTGTAAAATATTGGCGGGGCAGAATGAGGCCAGAAGTTGGTCACTTAAATGCAGGGCACTTGATGCCTCCACTGCCCCTCATAAGATTTCAGACAGGTTGGGAGTAGATAGGTAGGTGGTAGGCAGCCCTTCCATTGAATTTTACGAGCCCCCCCCCCCCCTCTCTCCACCCTCCCCCTTCAAACCCACCGATGGAGAAGCGTAAAATCCAGCCCGTGGTTTTGAGGTAGGGCTAGGTGTCATCGGTGTGCATGTGAAAACTTCTGGATGTTGTTGCCAAGGGGCAGCAGGTAGATGAGAAATAGGATGGGGCCAAGGATAGCTCCTTGGGGGACACTGGAGGTTAGGGTGCGAGAACAGGAGGAGAAGGTGTTACAAGTCATTCTCTGGCTATGATTAGATAGTTCAGCATGAAACCAGGTGAGAACAGAGCCACTCAGCTTGATGACAGTGGAGAGGCATTGGAGGTAGAACAGGGTTAACATTGTATGTCAATGACCTTTATTCAGAATTGAGAAGGATAGAAATGTAATAGGCTTTAAGCATGTAAAATGGGGAATGGTGGAAAAAGAAGAGAAAGAAATGATTGTAGTAAGGTGGGAACAGGATAGATGAAATGGTAACAGAGTTGGTGATGCTCCAAAGGGAGTGGTAAAGGGACAATTAAAGAAACATAGAAACTAAAGATGTGCTTAGAGGAGTTCTGAATGGTAGAAGAATGAACTGCTGCCATCTAAAAACAAAAACAAGAGATTTGGGAGGAATTCTAAGTGGAGGTATCCTCGGGTATAATACGATCGAATGACACATCAATAACACTGCCAGTAGGTGATAGCTTGACAGACCCCTGTAGAAAGCTTTCAACTTCTCAGCTGATTTTTCTTCTCCCTGTTGTTAGGGTATGTTGTGTTGAGACAACACAAAAATGATTCACATCTCTAGTGATGCTAGACCTGCCACAGGCTGAGAACATTCATGCCTTAGCATTTTGAACCAAGGTTGTAGTGAAGGACACAGTGAATATATAGTTCTGGCATTTCATGGAACTGAAGTTCATCTTGGATGAATCAAACATTCAGTGCTTCCCCGAAAGAGGAAGATTGGAAGAGAAGCTTGTAAAAAATTAAGAGATTACAATTGCCTTTACTTGCTAAACCATTGACCTCCATTTTGTATTACTTCTGCTTTTCTCTTTAAGCAAGCAGTCCAACATGTACAAAATTGTCTATATATATGTGAGGTTTATGATTTCCTCTACAGAAGCTATTAACTGTTTGCTTCTGCAGGGGAATAGCCCCTCTAAGCTCTACTCTGCAACATTGATTTTGAGGTGGTGACTGACAGCTCCCAACAGCCTAAGTCGGTTATAACAAGATAGCTGTGGGGTTATAACAGCTGGTGGACTATACAAGGGTAAAACGTAGCCAAACTGTTCTTCTGATATTTCCCTGAAGAAAAAAACTGCCAATAACTTAGTCCCTATTCTCATTTAGAGTAGCTGGAGAGTACAACACAGATACAGCAATGTAATCACCAAGTTTCTTTAATTTATATCCTGAGGGTACTGCAGAAAACCATGACAGATAATATAAAATTAGTGTTAATCTAATCATCAGCAGGCATATGGGTTGCAATATAATTCTCCCTATTCCTTGACATAATGAGTATTTAAATTCTCTTATCACAAAACTAGAGCTATGTTCATTAAAGAAAAAGGTTAGATAAAAATAAAATTTAAGACTTCTTTTTATATTTGCATGGACCAGGCTGGAAATGTGCAAGTACAAGAAATTAATAACAGGGTAATGAAAAATATGTGTGCACGAGAGGCTATTAGCAGGACTAGGCAAAATATTCAGGGATGTGGAGTTAATGAAAGGGTAAGCCAAAAACAACAGAATGATAAATGGAAGACATTTTTTTCTCTGATTCTAAACTATTTAATAATATCAATGCCTGATCACATACTGGAGAACTACATAAGCAAATGGTAGTTATTTTATGTATAGCTTCAAAATAAATGTACCGGGGTGATGTGCGTGTCCTCAGCATCCTAACTTCCGGCTACGACTTTGGAGCGGGACCAGAGGCCAGGATCCGCCCACTGTGGGGCAATCCCTGTGGGGCGCTAGCTCCCGCCAGTGGAGGTAGTCGGCACAGGGTGACGTGGGGCAGGGGCAGGGGACTCAGTCGATCCTGGGGGCTTCCCTTGGGACAAGAGGGGAAGTCCTCGGCAACCTGGGGGCGGAGCCTGAGCCTGGAGCACGGACTGGAAAAGGAAGGGGTGATACTTCATAAAAGGTCACAGGGAGTTGGACCCCAGCACGTGAAGACTCCTCCTGCACTCTCAAGCTGAAGCTCATCTCATCATCTGTCCTTGGCTACCCAGGTTTCTACTGGAAACCGATGCCTGTTTCCAAGGCCTAGGAGCAGCGCCATCACAGGCTCAAGGGTAGAAAAGAGTGGTTATCGCTTGTGCCCGACGGAATCTCAGGCCAAATGAGAGGAATATGCGGAATTATTCCAGGATGAAACTCGAATTGCTAGCTTTGAGTTGGGTTATTTCCCAAAAGTTCAGAGACGTTCTGATTGGTGCAGAGTTTGAAGTATTCACAGATAACAATACGATCAGCTGTTTTCAAACGTCTGTCAGGCTTGGAGCAACAGAAACCTGGTGAGCAACTGAACTTGTTCAGATCCGATTCCAGATCAGGTACAGGTCAGGCAAAAGTAATATGAATGCTGATGCCCTTAGTCGGAAAACTGACCATGGGATTGAACCCAACCCTGCCTGGTTAGAGGAGGTTATGACTGATACTATGCCCATGCCTCAAGCCAAAGGCAACATTCAAACCCTGATTCCCCATGACATCCAGACTAGAATTCAGCGGAATATTACCGATGCACTTATGAATGAGATCCAAAGCAGCTCCAGTGGGTTAGAGCCATGTACAGTTTAGCCTTTGTGATTCATCTCAAAAGAAATCCTCAGTCAGCTTCAGTCGGTTGATGCAGACATCGGTAGACTTCACTATGATTGGAAAACCTAACATCCACTAACCTGGTGCCATCTGATGAGGGAATCTGAAAAGGCACGGAAATTGTTGAGGGTGCTGTAATAGGATCTGGGAGGAGGATGGGGGTTCTCTATCAGCTGGTTCATGACGAAAGGGGAGAGGTGAAGCAACTCATCCTTCCCTTCAGTCTCAGGCGTGGGCACTTAGAAATTATAGCTGGGATCTTAGAGAAACTCAGGTAATCGGGAAGGGGCAGCATGGTTTTGTGAAAGAAAAATCATGTTTAACCAATTTATTAGAGTTCTTTGAAGGAGCAACATGCACAGTGGATAAAAGGGAGCCTGTAGACATGCTGTATTTGGGTTTCCAGAAGGCATTTGATAAAGTGCAACAGGTTATTGATGAAAATAAAAGCTCATGGTACAGCGGGTAACATATTAGCATGGATAGAAGATTAGCTGGCTGGCAGAAAGCAGAGAGTATGCATAAATGAGTCCTTTTCTGATTGGCAGGATATGACAAGTGGAATCCCACAGGGCTCTATGCTGGGGCCTCAACTTTTTACAATTTATATCATTGACATGAATGAGAGGAGAGAAGGCATGGTAGCTAAATTTGCAGATGACACAAAGATAAGTAGGAAAGTAGATTGTGAAAAGGACATAAGGAGGTTGCAGGTGTATATAGATACGTTGAGTGAATGAGCAAAGACCTGGAAAATGGAATTTAATGTGGGAAAATGTGAAGTTGTTCAGTTTGGAAGGAAGAATGAAAAAAACAGAGTATTACTTAAATGGAAAATGATTGCAGAAGACCCTAGGTGCTGTACTGCATGAGTCACAAAAATTTAGTATGCAGGTACAGCAAGTAATTAAGAAGGCTAATGGAATGCTATCCTTAAATTACATAAAAGTAAAGATGTTATGCTTCAGTTAAACAGGGCATTGGTGAGACCACATCTTGAATACTGTGCACAGTTTTGGTCTCCTTATTTAAGGAAGGATTTAAATGCATTGGAGGACGTTCAGAGGAGGTTTACTAAATTGATACCTGGAATGAGTGGGTTGCCTTTTGAGGAAAGGTCAGACAGACTAGGCTTGTTTCCACAGGAGTTTAGAAGAGCAAAGGATGACTTGATTGAAGTATGTAAGATCCTGAACGGCCTTGACAAGGTGGACGTGGAAAGGATGTTTCCTCTTGTGGGTGAGTCCAGAACTATGGGGCACTGTTTTAAAATTAGGGGTCATCTTTTTAGGACAGAGATAAGGAGATTTTTTTTCTCTAAGAGGGTTGTGCAACTTTGGGACTCTCTGCCTCAGAAGGTAGTGGGGGCAGTGGGGTGTCATTTAATTTTTTTAAGGTGGAGGTAAATAGATTCTTCTTAGGCAAGGGAATCAAAGGTATTAGGGATAGATGGGATGTGGAAATCAAAACACAAAATAATCAGCATGATTTATTGAATGGCTAGAGCTGGCTCGAGGGGCTGAATGGCCTACTTCGGCTCCTATTTTGTATGCTCGTATGTTTATATTATAGTAGTTCATGATCAGACGGGGCACCAGGCACCAGAAAAGGCAACTGCACTGACCAGGCCTGGCGTGGGATGACTGCTGATATTATGATTGATGACTATTGCTGAAACTATAAGATGGGTATTTTGGCCAAATCTGGGAAGTGGCTTCAGCTCGACATGGGATCCCTGGTCGTGATTAGGCCTCTGGAGGTCAGTGCAATGGATTTCATGGTCCTCAACTCCAATAGTAATGGGGCCAAGCAAGTTGTCCAACCCACGGTGTCTTCACCAAGTTCACCAAGGCTATTTCCACCTGTGACCAAAAAGTCTCAACTATTGCCAGAGTGCTAGTTAGCACTTGGTTTGTCCAATCTGGTGCCCCAATCTGATTCATAGTGACTAAGCATGCAACTTTGAGACAAGATCCTACAGGAGCTGTATATTGCATTGCCAAAAGCCTCACTACTCCCTACCATCTGGAGGATAATGGGAAGTGCGAATGATTCAACCATATTCTGCATGACTGATTGCATACCTTGCCTGTTGAGAGTAAGTGAAAGTGGCCTGAGTACCTTCTGAAGCTGGTGTATGTTGTATTATCACCGCTGATTATCATGTTGCAAGAGCTTTTTGGTGTTTCATGGAGAGGTCTTGAGACATGTATGTTTAAACATGAACCATTTATTGTTAATCTTTAACTAAGTACAGATCCCAGGTTACTGTCATGCATGGTGCTAGTACCATGCAGATAGGGTGCTTCTAGGGTGTTCTTTCTGACTCTAATACCAGGTGACTCTATACATCATACCATGGGCGGTGCTTTTCTCCAGTTCCATGTTAACCCTTGCTCTACCAAGCATCTTCACATTACAATGGCATGCAGACACACCCAGCATCATACAACAGTGTATACTTATAATAGTGCCTCACAATCCTCTGCAGATTACTTTCAGCACTATTTTTTCTTTGGAAGATACCCAGTCCTTCCCATGGGTTATTTCCTTGGAGAAGAGAAGGCTGAATTAAGATTTGATGAAGATATTCAAATTCATGTAGGGTCTGGACTGAGTAGATAAGGAGAACATGTTCCCACTCATGAAGAGCGAGAGGGCATGGATTTAAAGTAATTGACAAAAGAAGCAAAAGCGATATGACAAAACAAAACATTTTCACACAATGAGTGGTTAAGATCTGGAATGCACTGCCTGAGAGTATGATGGAGGCAGGTTTAATCAAGGCATTCAAAAGAGAATTAGATTGTTATTGCAAAGGAAGAATGTGCAGGGTTATGGAGAGAGGTCAGGAATTAAGGGGTCACTAAGGTCAGTATTAAGTTAAATGCTCATTCGGAGGGCTGGTACAGAGATGATCGGACAAATGGCCTCCTTCTGCGCTGTAACAATTCAGCAATTTTGTGATCTCCTTGGGCTCACAGTGCATGCAAACAGCTTAAGAGTGAACAGCTGCACATTATGCGAGGATAAACCAGGCATTCAAGATGGCATCCAAGAGGACTGGGAAAGAAGCGCCATGAAGAAAAGCACTACACGATCGCAAAGCTGACGAGGTGGACCTTCCAGTTGGCCCAAGTGTATTCCTCCGGAACAGGAATATCAGGGATCGGAATAAGATACCGGATGTTCAGATTCTCAACCCTGCAAAGTCAACATGCAACTTGACACTGATGGCCACATTTATGTTGTTGAGCCTGCAGCTAGAGCACAGCCTCAGCAAAAAGTTCACAAAGGGGAGTTGCTTGAGGCCAAAATGTGGGGGGAAGCAGTTCAATCAATGGCATCACTAAACCTAAAACATTGATAGGCAGCGGCTCGAGCAAAGTGGTGTCAGATTGTAATGAGGAACATTGGAGTGACCTATGTGTTGTGAACCCAGGGGGTTATCTGGGGTGAGGAGGCCTACTCTGGTACAGAGAAGACCTGCAGTGAGGCTGCAACTGAAGCAACAAGTGCTGCTGATCATATGATTCCTGGAGACATAATCAACCTGGAGTATGTGACTGATCCGTTACAAAGGCTGGATCCCACTGAAAGTGCTGGTCTGGATATGGGGCAGAGAAGGTCATCTCGAGCAAATGCTGGCTATCATTCCAACTTTTACCTTCAGCCCAGGTCAGTGATACATGCAGAAAATGCTGCCACTAATGCGGATTTGAATGAGCTAGCTATTGTGGACCTGGGAAGACACCGGGCAAGGGATTTGGTTCATCCTTTGGGGCCCCCTTCAGGACAAGAGGCAAAGTCCTTGGTAAGTTGGGGGTGGAACCCGCACCCGAAGCACGGGCTGAAGAGAACTGGTGGAGGCTCTGGAGGAGAAGGAGGAACCAGAAGCCTCGTGGAGAGAGAGAGAGAGAAAGAGAGAACAGGGCAGCAGCAAGGAACAGCAGCAGAAGTTCAAGACTAGTGAGTCCCAGTGTTGAAAAGCCAAGGCCGTGAATAGGGCAGACCAAGGTCTCTGGCAGTGGATGGAGAACCGAGAAATGGCAGCAGAGTATAGGTATTGCAGACCTATAGGTACACCGCCTGGACTGCACCCTGAGTTCAAGAGTCCATGAGGAGAGGAAGATCCCCTTCATCTCTGGAAGGCAAAGTAATCAGGTTCACACGGTCATGGGAATTTAGCAATAGGAGCCCCACCAGCTGAACTCTGTTACATGGCTGGTTAGAGATCCGGACTAAAGCTCTCAACAGTATCCTGGTGAATATGGAGCATTGGTTGTGAATATCCACTGTAAATAGTTTGTTCCTTTATGTTAAGCTTTATTATTAACTGTTATAACAATCTGAGTGGAATAAATGATCCCTGTTTTTTAACCTTCATGCATTCCTTGTGCTTGAATCTCATGTTACATGAACAAACAAAGTCATTGAATCCCAAACTGCCAAATAAAAACACTGTTCACCACATTGATAGCTTTCACAAATTGTTTCTCACACAATTACCTTGAATCTCCTGAAAACACTGATTCCTCTACATTCCCATAAGCAATGGCAACCTGTGACTATCTTCTGTAACTGCCCTCATCATTTGTGACTCTAGACTAGCAGCAGAATAGTTAAACCTGATCCTGATCTTAGCTGACGTCAACACACACACACACACACACACACACACACACACACACACACACACACACACACACACACACACACACACACACACACACACACACACACACACACACGTTCTAACCAAAGTTATCTCATTAGCAAACTGGAACACTGGCTAGTTTTTCTTTGCCTAGTCCAGAAACTGTGATACTGGTTTTAGCACCATCTCTTCTGCCCTGACTGAGATCAAGTAATGTAACAAGTGACTAAGTTCATGTGGGAAACTACATCTGGGAACATCTAGGTTGTGTAGTTTATTACTGCATTGAGTAAGGACTTTGCATTTTGGTTACCGGTGACTCAGGCCCTTGTCATCATTTTATGCATAAACTTGCCTCATTGGCAGTGGCCTGAAGTTTGCCCCTGGGAAAGGAGTTACAGTGGGCAACATGGAGAGGGGACCATTTGTAGTAGAAGCATCCGGTACATTAAGAGTTTACCTGGGACTACGTACAGTAGCACCCACTGGTAATGTAAGAAAGCATCTGACCTAAAGCTCAGGTCAGCAGTGTAGCACTAGGTAGCAACGAGTAAGAACGTGCCATGGAGTCCTCGCCATACTTGTACCCTCTCCTGTAAATATGTACATAGTTCAGCAATGTTAATAAAGGCTTCTTGGTAGCTTTTACAAGACTGCCAAATGGTGCCTAAGCAGTCCACACCGCAGGTAGGGACAACCTAGCAAAAAAACAATCACAATGACTGGAGTCAGGGGACCACTCCTGGTTCAACAGCAGAATTCCATGGAACCAGGCCACATACCTGGTCACAGCAAATGACCACAAAGCCACAAGATTTCCCACCACTTCCCACCAACTTCATGCATAAAATGGATGCATGCATTCACAGGATGTGGGCTTCATTGGCTGGGCCAGCATTTGTTGCCTATCTCTAATTGCCCTTGAGAAGTTGGTGGTGAGCTGCCTTGAACCACTGCAGTCGATGTGGTGTAGGTACACCCACGCTGCTGTTAGGGAGGCTGAAGAACTTGGTGAAATTTTAACTTCCAACATTACTCACTCACCCAAAGCACACCTGGAGTTAAAATTGGGCTGATTGCATTTCTTCAAGGTAGATGGATACTACTTAGCTGACTCCTCAGTCTATCGCGCATAAAACATTTGAGCAGGGGTCAGCAAATTAAGCAGGAAGGTCCTAATGCACGATCTTGCCAATTTGCACAGCACACAAACTTTCAGCGTTCCTATACGTTGATCTAGATTCTTCTCACATTAAATGTACAAAAGCTTTACTCTAATTATAATGTTCATTCAAGTATATTTAAATTCATTATGTCACAATTTCCTACCCATTTAGCACATGTTCTGTGCATTTGCTCCTTTACTTAGAGTGGAAGAAAAAGGGAAGCTCCATGGATAATCAAGCTCTTAAAGTGACAGATGCTTATTTAAATTATTTTTCAATTTTTCAGTTTTGCAGTAGCTTTTGAGTATCCCTTTTCTGGAAATCTTTTTTATTAATTAATTTATTAACTTCTTAATTTAAGAAAATTAATTTTGATATATTTTTCTTCGTATCAGAACAATTCAGAAATCTTCATGTTGAAACAAAAATAGCTAAATGTAGTCTGCAAAGATCACCAAAAAACTAACAATGAATGAAACACTTATAAATCTCCAATAGAAGAGGAAAGCTTAAAATAGCTGCTCTTGGAGCACAATAAAATGGCAAAGCATGTAAATGAATCCAAAGAAAACTGTGGTGGTTTACCTAGTATTTTGAAAGAATAATGAGAGCTTTTTTAAGAAGTACCCAGACACAATATTAATGATTGATCTGATAAGAGACCAACAGAAATCAGAACCAACCTGCCTCTGTCTGCCATTGTGTCAGATGCAGACCTACTTGTCAAGGATCAAAGATAGCTAACATTCACAGGCTTCAGATGTGAAGAAAAGTAGGCCAGGGCTGTAAATCAGCTGGCAGGATGTTATTGTGAACCTCAACAAAGGGATTGTGGCCATGTTGACAAGCGATGTCAACTTTTCTCCCTTGACTTCCTTTTACGTTTTGTATGCATCATATACAATATTAGTCAAATGTGCTGCTGCACACAATAGCAAGCATATAATTGCCACATTGTCAATTTGGCCAGCATTTTCAGTTCCTTTCCCAATGAATGTCAATAACAACATGAAACACTGTCCGTTTGTACTGCAGCGGTACATTGTGCAAAGTGCAGGGATCACTATTGTGATCCTCCCAAGCTCCTCTTTCACTCCCACCATCTTCTCCACCTTACTGTGCACTGTGACCCACCTGGTGCTTTATTTTCAAGCTGATCCGCATCCTTCTGGACGCGTGTAGCTGTATTGGTGTTTTACAAATATTGAGTGGAGAGGCACAGATATGAGGAAATGCTGTCTACTTCTGGGCCATAGGAGGTGCTGGTGGACAGCTCTTCCCCTGCCACAGTGACAGGAGAGAAACAAATATTGGAACAATATCTTCATGGCACACTTTCAGACAGAGCTTACATTGTATGACACTAATATTTTGTGTGGTTTTATACAATGAGGGAGAAAGGGGAGAATATTTAAGAACAAGTAGTATAAATTCTGAGTTTAAGGGAGATCTTCAGCCTCACCATCCCTATTTACCCCTGCTCTTAAATGTTAGATTATCCAAGTTGGTCTTATTCAAAAGCTTGAAATACTTTCAATTTCTGATCCGTGCAGAAGTTAGGGCTGCTGCCTTGTATTATGTAATATCTTTTCATACAAGCAAAGTAATCTTGACAGATTATAAATTGGAGTACACACAGTGGCAAACGCAAATCAGACCTACAGCCCATTCTGTGCATCAGTAAGTGACTATGCATCAGGCAATCATGTTCTGTTGCAATAATTTTATGTCTACAGGCTGACACTCCAGTGCAGTGCTGAGAGTGCTGCACGGTCAGAGGTGCTGACTTTCCGATGAGACTTTAAATCAAGGTCCCAGTTCCTGCCAGCTTGGATGGATATAAAAAAATCCCATGGTACTATTTTGAAGAAGGGCATGGGAGTTATTCCTATTCCTCAATCAACATCACAAAAAACGGATTTTCTGATCATTATCACATAGCTATTTGTGGGAGTTTGCTGAGCACAAATTAGCTGCTGAATTTCTTACAACAGTAACTACACTTCAAATGGTACTTCATTGGCTGTAAAGCACTTCGAGACATCAGACAGTCATGAAGGTATTAATGTGTAAAAGCTTTCAAATTCAAGTTTATACTTGAATGTGTTGGACTATGGGTGTACAGGTAAGGAAAAGAAAAAAGAAAAGCAGTGGAAAGAACTTGCATTTATACAGTAAAAGCAAAATGCTTTTGGATGCTGGAAATCTGAAATATTGCATTTATATAGCAACTTTCATGGTGTCAGAGTGTCTTTAAGCATTTCACAGGCATACTTACACAACCAGTGATGAGATAAATCACCAGTAAATAAGCTGTTTGGGTGACATTGTCTAGGACACCAGAGCTCCCTTGCTCTTCTCCCAAGCGTTCATGGAATATTTTACAGCCACCTAGCCTCAATTTAACAGCTCCCCTAAAAGACAATACAATATTCCCTTAGCACTCCATTGGAGTTTCAGGTTACATTAGATCCTGGAGCCTCTGGATTTGAGCTTGAAGCCACAACTGTCTGAGGCAGAGGCAAGAATATTATGATTAAGTTATGGCTGACACCATGTGGGATTATCTGATGACTTGACATGGTCTAAGAGAATTAGTGCAACAGGTTGACAGGGAGCACCTCATGTCAACATACTTCAGCCATTCCTTTGATAAATCTAGCTGTTGGGTAGTCGTAGTTGGGTTATCAGGGTTTAATTAACTACTGCTTCTCTTCTGGAAATGAGCAACTTGAAAATGTTTTGTCCTCTCTGACAGGATTTCCGTTTGTCTCATACACCTTGTTCACCTGCATTACTTTAATTTCCCTTCTTGTGTTTGATCAGATAGTTCTAATGAAAAGTCATCAAACTAAAATGTTAACTCTGTTTCTCTTTCCATAGATGATGCTTGATTTACTGAGTATTGCCTTGTTTTCTGTTGTTATTGTTGGGTAGTTTCCAATACTATGGTAATATTTTTTTTTAAATAATTGTCAGAAGGTGGGTGGCTGACATGGATGGCATTTAGTGATCATACTGAATTGCCCTTAAGAAGGTGGTGGTGAGTTTACTTGAATTGTTACAGTTTTTGTGGTGAAGGTGATCCTGCAAAGCTATTCATCGGAGAGTTCAGGGATTTTGACCCAGAGACCATAAAGGAATAATGATACATTTACATGTTGGGATCTTATCTGACTTGGAGGGAAGACTGGAGGCAATGATGCCCATGCACCTGTTCCCTTTGTCCTTTTAAATGGTGGATGTTGCAGGTTGGGAGCTGCTCTTCCAGAAGTCATTGGTGAATTGCTGCATTGCATCTTTTAGATGGTGAACACTGCAGCCACTGTGGGCCAGCGATGGAGGGAGTGAATGTGTAATTTAGTGGATAAACTGCTTTAGGCCGTGGATGGTGTTGAGCTTCTTGAATGTTGTTGCAGCTACATTTATTCAGGCAAATTGAGAGGGTTTCATCACACCCTTGATTTGTGCTATATAGGCTGTGGGGAGTTGGGGTGTCAGGAGGTGAATTACTCATGGCGGTGTTTTTAAAAAACTAGTTCATGGGATGTTGCTGTCATTGACATGGCCAGGATTTATTGCTGAGCTCTAACTGCCCTTGAGAAAGTGGTGATGAGCCACCACCTTGATCTGCCACCAGCTGTGTGGTGTAAATACACCCACAACTCATTTTATAAAAATTTCATTCATTGCATGTGGGCATCAGCAGAAGGCCAGGTTTTTTCATCCATCCCTAATTGCCCTTGAGAAGGTGGTGGTAAGCTGCCTTCTTAAACCACTGCAGCTCATGTGGTATAGCTATTCCCAAGCTGTAGGAAGGGAGTTCCAGGATTTTGACCCAGCAACAGTGAACAAATGGTGACACAGATCCAAGTCAGGATGGTGTGTGGCTTGGAGGTGATTGTGTTCCCATGCGTCTATTACACTTGTCCTTCTAGGTGATAGAGGTCATGGGTTTGGAAGGTGCTGCTGAAGGAGGCTTGGTGAGTTGTTGCAGTTAGAAAGGAAATACTAGGATTTTGGCCTAGTGATAGTGAAGGGACAGTGATATAGTTCCAAATCAGGGTGGTGTGTGATTTAGAGGGGAACTTGAAGGTGGTGATGTATCTATGCACCTGCTGCCCTTGTCTTTCCATGTGGTAGAGGTCAATGACAACCCCAGGATATTGATCGTGGAGGATTTGGCAATGGTAATGCTATTGCATGTAAAGGTGCATGGTACTGACCTATGACCGTCTCTTCCCAGATGTGCTGCACTGTTGTCCTCTGGGGTGGATGCCAATATTAACAGAGAAACCCCCATTCACACCCACAAAACAGGCAATTCAGGTGCAGAGGCAGTCTGTTGTTGCTCAGGTTTCATATGTCCTTTCTTTTTGTGTATCCACTAGTTTGTTTCAGCCATTTTCTTTGTCCTATGCAGACTTTGGAAACCTGTAAAATAACATTAAATGCTTTATAGCCTATTGAACGATTGAAGCAGAATTTGTCACCAGATAGAGCTACCTGTTAAGTGGTTGGGATTAAAACATAAACTCATGTTTCCATTTCTAGCATGCATCACCAGAGAGCAGCCAGGAGCAAGAAGACCATGACCTGAATCTTACGAGCAGGGAAGCGCTGAGCTCATTGCTGCTGCATGTGAAGATTCTCCCAAACCGCAAGGCCACACATTTCTTCTGGGAGCTTCCAATCCTGGCCTTCAGATAAATGTACAGTGCAGCATCCCCTGGGGAACGCCGTTGGAGCTGAGTAGAGTCAGGGGAAGACAGGCCGCAGCCCCCTTTTAGGGCATTAGCTGCCGTATTCTGTCTGTTAAGTTTAAAGGTCCATTTTTTGAGGGTGGGCTGGTGAATGGGTGAGTAAATTGGTGAGTGGATGAATGGGTGCTGTGGATAGGTGGGTGAGTGGGTAAGTGGGTGAGTGTGTAGGTGGGTGAGTGGGTAGGTGGGTGAGTGGCTAAGTGGGTGAGTGGGTAGGTGGGTAGGTGGCTGAGTGGGTAGGTGGGTGAGTGGGTAGGTGGGCAAGTAGGTAGGTAGGTGAGTGTGTAGGTGGGTGAGTGGGTAGGCGGATATGTGGGTAGGTGGGGATGGTGGGTGAGTGTGTAGTGGGTGAGTGTGTAGTTGGATAGGTGGGTGAGTAGTAGTGAGGTGAGTTATAGCTGGGTGAGGTGGGTGGCTGGGTAGGATGGGTAGGTGGGTGAGATAGGTAAGTGCATAGGTAGTTGAGTGGGCAACCGGGTGGTCAGGAGGTAGTCAGTTTGGGTTGGGCGGATTAGTTACCTAGTTGGGGTGTAGCTGGGTGGTCTCAGGGTAATCAGGTGGTATGGGGTATTCGGGTCGGGTCAAGAGGTGGTTGGGTCTTCATTGTAGTCTGGCTGGGTCGGGGGCTAGTCTGGAGGCAGTTGGTTTGGGGAAATAATCGGGTCTGGGGTGGGTAATCAGGCGGTCGGGGGCTGAGCCAGGTGGTCAGGGTTGGGGGCGAGGTGGCTGTGAAGTTACCCATGTGTCAGACCAAATGTTATACAGTCTAACATTTCCTGGGCAATTATCAAGTTAAGTTGCACGGATCTGTCCCACGACTGTGACTCTAGCTCAGAATCGGAGACATTTGCAGAGTGGAAGATTTGGTCTTATCTGTTTTTTCTCAGCTTCCTAGCCCAGGAGCATGGAAGGAAATTATTGCACCCCAAGTACTAACTGGAATGAAATTAGCTAATGCATAGTACTTGGGACGTGTTAGTTTGTGTGGCTTAATAGTCTACCAGGGAATGGCCGGTGTCTTTAACCTATGCCATAAGGAAAGCTGTTAAGACTGGATTTTATTCAAAATGTGATTCCCTGTCTGTGCAAAAAAAAAACTTTTATATTAGGTATATGAGTATGATAAATGTTTGAGCCAGGAGATAATGAGTGTGACAGAGTTAGATTCCAGCAAGGAATTTATGATGATATTTTCCATAATTGTCTCATTTGTATCTTCGCAACTTAATTTTAGTCACAAAGTTGTCAAACTTTCCAGCATTTGCAGAAGAAAACTACATTATGTTTACGAAGCCCGGGAGACACTTCTCAGCAACATTGTTGCAATGGCTCCCTTATGAGCTATTTTCATGAGATAATCATTTCATAAATCACAGACGTGCAGAAAGATGGCTTACACCTGTTTTTACTCCTTCTGATGCACCCACAAGAAATATTTAGAAGCTGACAATTAAGAGAGCAGCATTTGTAGAGATTGGCCATGAGCCAGTAATATTTCAGCAAGCACCAACAAAGAAGTAGATATAAGAACACTTGGATATACACCCTCACAAAAATATTCATCAATGACACCAAACAAATTCAAAACTTTTCAACATAACTCCTCATCTATGAACTATCTAGGGATTACCACCCACTTTATGCTTTGGAGTGAATGTTGACCAGATTTGACTTACTAAAAGTAAATTACATAATATTTCAGATTATATTAATAGTTACACTATCAAACTTCCACTGGGATTTCCACAATCCCCTAAACCTAAAAAATAACAGTTTCTTGCCAATTATCCAAAAATTAGACAACATTCATGAAGCAAATATTATTTTAGAATTATAGATAATAATACTTTGGTTTAAATTTTTGGGTATAAAAATAATGAGTATATATGAAAGTTACAAAGGCAGTTATGTTTCATTATTGGTTCAACTATAACTGCTAATTATATATTTACAGTTGAGATTATTGCTTGAGACTGGAATAAATTAGTGGGAATAATTTAGGAATAATCTCCTCAGATAAGGGACAAGTCAACAACATTTATTAGACAATAGATTAAAATCCATACTTGTAATGTTTTGGAGCTTACATTACCATGACGTTCTGGGATGGTGCGTTTGCCTTATCTTCCTCTGAAAGATGCCAGAATGATGAAACTTTGTCAGAAGAGATGTTGGCCTTTCCTCCTGAACCCTCAACCCCTTGGTAAATTCACCATCCATGCTGGTTGCTGCATCTAGAGGACTTAGTCTTTAGCTCAGTGCTCCTTGATCTCAGGGTTATATCTAAGTAACAAACTTGTAACTAACTTCCTGTACCTGGATGTTATAGTCATACAATCTTAATTTCTGTAAGCTCTTTCTCTCTCTGTCAGAAATGTACTTTCAAATTTCACAGGTACAAAATTGCACATGTACCAGACAAAGCACGATTGAAAGAAATAAGAAGAGAAAGTGCTGGAAATATCTGTGATATCACTAATCAAAGTAAAAGTTAATTACCTTTTGGGAGTCCAGCACGTGACTAAGTAATGCCAATCCTGAGGACAAATTATGTCTTCTAAATTGACATTCTGACCCTGAGGATGAGTTACGCCTCTTAGAAGCTGAGGCCACTGGCCTTGTTTGCAACCTATGGAGGATCCATCATTACACACAGGTACAGGCGCAAACCTCTCTCCTGGCATTACAAAGGTTCTGGCTGCTCCAACAGATTCCTGATGGATGAGCCTAGTTATTTTGTGGCTTTTTTTAAATTCTTCCACGAGATGTGGGGGTTGCTGGCTAGGCCAGCATTTGTTGACCGTCCTTAATTGCACTTGAGAAAGTGGTGGTGAGTCACCTTCTTGAACTGCTGCAGATCTGATGTAGATACACCCATAGTGCAGTTAGGAAGTGAGTTCCAGGATTTTGACCAAGTGACAGTGAAGGAACGGTGATACAGTTCCAAGTCAGGATGGTGAGTGGCTCGGAGGGCAACTTGCAAGTACTAGTATTTCCATGTATATGCTGCCCTTGTCCTTCTAGGTGGTAGAGGTCGTGGGTTTGGAAGTTGCTGTCGAAGGAGCTTTGCTGAGTTGCTGCAGTGCCTCTTGTAGATGGTACACACTGCTGCCACTGTGCGTCAGTGGTGGAAGGAGTGAATGTCTAAGTTGGTGGATGGGGTGCCAGTCAAGTGGGCTACATTATCCTGGATGGTGTCAAGCTTCTTGAATGTTGTTGGAGCCGCACTAATGCAGGCAAGTGGAGAGCATTCAATCACACTTTTGACTGTGCCTGGTGAATAGGCTTTGGGGAGTGAGCAAGTGAGTTACTCATCTTAGAATTCCAAGCCTTTTACCTGCTCTTGTAGCAACAGTATTTATATGGCAGGTGCAGTTCAGTTTCTGGTCAATGGTAACCCCCAGGATGTTGATAGTGGGGAATTCAGTGATGATAATGCCATTGAATGATATAATGTGTCTTATACAAGTAACCTGGAGTGGAAAAAGTGAGACCACTTTTCAGACATTACAGAATGATGAAATGAAAAGAAAGATGATACAGATTTATGGGTTCCCGATAATTTAGACTGTGGTCTGGCTGAGAATATCAAGAGCCAATTGATTTGAGATGTGCTTAGTTAATTAGTCTGTTTTGATGTT
Organism: Carcharodon carcharias; assembly: GCF_017639515.1. Lineage (NCBI taxonomy): Eukaryota > Metazoa > Chordata > Chondrichthyes > Lamniformes > Lamnidae > Carcharodon > Carcharodon carcharias. The sequence goes on from NC_054467.1 coordinate 205,549,687, forward strand.
ATGGTTACTGGTGCCTTCGTGAATGACAGCAAAATCAATTCTAAAATTTCAAGAACAATCTTTATTGATGTGTTATCAATTAGCCATTCCTCCTTTAGGAAAATGCAGCAGCGTTTAAAGGAATTCCCTCAATCCTTATATGCATATTTTGCCCTTTACATAGATTACTGTCCACTTCAACAGTCATTCGCTGATGTTCAATCCGATCTCTCTACCTTTTCATCAATCTGTTGGGTAGGATTCTAAAATAAACAGTAAATTCACTCAAAATATTGCTTAGCAACAAAGGAATCATTAATTAGGAACACAGAAACATTAGAATAGGAGTAGTCAAACAGCCTCTTGAATCTGCTCCAGCATTCAGTTAGATCTTGGAAAAACTCAGCAGGTCTGGCAGCATCGGCGGAGAAGAAAAGAGTTGACGTTTCGAGTCCTCATGACCCTTCGACAGAACTTGCGTTCGAGTCCAAGAAAGAGTTGAAATATAAGCTGGTTTAAGGTGTGTGTGTGGGGGGCAGAAAGATAGAGAGACAAAGAGGTGGAGGGGGGGGGTGGGGGTGTGTGGTTGTAGGGACAAACAAGCAGTGATAGAAGCAGATCATCAAAAGATGTCAATGACAATAGTACAATAGAACACATAGGTGTTAAAATTAAAGTTGGTGATATTATCTAAACAAATGTGCTAATTAAGAATGGATGGTAGGGCACTCAAGGTATAGCTCTAGTGGGTTTTTTTTTTAATTTTAATATATAATGGGAATAGGTGGGAAAAGGAAAATCTTTATAATTTATTGGAAAAAAAAAGGGAAGGGGGAAACAGAAAGGGAGTGGGGATGGGGGAGGGAGCTTACGACCTAAAGTTGTTGAATTCAATATTCAGTCCAGAAGGCTGTAAAGTTCCTAGTCGGAAGATGAGGTGTTGTTCCTCCAGTTTGCGTTGGGCTTCACTGGAACAATGCAGCAAGCCGAGGACAGACATGTGGGCAAGAGAGCAGGGTGGAGTGTTGAAATGGCAAGCGACAGGGAGGTTTGGGTCATTCTTGCGGACAGACCGCAGGTGTTCTGCAAAGCGGTCGCCCAGTTTACGTTTGGTCTCTCCAATGTAGAGGAGACCACATTGGGAGCAACGGATGCAGTAGACTAAGTTGGGGGAAATGCAAGTGAAATGCTGCTTCACTTGAAAGGAGTGTTTGGGTCCTTGGACGGTGAGGAGAGAGGAAGTGAAGGGGCAGGTGTTGCATCTTTTGCGTGGGCATGGGGTGGTGCCATAGGAGGGGGTTGAGGAGTAGGGGGTGATGGAGGAGTGGACCAGGGTGTACCGGAGGGAGCGATCCCTATGGAATGCCGATAAGGGGGGTGAAGGGAAGATGTGTTTGGTGGTGGCATCATGCTGGAGTTGGCGGAAATGGCGGAGGATGATCCTTTGAATGCGGAGGCTGGTGGGGTGATAAGTGAGGACAAGGGGGACCCTATCATGTTTCTGGGAGGGAGGAGAAGGCGTGAGGGCGGATGCACGGGGGATGGGCCGGACACGGTTGAGGGCCCTGTCAACGACCGTGGGTGGAAAACCTCGGTTAAGGAAGAAGGAGGACATGTCAGAGGAACTGTTTTTGAATGTAGCATCATCGGAACAGATGCGACGGAGGCGAAGGAATTGAGAGAATGGGATGGAGTCCTTACAGGAAGCAGGGTGTGAGGAGCTGTAGTCGAGATAGCTGTGGGAGTCGGTGGGTTTGTAATGGATATTGGTGGACAGTCTATCACCAGAGATTGAGACAGAGAGGTCAAGGAAGGGAAGGGAAGTGTCAGAGATGGACCACGTGAAAATGATGGAGGGGTGGAGATTGGAAGCAAAATTAATAAATTTTTCCAAGTCCTGACGAGAGCATGAAGCGGCACCGAAGTAATCATCGATGTACCGGAGAAAGAGTTGTGGAAGGGGGCCGGAGTAGGACTGCAACAAGGAATGTTCCACATACCCCATAAAGAGACAGGCATAGCTGGGGCCCATGCGGGTACCCATAGCCACACCTTTTATATGGAGGAAGTGAGAGGAGTTGAAGGAGAAATTGTTCAGTGTGAGAACAAGTTCAGCCAGACGGAGGAGAGTAGTGGTGGATGGGGATTGTTCGGGCCTCTGTTCAAGGAAGAAGCTAAGGGCCCTCAGACCATCCTGGTGGGGGATGGAGGTGTAGAGGGATTGGACGTCCATGGTGAAGAGTAAGCGGTTGGGGCCAGGGAACTGGAAATTGTTGATGTGACGTAAGGTGTCAGAGGAATCACGGATGTAGGTGGGAAGGGACTGGACAAGGGGAGAGAGAAGGGAGTCAAGATAACGAGAAATGAGTTCTGTGGGGCAGGAGCAAGCTGAGACGATCGGTCTACCGGGGCAGTTCTGTTTGTGGATTTTGGGTAGGAGATAGAAGCGGGCCGTCCGAGGTTGGGCGACTATCAGGTTGGAAGCTGTGGGAGGGAGATCCCCAGAGGAGATGAGGTCAGTGACAGTCCTGGAAACAATGGCTTGATGTTCAGTGGTGGGGTCATGGTCCAGGGAGATGTAGGAGGAAGTGTCTGCGAGTTGACGCTCAACCTCCGCGAGGTAGAGGTCAGTGCGCCAGACAACAACAGCACCACCCTTGTCAGCGGGTTTGATGACAATGTCAGGGTTGGACCTGAGAGAATGGAGTGCAGTAAGTTCAGAGAGAGACAGGTTAGAATGGGTGAGAGGAGCAGAGAAATTGAGACGACTAATGTCGCGCCGACAGTTCTCAATGAAAAGATCGAGAGAAGGTAAGAATCCAGAGGGAGGGGTCCAGGTGGAGGGAGAATATTGGAGATGGGTAAAAGGATCTGTTGAACTGGGAGAGGACTCCTGCCCAAAGAAGTGAGCCCGGAGACGAAGACGGCGGAAGAAGAGTTCAGTATCATGCCGAGCCTGAAATTCATTGAGGTGAGGGCGTAAGGGTATGAAACTAAGTCCTTTGCTGAGCACTGAACGTTCAGCATCGGAGAGGGGAAGGTCAGGGGGTATAGTGAATACACGGCTGGGGTTGGGATTGGAAGAAAGGGTGGGGACGGAGGAACAGGCAGGGGTGGGGGGTCCTAGATGGGTGTTGGTGTCGATGAGTTGTTGTAGCTTGCGTTCCTTAGCACTTGAGAGAAAGAGAAAAAGTTTCTTGTTGAGGCGTCGGATGAGCCGAAGGATAAAATGAAACTGGGGGCACGCGCAGCTTTGAAAAAGGGTACGGCGGTGCTGCTGGAGGGAGAGGTCGAGTGTGTTCATATGGCGGCGCATGGCACTGAGTGTGGATTTCAGAATGTGACGGATATGAACACCAAACACATCTTCCCTTCACCCCCCTTATTGGCATTCTGTAGGGATCGCTCCCTCCGGGACACCCTGGTCCACTCCTCCATCACCCCCTACTCCTCAACCCCCTCCTATGGCACCACCCCATGCCCACGCAAAAGATGCAACACCTGCCCCTTCACTTCCTCTCTCCTCACCGTCCAAGGACCCAAACACTCCTTTCAAGTGAAGCAGCATTTCACTTGCATTTCCCCCAACTTAGTCTACTGCATCCGTTGCTCCCAATGTGGTCTCCTCTACATTGGAGAGACCAAACGTAAACTGGGCGACCGCTTTGCAGAACACCTGCGGTCTGTCCGCAAGAATGACCCAAACCTCCCTGTCGCTTGCCATTTCAACACTCCACCCTGCTCTCTTGCCCACATGTCTGTCCTTGGCTTGCTGCATTGTTCCAGTGAAGCCCAATGCAAACTGGAGGAACAACACCTCATCTTCCGACTAGGGACTTTACAGCCTTCTGGACTGAATATTGAATTCAACAACTTTAGGTCGTAAGCTCCCTCCCCCATCCCCACTCCCTTTCTGTTTCCCCCTTCCCTTTTTTTTTCCAATAACTTATAAAGATTTTCCTTTTCCCACCTATTCCCATTATATATTAAAATTAAAAAAAAAACCCAGTAGAGCTATACCTTGAGTGCCCTACCATCCATTCTTAATTAGCACATTTGTTTAGATAATATCACCAACTTTAATTTTAACACCTATGTGTTCTATTGTACTATTGTCGTTGACATCTTTTGATGATCTGCTTCTATCACTGCTTGTTTGTCCCTACAACCACACACCCCCCCCTCCCCCCCCCTCCACCTCTTTGTCTCTCTATCTTTCCGCCCCCCACACACACACCTTAAACCAGCTTATATTTCAACTCTTTCTTGGACTCGAACGCAAGTTCTGTCGAAGGGTCATGAGGACTTGAAACGTCAACTCTTTTCTTCTACGCCGATGCTGCCAGGCCTGCTGAGTTTTTCCAGGTAATTCTGTTTTTGTTTTGGATTTCTAGCATCCGCAGTTTTTTTGTTCTTATTTCAGTTAGATCTTGACTGATCTGCACCAAAACTCCCTCATTCCCAGCTTTGGTCGATATACTTTATACCCTTTTCTTTTAAAAAATCTACCAATCTCAGCTTTGAAAGCTCAAATTCTCCTAGCATCCACAGACTGTTGGGATGAGAGATCCAGATGCCTCCAATGCTCTGTGTGGAAAGGTGCTTCCTGATTTCACTCCTGAATGGCCTAACATAAATGTTATGCTCCCTTGTTCTTGATCCCTTCACCAGATTGGTTGCATGATGTTCAGCACCATTTGCCACTCCTCTGATACTGAAGCAATCTATGCCCATATGGAGCAACACCTGGGCTTGGGCTGATAAGTGGCAAGTGCCAGGCAATGGCCATCTCTAGCAAGAGAGAACCCAACCATCTCCCTTGACAGTCAATGGCATTACCATCTCTAAATCCCCCACAAACAGCCTAGGGGTTACCATTGACCAGAAGCTGAATTGGACCAGCCATGTAAATATTGTAGCTACAAGAGCAGGTCAGAGGCTGGGAATTCTGCAGAGAGTAACTTACCTCCTGACTCCCGAGCCTAACCATCATCTACAAGGCGTAAGTGAGGAGTGTGATGGAATGCTCTCCACTTGCCTGGATGAGTGCAGCTTAAACAACACTCAAGAAACTCAACGCCATCCAGGACAAAGCAGCCTGCTTGATAGGCACCCCGACCACCAGAGTGGCAGCAGTGTGTACCATCTACAAGATGCATTGCAGCAACTCAGCAAGACTCCTTTGATAGCACCTTCCAAACCCATGACCTCTTCCACATAGAAGGACAATGGCAGCAGATGCATGGGAACACCACCACCATCTGTAAGTCCCCCTCCAAGCCACTCACCATCCTGCCTTGGAACTATATTGCCAGTCTTCCACTGTTGCTTGGTTAAAATCCTGGAACTCCCTCCTTGACAGCACCGTGGGTGTAATTACACCACAGAGATTGCAGCGGTTCAAGAAGGCAACTCACCACCACCTTCTCAAGGACAATTAGGGATGGGCAATAAAATGCTGGCCTAGCCAGCAATGCCCACATCCTGTGAAATAATAAAAATGTGAGTACTTTCCTGGTAGCTTGTAAATCCTTAAACATTTTAAAGACTTCATTCAAATCATCACTCAATCTTCTTTACTCAATGAAATACAAGCAAATTTTATGTGATCTAATCTCATAATTTAACTCCTTGAGTCCAGAGATAATTTTCATTGTATCTACTCTGGTAAAGTGTCCTCAAGCTTAGTAACAGAATTTAGAACAACCGGCCTATATTGTAATGTCACAGAGACCTATGACAGGTTATTGATTGTGAGGATAGCACTTAATTTACTTGGTATCTTCTTCTAAAGTATAGTTTTGACCCCCTAGGACACATGTCATTTTTCTACTCTTTCAAAATGAGTTATCGTTCATGCTTATTGTCCTTTTTAAATGATAGTCTGGAATTTATGCATACATGCAACCAATACACAGTTTAAAACCTGAATCATTAACAAACAACAGTTTCTTTTCCTTTTGACACAGTCACACGAACCTTAGAAAATATTTCACACAGAAAACGGAAACTTAAGGCAGCAAGCAATTTTTTTTGAATATCTGACCATTTTTTTCTTTATTCTTTCATAGGATGTGGGTGTTCCTGGGCAATCCAGTATTTGTTTCCCATCCCTAATTGTCCTTGAACTGAGTGGCTGGTAGGCCATTTCAGAGGGAAGTTAAGAGTCAACCATATTGCTGTGGGCCTGAAGTCACATGTCAGCCAGTCCAGGTAAGGACCTTCCCTCAAGGGCATCATTGAAACGGATGGGTTTTTACAACAAAATATGATTGTTTTATGGTCACAATTACTGAGACTAGCTTTCAATTCCAGATTTAAAAAAATTAATTGAATTTAAATTCCGCCAGCTGTCATGGTGCGATTATGAACCCATGTCCCTAGACCATTAGCATGGGTCTTTGGATTACTAGCCCTGTCATATTACTACTACACCATCATCTCCCCCCTCACCATTTGGAATACTATTCAAAACTCAGGCATATGTCACTCACAGTTTTCTATCATTAACTTAAACAACTGGCAATTAATGACTGAATTTCCAATGTGTTCCTCACAGTTGAGCCCCCACCCTCCTAAGTCTAAAGCAAACAGGGGCTTGTAAAGGAATCCATCTTGTAAGCAAAGAATCAATTTTATAGTAAACCCTAAAGTTTGAAACATATAGTTCCAAGACATAGTTGTGTTACGATCCCTGTAGAGACCAATAACTTTTAAAAAGAGTAATGAATTTCCTAGCAACTGACAGAAAGCATCACACAAGATTTCATGTCTTAAGATTTTTATTGTAACAAACAAGCCAAAATCAACATAGATTAACACTTCTTATTAGGCAACTAATATACTAAACTACAGAAAAGGTACATATCCATTAACTGATTAACATGACCAAAAAACCTATGTATTGTAGTTAAAGTCCCAAATTTCTATTCTGACTATGTAATAAGTTCTCTTCTCCTTGTTCCACCAGGGTGAGTCTTCTGTTGCAATCTTTCACTGTGCTTTTAAAAGTCCTTTCACTTAATCTCCTGAATATATTCTAACCGACTTCCAGCAGCAAGACCCCCTCTGTGCCTCCTTGGTCTTCAAATCTCTACAAGTTCCATCTCTTCAAAAAGGAGATCCAATCTCACCAATCTTCTGCTTGGTGGTTAACACATAAGCAGTCTCTTCCTTTGACACAGCAGCCACCGTTTTCAGTCTTTCTCTTCAGGTCTGACTGAGACCGTGAATCTGGGTTCAGCAAGACCATCCATCTCTCTTTTGCGTCAAGGTGTGAAACCTGATACTTGAGATTCTAAGAGTTTCAACCTGGGCCTGTATCCAATGGCAGCCAAATCACATGGGTCTGTCTCTGAGCAGATTTTGGCATAATTACCATCCCCCTTTCCAGAACATTCTCCCTTACTTTAAAAAAAAATTTAAAACATAACCGTCTTACAGGGCAGAATTTTCTGCCTGTCGGGCGGGCCAGTCAGGAGCGGGCGTGGGCGTGGGTGGGCGCAGAGCTGATCACTGCCCGTAATCGGCTGCATGCCTCCATTTTATGTTGGCGGGCCAATTAAGGCATGCCCAGCATGATGCATGGCCGGTAGCTACCTGTGCAGGCTGGGAGAGGAGGGAGAGTCGGGACCTGTGCTCTTTCATGCATGCGCGCAAATGAGCACAGAAATCTCCCTGAGGCAGCTCCAAGCCTCAGGCAGATTTAGTTCAGATTAAAGATTTCAAATAAAGATAGATAAAAATTATTTAGACATGTCCCTCATGAGCTGAGGCATGTTTACAAATTGCGGAAAAATATTTATTTATTTAATAAAATCTCCAGCAAACCTCATCCCACCCGTGGATGAGGTTTCCTGAAAAATGCGAAGGCCGCTTGGGCTCTTCGCCTCCCCGCCAACCTTCAGGTTGGATGGGCAATGTCAATAATTAGTTGTTTCTTTAATGGCCTTAACAGGCCTTTGACAGTACAGCGGGTGTGCAGCCGCCTCCGGCATGTGCCCACCAAATGAAAGATCTGAATGATGCATGATGACATCGGTACGCATGCCCAATTTCACCGCGTGTCATTTTCTGTGTCGATGTGCCAGGCCTGCCCTCGCACGCAGATGTGAAAATTCTGGCCATAAAGCCTAACAGTCGATGGTGCAGTTGACCAGAGATCACGAGTAGCCTGACCTCAAGGTTGAATTAGATATGGATTACATTTAGATCTGGATTTTATTACAGCTTTTGAATGCCTAGGAACTAACTTATCAGAATTGTAGCTATGATAATCCCTGCTATATCTTGCTAGCTTTTAATACCAACAGGTTCTGGTAGCCATCAGTCCACTGATGGGTAATAAATGGTTGAAGGTCTTGAAACTTGTTGATAAAGACAAATGAAAATGTGTAATATTTAGGATTCAGGAGTCACAGATTACCCGAAATAGGTGGCTGAGAAATTAGTGATTTTAAAGTAGTTTATTAAATTTAGTAAGAAACAACAGTTCAAATATGATACATAATCTAAAAGGCAGGAAAGACACATGACCAGTAGCAGATAAAAATGATTCACTAGTCCTGGATCGATCAAATGGATGGGAGAAGCAGGGGGATGCTGTTCTTCATGTCTGATGGTGGCATTCTCCTCAGAATGATTTACTGGTCCCGGATCAGATGAGCAGATGGAAGAAGCTTACCTCCTTGGCTGCAAGTGGCTTCTGTTTCCTTCTGCCTTCTTCAACTAGCCAAAATGTTAGACCGATGCCAGCATAGATCACTATGAAAAATTCACCTCTTTCCAAAGTCTTCCTGAGTTAACCAAGGTGTTAAGCTAAAGCCATCATTGGTCCAAGTCAAAAAGCTCTCTTCTGTCCCTCTTTTCCCTCTCAAGTGTCTGTTTATAGACCTAATTTCTAGGAAGTTTATGCCAATCAGTTATTCAATTGCCCATTACCAAAGGATAGATATTCAAGGTAACTCTTCCTATTTCCGTCAGAAGCCCATGAAGTCATCTTGTGGCTCATCGTATGCTAGGACATCCTGTGTAACCTTCAGGTTTATGTAAGGGTCATGAGGTCACCACCCACTCCATGATCAGGATTAACAATATTGTCTTGTTTCAGTGCTTGTGCTAGAGGCATATCCTTGACAGAGATAACAGCCTTTGCTGCCTGGTGTTTGTCTGCCCAGGAAGCTGCAAATTATGCTTTCTTTATAAGAGAAAGAGAGAGCAATTTCTATAATATTCACAACGTTCCTTTGGATTTTATAAAATTATTATACAGTGATTTCTCACAAACTAATGTAAAGTGCGTAATGTTCTTGTGAATTAATATAGTTGTAAACATATAAAAATGGCAATTTTGTAATGCGAAGTTAGAAGATGGAGCTGAAGGATTAGATCTAGAAAATCAAGTTCAAGAACTAATGTATGAACTTCTGCAGCACAATTTTATTCTAATTGGCTCAGGTGATACTCATGTTGGTGGCTGAGGCTATTGCTGCTGTTCCTCTTGCTCCATCGCTTCCTTTATCTAAACCAAAAAGCCAAGGGGAGAATTTAGCCCATGTCAGGCGGGCTTGGCGGGGGCTGTCGGGAAGCCGACCGCCACCCATGATTGAGGTGGGAAGGCAATTTCATGCTGGCGGGCCAATTAAGGCCCACTCAACATGAAACGCAAGCAGCAGCACTCAACGCTGCCTGTGCAGGCAGGGGAGGAGGGCAAGAGGGGCGAGCTCAAATTTTGCGCACACATGCAAGTGCTGCCTCATGGAGATGAAGAGCTTTTAAAAAAAAATGAAGAATTTAGAAATGTAATAAAACATGTCCCCTCATGACTCTGTCACATGAGCAGGGACATGTTATTAATTAAATTCTTTAAAATTTATTTTATTTTTATTGGCTTTTGGAAACCTCATCCTGCCCATGGATGAGGTTTCCAAAATAATGCAAAGGTCACTTGGCCTTTTTGGCTGCCCGCCAACTGTAAGGTTGGATGGGCAGTAGAGAATTTAACTTAATTGATTTTTTAATTGCGTTAACGGGTCATTTAATTGTCACCGGGCGCGCTTCCGAATCTGGCACACGCCTACCGACCGAACTATCGCGCAACTGCATGTTGACATAGGGACACACAACCGACGCCAATGCGCGTCTTTTCATGCTCATGTGGGTTGAGCCTGTGCCCGCTCACTGAGCTGAAAGTTTTGCCCCAGTAATAGCACCATGAAATCTGTGAGAACTTAATCTGGGTAAATCAGGTAAAAATCTCAGAAAGAAACAATCTGCAAGCTGGAAACTCCAGTTCCAATCCAAACAGCAGAACAGCACTCTGATCCCTATGATCCAACTGTCTGTAGGTGAATACTGCTTTAAGTAATACTTCTAGCAGCCTTGAGGGACCAAACCTGGTAGGTTTAATTAGCTTGTTGGGTGCTGGGTGGGACTTCAGTGATTCCAGCTTAAACTCATGTTATTGCCCCAATGACATCATAGAACGCCAACTGCATACATTTAACAAGATCCCCATCGGTCTTTGTGTCAGCACGAGCAGCTGAAGTGGGGTGGCAAATGCTCAGGGGCAATTTTAACAGCAAGCCTACCTTGCACCTACTGGGCAAAGTGGGCTAAAGTCATCCCTCATAAATCAATAATGAAAAAAGAATTTGAAATGAAACATAAGCATTTGAGATTTGATCAAATAATTGCTTTGCAAGGCAAGCAATAACGTTGGAAGAATCCATTAATGATTACTGATTGAACCCAGGTTGTCTCCTGCAGAACGTCCTCTTTTCTGTCACTATCCTTAGGTCTCTTTGCTTGTTAGCAGTCCACTGGAATTCTTCAGCAATTTGTCATTTCATCACAGCCTTTGCTCACATTTTTAACCATATACACATCTTCATGTAAGTGACAGCTCACTCTCTACATGTCAGAATTTTGAACATTTTGACTTTTCTGTCAACAATGTCCTTGTTACTATCACACTGGAATTTGCTACATCAGCATAGCCAATTTTTCTTCAAAGCACATAGGTTCCAACTGACATGGGAACCTGACCTTTTCTCATATCGTTCAGATTTTCACTGAAAATTAATTTTAATTAGCATACCACAATGGCATATTGTCAAGCAAGTCTGATGTGGTCCACACATCTTAACTATCATTTAAGCAGACCAAAGATTTGTTTGATGAAGTTCCTGCCTCTTGCATAGGAACTGTTGTCTAATCTTCACTGTAGGTTGCATATCAATGGCAAAAGCTACCTTTTCCATGGATAATTATATTTCAGAGGAGCCAACCATCCCATTTGTCGTGCTGACGGAGCTCAGCCCTTTCTGGAAAATATTTGTTTACAAGCAGAGTTCCCTCTTGGTGGTCACACACAATTTGAACATCCACAGGGGAGCATTTGTTTCTATTCATCAATGACATGGGTTATCATGCAGGTCCCTCAGTTGTCAACATGTGCATAGGTCAATAAGGTCTTGTGTCCATCTGGCAAAGAACTTTAACAACTGGAACCTTTCCTCATAACTTAGTCCTCAGACACTTGGGGTCATCTTGTGATCTGCCTCTGCTCCAATTCTATAGCTGGGAGTCTTCCCTTGTGTCTCAGTGGTCAAAGCCATAACTGTCATACAGATGGTTTTCTTCACGGGTGATGTGCCACTTGCCTTGCCTGCCCAGCTGGACCTCAGTATGTAAAGGAAGGGAATGTTCCCTAGTGAGACATTTCCACTCCTGGACACACCAGCTGGAAATATAGCTGAGAAATTGTAGGCCTACAGTACCTGATTTTCTCTCCATTTAAATAAGCACTAAATTTAAGGCAGACAGTGGGGTGGTGGAAACAGAAGTCAGGTCATGACCCGATTGCACTATTTCGCTGCCCGTTTTCTTCATGTCATTTTCAGCCTGTTTGCAATTGTGCACATAATATGCCAGCCAGTAAATGGGCACATGCCTACAAATCAGGAAACTATATCATGCAACGTAATTCCTGTATTTGTGCCATTGTCAACTGTGCATCCGTGGTTTCTAGCTTTGAATTAAGAAGTTTGAGTTTCCCTATTTCAATCGATTACATGATAGTAATCAATTTATCCAAGAAACTGGACAAATTTGCTTATTGTTTCTGAGGCCTGCCTCACCGATGCTCCAGCCATATCCCACTGAACATTTTCACCATGTACGCCTGTGCTGAGAACCCATGTGTATAATTAATGGTCTGGAAGCTTGTTCAATCTATGACATGTCCCTCATCCCTTAAATCCAACCTAAAGTTTGGGGTTCAAGATCCAAAACGTTCTCCCAAGATATTGTTTACAAGAAGTGACTCCTGGATGAGGTAAATGGTGGATGAGGTAAATGGAGGACATTTCAAAAGCCCTGGTGTGAAGGTAGTATTGTCCAAGCAGATGCAACAAAGGTAAAAAAAAATTAGAGTCCTTACAGGAAGCGAGGGGGAAAGAAGTATAATCAAGGCAGTTGTTTGATACCTATGGACACTTGCAATTTTGAATGGGATTGTTACAGTTTACCATATTATTTTGAGCTATAGAACACTTTTTTTATTAATTTGTTAATGGGTTGTGAGTGCCATTGGCTCGGCCAGCATTTATTGCCCATCCCTAATTTCCCTTGAGAAGGTGGTGGTGCCAACTTGAACCACTGCAGTCCATGCATTGTAGGAACACCCACAGTGTTGTTCGGAAGGAAGTTCCAGGATTTTGACTGAACAGCAGTGAAGGAATGGAGATGTATTCCTGAAACAGGAAGAAGTGTGGATTGGAGGGGAATTTACAGATCCTAGTGTTCCCTTACATCTGATACCCTTGTACTAGGTCATGGGTTTGGAAGGTGTCAGAGGGGTTATGTTACAGAACAGTGTCTCTTAAAGAAGTCTTCATAGTCTTCACTAGGTTAACATCAAGTCTTTATTAAGCACTTGTAACTATAAATATATATACAGTAAAGGGTACAGGCAAGGATTTATCTCCATCTCTAGGTCTTTATACCTTTCTGCTCAACACCACATTGACCCTAGATCTGGGTCATGTGCCTTCTTACATCACAGTGTGGGCTGTACTGTACTCACTCTCACAGTAGCCCTGTACGTGTCAGACCATTATACTACAGCTCCTCTAAGCCATATCCAATGTATCTAAAGTTACATTAGTTTACTTCATGTCTTACATTGTCATCAGTCTCTTGCATTTATATTGTTGTTACCACGTTATTGCTGTTACTATGTTTTGCTACTACTGTTATGATGTTACTACTGGACAAGCCTGATCCCAGGGTGGAACCTAGCTTGATAGATCCAAACTTTTATTTTTTTGTTTAGCTACGTGGAGAGTGGCTACTGAACAGAGTGACCAGAGTCGGTCAATGAACTTTTAACAAAAGAAAAAAACATTTATTAAACCTAAAAAGATGAACTATTTTACTCCTTCACCCACAACTATACCTTTACAGATATATACATATTTGTAAGGATAACACAAGTTACAAAAGCTATCCTATACATTAATGTTCACAGTAAGCACACAGTCAACGTAAACCAACAGCGACCTGTGGTCAGGCACACCACTCTGAAACCAAGTGCCACTCCAAACAGTTGCTATGAATCTCTCATTAGCTCCTCCCAGGCAATTATCACACCGTGAGCCAACTAGTCTCATTGAATTCTGTCTTTCCCATGAGGGTTTCCAATCTCCGCTCTCCAAGAACTCACTTTGGAACTTCTTCCAAACCAACACTTTCTCTCAGACATCTTCCACATGGGTCCACCTCCAGGGCTTTGAACCTTCCCTCCAATGTTCCAGCTGTCAACAGTACACCACTGCTTCACATGCCCATAGCAAAGATTTATAGACTTTCAGCCATCTCTTTGTACCTTGTGGCATCTCACTTTAAATCTGCTTCCTGCAGCTTTTCTTCCTTTAAGCTTGAAGCTTGGAGCCTTTCTCTGCTCCTCACTTTTAATTTCACTTAACAGAACCTTTTCCAGGTTCCTGTCCTTCCTTTGGCTAAAAGGTCTTTTTGGGACTTTCTCCTGTTTCTGCCTCCTTGGCCTTGGGACCTTTCGGTTCTTTTGGGAAATCTGCTCTCACTCTGAAGTTCCCTCTCCCAGTGCCCAGTGTCTCTGGAGTCCTGGCTTCAATTTCAGTTTGGGACTTGTTATCTGAGCTTCTGCTCCAGTATCTCTCTGGCAGCTGTTTCCAACTGCACTCGAACTGTCTTGACTTTAGTTTTTGTGTGTGTGTGTGTGTGAGTGTGAGTGTGAGTGTGTGTGTGTATGTGTGTGTGTGTGTATGTGTGAGGGTGGAGCCTGCCTCTCTGGACCCCTGTTACGAGGCAACAGCACAGTTTTTTCTACTCTTGTATTTGCTTCAACTTTTCTTAGGATTGTAAAACTTATTAAAAATGCAAGTATACAAACAGTTTTACACCAGTGGTCTCCACTCACAATGAAACTAAATCCCAGTTTTCACCTTTTAAAGTGAAACTAAAACTCAATTTAATTTTTTCTTAACACGCAAAATACAGAAATACAAATCAAACTTAAACATTAATGCTAAAACTCATTCCTAAAACTCACAAATACAAAGATAAATTACTTAAATGGTCTCTATTTCCTAACAACTACAGTATTATCATTACCCCATCTCCCCCCTTCAAGTCCTTGAATTTGCAGGTGCAGGGGGTCTGGAGGACTTATAACTCTTCCAGCTCTGTTAGTCCTGGTTCATGCTGTTGGCTTGAAGGTTGGACTGGCATTTGGGTATGCTTTCATTCTTTTCTACCATTGCTTCATGTTGAACTTCAATTGGTTAGTTGTTGCATTGCATTGTTTACTCTGAATCGTTTCTTGTGGGGTGCATGAACATTGAACTTGTCTCCTTGGTGCTTTGTCTTCTTTCTCTGTGTAGGCCACCTCAAGGCCCTATATTGCTAAGGAAGAGCATTTCTATCATGAGAAGACGGGTTAGTGGTATGCTCACCTCTGCTTTTTGTTGTCAATGGTGGGAGGCTGCTACCAGGTTCCAGCATCTCTTGTGATGGTGGCATGCTAGCTGGGAGCTGCGGTATGTGCATGGTGATTGCTGTGTTGACCAGCTGTTCCATCCCTGCCATTGGAGGTAGAGGCTTCTCAGACTGCTGATCATTCTGTCGTACCGCTTTCACTGGAGGCATTGTTGTTATCTCGTGGACGGTAGGCTGGCCTGAACTCAGGGGGTTTTCTGAGGAGTGCAATGAGAATGGACTAACCTGCTCCACAAAGAGAGAAGAGAGTTCCAAGCTGAAGTCTGACTCTGAATACTCTTTAGTGTTTGAGTTCCTAGGACCATGCTGTTCTGGCTGGATAATGACAGTGACAGTCTTGACATCCTCTGCCACCTAGCGGAGATCCAAGGCCACACAGGAAGGCTGGTTATGGATGATGTACATCAGCTCAAAGATCTGTTTTCCACCATATCTCAGTGGTTCCAGGATCATGCCAATGACTGGAAGTTGAATTCCTTCTGCCCCGTAAAGTGGTGTCCATTCGAAGCCAGAGGTCTTTGAGCCAAGGTTCCCTATCTGACAGGGCTGTCACACTGGCACCTAAGTTTAATTTAAAATTTGTTAGATGATAATTTTCCAAGACGTCAGCATTCCAAATTGAAGGACCACAATATTTGACCTCACCCAAGAAGCATGTTTGTGTGCCTTCTGGGTTTTTGATCTCAACATTGTGGAATAATGTTGGGCATTCTGTATGTTTCTGTGTTTTGACTTGCACAGTTTGCCATAGTTTCTAATCCTGTTGCAATGGAAGCATTAGACTGTACTCTCAGGATACTGATCACTCCTGTGAGTGAGCTTTGCCCTGCAGTACTGGCAAGGTCGCTCTACTGGGTGGTTTTGAAATTGCTTTCCCTGACTTGGATTGTGCTTGCATCTTTGTGGCCTGATAGGCAGACTAAGGGTTGGCTTCTGTCCCATGTTTTATTCTCGCTTCTTAAGATTGCCCTGTGTTGCTCGCATAGTTCAGACAGTCTAACTATCTGCATTGCCTTGTCTAGGGTAAGGTCAGCTTTAGCTTGTAGGAGGTCATAGTGTGAATCATCTCTGATACCCACCACTATTCTGACTCTGATTAGTTTAGACTTTATAGCTCCATATTCACACCACTCTACCATCCTGTAAGGAATCAACAGGTTCCCCAGCCAGTTTAACTCTCTAATTGTATTTAGCTGCCTCCAATATTTTGTTGTTTCGCAAGTTGAAATAAATGTCAAAAGATTTTAAAACCTCTTCAAATGTGGCTGATGACTCAGTAGTCCCCTGTCTTGCAATGATGTTGTCTGCATTTGGCCTGATAGAATAAAGAAGCATGTTCACTTGCTCTTCTTCTGACCTTTTATTTAAACCAGAAATTATGCTGTATCTTAAAAATCTTTTCCTCCAAAGACCCCAATTTTGTGACCAGCCTGGGCCTTGGATACATCTAAGTGGAGTTGGAAGTGTGGAATTATGATCCATGTTAAAGGTTTTTAAAGTGCGGTTACAGCTTTAAGAGTTAGGCTTTCAAGATGACATTGCTGTTCACTGCGATACAAAGGATTTCCCAAGCTTGTCAGTTTTGGTGGGATCTGCAAAATGGCGATGGCATATTTCTTGAAGGAGAATTTTTAACAATGGCTGGGGTGAGCTGTCTATCATCTTCTTTTGTTCAACTTTTGTTTGTTTTGCCAGCTAACGAGGCATTCAAATTTAAATGTAAGCTTGCTGTTTTCCAAATAGAAAAGTTGCGACATTCCTGAAAGATTTAATTATGCTTCCGTCTTCTTTTTACAAGCCTAAAGGCCACGTGTTGAGGCTCCGATACGGGGATTGGGTTTTAGTGACGCGTTTCGTTGAATTGACGCTTCTGACATTGGATTGGAGAAATGGTTCTCAGGACTAACTGCAGCCTGGAGCTTTAAAATATTTAGCTCACTCTTGCAGGCTCTATGGGATCTGGATTCTGAAACTGAGCTTCCATGGGAGTTTCAATGGAGTGTTCTGCTGCAGTAAAATCTCTTCCTTCAGCTTCCAGGCTCTTTTCTCTGGTGCCTTTTCTGGCAAATTTTCTCAGCACCTTCAGCTTATGTTGGGAGCTCCCTTCAGGTCAGAATTTCCATTTTTTGTTTTCTTTTTCTTAGTTTTTCAACATTTTAGTGAGATTGAGGGTTTTTGATCCCAAGGTACCACTATGATGGGAAGGTATTGGTTGCAGAATGCTATCACTTAAAGAAGTCTTCGTAGTCTGCAGTAGGTTAATAGCAAGCCTTTATATATATGGTAAAGGGTACAAGCAAGGAGCTTATATCTATAACTAGGTCTTCACACGTCTCTGCTCAACATTACACTGACCCTAGGTCTGGTTCATGTGCCTTCTTACATCACTGTGTGGGTGGTACTGTACTCAGTCCCACATTAACAATGTATGTGCCAGACTCTTATACTACAGAAGCTGCTGTTGGAGAAGCCTTGGCGAGTCACTGCAGTGCATGTTGCTGGAGCTGGACTCATCCAGGCAAGTGGAAGGTATTTCATCACTCTCCTGACTTGTGCCTTGAAGATGGTGGACAGGCTTTGGGGAGTTAGGAGGTGAGTTACTCACCACAGAATTTCCAGTTACTTACCTGTTATTGTAGCCACAGTGCTTAAACGGTTGGTCCACTTTGTTTTTTTGTCATTGGTATCAACATTTACTGCCACTTTCGAAAATTTCTGTATTTGAATCCCAGGTCTCATTTTCTTCCTGTATTCCCCTTTAAAATTGTACCATTTCACTTGATATTGATCTGTGATCAGGTAAGAAAGACCAGAATTTGAAGCTGCGTTATTTTTCTGTATTGGCAAGGCGTTCAATGCACCTATTGACTAATCTCACACTGAATATTTTTGAACTTATTCAATAAACTCAATTTCCACATTCATTTATGTATTGTTTAACCTGAAAACAATCAACATGTTAAGTTTACCAATTAAATGTTTCAATCAACAATAAAATAATGACCATTTCAGCAGTTGCTGTTGCTAACTTAGGCTCCTTGAGTCATAAATGCCAATATAACGTCAATCCTGATACGATAATGTTTGATATGATGATTTGCTGTGAGAGTCATTTGGTAATATCAGTCTGACAGTTGTGCAGTACAACATGTCCCGAGTAGAAATCAGTGGTGGCTGTTATTGGCATTATGTCAGTGCTTACTATGAATGCTGTTATATTGGAAAATTCTGGCAATAAATAAATACATTAGCAAATAAATAATCTAAAAAAAGTGGAGAAGCACAGAATAAATTAGAATGGTACAGTGAGCCAATGGTTTCCTCCTTCTTCCCATTTTGCTTGTTTTTATGAGATCTTCACAAGCCATAGAGATAATTATCTAATTTCCCTGTTAGTAACAGATCCATGAGTAATGCATTCTTTATGAAGGTTGCTATTTAATCTGACAGTATTAAAAAAGGCAAGGCAACAAACATTTTAATCCTTCAGCGCTGAATAAAGTCCATGTAAAACTTACACAAACTGTGTCCTGGAGAATGTATTTCAATTGGTTCTCAGGATGTGGGTCACAGCGGCAAGGTAGCATTAATCACATTTCTTACATTATAATTGTGACTACACTTCAAATGTACTTAATTCGCTGTAAAGCTTTTGGGATATTCTTTGGCAACAATAAGCCATTTAAATGCAAGACTTATTTGCCTTTTTATTCCTAGCTTCTTTAACAGCTTAGAAGCAAACCTTTCCTTCAAGCACTCCAGTTTTAGTTGTGGTGGTGCTCACACAATAGTATTTAGTTACACATAATATGAGAAATTATTTCTACAGTTTGGGTTGAAAACTGTGTTTATGGGTGACTACATGACTACATGTGCACATAAAGTAGAAGTGGAAACCAGAATTTAATAAATTGGAGAGAGAGACTGGCATTAATGAAGTTGTGCAGTGCTGGATAAAGTACTGCATCAGCAATAGATCTAGTGTGTGAGACCGGTTGTTGGTAAAGTGGGGGAATGACATTAGGTAAAATGGAATGAGAGAGCAATGTTAGGTAAAGTGGGAGACCATTATCAGTAAAAGTAAAGGAGGAAGAGCAGGAGACTTGCATTAGGATCAGTTAATTGGAAGAATAAAGTGGGAGGACAGTGCTGCAGTAATTGAAAAATGAGCATGATACTTAACAAATGTATATTCTGATCTTATTTATAATCTTTTGTTTGGTTGTCTCCTGGATAACATAGAGCAGGTGGATAGTATTGGGCTGGAGTAGGTTAGGGAGCCAGTGCCCCAGAGAAGCTGATTACCATTCTTATTGAAAACACTTGCCAACATGTTTCTTAACACTGCTATTTGTTCTTGAGTTATGAGTGATGTTCACAAGGCTGTATTTTCTGTTCATCCTTAGTTGCACAGAGAAGCTGGTAATATGTCTTATCCTTGAACTAATGCAGTTATGTGCTGCTGGGGCTCTTACAATGGATAGGAACTCCTGGGATATTGACCCAGCAGCAAAGAAGGAATAGCAGTTTATGTCCAAAACATGATGCTGTGTGACTTGGAGGTGATGGTATTTTCATTACATTATTGTTTCTACAACAGTGACTGCACTTAAAAATACTTTATTGCCTGCTTTGGGATGTCCTGAGGTTGTAAATACAAGTCTTTCTTTACAACTTTAGCAATCACAATGTTAGAAGGGACCACTGAATTAAGCTTGGCGCATCTTGTAGATCATATATACTCCCTCAACAATGTGCCACCTACTGGATAGAGTGGATGTTGAATCCAGGCTTAGAGATGACACTTAAGCAAACTGATTTGGCCTGGAAAGCACTGCACTTCCTTCAGTCGTGCCCACCCAGAAGACTGGCATTATATCATGCACTTGATTTGAGCCTTGTAAATGCTGGACAGGGTGTGAGGAGATTCATGATGGTTGTTAACTTGCAAGGACAGAGGAGTAAACAGCAGATTTTTTTTTTTGAGTAGGGATCTGATGATGCCAGCTTTGAAATGGAGGGGGACACAAAGAGAAGCTGAATGGGCAATCTCAGTCCTAATGACAAAAAATCACATTGTTGTTAGAGATAAGGTTGAATGAGTAAGGGAGAAGGGTTTAAGGAGATATTTTTCCAATGTTTGATGTTGATACAGAAAACAAATATCAAGAAAGCCTTTACTAAATAATGCACAATTTCATCATCTTCCAGTGACAGTGCTCTGGATCCGAGCATGCCAAAAGATCAATTCAATTTATTCTTGGGCCTTATCAGAATAAATTACCTGTAATTTAGGTTGTCATGATGATGTGACTTGTACATGTGTGACATTAATCTTTAATCAGCTGGTCAAATAGATATTGAATTGCTTAAAAAAAGACTTTTAAAAAACAATCAAAGACACTGACTTAAGATGGCTGTCACAAGTAACCTGATGTTTGGCATTACAAATTGACCAGTTTCAGGAAGGTTACAATGTGAATTATAATTAAGGCATTCCAAGACAAACACTTATAGAATTTCACACCAGCTGATGTCAACAACTACAAATATATATAGTATATATAATTATATAAGTAAATATAATTATAAAGCTATCTTTCAAGTGGAGACAGGAAGTCCACTGGGACAATAGATGCATGGAAGATATTCTTCCTATTTCATCAAGATGGAAGATTTATCATTTAAGAGTTAATGGCTGGGACATTATAGAACCTAATCAGCTAGGCCATAAAAACTATAGCCATTTTCTGTCCAGACATGAACTAATAAATTACCTTCAGAAATAATTATGGTGAGAAAGATCTTGTAATTAGAATGACCATTTCTGAATGTTTTTTATTACAACATGCAACTGCTAAGCAGAAATTTGGAAGAAAGCCGCCATTGGAACAGTAATGATCTCTCTCCACTCCCCCTACGTTCAAGACCCTATTTCTATTACAGTTTAGAATCCAGCACAGAGATAGAGAATTTTCAAACAAAAGGAACTTCAAGAGCAAAAATCATCTTTTGGGAAAGACGGGTTATGTTTCAAATAGAGACCATTTCCAGAAACTGAATTTTAAATTGGCTTCAACGCCACTGAATTTTCAAGATCACCATGGAAAAATTCTGCTTTAGCCATTGATATCAGCGAAGGACTCATAAACAGTGAACTCACTATTTTTTACATTTCATCAGTGAATTTTAACTGTGCCAGAAAGTAATTTCTTACTGTATAACTTTTAATTTTACTGCTTGTGTGTGAATGTGCATGTGTATTGCAAAGGTCAAGATGTGGATTTACCTTTTTGTTTTAAATATCTTTACATCTTTACCTGGGTGGGTTTTTAGCTCAATAAAAATTAACCCTTTTGTGTTTTAAACTCAAGAACACCTGTCAGACTGGTTGCATTGCAATCAGCACATAAGTGGTTAACATAACTTAAGAACCTAAGAACTAGAAGCAGGAGTAGTCAATTCAGCGCCTCGACCCTGCCCTGCCATTCAATATGATCATGGCTGATCTCATTTCGGCCTTAACTCCAATTTCCCACCCTCTTCCCATAACCTTTCAACCCATTACTAATTACCAAATATGCTGATGTCCTCCTTAAATTTATTCATATTCCCAGCATCCATTGCACTCTGGGGTAGTGGATTCCACAGATTCACGACCCTTCAAGAAAAGTAATTCCTCCTTATCTCTGATTTAAATCTACTACCCCTTAGCCTAAAATTAGGGTGTATCATTCTAGGATGCCCCATAAGGGGAAACATTCACTCCACTTCTACTTTGTCTACCCCCTTTAGCATCCTATATGCCTCAATAAGATATCCTCTCATCCTTCTAAACTCTAGTGAGTATAGGCCTAAACTGCTCAACCTCTCCTCATAAGACAAGCCCCACATCTCTGGAATCAATCTAGTGACCCTCCTCTGAACAGCCTCCAACGCAACTATATCCTTCCTCAAGTAAGGGGACCAAAACTGTGCACAGTATTCCAGGTGTGGTCTCACCAATGCCTTCTACAGTTGCAACAGCACTTCCCTATTTTTATACTCTATTCCTTTAGCAATAAATGCCAAAATTCCATTTGCCTTCCTTATTACCTACTGTACCTTCATACTAGCTTTCAGCGATTCATGCACGAGGGCACCCAGATCCCCCTGCACTGAAGCATTCTGAAGTTTCTCTCCATTTAAATAATAAGTCACATTTTTATTCTTCCAACCAAAATGTATAACCTCACATTTATCCACGTTAAACTCCATCTGCCAAATTTTGGCCCATTCACCTAACCTGTCCATATCCATTTGTAAATTTCTTATTTCTTCATTGCAACTTACTTTCCCACCTATTTTATCTGCCAATTTAGCTATAGTAGCTTCTATCCCTGAATCCAAGTCATTAATATAGTTGTAAATAGTTGGGGCCCAAGGACCGAAACCTGTGGCATCCCACTAGCTAGAGCTTGCCATCCAGTAAAAGACCCATTTATCCCGACT
Organism: Carcharodon carcharias; assembly: GCF_017639515.1. Classification (NCBI taxonomy): domain Eukaryota; kingdom Metazoa; phylum Chordata; class Chondrichthyes; order Lamniformes; family Lamnidae; genus Carcharodon; species Carcharodon carcharias. The sequence continues at coordinate 205,572,196 of NC_054467.1, forward strand.
CTCTGCCTTCTGTTGGTTAGCCAATCCTCTATCCAAGCTAATACATTACCCCTAACTCTGCGTGATCTTATCTTGTGTATTAATCTTTTGTGCTGCACCTTATCAAAGGCCTTCTGAAAGTCCACATATACTACATCTACAGGATCCCCATTAACCACTTTACTTGACACATCTTCAAATAACTCTAGCAAATTAGTCAAACACAGTTTACTCTTCATAAAACCATGCTGACTGTGATGGATTGCACTTTGACTTTCCAAATGCCCATTACTACTTCCTTAATAATGGATTCCAACAATTTCCCAATGACAGATGTTAAACTAACTGATCTATAGTTTCCTACTTCCTGCCTCCCCCTCTTTTTGAATAAGGGCTTTATATTAGCATTTTTACAATCCACTGGAACCTTTCCAGAATCCAGGGAATTTTGGATTATTATAGCCAATGCATCCATTATTTCTGCGGCCACTTCCTTTAAGACCCTGGGATGCAGGCCATCAGGTCCTGGGGACTTGTCATCCTTTAATCCCAATAGTTTGCTCAGTACTCTTCCTCTACTGATGGTGATTGTCCTAAGTTCCTCCTTCTCTATACCTTTTGTACTACCTGTTGCTACTGGGGTGGTACTAGTGTCCTCCACCGTGAAAACTAAGGCAAAATATTGATTAAGCCATTTCTGCATTCCCCACTATTAACTCCCCAGTCTCGTTCTCCAAGGGACCAACATTCACTTTAGCTACTCTTTCCTTTTATATACTTGTAGAAGCTTTTGCTATTAGTTTTTACATTCTGTGCTAGTTTTCTTTCATTATTTTCCTTCGCACTTTTTATTATTTGTTTTAGTAATCTTTTGTTGATCTTTAAAAGTTTCCCATTCTTCCAGCCTGCCGCTGAACTTTGCAATTTGGTATGCTTAGTTTTCACCTTTATGTTATCTTTAACTTCCTTGCTTAGCCTGGATGCTTTCTCCCCCTCTTACCATCTTTCCTCCTCTTTGGAATATATTTTACTTGGGAGGAATTGAATATCTCCTTAAATATCTGCTTCTGTTCATCAACTGTCCTGCCTCATAGTCTTCCTGCCCAGTCCACTAGGACAAAATCTGCCCTCATGCCTATGTAGTTATGTTTGTTTAATTCCAGAACACTAGTGTGGGACTCAAGTTTCTAGCTCTCAAATTGAACTTGAAATTCTAGCATGCTATGATCACTCTTCCCTAGAGGATCCTTTACTATGAAATCATTAATTAATCTCATCTCTTTATTCAAAACCAAATCCAGAATAGCCTGCTGCCTGGTTGGTTCCACAACACATTGCTCCAAGAAACAATCTCTAATACACTCTATGAACTCTCCCACGAGGCTACCATTGCCAATTTGATTAGTCCAGTCTATATGCAGATTAAAATCACCCATGATTATTGTTGTGTCTTTCTTACATGCTCCCAGTATTTCCTGGTTTATATTGTGCCCTACTGCTGAACTACTGTTTGGGGACCTATAGATTCCTCCCACCAGGGACTTCTTTTCCTTGTTATTTCTTTTTCTACGCAGACTGACTCTCCATCTTGCTCCCCAGTGCCTATATCATTCCTCGCTATAGCACTGATCTTTTCCTTTTCTAACAAAGCTACACCACCTCCTTTTCCTTCCTGCCTATCCTTCCGAAATACTGACTACCCTTGGATATTCAACTCACGAACCTGTTCTCCCTGTAACCACGTCTCAGTAATCGGCATCAGAGCATATCTATTTATCTCTATTTGCACTGTTAACTCATTAGTTTTATTCCTAATGCTACGCGCATTCAGATATAAAGCTTGCCCTATTGTCAATTTTACCTACTCTTATATGGTTCTTTGGTGCACACACTCTGTCCCTTCCTTTCACTTTTTGGTAACAATCAGACTTGTCACTAACCTGCACTCTTAACCTCTCCTTAAATTTTGATTTTTTTATATTTCCAAGCAACTGAACCCTCCCCCTTATTATTTAGTTAAAAGCTAGTTATGCGATTCACCAGGACACTGGTCCCAGCATAATTCAAGTGGACCCCGTCCAAAAGGAATAGCTCCCTCTTTCCCCAGTGCTGGTGCCAATGTCCCATGAATTCAAACCCATTTCTCCCACACCAATTTTTGAGCCATGCATTTACCTTTTTAATCTTATTGACCCTGTGCCAATTAACTCGTGGCTCAGGTAGTAATCTGGAGATTATTACCTTTTTGGTTCTGCTTTTTAATTTAGCCCCTAACTGCTCAAATTTCCTCAGCCAAACCTCTTTCCTCATTCTATCTATATCATTGGTACCTACGTGCACCACGACGACAGGATCTTTCCCCTCCTGCTCCAAGTTCTTCTGCAGCCCAGATGCAATATCCTTAACCCTGGCACCAGGTAGGCAATACGGCCTTCGGGACTCTCGATCTTGGCTACAGAGAACAGTATCTATTCCCCTAACTTTACTATCCCAGATTACAACTACATTTCTCTTTTCTCCCCCCACTTGAATGGCTTCCTGTACCACGGTGCTATGGTCAGTTTGCTCATCCTCCCTACAGTCCCTGCTCTCGACCACACAGGGAGCAGGAATCTCGAACCTGTTGGATAAGGGCAAGGGCTGAGGCTCCTGCAGTGCTACTTCCTGGATCCCTCTGCCTGCGTCACTCATAGTCACACCTTCCTGTCCCTGACCACTGGCCAAATTTAAGGTAGTTAATCTAAGGGATTTAAGCACATTGAGTTAATAATTTCACCCTTATAAATTTACAAAAAAACACCCTGTTATCAATTGGAAGGGTGGCTCACATCTCCTGCTATTTCTGACTCCAAAGAATCCAAAATACTTTACGGTTTTTTGCCCTTTTTTGAGCCTACACCAGTCGTCCCTTTCTAGACTGCTGGTTAGCTTGCTTAACAACCAGAAATATCTATTGAGACTTTTTATTTTAATTTGTTCATGGGATGCTGGCATCACTGGCATGGTGAGCATTTATCGTCCATCCCTAAATACCTTGAGAAGATGGTACTAGAAGTCATGGGTTTGGACAGTGCTGTCGAATGAGACTTAGGAGTTGTTGAGGTGCATCATGCAGCAACTTTGCAATGATGATGGAGGTAGTGAATGTTTAAGATGGTAGCTGGAGTGCCAATCAAGCAGGCTACTTTGTCCTGGATGTTGTCGAGCTTCTTGAGTGTTGCTTGAGCTGCATGTATCCAGGCAAATGGAGAATATTCCATCACACCCCTCGGAACTCCTGCAGCAATGTCTTTGGGGCTGAGATGATTGTCTTCCAATAGCTACAATCATTTTCCTTTCTGTTAGGTATGACTCTAACCAGTGGAGAGCTTTCCCCCTGATTCCTACTGCCTTTAATTTTACTAGGGATTGAAGCTAAACTCAGTCAAATGCTGCCTTGATGTCAAAGGGAGTCACTCTCACCTCACCTCTGAAATTCAGTTCTATTTGTTCATATTTGGACCAATGCTGCAATGAGGTCTGGAGCTGAATGGTTCTGGCAAAACTCAAACTGGACATCATTGAACAAGTTACCATTGGGCACAGGAACTGTGTTTGAATTGAGAAGTGAAGCATCTGCTCACTTTAGGTGGTTGTAAAGACTGCCTCAAAAAGAAACCTAAGGCTCAAAGAAGGCTCTGACCAATTCCGCAGTGGCCTGGATGACTGTGCATTTCAGCATTAGTTTCTGCCCTGCACTTGTTTTAGGCCCACAAAACAATGTTAAATTTAGACCTGATGGATTGTGCAACTGTAATGCACTACAATTTAGAAAATCTTACCATTGTATGGAAAATATTAGAAAATAGAAGACCGCAATCAAATATAAGGTAAGTTTGCCCAGATGACAGACCATTAGCTCAAATGTTCACATTTGCTTCCCAGGCATCTATAAATATGAGCAGTTGTGCAGCTAATACCAATAGACTCAGTTTTTATGGGAGCTAAGCACAGCCTTAAAGTCCCAGAGTCAAAATATTGGCTGCTTCACATCAATATTCCAACTCGCCTAAGGGTCTTTAAAAAAATACCCAAAAGCTACTATTAACAAATCCATCTGAGGTGCCTGTATATAGCTAGGTGGTAGTGAATTGAGTCAATCATAACAAGGTTCAGAAGGCTCAGTTTTGACAAGTTTCTTTAAAAGACATACGACTGCTATCACAGATTCTGCTGTTTGAAGATATCAGGCATTACTTTTTTTTCCTGCAGAACAGCAAATGTTGGCAAAAGTTCTGAAGCATCCTCGCACTCCTGGGTATGATACAAGATGGAGCTTGTCAAGTGACAGGTAATCCTTCTTTATTCCAATCTCCTTTTACTTATGTTGCAGCTCCATGTTATTCTGAATTTTGCTTTCTTGCATTTCCTAATGTATACCTGACATGGTCCTTCCTCCCACCTTTACCCCCAGTGCACTAAAAACCCCAAGCCAAATGTCAGATAAGCAGAGCAGGGTCTGGGGGTTGTTGTGAACCTGGATGTCTGCAAGAGCACAGGGAAGCTAATTGAAAATAAACAATTGACTAACTTTCTGCAGTGCAGAAAGGTAGAAAAAAAGCACAAGTAATTATACTACAAACTTAAACATGGGACCGATGTGATAATTAAGTGAAAGCGACAAAGTAATGATCAATCACATTTAAAGTGTAAGGTGGAAATTTCCATTCTGGAGACTAAGTGTGGTGGTAGGCGGGAAGGCTGATGTGATTGCCGCTGGACGGCGGGGCAGGTGAACATGTGCGATCCTCTGCTTTGCAGCATATTAATTATGCATCCGGGTAGAGCTTGGTGAATCTTGTGGTGGGGGGGTTGCTGGAAGTTGCTCACCTTGCACTTACCTCATGGGGTTGAAGGAACTGGTATCATTTTTAAAGAGCACCTGGGCAGACATTCACTCATTGCAGGCCAGGTACTCTGCATTACTCCCCCAGGGTCCTTGTGGCTGCAGGTCTGTAGGTGGTGGTGTGTGTCAGCTTCACCTTTGACTTCTGAGCGGCCAGAATCACTCCCACTCCCTGGGTTCTAGACCTTGGACTTATTTGGGGGTTGTGACAAAGTGCAGCAGACAACTGGTTTTGGTGCAAGGGAAAAAAAAAAACTGGGTTTATTGAAGTCACAAATGAAAGAAAAAATGAAAAAAGAATGGGGAACACACGGCATAACGAGGGAAAATCACGCTACTAATCCCCTTACCCTTGTTCCACCCCCAAAACCTAACTAAATTGCAGTAGGAGAGGTCAGGGATCATGCTCATCAACCAGGGTTCCTTGACAGTTCGAAGTCCACCAGGTAAGCCGGTTGCAGTTTTGGGGTGCGCTCTTTGTGTCCTCTGGGGCCTGCCATCCCCACGTGGTCCTGGTCTGTGGAATCTGCGAAGGTTCTTCAGTCGGGTGGAGGGCACGGTTGTGGGTGGTCAATCTTCGTGGAGGGCTGCTGTTGCGGCCTTGTTGTCTTCGGTTGAGGCTGCCACCCTGTGCCCCTCGGCGTAACGTTGCCTGCGGGCCTGCAAACCTCCAGATCTCCTTCCTCCACTTGGCTCAGCTGCCTCTCCCTCCTTAAACTCTGCTTCAACCACTCCAAAACTGCTCACTCTCCAAAACTGCCCCACCTTCGTAACTGGGGGCCCAGTTATACTGTTTTTTTGAATTTCTTATCCAAATCAAGGTTAGTTCCTTGTCTGAATTTGGTGGGCTTCTTCAGGTGATTGTTATCTCGTTGGTTTTAATGGGCTCACATGATGTTTATCGTTGTCTTCCTGTCCCTGTAACTAGTCTTGAACTGAAAGCCACTGTGTACGTGGAGTATTGATGGGTTTGCATAATTGCATTGATTGCTGCCTTCCTGCCTTAGTAGTTAGTAGCGATTATTTATGCAATATTTTGACGTGCTTTAGTTTCATGTAAGATGAAGTCTTTCTCTGGGTTGATTGTTTTAAAGGGAAGAATGCGTATTCTGTCTCCTCTTATTGTCTGGTTTCAGGCAAACAATCCACATTGCACTCAACAAGCTCGGGCATGTCCAGTCCCAGGCCTTCATGGGCCTAGCCTCCTGTCTTCATGGTTCTACACTTAACTCAGCAGTTGGGTCCTCTGCCATAAAAGCCCAAAAGTCATACCCTTGTTGATGATATGAAAAATGTGGGAATTTTGAGAACCCTTCATTCCTACTGGAGAAGTTGGCAGATGTGACTAACCATATCCTGGTATGCACAATGGCACCTCCAGCATTGTCTTTCGCTTATTTCTGGATAAGGGCACTGCTGACGATGCACACCTGTTCAGGTTAATGCTCGCCATTGCCATGCACTATGTTTGCCGGTGTCTTACTTATAGAGGTCCTGCTGCCTCTTGCTGCTCAGGCCTGTGTTCCTCCTGGCCCTGTGCCAACCTGTGATGGGCATTCGTTCTCCTCATCCAGATGAGAGCTATTACCAAGGCGGGGTTGTCTGCAGCCTGCATCATCAATGCCTCAGTGGATGTGTGAACAAATTGAAGTGACACATTAAATGAGCATGACCTTTATGGGTTTCCCTTCATCTCAAAGCCAGCAGCCCTCCATCTAGCCATGACATCCCCACTCCATCCCTTCCAGGAGGGCCAGATATGGGCGTTCCTCCTATTCATACATGAATGTGTGTGAAATCATTGTTCTTTGAGCATAGTATTGAGAGCCATGTGCAAGAAGCCTCAGAAGGACATTATTCTGCTTGTCTCCACAACCCTCAAAGTCCATTGAATTGGCAGCATAAAAGACTAATTATGGGATCCCTTGTCAGCCACGACAATTCACTCGAGAAGATGGGGTTTGGAGTTGTGAGTTGGCTGCCCACCACCAGCTGTGCCCTTTTGAGGCATCCACCTCACTCCCTCCCTTCATCCCTGCCTCTGACTGTAGCAACTGGCACAGAATGAATGGCAGCTCCACACCTTGCTGGGATCTCGATGTTATGAAACCCATGAGTCAGCAACAAACTTGTAGCAATGCGGGTTTCTCAATAGAAAGGAGAACACAAGTGAGAATCTTTGACATCCAGTTGCCTCCTAATTATTATGGTGTCCCTTTGGTCAACCACATGTGCTAACCCTGAAGTTCATCTGCCCAAAAAGACCCTCCTCCCACCTTGAGGGATCTCACTGACTGAATAACTGCGTGGTCAGGGTCTGTATGGAAAAATGGTGCCTGTCACTTTTCAAACTCAGCCCACCAACGTCTACCCCTCCTCCGCCACCCTGTCACCCATCAACCTCCCCCCATCACTATAGACCCACCCAATATCACTCCTCTCCGCTCTGTCACCCTTGAACCTCCCATCATTACCCTGGAGCCTATAACAGTCTGCATCCACTTGCCTTTCCTCCCTCAGAGATGACACCTGTTACTATCCCCATGCTCACACTGACCCTGCCCCCTCCTGTTATCCAAGCCACCTGCCTTGTCCCCCTCCAATACCCACCCAATGAGAACTCCACCTGTCAGTCTCTCACCCTGGACCTGCCACCCTATTACATCCCATTCCTCTCTCTGACTGGAACTGTTCCTACCTATCACCAGTACCTTGATTTCTCCCTCCAGGACCCTAGCATCAACACCACCAACCCTGCCCTCTAAGACACTCCACTTTTCCCCTGACATTGCCCCACCTCCTCCCCCATGCACTGTCTCCACCCTTCCCCTGTAAGCCTGCCTCCCTTGTCCAGCCTCCACTTCACCTTTCCAGCCTTCGCCTGCCTATCTTGTCCAACCTTGGCACAGGTTGCTAATGAGTTGCTAATGGCACTCAATGTAAGTGAAGTTTTGTGATGTCCCCAGGAAGAAGAAAGCAACATCTACGGACCTCGAAGTGTGGAAGAGGTGAAGCTCACCAGGCGCATGCCACTTATATACAGTCACAAACCTGGACGTTCTAAATTCTTGCTGGTGAGGTACTTAATTTGGAGGGGGAGCTTAATTGCACTGAGGGGGTGTTTTAATGAGCATGCATGAGAATCTATGGCATGCAACTGGGGTCCCCAACCGGATTCATTGGGAAGCCTGGCCTGCCTTTAACCCACATTAAAGCTAGGAGAACAAACCCCCAACAGTTTATCCTGCCACCAGGAAAGAGATTTTTTGCCTCCCACCAAATTAAGTACCCTTCACCTGCCACAAATACCTACTGCTGGTGGTAGCAGAAAATTCCGCCTGTAGTCTTTCATTGCTGAATTGATGCAAGATGTAAGGTGGCATGACAGCAAGATCAGCAGGCACCAGATACAGACTGTTCATAGCTTCAATTGTATCCCCAACCATATCACCAGGCTCTGATGCCTATAAATCTGACAATGACTGAGGGTAACTAATTACAGTTTCTTAGCAATCAAAGAGCTTGTTGCTAAGCTATGCCATCTACTGCAAGGAAGAAAGAAGTAAGAGCTTGGATTTATGTAGCTCCTTTTATGGCCTCAGGACATTCACAAAACATTTTTCAGCCCATGAAGTATTTTTGAAGTTCAGTCACTGTTGCTAAAAGAAGTCCTGTAGTCTCCCTGGATCAGGAGGACAGCAATCCCAATGGCAGCCAAGATCAACTACCACCTTCAAATTGCATACATCTGTCTCCTGCCAAGCCCAGTTGCAATATCAACCAATGGCCACATGTGTATCCAAGTTGTGACTGGTGCATTGATCAGACAGCAGGCACATTCATCTCCTTTTCCTGCTAAATACGATCAGAAGCATCTGCCCCATGTCACAATATTGCTCCATTTCTGAAACTAAAGATGATAATCAATAGCATCCATGAAAGCATTGCTCTCTGCCATTGACTTGCTCATGCTCCCACCTGCACATTCCCGTCCAAGCCACACCCCCTCCTGACTTGGATCTGTATCGCTATTCCTTCATCATCGCTGGCTCAAAATTCTGGAACTTCCTACAATCTATATTAATGGCTTAGACAAAGAGACAGATAGTAATGTATCTAAGTTTGCTGATGATATAAATCTAGGTGGAAATGTAAGCAGCGAGGAGGACAGAGAGGCTGCAAAGAGATATAGGCAGTGTTGCTCAAAAAACAGACTTGCTGTCGAAGCTTTTTGTCTTGCACTCATCAGGATAGATTCAAGAATGCAGAATTTCAAAGGGAACAACAATTTATCCTGCATGAGAAAGGGGCACTGATTGGTTGGCAAGTAGGGTCTGTTTGGTTGAGATGTTGCTTTTGTTTATTCAAAAAATGTGCAATGTTTGGGCACATTCCTTTTGCCTGCAGAGGACAGGTCCCTGCATATGAAAGTATGTAGCTTCTGGCAAGCACAAATAAGCCCAATTGATAATCTTACATTGGTTGTCAGTGTAATTCTTAACATGCTCAGGATTGTTCAGTGAATGCTGCCGCATCCTGAAATCACATCCAATGTTAAACATTATGCTCTGATTTTTGCAAGCATGAGTTGTTAGAGTATGGTCAGTACTTTGCTTATTACAAACAGCCAAAGGGATGTACAATTTGATTTGATCTGCCAGTCAGTTGGGATATACAGCCTACATACCTGGCATCGCAGCAGCACTGAAATTCATATACCACATTACTCATTTATGTGTAGGCAGAATGTCTTTTTGGCTTGATGGCAGCATCCTGTTAATAGAAAGCACGTCTCATGTTGCCATTGCATAATAGAGGCATGAAATGGCTAGCAACACCTGTTGTTCAACATTTTGAGATACTTTATGCTTCCAGGGTAATTTGGGTATGCTGGACATTTTTCACGTGCAAAAGTGACGGCCCTGTGCCCTTTCATGAGTATGCACGACACACAGCCAGCAGTGATCTGATCAGGGTAGCCATTGTCCCACAGGATAGCTTTGATACATCCTATTTTGGCATCAAGCTTGCATGGTGAGCAAATGGACTGGGCCCTATTTATGAGGTTGACAATAAGGCCAATCTTGCAGCGAGTGGAGCCATAGGAATCCCAACACACACATTGACCAGTGAAGGTAGGTTTGCGGTAGATAGTAGTAGAGAACTTGTTAGCAGATTTCTCAACTAGCACGTTGAAGAAAGGGAGCTCATTAGACTGTTCAATTTCATCGATGAATTGGAACATTGGTTAAGTGAATGGATGGTAGATGGAGTATCATGTGGCAAAATGTGATAATATTCACTTTGGTAGTAAGAATAAAAGAACAGAATATGTCTTAAAAGATGTGAAATTTGTCAAATGATAAAGTTCAGAGGGGCTTGGGTGTATTCGTACAAGGAACTGAAGTTAGCATGCAGGTACAGCCAGCAATTAGGAAGGTAAATATCATGTTGACCTTTATTGCACATGGATTAGACTGCAAGAATAAAGAACTCCTGCTACGACGTATATGACTTTGATAAGACCACACCTTCTGGAATAATGTGTGCAGTTTTGGTCTCAATATTTAAGGAAGGATATATTGGCATTGCAGGCTGTACAGTGAAGATTAACTAGATTAGTCACTAGGATAAAGGGTTATCATACAATGAGAGGCTGAATAAATTGCCCATAACTACATTCTCTAGAGTTTAGAAGAATGAGGGGTGATCTTATTGAAACATTCAAGATTCTGAAGGGGAAGGTTAGACAGACTGGGCATGTTTCCACTGGAGCTTAGAAGAGTGAGGGGTGACCTGATTGAAGTATATAAGATCCTGAACAGTCTCGACAAGGTGGACATGGAAATTATGTGACCTCTTGTGGGTGAGTCCAGAACTAGGGGGCAGTGTTTTAAAATTAGGCGTTGCCCTTTTAGGGCAGAGATGACGAGACCTTTATTCTCTCAAAGGGTTTTACGACTTTGGAACTCTCTGCCTCAGAAGGCAGTGGGGGCAGGGTCATTGAATATTTTTAAGGTGGAAGTAGATAGACTCTTGTAAGTCAAGGAAATCAAATGTTATCGGGGGTGGGTGGGAATGTGGAATTCAAAATACAGTCAGATCAGCCATGATCTTTTTGAATGGTGGAGCAGGCTCGAGGGGCCGAATTGCCATATGTTCATATGTTTGACAAGGTAGACACTGAAAGGTTCTTTTTGATGGCTGGGGAATCTTGATGGTCTTCTCTGAGTGTGATAATTACGCAATTACTTTCTTTTTGGAGCAGAATCAGAGATTTGAGTTTACAAGCTGACTTCCTCAGATGCTCTGCACCACCTCCCACTTTCACCTTTGACTGTAATGAATTAAGGCATGTCATACATATAAGCAGACTGCGAGGAAGGGTCAGATTGAGCAGGTACTGTTCTGGTGAGCTTGTTAAACTGCTAGACCCCTTGCTGAGGGTCTGTAGCTTCCTGTTGCAAAACCCTGACTGTCTTTGTGCCTTTTCTGCTTCAAATAAACTGACTGGTGTTGTGTACCTCTGTGCTCCACCTATCTTGCTGTTAGCCACTTGAAATGAATGGTGCCAGAACCCTTGCTGAGGGTCTAAGAGCAGATATTTCTCTATCCAGTGGATGTGAATCATTTATTGATCATGGACACAAGTTCTTTATTATATACAATCCATGGGGAAATACCTTCAAAGCTAGCTCATGCTGGGAATCCTGCAAAGGAATCCTGGGGATTTAAGAAAGTGGCATTCACTGCTATATTTCACCACAAAATGCATACAACATCCTTGGCAGCTTTTCTTGGTTGTTGACTCCAAATATAATATTCCTGAGCTCTATATCTGCAAAACAAAGACAGGCATGCCCCTGACAATGCAACTTGGCTGACCCCCACAATTTGGGACACAACAGCCCTTTTTATCTTAAACTCACCCAACAATACCTGACACACCCCCTTCACTGCCCTCTTCCTCCCTCCCCATCCCAGTCCTCTAAACAATTCCCTCCCACCCATCATATCTTTTCATACACGACCACGAGGGCACATTGAAGACCTCAATGAGAATGTTAACAAAAAACACTCTTCCTGTATCACTATCACATTTTTTCATCAGTGAACCTATTCTCTGTTTGAATGAGATTGTTAAATTAGCATCAAATGCAAAACAAATGTTCTATCGGGTCCACAAAGTGAATTGAAATTTTCCCATTTTGTATAGGCTCCTTACAGGCAACAGGCAAAGTACAATTTTACTGCATCAGACTGGCCTGAATTTGTGTCTTTCCCAAAGCAAAGGGTGGCCTAATGCCCTGTTGGATTAACATTTATTTCAGTGTAATACATATCAATCTAAGTTGTTTGTGCAAAGTGTGGATTTTATGTTATTCTGTGGTGGTCAAAAATAATTATCAAAGTTGGCATGACATTGTACCTAATAATTAATTATTAGCAGAACTATGCTAATTAATGGAACCTTTGCTTCACATAATTTTACTTTTTAGGTAGAATAAAACAATGGACAGGCAATATATTGATTCTTCAGTATGAAAGCATAGATGTGCGAAAGCATAAATTATATTAGGTAAGTATGTGCTCAAATTTTGATGAAGATTCTATTATTGAAATAAAGAAAAGTTGATTGGTCACAATGATACTCCATATAACCTATTCCTAATTCAGTATCAATTAATTCAAATTATCCAATCATTTATTTTTAAGCACGAAGTTCCCAATTTGCTAAATTATTTATCTCACCTGACTCAAATGGGGAGATGGTGGCGTAGTGGTAGCATCACTGAACTGGTAATCCCAAGGCCCAGGCTGACAGCCAAGGGATATGGCTTCAAAGCTTCAAATCCCCTGTAGCAGCTGGTGGACATTAAATTAAGTTAATAAACCTGGAATTGAAAGCTAATTATCAGTGATGGTGACCATAACAGCTATGATTGATTGTGTAAAAAAAACATCCACTTCACTAATGCACTTTAGGAAAGTAATTCTGCTATTCTTACCTGGTCTGGCCAACATGTGACTCTAGAACCACAGCAACATGATTGATTCTTAACTGCCCTCTGAAATGGCTGAGCAAGCCATTCATTTCACGGGTGATTAGGGATGGGCAACAAATGCCAGCCTTGCCAGTGACACCCACATCCCATGAAAGAATCAAGAAAAAAATCTAAAACTCTTAGTACAGAAAGTTTTTGCTTTATCTCAAAACATAATATTGAACTCTCCGATGTCTTGGAGACAATATTGAAATGTGCTTTTTTTCTCTCTATGAGCTTATATCAATTGATAGTGCCTTTAAATCATAAGATTGTAGTTCCAAGTCCCACCTCAGTTTTTGAACATATAAATTGGACTGACACTTCAATACAGTACTGCAACAGCTGTCCTGTTACAGACACCCTCATATGGATGAAATAGTAAACTGCGACACTATTGGTCTCTTTTGATGGTTCAATTAAACAGATGAAGAAGAACAGGAATTGCTTCTATTATCGAGGCCAACAGTCTCTGACAAGATTTCCATATCTCTCTTTTGCCTTGTTCACCTTCATTGCTTTCCATTTCTCTCCTGGTGCTGACAAGGTGTTTACTAAAACCCGCTTTCATAACCATATCTCCTTTCTCAGTGACTGTCTCCATCTCCCACTTATCCCATGTGGATTTCAACTGAAATTCTATCCCTCTTGTTTCAAACCCACCCAGGATTACAGGTATCTCCGGGACATAAAACGTTTCTCGGACTGCTGTTCCCGTCACATTCTGAGATCCACACTCAGTGCCATGCGCCACCATATGAACACACTCAACCTCTCCCTCCAGCAGCACCGCCGTACCCTTTTTCAAAGCTGCGCGTGCCCCCAGTTTCATTTTATTCTTCGTCTCATCTGACGCCTCAACAAGAAACTATTTCTTTTTCTCTCAAGTGCTAAGGAACGCAAGCTCCAACAACTCATCGACACCAACAGCCATCTAGGAACCTCCACCCCTGCAAACCCTGCCTGTCCCTCCGTCCCCACCCCATCTTCCAAACCCAGCCCCGGCCGTGTATTCACTATACCCCCTGTCCTTCCCCTCTCCGACACTGAATGTTTAGTGCTCAGCAAAGGACTTAGTTTCATAACCTTACGCCCTCATCTCAATGAATTTTGGGTTCGGCACGATGCTGAACTCTTCTTCCGCCGTCTTCATCTCCGTGCTCACTTCTTTGGGCAGAAGCCCTCTCCCCATTCAACGGATCCTTTTACCCACTTCCAATATTATCCCTCCACCTGGACCCCTCCCTCTGGATTCTCACCTTCTCTTGATCTTTTCATTGAGAACTGTCAGCGCAACTTTAGTCATCTCAATTTCTCAGCTCCTCTCACCCATTCTAATCTGTCTCTCTCCATGAACTTACTGCACTCCGTTCTCTCAGGTCCAAACCCAACATTGTCATCAAACCCGCTGACAAGGGTGGTGCTGTTGTTGTCTGGCGCACTGACCTCTACTTCGCGGAGGCTGAGCGTCAACTCACAGACACTTCCTCCTACCTCTCCCTGGACCATGACCCCACCACTGAACTTCAAGCCATTGTTTCCAGGACTGTCACTGACCTCATATTCTCTGGAGATCTTCCTCCCACAGCTTCCAACATGATAGTCACCCAACCTCGGACGGCCCGCTTCTACCTCCTACCCAAAATCCACAAACAGAACTGTCCCGGCAGACCGATCGTGTCAGCTTGTTCCTGCCCCACGGAACTCATTTCTTGTTATCTTGACTCCCTTTTCTCTTCCCTTGTCCAGTCCCTTCCCACCTATATCCGTGATTCCTCTGACACCTTACGACACATCAACAATTTCCAGTTCCCTGGCCCCAATCGCTTCCTCTTCACCATGGACGTCCAATCCCTCTACACCTCCATCCCCCACCAGAATGGTCTGAGGGCCCTTAGCTTCTTCCTCGAACAGAGGCCCGAACAATCCCCATCCACCACTACTATCCTCCATCTGGCTGAACTTGTTCTCACACTGAACAATTTCTCCTTCAATTCCTCTCACTTCCTCCAAATAAAAGGTGTGGCTATGGGTACCCGCATGGGCCCCAGCTATGCCTGTCTCTCTATGGAGTATGTGGAACATTCCTTGTTTCAATCCTACTTCGGCCTCCTCCCACAACTTTTTCTCTGGTACATCGATGATTACTTTGGTGCTGCTTCATGCTCTCGTCTGGACCCGTAAAAATTTATTAATTTTGCTTCCAATCTCCACCTCTCCATCATTTTCACGTGGACCATCTCTGACACTTCCCTTCCCTTCCTTGACCTCTCTGTCTCAATTTCTGGTGATAGACTGTCCACCAATATCCATTACAAGCCTACCAACTCCCACAGCTACCTCGATTACAGCTCCTCACACCCCGTTTCTTGTAAGGACTCCATCCCATTCTCTCAGTTCCTTCACCTCCATCGCATCTGTTCTGATGATGCTACCTTCAAAAACAGTTCCTCTGACATGTCCTCCTTCTTCCTTAACTGAGGTTTTCCACCCACGGTCGTTGACAGGGCCCTCAACCGTGTCCAGCCCATCTCCCGCACATCCACCCTCACACCTTCTCCTCCCTCCCAGAAACATGATAGGGTTCCCCTTGTCCTCACTTATCACCCCACCAGCCTCCGCATTCAAAGGATCATCCTCCCCCATTTCCGCCAACTCCAGCATGATGCCACCACCAAACACATCTTCCCTTCACTACCCCCCCCCCCCCACCACCGGCAGCATTCCATGCGAACATTCCCTTCGGGACACCTTGGTCCACTCCTCCATCACCCCCTACTCCTCAACCCTCATCTATGGCACCACCCCATGCCCACGCAAAAGATGCAACACCTGCCCCTTCACTTCCTCTCTCCTCACCGTCCAAGGGCCCAAACACTCCTTTCATGTGAAACAGCATTTCACTTGCATTTCCCCTAACTTAGTCTACTGCATTCGTTGCTCCCAATGCGGTCTCCTCTACGTTGGAGAGATCAAAGATAAACTGGATGACCGCTTTGCAGAACACCTACGGTCTGTCCTCAAGAAAGACCCAAACCTCCCTGTTGCTTGCCATTTTAACACTCCACCCTGCTCTCTTGCCCACATGTCTGTCCTTGGCTTGCTGCATTGTTCCAGTGAAGCCCAACACAAACTAGAGGAACAGCACCTCATCTTCTGACTAGGCATCTTACAGCCTTCCGGACTGAGTATTGAATTCAACAACTCTAGATCTTGAACTCCCTCCTCCATCCCCACCCCCTTTCTGTTTCTTCCCCCTTCCTTTTGTTTTTTCCAATAATTTATATAGATTTTTCTTTTCCCACCTATTTCCATTATTTTTAAATCTATACCTTTTATGCCCTGTTAGTCTTTCCACCCCACCCCCACTAGAGCTGTACCTTGAGTGTCCTGCCATCCATTCTTAATTAGCACATTTGTTTAGATAATATCACCACCTTCAACACCTCTTTGTTCTTTTGTCTGTGACATCTTTTGATTATCTCTTCCTATCACTGCTTGCTTGTCCCTACAAATCCCCCCTCCCCCACTTCTCTCGCCCTCCACACCCCCACCCCACCCCCCCACACCTTATACCAGCTTATATTTCACCCCTCTCCTAATATTACTCAGTTCTGCTAAAGGGTCATGAGGACTCAAAACGTCAACTCTTTTCTTCTCTGCCGATGCTGCCAGACCTGCTGAGTTTTTCCAGGTAATTCTGTTTTTGTTTTGGATTTCCAGCATCCGCAGTTTTTGTTTTTAGTCCTCCCTCAATATTCATTTGAAGGAACAGAACTTGGGTATTGCTGAAAAAAGACATTTTATTGAAGCTTAAAGTTATTGAAGTATAAAGTTGCTGCTTCCCCTGACATCAGCATTCTTGTGATCGTCCTGATGAGGGCAAGAGAGAAAGCTTCGACAAAGTATCTTTTTCAGCAATATTCCTCCCATATTGCTGTTCACCTAATCGCATTGCTGTTCATAGGATTTTGCTTTGTAATTTGGTTGCTGCATTCGACTTCACCTTAACCTATTGTATTTCAAGTGTTTTTGAGATTTTGTCAGAGATGGGATGTTTTGCTATATAAGTGTATGACTATCTTTCTTTATTTATCCCTTAATATTAATGGAGTAGGAATTCAGCTGAGCTTTGTGTTTGCAATTTGCTTTTTTGACTTTAATTCAGTTTATCATTGTTTATGTAATGTTAAAGTGAGGTGAACCCCTGAACTTCAAATGGAATGAAAATCATATTGCATCCATACTTGAACTACATGGGCACAAATACATGCACTGTTGCATATTGCAACTTTAAACCAAATTGCACTTTGATTAAGCATGCTTATCTGAAGGTTGTTGTTCAACTTAGATGGAACTCAAAAGTAGTAGTTAGAGCACCTCTGTTGAAGTTGACATATTACCCTATTGACACATGTTTAATGTGTTTCTTAAATCACTATTCACCATCCCATTTTTATCCTCTGCCTCTTCTAGAGCACAAGAAAGACTTGTAATAGCTCTATTTCACTAAGTGCTTATCATGTTTGTCTCATTGCAGGAGTAAGAGGGATTAGCACAATTTCACTAAGTAATATTGGATGAGTGGAAGGGCAGACTGGTAAAGGGACTTGGAAGCATCTAGGTATCAGTGGATATCCTGTTTGTACCTTGGGTACGAGGGCATCAGAGGGGAAAAAAAGACTGGAAGAAGGCAGGCCAGAAGAATCAGATGCATGGAGTTGATATGAAACTACAATGAAACTAGCACCAGAACTCTTGACTGTTATTCCTTGCAATCAGCTAAATGACAGGACTCAAACACAGATGCCACTTTGATATATAGTTTAAAGCGCTTAGGTGTTTTTAAACCAGAGGCCGTGTTTAAACTGTGGGATTTATTAATCAAGACAAATGAATGGTAGACACAGAGCCCTGAAATTAATGGAATATAATGTGCTCCTATCCCTTATATCTCTGACATTTTAATATTTAAGGGTTAGAAAAAATATAAAGCAGAATCTCTGTAATATGTCTTTGTGGAGGGTCTGTTAGGTGTTGCTGTTTTCTTTCAGGGCAATTCATCCAAAAGCACCTAGGCCAATGCAAAAAAAAAACAAGGTACTTTAAACAGAAAATACTTCCAGTGCATATCAATTTTCTGCAGTCGTCTGTGCTAGTTTAAAAAAAAAGTGCCTAAGCAAGCCCTTCCCACAAAACTGGCAACCCTGAGACTGAATTAATCAACATTGGATGTTTGCATTCATTGACTGGATTTTCCGTGCCGGCTAGCATCAAGCTTGTTCTGTGGCATGAGTGGACAATATGGCATGATCACTTTCATGATGGCATGAAACCAGTTTGCGATTGTCCACTCAGCCTGCTGATGGCGAGCTGAGTTTCCACCATTGGACATCCAGAACCTCATTGTTGTACATCAGCATATCATGATAAAGGCAGCCTGCCGGAATTGTCCCCCCCCCGGCTGGGTCGTCCGCCTACATCAGCGGGAAAACACGCCGACGTGTTTCACAACAGCACATAAGCGACTTGCATCTGGTGAGCTGAACTTCGCTCAGTATTTCAAGGCTTGTTTGCCTACCTTGCTTCAGTCAGCACTCGCAGTCATCAGCACCAGGCTTCACTGACAGCACCACATCACTTTTAGGGCGGCTTCCAGATAGGTGTCCACCTACAAGATCAGCCATATGTGGGTGGCTTTTCAATGGCTGCAAGGCAAGGTCTTGGTCGGGGAAGGGGGAGAAGTGGCCTCAGCCACGTTAAGAGGCTGCAGGACGAGAGCTGTACTAGGGAAGGGACGTTTCCCAGGGCTTTTGTGGGGCACATGTTGATCTGTGCAAGCGGCCTCAAGCTGTTGACGGCTGAGGAGGCAGCCTCCCGAGGAGATGAGACCAGATGGACAGTGAGGGTATGGGTGTGAGAATGTGTGGTGATGTCCCTTGAGCTGGCAGTGAGTGAGATGCCAATGAATGTCTCATTGGGCTTGTGTGTATTTAGAGTGATGAGATGGTTGCCATACCCTGGTTGCATGGATGAGATCATTCACCTTCTATCTGCATTTGATGGCCAACCTCTCCTGTGCAGCATTGGCACTGATCACCACTGCCACCACCTCTTGAGCTTGGTTGGTCATGCCGCTGCCCATCCTGTGGCCAAAGCAGGGGGAGAGAACATCACAGCAGGCCTTCATGATGTCCAAAAGACATGCCAATGACATGTGACTAAACATGGGGGGGGGGGCGCTGCAGTCTTCTTGCTTTTTGTGGACATCTTCCCTGCAGTAGTTCTGGGCTGGAAGCCTTGAGATGTTTGTGCTTGCCTGGACTTTAAATATGGCACCCGACTTGATGAAGTGGCGAGGTGATGGCGTGGTGGCTGAATGAGAGCCCATCTGCCATGGAAATAGTGTGTTTCTTGGGAATGCATGGCTAATATGGCGGGTTTGGGACGCTATTGTGGCCAATGGGTAAAACCTCGTTTCACCTGCCCACTACCACACTTAGTGCAAATCTGAGGCAATTCTGCCCATTGAGTTGGTTCATGGTCCTTCAAGGAAGGGTCTTAAAATTAAGCTGTTTTAAGTTTAGGTGCAAGGACACTAACAGGCATGTTTGAAAAACTATTATTTTTACTTATTAAGAATCAGACAATTATCCACCAATGAAACTGTGAAATGGTTCTGTGTAGGATCTATAGATAATTCAGTCATTTAAAATTGATTTACTCACAGATGGTAGGCTAGACATAAAAATCTTAGTTTTTGTGATTTTTTAAATCTTTACAGGATGTGGACGTGGCTGGAGATGCCAGCATTTATTGCCCATCCCTGATTGCCCTTGAGAAGGTGATGGTGAATCACTTGCTTGAACCTCTGCAGTCCATGTAGGTACACCCACAATGCTGTCAGGGAGGGAGTTCCAGGATTCTGATCCAGAAATAGTGAAGGAACTGTGATATATTTCCAAGTCAGAATGATGTGTAATTTGGAGGGGAACTTGCAGGCGGTGGTGTTCCCATGTATCTGCTTTGTCCTTCTAGGTGGTAGAGGTCATGGGATTGGAAGGTGCTGTCAAAGTAGCCTTGGTGAGTTGCTGTAGTGCATCTAGTAGATGGTGCACATTGCTGCCACTGAGCATCAGTGGTGGAGGAGATGGATGTTGAAGGTGGTGGATGGGGTGCCAATCAAGTGGGCTGTTTTGTCCTGGATGGTGTCCAGATTCCTGGGTGTTTTGGGAGCTGCATTAATCCAGGCAAGTGGAGAATATTCCATTATACTCCTGACTTGTGCTTTGTAGATGGCACAGGCTTTGGGGTGGCAGGAGGTAAGTTATTCTCCACAGAATTCCCAACCTCTGACCTGCTCTTGTAGCCACAGTATTTATATGATTAGCCCAGTTTGGTTTCTGGTCAATGGTAACCCCCAGGATATTGATAATGGGGGATTCAGCAAAGGTAATGGCTTAAAATGTTAAGTTGAGATGATTGGACTCTTTCTTGTTGGAAATAGTCATTGCCAGGCACTTGGGTTGCATGAATGTTACTTGCTACTTATCAGCCCAAGCCTGAATATTGTACAGTTCTTGCTGCATTTGGGCATGGACTGCTTTAGTATCTGAGGAGTCGCGAATGGTGCTAAACATTGTGCAAGCATGAGCTAACATCCTTACTTCTGACCTTATGATTGAAGGAAGGTCATTGATGAAGCAGCTGAAGATTGTTAGGCCAAGGACACTACCCTGAGGAATTCCTGCAGCGATGCCCTGAAACTGAGATGATCGACCTCCAACAACCACAGTCATCTTCCATTGTGTTTGGTATGACTCGAACCAGTGAAGAGTTTTCTTCCTGATTTGCATTGACTCCAGTTTTGCTAGGGCTTCTTGATGCCATGCTCAGGCAAATGCTTCCTTGATGTCAAGGGTTGAGTTCAGTTCTATTGTCCATGTTTGAACAAGGCTGTTTCTTTTATTCATTTACGGGATGTGGGCATCCCTGGCTAGGCCAGCAAATATTCCTCATCTCTAACTTCCCTTGAGAAGGTGTTGGTAGGCTGCCTTCTTGAACAGCTAGTATAGGTATACACACAATGATGCTAGGGAGGGAGTTCCAGGATTTTGACCCAGCGACAGTGAAGGAACAATGATATGGTTCCAAGTCAGGATGGTAAGTGACTTGGAGGGGGACTTCCAAATGGTTGTGCTCCCATGTATCTGCTGCCCTTGTCCTTCAAGATGACAGCAGCCGTGAAAGGTGTGGCCTAAGGAGCCTTGCTGAGTTTCTGCAGTACACCTTGTAGTTGGTACACCCTGCTGCCACTGTTCCTCAGTAGTAGAGGGAGTGAATGTTTGTGGAAGGGGTGCCAATCAAGCCTGGGTGGTGTCAAGCATCTTGAGTATTGCAGCTCCCAGAATATCTGACACCCACCACCCTTTGAATGTCCAACCCCCCAAAGCTCCTGAATGTTCAACCCCCCCCACCCCCGAATGAAATAACGCCTGGCAATTAACTGTCAGTCACCATCAACTGGTCCATTTTCCATGGCAATGCCTTGGAAGCTGCACTTATCCAGGCAGATGGAAAGCATCCCATTACACTCCTGACTTGTGCCTTGTAGATGGTAGACAAGTTTTTGGGAGTCAGGAGGTGTTGTGATTTGTAGCCTCTGAGGTCAGGAGCTGAGTGGCCCTGGGGGAACCTAAACTAAGCTTCAGTGAGCAGATTATTGCTGAGTAAGTGCTTCTTGATAGGGAGGCAACCCCTTCCATCACTTTGCTGAAGATCGAGAGTATACTGATGGGGTGGTATATGGCCGGATTGGATTTGCCCTGCTTTTTATGTACAGGACATACCTGGGCAATTTTCCACATTGCTAGATACATGCCAGTGTTGCAGCTGTACTGGAACAGTTTGGCTAGGGACATGGCAAGTTCTGGAGCACAAGTCTTCAGTACTATTGCCAGAATAGTGCTGGAAAAGAGATTTTTTTGTTGAAGCTTTTCGTCTTGCTGTCATCAGGACAATTTACAAGAAAATGCCAATGTCAGGGGAAACAAAAAAATTATACTTTATGAGAAGAGAGTGCAGATTGTTTGGCAAGTGGACTCTGATTGGTAGAGGCATTGCCATGGAAAATGGACCAGTTGATGGTGACTGACAGTTAATTGCCAGGCGTTATTTCATTCGGGGGTGGGGGGGGTTGAACATTCAGGAGCTTTGGGGGGTTGGACATTCAAAGGGTGGTGGGTGTCAGATATTCTGGGAGTTGGGTGGTCAGAAATTCAGGGGGCATGGGGGATCGGACATTTGGAGAGGTCGGACATTCGAGGGTAGGGTTGATAGATATTCATTGTGGGAGGTGGGCTCGGACATTTTGTGGTGGGGAGGTCAGACATTCAGGGGTGCTTTGTCCTGGATGGTGTCAAGCTTCTTGAGTGTTGTTGGAGCTGCACTCATCCAGGCAAGTTCCATCACACTCCTGACTTGTGCCTTGTAGATGGTGGACAGGGGGTGAGTTACTCACTGCAAGATTCCTACCCTCTGAAGTCAGATGATGGGTGGCCCTGGAGGAACTTAAAGTGAGCATCAGTGAGCCACTCTTAAGTATATCAATATTACCGCTGTTAAACATATCAAGGAATATTTTCTGATGCAAGTTATTTTAATTTAGAAAAACTCCTTTCTACAATTGCACCCAAAGTGGAAACTCTTGGCCATTATTTGTATCAATCCAAATGATAGAAGATCTACTCAAATAGTAAAGTGCTACTTAATATGTTGCATTCTATTGTAGGAATCAAGGTAATTCTTGCTGCATCCTAATGAGTAGTGCATTGAAATCCAGGATAGCTAATATTTACTGATGTTTTTGAATGATATTAACTTTATTAATCTGCAGCTAGATATTTGATCAGAAGAAAAAAATGCAGCTCTCCTAAGGTGTGAACTTTTTGATGCATTAAATGATTGGATTTATTCCTTTGCTTTGCATCACAAAATAAAACTGTTGTGGGGAGGAGAGGGGAATAGGAATTTGAATTCCATCAAAAAAAATGCATGTATTTATCTAGGAAAGAACCTCCCTGCATTACCGTGCATCTCAGGTATATAGGACCACAATAATTTCAGGCAGTAAATAAGAACGTGCTTTCAAAATTATGGCTAATGGTGGTGCAGAAAAACTCAGATCTGAGGGTGTTTATGTAAAAGGATCAAAAAAAAATCACTGAAAATACAAGGTGACACCTATATGATTTTTTAAAAGAAAAATATCTACTTAAAAAAAATCCTTATAAAACAGCTACACATAATCAGACACATAACTTCCATAAGGGAAAAAAAAAATGAAGTTTGCATTTGCCCCTTGATCCAGCCAGTACTGGCATAGCTATCAACATTGATCTTATGCATGAAAGAGCAAAATTCATCCAGAACATTCCAGGAAGCATCTTTGCCTTTTCTGCTCATTTCTTTTATGCTGAACAGTCAGAATTTTATGACTGTATTCATGGAACCATTCCTCTGAACTGCAGAAGGTGTATTGTTTTATAATCAGAACATTACCAGGGTGAAATTCCATTACACAGATGGCGATGAACCAATTTATATCATCAAAACACAGCAGGTATAAATGATCTTGTAGGCACATTTTTGCTATGAAATTACATTTATATTAATGTCACTCCAAATTTCATTGCCTGGAAAATGATATTGCACTGTCTTCCCAATAGTGGAGAATAGATCGAGTGACGAGCTTTCAAGCCTCTGCCAAAAGAGAAACTCATTTGCGAGTTCTACTTGAATCAACTCTTTGATTGACATTGACCCAAATCCCTTCCAGCCTGAGATGGAATGTTTAAAAAGTCTCTGATGGACAAAGGCAAAATTTACAGTTAATTTTCATTAATGTATGCTGACAACCTTCCCAGCTCATCTGACAGATACAGCGCCATTCAAATTGATTGTCTTCTGTGCTGAATGCAATTTTTACCTTCCAAAGCGCAGCTCCTTGCATCATAAATCATTTAGCCGAAATTTATTTACCTAGTTATTTAATATTTAATTGAACGCATTGAAATAAGGTAGTCTTGTGAGACTGCTTGGAGTTTTTGATGTTCATTAAGAATCTGCAATGTTAGCAATTATTTATTAATAGAGTCTATGGACTTAACATTACCAAAAGCAATGTATTCTTTTGGAATATTCTAATGATTGCCGAATGGAAATTAGGAAAGATAAGAAAATGATATTACCTTGTTCACATAATATTTCTTTCAGGCTAATATATTCGATTTCTGAATAGATTTTTAACTTCATCCTTAATTCAGGATATAGAACACAAAACCAATGTTACACTTTAAATCTTAAACAGCATGGATTAGCAATTCATCTATGATTGTAATGCTGTGAAATTCTGCATCCCAATAAAATCCCATCATCCACACTTGTCAATCATTTCAGGTGAAAAAATAATCATGAGGGATAATAATTAAAAGAAAAAAAATAATGTAATGGATGATGCCAGCATAAATGGTAACACAGAGTCAGTACCTGAATAAAGTGAATGGGCCGTAACTTGCTTGGAATGGCAATCAGCATCGCTTTGCTACTCTGTGCCCACTCACCTATGCCAAATGTCTTCCTTGTCAGTCTTGCCCGGCCTGAGTCAGAAGGTCGGGTGAAATATAGGCAGTGCAGGGGGTGAGGGAGCTTGGACATTCCAGGGTGTGGTGGGGGGTGGGGGGAGGGGGGTGTTGGGACATTCGGGGGGTGTAGGAGGTCGGACATTGGGGGTGTGTGGGGTGCTCGGGCATTCGGGGAGTGTTGAGGGTCAGACACATTTGGAGATGTTGTGAGGGGTTGGTTATTCGGGATGGTGGGGGGGTTGGACATTCAGGGTGGTGGGGGGGGGCGTTGGAACTTTGGGGGGTGGGGAGTGTGGGCGTGCAAGGGGATCGGGGGCTGGGGGTGGGGTCATTTTCAAAAGTGCTAGCCAGAACTATGCCATCAGCATGCATTTTTATTTAAAAGAGGTGGCAAACTTGGCTTTCATTGTTGATCACAGGGCCTGCTTAAGAATATTGAGTGGGGCAGGGGCTAGGGCTGATCTCTGCCACACTTATCAGTGACTAATTTCAGCAAGCGCCCATTCAACTCCAGTTAGGCTCTTAATTTACATATTTATAGAGTATTACATGGGTGAAAATCTTCCTGTCTCCTGACCTTGCAGTAGTCCTGATGTGCAGATAAATGTGGGAATTGCCTGGGAAGTTTAAACATCAGATGGTCTGCCTGTGACCCTCCATGAATGTCTCTGTCCCTGAGGGTGGATTTAGGGTGGAGACATGGGACTTGCCAGCGTAGTTACCCTGGAAATGTTAGACATTTTAAAACCTGGTCTAACAGCTGGCTAATTCCACAACTGACACTTCCCCTCCACCAAATAACCACCCCCAAACCACCTTACTATCCCTGACCATCTGACTACCCACCCCCCCATACTCCCCAACTCACTCACATATCCATCTACCCACTGATCCACCAACCCACTTACCCACCTACCCATTCACTCACCTCACCAACCTACCCACTCAACCAACTCACCCAGCCACCTATTCACTCACTCGTCCATTCATCTCCTCACCAATTCACTCTCCAATTCACTAACCCATATCCATTCATTAAAAGACTTGACCCTTTGAAAATATATCTGAATATGGCAGCTAATTTTGTAAAAAGGGGGTATATGCTGCCATTCCCCCGGCTCTACTCCAATCATTGGACTTAGACAGGAGACACTGCACTGTCTGTTCCTGTGTCAGCCGGGATCAGAAGACCCCAGAAAAAACGGGCAGTGGCGCCGCGTCAGTTAAATCATTGTGGGACCGTAAGATCTAGGCAATAGTATTTATGACACAGAATCATGCCATTCGACCCAAAACTTCCATGCCACTGTTTATTCTCCACACAACCCTCCTCCCATTCTCTTCATCAAAATATCTTCCTATTCCTTTTTTCCCTCATGAATTTATCAAGCATTTCCACTAATACAATTTATGTTAGTCACCTCAACTGTTCCTTGTGTTAGCCACTTTTACATTCTAAACCCCTCTGGGTAAATATGCTTCTCTATTGGATTTATTAGTGATCATCTTATATTAATGTCCTCTATTTAAGTCTGGGACATCTAAAAGTAACCCCACAGATTTAGTAGTGGGGCAGTGCTTGTTACAGCCTGGGCACAAGCAGTGTCACTGCTAAATTGGTATGTTTTACAACTATTTTATATCCAAGAAACAGATGCAATGGACACCAATTTCCACTCTTAAATTATAATTATAATTCTGAATTTAACTGCAAGCGTGTGACTCACTTCACTGACAGAGAATAGGTTCACAGCCTCCTAGTATAGAATCAGAATTTATAAGCTTGCTATGCTAGTGTCTTCACACCAAATGTATGCTCAAAATGGCACAAATTCAATTCAAAATCCCGACTAAAGGGCATCTTAATTATAACGTGCAGCCTCCATCAAGATTTAGGAAATGTGGGTTACAGCTGAAATTCCATTGTGCTTGCTCCAGTGTAAGAGATGGTGTGAATGTAATATCTTGCAATAATGTTTTCAATTCATTTTTGGAATGTAGATGTCAATGGCAAGGCTGGGAATATTTATCCATCCCCAGTTGTCCTAAGAAGATGGTGGTGGGCTGCTTTCTTGGACCTCCGGAGTCTGTGATGAAAGTGGCTCCACAATGCTGTAGCAGTTTTTCAATTTGACTGAGTGGTTTGCTAAGCCATTTCCCAAGGCAACAAACCACACACTGATGTTGAACTAGACTCGATAAAGGCCAGGCTGAGTAGTTGAAGGTTTCCTTCCCCAACAACAAGAGTGACCAGCTGGGGTGTTATTTACAACCAGACAACTTCATGATTATGTTTACTGATACTAGCTTTTAAATTTTGGGTTTTATTTTAAATACAAACTGCCATAGTAAGATTATGATCTCATTTTCTCTAGATTACTAGTCTAACAACACTTCCAAGTTTAAACAAGTTTACTCATCTTTTGTAGCACAGCATCTATTTGTGGCACAAGGCTGACCTCCTCAGGCCTGTGGATTGGCCTGTGTTGCGAATAAATGTGCGGACAAGTCAAAGACAACTAAGTGTGTTGGGCACTTTGGATTTGTCCATGCACAATAGCCTAAGATGGAGGAAACCAGCATATCACTGTCGTAACTCAGCATGCCCAGATAAGCCACACAAGCTTGCTACAAATGCCAAAAGAAACAAATCAATGCTCCAATTCTAATCAGGCCAAGAAATAAATACTCCACTAATGATTACTGAAAATCAGACAATCCATATAAAAAGAAACATAAAATTTGCCTTTAATATTGCAGTTATAGAATCATAGAAAGTTTACGACACAACATGAGGCCACTTAGCCCATCGTGTCTATGCTGGCACAGTTAGAGTTGGTTAGAGTCATTAGTGCTGGCCACAAATGTTCTAACCTTATATTTGGGGGAAATGTCAAGGTCTATACTTATTGCCATTTTTTAAAAGGAAGAACCAAGTAGAGACCTTAATAAAACAAAGCTCAAGATTCAATAATGAAACTGAAATGGCTGAGGGCCATGCTGTCCTGCATGCTCTCCTGCACTCTTCGCTAAACCAGGGTTGATCCCCTGGCTTGGTGGTAATGGTAGAGTGGGAGATATGCCGGGCCATGAGGTTACAGATAGTGCTTGACAGCTGCTGCTGATGGCCCACTACACCTCATGGTTGACCAGTCTTGAGTTGCCAGATCTGTTTGAAATCTGTTCAATCTGTTGAGGCCTAGCCAGTGACATTCACATCCCATGAACGAATAGGAAAAAATATATAGTAGCCAGTGTACAGGAGATCAACTTAATCTGCTTCAAGTAGTGTCTTAGGATTGGCAATATGCAAAAAACCTTTTGTGGCTTGATTTAATATCTAATCCAAATCATAACACCTTCACCAGCAACTTCCTTCAATACTACACTGCCTAGACTTCGGAACTGAGCTTCCTATGATTTCTATTATGCACCAGAGTTCCACTCACCAATCCTGTTATTTAGAATGAAAATAAAGCTCCCTGTCGGAATGATGCTCGTCCGTAGCTCAGTCTGGCAAACAATAATTCACTCAACTACTTACTCCATTTGTACATTGCACGTTGACTGATGTTGCTGATGTTGCCTGTGGCAGAGGAATTTAGATCTCTAATGCTCTACATGCCCTAGAATTTGCTCTAGGATATTTTTGCAGCATGTGACAAAGTTTTATCACCACTTCCCTAGTGAATCAGAATGTTTGCATATATGATTCTCAGACAAGCCAAAGTAAATTCCCTGTGGTCTATATATAGTTGAAGTGTGGTAGGGGTGGTGGTGGGTAGGGAGGACAAAGTTTTCCTATAATGTAAACTAGTTTGATTTGCTTCTCTCAGCTATTCCTCTTCTTCTTTGTCTAAGTCATATAGATTCAGAGTGGTTCCCACAGGGGCACCCACTGGACCAAGGGATAAAATGCTTTCATAGAGCTTCTTCGCCCATAGAATGCTTCCGGCTGCCCCTTTAATAAATTTGCAGCTGAGCAATCCAGAAGACCTAAATTGAAATTAAGGTCCACTTCTGCTGTAAAGCTCAGAAAATAGTAGATACCTAAAATAAACCTTTATCCCTATATCGTAATATTACAATGGCGCTCCCACATATTGGAGGCAACTTCTGTCACCTGGAAATTTCACATTAGAAATAAATCTGAAGCACAAAATGAATGGAAAATTAAAAGGCCTGATTTTTTCAAATCCAGTCTTGGGATATGGGAGTATCTGGCCAGGCCACCCTTTATTGCCCATCCCTAATTGCCATTGGAAAGGTGATGATGAGCAGTCACCTTGAATCATTGCCATATGGTGTAGGCACACAACAGTGCTGTTAGAAAGGGAGTTCCAGCATTTTGACCCAGCGACAGTGAAGGAATGCCGATATAATTCCAAGTCAGGCTGTTGTGTGACTTGGACGGTGGCTTGCAGCTGGTGATGATCCCATGCATCTGCTGCTTTCCAGTAGTCAAGGTCATGGGTTTGTATGTTGCTGTTGAAGGAGGCTTGGCAAATTGCTGCAATGCATCTTGTAGATGGTATGCACTGCTGTCACTTAGACTGGTTAAGGGAGTGAATGTTTAAGGTAGTAGATAGATTGTTGATCAAGCAGTTGCTTTGTCTTGGATGATGCTAAGTTTCTTGAGTGTTGTTGGAGCTGCATGCATCCAGGCAAGGGGGTGGAATTCTATCACACTCCTGACTTGCGATGGACAGGTTTTGGGGAATCAGGAGGTGAGTTGCTCGCTGCAGAATTCCTAGCCTCTGATCTGCTCTTGTGGCCACTGTATTTATATGGCTAGTCCAGTTCAGTTTCTGGTTGGTCCCCCAGGATGTTGATAATGGGAATTCAGCAATGGTATTATCATTGAATGTCAAGAGGAGATAGTTAAATTCTCTCCAGCTGGAGATGGTCATTGCCTGGCTCTTGTGTGGCATGAATGCCACATGCCATTTATCTGCCCAAGCCTGAATGATGTCCACATCTTGCTGCATGCTGGTACGAACTGTTTCTTTATCTGAATGGCAGTGAGCATTGCAATCATCAATGAATATTCCCACTTCCAGCCTTATGATGGAGCGATTATTGTTGATGAAGTACCTGAAGTGCCTAGGAATCTACCTTGAGGAACTCCTGCAGCAATACGCTGGGACTGAGATGATTGGCCTCCCCAAAAATGTTCCTTTGCTGGGTATGCCTCTAACAAGTGGAGCAATTGTTTCCCCCGATTCACATAGACTTCAATTTGCTAGTGTTATTTGATGCCACACTTGGAGAAATTCTGCCTTGGTGCCAAAAGGGCAGTCACTTGCACTTCACCTTTGGTAACCAACTCTTTTGTCCATGTTTGGATCAAAACTGTAATGAGGTCTGGAATTGAGTTGCCCTGGTGGAACACAAACTGAGCATCAGCGAGCATGTTGTTACTGATTAGCACTTGATAGCACTATCATGACACCTTCCATCACTTTGCTGATGACTGAGAGTAGACTGATGGGGTGGTAACTGGTTAAGTGTGATTTGACCTAATTTTTTGGATAGGACATATCTGGGTAATTTTCCACATTGCTGGGTAGATGCCCATTTTGTAAGCTTTACTGGAACAGTTTGGGTAGGTACACAGCTAGTTCTGGAGCATGAGTCTTCAATACTACAGCTGGGGTGGTGTCAGAGCCCATAACTTTTTGCTGTAGCCAAGGCCTTCAGCCATTTGTTAATATCAAGAGAAATGAATTGAATTGTCTGAAGGCGGGAATCTGTGATTTTGGGAACCTCAGGGGAGGCCGAGATGGACTATCCACTTGGTATTTTTGTCTGTAGACATAAACGCTTTGGCCTTGTTATTGCACTGATACACTGGGTTCCTCCATCATTGTGTTACAGACAGGAGGGAGTTTACGTTAAAAACCCCTAATTTCTCCTCTCAGCACCCAACAGAAGGGTGTTTTTGACTTTTGATTTTCCCCTTTATAAGAGGTGACGTATTTTTTGAACTTCTCAGTTTTAGAGTGACCCAATCCTCTATTAATAACCCCACAGCAAACTCGAGATAGGGTGAAATCAGAGGGTTAGTTTATTGTACACATACTCAAAACACAGGGAGACGGTGGCTACGTAACCCCAGTACATTCACACAATAAAGTAAGGATAAGGGAAAGAAAGAGATACAGGGCAAAGAACTCAGAAAAAAAAAGAATTATTGTTTCACGTCAGTCCAGAGTCTAGTATGTCACTGTCCAAGAAAGCTTCTTTCAGTTGGCTTTGTCTAGTCGAATCATAGTCTTTTTTCCTAGGAGCTCGGTTGAAGGCTAAGGCAGGTGAAGATGCAGCGAAGTATTTTTGTATTCTGGGAATTAGTTCATTTCATAGGCGAAATGCAGGATTCTTTCTGGAGACCAGGCTTTGAGGGAGACTGGGTGCAGAGGCAGATTGCTATTGCCTGCAGTCCTGTTATCTCTTCTGAGGTTAAACAGCATCTGAAGGTGGAACCCAAAAGCTGTATATTTAAAGCAATTCCAACCGCTGAAGTCTCGGTCATGTGGCCTGGTGGTTTCAGGTCGAATCATTCAGCTCACAAAGCCCCCTTGTTAAAGCCGATAGTAATTTGAGCAGGTAACTGTGGGATCGTTAGCACAATATTAGGAAATGAGGAGTCACAAGTAGCTGTCTTTGTCCAGCGCTGGCTGGTGCAGACATCTCATCTACTAGTTCTTCATGGGGCTTGGCTGGAATGTTCATAAAACACAAATCACATTCCAGGAGGTTGATGAGTTCACCTTTGTCCTTTGGAACTGCTCAGAATTTTACAGAACTACCAGCATGTGACTAGCTGTGGCCATTTTATCAGCCCAGCAATTGTCCATTAAAAAAAGTAAGAATTTAAACAAGAAAATATGGAAGAGAAACAAATTTCTTTCAGGTTTTTTTTCACACTTTCTTGGCATGACAATTGACAATTGGGATATCTTTGGGGCCCCTTTTTCCTGTTAGTTTTTTAATTGTCCACCACTATTCACAACTGGATTTTGGCACTTTGCAAGTGGATGGGTTTTGAATTGATTAAGGTTTCACTCTAATTGGTGTCATGGACCTCTGTTCACTTTTGTAATCTTGTAATACGCATGACAGAGAGGGAAATCAGTCCTAGGGTATTGATCTTCACTCAAATTTCTACATGTAATGCCTCAAAAAATGCTTTGAAATTAGAAGGCTTGATGATATTTTAAATAAAAAGTGCAGTTTTACCTGAACCCCAACAACAGATTACAGGATAGATTCAGCAATTCTGTGCTCCCAACAAAGTGCTTTGCTCAATGAGAGCATGGGTCAGAATAGAACTCAAACAATATAGTGCCAATCCTCCAACTTACAGTCTCAACAAGTAAGGGCTTTGACTGGGAATGCTGATTTGCTGAATATATCTTTATATTTTTGAAACCATACAGGTATGCCTTTTTAATGCAACAATCTATATACAGTGAATTACATGGGAGTGGACATTTATATTGCTGGGTGTCTTGTTCGAACAGCAGCTTTCACAGCAGACATTGATGCCAGTGTGTTCCATGTTGATGATGCGCAATACACTTAAACTGACAACAAATGCATTTTTTAATATTGTTTGAAGGAGAAGATTTGATTTAGTCTTGCTCCTTTTCTCCTTTATCCTGGGAGCAGTGACAGTAAAGAAGTTGATGGCTTGGCTAGTCCACACAATTTATGTCTGCTGATATGATCAGCTGTGAATTAAGAGAAGTCAAGGGCATGAAAACTTCACTTTGCCCACAGAATATTGTATTTCTAGTATTCCATCTCCCCCAACTTCACATTCAGCTGGGCTATGAATGCCCCTCAAACCTATGGCTTCTTACACTGCACAGCAAATTATTCCAGACATTTATGACCCTTCATCTGATCTAAATTCACTTCTCAATAATTCCTACTTCTGACCATTGATCCTATTAACCTGCATTATTTCATAGTAGCATTCAGAATTTAAATTAACTGGACTATTTCATATACTTAAACAAGATTTTCCTTTAGCATTCTTCCCTCCAGGCTGCGTGTTTATCAAGTAATAATGCCTTTTTAATAACATTTCTTGTATCTGTGCGTAGAGTGTGTCATGTCTGTCTCTTGCTCATTGGTTAAATCTATGGGCTGAATTTTGCTGTCGGTGAGCAGGGGGCGAGGCCTGCTCGCCAACGTGCAAAATGATGCGGGATGACATTGGGGGTTCTCCTGATGTTATCCCGCCCCATTTAAACCTTCAGGAAGGTGGGGGCACAGCAAAATCATCTGTGCGCCCACGGACCTGTCAATGGCCAATTTGAGGCCATTGACAGGATCATTAAAACAATTAAAGGACCAGCCCGTCCAAACTTAAGGTTGGTGGGCAGGCCAGGAGCGCCAGCGGGCTTCCAGAAAAACATGAAACCTCATGCTCTGGTGGGATGAGGTTTCATGTAGGGTTTAAAAAGGTTTAATAAAGTTTTAGTGAAGTTTATTAACATGTCCCATCTCATGTGACATTGTCACATGAGGGGGACATGTTCAGGATTTTTTTTTCTATTTTTAATGTTTGTGCAACGTTCAGCGCTCTCCCTGAGGCAGCACTTAGCCTCAGGGAGAGGTGCGCTCTTTCATGTGCATGCGCAAAAGAGCGCACTCTTGCATTTGGGGAATCCACCCCCACCCACACAGGAACCGCATAGCGCTTCCCGCTGGGCATCACGCTTGGCAGGCCTTAATTGGCCAGCCCACTTAAAATGGCGGCGGGGCCCACTTCTCCGGCGGAGTTCGGCTCCCCGCCTGCCAGAGCTTGGGTCGGACCTGCCTGCCCAGTAGGCAGAAAATTCTACCCTATGTTTCTCTTCTCTTTGTTTGATAGATATTGAAGATAGAAAATAATCACAGACCTCTTTGCAATTTCAATTTTCTCCCCAATCACATTTTGGCAAAAAATTACTACCCAATCAAAACATTCTCTAAGTCAAACAAACTGATGAAAAAGGCAATTTAATTCTGTCCGGCTTTGATGTAAGAAAGTGAGGCAGAGTAAGCAGGAGAAAGAGAAAATGTGTGTGCATGAGAGAGAGAGAGAGAGAGAGAGAGAGAAAGTACAGGACCATGTGTGAGAGAGAGAAAAAGAGAGCTACTGGGCTGTGGGGTTAGAGAGAAACAACTTGCTGTGTGGAAAGGAGAGAGGAAAATGATGCATTGAAACTTGGGATGGAAACTTCCTGGTCCACAGAGATGGATTTGGGACCAGGAGAAATATCAAAAGATAATGGCCTGGATTTTCATCCTTGAGGCAGGTAGGAGGAGACATAAAATTTGCAGCTCAGCCTTTCTGCCTTGGGAAAAAGTGTCTGCAAAGGCAGGATCTTCATTGCTGGGGGCTAGGTTCCGGTTGGAGTTGGGCCAGTTTACCCAGGAAGAAGTACAGAGGTAGTTGCAAGGGCCTCATTATGTTTTCTTGGCTGAGATCCCAGACAGCTATTATAATACAAGAATAGCAGCTCCCCGGAGGAAACTCTGTTTGGTTGACATTTCCGGCTCTCTAATCTCAGCAGTCAATTTCACAATGTTTGTATACACATGTTAAGTGGTTTCAATGGTTTGTGGTTTGTGGCTTTTGATACTTCAAATGGCCTGGATGATTGATGCTTTTATTAACTCATAATCCAGACCTTTTTTTCAAGCATTGGAGAAAATTATTAATGGATTACTTTTTTTCAAAGCTACTTTTTAAAACATACTACTATACACTATGGGATACATTGGTTCTAGCAAATGTACAGTTGGTCAGTGCACATGTGATTGCCATAGCTTTGCATAGGGGGCATGAAGGGTCATAGGGGGTGGTTGGAAGGGCAGAGCTAGGCATTGGGGCATGAGGGGACATAGGCTGTGGGTGGAATTGCAGAACTTAGCATAAGTAGCATGAGGGGCTGGGGGTGGGTGGAAGGGCAGAGCTTGGCATAGGGGCCATGAGGGGACATAGGTCATGGGTGGAATGGCAGAGGTTGTCATAGGGAGCATGGGGGAACATAGGCCATGAGTGGAAGAGGAGAGCTTGGCATGAGGGCATGAGAAGGACCTTTTAAACTTATGTTGTAAAACATCCCCTCATGCACACTTGGATTCATGACTCCTCTGAAGGGCTGTGAACCAGGGTTCTTTAAAATCCTGGTCCGACTCCATGAAAATTGCAGAGGAGTAGGACATGCCTATCTCCACAATGGAGCTGGCCAGGTTGGGAGTGCCAGGTGCGAGCTTTTGACAGAAGCAGCCCACACCTTTTAAAGGCACTCCTGAAAATCACAAAGTTCAGGAATGGAGTTGCGAATCCCAGAATCAGGACACACTCGTCATTTTTAAAGGCCTTCCATGTCATCCCAACTCAGTGAAAATCCAAACCTTGGAGATCGTGAGGGAAATAGTGGGAGAGAGCGGAAATGGTTAAAGGTGGGAGACAAGCCCTCCTTTGTAAGGCACCAGGGAGGAAAATGAAGTAGCACCCCTCCTTGATTTGAGTATATTTTACTTGAGAAACCTAAATGAAGGTTAGAAAAACTTAGAAAAGCAAAAAGAAAAAAAAATGGCTGTTTTCTTCGAATCTCTGGCCATACTTCTACCAATTATCTGGAGCAACGGTTTGGAAAACATTTGAAACAACCCAATATGTTGATTGCTGACTCAAACATAGACATATTGTCAATTTATGACATAGAATACAAACAAGGAGCAGGAGTCAGCCATTTGGCCCCTCGAGCTTGCTCCACCATTCAATGAGATCATGCATGATCTGAATGTTACCTCAAATATTCACCCTGTCTACCCCCGATAACCTATCACCCCCTTGCTTACCAAGAATCTATACACCTCTGCCTTAAAAATATTCAAAGATTCTGCTTCCACTGTCTTTTCAAAAAGATAACTCCAAAGACACATGACCCTCTGAGAGAAAAAAATTCGCCTCATCTCTGTTTTAAATGCAACCCCTTATTTTTAAACAGTGACCCCTAGTTCTAGATTCTCCCACAAGAGAAAACATCCTCTCCACATCCACCCTGTCAAGTCCCCTCAGGATCTTATATGTTTCAATCAGGTTGCTTCTTACTTTTCTAAATGCCATTGGATACAAGCCTAGCCTGTCCAATCTTTCCTCATAAAACAACCTGCCCATTCCAGGCATCAGTCTAGGAAGCCTCTGAACTGCTTCCAGTGCATTTACATCCTTCCTTAGATAAGGTGACTAATACTATAAACGGTACTCCAGATGTGGTCACACTAGTACTCTGCATAACTGAAGCATAACCTCCCTACTTTTGTATTCAATTCCCATCACAATAAATGATAACAGTCTATTGGCTTTCCTAATTACTTGCTGTGCCTGCATACTAACCTTTTGTGATTCATGCACTAAGACACCCAAATCCCTCTGCATCTCAGAGCTCTGCAATGTCTCACCGTTTAGATAATATTCTTCTCTTATATTCTTCCTACCAAAATGTACAATTTCACATCTTCCCACGCTATACTCTATTTGCCAGATCTTTGCCCTCTCACTTAACCTTTTTAACTTTATCTTTTTGTAGCCTCCTTATGTCCTCTTCACAAATTACTTTCCTACCAGCAGGAAGCCATTTGGCCTATTCTGTCTGTGCCAATTGGAAATCCTATTTGACCTTCAGGGAAAGAGGTGACAGACCATTTGACTGTCCTTTACAAGAACAGCAATGTCAGAGGGGTGGGACCCTGAATAACAGTTCCATGCACTGAGACTCTCCACTACCCAAGTCTATAAAGGAACCAGCATAACTCTGGGGACCAATGTGCCTAGTAGGAAGATTAGTACCAGTCTCTAACAGGATGGAAGTAGGCCCATGTCAGGAAGTCTATGTTAGGGAATAGTTTGGACATCCAAACATAGGGAATTTTTTTACGTTTCAGATTCACAGCCACTTAATGGCTGTCATACTCACTGATCCTGCACTCCACTGCTACTGTAGCTTTCAGGAATTCACAGAGGTCATTGAGGCTGCTTTTATATAATCACCTATAAAATCACCTAATGTCCTTCTTTGTATCACAGCCTTGTAATGCATTGCCAGTCTCTGCTCCTTCTTCAGCTGATCTGCTGCTCAATCTCTCATCCACGCTATTATTACCTCCAGACTCGGCTACATCAGCCTTGCAACCTCCGTAAGTTTGAGCTCATCCATACCGCTGTTGCCCATATACTCCATCACAGCTACCTGTGTGCTTGCTGACCTACATTAGTTCCTGGTGTGACCTTGATTTTAAAATTCTCTTTTTTTCAAATTCTTCCATGGCTATGTGTCTCCTTACATCCAACCCTATAACCTTCTTAAATCTCCATGCTCCTCCAGGCCTCTTGCACATCCTCTGTTTTCACCACTCCAGCAAATAGCTGCCAAGGCTTGAAGCTCTGGTGTTCTTTCCCTAAATTTGTCTACCCCTCTTCCACTACTTCCCTCTCAAAGATGCTCCTTAAAACCTATCTCTTTGGCCAAGCTTTTGGTCATCTGTCCCGATATCTCCTTCCGTGGCTGCGACAAATTTGTTTGGTAATACCTTCGTGAAGTGCCTTGGGACTTTTTACTATGTTAAAGGTGCTATATAAATACAAGTTGTTTTAAGAATGCAAGGGAAATATGCAATGGTTTGCCCCAGGGATTAATATTTAGGTCTACTGCTCTTTTATATAAATGTATTAATAAGTTTGAGTGTACAGAGTATAATTTCAAAGTTTGTAGGTGACATAGGCTGACATATGGCAGATTTAACATAGAGAAATGTGACGTGATTTAGTAGGAAGAATGGGGAGAGGCAATATAAACTAAATGATACAGTTTTAAAGGGGGTACAGGAACAGAGTGTCTTGGGGTTGTATACAAAAATCTTTGAAGATGGCAGGACAAGTTGAAAAAGCTGTTATAAACAAATTCAGGGTACTTGTCTTTATAAGCAGATTCATAGTATACAAAATGAAGTTATGCTAAAACTTTATATATCATTGGTTAGGCCCCAATTGGAGTACTGTGCCCAATTCTGTGATCCACACTTTAGCTAGCTAGTCAAGGCTTTAGAGAGGTACAGAGGTAATCTACGAGAATTGTACCAGGGATGCTGGTGTTCAGTTATGTGAAGAGACTATAGAAACTGGAGTTGTTCTCCTTAGGGCTGAGGTGGTTAAGGGGAGACTTAATAGAGGTGTTCAAAATTATGAAAGGTCCCAATGGAGTAAATAAGGAGAGACAGTTTCAAATTGAATAAGGTCGCTAAGCACAGTATACATATTTAGTGTAATTTGCAAAGAAACATAGGTGAGGTGATGAGATGAGGGGAATGTTTTATACAGTGAGATGTTGTAATGTGGAATTCATTGCCTTAAAGGATGTTGAAAATAGATTCAATACTAACTTTCAAAAAGGAAATTGGATAACTACTTGAAGGTAAGCATTTCTAAGGTTATGGCGAAAGGGCAGGAAAATGGGGCTAACTGGATAGTTTTTACAAAGAGCTGTCACAGGTACAGGGGACAATCAGACTCCTTCTGCGCTATATTATTCCATGATTCTATCATTCCATGTGGCTTTTTGTCAAAATTTCCTTGCCAACACTCTTGTAAAGCATCTTGAGTCACTGTAAGACCAGTGGAAGAAGCGGGACTGCAGCGGGGATAAAAGGAGTGATGGAGAGTGTGAGAGTCACTGTGAGATCAGTGAGAGAGGTGAGAACACAGTGAGGATAAAAAAGATTGGTGGTGAATGTTTTTCTCTTTTATGTTGAAAGTTGGGTATTCGTTTCAAATTAGGAGTTGGAAGATTAAGAATTTAAATCAGGTTACTATTGTAGTAAGTGAATGAATAAGGTTATAATTTTAGGGCAGTGATTGGATATAGAGATTTTTTAAATAAGTTATATTGGTATTTGTGGGTATTAGGAATGAGTTTTAGCTTTAAAGTTTAAGTTAGATTTGTATTTCTGTACCTGTGTGTTAAGAAAGATCAAATGGAGTTTTAGTTTCACTTTAAAAGGGTGCTTACATTTCTAATGAGAGGTTTACGACCTCTAAAGAGAAAGTAAACATACAAGGGTAGAAATATTGGACTGTTGTCTAGCAACAGGGGCCCAGAGAGGTAGGTCCCTCCCACAGACACAGACACAGAAGAAGAAGAATGGCAATCGTTTTGGAAGCTCTTGTATGTTACAAGAAAGGGAGATATGGTTCAGGATAGTCCAAAGAATTCTTCTTTGATTACTTGTGAAGGAAGTCAGGCTAACAGAGGGTCTGGAAGTTTTGAGCCAAAGGGAGAAGAGTTCTCTCACTCCTCCAACAAAATAAGTAAGCAGATTAAAATTTTGAAGGATACTGGGGCAGATCAATCATTGATGGTGGCTGATGATACAATTTGTGTTCCTGATAGTTTTATGAAGGAAAAGGTATTATAAAGAGTTATTGATGGAATTTATGAACTTGTTACTTTGTGTAAAGTCAACTTACAAAGTCGCATTGTAAGTGAAATTGTTCCTAAATCACCTATTGAAGGGGCAGATTTTATTCTGGGTAAAGAGTTGGCTAGTGGAGACAGTTGTGTGGTAATGACTGTATTGCAGCAGGCAGTTGATCATGTTGATCTTCAGGAAACTACTGTGGCCAAAAATGAAGCACTTATTGCAGATAACAAGCAATTGAAGGAAAACCTGATTAATGTAGAAAACCAACTTTCATTTGTGAAAGAAGAGAATTGGTGAGATCAATTAAGAATCAGTCACAGAAAGTAGAATACTTGACTAAGGACTAGAAATGTCTAAATGATAAACTAACAAATGTCAATATTCAGTTAAAACTTGATGAACTTCAAGCATCAATAGTTGCTATGAAATATCAGGGGAAAATGCCTTAAACAAGAAAAAGAATTGTTGGAAAATCAGAATAATTAATTGAATGCAGAATTAAAAAACTAAACTAACAAATATTTAGAACTTTGCATGAAAGGAGCAATGAGATTCTTGTGCTTCGAAGCAAATTGGACGAAAGGAAAAAGATGTGTGGCATGGAGTATCCCAGTTCCAAAATTGTTCCTGTGAACAAAAACTCTTTGCTGAATTGTGGTCCAGTTGAGTGGGAAACTGACCCAAGTAAAATTACTGACATGTCAACCTCAGTAATGGACAATATGAAAACAACAAAAGTGCCTACGGAATTGGAAATCAAGAATTGCCAACAAAAAGGACTGAAATCACAAAATGGTCTGGAAAAGTCAATGACCAGAAACACTGATTTACAACTGATTGCCAGTGCTAATATACAAAATACAGCAGTTGGACTCAAGCAAGTGGACAACTTGCAAAAGACCATTCAAAACCTGGAAAAAAGTGGAATGATATTATACATGGACTATGTAAAATAATTAAAGGTTTGGAATGAACTATGAAATTCCACAGGAAGAATATAATTGACTTTGCTCAATAAGAAGTGGAAAAGATCTGTTTGAAATGGGATCTGGAGAAACAACAATATCATAAAAAGTTTAAAGATCAAACCAAGCAGGAATATGAAATACTTTATTGTTAACATAAGAAGTATCTCAATAACACCCTTGAAACGACAAAAAGAGATTTCGATGGGAGAAGAAATGAGATGTTAATTCACAAAAATGCCATTTTGATTTTGCTAAATCGAAATGAGACTTTTCCACATTTGGGTTCAGAAAATGACCTTGAGGATGGAATTATGCCTACAGCGAAAGAAAAGGACAATTGTGCTGCAACCTTAAATGAAACATTCTTTGCTGAGTTAAAGGCTGGGAATAAGAGGAAAAAGAAACATAAAAGTTGAGTTATGATAATGCAATGTTGTACAAAATCCTGGTAATCTTATTACATTTATTGACTTTGTTTAAGTACATTTTTGTAATTGTATGATATAATATGTATAATTGTGAAACAATATGGAAAATTTCTATGAATGATAGATAATAAGCTAGAGGTTTATGATATTAAGTTTATATGAGAGGGATGGAAGTCCATTATAAAGAAATCTTCACTGTGTGAAGTTTTCTTTCCTCCAAAGGGGGACGTGTTAGGGAGTACAGATAGTTAAGGTAAGTTATATTGGTATCTGTGGGTGTTGGGAATTAGTTTTAGTTTTAAAGTATAAGTTTGATTTGTATTTCTGTATCCGTATGTCATGAAAGGTCAAATGGAGTTTTAGTTACACTTTAAAAGGGTGCTTGGTTTCTAATGAGGAAATTTACGACTCCTAAAGATAAGGTAAGCCTACAAGTTTGGAAGGATTGGACTGTGGTCTAGCAACAGGGGCCCAGAGAGGCAGGTCCCTCCCACAGGAATACACACAGAAGAAGGGGAACATCAGTTGTTTTGGAAACTGTTAGAGAGACAGAGTGTGTGGAAGACAGCTTGAATGCATGTGGTGACTAAGGAAGAGGAACATTGGAAGGAGAGTTCGAATGGACATGACCCAGTCATGTGGACTCAGAACATTAACTCTGTTTCTCTCTTCACAGATGCTGTCAGACCTGCTGAGTTTTTCCAACAATTTATGTTTTTGTTTCAGATTTCAGCATCTGCAGTATATTTCTGTTATTTTAGGGTCAAGGACAGAATCTAACTGGCTAGAGGAACAAAAAGTTGCAATTACATTGCTCGGTGTAGTCTAAAGACTACCAGGGATAGTGGGCTAGATGCAGAGGAACAAATCTGAAAGGAAATTACAGAGTGGTGTAAAAATGTTGCAGTAGTTATAATAGGAGATTTTAGGAATAGATTGGTATGGTAGTAGTGTAACGAGTGAAGAAGAGCAATTGTCCCTTGAATGGGTTTGGAGAATTTTCTACAGCAGTATGTTTCCAGAACAATGAGAAAGGAGGCATTGCTAGACTTGACTCTTGGGAATGAGGTGGGCCAAGTGGATCAAATGACAGGAGGGGAAATTTTAGGGGGCAGTGATTATTATGTCATTAGTTTTACGCTGGTTATGGAAAAGGACAAGGAACAATCCAGAGTAAGATTAACTGGGGAAAGCCAATTTTAATGGGGTGAGAATTGACCCAGGTCAATTATAATCAAAGCTTGGCAGGAAAAACAGTATCTGAACAAGGGGCTGCCTTTAGAGACAAAGTAGTTCTGGTACGGACAAAGTTTATTCCCACCAAGTGGAAAGGCAGGAGAAGCAAATCAAGAGCCCTGTGGATGGAAAAAGACAAGAATTTATGATGAAGAAGAAAACAAGTGCTTATGATAAATGTCAGGTGGATAATACAACCGTGAACCATGTTGAATATAGAAGGATTGGGGGGAATTGAAAAACCATATTAGAAACAAAGAGAGAATATGAGAAGAGACTAGCAGCCAATAGAAAGGGAATCCAAAAGTCTTCTATAGGAATATAAATAGTAAAAGAAGGAGTGGGGCCCATTAGGCAGTGAGCATGGCTGAGTATGCAATGAGGAATTGCATCTGTCTTTGCCAAGAAAGAAGATGCTGCCCAGGCCATGGTGAAAGGCAAGGTAATTCAGACACTTGAAGGGTTTAAAATTGATAAGGAGGGGGTATTGGAAAGGCTGTTGTATTTAAAGTTAACGAGGTACCAGGACCAGATGAGGGTGCATCCAAGGATACTGAGGGAAGTGAGAATAGGAATAGCAGAAGCACTAACCATAATTTTCTAACCTTCCTTAGACTCAAGGGTACCAGAGGACGGATTGCAAATGTTGCATCCTTGTTCCAATAAAGGGGTATAAAAATAAGCCCAGCAACGACAGGCTAGTCACTTTAATGTCTGTGGTGAGGAAGCTTCTAGAAACGCTAATTCAGGACAAAATTAACAGTCACTTGGGAAAATATGGGTTAATTAAAGAAAGCTAGCATGGATTTGTTATGGGAAAAACATATTTAACTAACTTGCTGGAATTTTTGATGAGGTAACAGAGTGTCGATGAGGGTAATGCTACTGATGTAATGTACAGGGACTTCCAGAAGGTATTTGATAAATTCCACAAACAGACTTGTGAGCAAAGCTATAGGTCATGGAATAAAAGGTGCAGTAGCAACATGGATATGAAATTGGCTTTGTGGCAGAAACAGAGGCCAGAATTTTACATCTTGCGAGCAGGCATGCATGTGACACAAACAGACATGAAATAGCTCAAGATGACACATCGTGTGTGGGATAACATGTCCCAACGTTATCCCACACACGAGAAATCTTCAGGTTGGCGGGTTCACGGGTGTAGGAGCCGCACCTGACAACAATTAAAAGGTCACTTAAGGCTAAAAGGTAATTGATCCTGATTTTACGTTGCCCTTGCGATTTCACACTTGTTGCACGGTCATAACTGGGAGGCCAGCAGCCAACTTTTAATGAAACCTTTTCCAAGGGTGGAATAAAAAGGGTCTGCAGGATTGCCATTATGAGTATTGAGGAGTTTAGCACATAGTTTGCTGTTGGTTGCTTATGTGAACTTGACAGCTTCATCTCTATTCTGAGCTTCAGTCTTAGCATTTCCAGCCTTCATTTTAGGACTCATTGGTGTCTCCATGTCCCCCGAAGGATTCAGGCCATGTGTACCCTTCCTGGTATCAGACAGCCTCTGTTACCCTGGTAATGGGGATTGTGGTCTCCACAGGTGGCACCGCCTCTGAGGAGGAGGAGAGGGGTAGAAGGGAGAGAAGGCCAGGTGTCCCTATGCAGCTTCCCCAGGAGAATGACCTGTGGGAGGAG
Organism: Carcharodon carcharias; assembly: GCF_017639515.1. Classification (NCBI taxonomy): domain Eukaryota; kingdom Metazoa; phylum Chordata; class Chondrichthyes; order Lamniformes; family Lamnidae; genus Carcharodon; species Carcharodon carcharias. The sequence goes on from NC_054467.1 coordinate 205,615,519, forward strand.
AGGCGTAGGCACAAGGGGTGCAAGGCCACCAGGTAGCCCAAGGTGGAAGGGGACGCAGAAGACACCACTATTCTGCTGCCAGGGTTTACAGGCAGCGATGTAGCTACCTCAATATGTCCGAGGAGCAATGACGAAGGGGGCTCCACCTCTCCAGGGAGACAGTGATCCCCATTTGTCAAATGATTTGGCCTGAGATCACCTCCAACTGTATGGATGGACACCCCATGCCAGTGGTTCTGAAGATCACAGTGACCCTCAACCTCTCTGCCTCCTGCTCTTTCCAGGGGTCAGTGGGGATCTTTGTGGAGTCTCCCAATCAGCTGTCCACAGTTGCGTCAAGCTAGTGACTGATACTTTGTTCAGATTGGTAATGGCGTTTATTCATTTCCGAACGGACGAGGCAATCCAGGCTGAGCAAGCTAGAGGGTTTGCAGCGATTGCTGGGTTCCCCCACATTCAGGATGCAATCGACTGCACAGATGTAGCCATCAAGGTGCCAGTGGGTCAGCCGGGTGCCTTTATCAACAGGAAAGGATTCCACTCGATGAATGTCCAGATAGGTTGTGACCACAAGACGCAGATTCTGCAAGCTTGTGGCAGATACCCTGGCAGCTCCCATGACACTTAAATCCTCAGATACTCACAGGTGCCAAGGCTGTTCACTGCTCCAGCTCGACTGGATGAATGGCTGCTGGGTGACAAGGGCTATTCATTGAAAAGGTGGCTTATGATGCCTCTCTGCCATCCAAGAACAGAGGAAGAGCAGCATTACAATAGAAGTCATGCCTCCACAAGGGCAGTGATAGAGAGAACCAGAGGTTTTCTGAATGTGCATTTCCGATGTCTGGACTATTCAGGGGGAGCACTGCAATACACCCCCAGCGCAGTTGCCACTGAAAGTGGTTGCATACTATGCTCTCCAAAATCTGGCTCTGGTAAGGGGGGACTCACTGGAGGAAGAGGATCTTGAGGCAGCTCCTCAGCCACAGCCAATGAATCCAGTGGTGAGTCAGAAGAGGATCCTGGCGAGGAGCATGATGAGAAAGTGAAGGCAGCTCTGGAAGCTTCAGGGAGGCAGGGACATCAGGGGTGGCTTGATCCAACGTTCCTTCAGCTAGGCTGCCAAAGATCTGCTTCCACCTCATGCCAGGACTGCTGCCTCCATCCCGGATGTCTGAAATGACCCTTTCCTTTGGGCCAAAGTCACTCAGTGCTTGTGCAATAAAGTTTAGAGCCAGTCACATCCAGCATGAGATGTGCCCTGCACCAACAAAACAAGTGAAGCATACTCAGGCCATTAAGACAAAAGAAAAAATTATACCATGTTGGCACTCACATCAAATGAACATAATGATATATGGTCACACCAGTTAACATATTAACAAAACATGGCAGAACAGAAGATCACCCTTGAACAGTCCCTCTTGTGCTCACAGTGCCTTAAACCCACATTTGCGAGCGCTACGTCTAGGTGCTCCCCCCTCGCTGGCACCGGCATTGGAGGCAGCCTGCTGACCCTGCTGTCTTGTTGGCCTTGATGACCTTGGTGGTCGTCCTCTGGCCCCACCTAGGAGGGAGTGGCCAGTACCATGGCTAGCATTTCCCATGTCACCACAGCTTCATCAGATGCCAGGAGCTGTTGCCATCATCCAGAGTGCCCTGAGAGGACCCCGCAGAGACAACAAGCAGCTCGTGCACCAAAGCAAGGTCACTCTGGACCTCCTTGCTCGCCATTGATAGACAGGCACATAGCTGGGGTACTGAGTGCCTCATCCATCTCCCACAGTGACACTGACCTCCTGAAGTCATTGCCTGTGTGAGGACTGACAGGTCCAAGTGCAACCCCAGGAACCCTTCATTCTGTCCCTGGAGATGCCATAAGAGTTGGAGGAGGCAGTGGGCTCGGCGATGAGGGTCAACACAGTGCTCATGCTCCGCATGGACTCCTTCACAACAGAGACCATGGCATGCATACCCTCAAGGATCTCAGCCAGATCCTCCCACACATCCTGCCAGAGATACAGCTAATGGATTAATCCAGAGGCTCATCATTTGCCTTCAAATGAGCATCAACCTGGTCTCCAGCAGTCCCCTGACGCAGGTGCATCTAAAGCCCAGTGTTCCTCTGGTGTCAAGAGTGGCTCTTTGGGTCCAGCATTTGTGGGTGAGCTGGCGATTCTAAGGGAGAAATACGGCATGTTATTAGTTTAAATCATTACACTGTCACTGTGCATGCCAGGCGCCCTGGTGAGATAATGGAGATCTGCATCATGGTCTTTCAATGACCAATGCAGACTCCAGGTTTGAGGTTCCCCTCAGTGATGAGATTACACAAGGATGTTTGCACAAACCAACACTCTCACCTCTGTGCACTGCACTCTTACCTTCATCAGAAATACCTGTCTCTGCACGACCGGCTGACCGAGGTGCGTGCCGGCACTCCAGCTCCAAGGTAGCCATCTCGTACCTCATCAGAATGAGGGGGTTTGGGGGGCCTCTACCTGTCTTAGTTCTCTCATTGGTGTTATGGCTTCCCTTCCCCTGAAATGGCAGAGGAGCATTGATAGGGACTGGAGAAATGCAAACGTAGTTCCATTGTTTAAAAAGGGATCAAAGGGAATGCCAAACAATTCTTAGTCTTACATCGATGGTGAGCAAATTAGTAGAATCAGTCCTGAGAGATAGGATTAACAGTCATATGGAAAGGCATGGACTAGTCAGGGATGGTCAGCATGGATTTGTTAAAGGAAGGTCTTGCCTCACAAATTTGATTAAATTCTTTGAGGAAGTGACAAGAAGGGTTGATGAAGGTAGTGCAGTGGGTGTTGTGTACATGGATTTTAGCAAGGCATTTGACAAAGTCCCACATGGCAGATTGGTCAGGAAAGTAAAACCATGGGATTCAGGGTAAGTTGGCAAACTGGATAAAAGGTTGGCTTTGGAACAGGAAACAAAGGGTAATGGTCAATGGATGCGCTTGCGAATGGAAAGTTGTCTCATGTGGTGTTCCACAGGGCTCAGTGTTAGGACCCTTACTGTTTGTGTTATATATTAACAATTTGGATGTGAACGTGGGGGCATGATTGGGAAATTTGCATATGACACAAAGATTGGTCGAGTAGTGGATAGTGTAGAGGATAGCCATAATCTCCAAAATGATATAGATGGGTTGGTGGAGTAGGCAGTAATGGGGCAGATGGATTTTAACATAGAGAAACGTAAGGTCATACATGTAGGGAGGTCAAACAATTGCAGGGATTACACAATAAATGGGAATATACTAAGAGGGGTAGATGAAATGAGATATCTTGGCGTACAAGTACACAGGTCCCTGAAGGCAGCAGTTCAAGTAGACAAGGTTGTAAAGAAGGCATATTGAATGGTCTCCTTCACTGACAGAGGTATAGAATATAAAAGTAAGGATATAATGTTAGAATTGTATAAAACACTGGTGGGGCCACAACTGGAGTATTGTGTGCAGTTCTGGTCACCACATTACAGAAAGGACGTAATAGCTCTAAAGAGAGTGCAGAGGAGGTTTACAAGAATGTTGCCAGGGTTAGAAATGTGTAGCTACGAGGAGAGATTGGATAGGTTGGGGTTATTTTCCTTAGAACAAAGAAGGCTAAGAGGTGACTTGGTTGAGGTGTACAAAATTATGAGAGGAATAGATAGAGTGGACAGGATAAAATTGTTTCCCTTGGTGGAGAATTCTAGACCCTGGGGACATAGATTCAAGATAAGTGGCAGAAGGTGTAGGGGGGCATGAGGGAGGACTTTTTTTACACAGAGGGTAGTCTGGAATTCTCTGCCCAAGTTGGTGGTAGAGGCAGAAACTCTAAACTCTTTTAAAAAGTACCTGTTTCTGCACCTTAAGTGCTGTAAGCTGCAGGGCTATGGGCTGGGTGCAGGAAAGTGGGATCAGAAAGGACACTTGGGTGTCCTCGGGCTGGTATGGACAAGATGGGCCAAATGGCCTCCTTCTGTACTGTACCTTTTCTATCATTCTATGGTTCTATGTTCCTTTTTGTGGAAGGATCGAGAACAAGGGAGCACAGGTTTAAGGTTATTTCTAAAGAAGCAATGGCGACATGAGAAAAAGCTTTTTCTCACATCGAGTGGTTAGGATCTGGAATGCACTGCCTGAAAGTGTGGCGGAGGCAGGTAAAAATGAAACATTCAAGAGGGAATTGGATTGTTATCTGAAAAGGAAGAGTGTACAAGGCCATGGGGATAAGGTGGGGGAGTGACACTAGTTAAATTGCTCCTATGGAAAGCCAGCCCTGACTCGATGGGCTGAATGGCCTCCTTCTGTGCTGTAACAATTCTGTGTTTCAGTTACGTCAGATCAAGTTGATGTCATTAGTAGTAAACATTATTCTACATATGCATATATCTTGTACTCTTGATAGTCTTATTTTAACTGGATGTTGCTATATTCTTCAGCAAGCACATAACTCACAGAATTAATTTAAGCTGTAGTCAGACTATAATCTTCAACGTTTGTGTTTTGCTGCAGCCTGAGATAATTGCGTAATGTCATCTCATATGTATTCAACGTTCTTAGGCCTAAGGCCTGTCATGAAATTGTACATATGATTGTGATCACCGTTCTGAAATATCTGATACACTGTAATTGAGCTGACAATCCAGCACTTTATGTTGCAAATATAATCGGTTATACACTTAACAGAAAACAATATTTTAATAAAGCAAATGGAAGCGAACTGACAGCTGTCCTTTTTCTGAATGTCATTATTAAGGAAACTTATGGAAAAAATCTTTGAATTGAGTTGGTTGGCCTTAGGATTTTTAAAAAATTTAACACTGATCAAAAAAGCTAGAATAAGTCACATTTGGAGACACAATGAAAAATGTGCCAACTTTTTTAATTTGTAAATGTTTGATTAGTACCTGACTCCATTCAAAATCCTCAGAAGCTACTACTACAAACTAATCACATTGGATTCTATGGACAGACATAACCTACTTAATATTCAACTTGTTATGTACGTAATTCTGCAGTTCCATGTCATTTTTTAAAAAGGCAACATTATCTAACATTATCTATAGAATTATGGCAACCCTAATCTTCTCTGACCTTAGCACGATCTTGCAACAGTAAAACCACAGAGTGTGATGGCATAGTTTAAATCCCCACCTGGCTTGCTTTGTTTCCTGATAGCCTTGTGAAGGTTTTGGTGTGGGCTGCAGCATCTCCCTCCATGGAAAATTGGCTAGGGAACGGGGCTAGAAATTGCAAATCCTTTGTCCCAGATGAGAATGGCTACCTCGATATAGAATAGACATCACTCTGGGGTACTTCCTGGCTTGTATGGTTCAGTCTGAATCCGGAAAGTGTATGTTTCAATGGAGTTGCTCCAGTGCCTAAATATACAGGGGGCAATTTTATGACAGTATGACCTGCAAGGTGTGTAGTAACAGTGGAGATATGGCTGCAGAATTTTATTTTCTCATGTGTGCTCACAGTTAGTGAGGCTCTCTACTGACTGAAGAGACTTTCAAAATCACCCTCCCAGTTTTTTCTTCTAGCTAAATGAAGTACTTCCTGAAACTTTAAAGACTAATGCCACTCACTGCAATACTTCCAAACCCATAACAACAACAACATAAATTTGCATAATGCCCTTACTGTAGTGAAATGTTCCAAGGTGCTTCACAGGAGCATGAACAAAATCAGACATCAAGCCACATCAGAAGATATTAGGGAGGATGACCAAAAGCTTTGTCAAAGAGGTAAGTTTTAAAGAGCATCTTAAAGGCGGAAAGAGAAGGAGAGCAGCAGAGAAGTTAAGGTAGGGCATTCCAGAGCCTAGTGCTTTAGCACCTGAAGGCACAGCCACCAGTAATGGAGCGATTAAAATTGGGCACGCTCAACAGGCCAGAACTGGAGGAGTGCAGATATCTCAGACGGTTGTAGGGCTGTAGAGATGAGAATGAGTGAAGCCACAGAGGAATTTGAAAACATGGATGAGAATTTTAAAATCAAGGCATTGTTTAACTGGGAGCCAATGTAGTTCAGCGAGCTCAGGGATAGGTGAATGGATCTGGTGCAAGTTTTTGTTGTAATATACCTTTAAGGGTTTGCAACATGACATCACTAGAAAGAACGTGTGTCATAAGATTCAGTTTTAGTTTCGCTTTTGCTTTCAGCAAAGCACACAGACACAACTCTACAGCTCTGATGCCTTCAAGATTTATATTCATGTATGTCTGTTCACAAGTGCCTAGTCTCAATAAATGAACCTGCAAGGTATTTGCACAAACCCTTCTGAGTGACTGGTGCCTTTATATCACAACACAACTTGGTGTGCAGCATTGGTTCCTTGTCAATGACATGGTGCTCAGCCTACAGCAAGTTTCAGGACAGGTACAACACGGCGAACAGCCATTGATTGTGCTTCATGACATGAGATGACCCTTGACATTCTGGTCAGACTGTGACGAATTTGCAGTTTCAGAGAGTGTTGACACTGCAGTGTGCTGACCGGACAGAAGTTTTGAAGTTACAGTGCAAAGATAAGCAGGCAGATCCTTCGTGGTGAGATTTCAGCACATAACCCACCAGATCAGTGAGTGGGACAGCGTGCCAAGAGGACCAGCACTGAGCTCAATCAGGAATGGCTCACACCAGGGTGTGAGCCAGATCGAAAGTGAATGAGGGACAGTCAAACAAAAAAAAGAAACAAAAAAAGTCATAAAAATCAGGACAGAGAAGGGTGTGATAGTAATGCGTGGAGCTTTGGAAAAGCACGTGAAAGCTGCTACAGTGACACTCATCTTAGGTACTACAGAAGAAGGAAGGTCAAAGGGATATTGTCAGAATGTCCCCAAAGTTCCCCAGTTTGAATTGGGATGTAGCTGACCTACTACACTAATTCAAATTTTTTAAACAGCGTATGGAGCTAAGATTCCTCAGCTGTGTCTGAACCAGACAGGCAAGCCATAGAAATTCACATAGTAATTGGGAATGAAGCTCTACACATGCTGAACACATCAGGATTGACAGCAGAAAAGCTAAAAGACCCCTAAAACTTATGGACTACATTGGAAGACCAGTTCAGCATCAGGTCAAACTTCTGTGTTCATCAACTAGAGTTCATGCCATTTTGACAACAGCCATCAGAATCCATAGACCGCTTTGTCAGCAAACACAGAGAAAAGGGATTTTTTTTTGGGACACAGAGTTAGCAGACAGAATTGTTGATTTGGTGATTGCATTTACTTCCATGGAAGAATCCCAAAAAGACCTCCTGGACAAGCCCAAAACATATGGCCATAAACAGCCATGCACTAATCTAAACAGACCATAAACTACATGTACCATCAAGCAGTAAGATGACCAATGTGAATGATAAAAAAGTGGGTACAGTCAGGACAACAATTTTGCATCCAAGATACAACAGAAGATACATGGCAACCAGACGAGGTGACAAGGATTTGTCTGGAACCATGGTCCTATGAAGTCATTACACACAATGTCACAATGGTGAAGCATAACTGAGGATAAATCAAATCCATTCCAATTTCTCAACCACTGTGCAGTCCTATTGCATCTAGGACAAGACCACAAATGCAATCAGGAGCAACTATCAAGAATGACAATCCCACAGATCATTGTAAGAAATTGAAGAAACCTCCAGACAAGATTACCATACAAGGTCTGGGTGTACCAACAGATTACCTATTTATTTTCATTCATTCTTGAGGTGTCAGTGTCATTGGCTAGGCAAGTATTTATTTCTCATCTCTAATTGCCCTTGAGAAGATGGTGGTGAACTGCCTTCTTGAAATGCTGCAGTCCATGTGGTGTAGATACACCCACAGCGCTGTTTATGCTTTAGAGACTCATAGGCCGGAATCATTCTAGATTTGCATTAAGTGAGGTAGCGGGCGTGTAAAATGATGTTTTACCCGTCGGCCGCAATGGCAGCTTTTCATGCCTTATCATTCCAAACCTGCCGCATTAATTATGCATTCCCGGGAAAAGCCTCATTTCCTTGGTGGGTGGGCCTACCATTCACCTACCATGCCATCACCTCGCCGCTTCATCACACCAGGCACCATATTTAAAGTCCAGCTGCACACACACTTCTCAGTGCTTCTAGCCCAGGACTACTACAGGGAAGAAGTCCACAAAAGGCAAAGTCTGCAGCCCCCAGGTTTAGCGATGCATCACTGGAATGCCTTTTGGATGCTGTGGAAGCCCACCATGATGTCCTTCACCCCCACTCTGGCCACAGGATGGGCAATGGCATGACCAACCAGGCTTAGGAGCCTGTGGCAGCAGTGGTCAGTGCCAATGCCCTGCAAAAGAGGACAGCCACCCTGTGCCATTACAGGATGAATGACCTCACCCATTCCGCCAAGGTAAGTCACTCTTCTCATCACTCCCAACTCACAATCGCAAACCCATCACACATCCACCGAGATTTCACACCTCAAGGGGCAACACCGCTAACTCTCAACGCACACCCTCACCTCTCCATCAGGCTCATATCCTCTAGAGCTTGCATCCTCATCTTGTCCATGGCTCCGCTCACCACACAAACATTCCGTACAGTGCCATGTGTCCTGCCCACACTCTCTCCATCTGTTTTCATGCAGAAGAAGCCTGTTCACATCAGGGAGAGGTCCCAGTCCAGGGATGGAGTGGCCTACATTAGACACCTCACTCACTTTGAGGAGTGTGTCATCATGCTGACTGGTAAGGACATGGGCCAGTGAGGTGACAGTGAGGTCAGCAGCAAACATCCTCGTGAGGATCCTGCACCACATCATCCCTCTCTCAATGCAACTGTGTGCGGTCTCTCTCCTGCTTTTGACTCTGCTACCTTACACTAATTATCTCTACTTTGGTTCACAGGGAGCTCTGCCAAGCCACCGACACCCTCAGCCATCCAATCCCTCAGCTTCATCCAGGCCCTCACCCCCAGACAAGAGGACTTCTCCTCCATTGAAGAGCTGGAAATAAGCAGCCTGGAAGACCAGTCACAGTGCTTATTCACACCCTCCAACAGTGCAGAGACACACACCTCAGTGGGACCTAGTAGTAGAGCAGGATCAGGTTCACAATCTGGTGATCACCACATGGACTCATGTCCGCAGCAGGAGGAGGCAGGCTTGTGCAAGCTCCCCAGCAGTCAGAGGACTGCTGGGGATTAGGCATCTCTGAGGTCTGAGTCAGATGACGAGCCGCTGGATTCAGGCGTCCAACTCATCGGAGTCAGAGAAGATGGGAGGAACATCACACAGAGCTGTTGGAAGCCCTCAACAGAGTGGCACGTGAGACAGAGGAGTGCTTCCACCTACTTTCTGATGAAGTGGTGCCCACATGTGCGTGTATGAAGGTGTCCATGGGGAGCATGGCAGATTCCATGAGGACCCTGGTCCAGCAGACCATGGAGATGTGTGCAGACTTGCTCTCCATCACAGGAGCCATGGGTGAGTTCCTGCAGTGGCAACACAAGAGGGAAACATGGCACCTCAACATCCCTCCAGGTGCTCCTTCCCCTCCAGGAGTCAGTCTGGGGCCCCCAGACCCAAAAGTAGGAGGAGCAGCAACTGGACACTCCTGGGCCATCCACTCAGGAATCTCAGAGGCTGTCCTCTTCCTCTGAATCCCCTTTGCCTGTGAGCCCTTCAACCTCGTCCTCTGTCACCACTGAGGGAGGAGTTGGCCAACGAGTGATTGTGAGGAAGACGTGTGTGTGTTTGTGTGTGGCATGGTCTTTTAGAGCACTCCCCCATGCATGCGGATCCTTCACGTATCACACTCACATCAAGGTCCTGAGCATTTTGAATGCTGCCTGCTGGGGTTTGCTTTCAGTTGTCCATCTGAGTTGACCTGCATTTCCGCCCACCCAATGATCACACTCCTACGCAGCATCTGATCTTGCCCACCATGACTCTCCTTTCATTTTCGTTTAGACAGCATTGTCTGGATTCGGTTTCTAGTCAGTTCCCCTGAGTCTTCCCCTCCCCTAGTTACCCATTTCCTTTCCATATCACAGTTGACCCTCCTGACATCACATTCCACCTCCTCTCTGTGACTTACTAGGCACAATGTTTTCCCTTCGGGAATGTCCAAGTGAACGTGCACGTTCCCTTCCTTCCTGAAAATCCAACCCCCATCCACATTCACCTCCCCGACTTCCTCCTTCCTAATCCCACGGCCCATGTCTGTCTTCGAGACCCTACCAACCACGCTTGCTGTGTTTTCTACTGCTACGGTCAAACCCACACCCTCCAACCCTACCACCTCAATCAGCCTTCAGTCATTCTCACCATTCCCTCATATCATGCCCAACCTCAATTCACCCCCCAGGAGGCAGTCATGGACCCATTAGACCCCTCCCTTGGATGTTTACTTTTACATTCCCCCACCCCACCCTGGAACCCCTTCCCTCCCTCCGGACCTCTTTCCCCCCCCCCCGCAACCCCTTCCCCCCCAGACTCCGCCCCCCTGGCTTAGTCCTTTCGCCTTCCAGACTCCCTCAGACACCCTTACTTGTTCCATCACCCTTACCTTCCCCACTTCCTGAATCCTTCCCCCAGCCTTACCTTCTCCTCCAGCCTCACTTCTTCCTCCAGCCTTACTTCGTCCCCCTTCCCCCTTCCTGACCTCCACAGACACCCTTACTTCTCCCTCGAGGTTTACTCCTTTCCACTTCCCGACTCCTTCCCCCATTCTTATTTCTTCCTCCACCCTTACTCCCTCCCTTCTCTGCATTCCTTCCTCCCCCCAGGCTCCCTCCCCTCTCCGCACTCCTTCCCCCCTCTGAACTCCTTCCCTTACACATTCCCCTCCTCCTTACACATACCTCCCCAGTTGTCACCTTCTCCCCGTTACCCCTTCCACTCCCTTGCCCTCCCCAATCTCACCCCTCTGACACCTTCATTCCCCCCCCCAACCTCACGCCCTCCTGACACCTTCCTCTCCCTGTCGATCCTATAGTTCCCTATCCCACCCCCTCGACTATCATCCATTGTGAGCATCAACGGTTGCTTTACACTTTCCGTGAGCTGCTTCACAGCAGAGCCATATCCATGAGAATCCATCCAGCATGCCATGGACGTTCATCCAGTGTGCCATCGCTGTCCAGTTCCAGCATCTTCTGCTCCTCAGATGTCCACGACGAAAGCAAGGCCCTGGCAGTAAGTCCTGACTTCTGCATGTCACACTTGTCAAGACATGTTCTATACTGACATGTTTTCCCACCAATGTGGGTGGATGAGTCCAGCGGGCTGGCTTTATAATGATATGCAGATGTATTACAATTAAGTTCCCAACATCTGATGGCAGGGAATGCGGCCCACCATCGATGGGCTGAGTAGATGATTGCAAACTGGTTTTACAACGTTGCAAAACCAATTTTTGGCCTTGTCACCATATTGTCCACTCACACTACCGAACAGGCCTGACGCGGGTTCGAAAAATCCCGGCCATAGATTCATCAGTTCTATATGCTTATGTATTGGTAAGTAAACATGAACATGTATTGTAAATAGTTATACTCCCTTGGAAGGAGGGAAAGTATCTTTAAAAAGAAAGGGGGGTGTTGTAATATACCTTTAAAGGATTGCAGCATGACATCACTAGAAAGAAAGTGTGTCATGTGATCCAGTTTTAGTTTCACTTTTACTTTCAGCAGAGCACACAGACACAGTTCTGCAGTTCTAATGCCTTCAAGTTTTATATCCATGTATATCTGTTCACATGTGTCTAGTCTCAATAAATCAACCCACAATGTATTTGACCTTCCCTTATGACTGATTGGTGCTTTTATATTACAACACAACAATTTGGACAGCAAACATGTATTGTAAATAGTTATACTTCTTTGGATGGAGGGAAAACTCTTTAAAAAGAAAGTGAGTATTGTAATATACCCTTAAGGGATTGTAGCATGACATCACTAAATCATTTCAAGTTTACAGTAGCTGTGACTTGTCAACTCTAGAGGTGATGTAGGCAAAGGTGGGGACTTCAACAGCAGATAAACTAAAGTAGGGGTGGAACTGGGTAAGTTACGGAGGTAGTTTTGGTGTTAGCACAGGTATGAGATTGAAAGCTCATCATAGGGTCAAATATGACATGAAATTTGCAAAGTATCTGGTTATCCCTCAGACAGCTGCTAGAAGAGAGATGGAGTTAGTGGCTAGGTAACCTAGATACCTGCAAATGATAGTTTACCCAGCCAAATCTGGTGCCCACGTGAAGGCTTTTACATCTGTTAATCATCAGTTAGCATTCACTCCTTCATGTTAAAAATTAAGTATAGCTACCAAAAGTTAAAATCCATCATCCTTCACTGTTCACATTATGCATGATTTTTTTTCTTGTAAAAGGAAACAATGTGCATTTATATAACACCTTTCACAATAGGATATCCCAAACTGGTTTACAGCCAATGAAGTACTTTTGAAGTATGGTAACTATTCTAAAACAGGGAAATAGAGCAGCTAATTGGCAGTCCCACAGACAGCAATAAGGAATGACAAGATGATTTGTTTCATTCATTTGGTTGAGGGATTATTTGTCCCTTCTGTTGATTGGAGGATAAATATTGGTAGAACACTTCATCATATAAGACCCTGGAACCTTGTACTTCCACCAAAGAAAACAGACAGGTTTAATCCAGAAGATACCACCTCCAAAATTGCAGCCCTGTTCCCTTAGCACCTTTAATATCGAACTGAAGTGTTAGTATGCATCGTTAACTGAAGTCTCTGGGTGGGAGTTAAGCTCACAACATTCTGACTCAGAAGTGAGAGTGCTACAAAGCAGAGTTTAGCCTGATACCTTGCATCATGTGCATCAGACTGTTGCATATTTGAGTGACATTAGCTACCTACCAAGTACCTTAGTTCAGCATTATTGGTCTGCAAAAATAAGCATTTGTTCTGTTTCCCTAAGGTCAGAGAGCATCCCCATTCAGACCAAAATTGCAAACTCCATTGCAATGACTGGAGATTCTCCACTTTGCATGGAATTCTTCTCAACAGTGATATTGTTGGAGCAGTCCAGAGGCAAGGAGACCTTACATGGTAGATCTCTACTGTGGTGAGGCTCTTTTTTAAAGAAAGAGTGCAATTTGTTCTGAATTGGCAACAGGAGAATGTTTTTAATAAAAGATTATTGCCATTACTGTTATTACCTCTTTAAAGCAATACCTTACTGGCACATGTAGTATAGCAAGGGACTGAGAGCATGCTATCTATGTTAAAAGGAAAAGGCTGCAGGTCATGTCCTTCAATCAATCAACCTATCCTCTGTTCCCTGCTAGAATATGATTGCAAGTACATTAGTGCTCTTCAATCACACCTTGTTATATTTTACAGAACATGTCAGTAAATGCATCGAAGTATGAAGAGACTGTCTATAATTTGCTGTCTGGAAATGCCAGGAATCAAATCTGATTGTCAACACTGCCAGGAGGTGTTACCAGTCTCATGAGAGTATCCACGAACCTACAGCAGTTTCCTTATTTCATTTTGAAAGGAACATTGGGAATGAAACAAAAAGGAAAGGATTTTACCTTTAAATTATTATTGAGTTTAAAATATTTCCTCATACATCCAAAGCCACTTATCTATTGCTTTTTTTTATTCAAAGTCATCAAAACTTTGAAATCCCCGTCATCCCATGCAGTTTGAGTTCTGTTATCATTGTTGTGGGTCTTCGAGGGGGCTGTTCATGATCTAGTCTTACAGATGTTGATGGAGGCAAGGATTTTGGTAAACTCTAGCTTTTATTGAACATTATACTAACTAGGTACAGTACAGACTTAGCACGAGGCTCTATATAGAACAATCTCTCACCATGCTCTGTTGTCATATGATCTTATGTCACTGATGAGGTAGATTATATATTTATATATTCATTATGAAACCCATTGATCTGTGTGTCCCTGTGGAGATTGTAACATTTAAGGTTAAGCATGTTCTAATGCTGTTACATTGGTTCCTGCCTAGTAACAAGGCTGGGACCCTATGGCAGTGTGTTGTTAGGCCACCCAGCTCAGTTCAAGGGTCAGTCAATTTTAGTCAGTCAGAGTTAGTAAGAAGCAGTCAAAAAAAGAAGGTGGCTAGCTCCACACAACTGAAGTGTTTTTTTTAGCTTTGAGGAGCTGAGTTGGCAGGCTCCAGATAGAGAGGGCTTGGGAGAAGCCCTGGAGAACTGAAATTACACTAGTAATTAAAGGCTGGAGTGCAGACTTGGGAATCCAGGGGAATGTATTCTCGGGAGATGATGTTCAAACACTGGGAAGTGAGCAGTATTTAAGGTAGTCCGAGTGGGAATGGCTTTGAAGGAGTTCCAAGGCTAGATCTTTGAAAGTACAGAATTGGAATCCCTCGTGAAGAAGACAGAATTTAAAGAGTTGTGTAACTCACGGTGAACACTAATGTCTGGGTGGGTTCTGGAGAAATCATCGGTTGCATCTGTCATTTACTCTATGGTGTGGCATGTTCAACCACAGTGTTAATTCACATGTACTTTATACTCACCCTTAATGTTAGAGTATAAGATACACATTGTAAATTGGTTTATCTTTCTGAACTCTTGTTTCTTTAAAACCCGTGGGATCTGGTGGATTTATTCCAAATGCAGGTGTCTTGAATTTCAACCTTTATTTACTTTAAACAAATGTTACTGGTCCCTAACCAATCTCCACCCACGTCCTGGTGTCTGGACAAGAATTGTAACATATTTAACATTAACCCTTCATACAAGTTCCTTAACAATAATGCATGTTTTTTTTTCTGTTGGCTCTCTCTTGCAATGACATATAATGAAGAAATGGTAGGACTGGTGAAGAGTCAGCCAGAAGATCACCGCAATAGAAACAATGGGGCTTCATTCAGGCCTGGTGTGAGCTGAGTGACTACAAGGTCCTAAAGAAATCATTTTCATTAGTCAGATTTTAATATGCCCAAACTTATCTCAGTTCCAAGATGTGAAAGCGAAATTTTTTTTCATTATAACAAACATATCTGCATTTGAGGAATCCATTATGAGTTCACTCCTAGTTGACTGCTTAATTGAAAAGATATTTTAATCTCAGAAATAACATGTTCAAAAGGAAATTCAGAAGTTGTACTCAATTGCACTCTGGAGATTTGGTGAATCAATTTCAGTTTGAATCTGAATTTTTGGACTGTAAAGTCTTAAAAGGAAAAAGCTGAAGCAAAGTGACATTCTTTTCCCCCCAAGAACTAGAGAAAGGCACAATGTTGAAGAGAAAATCGCCAATTTGTGAAGAGGGCACAAAGAGGCTGCAAAGAAATATAGACAGTTTAAGTGACTGGGCAATAAGCAGCAGATGGAATATAATGTGGGAAGTGTGAGGTTATTCATTTTGGTCGTAAGAATAGAAAAACAGAATGTTTTTCAAAGGCACAAAACTTGTAAATATTGATGTTCAGAGGGACTTGGGTGTAGTCATAGAAGGAACACAGAAAGTTAACATACAGGCACAGCAATCAGTTAGGAAGGTAAATGGCATGTTGATCTTTACTGGCCTTATTGCAAAGGGATTGAATTATAAGTATAAGGAAATATTGCTGCAATTGTGCAGGGCTTTGGTGAGGCCATACCTGGAATACGGTATGGAGTTTTGATCTCCATATTTAAGGAAAGATATGCATGCATTTGAGGCAGTACAGTGAAGGTCCTTAGGGTGAGAGGGTTGCCCGATGAGAGAGGCTGAGTAAATTGGGTTTATATTCTCTGGAGTTCAGAAAAATGAGACATGATGTCATTGAAACATTTAAGATTTTGAAGGGGCTTGACAGGGTAGACACTAAGAGGTTGTTTCCATGGGGAATCTTGAACAAGGGGGCACAATTTCAGGAATAAGGGGTTGATCATGTAGGCCTGAGATGAGGAAAAATGTCTTCATTCAATGCCTTATTGAGTCTTTGGAATTCTCTACCCTAGAGGCTTTGGATATTGTGTCATTGAATATACTGAAGACTGAGATAGACAAATTTTTGGTCTCTCAGGAAATCAAGAGTTATAGAGATCAGGAGAGAAGGTAGAGTTGAAATCAAAGATCAGCCATGATTTACTGAATGGTGAAGGTGGATCGACAGGCCATATGATCTACTCCTGTTCCTATTTCTTATATTATAAAATGTGCTGCTGCCTCAGCAGCAACAAAAGACTTCTCATTTTGTTCACTTTCATAGAGGAATGGTAAGGCTTGAAATTCAGAACAACACTAAGGTTGTCATGAGTAACTTTTAGAAATTGTTGGTCGTATTGCTGGGCAAATGCTGAATGAAGTTGCTTGGCCTGCCCTTACTTTTATGGATGTTTGAACTGATTTAAAATAAAAAAAGTTAATGGTTACATTATCAAAACAGACAGAGAAATATAATAAAAATAGAATGTGCTGAAAAAGCTCAGCAGTTCTGACAACATCTGTGGAGAGAGAGGCAGAGTTACCGTTTAGAGTCCAATATGACTCTTCTTCTCATTTTCTGTTTTTATTTCAGATCTCCATTATCCACAGTATTTTGCTTTTATTTTAAAGAAATATCATATAATTGTCTCTGGGTCAAACTCCTGGAACTGCCTACCTAACAATACTGTGGATTCACCTTCATCACACAAACTCCAGTGCTTCAAGAAGAAGATTGACCCCACCTTTTCAAGGGCAACTTGAGATGAGCATTAAATGCCGCCCTTGCCTGAAACATTCAAATCCAAGAATGAACTGTCATTATATGAATTCATGAGTCTGTCATTTATATCACCAGCACTCATCAGCAAAGTGACACTTTACAGTCATAACCTATTCACTGATGCTCAGCATATCAGAACCACTTGGCTACTGACCTTTCAGCCTTGGTCCAAACATGGAAAAAGGAGCTGAACTCAAGAGGGGAGGTGAGAGTGACTGCCGTTGACACCAAGGTAGCATTTAACTGAAAGTGGCTTCAAGCAGGTCTCGCAGAATCGAAGTCAATAGGAATCAGGGGAAAACATTCCATTGTTTGGAGTCACACCTAGCACACATGTTTGTGGTTGTTGGAGACCAATCATCTCAGTTCCAGGATATCACTGCAAGAATTCCTCAGGATAGTATTCTAGGCCCAACCAAATTCAGAGGCTTCATCAATGAACTTCCTCCCATCATAAGGTCAGAACTGGGGATGTTCGCTGATGAATGCACAATATTCAACACCGTTTGCGACTCCTCAGATACTGAAGCAGTCTATGTCCATATGCAGCAAGACCTGGACAATATTCAGGCTTAGGCTGATAAATGGCAAGGAACATTTGCACCACACAAGTGCCAGATAATGATCATCTCCAATAAGAGACTCTAACCACTTCCCCTTCACATTCAATGGCATTACCATCGCTGAATCCTCCACCTTCAAAATCTTGGGGGATTACCATTGACCAGAAACTAATCTGTTATTGGCAATTACATTGTTAAGGTTTAATGGCAATTACATTGGGTGGAATTTTACGTGCCCGCTGGCATTGGGCGTCATGGCGGGTGTGAACGGACAATATGGCGGGAAGGCCAAAAATCATTTTCACTATGTCACAAAACCAGTTTGCAATCGTCTGCTCCACCTATCAATGGCAAGCCACATTTCCTGCCACTGCATGTTGGGAACTTCATCGTAATGCATCTGCATATTATTATAAGCCCAGCTGACCGGAATCATCCCCCCATGCTGGATCATCCCAACACGTTGGCATTCACAACAGCATTTATGAGGTGTGCACCTGGTGAGCTGCCCTTTGAGGGAAATTCGGATGTAACTGCACAGCAATGTTGCGCATTGCTTGTGAGGGTCACCTGTTGGACCTCAAGGTTGAGGAGCTGCGCATTCAGGTGAGTGCACAAGCAAGACCCGTTTTACCGGCTGGCTGACAGTGCGCTGCTGAGACAAGGGCTACACTGTGGTTGAGGCGAGTTAGGGTGGGGGCAAGGGCTGCCCTGCAGTTGAAAGTAGCTCACAAGCAAATGTGAGGGTGAGAGGGAATCGGCCACACTTTAGTGAAACCTTGTATAAAGTATAAGTAAAATACTGCGGATGCTGGAAATCTAGAACAAAAATAAAAATACCTGGAAAAACTCAGCAGGTCTGACAGCATCTGCAGAGAGGGATACAGTTGACATTTCAAGTCCGTATGACCCTTCATCAGAACAGATGAAGTGTTCTAATGAAGGGTCATACGGACTCGAAACATCAACTGTATCCCTCTCCGCTGATGCTATCAGACCTGCTGAGTTTTTCCAGGTATTTTTGTTTTTGTCCTTAATAAAGTGACCATTCCTCTGCAGCTGAGGCAGTTCAGGCGCAGCCAAATTGACATGCTTAGCATTGGGCTTCTAGCTTATCTGCCCACTCAAGCAATGCAGAGACATGAAATGCCAACAAATGCTCAAGAGCTTTTCACACCTCAGTGCAGACTGCGAACTAATGAGTGTTTTAGTGAAATGCAGAACAATTGGACTATTAGATACATTGTACAATCTCCATGTGAAAGCTGGCCATGGAACAGTCACTGGTGGAGGTGCTCGCCATTCAGGTTTGGACCAGTCCCCTTCATGGTTCAAGCTAATAGTGCAGCCATGCAGTGTGGGTTAGGAGAATGCTTGCACCTGAGCTGAGAGCACAGCATGCAATCCAATGGGCAAAGCTGCCGCCAATCGGTCTGGTGGGGTGGAGTTGGGTGGGGTTTCAGGCAGCCATGCAATGCACTAAACTCTGGCCATCCAAGTGGTGGCCAACATTCTCTGGGATGTGTTCAGGTGCATTCAGACTTAACCAGGATAGGTTCTTAGTACACCCAAGCTAACCCACACATCTGTCTCTTTCATCCTGCAGGAGAAGTACATCAGGAGCATGGGCCCTGGCGACCTAGCTGTATGTCTCATGGCTTACAGAGAGCAGAGACAAAGGAGAAGAGAGCGATGGAGGCACCTGGCTGGGTAGAGGGAGGAGCAACAACTTAAGGGAGAAAGGGCAGCTGGGGCTCCCACACACGCTGTTGAAGAGCCACAGCAAGCCGTTGCTGGTCAGTCCCTAGCTTGACCTAATGTCTATTGACGGCGCTTGTCATTCCTGCAGGTGACCAAGAACCAGTGTCACTGAAGACTGCACATGTCCAGGGAACTTGTTGGTCACATCTGCTACCTGCTGCAGGATTAGTCACCATGGGGACATGGAGGGCATCCACTGCCAGTAGCCATGAAAGTGACTACGGCGCTCAATTACTATACCAGTGGTTCCTTTCTGGGCTCCACAGGTGATCTCTGTGGGATCTCACAAGCCTCCACCCACACATGCATCCATGAGGTCATGGATGCCATCTTCGCAAAGGCACACAACTTTGTGCATTTCGCCTGGGATCAGGAAAGCCAAGAAACAAGAGCACTGGGATTTGCCCAGATCTCAGGTTTTCCACAGTTGCAGGGTGCCATCGACTGTACTCACGTGAAGCTCAGATCTCCTTGGACAACAAGCGGTCAACTACATCAACCGCAAGGGCTTCCACTCACTGAATGTTCACCTGGTGTGCGACCACAACAAAAGCATCCTGCAGGTCTGCACGTGGTTCCCAGGGGGTGTCCACAATTTCCACATCCTAAATAGGTCTGAGATCCCTGTTGTCTTCCAGAGCTACCTGCAGAGGACGTGGCCGATGACACCTGTGTGGCGGCCTCAGACTGCAGCAGAGAGAAAGCACAATGCAGCTAATGCTGCAATTTGTGCCTTGGTGGAGCAAACCATTGGAATGTTGAAAATGAAGTTCCAGTGCCTGGACTGGTCTGATGCAGCCCTGCAATACAGTCGGCAGAGGGTGTCACACATCATCGTTGCCTGCTGTGCCTTTCACAACCTGGCACTGCAACAGGGAAAGGAACTGGCTGAGGAGCTGCAAGGATTAAGGCAATGAGGTCACCGCACTGGCCGGATGAGGCAGGCATGCTTGTGAGGCCCTCATAGCTGCTAGATTTGTGGGGAATGCTGACAATATATAGTTTCGAGATACCATAGATCCTCACATTGCACCTGTGAACGTTTGACTCTAGTCTGGCTGATGGCAGCACACATACCCTCTGTGATCAGACTCCTGCCATGGAGATGCAGAGGGGATTCCCATAGTCCCTACATTCCAGGAGGATGATGACAACGTGCAATGGGGATGCTCCATAGATCCTCACATGGCTTATGCAAATGTCTGAATCCTGTCTGATTGATGATTGTGAGTGAGATCCCTGTGGATGTGTGATGGATTTGTGAGTGTGTGAGTTGAGAGTGATGAGAAGTGTGACCTACCCTGGTGGAGCAGAGGAGATGATTCATTTGCATTTGGCACTGGGTGGTTGTCTTCTTTTGCAGAGCACTAGCCCTGACCACCGCTGCCACCGCCTATCAAGCTGGATTGATGATGTTGCTGCCCTTCCTGCGGCCAGGGCAAGGGTAAAGGACATCATGGCAGGCCTCCACAGTGTTCAAAAGGTGTTGCAGGGATGTATTACTGAATGAGGGGCTGCAGTCTTCTTGCCTTTCGGGGACATATCATCTGTGCAGCAGTCCTGGGCTGGAAGAACTGAGAGGTGTGCACGTGTCAGCACTTTAAATATGGTGCCCAGAGTGAGGAATTGGCAAGGTGACATTGTGGCGGGCGAATTGGAGGCCATCCACTAATGAAACAATGTGTTTCCCGGGAATGCATGATTGATTGAGATGATACAATGTGAAAAGCCACCATCCTGACTGGTGGGTAAAACGTTCTTTTTCCTGCTCTCTACAGCATTAGTGCAAATCTGAGGCGATTTTGCCCATTGTTAAACAGATGCTGGATATTTGCATACCTACGAATGGGTGGGGGTGGGAGGGGCAGATTTTGTCTTTTGGGTTTGCAGTTTCCCTCTAAGGGGCTAAATTTTATTTTATCCCTGATTTTGTTAAGTTAGTTTATTTAGTTTTGACCCAAAAGAGTTACAAATGGGGGAGTAGCGGCTGTCATCAGAGAGCCACTGCTCAGGAATCTGCACTCCACCACTTTCGGTGCCTGGCAGAGAAGAGGGCAGTGGCTGCCGGGGTGACCTTAGGATGGTCGTGCTCGACCCCGATGTCATACTGGGACTTGAGGCGACGCACATGCACAGTGGTCTTCCATCGGAGCATAACTCTGTTCAGACAGGACATTGGCCCCAAGTGCTGAACCCTTCCTCGAGAGCTGGTGCCCCGCAACCTGAGTCACCTTGCAGAAATGTCCTCTGTGCCCTTTAGCATGGCGCGGAGGGGTTTTCTGTATGGGCTGCTGCTGCATACCCTTCACTTCTTTGCCCTCGCCCAGTGCCCGGACATGCCCTGGCGTGCCTTGTTGCCGTCCTATGGTGGAGTCCCCAGAGGGGGGCCCTCTAAGGGGATGTCCTCCCACTTTCCATCGGGGACCTGGGGTGGAGGGTGTTGTATGCAGCAACCCCGTACAACCACAGTGTCAGTTCACAGACCCCCAAGATGCCTGCATCTTTTGTGGCCTTGTGAAGTTTGTGGATCACATATGTATAGGATGTTGTAGGCTGCACTCCCTTTTCAGTTTTTTGAAAAGCCTTTTACTGTTGTTTTGTTTGCACTTCAGTATCACGGTCCTGATTTACGGGCACCCGGTGCGGAAGTCGGGGTAGGGATGGAAGAGGACCTCCTCGTGAACTTGTTCCTGGGCCTGGCCAAGTTGGCCATTAACAGGTCCAGGCAGCGGGCAATTAAGGGGGTCATCCAACCCGACTGTCTGTCCATCTTCCGCAGCTACGTACACAACAGAGTGTCCCTGGAGAGGGAGCACACGGTGTCTGCCGACACCATTGAGGCCTTCCGTGCCCGGTGGGCACCATGGGTACTGGGTGTTTTATTGGCCTCTTTGATCACATTTTGGTTTAATGTTTGTAAGTTTTGTTTAAATTTTGTCTTTTGTTTTTATAGCTTCCCTTTAAGGAGCTGCCTTTTAATTTGTCCCTTGATTTGTTAATTTAGTTTATTTGGTTTTGACTCGAATGAGTTACAAATGGGAGAGTAATGGCTATCATTAGAGAGCCGCTGCTCAGGAATCTGCACTCCACTACTTCTGGTGGCTGGCAGAGGGGGGGGCTGCAGACTAGAATTGGGGACGTGCTGGGTGGTGGGGGAGTGGGCTGGATGATCCCACAGGAACTGGTGCATTGTGCGCCAGTGGACGCTGGTTCATGGCCAATGCTATCCATGATCTTAGGACGGTCGCACATGGCCCCAATATCATATGTGGCCTCAGGGGTGGTCGGTGATGCAGTGGACTTCCGTCCGAGGGAACACCTGCTCGGAAAGAATTCCAATTAGCCCCAAGCCCTGAACCCTCCCTCAGTAGCCGGAGCCCCGCAACCTGAGCCGCTTCACAGAAATACCCTCTGCGCCTTTTAGCTCAGCATGGAGGGGTTTCCTGTACGTGCTGCTGCTGCACACCCTTCACCTTTTTGCCTTTGCCTGCCGTCCGGGCATGCTTGGCATGCCTTGTTTCCATCCGGTGGCAGAGTTCCCCAATGGAGAGCTCTCTACACAGGAGTCCTCCCCCTTAGCATCAGGGACCTGGGATGGAGGGCATTGCATGCGGCAGTCTCACACAACCTTAGGATGTGTCGGTTCATGGACTCCCATGAAACCTGCGTATTTTGCGGTCTTGTGGACCACGTGTATATGGGGTGTCATAGGCTGCACTCCCTTCTTAGTTATTTATAAAATCTGTTTCTTAGCTTTTAGTTACAATTCAGTCCCACACTCCTGATCTTCTGGCACCCGATGCGGAGGGGGGCAGGGAGGGAGGAGGACCTCTTTATGATCCTGCCCCTAGGCCTGGCAAAGTTGGCCATCAGCAAGTTTAGGCAGTTGGCAATCGAGGGGATCGTCTGGCCCGACTGTCTGCCCCTCTTCCACGTCAACGTTCATGGCCGAGTGTCCCTGGAGAGGGAGCACATGGTGTCCATTGGCACGATCGAGACCTTCCATGCCTGGTGGGCACAGCGGGAGCTGGGGTGCTTTATTGACCCCCTTATTCACATTTTAATTTGAGGTTTGTAAGTTTCCTATAAGATTTAGTCTTTCTTTTTGCAGTATTTCTTTAAGGAGCTGCTTTTTAATTTGTCTCTTATTTTCCTAATTTAGTTTATCTGGTTTTATCAAAATAGTATAAATGGGGATAGCTGGTACACTGATGGAGTGGAGGAGTGTTGACTCTGTACTGTGTCAAGAAGCTCTTTCTGCAAGGATAGATTCTCTGTCTTAGTTTTGACTTCACCAACTGACTTGGATCCGTCGAACAATCTCTACCACCTAGAAGGATAAGGACAGCAGATGCATGGGAACACAGCCTCCTGAAGGTTCCCCTCCAAGCCTTACACCATCTTGACTTGGAACTATAACGCCGTTGCTTCACTCTCAGTGAATCAAACATATGAACTTACGAACATATGAATTTGGAGCAGGTGTAGGCCACACAGAACTTCGAGTCTGCTCCACCATTCAATACGATCATGGCTAATCTGATTTTAACCTCAATCCACATTCCTGCCTAGCTCCGACAAACTTTCAACCCCTTGATTATCAAGAACTATATGCCGCTGCCTCAAATATATTCAAAGATTCTGCCTCCACTGCCTGTTGAGGATGAGTTCCAAAGACTCACGACCCTCAGAGAAAAAAAATTCTCCTCATCTCTTAAATGGGAAAACCCTTATTTTTAAACAATGACCCCTGGTTCTTGATTCTTCCATAAGAGATACCTTCCTTTTGTTAGAACCATATCTACAAGAACTATATATTATTTTAAAATTAGGAAGGACATTGCATTATTTGGACACTTGGGAGCTGACCAGGATTTCTTTTTAAAGAAGGTCATATGTTCATCTTGGGCTGGAGCAAGAATGCCTTTTCCAAGAAATCACAATACGTCAGCTAAATGCCCAGCATAATTGTGGAAGAGAGATATTTGTCTATTTGAGCAACAATCAATTTAATTGACGGAAAAAATCAATTTTAAAGGCAGAGGCCTGGTGAATTATTAGAAATCACCCGACAGAGGAGCTTTATGTTTTAAACTTGGTATTTTGAACTCAGCTGGGAAAGAACTAAGAAGGGCTAAGCTGCCCAGTTTGTGATCCCCTTGCTTTGCTTGAAATCCAGTGTAGTTTTCAGGATCCAGTGAGGAATCCTCATTTCAGGGGAATTTGTCTGTACTTGAAAACCCAAGAGGCTGAGATGAGAAGGATTGATCCGGCTCTATTTTCCTCCATGTTGAAGGTCTGTTGGAGAGAACCTCTAGACATCTACTGGGACTAGTGACCTGTCCTTGCACGAGTGGAGCAACAGATCAACAGCATCAAAACCCTGTGAATTTCACCCTTTTTAAAAAATTTTTCTTCATGACCATCTCTGCAGAGACCCGATTTATTTGTCCTTTGTTTGCACTGGGGAATTTTAGAAGGGAGAGATAGTTACACTTCCAGGTTACAAATTGTGTGTTGATCAGTCCTTGCAACTTATTTTAGAAAAGAATTTTTGTTTTATAATAGATCAAGCATTTTGAGTTTATTGGAAGAGGCCTGGTTAAAGTCTCTTTATTCTGGGTCTAACAGTAGCGAAGGTAAATAATTGGCCATTTTGGTAAGTGAATTAAACATTTACACTAGTAGTACAACCTGTGGAATAGTGGGGCTAAATTAACTGCACAGTCCTCTCATGTGGATAAATGTGAGGTTATCCATTTTGGTAGCCAAAACAGGAAGGCAGATTATTATCTGAATGGCTATAAATTGAGAGTGGGGAATGTGCAATGAGACCTGGATGTCCTTGTACACCAGTCGCTGAAGGGAAGCATGCAGGTGCAGCAGGCGGTAAAGAAAGCAAATGGTATGTTCATAGCCAGAGGATTTGAGTACAGGAACAAATATATCTTGCTGCAATTGTACAGGGCCTTGGTGAGACCACACCTGGAATATTGTGTGCAGTTTTGGTCTCCTTATCTGAGGAAGGATGTACTTGCTACAGAGGGAGTGCAGCGAAGATTTACCCCACTGATTCCTGGGATGGCGGGACTGACATATTAGGAGTGATTGAGTCAGTTAGGATTATATTTGCTAGAGTTCAGAAAAATGAGGGGGATTTCATGGAAACCTATAAAATTCTAACAGGACTAGACAGGGTAGATGCAGGAAGGATGTTCCCGATGGTGGGGGAGTCCAGAACCAGGGGTCACAGTCTGAGGATATGGGGTAGACCATTTAGGACTGAAATGAGGAGAAATTTCTTCACCCAGAGAGTGGTGAGCCTGTGGAATTCGTTACCACAGAAAGTAGTTGAGACCAAAACATTGTATATTTTCAAGATGGAGTTAGATGTAGCTCTTGGGGTGAAATGGATCAAAGGATATGGGGAGAAAGGGGGAGCAGGCTATTGAGTTAGATGGTCAGCCGTGATCATAATGAATGGCGGAGCAGGCTTGAAGGGCCAAATGCCCTACTCCTGCTCCTAGTTTCTATGTTTCTATGTTTCTATCCCAGTTGAAACACTTTCCACATCCACCCTGCCAAGTGCCCTCAGGATTTTATATGTTTCCTCTTACTCTTACTCTTCTAAAGTCACCTCTTACTCTCCTAAACTCCAGCAAATACAAACTGAGCTTGTCCGGCCTTTCCCCATTAGACAACCTGCACATTCCAGGTATTAGTCTAGTAAGCCTTCTCTGAACCGCTTCCAATGCATTTACATCCTTCCCTAAATAAGGAGGCCAATACTGTACACAATACTCCAGATGTGGTCTCACGAATGCTTTGTATAACTGAAGCTTAACATCCTACTCTTACATTCAATTGACCTTGCAATAAACAATAACACTCTAATATCTTTCCTAATTACTTGCTGTCCCTGCATACTAACCTTTTACAATCCATGCACCAGGACTCCTAGATCCTCCACATTTCAGAGCTCTGTAATGTCTCATCATTTAGATCATATGATTATTTTTTATTCTTCCTGCCAAAATGGAAAATTTCACATTTTCCCAGATTATACACCATTTGCCAGATCTTTGCCCATCACTTAACTTATCTACATCCTTTTGCAGCCTCCTTATGTCCTCTTCAGAACTTACTTCCCTACCTATCTTTGTGTCATCAGCAAATTTAGTAACCATACCTTCATCCAGGTTATTTATATAAATTGTAAAGAGTTGATGCCCCAGCGCTGATCCCTGCCAACCAAAAGATAACCCATTTATGTCTACTGTCTGTTTCCTGTTAGCTAGCCAGTCTTCTATCCATGCCAATAAGTTACACCATGAGCTTTTATTTTCTGCAATAACCTTATCAAATGCCTCCTGAGGATCGAGCTACTGGTTCGCCTTTATCCGTAGCACCTGTTACTCCTTCAAAGAACTCCAGGGACAGGATTTTTACCTCGTCGGGCAGGTGGGCAGGTGGGCGGGCCCAGGAGCAGCCGCAAAACCGACTGCCACCCGTGATTGGGCCCCGACCGTGATTTCACACTGGCTGACCAATCAACAGCCAGCCAGCTTGGATCACGCGCTGAAGCATTCAATGCTGCCTCGGTGTGGGGGGAAGGAGGGATGCACAGAGCTGCCTCAGCAAGCTGAAGATTTCTAACAATAAAAATAAAGATTTTAAAATTGAGGTAAAAATATCCCCTCACGTGACAGAGTTAAAAATGAGATTTAAACATTATTATTTTA
This sequence comes from Carcharodon carcharias, assembly GCF_017639515.1. Classification (NCBI taxonomy): domain Eukaryota; kingdom Metazoa; phylum Chordata; class Chondrichthyes; order Lamniformes; family Lamnidae; genus Carcharodon; species Carcharodon carcharias. Next base: position 205,642,298 of record NC_054467.1, read on the forward strand.
TTTTAATTAACATCGGATATCTCATTCCACTCATGGATGAGGTTTCTTCAAAAATCCAAAGACCAATTGGCCTTTCTGCCTGCCCGCCAATCTTAAGTGAAAAATTCACTTTAATTAATTTATTATTGGGCTTAACAGCCCTCTTAATTGTTGGCGGGCATGCTGCCGACTCCTGTGCGTGCCTGCCGACCTAAATATCTCGCGAATGCGTGATGACTTCAGAATGCGCGCCGGACATCATCGCGTGCTATTTTACGCTCATGTGTGTCAGGCGCACGCCCACACACCGAGCTGAAAATCCAGCCCAAGAAATTGGTTAAACATGATTTCCCTTTCACAAAACCATGCTAACTCTGCCTGATTGCCTTAAATTTATCTAAGTTCCCCGTTTTTAATTATAGTTTCTAACATTTCCCTTATGACAGATGTTAAGATAGCTGGCCTATCATCCCCTGCTTTCTGCCTCACTCATTTTTTGAATAAAGGAGATCCCTTTTCTATTTTCCAACCTAATGGAACCTTCCCTGAATCTAGTGAATTTTGGAAAATTAAAACCAACGCATCAATATCTCACTAGTTACTTATTTTAAGACCCTAGGATGAAACCCATCAGGACCTGGGGACTTGTCAACATGCAATTCCAAAAATTTGCTATGTACTACTTCCCTGGTGATAGTAATTTTCTTGAGTTCCTCCCTTCCTTCTACTTCCTGATTTACAGCTAATTTGGGATGTTACTTGTGTCCTCCATAGTGAGACTACTCTGCCGTTCAGTAAGATCATGGCTGATCTGTTTGTGTTTTGAATTCCAAATTCCCATCTACCCCTGATAACCTTTGATTCCCTTTCTTAACAAGAATCTATTTACCTCTGCCTTAAAAATATTCAATGACCCAAAGTTCTAAAGTCTCACAACCCTCTGAGAGAAATGATTTCTCTTTATCTCCATCCTAAAAGGGCAATCCCTAAGAGGACCAATGCTCATGTTGTTAACTTTTCTTTTTTAAATATCTGTACAAGCTCCTACTATCTGTCTTTATATTTATAGCTAGCTTTCTCTCATACTCGAATTTTTCCCTTCTTATTAATGTTTTAGTCTTTTTTTTTGCTTTTATAAAATCTTCTGGCCTGCCATACGTCTTTACACAATTATATGCTTTTTCTTTAAGTTTGATACTATCTTTAACATTTTTAGTTAACCACAATTGGTGGGTCCTTCTCTTGGAATTTTTCTTTCTTGTTGTCATGTATTTATTCTGAGTTTTCTGAAAAATCCCCTTAAATGTCCACCACTGCATTTCTATTGACCTATCCCTTAATCTAAATTGCCAGTTCACTTTTGCTAGCTCTGCTTTGAGGCCCTCATAATTGCCATTATTAAGTTTAAAATATTAATCTTAGATGCACACTTCTCTCCCTCAAACTGAATTTAAAATTCAGTTATGTTAGGATAACTAATACCTAGAGGTGCCTTCACTATGAGGTCATTAATTAATCCTATCTTGGTGCTCATGTCAGGTCTAGTGTAGCCTGCTCTCTTGTTGGTGCCAGGACATGCTGTTCTAAGAAACTGTCCCGAAAACATTCTATGAATATCTCACACAAAAACAGAAACAGAAATATCTGGAAAAACTCAGCAGGTCTGGCAACATTGGCAGAGAAGAGCACAGTTGACGTTTCGACCCTTCCACAGAACTAAGTAAAAATAGGAAAGGGGTGAAATATAAGCTGGTTTTGGGGGGGGGATGGGGGGGGGTGGGTGGCGAGGGGGGGCGGGTTTGTTGGGACAAGCAGCCAGTGATAGGAGGAGATAACCAAAAGATGTCACAGACAAAAGAACAAAGAGGTGTTGAAGGTGGTGATATTATCTAAAGGAATGTGCTAATTAAGAGTAGAGAGCAGGAAGCAGGACAAGCAAGATACAGGTAGCTCTAGTGGGGGTGGGGTGAAATAATACTAAAAGGGCATAAAAGGTATAGATAAACAATGGGTGAAAATATGTTTAAAAATAATGGAAATAGGTGGGAAAAGAAAAATCTATGTAATTTATTGGAAAAAGCAAAAAGGAGGGGGAAGAAATGGAAAGGGGATGGGGATAGAGAAGACAGTTCAAGATCTAAAATTGTTGAATTCAATATTCAGTCCGGAAGGCTGTAAAGTTCCTAGTCGGAAGATGAGGTGCTGTTCCTCCAGTTTGCGTTGAGCTTCACTGGAACAATGCAGCAAGCCAAGGACAGACATGTGGGCAAGAGAGCAGGGTGGAGTGTTGAAATGGCAAGCAACAGGGAGGTCTGGGTAATGCTTGTGGACAGACCGCAGGTGTTCTGCAAAGTGGTCACCCAATCTGCGTTTGGTCTCTCCAATGTAGAGGAAACCACATTGGGAGCAATGAATGCAGTAGATTAAGTTGAGGGAAGTGCAAGTGAAATGCTGCTTCACTTGAAAGGATGTTTGGATCCTTGAACGGTGAGGAGAGAGGAAGTGAAGGGGCAGGTGTTGCATCTTCTGCGTTTGCATGGGGAGGTGCCATGGAAGGGGTTGAGCAGTAGGGGGTTCTGGAGGAGTGGACCAGGGTGTCACGGAGGGAACGATCCCTATGGAATGCCGCTAGGGGGGGTGAAGGGAAGATGTGTTTGGTGGTGGCATCATGCTGGAGTTGGCGGAAATGGCGGAGGATGATCCTTTGAATGCGGAGGCTGGTGGGGTGATAAGTGAGGATAAGGAGGACCCTATCATGTTTCTGGGAGGGAGGAGAAGGCATGAGGGCGGATGCGGGGGAGATGAGCCAGACATGGTTCAGGGCCCTTTCAACTACTGTGGGTGGAAAATGTTGGTTAAGGAAGAAGGAGGACATGTCAGAGGAACTGTTTTTGAAAGTAGCATCATCAGAACAGATGCGATGGAGGTGAAGGAACTGAGAGAATGGGATGGAGTCCTTACAGGAAGCGGGGTGTGAGGAGCTGTAGTCGAGGTAGCTGTGGGAGTCGGTAGGCTTGTAATGGATATTGGTGGACAATCTATCACCAGAAATTGGTATAGAGAGGTCAAGGAAGGGAAGAGAAGTGTCAGAGATGGACCATGTGAAAATGATGGAGGGGTGGAGATTGGAAGCAAAATTAATAAATTTTTCCAGGTCCTGACAAGAGCATGAAGCAGCACCGAAGTAATCATCAATGCACCCCTTTCCTATTTTTACTTAGTTCTGTTGAAGGGTCATGAGGATTCGAAATGTCAACTGTGCTCTTCTCCGCCGATGCTGCCAGACCTGCTGAGTTTTTCCAGGTATATCTGTTTCTGTTTTTGTTTTGGATTTCCAGCATCCACAGTTTTTTGTTTTTATCTCTATGAATATCTCATCTAGGCTACCTTTGCCCATTTGATTTATCCAGCCTATATGTAGATTAAAATCCCCCAAATTAATCACCATACCCTTCTGACAAGCTCTCATTATTTCTTCCTTGATACCCGTGCTACCGTATGGTTACTGTTAAGTGTACACAACTCCCACAAGTAACTTCTTGTCTTTATCTTCTCTCATCTCTACCCAAAACACTTCTATATCCTGGTTTTCTGAACTTAGGTTATCCTCTCTATTGTGCTCATCTCATCTTTACTTATCTCAGCCACCTGTCCACCTTTTCCTGGCTCCCTGTCCTTCCTCAATGTCACATACGCTTCAAATTCAGATTGCAATCTGTGTCATCCTGCAGCCATGTCTCTGTAATGGCTATTAGATTGTATTTGTTAATCTCAATTTGCACTATCAGTTCATCTGTTTTCTTTCGATTGCTATGCACATTCAGATACAGGGCATAAGTTCTGTCCTTTTATTATTTTTATAATCACTAGGTTATTTAATAACCTAGATTATTTTATAAATAATCTTATTTATTCTTAGATTTGTACTCTCTGGCCCTTCCTGTCATGGTCAGTTCATTATTTCTCACATTAATACCTTCCTCTCTTGCCTTGTCTCCATACTTTGATTTACCACATGTTCCCAAATTTGATCCCTCGCCACCACTATTTAGGTAATAATCTAATCAAACTTGCAGACCTCGCTTTCATCAACACAGGTTATGAGCACCTCAAACCTGTTTGACAATTGCAAAGTCTGAGGCTCCTTCACAACTATCTATTTGATCCCTTTACCTACCTCAGTCATGGTCACATCCTCATGTCCCTCACTGCTGACCAAAACAGATAACCATTTTCTAAGAGGTGTGACCAACTTCTGGAACAAGGTGTCAAGGTATTTCTGCTCCTGCCTTGTGTTGCACAATGTCTGCAGTTTGGTTTCCTGATCAATATTCCTGATCCACAGTTCCTCTAGAAGCTTAAAGTTCTGCAAATGTGTTTGTCCTGGATTGCCTTGGCATTCAGGAACACCACATTCCACAGCTGCAACATAACACATGTTCTGCTATTGTTACATTTGTTATTTAGTTAATTTAATTTAATTATTGTCTTAATTAACTTAGAATTCCTATATATTTTAGAATTTACTGTGCTTATTAAATGCTAGCACCACCTACAATTAAAAGTTATATTTTACTTAATTATACAGATATCTGTTTAAAATAAAATAATGTAAAAAATAAAATAATATAATTCAAATAAATGTCTAAACTTAGTTTTAGCTAATTTATTTATAGACCTACCTGGTGTCCTGAGCTAGCTATTAATACACTGTCCCTTACACCAACCACATCAATCAACTTACTAGTTTCCTGCGATGTCACTGTTTTTTTTCACTCAGGCCAGAATTTTCCCTGAATTGCACTAAGTGCAATGTTGGGCATGAAAAAAGATGTTTTTCCTGCCAGCTGCACAGGTGGGTTTTTTCACCATATCATCTGATTCCCATCTCATTAATTATGCAGCCACAGGAAGCACGCCGTATCGCTGGCAGGCAAACTCTGAATCGCCTCCCATGCTGTTACCTCACCGTTTCCTCACACAAGGCACCATATCTAAACTTAAGCTGCGCACACAGTTCTCAAAGCTTGCAGCTCCGGACTGCTCAAGATGGCCCCGAAAGCCAAGAAGAGTTCAGTTTCTCGGCCCTAGAATGTCATTTAGAAGCTTACCATGATGTCCTCTACCCCTCCTCTGCTCGTAGGAGGTTCAGCACTCTTACCACCCCAGCTTTGGAGGTGGTGGCAATGGTCATCAGTGACCATCCTGTGCAGAAAGAGGATGAATGATCTCATCCGTGCCCCCATGGTAAGGTAGCCATCTCATTACTCTAAACTCACACACTCAGTAAAGCGATGGATGGGGTCATCAACAGGTATACCAAATGGCATTTGTTAGCTATAGCCTGCTCATTGATGCTCAGCTTGGGTTCCACCAGAGCCATTCTGCTCCTGATGACATTACAGCTTTGGTTCAAGCATGGACCAAAAAGTGGGTGTCATAGTGGGTGGGAGCAGTAAATATTGGGAGATTGCAAAAATCGGTTTCATGTCGTTGTAAAGCCAGCCATCTCAGCTCCAGGACACCACAGCAGGAGTTCCTCAGGATAGCGTCCTCAGTTCAACCATCTTCAGCTGCTTTATCCATCCATCCTAAGGTCAGAAGTGGGGGTGTTCACTGAGGATTGCACAATGTTCAAAAACCCATGTCCAAATGCAGCAAAGCCTGGACAAGTGACAAATAACATTCACATCACACAAGTGCCAGGCAACAGCCATCTCCAGCAAGAGAGAATCTAACTATCGCCCCTTGACATTCAATGGCATTACCATGGATGAATCCCTACTTTCAACATCCTGGGTGTTACCACTGACCAGAAACTGAACTGGACCAGCCACATAAATACTGTGGCTATAAAGCAGGTCAGAGGCTAGGAATCCTGTGGCGAGTAACCCACCCCCTGACTCCCCAGTGTCTCTCCACCATCTACAAGACACAAGCCAGGAGTGTGATGGAATGCTCTCCACTTGCTTGGTCGAGTGTAGCTCCAAAAACACTCAAGAAGCTGGACACCGTCCAGGACAGAGCAATCCGTCTGATTGGCACCACATCCACAAATATTCACTCCCTCGACTGTCAATGTACAGTAGCAGCAGTGTGTACCATTTACAACATGCACCGCAGGAACTCACCAAGCCTCCTTAGTCAGCACCTTCCAAACTCACGGCCATTACCATCTAGAAGGACAAGGACAGCAGACACATGGGAACATCACCACCTGCAAGTTCCCCTCCAAGCCACTCACCATCCTGACTTGAAAATATATCGCCGTTCCTTCACTGTCACTGGTTCATAATCCTGGAACTCCCTTCCTAACAGTGCTGTGGGTGTACTGACATCACATGGACTGCAGTGGTCAAGAAGACAGCTCACAACCACCTTCTCAAGGGCAATTAGAAATGGGCAACAAATGCTGGGCTAGCCAGCGATACTCCCGTGAATGAATCAAAAAAAGCTCACAAGGCCAACACACATTCAATGGCATTTTACTCACTGCCAGCTCAAGGTCCACCACCACTCACTCTTTCACACACATCCTCACATGTCCATCTGGCCTCATCTCCTCTGAAGACTGCCTCCTCAGCCCTCAACATCTTGAGCCCACTTGCACAGATCAACATGTGCCTTCACTCCCACCCTGGGTTACCCCCCTTCCCCATACAAGCCCTAGCCCTGCAGCCATTGAAAAGCTCCCATCAGCTCCCATGAAAGCAGTGTGATGCTTCTTGCGAAGCCTGGCACTCCACACATACAATGGCTTTCAGTTCAGAACTAGTTACGGGGGCTGGACACCATTAAAAACAATGAGACAACAATCACCAGGGGAAGCCCACCAAAATCAGACAAAGAACTAACCTTGATTTGGATTCCAATAAGAAATTCGAAAGACAGTATAACTGGCCCAGTCAGTTAGGAAAGAGAGAGAGAGAAACCAGCTAGCAGGGCAGTGGGCAGTTGGAACAGATTGACCACAAGTGCTACCCAAAGTTAGGTGGGAAAATGCACCTCAAAGTCTCCAGTGAAATGCAGGTCTCCAAGTGCACGTCACTTATGTACAGTTGTGAAACACATCAGTGTGATAGGTCATGATCCAACGAGGGGGAATGATTCCCGTGAGCAGGGCTTATAATGAGATGCTGAAGTATTGAAATGAGATTCCTGACAAGTGTGTAGAGGGTGGTGGTGTGTGTGTCAGCTTCACCTCTGACCTCTGAGCGGTTCGAATCGCTCCCATTCCCTGGGTTCTAGACCTTGGACTTATTTGGGGGTTGTGACAAAGTGCAGCAGACAATTGGTTTTGGTGCAAGAAAAAAACTGAGTTTATTGAAGTCACAAATGAACTTATAACATTAGGATTACACCGATATTATACAGAGTTACAAAGTACACTTAGTTAAGAATGGGGAACACACAGCATAACGAGGGAAAATCACGCTACTAATCCCCTTACCTTTGTCCCCAAAGCCTAACTAAATTGAACTAGGAGAGGTCAGGGATCATGCTCACCAACCAGGGTTCCTTGACAGTTTGAAATCCAGCCGGGTAAGCCGGTTGCAGTTTTGAGGTACGCTCTTTGTGTCCTTTGGGGCCTACCGTCCCCACGTGGTCCTGGTCTGTGGAATCTGTGAAGGTTCTTCAGTTGGGTGGAGGACGCAGTTGTGGGTGGTTGATCTTCGTGGAGGGCTGTGGTTGCGGCCTTGTTGTCTTTGGTTAAGCCTGCCACCCCGTGCCCCTCGCCGTGATGTTGCCTGCAGGCCTGCAAACCTCCAGATCTCCTTCCTCCACTTGGCTCAGCTCCCTGCTTAAACTCTGCATCAACCTCTTCCAACTGCCCACTGCCCTGCTAGCTGGTTTCTCTCTCTCTTCTTCGTAACTGACTGGGCCAGTTATACTGTCTTTCGAATTTCTTATCGGAATCCAAATCAAGGTTAGTTCTTTGTTTGATTTTGGTGGGCTTCCCCTGGTGATTGTTGTCTCATTGTTTTTAATGGGCTCGCATGATGTCCAGCCCCCGTAACTAGTTCTGAAATGAAAGCCATTGTATGTGTGGAGTATTGATGGGTTCGCATAATTGCATTGATTGTGGATGTAAGATTTTGATGGGCTTTAGTTTCCTGTTGATTGTTTTAAAGGGAAGAATGCGTATTCTGTCTCCTCTCGTTATCTGGTTTCAGGTAAAAAAACCACACTGCACTCAACAAGCCCGGGCATGTCCAGTTCCAGGCCTTCATGGGCCTAGCCTCCTGTCTGCAGGGTTTTACACTTAGCTTAGCAGTTTAAAAGTCCAAAAGTCACATCCTTGTTGATGATACGAAAAATGTGGGAATTTTGAGAACCCTTCAAGCGGCAGTGACGAGTCGAGGAGCAGATGATCACAAATTGGTTTTATGACGAATGGAACCGAGTTCTGCAATCTCCCGATATTTACCGCTCCTACCTGCTATGACGCCCACCGCAAATGGAAGGGGAAAGCCCCAGCTTCAGTTTCTTCAGCAGCTGAGATAGTTTTCAGTCTCCCGCTGCAGTCTCCTCTCACACTGTTCTCACACTCCTGCTGCTCTCCCCTCTCGCGCTGTTCTCAGGCTCCCACTGCTCTCCTCTCATACTGTTCTCAGACTACCGCTGCTGTCTCCTCTAAAATCCTTCATCTACTTCCTAACAGTGGTGTGGGTGTACCTACATTTACATGGACTGCAACGTTTGAAGAAGATGGCTCACAACCACCTTCTCAAGGGCAATTAGGGATGAGCAACAAATGCTGGTCTTGCCAGTGGCAGCCACATCCCATGAAAGAATAATATATTTTTTTTAAAAATCTAGTTCCATATAAGATGAGGTCTATAAAAAGTAGTGATCAGTCGATGCCTAGCTTTACTTCAAACACTAACAGATTGTAGGAGGTAGGTGGGTGAGACAGTCCTGCGATTCTGGAAAATTAGTTAAGCTAGGAACCTTGGCAGTCCCTCTTTTTTCAACACAATGGTGATTTAGCACATAGGAAGAACATGTAGGATAGTGTAATTGAAGCTTAGAAGGATAACACACAATGTTACAGGCTATCAGATTATTCTTGCATGATGAACTGCATAAAATTCACTGCCCTGCATATACCATCATATTTGAAGTATTAACTAGGTATGTTGGTCTCTTATATTAACCAACCTTGGAGTTAAAAAAAACTTGCTAATACCTCAGAGTATATTGTTTTCACAAAGCATCTATCAAAATTGTTTATTTTTTTATCCATTCTTATTATATCATGAACTCAAAAGAGCTGTGTGTCAGCAGATTGCAAGAAAATAAATTAATTCTGGATGTTGAAAGGTTTTTGATCCTTGTCTTTGAGAACGTTGGGATACATTTAAGCTAATGGAACTGTGTTTTTCAAAGGATGTAATCATTCCACCAAGCAGAAAGGATCCAAACTAACTGAAAATCTTGGAGAAAACTTGTAATGAGAATGGACATGTGTGTCTCCAGTTGGTATCTGAATAATCTTGTGGATAACAAAAACTGCTATACTACAGGTTACAAAAGAAAGCAATCACAAACTTAAAGCACAACTGTCATGAAGCTATATAATAATATTAGAAAATATTTTTCTTTTAAAATAGAAGTATTCTGTGAGTGTGTCTTAATTCCACTCAAGCCAGCTAATCTGGATGCTTTGATGTGTACTTGTTTTGAGATGTAAGAGAGGTAGAGTGCATTTGTATTTTTTGAATAGAGCATTCAAGAAGTGGGGTGAAATCTGCCACCTAGCTAGCAGAGACCAAGCAATATGTTTATATTACTAATAAAATTGGTACGATGAAAGAGGTTTTATTGTTAGAAGAGATGGCGTTCAAAGACGCTGGTGATACAATGAGAATTCACATTCAATGAGATGTGCTGCATATAACTGATAGCAGTTTTTGTGTGTGCAGGCAGAGGCAATGTAAGATCAAAGTAATTGTAAGTCTACAACTGTCTCCACAGGAACCAAAGTGAGAGGAACCTCATCTTGAATTCGTAAGGTGAAAATGCTTTGCTTGGTGTTTGGTTAAGTCTATGGGTAATGTTGCCTTATTGGAGATTAGTTTGGGAATTTGTTAAAAGTTATGATAGTAGTAATTTGTAACCATGTGCATATATTTAAGTGTGTAAATTAATAGAATGTTTCATTTAGTTTAATGTAAAACCTCTCGAGGACTAATGTTCTGATTCCTGAATTTAGAGCTGCATTTCAAACACACAAAAGTAAAAATAAAAGTTATGACAGCTGTTTAAAGTTTCCCTCAGGGATTTTTAAATAACTCAGCTTTAACAACTGCTAGGTCATAACAACAACATTCTAGTCAAACATTTCCTTCAGTATAACACAATTCAGTGTAATATCAATGTATTATAACACGCAATGCAAAAAGGAAAATAACTGGGAAACATTTCAATAAACAAAGCAAAAGCAATTTTTGATACATAGCACAATTGAATTGATCATGGACAGCAGAATATCAAATTTGTACTGTATGAATCTGTGATGTGCTGTTGTGAGACATTGGTGAGTTGAATTGCTGCCTCTCTCCACAGAATGCAGATCTAATATTATCATCTAACAAGTGAAAATGTTGATTAATATTCCTTCACTGTCACTGGGTCAAAATCCTGGACCCCCTCCCTAACAGCATTGTGAGTGTGCCTCCACCACAGGGACTGCAGCGCTTCAAGAAAGCAGCTCAACACCACCTTCTCAAGGGCAATTAGGAATGAGCAATAAATGCTGGTCTAGCCAGCAATGCCCACAACCTGTAAATGAATAAAATAAATATTCAGTCAAAAAGGTTACTGCATTGCCAAGGTGAGCATCGACATCCCCGCACCCCCACCCAGCCACCCCCCACCCCCCCCGATTTGCTGTGATGCAGTGACCCTCCATGAAGCTCAGTGAATCGAGGAAAATAAAACCTTTCCCATCCACCAGGACCTCGTCAATATCCCTCACCTCCACTTGAAGTCAATTAACCCCTTTTGGACCCATGCAGGCAATGTTAGGCAATGTGATTTCAACCCTGAAGAAGCCTGAAAAAATGAATGACACACACAAGAAGTCACAAACACCTCATGGAAGACCCAACACAGAGGATCCCTGGTTTCAACCTCCCACAAAGCTCATGGGCATCCCTAAACCACATCTGCACAAACCAGGGCAGATGCGGATATGCACAAATGGAAAGTTTAAAACTCTGATGTGTGCAGCCCAGAACAAACCATGGAACACCTAACAACTCAATGCCCGACTCATAAATACAAAGAAGGTATTACAGCAATACGCACCACCATTCCTGACATAATATCCTAGCTAGACCACCTTGATGTAAAATTGTAGCTGTAACTCTATACCCAGCCATACAAAAGAAGAAGAATCAAAGTGTGCCAGGCCAAATGAAATGAGAACGTAAAATCAGGTGATACTAGTCAGACCGGACATTGATGTTATCCAATGCACACAGAATCCTGTACTACATGCCCCGTATTGTGCTGATTTTAAAGTAATTGAATCTCTAATGCAACCCTCCCTTTATTTGACCTGTAAAAAACTTGTGATCAATGAAGCTCGCCTGCTAAAATGGTGAACTTTTAATATATTTCATTTCTTAGGCCAAAAATCAAGATTAATAATAATACTTTTTTTAACATGAGTGCAGCACCAATCTCTTTTTATAGAATACAGGAAGAAAATTGTTCTTTTCTCAACGATGACACAGTTAAAAAAAGTTCATTTTAACCCTAATTGTTTGGGGAGGTGGACAAGAAAAATCTAAAAGATTGAACATTTAACACCTCTTCTTTTTGTTTAAGTCAGCTGAGATGCCCGCCAGGCACAAAGAGAGTCCTAACGAATAAATTTGAAAATTGGGGTCCAATAAACTTGAATTGCACGCCTTCATATACACTTGTTAATTGATGCTCGCTATCAATAACGGAGAGAGACCGACATAAGGACAAACTGATTGTTTATTGCAACAGAAGACAGAGCTCTAAATCCTTGCATGCTCCCACTCTAGACTTAGTTAACCAGTAGTCCATGCTGTACAGTGATTGGTCAGTACTGTCACATGGTTAGTCCTCCTGCATTCTCTTAAACGTACATGGTACTTCACTTTACCACATCCCTCTCCTTTACTTAAAAAATACAGTTGACAAACTTAATAACATCTGAACTATTTACATTAAAAACTATTTACAAATCAAGTCTCTCGGGGGATATCTCGGACATGTTGAGTGTCGTAGTTCAACAACCTCAGCTGGTTTTTCCGAGTCCTCATTTTCAGGGGAAAGCTGTCCATTAGGTTCCTCAGTAGATGATTTCACTATCTTCCGGGTGAGGTTACGTTCACTCCTGCTGCCCCTCCCCTCCAAGTTGAAACAGATAAAGGGCAACAAACACAAAGCAACACAGAAAGAGAAAAAAATTGTTTTTCTTTTTGAAGATTGTCAATAATCCCTCTTTTTCTTCCTGTGTGTCATTTTCTTGGTAGCACTGATCAAGACCTCAGCCTTCTCATTAATTTTGCTGTTGGCTGGATTAGGCTCAGGTATGAGTGAATGAGCTCAATAGTTGGGTTTTCCAACAGCTCTTCTGAGAACTGGGGGCCTTCTAGTTTTAAAACTTCAGGACTTTTACACAGCTTCTGCTTCAGTTCTTTCAATTCTGTCCTATTCTCATTAATAGTTTCCTGGAGAATCTCATATCGTTGCCCCTTCTCAGTTAATCCATTCCTTAACTTGGCCAGAGACAGAATTAACTCTTCCTTTTCTTCTTCATATCTTTTCAGTGGCACAAATTGGGAGCTGATTGAATTTTGTAGCGCACAGAAGTCCTTTAATAGGTTTTCCTTTCCTTTGCGAAGGATGCTGACTTCATCTTGAACTCTGTCCCAGTGTCCCACTTCTCTGTCCCACTTCTATGGGCTTCTCCCGTTGGGTCTTCGCACACACTTTTTTCTACAGTAACGCTTCAGGTTTCAAAGTGGAAACTTAGCGAGCCCTCAAGGTTTATTTCTCCCAACCAGTTCCTTCCGAGGAGACTCGGTCCCCTGCCTGACATTACAAACGGGAAATTTTGTAGACTGTTCCTCATAATGCACGGTGACATATCCCTTTCGGTCTTATTTTTTCACCCATGTAGGTTCTCAGTTTAGTGTTTGAAATCTTCAATCTTAAAGGATGGGTTCCTTTATTCAAGTATCTGAATGTATGTTCTCCAATGACACTCCAGTATCAACTTCCATCTTAATGGTTGTCCATTCACTATTATGACTACTTGGATTGGCTCGGTTCTACCCACTTTCAGGTTATATGATGAATGGATGTCTGATTCTATTTCATGAGACATATTTCATGATTTCTCCCTTTGTCTTTAAAATGCTGTCTCAGCCTATCACTGCAGTGCCACATTGTGTGACCATAGCCGTGGCAGAAAACGCATTTGGCTTGTTTGAATTGTCAATCACCTACTGAATGCCTGGATGCATTTCTCTCATTCATTTTGTGGGTTTTCACTGTAGTACTGCTTTTTCTTACTGATCTGTACATAGGGGGTGCTTCCTGCCTTTCTGTGAGGTCCGATGTTTTCGTGCCTTTTGTTGCCAGTCCATCCTGCCCTACCAGATGGACGGCGCCGTTTTGTGTATCTCTTAAAGCTTCCGAATTTCTAACAGCACTCTCCATGGCTGTGGCCTTTTTGAAGTCTAGATTAGCTTCGGCTAGCAAACACCTTTGAATAGTATCATCTTCAATCCCGCATAACAGTCAGTCTCTCAACATATGGACATTCTGAATTTGCAATGTTCAATTTATGCCTATTGTCCCTTCTGGAAACCTAATCCTTGAACTGGACTTGAATCGCTGCATAGTAACTGAGGGCTTTGGTCTCAGGTGTTTTTGTACAATTTTTACTAATTTGTCGAAAGTCTTCAAGTTGGGGGTGTTAGGTGATGTAAGGCTGTGGATCAGCTTGTATTTTTTGCTCCTGCATTTGGACTAAAGAATCCGCCTCTTCTTTTCCTCTCCCATGATGTTGTTAGCGGTAAAAAAAAGCACTAAGTGTTCGACATATTGAGGACAGTCATCTGAAATGGGGCCGAATGAATTGACGTGCTCGATCTGCGGCATCGTGAATGGCTGCAAGGGGACTGCGCTTCCAATGGCTCCCCAAATAATGATTAATTCAGGTGTTTGGGTTACCGCAGCTTTCTTGACTGCTGTCGATCGATTTGTCTTTTGCCTTCCACCGAGTTACCCTCTCTCGGGGGGCTCTTATAATTTTCTGTCCATAGCCATTTTTCTTGCATGTACCTCTTTAAATGAATTACCACTTTAAGAGCAGTCACCATTTTTTTTTAACTCCACCTGGGCAGCTGTCATCTTTTCTGTGCTGGGTTTCGTGTTCTTTTTGAGTTTTGATGAGATCCCCATGATTGCGTTTCTGCAAGGCTTTCCTCAAATTTAAAACTGCAGCACAGCTATCTGCTCTAATTGCTGTCTATCTGATGACGTAAGTATAGATTCCCTTTGTAATGTTTTACTCACCCGTCTTGTGGATTCTCATTCAGGAGTCTTGTAATTTTGCTATTTTTAATCCTCGTCACCAGTTTTATGTCTTGAGTCTGAGTTCACTAGTTGAGTAAACTCAGATTGCACGCCTTCATATACACTTGTTAGTTGATGCTCGCTATCAATAATGGAGAGAGACTAGCATAAGAACAAACTTGGATTGTTTATTGCAACAGAAGGCAGAGTGCTAAATCCTTGCGTGTTCCCAAAACCACCTCCAGCTCTAGACTTAGTGAACCAGTAGCCCATGGTCAGTCCTGTCACGTGGTTAGTCCACTTGCATTCTCTTAAAGGTACATGGTACCCCATTTTACCACAAGCCAAGAATCAGTTACTTGTAGTGAGCAGTGCATCAGGCAGTCTGCTGCAACAGAATATTCTACCTACTGCAGCAGAGTGGTCAACCTTTGCCAGTGGTTTTAAAGATCACCAACAGCCCTTAATGTCTTTAATACAGGCTTCTTGCAGTCTGCTACAGGAGACAGGTGAAGCAACTTCCAGTCAGCAGTATGAAATGGTTTTAATGATAGGCTAAGCTTGTCATTGTCTATGTATCAGAAATTAGTGTTTCAGGTAGTCAAGTATTTGCATATTTATTAAGGGCTACTTGAACGTGCACACTCATAGGCAACACACACCAAGTCTTCACTGTAGATTATAAAATACAATGGTGTAGCTCAACTTTTTAAGCCTCTTCCTTCTGTTTCTTCTTCTAACCTCATGTTACATTTTCACCATTTTTGCCATCATTCTAACTACTCTACTTCAAGCAGTCTTTATGTAGTTTACATCAGCACCTTTACAAAGAAGTTCTAGGCTTTCTACCAACCATCTTTCTTTCTGTTACTCATGGTATGAAGATGGGCACACTGCTGTTTAGATTATCAAAACATGAAATGCATTTAATATGGCTAAATTACAGATAACTTAGTATCTAAGCATATGTAAATATATGAGAAAATTCAGAATTAAATTGAAGAAAAGTATTATTTAGCCTTGAGACCAAGTTGTTCTGCAGGCTTTTTACTTTATGTCTTCATATAAAATAAATTCTTTACCAACAAAATAGATTTTACATTCATTACTGATCCCCTAAAATTTAGGAGGTATTGAGTGTGTGACAGTGCATCCTCAAGGAAGATTATCCTCCTCTGAGGCATTTTCTTCTACTGTGTCAAGGTGCTGAGAAAGACCTGGAGGAAGGAGAGAAGGGACAAGGGTTATGATATTACTGAGAGGCTGGATAAGTCTTCAGGTGGTAGCTTCAAGTTGTGGGGTTTGTTAAATATTTGATGAGGTGAATGATAGAGAGAGGATTTTCCAGAGGGATCAAAGGCAAAACCTATTTGGCTAGTGCTAAGGAACAAAAAAGGTAAATACATTGCTCAGTGTAGTCTACAGACCATCAACTAGTGGGGAAGATGTAGAGGAATAATTGTATAAAGAAATTACACAGAAGTGCAAGAATTATAGGGCTGGAATTTAGAACCCCCACCCCACCAAACTCCAGACCCATCTCTAGCCAAACAACCCACCCCACCAGGAGGTATGTTTTCAGCAGAAGGGAAGTAAAATATGACAGGTTGGTAGCCTTCCCGCTACCCACTCTTTCCTGATAGCCCGCCTTCCCTTAGGCCTGTAGAAGGCCTTAACTGTCCAAATAAATAGCAATTAAAGGCCTCAATCTACCTCAACAAAAACAGAATTACCTGGAATTCTGTTTTTGTTTTAGATTTCCAGCATCCGCAGTTTTTTGTTTTTACCTCAATTTAACTCCACTGTCGTAAAATGCTGGGCAGTGGAAGCCTGGTGAGAGTGAGGAGGTTGTTTTTTCACCAAAGTTGCCAATCCCTTCCTGCTTAAGAAACCCTGGACTCACTTTGTCTGGTATTCATGATACTTCTTCATGGGCTTCCTTGCAGTCTCTTCTAGCACTGCTGGAATGGCCAATCTGACTGGCCAGCAACTCTCGCAGGTGGGATTTCCTTCCACTGTGGGGCACAGTTGTGAGGCAGAGAGGAACTGTAAAAGCATATGAGAGGAACAAAGAGATAGTATTTAAAGAGACTGGCAGCTCACATTAAAAAGGGAATCCAAAAGTCATCTTTGGTAATATATGTAGTAAAAGGATGGTAAAAGGAGGATGTGGCTGATTAGAGACCAAAAAGGAGATTTACATATGGAGGCAGAGAGCATGGCTGTGATATTAAATAAAGTACTTTGCTCCTGTCTTTACCAAGGAAGAAGATGCTGCCCAGCTCATGGTGAAAGAAGAGATACTTGATACTCAGATACCTGAAGGGTTTAAAACTGATAAGGAAGATATATTGAATAGACAGTCTGTACTTAGAGTTGATAAGACATCAGGATAGAATGTGATGCATCCAAGGACACTGAGGGAAGTGAGAATAGAAATTGCAGTGGTACTGGCCATTATCTCTCAATCTGACTTCTACACAGGGTGGTGCAGAGGACTGGAGAATGGCAAATGTTTCACCCTTGTTCAATAATCAGCAAAACAGGCCATCAGTTTAACCTCAATGGTGGGGAAGCTTCTAAAAATGATAATTCAAGACAAAATTAATAGTTATTTAGCCAATTGTGGGTTAATTAAGGAAAGCCAGCACATATCTGTTAAGGGCAAATCATGTTTAACTACTGTGCTTGAGTTTTTTGATGAGGTATCAGAGAGGGTTGATGTGGGTACTTCTGTTGATGTTGTGTACATGGGCTTCTAAAAGGCATTTAATAAAGTGCAGTACAACAGGCTTGTGAGGAAAGTGATAGCTCATGGAATAAAAGACCAGTAGCAACATAAATACAAAATTGGCTGTGTGACAGCAAACAGAGAGTAGTGGGCAATGATTCATTTTCCTACTAGAGGAAGGTATATAATGGAGTTACCTAGGGATCATTAGGACCCCTGCTCTTCCTGACATATAGTAATTGCCTAGATCTCGGTGTACAGGGCACAATTTCAAAATTTGCGGACAATATTACAATTTGAAGTATTGTGAACCATTAAGTGGATAGTATAGAACTTCAGTAAGATGGTGGAATGGGCGGACAAGTGGCAGATGAAATTTAATGCAGAGAAGTGTGAAGTGAATCATTTTGGTAGGAAGAACAGAGACAGTATGAAATAAAAGGTACAATTCTAAACTCTAAATTGTACCTCTTAAAGGGGGAGCAGAGGGACCTGGGTGTATATGTGCATAAATCATTGAAGGTGGCAGGACGGGTTGAGAGAGCAGTTAGTAAAGCATATAGGATCCTGAGCTTTATCAACAGGAGAATAGAGTACAAGGCAGTTATGTTAAACTAAAACAATGGTTCGGCTTTAATTGGAGTATTGACGCTTTGGGAAGGATGTGAAGGCATTAGAGAGGCTGCAGAAAAGATTCACACAAATGGTTCCTGGGATGAGGAACTTCAGCTACATTGATAGATTGAAGATGTTGGGACCATTCTTGGGGAAGAGAAGTTGAAGGGAGATTTGATAGAGTTATTCAAAATCATGAGGGGTCTGGACAGAGTAGATAGGAAGGAAATGTTCCCATTTGTGGGTGAATTGAGAACTTGGCACAGATTTAAGGTATTGATAAAAGAAGCAGTGGCAACATGAGAAAAAAAATTCCTTTTTACAGAGCGACTAGTTAGGATCTGAAACGCGCTACCTGACAGTATGATGGAGGCAGGGTCAATTGTGGCATTCAAGCAGGAGTTGGATTATTTTCTGAAAATGAAGAACGTGCAGGGCAATGGGAAGAAGGCAGAGGGCTGACCTTCAAAGAGCCAGCACAGATATGACAGGCCAAATGGCCTCCGTCAGTGCTGTAGCCATTCTATTATTCTACATTCCTTGGTTAGAGTACAATGCAGACCCCTATTCAGAGAAGCTGTCAGTCTGACCTTCTCCAATGTTTATAGCTTTACTAGGCTATTCATCTCCAAGGTTTTGTTTTACGAGCTGAATACCGCTCTGCTGATCTACATTTTCCTATGAATAACTTGTTGCCCTGCAGAAGGAGAGTGAGAGTTAGTGACTGGTTGTTGAAAAGATGAGGTATTTAGGGCTGCGTGTATAGAGTACCTTCTGAGAGCTGGAGATGAACCAATGTGAAATAAGGAATAGGGAGGTGATGAATAGAAAGTCAAGCATGTGGAATGCGAAGTGGGTAATGAGTCCCAGGAGGAGCTGCAGGTTTTGCAAATGCCAGGATGTTATGGAAAAAAAATAGCTGCTGCAAAGTAATGATGATACAATGGGATTGTCTGTGGTGAAGGGGTAACTTTGTAACCATATGAGTAATTATCTTAAATGCTTCCAAGCAAGGCATGCAAGGACTGCGTATTGGTAATTCAGGCAAGTATTCTATTTCCAGAACATCACAGGCCTGTGAATCCTTTGTATGACCCAAAGGTTTGCCCCACAGAGAAGCGTGATGAAAAGAAATTGTTATGTTGGCAAATATGGCAATTTGGTGACCAATTTATGTGCAAGTAGCTTGAAGTATCTGCATATACTGAGGGATTGCCTAAAGTGCCTGGTCAGTTGGAAGTAAAAGATACAAATCTATTTGAAAAAGAACAGGATATAATCCTGTTGTCTTTATCCCTTAACCAATACTATCTAAATATACTTCAGCGGGGCTTCAATCCTTTCGTCTCCCAATCCATGACTTTCTTGTTCAGAAAATTGAGTTGTTTAACTTGCTTAAAGTTTATACATAGCAAAATCTAAAATGACATAGCTTGAAAATGACATTTGTTATTAGCAGAAAGTTTTCTATTCACACCTCAATCTCATCTTTGCTATTTTCACATGCGGGTTAACCCATTAAAATTACAGTTGGTATTAGCATTCAGTTGATGATATATATTCTACTCACTTCAAGTACCTGGTGGGATGATATGAGCAATCTCCCTTCTCTAAATAACACTCTTCAACGTAAACATAAAGGAAGTTCTACCAGGCTAAAAAAAGTCAATTTTAGTAAATGCAGAAAGATTGATAATATCCCCTCCTTTCCTCAGTATTAAGAGGGGCAAGGTGTGAGATTGTGAGATTTATGAAGCATTAATCGTTATTATTATGAAGCTCTTTATAAGCCCGAGGGAAGTCTCTGTACACTGGAAACATGATAGTGCTGTGCCCATTTTTAAAAAGGGTAACAAAATAGAACAAGGCAACTACAAACATATATCACTACAGTGCAATGTAATGGAATTGATTATTGGGAATAAAATTGAGAATTAACTGCTGGACAATAAATTATTAAATATTTGTGAATGTAATACAAAAAAGGATTTTCTTTTGGAGAAAATAATGGACTAAATAAATAGTAGAGAATCCAGCAATGTGATGAATTGGATACTGTTTCCTGTCACTGTTCTTATACAGTGGGCCCCATTGCCTTCTGGCTCCACTTTCAAATAAGTATGGAATCTTTCTGACAGTTATGCCGTGAACACTTAGTACATGGTGAGTGAAGCACAGTGGCACAAAAGCGGCAATAATTTTTCAACATGGCAGATAGTGCACTTCTAACCAAAAATGTATGTGTGTTTCTTACCCACCAAATTGAGCCTTAGGTATTGCATAAATTTTTTTTTTGGCTTATATATTTAATGTAAACTTGCTGGTACAAGATTGTGCCATTTTAAAAGCTTGCTTCCTCACATGTGAGGATGTAACTTTCTCTTAAGGCCTACTTTGAATGGATGAATACACCACTGAACAGGATTTGCACTTGAAACTCAAAAAAACATACAACTAATTATGGATGCTTCATTTAAATACACTGACCATGCATGATGAATCTACTGCAGATTCTTATAGCAAACTACTACAAATCTTTCAGTTGGCCACCGTTTTAACCCTGTAGTGTTTTGTAGTCAGCTGAGGTGTCCTATGTACAGTGGGGACCTGCTGAGGTTACGATGGAACAATTTTCTGGTCCCACAAGATAAATGCTAGTAGGACCATTCCTGAATATTAGAATTTCTACTTGGGGATCTTTTACATCCAAATGGAAAATTTGCATTGTTGGTCAAAGTGGATGGAAAATCAATGTGTTTTAATAAGGTATAAAAACTGTACATCATACAAATAATATCACTATTTACACTGTATAAAAATATTTAAACACTACACATTACCATACCAACCGTGAAATTACTATTGTAGTCGTTAAAAAAAAACACTTCACTTGTCATTGTGTCATTCCTCTGTTGCCTATATAAAAGAAGTACATTAACACCTATATTATATTTGAACCAGGCAGAACCCTGAGAATGGGGGTTCCCATAATGTGCTATTCCCCCATTAGCACACTGGGATGTCACCTTAGATTATGCACTCAAGTTCTGGCGTGAATACTGATTACATAAACTTCTAACTTAAAATCAAGATTGCTACTAAAAAAAGTAATGTATTACCTGAAACACTGTACTGCAACCGATACTATTTGCAACCAGAACTCTCAGTACAGTACATAATAATGTCAGCAGAATAACATTATACTGCCAACTTCATTTTAAGACCCCATTGTTTGACTATGTAGGCAGTAATGTATCCAATATGCATACATTTACCAGGTAGGTTGGGACATTACCTCCCAGATGATGTGATAAATAGTACATTCTATTCCTGGTGTATGTGCCACTTGAGTCATATCCTCTTTCTTCAGTGGAATCAAGAATACCATATTATTCCACTGGGAAGTTATAAAGTAGTAGATAAAATTATGAACTGAGTAATGGGAAACTCCTTGCAATAACCAGCAGTCCCAATATCTCAATGTAATCACATGCCCCAATTCCTCCCTGTAGTGTAATGCATTTAAGAAGTGATAATTTTTCTATTTAATAGAATACTTTTTTGTTTGTTTTGAACAGTAAACAAGACAAAAATACTGAAAGGAGAAACTGAAAGATATCAAAATATTTCAAATTTTGTTTTGGTTTGTCAGCAAATACAGCAGCAAGACTGCAGTGTTATTCCATCAGGAAACAGAATTAGAGTCCAGTATTTTTTACTAATAGAAAATTAACATTTTTGTTCCAAGTGGGTTGAAAACCAATGTGTTTAAAGAATTATAAAAATGGCACATTGTACAAATATTTTCATTATTTACATTGCATGAAAATGTTTAAGTATTACCCATTACCATACCAGCCATGAAATTACTATTTTAGCTGTTATCAGGAACATCACTTGTCCATTTGACATTCCTCTGTTGGCTATTTAAAATAATCATATTAACACGTGCATTAAATAATGAACCAAGCAATGTCATTAATACATATTGGCCTAGAAATTCAGATGTACAGCACCTGTTTTTCAAGAGCTAAACAAACACCTAAGCTTCTAGTGTTTTGGGAAGAAAGTGCATGCTCATTATGAGCGTGAGGTGTATTACCCACCATTTTAATAAAGACCAATTAAAAACAATCAAATATGCAATGCATAGTGCTGCAACAGGCATGGAATTTTGCATACGCAGACAAGGGGTATAATTTCTGTTTGAGGCCCTCACCGTTGAATTGGTTTCCACTGAAGCAGTGGCTGATAAACAATAAAATAGAGAGAGAAGGCCTATATCCTTAAATCCAGCACCAATATAATTATAGGGTTCCCTTCAAAGAAACTGCCTTTTCCCTTTTAACAACAACCCTAAATCTTCAATGGGGAAGGGTGGATTGAGTTGGTACGGTCAACATTCCAGCTCTATTTCCCCAAATTGTCACCCAAGCCCAACCCAACTTAGATTTGTGTCATATGAGTGGCCGTACAAGTAGCACAGAGGTACCTCCAAGACAAATACTACAAAGAGGTTATTTTGTTTGCTTGGACTGAAGATTTGCTTCATTTGCCTGCATATCAATTTATGCTGCTTTGTACTCTGGAAGCTCTGTGAACACTTTTCGTACCATTATTAGTTAAGTTTTGCAGAAAGTAGAATTTTGACTTAGGCCATGGCAATCCCGCAACTTGTTCCAGTCCTACTCAGGCCCCCTCCCACAACTCTTCTTTCGGTACATCGATGACTGTTTCGATGCCACCTCATGCTCTCATTTGGGCCTGGAAAAATTAATAAATTTTGCTTTCCATTTCCAACCCTCCATCACTTTCACATGGTCCATCTCCAACTTCCCTCCCCTTCCGTGACCTCTTTGTCTCAATTTCTGGTGATAGACTGTCCACCAATATTCATTACAAGCCCACCGACTCCCACAGCTACATCGACTACAGCCCCTCACACCCTGCTTCCTGTAAGGACTCCATCCCGTTCTCTCAGTTCCTTCACCTCCAATGCATCTGTTCCGATGATGCCACTTTCCAAAACAGTTCTTCTGACATGTTTTCCTTCGTCCTTAACTGAGGTTTCCCACCCACGGTGGCTGACAGGACCCTCAACCGTGTCCGATCGGTCTCCCGTGCCTCTGCCCTCACACCTTCCTCTTCCTCCCAGAACCATGTTAGGGTTCCCCTTGTCCTCAATTTTTACCCCGCCAGCCTCTGCATTCAAAGCATCATCCTCCGCTATTTCTGCCAACTCCAGCATGATACCACCATCAAACACATCTTCCTTTCACCTCCCCTGTCGGCATTCCGTAGGGACCCTTCCCTCCAGGACACCCTGGTGAACTCCTCCATCACCCCCAGCATCTCAACCGCCTCCCACAGCACCTTCCTATGCAATCGCAGAAGGTGCAACACCTGCCCCTTTACTCACCCCCTCCTCAACATCCAAAGGCCCAAACACTCCTTCCCAGTGAAGCACCACTTCACTTGCACTTTCCTCAATTTGGTCTACTGCATTCGCTGCTCCCAATGCGGTTTCCTGTGCACTGGAGAGACCAAGTGCAGACTGGGTGACTGCTTTGCAGAACACCTTTGGTCTGTCCACAAGCATGACCCAGACCTTCCTGTTGCTTGCCATTTCAACACACCATCTTGGTCTCATGCCCACATGTCCATCCTTGGCCTGCTGCAATGTTCCAGTGAAGCTCAATGCAAACTGAAGGAATATCACCTCATTTTCCAATTAGGCACTTTGCAGCCTTCTGGACTTAACATTGAGTTCAACAACTACAGACCATGAACTCTCTCTCTATCCCCACCCCTTTTTGATCACCTTTTTCTATATTCATTTTTTTTTCATTATTATTTTTAAAATTTATTTCCATTTTTATTCTTTGTTTTATCCCCGGCTTTTAGCCTATTTGTGATATTTTTTCCCACCACCTTTTCCCTTCCCCCACCCCAACCCCACTAGGTCCATCTGTCACTTTCCAGAATGCTTAAGCTGGTCCGGTTATTATCACATTCTGCTTTCCACTCTTAATGTCACCAATAGCACCTCCTTTAGCCAGTACTACCACTATTAACAACACTTTGACCTTTAGTTTATGATATATTTTGCGATCTCTCCTTCACCTCCACCTATCACTGGCCTTCTATCCAGCTTTACCTGTTCCACCCCCCTTAATCAGTATATATTTCACCACATTTCTACTTCCCTTTCGCTCAGAAGGAGAGTCATACGGACTCAAAACGTTAACTCTGGGTTTCTCTCCACAGGTGCTGTCAGACCTGTTGAGTTTTTCCAGCATTTTTTGTTTTTGTTTCAGATGTTCAGCATCCGCAGTGTTTTGTCTTTGCCCACAACTTTTATGTTTTAGAGAGGAGGTACACATGGAAAACACTAGATTGGAGGAATTTAGAGTAAGGCATCACAAAAACTGCTTGGTACTTAACATGAAGAACCCCTTCACTGGAATTTACAGACCTAGAACCTGCATATTTTTCAGCACAAAGCTGACTCAGAAATCTACACTTTCCCTGAGGCATATAGCCCCACCAGAAAGTGTTGACATCATTTGCATTCAACAGCATTCAACAGGCATCATTTGTGCTCATTTGTGATCATTTGCACAAAAAGCTGTCATTTAGCCATCATCTGCACCCAGCAACAATCATTTAGCCATCATTTGACATCCCAAAAAATGAAATTACACTGCACTCAAACAACAACATTTGCAATAATTAACATAATTTAATTACCTTCAGAGTACTCAGAAACATTCAACTGACAGCAAAAGTGATCAGAGCTTATTTGTGAGAAAAAATTCTAAGTTCTATCAATTATGACAAAATTTGACATAATTGCAGATATCAGTTGACATTGCATGATGGATTTTTCTAAATCCCAGTTGATGCAGTATGTTATGCATGTGTTTCATAGATTGCACTTGTCCGGAGCCCATTAAGGCACACTGCAATTTCCAGATTTTGGTGCAAATGAGATCGCCGGAAGCTACAGTGCCATTGTGATCCTCAATGGCAATGAACATCTCTGCATTCACCACGATTAGGAAAGGAAAATCCAGGCCATTAGCAAAGATAGAGTTACAAAACTATCCTATCTTCTACATCTGGTCATGGTGTAATGAACAATTTATCATATTAAGTTTAATTTATATATATATTTGTATGTTACAAAGGATAAAAATGATTTCAGTTTAGTTTAGGTTTTGTTTATGAACCTTAGTGCCTGGGAGTCTGGATAGACTTGTGACTGAGGTTTCAGACCTATTGGGTTTGTTTGTGTATATACATCTTTACAAACCCTGAAGTAAAAGAGATGGGTTAAAAAGGGTTGAAAGTTCATTGATTTTGAAAACAAAATACAAAGTAGAAAAGCTTTATTGTTGCCTAGCAACAGGGATCTAGTGACACAGACACAGAAATGCCAGGTGTTGAGAGATGGCGGGGTTCAGTGTTCAGAGTATGGGCCAGAGAGAGAAGACAGAGATTGTAAGCTTTCTGAGAAGAAAACCTGCAATGCTAGTGGGACAGTGAGTAATCTGTTCTGGGACTCAGTAAAGTGATCAGCTTAGCAGAAGTGCTACTGGAAGACTGAGTTTAGGAAACTCATTTGTTTGCTCTGCAGTTGAAGAAACAGTGAGTTTAGAGTGATGTGGTTTTTGGGTGTCTTGTGGGGAGTTACGAGTTGGGTGAGAAGCATCAATTGAATGCTCAGGAATTCACTGGAAAAAAGCTAATTACAATTGTGCCAGTCCCAAGAAGCCTTTGTGCCAAGCTAGTGGTAACTCTTCACTGGTTTATGTGTCTGTAATGATATTGCTGATGTAAAGGAATAATGGGAATTTGAAATGTCTTCTTGTGTTTATATTTAGACTTTTCCAAACTTTTTGTCTGGTGTAACACTTTTCTTGTTTTAATAAATATTCTATCTTTTGTATTAAATGTTCATTTGCAGACTCCTGTGAATTTGTTCAGTAACTTTTCTCCATGGTTTCAAAAAAAATGCTAAAATAAAATATCAAGCCAGGTTTCATTCTGGGATCTGACTTGTTTGGTATTAAGAGCAGCTGGGATTGTAACAATGGGCACATAGTCAACCAGTTAGCCAGTTTTAACTGTGGCAATAAAGGTGAGGATTGCATTGACATTTATACTTCTCGATCCTGTCATAGGCTATAGTGACTTTGACCCAGTATGCTATCCACCACTGTGTCAGGGAATTTGTAAATGCTTTATTTTATAATGCATCAGCTTCCTTGTCCAATTCACCAAGGACTGTCAGCAACAATATGAGCGACATTCTTGAAGGAAGACAATTTGACTTCCCCAGAGCATTGGCACAATAGACAACAAAAATGTAATAATTTCTGTCTTCAATGCACTTCTTCACTGTCAAACCTCAATAGAAAGGATTTATACCACATGACCATATCTCAGAAACATGCACATCCATCCTTAGCAATGTTTGAGCCAAAGCCACCTGCCTTTAATTCGCTTTGTGATTGGGAGATGCAGAAGTCATGCCCCAAGTAGATCATGTGAAGCCTGCAGACTACCTTCTAGAATTGAGTCTTAATCGTGCTGGCTCCGCGGTGTGAGTTGCTGCCACTGAATGGTGACAAGAGTGGATCTGAAGCCAGTGGGTATTGGGAGGAGAATGTGGTTCTGAGGCCAGGAGGGAGAATGTGGGTCTGAGATGAGGAGGGGAGAACGCGTATCCGAGGCCAGGGGATAGACCATGGGACCATGGCCTGAGACTGAGAGCGAAATTGGGGGCTGAAATGCAGTGCCTCGGGTGGGAGTGGAGCCGAGGGCAAGGTCAAGAAACCCCAATTGAGGGAGGTAGAGAAGGAAGAAAGAATGAGTAAGTGAGTGAATGGGGACTGAGGGGAGGGAAGGTGTGAGAGGATGAGTGAGGGCTGAGGGGGAGGGAAGATCTGAGTGAATAAAGTGAGTGAGTAAACTAGCCAGTAATATAAAAAAAGATTGCAATAGTTTTTTTAGATATATAAAGGGTAAGAGAGAGGCAAAAGTGGACAATGGGCCGCTGGAAAATGACGCGGGAGAAGTAGTAGTGGGGAACAAAGAAATGGCAGAGGAACTGAATAGGTACTTTGCGTCAGTCTTCACAGTGGAAGACACGAGTGACATCCCCAAAGTTCAAGAGAGTGGGGGTACAGAGGTGAGTATGGTGGCCATTACCAAGGAGAAGGAGCTAGGAAAATTGAAAGGTCTGAAGGTGGATAAATCACCTGGATTACACCCCAGAGTTCTGAAGGAGATAGCTGAAGAGAGAGTGGAGGTGTTACTGGTGATCTTTCAGGAATCACTGGAGTCAGGGAGGGTCCCAGAGGACTGGAAAATCACTAATGTAACCCCCCTGTTTAAGAAGGGAGTGAGGCAAAAGACGGGAAATTACAGGCCGATTAGCCTGACCTCGGGCGTTGGTAAGATTTTAGAGTCCATTATTAAGGATGAGATTTCAGAATACTTGGAAGTGCATGGTAAAATCAGGCAAAGTCAGCATGGTTTCATCAAGAGGAGGTCATGCCTGACAAATCTGTTAGAATTCTTTGAGGAGGTAACGAGTAGGTTAGACAAAGGAGAGCCAATGGATGTTATCTACTTGGACTTCCAGAAGGCCTTTGACAAGGTGCCGCACAGCAGGCTGCTAAGTAAGATAAGAGTCCATGGTGTTAGAGGCAAGGTACTAGCATGGATAGAAGATTGGCTGTCTGGCAGGAGGCAGAGAGTGGGGATAAGGGTGTCCTTCTCAGGATGTGGCTGGTGACTAGTGGAGTTCCACAGGGGTCAGTGTTGGGACCACAACTTTTCACTTTATACATTAATGTTCTAGATGAAGGAACTGAGGGCATCCTGCCTAAGTTTTCAGATGATACAAAGATAGGTGGAGGGACAGGTAGTATTGAGGAGGCAGGAAGGCTGCAGAAGGATTTGGACAGGTTAGGAGAATGGGCAAAGAAGTGGCAGATGGAATACAACGTGGAGAAGTGTGAGGTCGTGCACTTTGGTAGGAAGAATAGAGGCATAGACTATTTTCTAAACAGGGAGAGAATTCAGAAATCTGGAGTGCAAAGGGACTTGGGAGTCCTAGTCCAGGATTCTCTTAAGGTTAACTTGCAGGTTGAGTCGGTAGTTAGGAAGGCAAATGCAAAGTTGGCATTTATTTCGAGAGGACTAGAATATAAAAGCAGGGATGTGCTGCTGAGGTTTTATAAGGCTCTGGTCAGACCACATTTAGAATATTGTGAGCAATTTTGGGCCCCGTATCTCAGGAAGGATGTTCTGGCCCTAGAGAGGGTCCAGAGGAGGTTCACGAGAATGATCCCAGGAATGAAAGGTTTAACATATGAGGAACGTTTGAGGACTCTGTGTCTATACTCAATGGAGTTTAGAAGGATGAAGGGGGGGATCTGATTGAAACTTACAGAATACTGAAAGGCCTGGATAGACTGGACATGGGGAAGATGTTTCCATTAGTAGGAGAGACTAGAGCCCAAGGGCACAGCCTCAGAGTAAAGGGAAGATCTTTTAGAACAGAGATGAGGAGAAACTTCTTTAGCCAGAGAGTGGTGAATCTATGGAATTCATTGCCACAGAAGGCTGTGGAGGCCAGGTCATTGAGTGTATTTAAGACCGAGAGAGATAGGTTCTTGGTTGGTAAGGGGATCAAAGGTTACGGGGAGAAGGCGGGAGAATGGGGTTGAGAAACTTATCAGCCATGATTGAATGGCGGAGCAGACTCGATGGACCAAATGGCCTAATTTCTGCTCTTATGTCTTACGGTCTTGTGGTCTCATGAATGAGTGGGGGCTGAGGGGGAGGAAAGTGAGGTCATGAAGGTGTGAGTAAGGCTGAGTGGGAGGGAGGGAAAGCATGGATGAGTGTGTGTGCGAAGCTCTAATGATTGCTTTTGATGCCAGTGATCGCTTTAGATTCCTTCAGTGCTTACGATGCCTAGGTTACTTTTA
This sequence comes from Carcharodon carcharias, assembly GCF_017639515.1. Classification (NCBI taxonomy): domain Eukaryota; kingdom Metazoa; phylum Chordata; class Chondrichthyes; order Lamniformes; family Lamnidae; genus Carcharodon; species Carcharodon carcharias. Next base: position 205,671,200 of record NC_054467.1, read on the forward strand.
ATCACAGTCAAAAGCTAGCAATGATAATTGATATTGATGAAAAACTTATTCTAAATTACACCTTCAGATGTCAAATGATTACTGCATTTGAGTGCATTCGAATGTAAATTGATGTCAATTTTTTCTGGTGGTGAGAGCAGTCTGCCAATGATTGGCTGATGATCTGCTGTCAATTTCCATATGATAAAAAAAAATTGGCCTGAATTTTAGTCCAGAAGTGTGTTCCATGCAGGCGTCTGTTTTGAGGTCAGGAAACTTGAAAAAATATGTTTCTTAAATGTCCTGTCATTTTTTAACTGCAGGGTACCTCTAAATATTTTTTGTTGGTTTCCTGCCATAGGCAGCCTGATTGACAGGCTAGAGGCTTGTCAACTGGAAATGGTGGGAGCAGACAGCAGTTGAGGAGGGGGATGTTGTTGGGCAGTGAGACAGACAGGTCACAGAGGATGGTTTACTTGATAGCTTGTTAGGTTTAGAGGAAATATTCCAGCTCCTCCTAATCCACATGCAGGAGAGGCACTTAGCTCAAAGAATTACTGTTAAAATAAATGCAAGCACATTTATTATGATATTCAAATGGCTAACCCATTTTCTACAAGTGGATTAAATACCTGCTGCTCATCCCAGCCCTGTTAAAATGAGAAATCTGTGGGTTCAAGACTAGTTGTATTCATGTTTCAGATTATGTTTTGCATTTTAACCTCTAAAGCAACCCAAGCCTACAAATTTTGGGAGCTGAGATTAAATGCAAAGTCAGAGTTAAAATTGCATTGAATATCTTTGCAATGGGGTCCTTTCAGGCAACGTTTAGTGACTTTTGTCATATTGCTCAGGCAGCAGCTTACTGATGCTTTCCCGGTTGAATGCTCTGTTCATTTCCTTCTCTGTGAAACATACTAAGCTCTCATAACAGTACCTGATCTCTTCCCCCAGAGCTCCCTCAAGATGTTAAAAATAGCACTGCTTGTTTAGCCTTGCACATAATGACATTTGTCAACAGTCCTTAAAAACTTAGCAAGAAATGTGAGTTCATACGGATGTTGTTAGTTAATATGGTGCTTTAGGAGTTTCAAAGACTTTGCATCTGTCACTTTCCGTGAAAACTGGTTCCTGAACAGATATAGCATGATGGGCTGGGTTTTCATGGATTCAGGGAAAGTCTGTGGAGGGGTGAAATTGATGGCGGGGACCTGATTTCAGGATTCCTGACCCCATTCCCAGCTTTAAGGGTTTTCAGGAGTGCCTTTTCAGGGTGTGGGCTGGTTTGGGTCACAAGCCTGCACCCTGCACTCTGAACTTGACTGGCCTCATTGATGGGTTGGCAAGTCCTAGTCCTCTGTAATTTTCATGGAGCTTTTCTTTATTCATCCTTGGGATGTGGGCTTTGCTGGCTGGGCCAGCATTTTATTGCCCATCCCTAGTTGCCTTGGTAAGGTGGTGGTGAGCTGCCTTCTCAAACAGCTGCAGTCCATGTGTTGTAGATACACCGCAGTGCTGTTAGGAAGGGAGTTCCAGGATTTTGACCCAGCGACAGTGAAGGAATGGTGATATATTTCCAAGTCAGGATGGTGAGCGACTTGGAGGGAATGTCCAGGTGGTGGGCTTCCCATCTTTTTGCTGCCCTTGTCCTTCTAGATGGTAGTGGTCTGGAAGGTGCTGTCTCAGGAGTCTTGGTGAATTCCTGCAGTACATCTTGTAGATGGTATACACTGTTGCTACTGTGCGTCGGTGGTGGAGGGAATGAATGTTGTGGATGTGATGCCAATCAAGCAGGTTGCATTGTCCTAGACGGTGTCAAGCTTCTTGTGCATTGTGGGAGCTGCACTCATTCAGGTAAGTGGGGAGCATTCCATCACACTCCTGACTTGTACCTTGTAGATGGTGGACAGGCTTTGGGGAGTCAGGAGATGAGTTACTCATCGCATGATTCCTAGCCTCTGACCTGCTCTTGTAGCCACAGTATTTATATGGCTAGTCCAGTTCAGCTTCTGGTCAATGGTAACCCAGGATGTTGATAGTGGGGGATTCAGCAATGGTAATGCTATTGAACATCAAGAGGCTATGGTTGGATTCTCTCTTGTTGGAGATGATCATTGCCTGACACTTGTGTGGCGTGCATCTTTCTTGCCACTTGTCAGTTCAAGCCAGGATATTGTCCAGGTCTTGCTGCACTTGAACATGGACTGATTCAGTATCTGAGGAATCAGGAATGGTGCTGAACATTGTGCAATCATCAGCGAACATTCCCACTTCTGACCTTATGATGGAAGGTCATCGATGAAGCAGCTGGAGATGGCTGGGCCGAGGATGCTATCCTGAGGAACTCCTGAATGACCACTAACAACCACAACCATCTTCCTTTGTGCAAGCTATGACTCCAACCAGCAGACAGTTTTTCCCCTGATTCCCATTGTCTCCAGTTTTGATAGTGCACCTTGATGCTATACTCAGTCAAATGCGGCCTTGATGTCAAGGGCAGTCACTCTCACCTCACCTCAGGAGTTCAGCCCTTTTGTCCATGTTTGAAACAACACTGTAATGAGGTCAGGAGCTGTGTGTCCCTGGCGGAACCCAAAGTGGGCGTCAGTGAGCAGGTTATTGCTAAGCAAGTGCCGTTTGATAGCACTGTTGATGACCCCTTCCATCACTTTACTGATAATGGAGAGTAGACTGATGAGGCAGTAATTGGATGGGTTGGTTTTGTCCTGCTTTTTGTGCAGGACATACCTGGGCAATTTTCCACATAGCCGGGTAGCTGCCAGTGTTGCAGCTGTACTGGGACAGCTTGACTGGAGGTGCGGCAAGTTCTGGAGCCTTCAGTGCTATTGTTGGAATATTGTCAGGGCCCATAGCCTTTGCAGTATCCAGTGCCTTCAGCTGTTTATTGATATCATGTGGAGTGAATCGAATTTGTTGAAGACTGGCATCTGTGACTTCCGGAGGAGGCTGAGATGGATCATCCACTCGGCACTTCTGGCTGAAGATTGTAGCAATGCTTCAGCTTTATCTTTTGCACTGATGTGCTGGGCTCCTCTATCATTGAGGATGGGGATATTTGTGGAGCCTTCTCCTCCAGTGAGTTGTTCAATTGTCCACCACCATTCATGACTGGAGATGGCAGGACTGCAGAGCTTAGATCTGATCCGTTTGTTGTGGGATCACTGAGCTCTGTCTATCACTTGCTGCTTATGATGTTTGTCATGCAAGTAGTCCTGTGCTATAGTTTCACCTGGTTGAAGCGTCAATTTTTTTAGGTATGCCTGGTGCTGCTCCTTGGCATGCTCTCCTGCACTCTTTATTGATCCAGGGTGAGCCCCTGGCTTGATGGTAATGATAGAATGGGGGATATGCCAGGCCATGATGTTACAGATTGTGTTTGAGTACAATTCTGCTGCAGCTGATGGTCTGCAGCACCTCATGGAGTTGCTAGATATATTCGCAACCTACCCATTTAGCACGATGGTAGTGCCACACAACACGATGGAGAGTATCCCCAATGTGAAGGTGGGACTTGTCTCCACAATTACTGTGCAATGGTCGCTTCTACCGATAATTTCACGAACAGATGCATCTACAGCAGGCAGGTTGGTGAGGATGAGGTCAAGTATGTTCTTCCCTCTTGTTGGTTTCCTCATTAACTGCTGCAGACTCAGTCTAGCAGCTATGTCATTTAGGACTTGGCCAGCTTGATCTATAGTGATGCTACCGAGTCACTCTTGGTGATGGACATTGAAGTTCCCCACCCAGCATACATTCTGTGTCCTTGTCACCCTCAATCTTCCTCCAAGTGGTGTTCAACATGGAGGAGCACTGATTCATCAGCTGAGGAAGGGCAGTATGTGGTAAACAGCAGGAGGTTTCCTTGCCCATGTTTGACCTGATGCCACAGACTTCCTGGGCTCCAGAGCTGATGTTGAGGACTCCCAGGGCAACCTCCCGACTGTATACGACTGTGCCACCACCTCTGCTGGGTCTGTCCTGCCGATGGGACAGGACATACCCCGGGATAGTGATGATGGTGTCTGGGACGTTTCCTGTAAGGTATGATTCTGTGAGGATGACTTTGTTAGGTTGATGCTTGACTAGTCTGTGAGACAGCTCTCCCAATTTTGGCATTAGCCCCCAGATGTTAGTGAGGAGGACTTTGCGGGGTCGACAGGTCTAAGATTGCCGTTGTCATTTCTGGTGCCTGGGTCGATGCCAGGTGGTCCATCTGGTTTCATTCCTTTTTTGTGACTTAGTAGCGGTTTGTTAAAACTGAGTGGCTTGCTAGGCCATGGAGAGAATGTTCCCTGTGGCCTATGGCAGGCGGGCAGGGCAGGCGCGGAGTTGATCGCATGAGCTGGGACATGTTTGTGAAGTTTGGAAATTTTATTTTTTCATATAAAAGCTTCAGGAAACATCCACCGATGGATGGGGTTTCCTTAAAAAAACACGTAGGCTGCTTGGGCTCTTCGCCTGCCCGCCACCTTAAGGTTGGATGGGCAGCATTCTTAACCTGCTTAATTACTTTCTTCATGTCCTCAATAGGCTGTTGACATTTCGGCGGGTGCACAGGTGCCTCCGGCGCGCGCCCACTGTACAAAATATTGAGATGATGCACGATGATGTTGGGATGCACGCCGAACATCATCATGCATTATTTCACGTGTTGGCGTGTCGGGCCCACCCCCACGTACCAACCAGAAGATTCAGCCCTATGGCTTTTCAAAGAGCCGTGGTTCACAGCACCTCAAGAGTTGTCATGAACCATAGTCTGCATGAGGGAGCCTTTGAAAAGTAAGTTTAAAAGGTCCTCTTCGTGCCCCCATGCCAGGGTTTACCCCCATACGCCTCTGTGGCCCATCATGCCCCAATGTCAAAATATGCCCACCACTCACTCCCTACGGCCCAACATGCCCCCATACCAAGGTATGCTCCCCCATGCACTCCCAATGGCTCCTCATGCTCCCCCCCCCGCTCATGTCACGCTATGGCATTTCCATGCCCATTCACTTACTAAACACTGTTTGGAACCAGGAAACTCTACTGTTACAATAGGATGTATTAAAAATCTTTTAAAAGGTATTCCTTGATAAATTCCCACTTTCTTAAAAAAATGACTCCTTTTTACTGCAGCCCAATAAAAGTGTCAATCATCTATACTCTTCATTCACTTGAAATCTCTTAATCATGTGTAAATAAATGTTGTGAAACTGTCAGAAGATATCAGAAAGCCAGTGCTGTCAATCAAGCAATGATTTTCCCTAGAGTTCAGCTGTTTCAGTACTGTAATGGAATTCTGGTCTCTTAGCCAAAAATGCATATTGAGGCTTGGCTGGGAGCCCAGAAATCCATTAAACTGAGAACATACCTTGGCATGGAGGGCATGAGGGGCCATAGGATGTGGGTGGGGAGCATGAGGGGCATGGATCGGGTATGGGGAGTGCGTGTGAGGGGATGGAGGTTATGAGGGGCGAGGGCTAGAGGGCCTTACTTATTCATTATAACTCGAGCAAAGTCCCACAGTACAGGTACCGAGGTATCCTTTTAAACAGCCCACCTCAGCACCCGGCAACCCTGTAGCTGTCTCCGACCTCTTTCCCAGGTCAGCTGGCCGACTATAGCTTGCACCTGCCTGCACCGCCTGCACCACCTGCGCCACCTGCACCCTGCCCCACAATGAAAATCGTCTCTTTCTAGGCACTTTCTCCAGGGGAGACTGAACTGAACCAGGAATTTGCTCAACTCCAGTTACCCGCCTTGAGGATGCAAATCCAGCCAGATATGTAAAGAGGTAAGTTAAGCATTAATCAATGTGTGCCTTAACTTACTTTGGCCATCCTTTTGAGGTCAACAGACTTCTCCCTGAATTTGATGGAAGATTTTATAATGATGGAGTTTGCACTGACTGTTTCAGCAACCTTTCTCCATAAAGCTTTTATGTGCGTTCTTGCCCTGAATCCATAGGATTTCTTCCATCTAGCCTTTTCTTTAACCAGTAAAGTGCCTTCATTTATCTGACAATCTGAGAGGTATTTTTTCTGCCACTGACATTTTCCTATAATTTGGTGCAGCACTGCAGCTGCATTCATTTTCCCTCTGTCTCAACAGTGGAAAACGGACAGGGTGGAATTATCATTCCTAATCCACCCTACGGATAGAATTAGCCCTGTCAGCAGTCTTATGTCGATGTAACATATATCATAGAGTTATTTCAAAAAAAGAGCAGGTGAGTTTGCTCAAGTGTTCTGACCAAATTTTATCCTTCAATCATCATTACTGAAATAAATTGTCTGATAATTATTACATTGCTGCTTATGGGACATTGCTGTGCATAAATTGGCTGCTGTGTCTCCTGCATTACAGCAATAACTATACTTCTAAAGGACTCCAGTGACTGCAAAGACCCTTGAGACACCCTGAGGTTATGAAAATCTCTCTTTTCTTCTCTTAATGCAAAGTGTATGGGCAAGGGATTAGTATTCCAATGATCCCACTTTCAATAGTAATTAATACAGAAGCAAAAAGCATTTGCAACATTCTTTGAGTTCATCATGAGTTACCTGCAGCAGTTGACAGAGATTACGAAATATTCAACAACTGTTATCATTTCAGTCATCAAGGTGGGATTTACTCAAATGCCACATCAAATACCACAGAGCAAGTGACACCTTCGTGGTTATCTGCAGAAGCATCCAAAATGGTGAGGTAGCAAGCTTAGAGCAGTAGCCGCTTACAATTTAAAAAAAATTCATTCATGGGGTGTGTGCATCGCTGGCTAGGCCAGCATTTAATGCCCATCACTGATTGCCTTTGAGAAGATCATGGTGAGCTGCCTTCTTGAACTGTTGCAGTCCATGTGTAGGTACACCGACTGTGCTGTTGGGGAGGGAATTCCAGTATTTTGACCCAGTGACAGTGAAAGAATGGCAATATATTTCTAAGTCAGGATAGTGAGTGACTTGGAGGGGAGCTTCCAAGTGGTGGTTTTTCCAGTGTCTGCTGCCCTAGTCCGTCTAGATGGTAATGGCCATGGGTTTGGAAGGTGCTGCCTAAGGAGCTTTGGTAAGTTCCTGTAGTGCACCTTGTACATGGTATACACTGCTGCCACTGTGTGTCAGTGGTGGAGGGAGTGAATGTTTGCAGATGGGGTGCCAATCAAGTGGGGCTGCCTTGCCCTGGATGGTGTCAAGCTTCTTGAGTGTTGTTGGAGCTGCACTCATCCAGGTAAGTAGGGAGTATTCCATCATACTCCTGACCTGTGCCTTGTAGATGGTGGACAGGCTTTGAGGAGTCAAGAGTTGAGTTACTCACCACAGGATTTCTAGCCTATGACTTGCTCTTGCACTGGCTAATCCAGTTCAGTTTCTGGTCAATGGTAACCCTCAGGATGTTGATAGTGGGGAATTCAGCAATGGTAATGCCATTGAGTGTCAAGGAGTGATGGTTAGATTCTTTCACGTTGAAGACAGTCATTGCCTGGCACTTGTGTGGCATGAATGTTACTCGCCACTTGTCAGCCCAAGCCTGGATGTTGTCCAGGTCTTGCTGTATTTGGACATGGACTGCTTCAGTATCTGAGGAGTCAGGAATAGTGCTGAACATTGTGCAATCATCAGCGAACAACCACACTTCTGACATTATGGTGGAAGGAAGGTCATTGATGAAGCAGCTGAAGATGGCGGGGCCTAAGACATTAACCTGATGAACTGCTGCAGTGATGTGTTGGAGCTGAGATGATTGACCTCCAACAATCACAGCCATCTTCCTTTGTACTAGGCATGACTTCAACCGGTGGAGAGCTTTCCCCTGATTCCTGTGGACTCCAGCTTTTCTAGGCCTCCTTGATGCCATCTTCAGTTAAATGCTGCCATGATATCAAGGGCAGTCACTCTAACCTCACCTCTGGAGTTTAGCCCTTTTGTCCATGTCTGAACCAAGGCCATAATAAGATCAAGAGCTGATTAACCCTGGTGGAACCCAAACCGGACATCAGTGAGCAGGTTACTGCTAAACAAGTGCCACTCAATAGCACTGTTGATGACCACTTCCAGGCTATGAGTTGTGCCATCAGGGCCTTGAGCATCACTTATATAATTCTGGAACTCCCAAAATGAACAGACTAGGAGATCATTGGGTAAAAGCAGTAATAGCAGGATTTATTCATTGGAGTCATTGGCCATTCATTAGAGGTATGACAGAACAAGGGTCCGATGAAATGATGCAAAAGGGTAGTCAGTGGAAAGGGTAAACCCACTGCCTGCCTGGCTTTTGTTACTGCCATGGTGCCTGACCCATTTTGAGTTATTCACATGCTGCTGGTGAACTGCAGGCACCTTAAGGGAATTTGCTGGTTGCAGACTGTGGGAAATTGGCCGCCTCTGACTTTAAGCTAGCTGAAAACAGGAACTGGGAAGGGAAACAATTTGGAGGGATGGTGGGGCCGGGTGGATTGTACAGGAATGGGCGCTCACAAAGCAGTAGCATCTCAGAGCTTCATTCTTTTCACGTTAAAGTTGTTTCTGATAGTCTATTTTTGAGTTGTCTTTTGAACATCAGAATAAATGGCTTTCATCCCTCTCCTGTTTGGCTCTAATTAATTATTGTTTTGTGAATACAAAAGCTGAGTTATTTAGTTGCAAGTGTGAGAAAAATTGGTACATAGGATGAATGATGCGCAAGGTGTCCTTCCATAATGGTATAGTCTGAAGTGGATAGAAGTGCAATTCTGTTGATTGAACCAAAATACTTTTTAAATTAGCTATTGTTAAATTGTAACAATCACTGAACTGAAATTTTGTAACACATCTGTCACAGGTAGAATATAATTAATCAGCAACAAAAAAAACATAGATATAATTTTATGAATATCTTTTACAATAGATTATAGCTGAAAACCAATCAATACTCATTTTATTTTGTCAGCAAAAATGCAATATATGTAAATTGTATGAGAGAAATGCAGACAAATAGGGTGGCATGGTCAAGAAAATATTTTGCTCAGAATATTAAAAATTTGCTTCAACATTTGCTCAAAGTAGGCAGTGTTAGTGCACTGTGAACTTCTAAAATTGCATTATATCACTGTTCCATAATTCATGACTAGATGAGCAAAATATTCAGCATTTGTACTAGTTCATTGCAAACGTACTGGTAGACTTTATCATAAATGTGTCAGGATTGACCAATTTGCTTTGAATGCTAATGGAACATAGTGGTTAAAATTGGCACTCTGTCTTTTGATTTGTATTTGTTAAGATTTATGAAATCAAAAAAAAAGTCAGTAAATTTGGCAGTAAAGATCTTGAGTTTTGCTGTTGAACTTTTTTGGCTTGCACTCATCAGGACAGATTCACAAAAATACCAAATCTCAAGGAAACCACAATTTATACAGCATGAGAAGAGAGCCCTGATTGGTTGGCAAGTGGACTCTGATTGGTAGAGGCATTGCCATGGAGATCAGATAAATCAAATATCCATTTGCAAAAGGAAGAAAATACAATGGCTAGCATGTTCTACATGAGTTTTAGTTGGATAAATCCAATTTTACTAAACAGTTTGGTTAAGATTGTAGGGTATAGCATCTGATTCTATTGTGCTTAATGCATGATTAACAACTTTATCGCCAAAAAATGGATAGCTTTGGTAGTTTAGTTGAAAACTTGCAAAAATAATTGAATATTATTTAATTTCAGTGTGACAAACATTATTCTGTTCCATAATATACATACATGCATATGTATGTTTGTGGTGTATGTAGTGAGTGTTGGGGCAGGGAAATTTCACAAACCTGATCACTCACCGTTTTCGAGGGTAGCTCATCAGGAGCAGGAGAATCATTGTCTCTTGTAGAACGTATATTTTTCCATTCAGCTGTTGAGTCTGAGTGCGTTCACCACATAATAATAAAGATTTAAATATGATCCTGATGGAGAACATATAAACAAGCTCGTTACAAAGTGATTAATATAATGTGACTGCTAAGATTGTCTAGATGCTGCATCAAGAATGAGTTGACTCTCTGGCGCTGGACAGTGCTCCCTGCCATCTAATTCAAATCTGCAATGACATAATCTCCCCTTTTGTCCCATTATATTTGGAGGAAACATTTCACATTACACATTTAATACATGTTGTGCCAAGTCAAACCAAGGTGGTACAGAATATCAAACAGCATTTGACAACATGCTGCAATGAGAATTTTTTTTTGCCACACTATATGGAAATTGCATCTGAAGTAACAGTTTCCAATAAGCATTTTTCATCTGTGAAAATAATATGGGCCCAAAATTTTGATGATACCATAAATCACAGATTCAGTGAATAAAAATGTTGAGACATAGAAACTCTATAAATCCAACTCGTAATGCTTCAGTTATGTCAAAAGGGTGGTAAAATGGGTTAGCAGCAGGGTTTAGGCCAGAAATGGGCTTTGAATGGCTGGTGAGATGGGTCAGAAAATAATAAGAGGAGGTGCAGAGAACTGGTGCAGCATCAAGATATCAAACCTGAAGGGACAATGGCAGTACAGGATGAAACAGTCAAGCTGGACAATAAGAAAGAAAGCCAGATCAAATAAACATACAATAAACATCAGGGGTCTGGGCCTAACAGAAATACAGAGAAAATGTGGTGGATTATTTTGGGTTGGACGCTGGAGGTTCACCTACTTGAGCCCTAGGATTCCTTTGCATCTTTGCCGTATAGGATGAGGTTGAACAATCTCATCAGAGCAGAATATGCCAGCTGTCTGTACCTTGACATCTCCTTGCTGTCTCTTTATATAATTGATTGTCCTTCATTTGTTACCCTCATGGTGCCAGAAGGAGCAGAAGTGAAAGTGGAGAACAGAGACTCTACTAAAAAGGCTGTGGACTCAGGTCTCTGGGATCTTGCTCCAGAAATTATATTGGTTGAACATCACACATACAAGGAGTCACCTAGGGCCATCTCAGAGGACTGAAGACAGATGGCAGAAAGACATTGGAACAATTCCTAAAGACATGTAGAGGTTTCCTGCTTCTATCTTTTAATTAACTATTAAGTACTTGCCCATTGTGAAAATGCACACTGATTAATTTTAACCATCTCAAAGATGGTAACACCATGAAGTCGATAAGTAATTAGAGAAATATTATATTTTTCCTCCCTCAACAGAGCACACTGGCTAATTCTGGAGAATGTTTATCGTGGCAGGAGCTGCCCAGGACCGCTGCCTTGGCAAAGCAGTGAGCTTAAGCATACTTGTTGTGTGTCAGGGAGGGGAGTGTAGAAAATCACAACCAAACTTGACCTTGCCCTTACCCAACATCTATCGATACTTTTTGTGCAAGCATCACTGAATAATATAACTTTGCATCTATTAATTTAACACCTTAGCAAATCAAAATGACTGGAATTACTTCACACAATGAATTATTTTGTAGTGATGGATTTTGATGGATTCCTCTGTTGCTTCAATGGGTGAGTGCTCAACAAGGAGACCAGTTGTTTACCGTCTAGGTTGGTGTCATCTCAAATGTGATGTAAGGCCAAATGTTAAGTTGCAGATCTAAGTACAAATATTATATAAGAAGCCATTGTTGGAGAGATGGGTGAAGGCACTAACCTTGCAGGGTGCTCAGTTGTTTTGTCGGGACCTGACTCATTCTCATCAAATGCTAGGGGAGGATTTTCCCCTCGATGGCCAGTCAGCATGAAACATGCACTGATATCCTCAGCGCTGCCACAGTGGGGACAGGAGGAGTGCAAGTGCTGAAGTTTGCACATGGGCGGGGGAACGGTCAGTGAAAGCTCCCTGAAGACAGAGAGCTGCCTCAGGGAGCTGAAGATTTTTAACCTGAAAAATAAAGATTTCAGAAATAAGGAAATCATGTCCACACATGTGACTCTGTCACATGAACAGGGGCATGTGTAAAATAAGTTTTAAAATTTTTTATTGGCTTTTTAGTCACTGTTCGAAGCCTCATCCTACCCATGGATGAGGTTTCATTAAAAACTCGAAGGCTGCCTGGCCTATTTGCCCGTCCGCCAACTGAACGGATTAATTGTCGACGGGCGCACTGCCACCTCTTGCGTGCCGCCCGCCGACCTAAAGCTTGTAAGAGTACAAGATGACATTGAGACGCCTGCCTGATGTCATCATGCACTTTCTCACTCTTATTCAGGTCGGACATGTGCCCGCCTGCGCGATGAAAAATTCTGTCCTTGAAATTGTTTGATGACAGAGACTTCTCCATTTGGATCTGTTCAGGGTTGTATTTTTCCCCCATGTAGTGGGGTCCAACTTACACGGTTTCCCGAATGCCTTTATATCTCAGGTTGGGACATGCTATGGTGCAGGTTCCTGGGCTCAGCTGGCTGTAGAATACCACATTTGGTATGGGGATATCCTCCATGCGAACCCCATGGATAGCACAGCGAAGCTGAGCTCTGATGAGCATGCTGTAGATCATGTATGCAGCACTTTTCAAGGCCTTCAGTGTTAACGATTTTGTGCTGCCACTTGATGTTGCAGATAGATCTTAAAAAATAAAGGTGAAATGCATCTAGTTGCTTTGTTTGATGTTGATAGATTGTCCATATTTCATGTTAATAGATAAGTGATATGAGAATCACTGCCTGATAGATTTTCAGCTTTGTTTTAAGACAAACTCCATGCTTTCTCCAAAGCTTGTGAGTGAACCTGGTGAATGCTGAGTTTGCTTTTGCCAGGCAATGGTGACTTCATCATCTAACATGGTAATGCTGGAGGGGACGTTCCAAAATAGCAGAATTTCAGAACTGAATTGGGCAGGTGTATTGATTGTGATTGACACTGTGTGCACAAATCTCACAGATTTTTTTATATGCAACAAAGAAAATACCAGCAAGAGAAGCCAGATATCATCAAACAAACACTGCAAGCAAAATTAAGTTAGAAGAAGAGCTAATGGTGGGAGAACAAGGCTGCAGAGCTTCAGGAAGCTGCCAATAAGCATGACCTGAAGGCTCCCCATGAAGGTGTCCAATCTGTCTATGGCCCCACAACCAGCAGTATGACACCCATCCTTCAGCAGACAGCTAGGGGTTTAAAATCAGAATTTTCCCTCTCCTAGGTAGGCTACCAACCAAGACTGATGAGCATCACCTGCCCAGAGCTATCTGGTTTTGAGGCATCAGGCTTCTTCACATCTCTGCCCACAATTCTAAATGGGGACTGGCACGTGAAACTGGGCAAAAGGAGTTTGATTAGCAGAGGCTATTTGACCACATGGAACTTCTTGTGGATGAAGAGCTTCTCAATCCTCTTCAACGTCCTGGTCCTCCCTACCCTTTGATTCCTTATTTTGTAGTGCAACAACTGTTATTATTGTTACAACCAGGCAGGAAGAAGGAGTGGCCCTCCTCTTTCCCTACTCCTCGTTTGACCACAACAGTTTTTTTTAAAGGGTATGCTTGTCAATTTAGTGAGAGTTTAACTGCTTGCATGTTATGACTATAAAAGAGACAAAAATACATGTTTTCTTGATTTTTCTTTTTGAAAGGAAAGAGAAGAGTATTTATGTAGTTAACCAGAACTAAGAAAAATAATAAAAATGCTCCAACTTTCACACACACACACAGACTTGAAGTTTACACACAGGCAAATAGGTTACTGAATGGGAGGATAGATTAAGCAATTTAAAAAGTGTACAGCTGTTGAATGTTGGTGACTTGGCTGGCTTCAGGCTGAACTTTGTGTTCCTTCTAGGTTCACTGTCAAGACAGTTTAAAGATGTGGACAGGTGATTTATCTGTTCTTCTGGAGATAGCAGCTGTTAGGCTGAGTCCTTTAAAAAAAGTCTTTGCCTGAGGCACGTGGATAGTCAAAATCAATAAACAGGGCTCAAAACTTGCAAACTGGGTGGAGAGTGGGAGATGGAGAGAGAAAAAAAGAGCTTAAACACACAAAGGTTTAGCTGGCTTATCACATGACCTTCTCTCTCCAGTTGCCCAGTGACCCAAATATGGCCATGGCTAATGGATTCCTTTCATAGCTAAAGCCCCACTGTCCAAGTGATTACATTTAATAGTTTATTTCCACTCAGTTGAATATCCATTTGATTGTCTAGATGCTTTGTTAATGGGGTAGGAGATAACCCCCATTCCCACCCCTTCAAGACAATTGTTCCTTGTTAGACTTTGGAATATAGAAGTTACGGTGATACAAATGTTTAGACATCTTTGGCTGTGATTTCAAGTCACTGGAATGTGGTTTAACCAGCAACATCATAAAGTCAGTGCTTATAAAGGAAGGCTTTGTGACATTATGTAAGCAAATATGTCAAGTACTCAGCACCAACGATAACCCCTAAATGACAATAGGGTGAATTACTATTTAATTTGTTGTTAGGCTATATTAGGAGGAAGAGTGGAGACCAGGAGAACTGACTTAATTGTTCACAGGTCAATGCATTGTTGGCTAGGCCAGCATTTATTGTCCATCCCAAATTGCCCTTAAGAATTTGGTGGTGAGCTCCCATCTTGAACCGCTGCAGGCTATGTGATGTTGGTACATCCATAGTGCTGTTAAGGAGTGATTTTCAAGACTTGGACTCAGTGACAATGAAGGAAAGGCAATTTGGTTCCAAGTCAAGATGGTATATGGTTTGGAGGGGAACTTGCAGCTGGTGGTGTTCCTATGCTTCTGCTGCCTTTGTCCTTCTAGGTGCTGAATGCCATGGGGTAGGAAGGTCTAAATATGATTTGAATGCACTTAATGTTCTTTCTAACTAGAATTAATCACTTCCAACTGGGGAGATGGTGGCATAGTGGTATTGTCACTCAACTAGTGTTCCAGAAATGTAATGATTTGAAGTAATGCCCTGAGGACTTGGGTTCAAATCCCACCATAACAGATGGTAAAATTTGAATTCAATTTAAAAAAGTCTGATGATGACCATGGGCAACATTGTCCCCCTGTTGGGGTGATGTGCAGGAGCGTGTGGGGGCTGCCAAGTTCCTGATCAGTGCCCCCGGTCAGGAGCGCACTGTCATTTTACATCCACCAGGAAGCGCTATGCACTCCAGGTGAGGGCGGGGAGGTTTCCCTCAGCCGAAAGAGTGCACAGAACTCCCTGAGGCAAAGTGCTACCTCAGGGAGATTGGATCAAAATTGAAACAGTAAATAAAGATAAGATAAAAATTTGGCTGCCATGTCCCCTCATGTGACAGTGTCACGTGAGTTGGGACATGTCCATAACTTTTATGTTAACATATTCTGGAATTTGTAAATCCCTCATGAAACCTTATTCCGCCTGTGGATGAGGTTTCATGCTTTTATAGAAGCCCGCCAGGGCTCCCGGCCTGCCCGCCAACCATATGGTTGGATGAGCAGGTTCATTAATGTTTTCAATTACTTTTTTTATGACCTTAATAGGCCGTTGGCAGGTCGGCGGGCACACAGCTGACTCGGCAGTGCGCTCGCTGACCTGAAAATGTAAATGACCCGGGATGACGTCAGGAGTTTCTCCCGACATCCCCCCTTGCATTTTATGAGTTGGCGAGTGCCCTGCTCCCTGCTCACTGACCAGAAAATGCAGCCCCATGCAACTATTGTTGATTGTTGTAAAAACCCACCTGGTTCACTAATGTCCTTTAGGGAAGGAAATCTGCTGTCCTTACCTGGCCTGGCCTACATGTGACTCCAGGCCCACAGCAATGTGGTTGACACTTAAATGCCCTCTGAACGAGGGCAATTAGGGATGGGCAATAAATGATGGCCTAGCCTGCAACGCCCACATCCCATGATTGATTTTTTTTAAAAATTGCTTTCAACTGACTAAAAGCCAGTTACTTGCTCATGTTTGGGGAATGTTTTTATGCCTTCAGGGGAAAAGGAAGAAAAGTTAATGGTGAGAATACAGGAGGAGCATGAGGAGAGTTTGGCAGCAGTAACATCAAAAGCTTAGGGCAGGCCTGAAGGGAGAAGAGATTGCTGGGAGTTGACAGTGACAGCAAGTGAAGAAAAGTGAAGAATTGCAATGTGAACTCAATAGGGGCAGGGTGGATTCTCATACTTGAACCAGCTTGCACGAGGGAACAAAGCACTGTCTGTTTACAGAGACTGTTAGGAAATAGAGATAGTTGAAGTAAGTTATTTTGGTCTTTGTGAGTATTAGGAATGAGTTTTAGCTTCAAAGTTTAAGTTTGACTTGTATTTCTGTATCTGTGTGTTAATAAAAGGTCAAATTGAGTTTTTGTTTCACATTAAAAGGTGCCTGCATTTCTAATGAGAGGTTACAAATGTAAGAGAAGTTAAGCAAACACAAGAGTGGAAAAAACTGCGTTGTTGCCTAGCAACAGGGGTCCAGAGAGGCAGCATCCACACACCACACACACACATAGAAAAACTAAAGAAATGGCACTTTTTGAGTTCAGTTTGAAGACAGCTCCCAGTCAGGAGCAACCTAGAAGGGGCAGATAGTCAATCTCAAGCTAAAGAAGAAAGTCCCCAAGACTCAAGGTGAGTGGACAGGAGAAAATGCCAAGTAGACTTTCTAGTCAAAGAAAGGGCAGGAACCTGGAAAAGGCCCTGTTAAGTGAAGACCATAAGACATAGGAGCAGAAATTAGGCCATTCAGCCCATTGAGTCTGCTCAGCCATTCAATCATGGCTGATAAGTTTCTCAACCCCATTCTGCCGCCTTCTCCCCATAACCTTTGAACTTACGAGTGAGGGGCGGAGAAAGGCTCCAAGCTTTAAGCTTAAAGTTCCAAGCTACAGGAAGCAAGGTCAAAGCAATATAAAGGCTTGTGAGAAGTCAGAAGGTCCAAAGAGGCAACTGAAGGTCTGTAACTCTTTGCTATGGGCATGTGAAGCAGTGGTGTACCTTTGAAAGCTGAGTCGGTGAGATAGAGTACGTGGAAGGAAGTTTCAATGTATGTGGTGACCCGGGGAGAGGAACATCAGAAGGAGAGGTGTTGGCAGGCTTAAAAGTGGACAAATCTCCAGGTCCAGATGATTGTGTCACAGATTGCTGAAGAAGGCAAGGGAAGAGGTTGCAGGGGCTCTGACCCCAAGTTTTAATTCCTCCCTGGCCACAGGGGAGGTGCCAGAGGATTGGAGAACAGCTAATGTTGTTCTGCTATTTAAGAAGGGTTGTAGAGATAAGCCAGGGAACTACAGGCCAGTGAGTCTCACGTCAGTGGTAGGGAAACTATTGGAGAAAATTCTGAAGGAGAGTATCTATCTCACTTGGAGAAGCAAGGTTTGATCATGGATAGTCAGCATGGCTTTGTCAGAGGGAGGTCATGCCTAACAAACTTGATTGAATTTTTTGAGGAAGTGAACAGGTGTGTAGATGAAGGTAATGTAGTTGATGTAGTCTATATGGATTTCAGCAAAGCCTTTGACAAGGTCCCACATGGGAGGCTTATAAAGAAGGCAAATGCACATGGGATACAGGGTAATTTGATAAGGTGGATTCAAAATTGGCTTAGTTGTAGGAGACAGAGGGTGATGACAGAAGGATGCTTTAGTGACTGGAAGCCAGTGTACAACGGCGTACCACAGGGATCTGTCCTCAGTCCCCTATTATTTGTCATTTATATAAATGACAGAGATGACTATGTGGGGGGTAGGATTAGTAAGTTTGTGGATGACATAAAGATTGGCCAGGTGGTTAATAGGGAGGTTGAGTGTCTTGGGCAACAGGAAGTTACAGAAGGGATGGTCAACTGGGCAGATAAGTGGCCGTGAAAAACGTGAGGTGAAACACTTTGGAAGGAGTAATTTGACAAGGAAGTACTCAATGAATGGCGTGACACTAGGAATCTCTGAGGAGCAAAGGGACTTTAGCGTGTGTGTTTATAGATCTCTGAAGGTGGAGGGACATTTTAGTGGGGTGGTGAAAAAGGCATATGGGACACTTGCCTTTATCATTCGAAGAATAGCTTACAAAAGTAGGGAAGTCATGTTGGAGTTGTATAGAACCTTGGTGAGGCCACAGCTGGAGTACTATGTGTAGTTCTGGTTGCCACATTATAGGAAGGATGTGATTGTGCTGGAGGGGGTGCAGAGGAGATTCACCAGGATGTTGCCTGGGATGAAACATTTAAGTTATGAAGAGAGGTTGGATAGACTTGTGTTGTTTTCATTGGAGCAGAGAAGACTTAGGGGTGACCTGATCGAGATATACAAGATTATGACGGGCATGGACAGGGTGGATAGGGAGCAGCTGGTTCCCCTTAGTTGAAGGGTCAGTCACAAGGGACATAAGTTCAAGGTGAGGGGAAGGAGATTTAGAGGGGATGTGAGGAAAAACTTTTTTACCCAGAGGGCGGTGACAGTCTGGAATGCACTGCCTGGGAGGGTGGTGGAGGCGGGTTGCCACACATCATTTAAAAAGTTCCTAGATGAGCACTTGGCACATCATAACATTCAAGGCTATGGGCCAAGTGTTGCTAAATGGGATTAGGTAGGTAGGTCATGTGTTTCTCACATGTTGGTGCAGACTCAATGGGCTGAACGGCCTCTTCTGCACTGTGCGATTCTGTGATTCTGAGAGTTTTAAACCCTGGAGGTGAATCCTTGTGGAGGGCATCTGAGAGAAAGCGTCAGTTTGGGAGAAGATTCCAAGGCAAGTTCTTGGAATGTGGAGATGGGAAACCTTGTGTGAAAGACAGGTCAGTGAGACTGATTGGCTCACGGTGTAACAAGCATCAGGGGGGTGTTGATGAGAGATCCATAGCCTCTGTCTGGCGTGCCATCTGTCACTTGGTTTCAGAGTGTGGTGTGTCTGACCACAGGGTGCCTAACGGTATATGGTCTGTGTACTTACTGTGAACATTAGAGTGTAAGGTAGCTTTTGTAACTTGTGTTATCCTTACAAATCCGTATATATCTGTAAAGGTATAGTTATGGGTCAAGGAGTATTATAATATAGTTCAACTTTTCTTGTTTAATAAATGTTTTATGCTTTTGTTAAAAGATCATTAGCTGACTCCAGTGGCTCTGTTCAGTAGCCCCGTTGCAGATATCTAAACAAAAAAATTAAAAGGTAGGATCTATCAATTTGGGTTCCGCCCTGGTATCAGGCTTATCCAGTGGTAACCTTAGCTGGGCATCATAACAGGAGAGGAGTCAGCCACTCAAATTGAGAAGGATCCCATACAGTTTACCCATCTCAGGCGATATAACTATTGACGGCTGCAACTTGGAAGTTGAAAGGATCAGGGTAGCTGAGGGAGTCAGGGAGTTACATAGAAAGAATTAGCCTAAATTTTCCATCCATTGATGTCAATAGAGTTGTAGGTTATGGTAACACTTGTTTGGAGCTTTGCATTGTTCTGATATGGGTGCTTCTGTCTTGGACTTTAAGGGCGGAATTTTTGCAAAATGAAACTAAGTGTGGTGACGGGCAGTTTTGGCAGTGCCCAGCCCACTATCCGAAAAGGCAGCAACTTGTGTCCTATTCTGTGCTTGGAGCTTCATTAATTATGCCGAAGCGCGTATTGGTTCAATGACCTGGCGGGTTGGGAGCGGATTCGTCTGGCCCTTCGTCAGGCTGGCTTAAATGCCGGTCCAACACAGTCTTAAACTCTCTAGCCTACCAGAGGTGTCTGGCAGCAGGAGAGGAAGGCCGAGAGCCTAAACAGGAAGGCAGCACCCCGTTTCATGTACCAGATCCTCCAGGCCTTGATCAGATGGGTGCAGGAGCACAGGCAAGTGCTCTATCCCAGGGATGGTTGCAGGAAGCACAGCAACCTCACCTCTCCAGCCTGGGAGAGCACCACGGAGTGGGTCAGCGTGGATCGCATCCATGCCCGACATGCCACCCCATGCGGGAAGAGGATGAATTATCTCACCCGCTCCGCCAGGGTATGACATCCTTCAACTCCCTCTATTATCAAACTCTCATCATGGCATCATGCACTCGAATAGCTATTCTGTTCAGTGGTCTCACACAAGCATTAGCAGGGACACAAATTAACACTCGTTATCTCACCAAGACTTTCACAACATCAGCATCCCATCTGTCGTGTTGCTCACACTCCATCCTCTGGCCCTGCTGGGCTCACCACACACAGGGAACATACATCTCATCTAACCTCTGCCCCATTCCTTCTCATCACATGCCTTTCTTTCTTCTTCATACAGGCCAAGCTGGTGCACAGCAGATGCGAGAGACCGCAGACCCGGCGACGACTGATATCATTGCCCTCATTGAGTTTGAGGGGGCAGCCGCTGAGCTGGCTGTGGAGGACAGGGATTGCTCCTGTGGGGAAAGGGAGATTGGCCTCTCCCACCAATCCAGTAGGGATCACAGCTCCATCACTTCATTAAATCTTAACATTCACAGTGAGTCATGCAGTCTTACCTAGCGTGCTCATCAACTGAAACTCTATTTTCTATTTTCTAGACACCAGCAGATTGAGGTCCCCAAGCCAGTCCAGCACCAGTGCAAGTCCACAGACTACATCTGAGGGGGAAGCTCCACCTCATTCACCCGCATCCTCCACCAACTCAGAGACATACACAGGTCACAGGGGCGCAGCTTTAGATTAGGCTCAGGCTCACTTTCTTGGCAGCACCTCACTGACATGTCCCGGCAGCAGTCGGAGGCAGGGATAGCCCAGGTCACTGGCACTCACAGGGATGCTGGAGACCAGCCACCTGCTCAGTCCGAGTCAGATGATGAGCCTCTGGAAGTGGCCACTAAATCTATGCCGGTGATGCAACAATAGGCTGCGGAACATCAGGCAGAGATTCGACAGTCACTCAGCAGACTAGAGTGAGCAATGGAGTAGTCCGTCCGCATTCTGTTTCATGTCGTGGCTCCGACATGTGAATGCCTCGATGTCACCATGGGAAGGCTGGCAACCACCATGGAGACCTTTGTCCAGCAGGTCTTGCCAGATTTTCATTCGGCGCTGCACTCCATGGCCACAAACCATGCTGGGGACCATCTGGATGTAGGCAACATGGGGATGAGGCACCTTGACCCCCCCTCCAGGTACACTATCTCCTACAGGAGTCAGGGCGGAGCCCTCAGGCGCTCACAGGGAGGATGAGCATCAGCCGGACAGCCTAGGGGCCCCCTCTCAGGACATTCCGGATGTGTAGCCTCTCACAGCCCCTTCTGTCTGTGACCCCATCCACTCCAGTTTCTCAGGCCACTGAGGGGACTTCTTCCCCTTATCAGGCTGGGGTCCTCCAGGCTTTGGGCCACCAGAGGACGTCTGCCAAGGTCATGACAGATATCAGAATGCGGCAATCAGCAGCCTGTCTCCAGCTCTGCTGCAGATGTTGGAGCTGCACCCAGGCGTAGCGCTAGAGTTAGGAAAGTTAAGAAAAATTGATGTCTCTTTGGGTTACGGGTGTGCTATACATGTAACTATATTGCACTTTTGTTAATGCATTTGATGGTTATGTGAATATTCCTGTCAGGTGAAGGCATTGTGATTTTGTACTTTGGAATCCTCTTATTTCGAGGTTTAGCCTTCCTCCCACTCAGTGACAGTGTCCCACTGTGAGATTCACATTCCTGCGATGTCAGCCTCAGTTTCTTTTCTATTCATTCACAGGTTTGGGCTTTATTTATTTATTGTCCATCCCTAATTGCCCTTGAGTTGAACTAGACTCCGCACCTTTACGTGATATCAGGGAAATGTGTTTAAATCTTTATTGGAAATGTGTGATGTTAGCGTTTCTAGCCCGTCTTCCTCAAGGAAGACCATTGAGTGAGGGCAGTGGCATCTTCAGTAATAATCTAGCGGCATTTCTTCTGCCACTACCTCAGTGGCAGTGGCAGAAGGCAAAACATGCCCACATCTCAGTCACAGCAGTGTTTGCATCATTAGATGGCAGTGAAGGCTTCAGGTCTTCTCCCACATCGCTCTTGTTCCTCAGTGGGCTTTCAGTTCCCAGAGTGAGCTCACTCCCAGGACCCCACGGACCAAAGCAAAGATCATGGCCTAGCGAGTCAAGAGACCAGGATGCGCAAGTGTGAATGTGGGACCCATTCTTGCTGCAAGTGGGCGGACATCCCCTGAGTTGAAAGAAAATGGCATTGTGGGCTAGGAGAGATGTGGCCATATTTCCACAATTGACTTTACTCCTTCTGGAACCTGTCAGTAATTAACGTATCATAGGCACCTCTCCCACGTCTTCCTTCTTCCATGGCTTAATTGCGCTCATATTGACCCTCAGCAGCCTCCTGAGGCTCCTGGGCCTCCGGATCTTCATCCTCCGATGAGCTCTCACCCGCCTACAGGTCATCCTCTGGCAAAGGGTCATCTCTTTGCATAGCCAGATTGTGAAAGGCGCAACACACTGCAGTGATGCGGGATACCCTGCCGGGAGTGTATTGGAGTGAGCCACTTGAGTAGTCCAAGCAGGTGAAACACATCTCCAGAAGCCCTATGGTCTGCTTTATAAGGGAGTGTGTGGATCTGTGAGCAGCATTGTACCTCTCCTTGGAATGTCTCTGAGGGCAACGCACTGGTATCATCAGCCAGCGTTTCAGTGGGTACCCCTTATCTCCAGGTAGCCATCCCCGCAGATGCAACGGCCCCCCAAAAATCTCAGGCACCTGGGAGTGAATGATCTGTCACCCTTTGTAGCTAAGAGGAGCAATAATCCTGTCTGATTGGAAGGTTCCTGCTGTCAACACTATGTAACTTAGGCCAGGATTTTCAGCTTGGTGTGCGTGTACACGCCCGACATATACAAGCGTGAAATAACGCGCGATGATGTCGGGCGAGTGCTCGAACTCATCACGCACTTGTGTGATATTTCGGTTGGCTGGCGTGCATGGGAGTCGGCAGCATGCATACCGACAATTAAGAGGGCTGTTAAGCCTATTCATTAATTAATTAAAGTAAAATTTTCTCTGCCCGTCCAACCTTATGGTTAATGGGCATGCAAATAGGCCAAGTGGCTTTTGCATTTTTGCGAAGCCTCATCCACAGGCAGGATGAGTTTTTGAGCAGTGATTATAAAAAAATAAATGCTTTTAAAACTCATTTTTAACATGTCCCTGCTCATGCGACAGAATCACTTGAGGGGACTTTTTTCCTTATTTTTGAATTCTTTATTTTTAAGGTTAGAAATCTTCAGCTCCCTAAGGCAGCTCTGTGCCTTCAGTGAGTTTTCACTGCACGCACCGGCCGTGCGTGTGCAATCTTCAGTGCTCGCACTCCTCTCACCCCTACCCCGGCAGCACTGAGGTTATCAGCATGCATTTTACGGTGGCTGGCCGGTAGTTGGCCAGCCAGCGTGAAATTATGGTCTGGGCCCGATTGCGGGCCGGGCACCATTGCACAGCCGCTTCTTGACCCACCTGTCACACCTGCCTGACAAGGGGAAAATCCTCCCTTTAATGTCTGATGGGTAAAGGGTCTGGGTTGAAGCCAGTTGAGGTCATCTTCTAATGTGTTAACAGCACTGCCAGTATCAATTTTTTGAAAAATATTGAAGCCTTGAACTTGGGCAGTAACTCACCAATAGTCTGGATTAAGACTATCTTCTTCCCCTAGGAACTCTGTAATTTCATCTTTTTCTTCACTTTCCAATTTAATTCTTTCTGGTCTTTGATGTTGATTAAAATGACTGGATTTGCAAAAATGCAGTAAACGTTCAGTTTTGCCACACTGGAAGCATTCTATGCCCTCTGCTGGGCAGTCCTAGATTCTGTGCGTGTTTGTCGCGCCACCACACGTTTGTGCCCTTTTGGGTAGTTGGGCCGCTTTCTTGTGGGTGGGGCTGCCACCCGTGGGTCTACTCAGTCAACAGAATCATGCAAAGCCTCGGAGTCAACGCGAGTTGTAGCCCAATTCAGTACTCACTTTTGGGGTCACATTGCGCACTGAACCATTTACTTGATAACAGGGTTCCGTGGCCAGATTATAAAGGTATCATAGCTTTAAAAATAGACTTAACATCCATGGTTGACTCCTTCATGCTCTGCCTTAAGAGAATGTCATCTGCTTCTGGACCTACTGCATTAAGAATGGAACTAACTTGAAGCTTTGTCTCTTTTTCATGAAGACCTGTTCGGTAGCGGAGAAAAAGGCATTTCCATAACTCCCACTGCTAGTCCCTGTGCAGGCTCTTGAGGCAGTCAAACAGGCAGGGCAAAGGCAGACACTGTTCACAACACATAGTCGTTGTTACCTTTCTCCCGTGTGCCTCCTTCTTCCGCCAAAATTTCTCAAGTTGTTGAGGTCTAACGAATGTCTTATAGAAATTCAGCATAACCTCCATGCTCTTGTACTCTATGGCTCTATTAATAAAGCCCAGGATGCTATATGCTTTATTCGCTGCTCTGTCCACCTATCATGCCACCCTCAAGGATCTATGCACATATACACCCAAGTCTTTCTGCTTCTGCACCACCTTCAAAATTTCACCCCTTATTTTATATTGCCTGTCCATGCTCTTCCTACCAAAATGCATCACCTCACACTTCTCCACATTGGACTTCATCTGCCATCTATCTGCCCACTCCACCAACTTGTCCATGTCCTCTTGAAGTTCCACACCATCCTCCTCACAGTTCACAACTCTCCCAGGCTTCATATCATCCGCAAACTTTGAAATTGTCCCTTCCATACCAAGATCTAGATCATTAATGTATATCAGAAAAAGCAAAGGTCCCAACACTGACCCCTGTGGAACTCCACTGCAAACCTTTCGCCAGCCCGAAAAATATTAATTGACCATTACTCTCTGCTTCCTATTTTTTAGCCAATTTTGTATCCACATTGCTACTGGCCCTTTTATTCCATGAGCAATAACTTTTCTCACAAGTCAGTTGTGTGGTACTCTGTTAAATGCCTCTTGAAAGTCCATGCACACCACATCAACAGCATTACCATCATCGACCTTCTCTGTTATGTCTTCAAAATACTGCAGCAAGTTAGTTAAACATGATTTCTAATATGTATGTATTTATTAACTACAAGAGCTTTTTACATTAGAGGGTTCAAGCTAGGAGCTGTCTCCATGCTTGCTAGTACATACAGCTCTGTCCAACACTGTACTGACCCCCAGGTGTGGGTCATGTGTTTTCTTGCATCACTATGTGGGAGGTAGTGTACTCAGTCCCACGTTAACCCTAAATGTGCGAGACCCTTACACTACACCTCCCCCAGGTCTTTATCCAAGATATTTCAAGTTATTCTAGTTTACCGAATGTATTTACATCATTATTACCATCCCGTGTCCCACCTTCAAATCGCTGAGCTCATAGGTTCAGGCAATCTGGAAGCCTTATACCCTTTCCATATCTCATTTGCACTACTATCAGAGAAATGGTAGGCTCTGTCATTGCAGGTAAACTCTGTTGATTTGAAGGTTATTCTGGCGTCTGGATATCTTTTCACCTTCTTCTTCCATCCCTTAATATTGAACCACTATTTGTCGATTTGGTAGTTGTGGTGACAGGTAGCTGTTGTTCATCACATTTCTTGTGGGGTGGATGAACATTGTGCCCGTTTCCATGTCATATTTTCCTCTTCTTCTTTTGTCGTGTGGGCCATCATGATGTTCTCCGTGATGGAAGATGGCCTTTCCTTTTAGGAGGATGTGTTTTGTTTAGTAAGCTCACCTTTGCATTTGTCTGTGCTGTGTGTTATTGGCAATGGATGGCTGCTACCTGGTTCCAGCATTGTCTGTGACGCTGTCACACTGGCTGGAAGTTGCAGTGTTTTTTCCTGTGGTTGTAGTGTTGATCTCATCAACAGTTTTTGGAGCCGGAGGCTGTGGCTCTTCTGGTTGTTGGGTGCTCTTGTCTATCCTCCACTGGAAGATTCTTTGTAACCATGTGCGTGGTTGGCTGGTCTGAACAATGAGGGCTTTCTGGCACCTGTAATGAAAATAGACAAACCTGCTCTGCCAAGAAAGAAGACAGTTCAGAGCTGAAGTTCCATTCAGGTTACCGTTTCTTGTTTGAGCTCTTGAGAGCTTGCAGTTCTGTATAATTTACGACAGTGATAAAAACAAAAAAACTGTGGATGCTGGAAATCCAAAACAAAAACAGAATTACCTAGAAAAACTCAGCAGGTCTGGCAGCATCGGCGGAGAAGAAAAGAGTTGACCTTTCGAGTCCTCATGACCCTTCGACAGAACTTGAGTGAATCCAAGAAAGGGGTGAAATATAAGCTGGTTTAAGGTGTGTGTGTGGTGGTGGTGGGGGGGGTGGGGGGGTTGGGTTTTGGGTGGGGGGAGAGAGAGAGAAGTGGAGGGGGTTGGTGTGGTTGTAGGGACAAACAAGCAGTGATAGAAGCAGATCATCAAAAGATGTCACAAACAACAGAACAAAAGAACACATAGGTGTTAAAGTTGGTGATGTTATCTAAACAAATGTGCTAATTAAGAACGGATGGTAGGGCACTCAAGGTATAGCTCTAGTGGGGGTGGGGGGAGCATAAAAGATTTTAAAATATTTAAAAATAATGGAAATAGGTGGGAAAATAAAAATCTATATAATTTATTGGAAAAAACAAAAGGAAGGGGGAAACAGAAAGGGGGTGGGGATGGAGGAGGGAGCTCAAGACTTAAAGTTGTTGAATTCAATATTCAGTCCAGAAGGCTGTAAAGTGCCTATTCGGAAGATGAGGTGTTGTTCCTCCAGTTTGCGTTGGGCTTCACTGGAACAATGCAGCAAGCCAAAGACAGACATGTGGGCAAGACAGCAGGGTGGAGTGTTAAAATGGCAAGCGACAGGGAGGTTTGGGTCATTCTTGCGGACAGACCGCAGGTGTTCTGCAAAGTGGTCGCCCAGTTTACGTTTGGTCTCTCCAATGTAGAGGAGACCACATTGGGAGCAACAAATGCAGTAGACTAAGTTGGGGGAAATGCAAGTGAAATGCTGCTTCACTTGAAAGGAGTGTTTGGGCCCTTGGACGGTGAGGAGAGAGGAAGTGAAGGGGCAGGTGTTGCATCTTTTGCGTGGGCATGGGGTGGTGCCATAGGAGGGGGTTGAGGAGTAGAGGGTGACAGAAGAGTGGACCAGGGTGTCCCGGAGTGAACGATCCCTACGGAATGCCGATAGGGGGGATGAAGGGAAGATGTGTTTGGTGGTGGCATCATGCTGGAGTTGGCGGAAATGGCGGAGGATGGTCCTTTGAATGCGGAAGCTGGTAGAGTGATAAGTGAGGACAAGGGGGACCCTATCATGTTTCTGGGAGGGAGGAGAAGGCATGAGGGCTGTTGCGCGGGAGATGGGCCGGACACGGTTGAGGGCCCTGTCAACTACCGTAGGTGGAAAACCTCGGTTAAGGACGGAGGAGGACATTTCAGAGGAACTGTTTTTGAAGGTAGCATCATCAGAACAGATGCGACAGAGGCGAAGGAACTGAGAGAATGGGATGGAGTCCTTACAGGAAGTGGGGTGTGAGGAGCTGTAGTCGAGGTAGCTGTGGGAGTCGGTAGGTTTGTAATGGATATTGGTGGACAGTCTATCACGAGAGAGGTCAAGGAAGGGAAGGGAAGTGTCAGAGATGGACCACATGAAAATGATGGAGGGGTGGAGATTGGAAGCAAAATTAATCAATTTTTCCAAGTCCCGACAAGAGCATGAAGCAGCACCGAAGTAATCATCGATGTACCAGAGAAAGAGTTGTGGAAGGGGGCCGGAGTAGGACTGGAACAAGGAATGTTCCACATACCCCATAAAGAGACAGGCATAGCTGGGGCCCATGCGGGTACCCATAGCCACACCTTTTATTTGGAGGAAGTGAGAGGAGTTGGAGGAGAAATTGTTCAGTGTGAGAACAAGTTCAGCCAGACAGAGGAGAGTAGTGGTGGATGGGGATTGTTCGGGCCTCTGTTCAAGGAAGAAGCTAAGGGCCCTCAGACCATCCTGGTGGAGGATGGAGGTGTAGAGGGATTGGACGTCCATGGTGAAGAGGAAGCGGTTGGGGCCAGGGAACTGGAAATTGTTGATGTGATGTAAGGTGTCAGAGGAATCACGGATGTAGGTGGGAAGGGACTGGACAAGGGGAGAGAGAAGGGAGTCAAGATAACGAGAAATGAGTTCTGTGGGGCAGGAGCAAGCTGAGACGATCGGTCTACCGAGGCAGTTCTGTTTGTGGATTTTGGGTAGGAGATAGAAGCGGGCCGTACGAGGTTGGGTGACTATCAGGTTGGAAGCTGTGGGAGGAAGATCCCCAGAGGAGATGAGGTCAGTGACAGTCCTGGAAACAATGGCTTGATGTTCAGTGGTGGGGTCATGGTCCAGGGAGAGGTAGGAGGAAGTGTCTGCGCGTTGACGCTCATCACAGATGTAGGTGGGAAAGGACTGGACAAGGGAAGAGAGAAGGGAGTCAAGATAACGAAAAATGAGTTCTGTGGGGCAGGAGCAAGCTGAGACGATCGGTCTACTGGGGCAGTTCTGTTTGTGGATTTTAGGTAGGAGATAGAAGCGAAACTCGCAGATACTTCCTCCAACTCTCCCTGGAGCATGACCCCACATTGGAGAGACCAAACATAAACTGGGCGACCGCTTTGCAGAACACCTGCGGTCTGTCCGCAAGAATGACCCAAATGACCCAAACCTCCCTGTCGCTTGCCATTTTAACACTCCACCCTGCTCTCTTGCCCACATGTCTGTCCTTGGCTTGCTGCCTTGTTCCAGTGAAGCCCAACGCAAACTGGAGGAACAAACCTCATCTTCCGACTAGGCACTTTACAGCCTTCCGGACTGAATATTGAATTCAACAACCTTAGTTCTTGAGCTCCCTACTCCATCCCCACCCCCTTTCTGTTTCTCCCTTCCTTTTGTTTTTTCCAATAAATTATATAGATTTTTATTTTCCCACCTATTTCCATTTGTAAATATTTTAAAATCTTTTATGCTCCCCCCACCCCCACTAGAGCTATACCTTGAGTGCCCTACCATCCATTCTTAATTAGCACATTCGTTTAGATAATATCACCAACTTTAACACCTATGTGTTCTTTTGTTCTGTTGTTTGTGACATCTTTTGATGACCTGCTTCTATCACTGCTTGTTTGTCCCTACAACCACACCAACCCCCTCCACTTCTCTCTCTCTCTCCCCCACCCAAACCTCGCCCCCCCACACACACCTTAAACCAGCTTATATTTCACCCCTTTCTTGATTCACTCAAGTTCTGTCGAAGGGTCATGAGGACTCGAAGGGTCAACCTTTTTCTTCTCCGCCGATGCTGCCAGACCTGCTGAGTTTTTCCAGGTAATTCTGTTTTTGTTTTTAATTTATGACAGTGGTTATCTTGAGATCTTCTGTCATTTTGAGGAGATTCAGTGCTACACAGACGTATCTGCTTAAGAGAGACAAAGACTGGTTATGGATGATGGACATCAGCTCAAAGGTTTGTTTGCTGCCATACCTTAGCTCTTCCTTTTCTCCAAAGTCCCCACTTATGCGATTGATCTGGGCCTTGGATAAGTCCAAATTGACCTGGAAGAGTAGATTTCTGATCCATTGTTAAAAAATTTAAAGTGTAGGTTTATCTTTAGGCAGTTGTTGAAATTTAAGATGGCATTGCCATTCATTTGAAGACAAAGTTTTTACTCATTCTTGCTAGAATTGACAGGCTCCCACTGCAATGGTGCTTGCATTCAGCCTTGAGAAAATGCTAGACAATGGCTGCTTGGGTCAGCTTGCTGCAGACTTCTCCATTTCGGCGCTATGCTTTACGGTTGCAAAAGCATCAAATCCTGGCATTTGCTGCTATTTAAAGCTGATTCTTCTGAATTAATTATTTTTTTGTTTCTTTTCAGATTTGGCTTGGATGCCAAGTGTTCAGGCGCTGACTCAGGAATCTTGTTTCTCCAACTGAATTTTTAAATGGTAATTTCTGACCTCTGAACTCTTTAAAAGTTTATCAGGGTTTGTTTTATCCTGGAATCTAAAAGCTTTAGTTCACTCCTGCTAGGTCTGCTGACTCTGCACTCTTGGAAGCTTCAGGGAGGAAGTTTAAATTTCTGCCTTCAGCTTCCAAGCCTTTCTTTGGAGCTTTTCCTGATGATTTTCCTTTGCACATCTGCTTCTTGAGCTTTTCTTCAGATCAGAATATTTCTTTAAATTTTTTGTTAGACTTGTAGGATTTTAGTTTCTCTCTGCATTTTAGTGAGGTTTTGGTTTTCCCATTTGCTGCCACCATGTTGTAGAGTATTGGGTACTATTCGGTAGGTCTTAACAAAACCTTCATAGTCTTAAGTAGGTTAACTGCATGTATTTATTAACTACAAGAACTATGTACATATATACAGTAAAAGGTTCAAGCTAGGAGATGTCCCAATGCTTGCTGGTACACATGGTTCTGTCCAACACTAGGCTGTCTCCTAAGTATGCATCATGTGTTCTCTTGCATCACTGTGTGGATGGTCCTGTACTCAATTCTACTATATGTGCCAGGCCATTATACCACAGAAAATAATGTACTCAGTTCTACCAAATGTGCCAGGCCATTATACCACAGAAACTAATGGGGAAGACAATTGTGAGGTAGGCGAGCATTGGTAGAGGGTAGCAGTGTATTGGCATACTTGGAAAGAATCCCTGGGGACTTGAGTGTGTATTGGTGGTGAGAGTAAGAACAAGGTTCCCAAGCTGAGAAGCCAGCCATAAGTTCAGGAAGTGGTGGATGCTGAAATCTAGGGATCTTTAATATTCAGGAGAAAATTAGTTCCACCCCACTTTTTGTCCCCAGATACTAGCCTTTTCTTCTCTCTAATCTGAAAATAAATGTCATAAAATTAGATCTTGCTTTCATTATTTTCAGTCTTTTCAAAGATTTTTTCAACAATGATGCTTCAAAAGTGACAGTGTTGTATACTTCTGACATAACTCACAAGGACATACAAAAATGATCAGAAACGACAATCCCATTTAAATGACTTCATTGGTCTATTTCTATTTTCAACCTTTCTTCCAAAAATCAATTTTATTTTACACCCTTCATAAAAAATGAATTCTATTTTTTATTTTGTTTATGAAAATACAATAAATCTAGTTAATGACTGTTTGTTCTCCTTTTATCTGAGGGAAACAATGCCACAAGGCACATTACCTTCATTAAATCACTTCTCCAATAAAATAAATTCAAAGTAGAATATAAATGATTCTAAAACCTTATGGTCCTACAGATTGTCCTTCTTTGGATTCGTTCAAATCTGTGACCCACTATTGCACTAATCCCTCATGTTCATCATTTCTTTTAGACATGGTTGTAGATCAAGACAATCACAGCTTGAAGCAGCTTGAACAGGCATTTTGGGTTTGATTTGTTCCTTTCAAAGCAGTATCCTTTGATGTTATCTCTTGAAATCTTTTCTGTCCATTTAAAAAAACAATATTTCATTACATTAAGCTCAGTCAACCTTACATGAAGGAGTCAAATTCTGACAAAAACGCAGGAAGTTTTCAAATGAAAATATTCTACTGAATGTGAAGCATTTGTGGTTTGTGAAAAACAAAAAAAAAATCAAAGCAAAGACTGAGGATAGATGGCCTTCTGCACCAAACATTCACTGGTCACAATGTTTCTTAACATCCAATCCAATTTAGCCTTGTTTATTAATATTTAAATTCAAAGGGATCTGAATAGGTGCATTTGAGTAATGAAGCTTCAATGCTGATTTATTTTTGTGATCTCAACTACATTGAAGAATGTTTTGTGCTGCCCTATTCCCCCTCAAAACTGGTTTCTTGACTGAAAAACACCACACTCTATTAACTGTTCAGGTTCAAATCAAAGGAACACCATTGATCAATTTGGCTTATTTTCAGCTCACCGATGCATGTCCCCTCCTGCCCCCAGAATGTTACAGCAACAAAACTGGGCAAAATTTTATAAGGGCTGATGTTGGCATGGTGGTAATATAGCTGGATTAATAATTCTAAGGCTGAGGCTAATACTTTGGGAACATAGGTTCAAACACTAGCACATCAGTAGAGGAATTTAAATTCATTTAATAAATCTACAACTAAAAGTTAGTCTTAACTGATGTAAAATAAAACCTGCTGGCCTCCATGTGACTTCAGAGCCAAAGCAATATGATTGATTCTTAACTGTCCTCTGAAATGGCCTAGCATGTCATTCAGTTATATCAAGCCACTACAAATTCAACTCAAAAACACCAGATGGTTCACTCAGCATTGACCTAGACATTGGAAACAACAGCACCAGAAAAGACAGTGACAAACCCATAACTGTTGACCCTGCAAAGTCCTCCAGACTAACATCTGGGGGCTTGTGACAAAATTGGGAGAGCTGTCCCATAGGCTAGTCAAGCAATAGCCTGACATAGTAATCCTCACTGAATCTGGAATATAAAGCTAGTCTCAGTAATGGTGACCATGACAACTATCATCAAATGTTGTAAAAACCCAGCTGGTTCACTAATGTCTTTTAGGGAAGGAATCTACTGTCCTTACCTGGTCTGGCCTACATGTGACTCTGGACCCACAGCAATGGGGTTGACTCTTAAATGTCTTGCAAAATAGCTGAGCGAACCCTAGAGTTCAAGGCTGATGCATTTTGGAAGAAGGAATATTGAGAGGCAATACAGATGGAATGGCACAATTCTAAAGATTGTGCAGGAACAAAAGGACCTGAGGGTGCATGTGCATCGACCTTTGAAGGTGACAGGACTTATTAAGAGAGTGGTTAGCAAAGCTTCATAAATAGAGGCATTGAGTACAAAAGCGGAGATGTTATGTGGAACATTTTTATAAAAATCTGGACTCCTGGCCACCACATTTTACGAAAGATATGAAGGTCCTTGAGAGGGTGCGGAGGAGATTTACCAGAATGGTTGCAGGGTATTACGTTCCACTATTCATAATAAATACACCAATCATATGATAGGATTCATTAAACAATAATGTCAGTTATTTATTAGAAGAAAGGACTATATATAATGTTAACTAAGAGGCTGAGTAGGCACATCCGCTTTGGCAGAGCTGCTGCTGTATACAGAGTACAGAGTTATGGGACTGTTACATTACATCCTTTCACTGGCCATGATTGACAGCAATTTCAGATATGCCTCAGCAAAGTTACATGTACATCATATCACAACATTCCCCTTTTTTTGTAAACTAGAGGTTTATCCTAAAAGAATCGAACTATTTAGATTATGGCAAAAAAATAGCAATGTGTTTGGCTATACCATTTTACAATGCAATGAATTTACAAGTCTCTGAACATAGTTCTACATCCAAACTTAGTCACTGTGATCTTGTTTGGATACTGCAGTATGCTTACAGAATTATCATTGTTGGTTGGGTTGCTGTGTTTGGGTTGTATCTTAGGCTGGATTCTATTCGCAATAGGATTTCTCCGTGTGTTTGGTTGTGGTATTATTCTGATTTGGCATTTGCTTTGCCACACTGTCATGGCATGTGGTGTTTGTGCTTGTTACGATCTTGGTTCTGGGCATATGCTGATGATTTCTGCTTGATTCCACAGGCCATCAGTTGGGTGCTGTACTTGGACAACCTCCTGACCCTGCCCTGAAAAGACTGAAGATTGAACTTAATGTGTCTGCAAGTGTGTCACTAGATGTTTCAGGCTGGGTAATTCATTAACTGGTCATGGGCCATTTTTCATCTTGTTTTTCAATTCCCTGTTTTTCAATTGATGCGTCTTGAACTGCTGGGAGTATCAACAAGTGATAACTGAGAAGGGTTGCCTCCACTTATCTGCCGAGAAGTAATTCTGTAGGTGAGGGGATAGTTGGACAGAGTGGTGTCACGCTATAATCGTGTAGATCATGTTTCATTTGATGGCAACTTATGATTAAGGATTTTACAGTATGAACCATACATTCTGCCATTCCATTAGATCTGGGGTAATGGATAATGAAGTTACCTCCGCATTTCTTACACTTTGCCTTAAAAGAGTCATCCAGTGTATTGGGGTCTGTGGTCGGGGGAAACCTCCTCATCCTGCCCAGAGGAGACTGAAGATTGAACTTAATGTATCTGCAAGTGTTTCACTAATGTAATTGATGGAAAATTTGGAAAAAGTAATCCTTTACAACCAGGAAATCATCTCCACGGACACTAGAAAGGTCAGTTGAGAATCTGGTCCATGGATGTGTGGGTACTTCATGAGTTAATAGTGGTTATTTCTGGTTGCTAGGCATGAAAGTTTGACATGTCTTGCATTCCTCTCAGTCTTTTTGATGTCTTGGTGGATTCCTGGCCAATATACCATCTCTCTGGCCAGCCTTCCTGTTCAATCAATTCCCATATGTGGCTGGTGCAACAATTGGAAATGAGATAATGATTTGCTTCCCTTGAAGATGACTCTTTGAGATATTCTAGGTTCATCTCCATAGGGCCAAATGGTCTTATAGCATTTGGAACGTCTTGGAAGGACTCTAGCCATCTGCCAATCACAGTTTCCAAACCTGCTGTGGCACAGGATCATTGGATGTTTGCAACTGCAATGGTTGGCACATAAATTGCACAAAATGCATAAGGTCAACGTGAAGAACGCCTTCTATTTCAATGTCCGTGAGATCTACTTGCAGACCTAGGCAGATGTCTGCAGTTTTTTGATGGGTTAAGTAAATGTTTTAGGGTATTGGATAAGACCATGGATGATCCCATTTGTAGTCACAATCATAGCCTTGCATTTTGACCAGTAGGTGTTGTAATCTTGGTGGTGGACATGTTAGGGGTTTGCGCCAGGTCATTTCAAGCACCTTATGGTCAGTTTTCACGACAAACCTCTTTCCAAATAAGCAAGTGAGGAACAGCTGTAGGCCAAATAGCAGTGCTAATGTTTCATGTTCTAAACTTGAGTAATTTGCTTGGGCAGTGGACAAACTCCTGGAGGCAAAAACAATAGGCTTCCCTTTCTGGAGAAGGCATGTTCCAAGTTCTTTTTGGGATACATCAACCTCAAGTACAGCCTCCTGAGTCGGGTCATAAAACTGAAGAGTTGATAGTCATTGATTAATCGCTGTTTAAGGTCATTAAAAATGTGTTGGTGATCCTCCTACCAAATGAAAAGTACGTCTTTCTTTAGTAGTACAAAGACATGAAACTTTCTGGGCAAAGTTAGGTAGATAGGATGAAAGGAATTTAAACAAACTGAGGCAACATTGCAGATCATTTTTGTTTTGCTGAGTGGGCATTGCACTGATGTCTTCTAGCTTACTAGGGTCAGGACAGATGTTGGAAATACGGATCTGAAAGTTGTGTTGATGTTGACTATTAAACACAGGACCTTCTCTGCATCCAGCCCCCATCAGAAAGTGCAAATTCCGATCATGCTCCTGTTTTGTTGTGCTAACAATGGCAATGTTGTCTGCTATGCAGATTAATCCTGGGATCTCACCTGTGATCCTGCTCATACATTGTTGGAAAATATCTTGGCTTACGGAAAGCATGAATGGTAAACCTTTGGAAACAGTATCTCCCAAAAGGGGTATGGAACATTGTTAGCTCCTGGGATGTCTTCTCCAAATGCACTGACCCATAGCCATTCTTAGCATTCCCTCAAATGTGGGAATTTTATGAGAGCATCATTTTAGAGCCATATTCAGATGCCTGGGATCTAAACAGATGCATACAGAGCCATCTTTCTTGAAAACACTCATGATGGAGCTACACCAATCTATGTAGTGCTGGACTTTCAGACTATGCCATCTCTCTCCATCCTATCCAGTTCGGCTTTCATTATGTTTTGGATGTGGAAGCTACACTTGCACTGCAGATCAATGGAGGGATAGCACCTGCATATAAATGCAATACTGCATTACCCTTGAAACTTCCAATCCTATCAAACCTCTTCAGGCATAGGGATAATAGGTTGGCTGCTGAGGTGATTGGGGTGCCCTTGTGTTCTGTTGTCTTTGTCATTAAATTGTTGACGCTGTGGATGGTACTAGGTAACTGGCAGGCTTGCAATCATTGGACAGTTGGTGTCCACAATACAAAACATCTTGGGTGGCCAAGATGGGTTGTTGTAGTGACACTTGAATATAATGGATTCCAGGGATGGAATCTCCAAGCTATTGTTTGTGGTGAGCTTGGACATAGTTCATTGAATCATCATATGCCACATCTGTGGGTACATATATTTCAGTGTGCAAAGTGGTAGGATGTTTGCACCTGCACTGGTGTCCAGTTTTGCATACCACTTGTGCTGACCCAGAAGCTATGGACATATAATCTAGATAGTGGCAAAGGCTTCCATTGGTACCCCTCTGCCAACACCCTCTTTGACATTCACCATGTGGAATGTTTGCTCACCTTGTGTATTGATAGCCTGGTTATCTTCATCTTCTGACCATGTAGCATGGCTGGACACTTCATGAATCGTATTTGAATGACTGCTCTTGATTGATTGGAATGCTGTGCCTGTCTGGCTCCTAGCTGTGGCTTCTCATGATGTCAAACCATTTGTTCTGGCTGTTGCTTTTTGCATTGGCACATCCAATGGCCTCTGGTGCCACATGTCTTGCAAACATCTTTAAAAGTTTGGAAATTTCTGGGTGCATGTATGAGTTCTCACCACCTGCACTGGTTACTACACTTGGCTATTGTGCCAATGGTGGATGTTAGGTGGAAGAAAGTAAGTAGGAATTTATGGTAAGGGAGAATTTATTGAAAGGGAATGAATTACTTAAAATCTCCAGGCAACCAGGGCTACCAAGCACATTAACAGTTAAAGGTTACCAGATCAACCTTGCACAGCCTTAGGGCCTGTAAACAACAGAAAGGCTTTGGGAACAGGACTGGAGTCAGAGGATGGCAATAACATAGATTAAGTGTGCTCTTCAACGGATAGGGGAAGAACAGATGATCCTATTTTAGGTAGGAGGGAAGGTCTCTGCCTGGGTGAAAAATAGGGACATACGATGCATGTACATGTTACCAGAGATGTCTGTTTAATGTAAACCTATATGCTGATGAGATCAGAATCTGGAAACTGTTCTTGTACGTGACCAATAATGTATAATTATGTTGAACACTTGTAATTTAGCAGAATGCTATCTCAAGCTGCATTGGGATGGTTCTCTCCTTGCGATTGCTCGAATAAACAATCGTGACCTGTACCTGAGACTCCTGTGGTCTGTTTGTCAAAATGACCACAACAGTGCATGAATTGCACATAGTCTGGAGACCCCGTCTATTTTCGTACTTGTGTCCCCTTTGCAGTAGTACATCCACGCTGTAACCTTTGGGTTAGCACAAGAGTTATTTTCGGAAAGCTTCAATTGGGGTAGATGCTATCACAAGTTCAATTATTCTTTCGGCTAGCTCTGATGCCGTAAAGTCACAATCATTTCCCTTGCCTCTGCATCTATTTACGAATTTATCATTGGTCCCTGTCAAATATTGCCTAAAAGACATTAATTCCAGATGTTATATTCAGAAGTTGAGATTCACTCGCAATTGACCTTTGCGTGTTTACGATATTTTATCTGGTTTTTAAGCTCATCAACCATTTCAGGTCTGTTGTTCAGTCTGTGAAGGCCTTCATTACTATAATAATTTTAATCCTTACAGCTTGTTTATCTGGTTCAGCAATACTGAGGTCCAGAAAACAGAGCTTTATGCTTTCTCGGAACAAAATGAACTCAGACAGGGTGTCTGTTGCCTTCCAATTGAATGTTGGAAATTTTGTGGTCATCCTGTGGCTTTTTCAGGATTATTAAGATTATCTGGAACAGGAACAGCTATTCAGACTATTCACAGTCTTTTAGAACTTAGTTTACTCGCTAAGTTGCAGTACCTTAAGTGGTTACAGCTTTAGTTGGTCATAGCTTGTTGTTTTACTGCAAGGATGGCACTGTTGGGCTGTTTCTGCTTTCCCGGCATTACTTTAAGCTCTGCTGACAAGACAGTGATTTTGGCACAAAACTTTACTGCAGACTTGAAAGGTGAAACCAAACGGTGACAAAGACTTCCTATAGCCTTCTTCAAGCTGTTATGAGCTGTTGGAAGCTGTTACTGATGGACTCTTCTTTGCTAGCCTGGTGTCCAGTATTCAATCTCTCCTGCCCTCATAAAGAGATGGCCTGAAGCAGTGATGAATCCTCCTCTTTGTTTAAAGTTAGACTTTCTGGAGTCAGCTATTCAATGCCTGTTCTGGTACAAACTGCACAATGAAAAAGTTTAAACCACTTATTTCTCCAGAGTTTGAACAATCTTACTGGGACACGATGTCTGCTGGCTGAAGTGAGGTGTGATGTTCCAGAACGAAGATACAGTGTGCCGAATTCCTACAGTGCTGCAGAATCACTTACACACAGTGAGTACTTGATGGCTGTTTCAGTTCCACACCAGTTTCTCTTTCCTACTGCATGTGAAAGGGTTGAAGCTTGTATACTCCTTAGTGAAATCTTCAAAAACCACACTGGCACCATGTTACATTCTTCTATTCATTGTAAATGTATCAATCATACAAAAGGATTTGTGAAACAATAATGCGGGTTATTTATTAGAAGAAAGAAAACCCTTAATTCTTACAGGGCTAACTGGGAAGCTAAATAGACACATCAGCCTTTGTAGAGCTGCTGGTTTATACTGAGTGCAAAGTCATGGGATTACTCATCACACCCTGTCTTGGTGGTAGTGATTAACATCAGTTTAGGATACTCACCCTTAAAGGTACATGTACATCATTCACAACACATGGATTGGGTTTTTTAGTTACAAGGTTAGGTTGGAAAGGCTGGAGCTGTTCTCCTTGGAACAGAGGAGATTGGGGGAGACTTGATAGAGGTGAACAATATTATGTCAGGGGATGCATATTTAATATTTTGGACGAGATGCAGGGGAAATGTGAGGAAGAACATTTTTTTGTAGTGAGTGCAAATGACCTGGAACTCATTGCTCATGAGGGTGACAGAAATGAAAACAATCAATAACTTCAAAAGGAAGTTGGATGGACATTTGAAGGAAATAAACTGGCAGGGCTGCTGGAATTGAGTGGGAAGTGGGTCTGACTGGATTGTTCCTTGGGGCACTGGCAGTGATGGACCAAATGGCCTCCTTGTTTGCCACAATAATAACTCTGTGACTCTAAATGGAGGAGATAATTAAACTACAGAAGTGAGAATTGTGTAAGACAAGGATGAGGCAATAATGACAGAAATTAGAGAAATAAAAGATAAGGCTTCCAGAGGTACCCACTTAGTACTTTGAGCTATGTCACAAATCTTTCGAAGAGCAAAGGCACTGAGATTTCAGCAAGATTCATCAATTAGAATTTCTTCCTCCAAGGAGAGCTTTCTCTATTAAAAATTACAAGATTGCAAATAGTAATTTCAGGTTTTTTTTTAATTCTCTGATTTTTTTCACTGGCCCCACGAATTAAGTGGCTAACAAGCATAGCCATTATTTCTACTAGTAGAGATCACTGGTGAGAAGAGCCCCAAGGATTAAATAATGTAATTGTACTAACGTATCATAAAAATGACAGTTCAATTTATTGTGCAATTAATTCATCCAGTCACACTTGATATGCAGAGAATAATAGGTGGTACTAATTGTGTTACACACTGAAAAACATTTGCCCATTCTTTGTTACTAGATAGGAGGCATGTACAGTCTAAAATTATTTTTTGGTGTTATGTGGAGTGGACTATTACTGGTGTGACAATTAACCATATGATAAAACAGTCTTTCCAGCTACTGGTAATCTATCTGGATTACATAGGGGAGAAATTGGGTCTTGCATGATTTGCAAAGCTAAATGCTGCGCTGTAGACTGAAGGAGCTGATTGTTCTAAAGTAATATACTATGTTTTACAACAATATATGTTATCCTAATCTGCAATTATACTGCAGCTGAGCTAAAGCTGACTCCTGGAGGTGGGCTACAATTTATGTCAAAATGTCTTGGCTCACTTCACGTTCCTATTACATCATACAATTTCAGATGATGTGAAACTGAAATCTTTTCATCTGGTATACCTACTTTATGGGTGTGTCTGAATTTCTCCTGCATGAATTTCCTGTCTCAATTCCCTCTGTATATCCTGCTCAGGTGATTATTTGCACTCAGCCATAAAATAAAATAAAAATATTCTCTTTTGCTTTCTTCCAAGAATATCGAAACCATGAAAGAAGATCACTAAGTAATATTTATATTCTGCCTATTTTAAGTATAAAGATTAGAATCCCAGTACAGATTAAATGTCATATTCCAGAAGCCAAAGATCATCATAGATACAAAACAATCTTTTTTTAAAGCCAGTTAAGTAAGGCAAGGTGATCCTGATTTGGAACTGAAAAAGAAAAAA
Organism: Carcharodon carcharias; assembly: GCF_017639515.1. Taxonomy (NCBI): domain Eukaryota; kingdom Metazoa; phylum Chordata; class Chondrichthyes; order Lamniformes; family Lamnidae; genus Carcharodon; species Carcharodon carcharias. The sequence continues at coordinate 205,711,409 of NC_054467.1, forward strand.
AAATTGCAAAGTTCCCTGATCAAACTGTTCTGAGCAAATGGAGCTTGTGTTTACTTAACAAAAATAGTTTGTTGCACTAAAGGATCACTTTTATTGCATTGTTATTGAGTATAACTCTGCTGTTCTTATAAAACACATAACCACCTATAAGCAATGCAATCTTGTCTCTAGTGTATCCCTCACCCATCAAAACTTTAAAAGTTAAACAGAAAAACAGTCATCTATATTGTTTTTGGAGGGCAACCAGCAATTTACAAGCAGCTGACAATGATTCAGAGAAACAATTAGCCTTTAATTGGCCTCACAATATGTCTATTTGTGCCAATTAGACCTTGTGATGAGATAAATAATAGCAGAAGAACAATGTTTTGTGTATTGTAGTATATAATGCACTTGTCAGGTTAAACTGCACAAACTTTGACTTAAGCCATTGGACACCCACCAGCTATGAAAAATAATATAGTTGGCTTATATTATGATTAGATTCTTCAATTTAACACAATCTATTATAGCATTACTTTGAAGAGCATTGCCTGACTACAAGATCCTTCCAGATACGTCATATAGGACCTACTTTGTGTTACCTCAGCGTGCCGAGTCGAAAAAAGTAGAGATTGAAAAAAAGAACCTTTAGGCCATTTATACAGCGTTTCTATGTACAGGCGACAATATCAATCCTGCAGTGCCTACGGCATGACATAATCATATCTCAGAGTAACAAACATAATTTAAAGTAGTTGTGCACTGTGGTGTTCTGGGATAAAAGTCATTACCAAACTTCTTCAAAGTGTAAATGTGCCATTGCCCCAGTGTGCAGTGAATCTCATCTGTATGGGATTTTGTACCAACATATGAAAAACATAAATAAAGTTTACAGCTCACTAACTACGTACTCTATGAGTGATTTCAAGGGTGATTGGTTACGGCAACAGCTATAGTCCAGCCAGAATTGCCATAATGTTCCATTCTGTGGGTATGTGAGCCCTCTCAAGGTACTAAGAGGAAAGATGCATTCACCACCATTATTAGGACTGCTGAGTTGCTTTACTGAGAGGAAAAGCTGAGAAACCTCAGCCAGGCCACATACCTTGAAGTGATGATATTCCATGGCTCATAGAAAACGTTTGATGAAAAGATAATGCTCCACCCAGGCAGCGCTGGCTGTGAAATCGCGGTCGGGGCCCAATACAGGTACTGGAGTGGTCAGTTTCACGACCACTCCCGACCCTGACCACTGCACCGGCCCAACAGGGGGAAAATACTCCCCACAAAGTTTACAATTTCAAGTGAATACAAGGTCAGTCAATGTCACAAAAACGTTAAAGCCTAGATTTAATAATTGGTGCTATTTTAATTCTGGTAACCCTAGGTTACTGCCAGCATTAAAATTATGCCGATCAAAAAATTTTAGGCTGAGGAGTGAGATTAATGATTTTGAAGAGTGAGACAGATTGGAAACTATTTAAAAAATAGAGCCCTATTGATTTTTAAAAGTTACGTTTATCAAAATAGGTCACATTTTAAAATAAAATCAGTGAGTGTCAATCTAAATAAGTGAATCTTGACAGGTGATTTCAGAACAAATCCAGTAAGCCTGGTAAAATAATTCTGTACCACATACCACTGCATCAATATGAAAATTTACCCCACTATGATTATTATGCTAGCATGATACTAGTATTGGAATTATGTAAACTGAAGGCTGACCTGGGGTGATCTTTTGATTTATCTTGGTTCCTGCAGGCAACTGGCGAGGTTGCTGTTTTAAATATATAAAAATAGAAGTTAGTAAAGACCCGACAATGCTGTGTTCAATTCATGCCCGCATAATTTGATTTCAATAGGCCAATGAAGTCTGATACCATTATTTTCTGCCAATTTACAACCAGGACCTGGAGCAGGCTCATCAGAGTCACCCCAGGTGGAACTGCAAACACAGTCATACTGCACGATATGATGGGAGAGATGAATGAAACTTTCTGATTGTTATCACATAGAAGCAGCCAGCCACCTTGTAATATTTTGAGCGTTGGAATTCTGTGGGCCATTTTATATTTTGTAAAATTGACCTCTGTTTATTTGAAATTCAGCTGTGAAGACTTCAAACTTTCAAAAGAAATTTCAATGGTCTATAAGTGAATGCCGAGGCACCACCTATTATGACAACATGCTCTGCAGGCAGGTCATAGATTTGATCCAAAGAGTGGATTGCATTACCTGATAGCAAGTTGGAATGCTGGAGTTGACTTCAATGTCCCTTTACTAGGGAGTGGAACAATATAGCCAAGGTTTTTGTCTCTATTGCTCTCTGCTTACCTGTTTTGGGAACTAGATGTGTCACCATCAGATGAGAACATGACTGACATCAAGTTTAGAGCTTTCTGTAGCTGAATAGCCTGCCAACATTCACTCTCCACTGTTCAGATAATCAAGAATGGACATTTGGCTGAACTACTAGAAGGTGGCTAGCAGCAATAGAGAAAAAGTGCTGTCACCATAATTCAAGTCCAGACTGGCAAAGATAGTCAAAAGTGTAGAGATATACAAGTACTTAGAAACCAGAAACTAATCGCAAGTCCATCAGGTGCAAAACAAACCAATAGTGGTTAGATCTTGCAATCAGCAGCAAAGCAACGCTACTCAGTGCTGACCTGGAGGAAAGCTGGCCACAAAGATATATTGATCCCCATGGCTTGAATTTCACCTTATCCGACAGCAGTTTAAATCTGGCGCCAAGTCAAGAGGATCTCAATGCATCCAGCTGTTGTGTTCTCATCAAGCAGGATAAGCAGCCAATCACATTGAAATATTCTCACAGGCAGCAAACCAGTAAGTTAAAACCACTGACTTTCTTTCACTTTTAATTTAAGTTTTCAGAGAGTGAAATAAATTATTTTGATTGTATGAAGCTAGAAGGTAAAATATCAATATAACCAAAATTTTTTAAAAATTAAAATAGGTGGAATTTTTATCAAAATGGAGAAATCTGACCTTTCACAAATATTAAATTTGCCTTTTCTGGATTGGTGAGGCTGTTTAGCAGTAAATATGAAGCTAGGATTACATTAAAACCCAGTAAAATAAAAATAAAATGTTGCAGATGCTGGAGGTCCGAAATAAAAACAAGAAGTACTGGAAAAACTCAGCTGGTCTGACAGCATCTTTGCAGAAAGAAGTGGAGTTAATGTGTTGAGTCCAATATGACTCTTCTCTCTATTAACTCTGTTTTCTTCTCTCCACATGTGCTGCCAGGTAGGCTCAGTTTTCTCCAGCAATTTCTGTTTTTATTATTAAAAACCCAGTTCCTCTTCACTCAAGAAGGTGTAACTTTTCCCAGGGTTTTTACTGCAAATGTAAGCTTGAAAGTTTGTGTCAATTCTTTAATGCTTACAGATTGCAGTTTGTGCAGTGGGGTGAGTAGGGTGCACCCTCTGGAGAAGCGTTTACTTTTGGATTTCAGCATTAATCTGCACATGTGCGGACTCCTGAAATTGCTGTCAATAGTCTTACAGGTTGATAGGTTTGCTGAGGCACCACAAGGGAAGTAAAAGTGATTCTGCAGACCACGAACATGTTGCCAACTTTCTGAACGATAGTATTCATCATCCCACCACTGCCACTCTGTTGGTGCCCTTGCTGTTGCCTGTACATCAGCCAGCCTGGAATTCTACCACCCACGAGTATATGGTATAGTCTTAAGTCAGGCCTTCTTGGCTCTGAGCTGGTGCTGGGCATTCAGCAAGGCCAATTTGCAGTCTTCCACATTGCAAGTCAGAAGCCTTCCACCAGGGGAATATAGGAATAGGAGTACACCATTTAGCCCTTCAATCTTATTCTGGCATTCGATGAGATAATTGAATGATCTGTGGCCAAAGTCTACATACCTGTCTTTGCCCCAGTCACATTGCAGCCACTGGGGTAGCACTATACTAGGCAAAGGCACCCTGAAAACAGGCATTAAAGAAAGGCACAAGTGTGATTAATTTATATTTGTATGGAATATCGGTTTGTTTGATAAAGTTGGTTGGAATGAGTGTTTGTGGTTCATTTTATTTCAGCATAAAATCACAAGGATGCTGTGATTGTCAGTGATGGAGGAAAAGTGTGGGACTGTTGTAGAATGGGGAATTGGGAACTGTTAGCACAGACAGATGAGCTAATCATGAACAGCCCAGTTGGAAAGGGGGTGTGTTGTTTACCTCCTCACTTCCACCTCTTCTTCCTCTTCCCCCTCCTCAGTTGCTCATTGTATACATGATGGCAAGGGTTGTATCCTCATGATGGATACAGCAGACCACAATGAATCAATAAACTCACGCTGGTCAGGATGGCAAGGCTCCTCTAGAGCATTTCAGGTAGCCGAATCATTGCTAAACCCCAATTATCTCTTTGATGATGTTTCTTGTAGGAGCATGAGTCTTATTAATACATGCTGTGTACACGTGGTTGGGTTGTGCACTGGAGTCATGAGCCGGGTGGTCAGCGGATAGCCCTTTGTCGCCCAGCAGCTACCTTTTGGTTTGGCATGATGGTTCAAATGCTGATGGTACAGCAGACTGGTACAGAATAAAGGCATCATGACTGCTGCCAGGATATTGGATGTTCACCTGCATCATGTGATGAGCATAGTCCCACACCAACTGCACATACAGAGAGCAGAACTGTTAGTGATTGTGGCAGATCTCTGCATTTAGATACAGTTCCCACTAAACCATATATGTTTAGTCAATGGAACCCTGCAAGATGAAGAAGACTGCTTCTCTCTGATGGAGGAGAATGCTATATATATGAAAATGTGAAGTTTTCCACTTTGTGGGAAGAAGAGACAAGAAAAATATATTTAAGTGGAAAGAGGCTACAGAATGCTATGGTACAAAAGGAGCTGGGTGCCCTCATGCATGAAGCACAAAAAATCAGCATGCTGGTACAGCAAGTAATTAGGAAGGCAAATGGAATGTTGGCCTTTAGTTCAAGGGTGCTGGAGTGTAAAAGTAGGCAAGTTTTGCACTGTGCAGGCCATTGGTGAGACCAGACCTAGAGTATTGTGTACGGTTTTGGTTTCCTTTTTTAAGAAGTGATATACTTGAATTGGTGGCAGTTCAGAGAAGGTTTATTTAGTTTAATTCTTCAGTTGAAGGGCATGTCTTATGAGAAAAATTTGAACAGGTTGGGCATATACTCATTGGAGTTTAGAAGAATGAGAGGTCATCATATTGAAACATATAAGATTCTGAAGGGGCTTGACAGCATAGATACTGAGGAGATGTTTCCCCTCGTGGGGGAATCTAGAACTAGGGTCAGAGTTTCAAACTAAGAGGCCATCCATTTAAGATGGAGATAAGGAGAAAATTCCTCTCTGAGGATTGTTAAGAAGGCAACTCACCATCACCTTCTCAAGGGAAATTAGGGATGGGCAGCCTGTATCCCATGAATGAATAATAAAAATTCTTTGAAATTGTCTTCCCCATTGAGCAATGGAGGCTGGATCATTGAATATATTCAAGGCTGAGTTAGATAGATCTTTGATCTACAAGGAAGTCAAGCGTTATGGGGGCAGGTAGGAAAATGGAGTTAAGGCAACAATTTAAATCAGCCATGATCTCATTGAATGGCAGAGCAGGTTCAAGTAGCCAAACGGTCTACTCCTGCTCTTATGTCTTAAGTCCTTAGGTACTCCCCTCTTCGGGCATAAAGAATGTCAATCAATGCCCTTATACAGAAATGGACAGCAAACAGGGAGATGTTTCAGCTGTTGCCCACTCTAACCTGCAAGGTAACATTCTCAGCACTATCCTCCCCCTGCTTGGAGGCTACCAATCTACCTGCAAGAAGTGGCAGATTTCAGCAAGCAACTGCTTCGTAAAATGGAAATGCCATACATATATCTGGCTTAGATTAAGGTAAGAGAAATCATTTCTGAAGGTTCCAGGTGGACAAGGCCTATTGCTGAAAGGCCTTCTTCCCCCTCCTCCTCCTACCCTCCGCAAATAGCTTGTCTTTCTCTGTGCTGCTTGTGTTACCTCTGCTCAATTTCTGGTCAGGCCAAGGGTGATGGTAGCTAAAGCATCTATCACTGGGAGCAAATGGTCTGACTAGAACCCTTGAAGTCAGAACAAAATCCTTCATCATATGTAACACCACTCCCTGTTGAATTCAACAACTTTAAATAGAAAGCTCACATCCACAGATTCTGACAGAGCCAATAGAAGACATTTAGCAACTTACCCAAAAATAGTTGATAACCCTTTAAATAGCTTCCTTTAACTACTACCTGCTGATGAAAGCATGTTCAGCTGTACAAGATTAGAATACGAAAATAGCTGGAGGGGTGAGGTTGTAAGCAGTAGCATTAGCATTAAAATATACGCTGTCTGTTGACATAATCTGCCTTCTCTGCATACTTCCAGTGCACGGTCCTAAGGCAGGCTTTAACACCTCAACACAGAATCGTAGAATAGTCATGGTGCAGAAGAAGGCCACTCAGCCCATCATGTCTGCACCAGCTCTCTGAATAAACATTACGACTCAGTGTCATTCCCCTGCCTTTTGCCCCTAACTCTGTACATTGTTTATATTCAAATAGTCTTCCAATTCCCTCTTGAATTTCTCAATTGAACCTGCCTCCACCACACTTCCAGGCAGTGCAATCCAGACCTGAACCAGTCGTTGTGTGAAAAGGTATTTTCTCACATCACATTTGCTTCTTTTGAAAATCACTTTAAATCTGTGCCCCTTCACTCTTGATCCTTTTACAAGTTTCTCTCTATCTGCTCTGTCCAGCCCACTCATGATTTTGAACACCTCTATAAAATCTCCTGTTAGCCTCCTCCTCTTCTAGCAGTCCCAAATTCTCCAATTGATCTTCATAACTGAAGTTTCACATCCCTGGGACCATTTTTTAAACCTCTTCTGCACTCCCCTCAATGTGTTCACATCCTTTCTAAAGAGTGGCACCCAGAACTGTACACAATACTCCAGCTGAGGTTCAACCAGTGTCCTAGACAAGTTCAACATAACCTCCTTGCTCATGAACTCCATGCCCCTATTAATAAAGCCTAGGATACTGTACGCTTTATTAGATGCTCTCTCCACCTGTCCTGCCACCTTTAATGACTTATGCACATATACACCCAAGTCTCTCTGCTCCTGCATACCCTTTAGAGTTGTACCCCTTATTTTATATTGTCTCTCCATGTTCTTCCTACAAAATGAATCACCTTACACTTCTACTCATCTGCCATCCATCTGCCCACTCCACTAACTAGTCTATGCCCTTTTGAAGTTCTACACTGTCTTCATCATAGTTTAAAATGCTTCCAAGTTTTGTATCATCTGCAAACTTTGAAATTGCCCCCTGCATACCATTTCTAGATCATTTATATCAGAAAAAGCAAGAGTCCCAACGGAGACTCCATTACAAACCTTCCTCCAGCCCGAAAAATATCCATCAACCATTATTCACTTAATACTATTATTCAGCCAATTTTGTATCCCTGTTGCTTTTATTCCATAAAATATAAATTTTTTCAAAAGTCTGTTCTGCGGCACATATCAAATGTCTTTTGGAAGTCCATGTATACCACATCAACAGCATTACCCTCATTATCTGTTACCTCTTCAAAAACTCCAGCAAGTTAAACATGATTTTCCCTTAAGAAATCCATGCTGGCTCTTCCTAATCAACCCACATTTTTTCCATTTGATTATTAATTCTATCCCGAATAATTATTTCTTGAAGCTTCCCCACTACCGAACTTAAACTGCCTAGTAATTGCTAGGCTTATCCTTACAACCTCTGCTGAACAAGGGCATAATGTTTGCAATTTTCCAGTCCTCCGGCACCACCTCTGAGTCTAGAGAAGGCTGAAAGATTATGACCAGTGCCCCTGCAATTTCCATTTACTTCCTTTAATATCCTTGGATGCGTCTCATTTGATCCCGGCACCATGTCAACTTTAACAGTTTATCCAGGTTTTCCTTATCAGTTTTGAACCCTTCAAGTGACAGAGTTTCCTCCTCTGTCACCATGGCCTGGGTGCCATCTGCTTCCTTGGTAAAGACAGATGCAAACTTATTGATTTAACACTCCAGCCATGCCCTCTGCCTCCATGTATCAATCTCCATTTTTGTTCCTAATCTGCCCAATCTCCTTTTTCTGTCCTTTTACTATTTATGTGCCTGTAGAAGACTTAGGGATTCCACTTTATGTTGGCTGCCAGCCCTTTATCATAATGAGCTCCCGAGATGAGGTGAGAGTGACTGCCCTTGACGTCAAAGCTGCATTTGACAAAGAGTGTGGCATCAAGGAGCCCTAAAAACTGGAGTCAATGGAAATCAGGGGAAAACTCTCCATGGTTGGAGTCAGACCTAACACAAAGGAAGATGGTTATGGTTGTTGGAGGTCAGTCATCTCATCTCCAGGATATCACCACAGGAGTTCCTCAGTGTAGTGTCCTCGGCCCAACCAGCTTCAGCTGCTTCATCAATGTACTTTGTGCATGGTATTACTCTCTAATATTCACTCCTGGTTCCCAAACCTCTGTCAAGTTAGTTTAAAACCCCCCCACAAACAACCTTAATAAAATAACTCAGTCCCGGCTCTGCTTAGATGCAAACCATCTGGCTTGTACAGGTGCCAGTGCCCCAGGAATTTAAGGCCCTCCTTCCTGAACCATCTTTCCAGCCACGTATTCATCTGCCTTATCCTCCTATTTCTGTACTCACTTGCACATGCCACTGGGAGTAATCGGAGGTTACTACATTTGAGGTCCTTCTTGCTAATTTTCCACCTATTTCCCTAAATTCTCTCTATAGGCCCACATTCCCTTCCTACCTAAGTCATTGGGACCAACGTGGACCATAACCTCTGGCTGTTTACCTTCACCCAGAAGAATGTCCTGCAGCTGCTCGGTGACATCCTTGACCCTGGCACCAGGAAGGCGACATTCCACCCTGGGGTCACATTTATGGCTGCAGAAACAGTCTGCTCCCCTAACTAATGAACCCCTTATCACTGTTGCTCTTGCTTTCTTCTTCCTCCCTGAGCCACTCGTAGTGCCACAAACCTGGCTCTAACTGCACAACCCTGAGGAACCAATGCCCTCACCAGTATCCAAATTGGAAAACCGATTAGCAAGCAGGACCCCAGGGGACTCCTGCACTACCTGCCTGGTTCTCTTGGACTGCCTTGTTGTCCCCCATTCCCTTTCTGCCTTCATGCTCCTAATCTGCATTGTGTACATCTCTCTGAATGTGCCATCTGAAACCTGGAGCTCAAGCTTCTGCAGCTGACATCACTTCCTGCACATGTGGTTGTCTAGGTCATCAGTAGTGTCTGCGACTTCCAACATGTTACAGAGCACATATTCCACATGACTGTGAGCTGGCCTGCCATGTCTTAACTTTAGTTCCCTTATGTTAACTTTATCTTACTTTGGTTTACTTTACATTACTGATCCTGATTTTCCCTTATTCCTATTGTTCCTTCTTCAAATCCAAGTGGCTACTTCTTTAAAAATAATACACTTTTTAATTCACAGCTATTTAAAGACGCTCTCTAACATTAAGTTTCTTACCAACCAATCAACTTACAGTTTTCCTGTGATGTCACTGTTTGATTTTTTTTTTTCAAACTCAGCTGTGAAGGTGAGGTTTACACCCAGGTCCGTTTCCACTCAGCTGCTCCTGTTACTGACTTAGAATAATTCCTATGCATTCCATACCTCTTTACCCCATGCATCAAATTCGCACGTGAGCCTAAATCGCTACTCACCTCGTCTCCATCTCATTCCGGCGTAGTTGCCTGTCTCCTCGTGCACCCCTTACTGACACCAAAATAGCATCAAGTGGTGGCTGTGCCGAAAGTGTGCACGTGTGGCATGGAGAATCCAACAATACCAAAAATATGCTATTTATAGTAAAATAATAAAGTGACTGAGAGAAGTTGAAAGTGAGCGCTGGGTAAACAAATGTCTACTCATTGAATGGCTGTGGAAATCAAGATGGATCAGAGATACACAACAGCTAAAATAAATATAAAAAAGACCTGCTTGTCAGTCATTCCCTGCTAACCACCAACAACAAAAACCTATGCAGAATGGAAGTGCACAAATGTTCCATTTATTACTGCCAATTTAGTACAATGCATGCATGGAATGGGTAAAAAAAATCTGACTGCATTTGCATTCATGGTATCTTTCTCTTATAGGGTAAGGATAATAGAAATAATCATTTGCACTGAACCTAAATGTTTTTTTTCCAAATAAATCTCCAATTCTATTTGAATTGGAAGTAAAATTTGTGCTGCAGCACTTAAGCTCTTGTAAGCAGCAAAAGTCCATCTAATACTGTACTAAATGGAACGAAGCATAGCACATAATATAGACAGCCAGTGATTTTATGTGATTTAGATTATTCGTTAGTAACTTAACCATTAGCCAATTTTTTTCAGGAAAATTTACCATTTCTGAAGCTGTAACAAATTTGTCGCACAACTCTGATTATGTTTTATGAATTTTGACTTGAATATTATGCAAAGACATTTGATGTACCAATTTTCCACAAAGAAAAGTTGAACAAAATTTGTAAATAAATTAATAAGTGGACTTGTCCTCATTGTGTGAAGTTAGTGGAATTTCTATCTCACAGCACACTGACATATGCTAATGGATTTCAGCCTCTCAATGTGAATCTGGGCCCATTAAATCTAGACTCTATTTTTGTGTAATGGATTAACCCACATTCTTTAAGAATGAGGACAAAACATTGTGACATGCTTAATATTACTGCCGCCAACCTGTCCAGTCAGATTTCTTCCAATTTAAAGAACTGCTGATTGCATCTTGTAATAGGCTGCCAAAGGACAAATCTATGCACAGCACTAGGGCAGAGAAAATGAATTATGCATTAGGAGCGCTGGTAATTCAAGCTTAACTTTGAAAAGTTTAGTATTTTCAATACAATGTGATTTATCCAAATACATTTAAAAGAGACAGTGACTGATTCAGTAGTATTCATCACTTCTGCATAGCTTATGTATAGTAATGAAAGTTTTTTTTGGCTCTCACCAACACATATCCAGTTTGAGCTTCTTCATGCAAAATGAAATGTCTAACTGTCAACAAATGCTGTTTGTGTGCATACATACATATATATTTCATTAAAATGTACAGCATTTTATTCAAAGATAAATGTGTTATGGCTCGTGTGCATCTAAGCATAAGATGCATATAAATAAATGTTAAGTGGCATCAGACAACACAAGACTTGACAATCCAGGTCATGTCTAAATGCTGCATGTGCATCAGTGCATTACACAAAATTGGCACACTCTTCTCTAGTGCAAGTCAATTTATTTACATTAGGAAAAAGTTTTCTGTAACACGAGTAATCTTGACCCTGAAGTGATGTGCTGGGATATGAGCATCCCATGTCATCCACCTTCATCTGAAATTGCTTTCTGTGCTATTTTAGTGGAGATATTGACTGATTCATCTTAGACTGGTTAGTATATCGTGACTGATTTCCTGTTTGGATTTGTAATGATTATCAGAATGGAATTTAGTTTTCAACTGTTAAAAAAATATAATATTTCTTTGTCCACTATAGCACACATTAAGCATTTAAAGTTTACTACCAGGCACCTTTATTTTGGGGTATTTGTGTTCTCATTTTCTTTCTTTTTATGAACAAAATATAAGATTGCACTCATAAATTTAACAAAACTAAAGGTATAAAATTAACCATTTGGCATTGTTTGGATCAGCTGAAATGTGCTGATACTCAAGTCAGGGCTTTTAACACAGCCTTCAGGGCCCTGCAATCATGGTCAAATGGGGGTCAGAATCCCCCAACATGTGTCGTTTTTTAAAAATAATCTTTAGAATGATCTATCTAAAGAGAGTTGGTGTATTTGGTGACTGCTTAGGTGATTTCGGAGATGGCGTGTTGGCCTGTTCCCCTGGCAGCATGAGGCGGACGGTGCTCTGGATCTCCCTGGTCGAGATGCTGTGGCGCTTGTTGTAGTGAATGGGGTGCGAAGCCTCAGAGGTGATGTACTCGAAAATGTTGACAGCGAAGGAATTCATAACGCTCATAGCCTTGGATAAGATCCTGGTGGAAGCATGGACCTGGGTCAGCAGCCTGTACACGTAAGTGGAATAGCTCTGCTTGCGAGATTTTCTCCGCTTCTTAGGCAGCTTCTTAGTTACTTCAGTCAGCGACTGTTTCGACGCCTTGCGGGACGCAGTGCCCTTCGCCGCAGCCGCCTCCTCAGGCATTCCACTCGACTTAGACAGTCTGGCAACAGTCACTCGGCTTTGCCAAATTAGCCAATTAGTGGCTAGGCGGTAGGCTCACTGTTTGATTAAGGAAAACAGTTGGGGGTGGGGTGGTTCACTTTTTAAGCAGGAGGGCCAATCGGAGACCCTTTGGCATGGAAGAAGCAGCAAGCTGCCTTTAGTGAGAGAGATGGTGCTCCAAGATGGAGCTGCTCTCTCTCCAGCTTTTTTAACTTTGAATTTAAAAATGGCCTCAGCAGCAAGGCCACAACTGTGGAGGGGCATCCCCTCCACAGATGACCTGTGGATGCAGATGAAGTCAGGTAGCTATCTCCAACCTTACTGTTTCTCTTGGCCTCTGGGAAACTGAAGGTCAACTGGAGGATTCCAGCTGGTCTCCAGCAATAGGTTTTAGGCCTTTAACAGGTGCCTTGTGGCAGCATTCCGACTCTGGGACTTCATGGCCATAGAACTTGCGATCATAATGTGGCCATTCAGGTTGATTATCAACCTGCAAATCCTTCCAATATATCTATGACAGGCAGTAAAAGCAGGAGAGTCTTCTGGTCAGTATTTGAAGTATCAATGATACTTTGCATCTGACATCACAAAAGAATTGGATAATGTGAAGATTGTAGTAAAAGAAGAGGGAAGTTATTGTCAGGACATAATAATGAAGAATTCATGCTAAGAAGTTTAGCATTATTGAGAGTCGGTAAGTTATCTGGTCCAGATTGAATGCATCTTAGGTCACTGAAAGAAGCAAAGGCAAAAATAGCAGAAGCATTGGTTACAATCTTTTCATCCTCATTGGATGCTGGAGTAATGTCAGAGGATTGGGGATCTACTAATGTTATGTGAGTAATCAGGAAAAGGGAGAGGGAGAAACCAAGAAATCACAGGCCAGTCAAGCCTAACATCAATGCTGGAGAGGTTACTGGAAATTATTATTAGGGAACAAATAAACTTTCATTTGGTAAAGCATTGGTTAATCGAGGATAGCCAGAATGCCACAAGGAAAATCAAGTGCAGCTGAGGAAATTGAGTGCAACCTGGAGAGTTTGGTGAGTGGAGGAGTTCAGTGAAGGGGTTGATGGAGATGTTTGTTTAATTTTGCTTTTTCTACCTTTCTTGCCCTGTAGGAATTGGTTCTTACTTTGCTACAGGGAAAGGAGTTCGCTGTTTGGTGAGTACCTGGTAAGTTGGTAAGGTCTATTCTACTTTTAAGATTTAAAACTGTATACAAATCAGTGGTAAAGTTAATAAAATAAATAAAAAAGGAAAAATAAGTGATTAATATAATTATGTAATTAATTAAATACATTAAAGATGGCAGGACAGGTGATGTGTTGTGGCCACAGCATGTGGGTTTTCTTGGATATCATTGTGATCTAGGGCAAACACATCTACAGTAAATAACTGGCTCAAGGAACTTCGGCTCAGAGTTATTCAGCTGGAGGCTGAGCTGCATATTCTGTAACTCATTAGGAATGGGAAGGTTACTTGGCTGCTTTGCACTGGGAGGTAGTCACATCACTTAGGAAAGGGTCTTCTGATTTGGTCAGTGGTCAGGGACAGCAGATTGTGACTGCAAATGAGGCATCTAAGGGACCCAGAAGGCAGGAGTGCAGGAGCATCAGTGTCTGCAATTGTCCAAAAGGTTTGCGGTTCTCTCAGCTTGTTTGAATGAGAGTGGAGGGTGGAGAAGCAAACTGACCATGGCACTGTAATACAGGAAGCCATTCAAGTGGGGGAAGCAAAAAAGAATGTAGTGGTAGTAAGGGACAGTATAGTCAGGGGGATTGACACTGCTCTTTGCAACAAAGAATGAGAGTTGAGACAGCTGTGCTGCCTGCCCGGTGTCAGGGTTTGGGACATCTACTCAGTGCAGTGGGAGGGGGTGAATCCAATTCAGACAAGATTATTGTCCGAAGTGAATCTGGATTTCAAGAAGGCACTACTGGCCATGGAGAATGCATTAAGAGATTCAAAAGCAATACAGAGTGCGCAAAACAGTGCCGTCCTCCACTTCCGGTGGGAAACCTTAGCTGAAAGAGGTGCAAAAAAGCGAGACTCTGCCGAGAAGCGGGAAACAGCCCCTGCTAGCCGAAGAATAAAGAAAAGTAGCTTAGCGGCGAAATCAAAGAATATCTTTAATAGAGGTGGAAATGAGTAGTCTTTTAGCGATTGGAAGTTTAAAAAAATTGAATGCTACTATTGTCATAGAAATGGACATATGATGAGACAATGCAAGGAAAGACTCAGGCAGGCTTGTAAACAGAAGAAGAAGCCCAATGAAATCTACAATGCAGAAGAGCCTGAAACAACAAATTCATACATTTACTCGTTGTTTAATCTGAAAGTTGGAAAGACAGAACAAATATTGTCAGAGTGAAAGTAAATGGCAAACCTGTTAGAATGGAAGTGGACAAGGGAGCTTCCACTACAGTGATTGGAGAACGTACCTTCGGATATTTGAATAAGGGTGAACATCAATTAAGTTTAGAAGGAATAGCCGCCAAGCTAAAAAACACTACAGGTGAAGACATTCAAGTAAAAGGCACAAGCAAAGTAACCATCCGTTATGGAAGCCAATCAGCAAAGCTACCCTTGATGGTGGTAGCAGGTGAAGGGCCAAGCCTCCTGGGGCAAAATTGGTTAAAGGAGATTAAGTTAGAATGGTCTGAAATGTTCCAGTCGAGAGCAAGTGGGCTAGCAGAGCTATTTAGAAAGTATGCCACCATCTTTAAGGATGAACTGGGGAAAATCCAGGGCCTGCAGGCGAAGATTCATGTGAATCCGGAAGCAACCCCTCGCTTCATGAAGGCGAGACTGGTGCCATATGCCCTGTGAGAAAAAGCTGACATTGAACTGAACAGACTAGAGAAACTAGGCATTATAAAACTTGTTCAGGTCTCAGAATGGGCAGCACCCATTGTTTCCATCCTTAAACCCAGCCAAAGCATTCGAATTGTGGAGACTACAAACTGATGGTTAATAAACTAGCTAAGTTAGACAGGCACACCATTCTAAAAATCGAAGACCTGTATGCCAAGCTGGCAGGAGGGGCAACCTACACAAAGCCAAGTTTACCAACAGCTAGAGTTGGATAATGGCTCCTGGGAAGTTGGTGGCATAGTGGTATTGTCACTGACTAGTATTCCAGGGACCCTGGAGCACCTGGGTTTAAATCCTGGTGGAGAACTTTGAATTCAATAAAAAAAATCTTGAATTAAAGGTCTGATGGTTATCATGAAACCATTGCTGATTGTGGTAAAAATCTATCTGGTTCACTAATATCCTTTAGGGAATGAAATCTGCTATCCTTACCTGGCCTGGCCTACATGTGACTCTAGACTCAGGGCAATGCCTCTTAAATGCCTTCTGAACAAGGGCAATCAGGGATGGGCAATAAATGCTGCCCCTAGCCAGCTGGGCATCCTATGAATGAGCAAAAAAAAAATTGTCTTTCAGTGTCTCCTTTGCTTATGCCATCTTTCAGAGAACAATAGAAAATTACTGCAGGGACTACCCCAGGTTGTAGTCTATTTAGACAGGATTCACTGAAAAAGAGCATTTGGAAAACTTAGAACAGGTTTTAAAATATTTCTTGCAAGCTGGAGTGCATTTAAAAAAAGAAAAGTGCACGTTCCAAGCCGAGGAGATAATCAATTTGGGTCACCGGGTAGATTCACAGGGTCTGCACCCTGTTGAGGAGAAAGTGAAAGAAGCATCTGCATCAAAAAGTGCCTCAGAGCTCAAATCATTCCTCAGAACGATCAACTATTCTGGGCGGTTCTTACCCATTTTGTCCACAGTGCCAGCTCCCCTGCGTTCTCTACTCAAAAAGAATCAATGTTGGTCTTGAGAGGTGCCCCAGAAAGAAACTTTCATAAAGGTGAAACAATTGTTGCACTCGTCCAATCTATTAGGGCATTATGACCAGACAAAAGAATTAGCGCTGACATGTGAAGTATCTCACTAGGGAGTGGGAGGCAGCACTCTCTCGTCGGATGGATGACAGCAAGGAAAGGCCAATAGGTAACGTATCAAGAACCCTCACCACAGAGGAAAAGGGATGCTTTCAGATAGAAAAAGAAGGCCTTTGGTGTCAAGAAATTTCACCAGCGCGTACACGGCCACCATTTTACAATAATTTCAGACCATAAACCATTGCTGGAGCTGTTTAGAGATGACACGGCTATACCACCCATAGCCTCAACAAGAAATAAATGATGGGCTTTAATTCTGGCTGCACAAGCTTTCATACATAAGCCTGGCAATCAAATCGCAAACGCCGATACCCTTAGTAGTTTGCCTTTACGAGAAAATGATAACCACGTCCCAGTTCCACAGGAACTTGTTTTACTGTTAATTTTTTTAGATTCCTTGCCATAGGTGCTCGGCAGATCAGGGGCTGGACAAGTTGGGACTCAGTCCTATCTCAGAAATGAGAACAAGGGCTACATAGTTAGTTACAGGAGCCCATCTGACAAAATGAAATCGTACTTCAAGAGAAGACTGAAATAACCAGCCAGGTTGGCATCTTATTGTGGGGAGCATGAGTGGTAGTTCCTCCAAAGGGAAGGGAGCCACTTTTAATTGAACTACACAATGCCCATCCAGGAATTTGACAAATGAAGACCATAGCACACAGCTATCTATCATGGCATGGGATGGATGGCGAAATAGAGAGTTTAGTAAAGCACTGTGCTCAATGTCAGTAACTGCAAAAGTTGCCAGTGACAGCTCTGTTACACCCATGGGAGTGGCCAGGTAAACCCTGGGTGTGGTTACACATTGATTATATTGGACCTTTCCTGGGAACAATGTTTCTGCTCATTGTTGATGCCCATTCAAAATGGTTGGATGTATATGAGGTGAAGTCACCAACGTCAGCTGCTATATTAGAGAAATTATGTCAGAGTTTTGCCATTCATGGGCTACCAGAAGTAGTCATTTCTAATAACGTCACAGCACTTATAAGTGCTGAGTTGCAATGGTTTATCTGTCTCAAT
This sequence comes from Carcharodon carcharias, assembly GCF_017639515.1. Lineage (NCBI taxonomy): Eukaryota > Metazoa > Chordata > Chondrichthyes > Lamniformes > Lamnidae > Carcharodon > Carcharodon carcharias. The sequence goes on from NC_054467.1 coordinate 205,728,705, forward strand.
GGTATCACTCATGTGAAAACTGCCCCGTATCACCCTTCCTCAAATGGACTGGCCGAAAGGGCGGTTCGAAAATTTAAGACAGGCATGAAAAAACTCACTGGCGATTCCTTGGCAACCAAACTAGAATGCTTTCTTTTTCATTACAGAACTAGCCCTCACACAGCAACAGGTGTCACACCTGCGGAGTTATTGCTGAAATGCCTTCTCAGGGCGAGATTGAGCTTAATAATGCCGAATTTAGAGGGGAAGGTGGAAGGTAGTCAGGGAAGCCAGAAAACTAGACATGACTGGCACACTCGCAAGAGGAAATTTACTGTGGGAGAGCCAGCATATGCGAAAAATTTTGGTGTATAACGTACCTTTAAGAACAATACTTGTTAGGCAAGATCACATGATCTGTAGTAACCAATCGGAGAGTAGCGCAAGCTATTTCAGCAGTCAGTGTAGAGTTAGAATTGGAGCTGAAAGTACAATTGTAGTTGCTGCTGTGTTTATTGTACATAAACTTAACGTTTCCACCCAAGAAGTGCTTACAGTTCAACTCTCTCATTAATAGTACAATTCAACCCCTCCAAGCCACTGGCCACCCTAACTCAGAACTATATTGCTGTTCCTTCACTGTCACTATGTCTAAATCCTGGAACTGTCTCCATAACAGCACTGTGTGTGTACTTGCACCACAGGGAGTGCAGTGGTTCAAGAAGGCAGCTCACCACCACCTTCTCAAGGGAAATTAGGGATGGGCAATAAATGCTGGCCCAGCCAACAACACCCACACACCATAAATCAATTAAGAAAATTAAAAAGCAGAACTGCAAAGGTTATAATCTCTGGATTAATACCTGAGCCGCATGCAAATTAGTACAGGGTATGTAAAATTGGAGAGATGAATACATGGCTCAAAAATTGGTGTGGGAGAAGTGGGTTCTGGTTTGTGGGACACTGGCACCGTACTGAGGAAAGTGGGGGCTGTACCATTGGGGCGGTCTGCACCTGAACCGTGCTGGGACCAGTGTTCTCACAAGCCATATAACTAGAGAAGGAGACATGATTTTTAAATTAAATAGTGGGAGCCAGGGATCAAATGTGGAGAGACATGGTATATAAAGTGTAGAGACAAGGTAAAAGAGGAAAACAGTAATATGGGAAATGAGGGTCAGAGAATGTCAGGAAAGAACTGAGAGAAAAAAAACCTAAGAATGCACCAACAATCAAAACTAGATGTTACAAAGATAACAAAAAGACAAAGCTATAGGCTTTGTATCTGAATGCACATAGTAATCATAACAAAGTAAACACATTGATAGCGCACATTGAAGGAAACAAATATGATCTGATAACTGTTATGGAGAAGCGGCTGCAGGATAACAAGGATTGGGTCCTGAATATTGAGTAATATATGACATTCAGGAAGAATAGGAAGCTAGGTAAAGGTGGAGGGGTAGCACTGTTAATCATGGATGGCATTGGTGCAATAGTTAGAGGTGACCTTAGTTCAGGAGATCATGATGTAGAATCGGTTTGGATCGAGATGAGGAATAGTAGGGGAAAGGACTCATTAGTCAGAGTGGTCTACAGGCCCCCTAACTGTAACCACCATGTAGGACAAAGTATACAAGAAGAATTATTGTGTGGTTGTGATAAAGGGATGGCAATAATCATGGGTGGCTAATATATGTATAAAGTGGAAAAATCAGATTGGCATTAATAGCCAGGGTGAAGAGTTCATAGAATGCTTTCGAGATAGTTTCTAGAGCAGCAGGTTCTGGAACCAACCAGAGAGCAGGTTATATTAGATTTGGTATTGTGCAATGTGACAGGATTAGTTAATGACCTCAGAGTAAAGGCACCCCTAGGTAGCAGTGACCACAATATGATTGAATTTTACATCCAATTTAAAAGGGAGCAGAGTGGGTCTAAGACTAGTATTTTAAACTTGAATAAGGGCAACTATGTGAGCATGGAACCTGAGCTAGCTGAATTGAACTGGATTACTAGGCTAGAGAATAGATGAATAGAGAAGCAGTGGCAGACATTTAAGGGGATATTGCACACTACACAGAATAAGAATATTCCTACAATAAAGAAAAACTCTAAGGGGAGGACCCACCACCCTTGGTTAACCAAAGGAGTTAGGGAAAGCATCAAACTTAAGGAGGAAGCACAGAACTGCGTAAAGTTGAGTGGCAGGTCAGATGGCTGGTCAGAATATAAAGAATGGCAGAGAATGTGACTAAAAGGTTAATCAGGAAAAATAAATTAGAGTATGAGAGGAAGCTAGCTAGAAATGTAAAAACAGATATTAAGAGTTTCTACAGGTATTTAAAAAGGGAAAGAGTAAGCAAAGTGAGTGTTGGTCCTCCTGAGAGTGACAATGGGGCATTACTAGCAGATAATAAGGAAATGGCAGATGAAACAAACAAATATTTTGCTTCTGTCTTCACTATAGAGGATTCAAAAAACATTCCAGTAATAGCTGTAAATCAAGCGGTGAAAGGGAGAGAGGAACTTGGTGAAATTACAATCACTAGGGAAATGATACTGAGCAAACTGATGGAGCTGCGGGTTGACAAGTCTCCAGGTCCAGATGACTTCATCCTACGGCCTTAAAAGAGGTAGCTAATGAGGTAGTAGATACGTTGATGTTAATTTTCCAAAATTCCCTTGATTCTGGAAAGGTTCCATCAGACTGGAAAGTAGTAAATATAACCCCTCTATTCAAGAAGGGAGAGAGGCAGAAAGCAGGAAATTATAGACCAGTAGCTTGACATCTGTCATGGGGAAGGTGTTAACATTGATCACTAAGGAGGTTACAGCTGGGGACTTAGAAAAACTCAATGTAATTGTGAAGATTCAGCATGGTTTTGGTGAAAGGGAAATCGTGTTTAACCAATTTATTAGAGTTATTTGAATGAGTAACAAGTCTACAGATAAAGGGGAGCCTGTAGACATACTATACTTGGATTCACAGAAGGCATTTGACAAAGTGTCTCATCAAAGGTTATAGTGGAAAATAAAAGCTCATGGTGTATGGAGTAATATACTCACATGGATAGAAGATTGGCTGCCAGAAAACAGAGAGTATGCATAAATGGGTCTTTTTCTGACTGGCAGGATGTAACAAGTAGAGCCCCACAGGGGTTTCTGCTGGGGCCTCAGCTCTTTACAATTTAGATCAATGACTTAAGTGAGGGGAGTGAAGGCATAGTAGCTTAATTTTCAATCAGCACAAAGATATGTAGGAAAGTATGTTGTGAAGAAGACATAAAGCGTTTGCAGATGGCTATAGAGAGGCTGAGTGAGTGAGCAAAAATTTGGCAGATGTAAGAAAATGTGAAGTTGTTTACTTTAGCAGGCACAATAAAAAAGCAGAACATTATTTAAATGGAGAACGACAGCAGAATTCTGATATTCAGAGAGATCTAGGTGTTCTAGTGCATGAGTCACAAAAAGTTAATATGCAGGTACAGAATGTAATCAAAAAGGCTAATGGAACAATATCCTTTATTACAAGAGGAAATGAGCATAAATATAAGGATGTAATGCTTCAGCTATACAGGGCATTGATGAGACCGCATCTCAAATATTGTGTGCAGTATAGGCCTCCTTTTTTAATTTATTCATAGAATGTGTACTTCGCTGGCTGGGCCAGCATTTATCGCCCATCCCTAGTTGCTTGTGACAAGGTGGTGGCCTTTTTGAACCACTGCAGTCCATGTGGTGTAGGTACATTCACAGTGCCATTTGGAAGGGTGTTCCAGGATTTTGACCCAACAACAGTGAAGGAACAGTGATATATTTCTAAATCAGGATGCTGAGTGACTTGGAAGGGAACTTCCAAGTGGTGGTGTTCCCATGCATCTGCTGCCCTTGTCTTTCTAGATGGTAGTGGTTGTGTGATAAAAAGATGCTGTCGAAGGAGCCTTGGTGAATTCCTGCAGTGTATCCTGTAGATGGTACACACTGCTGCTACTGTGCATCGGTGGTGGATGGAGTGAATGTTTGTGGATTGTGTGCCAATCAAGTGGATTGTTTTGTCCTGGATGTTGTCGAGCTTCTTGAGTGTTGTGGGAGCTACATCACACACCTAACTTGTGCCTTGTAGCTGGTGGGCAGGCTTTGGGGAATCAGGAGGTGAGTTACTTGTCACACGATTCCTAGCCTTTGACCTGCTCTTGTAGCCACAGTATTTACATGGTTATTCCAGCTTAGTTTCTGGTCAATAGTAACCCCCAGGATGTTGATAGTGGGGGATCCAATGATGGTAATGCCATTGAATGTCAAGGGGCGATGGTTAGATTCTTGTTGGAGAAGGTCATTGCATGGCACTTGTGTGGCACAAATGTTGCTTGCTGCATTTGGACATGGACTGCTTCAGTGCCTGAAGTGTTGCAAATGTTGCTGAACATCGTTCAATCATCAGCGAACATCTTTATTTCTCACCTTATGATGGAAGGAAAGTCATTGATGAAGCAGCTGAAGATGGTTGGGCTGAGGGCACTACCCTGAGGAAATCCTGTAGTGATGTCCTGGAGCTGAGATGACTGATCTCCAACAACCACAGCTATTTTCCTTTGTGGTATGTATGACTCTAATCAGCAAAGAGTTTTCCCCTGATTCCCATTGCCTCCAGTTTTGCTACAGCTCCTTCATACCATAATCTGCCAAATGCGGCCTTGGTGACAAGGGCAGTTGCTCTCACCTCATCACAGGAATTCAGCTCTTTTTTCCATGTTAGAATCAAGGCTGTAATGAGATCAGGAGCTGAGTGAACCTGGTGGAACCCAAACTGGTCATCAGTAAGCAGGATATTGCTAAACAAGTGCCGCTTGATAGCACTGTTGATGACACCTTCCATTACTTTACTGATGATCGAGAGTAGACTGATGGAGTGGTAATTGGCCAGGTTGGATTTGTCCTGCTTTTTGTTACAGGATATACCTGGGCAATTTTCCACATGGCCAGGTAGATGCCAGTGCTGTAGCTGCACTGGAATAGCTTAACTATGGGAGTGGCAAGTTCTGGAGCATACGTCTTCAGTACTATTGCCAGAATATTGTCAGGGCCCATAGCCTTTGCAGTATCCAGTGCTTTCAGCCATTTCCTGCTATCACGTGGGGTGAATTGAATTGGCTGAATACTGGCATCTGTGATGCTGGGGACCTCTGGAGGAGGCCAAGATAGATAATCCATTCGGCACTTCTGGCTGGAGATCATAGCAAATGCTTTAGCTTTATCTTTTACATTGATGTGCTGGGCTCCTCTATCATTGAGGATGGGGATATTTGTGGATCCCCATCCCCCAGTAAGTTGCTTAATTGTCACCACCATTCACGACTGGATGTGGCAGGACTGAAGAACTTAGATATGATCTGTTGGTTGTGGGATCACTTAGCTCTATCTATCACTTGCTGCTTATGCTGCTTGGCACGCAAGTTGTCCTGTGTTATAGCTTCAAAGAGGTTGACATCTCATTTTTAGCTATGTCTGGTGCTGCTCTTGGCATGCTCTCCTGCACTCTTCATTGAACCAGAGTTGATCTCCTGGCTTGATGGTAATGGTAGAGTGGGGGATGTGCTGGGCCATGAGGTTACAGATTGTGCTCAAGTACAATTCTGCTGCTGCTGATGGCCCACAGCACCTCATGGATACCCAACATTGAGTTGCTAGATCTGTTTGAAATGTATACCATTTAGCACTGTGATAGTGCCACACAGCGCAATGAAGGGTATCCTCAAAGTGAAGGCAGTATTTCGTCTCAACATCGACTGTGCGGTGGTCACTTCTGCTGATATTGTCACAGACAGATGCATCTGTGGTAGGCAGGTTGGTGAGGATGAGGTCAAGTATATTTTTCCCTCTTGTTGTTTACCTCACCACCTGCTGCAAACCCATTTAGGACTTGGTTAGCTCGGTCAGTAGAGGTGCTACTGAGCAACTCTTGGTGATGGACATTGAGGTCCCCCATCCAGAGTACATTCTTTGCCCTTGCCACTCTCAGTGCTTCCTCCAAGTGATGTCCAACATGGAGGAGCACTGATTCATCAGCTGAAGGAGGGCAGTACGTGGTAATCAGCAGGAAGTTTCCATGCCCATGTTTGACGTGATGCCATGAGACTTCATGGGGTCCGGAGTTGACATTGAGGTCTTCCAGGGCAACTCCCTCCTGACTGTGTACCACTGTGCTGCCACCTCTGCTGGGCTTGTCCTGCCGGTGGGACTGGACATACCCATGGATGATGATGGTGGTGTCTTGGACAGTATCTGTAAGGTATGATTCTGTGAGGATGACTATGTCAGGCTGTTGCTTGAATAGTCTGTGTAAGAGCTCTCCAAATTTTGGCATTAGCCCCCAGATATTAGTAACTAGGACTTTGCAGGATCGATAGGGCTGAGATTGCTGTTGTCACTTCCAGCGTCTCGGTCGTTTCAGAGTGGACCAAGCATTTTCATTCATTTTTTGTGACTTTGTAGCAATTTGATAAAACTGAGTGGCTTGCTAGGTCATTTCAGAGGGCATTTAAGAGTGAACCATGTTATTTAAGGAAGGATGTAAATGTGTTCGATGCATTTCAGAGGAAGTTTACTAGATTGATACCTGGAATAAGCAGGTTGACTTTGAGGAAAGGTTATACATGCTGGGCCTGTTTCCACTGGAGTTTAGAAGACTGAGGGGTGACTTGATTGAAGTATATATGATCCTTATTGAAGCATATTGGATCCTTAATAGTCTTGACAAGGTGTAAGTGGAAGGGATGTTTCCTCTTGTGTCTGAGTACTGTTTTAAAATTACGGATCACCTTTTAGGACAGAGATGAGGGGTATTTTTTCTCTCAGAGGACTCCAAGACTTTGGAACTCTGAAAGTGGTGGAGATATGGCATTGAATCTTTTTAAGGCAGAGGAAGATAGATTCTTATGAGTGTCATGAAGGTATAGTAATTTTCATAATATTTTTCTGGTTTATTGTGAAGAAAGCTTATAGGGTAAATACAGTTGGGTCTATTTGTGTGTGATTTAATTACATTTGGAGTCAGGTAGACTGCAAACTGTAACTCATCAAAAGATGCTAATGAGTAAACATAGATGCTGGCTTAGCATGTAAGTTGTGAAGGGAATTTGTATTTTTAGCTCAATGAAGGGAGATCTGGATTTCAAAGGGATTTTAGTCTGTTTACAACTAGCCAGATAAGCAAGGCTAAGGAATGTATTTATTTTCCCAAAGGTTACTGGCAACATTCGCAATATGAAGGTTTTTATGTTCTGATGAAGATACAGTTTCAAAGACATATGGGATAATACAATTTACATATTAAAAAGAGAGAAACATATATAAAAGATAATGAATGGCTATGTGTGAGAAGAAGGCCATGTAAAATCTAAGAGAAGGGAGTGAAATAGCCTTAAATGAAGCCACCAGCATTTGTGCATAAATCTGCTGTCTACTGAAACTAAAGCTGGGGAAAAACCATTTAGAGTTCCACAGCCCAGGACATTGTGTTAATTTCCTGGATCTGTTTAAAATCTAAAATCTATTTTTGGATGATTGCCTTAAAGAGAATGTAACTGGAAGTCAGATCAATTAAGAATTTTAGTAATTATTATATTAGTAATTGTGCACTTATGTATGTGCTTAACATCTTGATTTTGTAAATAAACATTTTAATTTTACCTTTTTTAAATCCCACAAGTCCTGGTAGATGTATTACTTCTGAATTCAGTGCACACATCTCAAAATAAATTGCAAAACTGTTGCAAAAGTGCAACCAAGGTTTCGCTCATGGATTTGGTCCACCTGGCACACAACATCTGTCATGTCATGACATTAGGCAAGGGAATCCATGGTTATTGGGGATGATGGGAATGTAGAACTCAAAGCACAAACAGAGCAGCCATGACCTTGAATGGCAGAGCAGGCTTGAAGGGCCGAATTGCTGACTTCTGCTCCTATTTTGTACGTTTGTATGTTCCCAAATTCGTATGTTCGTAAATAATTTCTGACTAACTTATTTGAATTCTTCAATCAGGTAACAGAAAAGGTTGATCAAGTTATTACAAAGACTTTGAAATGCATTTGACAAAGTGCTACATAGGAGATTTACTAAGAAGGGGAAGGTGGTAGTATGGATAAAAACATTGGTACAGTGACAGAAAACAAAGGATAGTGGTGGATGGATGTTTTTTCAGACTGGGTGATGGCTTGCTGTGATTGTCCACATTTGTCATTCTGGGTCCATTACTCTTTTCGATTTTAACAAATGACCTCGACTCATGTGTAGGGAGTGGCAATATAAAGCTTGCAGATGATATGAAAATTGGAAAACAAGGGGATATTGATGAGTATAGTTACAGACTTCAAGATGACATAGACAGGATGGGTAAATGGGCAGGAGTGTGGCAGATGGTGTACAATACAGTGAAGTGTGAAGTGATGCAATTTGCGAGGACTAATATGGCATGATTTTGAAAACTGTAGATGAGCAGAGAGACTTTTGTGTCCATACTCCCAAATTGTCAAAGGTGGTGGAACAACTTGAGAAGTTGGTTAAAAAGTATTATTTGGTTTATGAAAAGGGAACTAGAATATCAAAGCAGAGAGATCCTAATTTATAGGCCTGAAGTGGAGCATTGTGCACAATTCTGGGCTCCACTCTTCATGAAAGATGTAAAGAAATGCTACAGAGAAGGTTCACTAGAACTTCAGTACTGAGTAGAGGTTGGAAAAGTTAGAACTGTTCTCTTTGGAATAGCGTAGGTTAAGAGATCAAATAGAAACTTTCAAGATGATGAAACGATTTGATAGAGTAGATAAAGAAAACATATTCCTTCTGGTAATTGGGTCACAAACTAGAGGTCAAATATTCAAAATCATAGGCAAAAGATCTAGAGGAGCGAAGAGGATTTTTTTTTTTGCTCAGAGTTGTTGGCATCAGGGATGTTTTAACTGTAAAGGTGATGGAAGCTGATTACATAATAATTTCAAAAGGCTGTTGGATAGGTACTTGAGGATGATGAACTTATAGAGTTACAGAGAAAATGCAGTGATGGGGAATCAAGCATGACTGTGCTCTAAGACCACCAGAGGGTCCCACATTGCCATGATTAAATTCCACCCATATTCTTTTTAAATCTTTGCATCTGGAACTGTGCATGCACTCTGGCCATTCCTCCAGGATTTTCACTTAACGAAAAGAAATGAAAGAATATAGCTGCAAAATCAGACTGAAGTAATTGGACAAATTGTAATTTAATGATAGAGGAGAGGATAATTCAATCATAGACACTTATAGCACAGAAAGGCCATCTGTTGTGCTAATGGTGGCTCTTCAGAAGAACAGTCAAGCTTAATCCCACAATCTGAGTTAGACAGATTTTTGATTGAAAAGGGAGTCAAGCGTTATAGGAGGCTGGCTGGAAAGTAGAGTTAAGGCCACAATCAGACCAGCCATGATTTTATTGAATGGTAGAGCAGGCTGGAGGGGCAGAATGGAAAATTCCTGTTTATATTTCTTCTTTGCTTATGAATAACATGCAAACTTTGGTTGCAGATGAGCAGAAATGAAGAGTCATTAACTTGGAAGGGATCATAAGGGTGACTCTGCGTACCCTTGCCCCTTGCAGCAGATGCCTCAGGAGGAAGAACTGCATGTGGATGACAGGCATCTGTATCTTGGTGACAGAGTCCTCCAAGTCCCATGACAATAGACATGTGAGAGAGACTTCTGCAAGGGTCCAACTTGGGGCCTGAGGGAGGGCTAGTGAAAATGGGTCCACTTCATCATTCTCTGGAGACTCTCTCTTTCTGCACATAGGAGAAAACAGGCCACAACAACCAGGACAAAGATGGGGGTGGAGGGGGGGATGTTGGGGGGGGGGGTGGGGAAGAGTGCACGATATTCAAACCCTGACCTCCATTGAGATGGAGGTACTCAAGTTGGCTGGAGAGCAGGGCAGCTGTTCCATCTCCAATGATGAGCTTTGGGAGTGAAGAGGACCACAGCTTTATCTACCCTCTGGGTAGAAAGGAATCACACTGCACACATAGATGGGAGTAGGTGTTTGGAGGGCACAGGAGAAAATTGCTTTTGTTCTCCCTCGCAGTTGCATGTACTCTGGAAGGACGTGGGGAAGCCACTACTCAAGCTACCTCTGAAGACACAGCATCACATCCTTCTCCCGCACCACTCACCAGCGCAGATACGATCACCTCGGTGGATATGCACTTGTGAATCAGCTCAGGTTCACAGTCTGGTGAGCATCTCACTGACATGTAGGTGCAGCTGAGGGCCCCAACAGCCAGAGGACTGTTGGAGGTCAGGCCCGTGCTGAGCCCCAAGGCTGAAAACGGGCCTCTGACATTGGCCATGCTCAATCTGCTGGAGTTGCAGGAAAGAATGGTGCAGAATCTGGCGGAGCTGTCTGAGGCCTTGAGCAGAGATGCATGGATGTTGGAGGAGTCTATCCAAACCATGAGTTCTGTCATTGCTGACACATGTGAGTGCATGGCTTTCTCCATAAAGGGGTTGGTCACCATCATGGAGAGGCAGATCTAGCAGACCACTGAGTGGATGCAACCCTGCAAACCATCACTGTGGCAATGAGATCAGAGTAGCAGTGGCCAAACCAAAGAGGGACGAGTATGCCTTTACACCCCTCCAGTGCACTTCCATCGACAGAAAGCTGTAAGTGCCATCATCCACTAAGAAGCTGGAGGGGCTGCAGCCTGCCCATCTGAGGGCTCCTCTCAAGATGCTGCAAGGGTGGACAGAGGCTTCCCAGCCCCTCTGCCAGTAGCTTGAACTCCTCCAGCAGATGTGGCTACAGAGGAGTCTTCTGCACTGGTGCAGGATCCCCTCAGGTTACTGGGGCACTCTAGACTTCAGGCAACCAGACAACAACTGTTATGGTCATCACAAGCCATGGGACATGGAGATCAGCAGCCTGCCTCCACCTTAGCTATAGATACCAGCAATGCACCTCATCACTGCATGAGGAAATGCATTAAACTGTGCACTTAGACACATCAGGGTGGCATGGGTATTTAAATTGTTCATGTCAGATATTATTGCTGGTTTATGATTAAACAGTTTTTGAGTTTTCGCTCATGTCCTTAATTCAGTGAATAACTTCATGAATGGCTTCTTGAACCCTTGGATCCCCATGTACATATATGGAAGGTTACCACATGAATTTGGCCCTCTCTGTGTAATGGAACAGGGTGAAACAGAGGCTTAATTATGGTATCAGAATTTTTACATGACATATGACATTTGAGAGTGGGTGGGTGGCTTGGAGAGTGGCTGCCATTGATGAGAGAGATGGACAGTGGATGCAGCTGAGAATTAAGTGCTCGTGGGTCTCCTTAGCCTGTATTTCCAAGCCTCTGACCTATACTGCAACAGCCGGACAGACTTTTTCCCTCAGCGGGCAGGCGCATGCCCGACCCAAATGCAGAAAAATAGTGAACGATATTTCGGTCAGCGGGCGGGAGCAAGTGGCAGCAGCATGCCTGCCGACAATTAAGAGGCCTATTATGGCCCTTAATGAATTTATTGAGTTGAATTTTTCACTGTCCATCCAACATTATGGTTGGCGGGCAGGCGAAAAAGCCAAGCGGCCTTTGGATTTTTTGCAAAGCTTCATCCTGGCTGAGGTTTCGACCATTGAATAATAAAAAAAAATAAACTTTTGAAACTCATTTTTAACATGTCCCTGCTCATGTGACCAAGTCACATGAAGGGCCATGTTTCCCTTAATTTTGAAATCTTAATTTGTAAAATTAAAAATCCTCAGCTCCCTGAGGCAGCTCTGTGCCTTCAGGGAGCTTTCTGTGAGCACACCCACGTACATGTGCTGACTTCTGTTCTCACCCAATATCCCTTAACACCTTTTCTGAACAAAAAAAATATTGATCTGAGTCTTGAAAGCCTTTGGGAAGAGAATTCAAGATTTTTACTTTCCTTTGTATGTAAATGTGCTTCCTGATTTCCCTCCTAAATAAGCTAGCTCTAGTGTTAAGATTATGCTCATCCTGGCTTTGAGACCCGCAAGAGATGAACTCATCTGCAAATCTTGCAAAGCAGATTATCCACTTAGTTGTACCAAGTGTTGAAAGACCTAACCAGTGTGTGGTATAAGGTTCTGGCAAATATGGGTTTAATGTGGGACTGAGTACAGTACTGCCCACACAGTGACATAAGAGAGTGCATGACCACACCCAAGGTCAGTTGAGTATTGGACAGAGCAGAGTGTACCAGCAAGCATGGAGTCAGCTCCCAGGCTATACCCTTTGTTGTAGATTTGTTAATAGTTCTAAAAGTCAATAAAGGCTTGCAGTTAACATATATATGACTTCTTCAGACCTACCGAACTGTAATCAACACACTGCAAAGTAGTGGCAGCTTGTGGGAAATCCCAAAATGTCACAGAAAATGCAGATGATCTGCTTTGCAAAATCTGCACATGAGTTCTTCTCTTGGGGATACACAAACCTCACAGAAAATGCAAAAAAAACTATGGTGCTTGAGGATTGAGAAAAAATTCAGCAAAGCAGTCTGATCCGAAAAGAAGTTCTGGAAGAACAGATAGAGAGGAAAAAATCACCAAGAAAATGCTCCAAAAGAAAGGCTTGGAAGCTGAAGGAAGAAATTTAAAATTCCTTACTGCAGCAGAAGACTCCATTGCATCTCCTTTGGAAGTTTCAACTTCATATCTGAGAGCGCATAGTCAACAAGGTGAATTACATCTTTTTAAACTCCAGGCTACCGCAAGTCCTGAGGAATCTTTAAATAATTCGGAGTCAGAAGTGCAGATTGAAAAAACCCATCGCTAAAACCTGATGCCCAAGTTGGGTGACGTCTGCGCTTGCTCTGAAACAGAAAAAAATAATTAATTAAATAATCCAGGAGAATCGCAATTTCTAAACTTCACTGAGAGAAAGCAAAAGCCAGGATTCGACAAATTTACGACTTTAAAGTAAAACATTGAGAAAGAGAACTCTGCAGGCAGTCATTCGAGGCAGATATCCTTGAAAGTGTTTTCAAGCTGACACAATCACCATTGACGCAGAGCCCGCCAAAACTGGTAAGCACAGAAAATTTCTGTCTCCAAGAATGGGGTGATGTCATCTTAAAATTCTGAAAGTTCTTAAAGTAGAACATACACTTGCAAAATTATGACCACGGATCAGAATTCCACACTTTCAAAGCAATTCTGACTTATCTAAGGCACAGATCAATCACAAGATTGTGCATCAGGTCTAAGTAGAAAATCAGAAAAAATCCAGATCAATAACCATTATACTCATTTAGAAAACTAGCTGATTAAGTAATCCTAATGCAATACATTGATAAGTCCTTATCCAGCTTTAATGAAATATGAAAAGCTTTTGGCAAATATTTTAATATTCATGTTGTGGAGCACATAGAACTTAAAAGGAAGTTTAGAATGTCCCCAGTAAAGCTACAAAATGGTTAAAACATAATCCAAGCAAAGGCACCAGGGAGGCCAAAAACTTTCCAGAAGTCCCAAAAATCAATCTTTTCGGAGATCCCAATACATTTCCCAAACTGCCATAGTAGGTGGCAGTGAGGAGTGAGCAACTGGCAGTGAATGACATGGACAAGACCCTGCTACAGGCAGATCAAGAAAAGGCAGAAGTAAAATCAGAAAATGTTTGCATCAAAGCTGAATTAGAAGGTTTGGAACTGGTATGACATGGCAGATGATAGGTGCCTGGCAGACCAAATCTATAAGGGAAACTTGGTTGTACCATCACAATGGTCTTGCAATTTGTATTTATTATGAGAAGATGTGTGCACTGAATTCAGAATCAATAAGGCCATTAAGTCCTTTAGAAATTTTAAAAATTAAATTAAAATATTTATTAACAAAATAAAATATTTCAAGCACATACGTAAGACTACAATTACTTCTACTATAACAACTCCTAAAATTCTTAATTAACCTGACTCCTAATTACACATCCCCTTTAAAGTAACAGTCCAAACTAGATTTTAGATATAATACAAAACCAGAAAGTTAACACAGTTCACACTTGGCAATGGAATTCTGAATGGTTTCTCCAACTTCAGTTATGTTACATAGCAGGTTTATGCTCAAATGGCTGGAGGCTTCTTGAAGCGGTTTCACGCACTCCTGATAAACCTTACATGGTCCTCTCTTCACATAGCCCATTCTTCTTTATATATGTTTGTGTCTCTTTAATATGTAAATTATATTGTTCCATATGTCTTTGAAACTGTATCTTTCTCATTATGTTGCCAATATTGTCGGTAACCTTTGTGAAAAATAAAAACATTCTTTAGCTTTGCTTACCTGGCTAATTTTAAACAGACTAATATCCCTATGAAATCCAAATAATCCCTTAATTTACCTAAAAAAAATACGAATTCCCTTCGCACCTTACATGTTAAAACAGCATCCATGTTTACTCATTAGCATGTCAAGCACATTTCTACACCGAGGGCTGAATTTTACATCCCACGCGTGGGCATGCACCTGACCCAATCGTGTGAGAAGACATTCATGCAAAAGTCAGAAGTGCGCCCACCGACAATTAAGAGCTCAATTAAGCCAGTTAACGGCACAATTGTCTGCGATTTTTTATGGCCCATCCAATCTTACGATTGGTGGAAGGGTGAATCGGCTCAACGGCCTTTACATTTTTCACCAAACCTCATCCGATGGCGGGATTAAATTTCCGTTATGAAGCAAAATAAAAATAAATATCTTTGGACAGCATTTTTATCAGTTATATTTTCAGGTGATTGTTTCTGATGCATGGACATTTTTTTGCTGCTTTTTAAACCTTTAATTTAGAATTTTCAGGTCTACAGCTCCCTGAGGCAGCTGTCTGCCTTCAAGGAGCTTTCTCACAGTGCACCTGCGTCAACTGAAGTGTCATCGCCTGCCTTCTTCCCGACCCTGCCCCGGCAACGCTGATCTTTTCAGTATGCATTTCACGCTGGCTGACTTTTAATTGGTCAGCCAGCATGAAATCATGGTCAGCTACCAATCGTGGTCGGGTGCCCATTTCCTGACCACTCCCAGGCCTGCTGATCACATGCAACAGCCAAACTTAAGATTCAGGCCCTAGCTTCTTTTGATGATTTCAGGCATCCAGTCTACTTTACTACAAATGTAATTAAATCACACAAGCAGAACCACCTATACTTACACACACAAACCTACTTTACAATAAACCAGAAAAATATTGTGAAACTTTATTATACTTTCATCACAGGAACATAGAGTTCAAGCTGAGTATATACCTTTGAAAATGCACAAAAAACTAAAGTCTTCAATGAATCAAACTGTTCCAGATCTGAACAAACAAATTTCTGAGGCATCACAAAGGCACCAGGAGGAAATAACAACTCTGAATTCCACAACTGGTAAATCGAAGCAGGAGTTGTGGAAATTCAACTAGGTGTACAGCCAGGCACAACAATAGGGAGAAAAGGTACTCAAAGAAGTTGCAGCCCTGACAAACTCTTTGAAGAATGAATACTTGCCCTTGGAAAAAAGCAAGGAGCTGAAAAAGAAATTGAATGCTACATCAAAGAAAGCGGCATTGGAACTTTCACTAGTGACAAAGAAAAATACTGAAGTGCAGTGTGAGAAGGCAAGAGCTGAATAAGAAAATAAACAGTTGAAGGAACAGTTAATTGACCTTCAAAGTCAAATTCAAAAACAGTAAATCACCCTTTAGCAGCATGAAGGAATAACCTTGGACATCAGAATGACAGAACAGCAGATTGTTGATGAGACTCTGTTAGTCAAAAAACTCAAGACAAAATTATTTGCAATGAAAAGGAAAATCTGTTGAAGGACTTTTACATGCTACAAGGATCCCTCAGGTTCGAGTTTGTACCTCTGGAACATTACAAAGTGAAACAAAATGAACTGAAGAACTAGTTGGCAGAGAAGGCTCAGGCATTTTCTATATTCTGACCTAGGGGTACAAGAAAGAGACTACAAATCTGAAGAAAATGGTTGGACATTTGGAAGAAAACTTAGGCAAACATTACATTTCCAAAGATTTGTATGAAGAGTTGAAAATTAATGGCAAGAGCAAGTAAAACTTTTTACAAAAGAGCGTGAAGAGTCTCAGAAACAATTGAGAGACCAATTACAGAATGTGAGCTTGAAGGATAGAGAAGAGGAATTATGCCGTGCTAAAGAAAAAATTGATCAGCGTAAAGAACCAACTTTCATTTGCGAAAGATGAGTTTACAAAGGAAAAATGGGGTCTGATGAGAATACTGAAATGTTGCTTACAGTAAGTGGAACACTTGAAAGAGAACTTGAAATGCTGAGGTTTTTAAAAAATTCATTCATGGGATGGGGCGTCGCTGGCTAGACCAGCATTTATTGCCCGTCACTAATTGCCCTTGAACTGTGCGGCTTGTTAGGACATTTCAGAGGGCATGTAAAAGTCAACCACGTTGCTGTGAGTCTGGAGTCATATGTAGCCCAGACCAGGTAAAGACAGCAGATTTCCTTCCCTAAAGGACATTAGTGAACCAGATGAGTAACTTGTAGATGCACATTCAACAAAGATAGATCTTCCATTAATACTTGATGAACTTCAAGCATCAGAAGTCTTCAGTAAGCATTGTGCAAAATGCTTGGAACAGGAGAAAGAATTGTTGATGCATCAGAAGAATTGCTTTAAAGCAGAATTAACAACCAAAACTGATGAACTTCTTCAAAATGCAGTCCAATTTGAACAGTATGATGGTTGAGATACACAAAATGGAAGATTTGAAAGCAGGAAAGAGAAATTCTATGAAACAGATTGACGATCTGAATTTAAAGGAACATTCAGTGACCATGGAGGAAGGATTCCAAATGGAACTGAATGCCCAGGTGAAGTTTTTAAACTGAGCACCACAGATAGCTCTGAAACAAAGACAAGTCAACTGACCAGAGTAGTTGCTGAGCTGAATGAAAAGATTCATAAGCTTGAAAAATAACTGGAAAAGGAGAAAGTACTCAAAAATTTGGTTAAAAATGTGAAACAAGTAGGAACAAGAGTTCCATTTTTGAAACCCAAACTTCCACGTATGCCGCGATGACCCACACTACAATGGAAGAAGCAAAAGAAATGACAAGTAGATGAGCACAGTGTTTGTCCAACCTGCAATAAACGAGTTAGGGTAACAACCATTGACCAGTGCAACAGCCGAACTGACCAAGAGTGGTTCAACACAAAGGAATGGAGGGAGGAGCATGGAATGCCATCGAGGGGATGGGCACATAAAAATAGGTGCAAAAATGTTAAACATAAACTTCCACGCCTCAGACTACAAGCTATATATATTACGCTTATTATGAAGTAACAGCAAGAAGCAAAAATAAGTACAGTCGAATATCAAATCAGCAATTCACTTAACTTATCAAATGTGTCACAGAACATCAGGGATTTTCAGTGCAGATGTTTTCTGCCCAATAACAGTGTGCAGAGCAGACCACTCTTGCTGCACTATAATGCCTTATCAGGAAAACAATCTTTTCTGTGCCTTACTGCTTCCATCAATACCCCACCATAAGCTTCAACAACTGGATTGAAGCACCAATGTTTATAGCATTGCTACCCCTATTGAGGTTAACTATCGACAGCTGAAGTTTTCTATGATTGGCTATTTAGTTCTGAAATGGTTGGCTGAGTACACGAATGAAGAAGAGAGAAATTCTTGGGTTCTTAACTGCTTAAAAAGGCTTTCACACTAATATTGCACATAGCAATTTCTAGAACCCTCAAGAAAATAAGTCAAAACTTCTAATTAATTATCAGATAAAACATTATCATGCATAATATCATGCATAACATAAATTAATATTTCCATGTTAAATGTTTGTATGCTAATAATATGTATAATAATTTATAGGTTTTTTTTTCATCCTATGTTAACATTGAAAGTGAAGGAGTGAGAAACCCACAAAATGTATTAGAATGTAACAGTGTCAGGAGTCACTAATAATGATTTAATATTCCTCTGGCTTCAAAGCTGATCTGTTTGTTAAGAAATAATATTTAAGAATTTGCCTTGTCACTACTTATTTTCCTGAACATTTTTCATAATGAACATTTCACGATAAATTTGGATTAAAATGTAGTGATTTTTTTTCAGATTTCGTATTGGAAATTTAGGAAACAAATTTTATTCCACTAGCTAAGGGAAACCGAATTTAAAAGGCCAACATAAAATAATGTAACTGCTGAGACTATTCTTATATTAAACTGAGACATTGGTATGAGGGTGAAGCCACTACACATTTGCCTGTGTACGTGCAATGTTTGGTCCTTCAAGAACTAAAGGTGGTTGAACTTCTATGGTTCCTGTTCCTGACCTCTATTCAGTGATTTATACTGGGAATAATAACTTTGTGAATATCAGACAGAGAGTTTTGGACTGAATTGTGCTGCTTCCCATGACCAGATTCTTATACTGACATAAGGAGATTGACTATTTAAGGTGTGTGGCAAGTGCAACCGTACCTCAAAAGGAATCAATGCCTTCAACAGAAGAGACAAAACCTGGACAGAAAAAAAAAATCGCTATTGAATTAATACTTAAAATCTTTGAACGTAGGTTAGTAATTCTGCTGATTCAACATTGACCAATGTGTTCTACCTAAACTAGAGATAATAGATTACCACGATTGTCAATACCAGCACTCATTCATGAACATCATTGAATAAAACCAACACCACACATATTGCTCTAAATGGCATCTGGCAAATAATTTTTAGATTTCCGTATTTTATTCAATAACCTGCAGTCAAAATTCACATCAACTAGTAAGTTTCAGGCTGCCAAAATTTCACCTGTGCTACTGAGTGTTATCAGCCTCAGCAATGTGGTTAATTATTCTTAATTGCAGGAAAATTGTTCTTGACACAGTAAATCTGTATTAATATAGAGGTAGGACACATTGGTCATTGTTGAACTGATAACTAGTTAATTCCCATTGTTAATTATAACATATTCATGATAAAATATAAATATAAATATCAAAGGTTGGAAACAGACTAGGTTGTTCAGCATTTGATGGAATAATGCAGCTAACATTATGGGGAAATTAAAAACTAAAAAAGCAGGTGGGTTTGGGTTAGGCAGGGAGTTAAAATGATTACCCAATCCACCTTCAACTTCCAGTTTTAATGGAAATGGTACAGGGGGAGGGCAGCCAACCTGCTCCCAGCAGGTGAGTTGACACTTTAAATATTGTAGTGTATCATAAATTTGCAGTCTAGGCCTGTGGCCTTTCCCCCATTCCCCCCAAAAAGCCTCCAATCTCATAGGCATCTGATCTCTGACCTAGCCCCATGCAGGATTGGACCTACCTTCCCAGGAACCTGGGATTAGACCCCCCTCCTTGCACCCTGTAATCCACCCTTTCCAAACATCAGAAATGTCCCCCACCCTAGTTAAGATGCAAACTTACCTGACCCTACAACCTCCTCCTGACTGCTCCCTGCCTGACTGGAAACCAAAGCTGTTAAACAGGCTGATTCTGAGCAGGAAGCCTATCCATAATGTCACATACCCTGTGAAGTTCAAGTTCCCCAGCATGCAGTTGAACCCTAGCATCCTGGTTCTCCCACTCCTGGTGGGTCAAAAAGTTATAATCGCCCCCATAAATCTGACTCTTCATCAGAAATTCTTACCTGCTGTATGCTTTTACCATGGGGTGGATTTTACACGGGAATGGATTACTCATTCCTGCAATCAAGAAGTCTGTTGGTACCACACCGATTAGAAATCCAACTGCACCACAGCGATTCGACACTGGGGCATCCTTAATTAGTTGAAAGTGGGTCTTCTGTCCCTCAGGGACAGGAAGTCCCAGGCTAGAGAACTGCCCGACAATCTGATTGGCCGGCAGCTCTGGGGTCTCAGCAGCGCTGAGACTACAGGCAGGCCCCCAAAAGAAGTGAAGATGGCTACCAAAAGTCAGTTAAGTCTGGAGATTTTGGCTGGGCATGCTGGGAGACCCCAGTGAGAGGAGGGGTGGGGCAGGGTGGAGAAATTAGGTTAAAGAGGCCAGGAGAGGAGGGATGAAAGTGAGTACCAATGGACATAGCACTCCCCCAAAGGAGGTACCCCACCCCCTGCTAGCAGTGCATGCACTGAAAGTTGCCAGGCTGTTTGTCATGCCCCAGTTTCCCTTAAAACTGAAGTTAATTGTCCTCTTGAGAGCCTCAATATGTCTAAGAACAGGTAGGTGCCCTGCTGCCTTACCCGGTCTTCTCCCCTCCCAACTCCCCCCTCCACCCCCGCCATAATATGGCGGACATGCCGGGAGTGGACAGGAAGGTGGCAGGTTGGCAATGTACTTTATTTTACCTGCCCCTCTGCCTTCAAATACACCGGTGGAATCAGAGGAATTATAAAACTCACCCATATGTTCCCACCACACCCAACAATCCCCAATGTTGATGCCACCTCTCTTAAAGGTACAAGATCCTGTCATCCCATATGGAGTTATGTTTTCCCTTCTGACCATATGACATACCACAGGATTACTTTATTGGAATACTGCATTTTCCAACACTTGACTTTTTGTTCAATCATTAAAGCTGTCATGGAACTGAGTGAAGAAACACGGAATGTTTTCTGTGTGACCTAGCCAACATTCCTCTCTCAACAAGGACCACCAAAAAGAGTATATCTATTAATTAATCTCCATTTCTGTTTGTAGGATTTTTCCACACAAAATGTCTGCCATGTTTACCTACCCAAAAACAGGCAGCACTCTTCAAAGTTATTCGTTGCTTGGGATGAGCTTTCAGAATTTTGGAGCATTGTGCCATCTAAGTGCAATTCTTCCTTTTCAAGCACTGTCCTGTTGTTTGCTACTTCAGGATTACCAAGAGTCTTTTGGAGCTGAGAAACTGGAAGTGACAATAACAGAAATGTATTGTACACAGTATTAGTGAGAAGGGCACAGCGGTCAAATCAGCAAAAGGTTCTGTACAGTTCTGTTATAATAGCAGAATCTGCAGATAGGAATATATGTATGAAACACATTTCATCAAGAAAAATAGAAAAACTTGTCACCCAATCCTTCATACCTTGCTTACTCACTCCTTATTACAGAACAATTCATTCATCTGAAATTGATGTGAAAAATACGATGGAAAGATGAAATTGTCTTGGCAATTTGTATTCAGGCCTTTCCTTTAGCACCATGTTCTAGGTTCTCATCCATCTCTGTATTTAATGGTGTACTAACCTTTTGAGGACCGTGGCAACATTTTGATTCCGTTCTGAGGATACTAGAAGTTTGGATTTTTTTAACAACCATAGACATTATTCAGAATTGTCAACACCTTTTATTGCAGATAGGATCGAATATGTGAAGGATGTTTTCAACAAGGAAAATGCAAGAACCTTGTCGCACTCTCTCTGGGCTGCAGCTGGAATCATTAAATGTATTAATAAGTC
The DNA here is from genome assembly GCF_017639515.1 of Carcharodon carcharias. NCBI lineage: Eukaryota > Metazoa > Chordata > Chondrichthyes > Lamniformes > Lamnidae > Carcharodon > Carcharodon carcharias. The sequence continues at coordinate 205,750,183 of NC_054467.1, forward strand.
AATTGTCATTCTTTGAGAAACAAACAAAAGCCAGGAGTGCTGGAAATTAGAAATGGAAACAATCTCCTGGAGTTTCCATGTCTTTTTCTCTGGATTTTCTGCTGACTTGTGCCTTGTAGATGGTGGACAGGCTTTTGGGACTCATGAGGTGAGTTAATCATCGCATGATTCTGAGCCTCTGACCTGCTTGTGTAGCCACAGTATTTATATGGCTAATCCACTTCAGTTTCTGGTCAACGGTAATCCCAAGGAGGTTGATAGTGTGGATTCAGTGATGGTAATGTCATTTAATGTCAAGGGGCAATGGTTAGATTCTCTTAATGGAGATGGTCATTGCCTGACACTTGTGTGGCCCAAATGTTACCTGGCATTTTTCAGCCCAAGCCTAGACGTCGTCCAAGTCTTGTTGCATTTGGACATGGATTGCTTCAGTGTCTGAGGAATCGTGAATGATGCTGAACATTGTGCAATCACCAGTGAACATCCCCACTTCTGACCTTATGATGGAAGGAAGGTCATTGATGAAACAGCTGAAGATGGTTGGGCTGCGAACACTACCCTGAGGAACTCCTGCAGTGATGTCCTGGAACAGAGATGATTGACCTCCAACAACCACAACCACCATCCCGTGTGGTAGGTATGACTCCAACCAGCAGAGAGTTTCCCCTCTGATCCCATTGACTCCAGTTTTGCTAGGTACCCTTGATGCCATACTCAGTCAATTGCTGCCTTGATGTCAAGGGCAGCTACTCTCACCCGTCTCTGAAGTTCAACTCTTTTGTCCATGTTTGAACCAAGGTTCTAATGGCATCAGAAGTTGAGTGACCCCAGCAGAACCTAAACTGAGCGTCAGTGAGCAGGTTATTGCTAAGCAAGTGCCACTTGATAGCACTGTTGATGACCCCTCCCATCACTTTACTGACAATCGACAGTAGACTGATGGGGTGGTACTTGGTTGGGTTGGATTTGTCCTGCTTTTTGTGTACAGGACATACCTGGGCAATTTTCCACATTGCCAGGTAGATGCCAGTGTTGTAGCTGTACTGGAACAGCTTAGCTAGGAACGTGGCCAGTTCTGGAGCACAACTCTTCAGTACTATTGTGGAATATTGCCAAGGCCCAAAGCCTTTACAGTGTCCAATGCCTGCAGCTGTTTCTTGATATCACATGGAATGAATTGAATTGGCTGAAGACTGGCATCTGTGATGCTGGGGACCTGCAATGAGGTCAAGATGGGTCATTCACTCAGCACTTCAGGGTGAAGATTGTTGTGAATGCTTCAGTCTTATCTTTTTTACTTATGTGCTGGGCTCCTCCATCATTGAGATATTTGTGGAGCTTCCTCCTCCAGTGAGTTGTTTAATTGTCCACCACCATTCATAACTGAATATGGCAGGACTGCAGAACTTAGATCTGATCCATTGTTTGTGGGATCACTTCGCTCTGTCACTTGCTGCTTATGCTGTTTGGCAAGCAAGTAGTCCTGTGTTATAGCTTCACCAGGTTGACTCCTCATTATTGGGTCTGCCTGGTGCTGCCCCTGGCATGCCTTCCTGCACTCGTCATTGAACCAGGGTTGGTGGTTATGATAGAGTGGGGGATATGCCGGGCCATGAGGCTACAGGTTGTGGTTGAGTGAAGTGGCTTCTGACTTTGCTGCAGTAATTTTCTTCAACCGTAAGTTGGAATTTGGCTGACTATGTCTTTCTGTTCTTATATTTGGCACTTGTCTGTTGCAAAAATGAACAAGTAATCTGAAATGTTGAATTCCCAGACAACTGGGGTAAATGGGATGAAGTTTAGATTTTGGCAGAAGAAAACTCTCAGCAACTTTATTAAAGATTGAAAACCACGATATCTGTGATTTAGATCCTGGAAAGTATAAATATTTTGCTGCAAGTGATAATAGGGCAGATCTTTCTGTAGAAAAAAATGGTGAGGGGCTCACTGTTATTAAAGGTTACACCTGGCAGCAACTTCTGGTGACTGCACACGGGTCATTAAATGCAAAAATCAGTAAATTGCTGTCTATGTTGCCCCGCTCTTCTAGAAGCTTCATTGTTAAAGTATCAAACTGAAAGACTCATCATTGAAACACATGGAATGGTGTGTAGTCTCTGTAATTATGTGATAAGTACCCACTAACCACAGACCAGAAGATAGGTAGGACTTGTACATTCCAGTGTAAGTAAATTTTTAGCAATGTGCTATGACTTAATTGCTGCCAAACAACTTGCCTGGCACTGAAAAATAACCTTACAAGTATTGAATCCTATTCCTTCAGATTTTAATTATTGATGGATAATAAATCAATAATTAATAAATTATTATTTTTACTTTTTCTGTGTCTCTTTTAGCTTTTTCTCCTAATCTCACCCTTCTTTCTCTCCCTTTATTTTGCTTTATTTACGTCATTTAACCTTGAATTTGCTATTCTAACTGAAACTTGCTTCCAGAATCTATGCTGCTCCTTAATGATCTTGCTCCCTAACGATTCTTCAATCTGATTTCATTAAGGAAATTCACAGTTTCTTGTTGTTCATAGAGGTCCCAGGTCCACTGCAGACAATGCTGTGCTATTCTAATTTACAAAAAGTTCTTTTTAAAAATTCCATAGACAGTTTGTTGGCAGGTGTAATGAATGGCTGGCAGTTTTCTTTCACTATTGAGTGCCAAATCGAGCCCACTTTTGTTATACATGCTAATGAGAATTCATTTGTTCAAAATAAACAAATTGATCACAAAACTGTTTTTTTCCATATTCTAAAGTATTACAAAGAGCAAGTTTTCTTCCCTGTGTAAATTGCCTAGCTCAACAAAACCTTAAGCTCTCAGTTAGTTATTTAATAATGGCTCAAAAGCCCCAGTAACAAAACAATAACTACATGCAATTGCCAAATGTTCTGATCGTGGCACAAGACCAATTTTAAAATTTGTGGAGGAAAATGTCAAGATTTAACATATTATCACCAAAATTACTTGTTTTAAAATAACAACCATGCTAAAAAATGCAAAATAAAATGTTAAGGTTTTATTTTTCAGTACAATATGATATAGGTCATTTGGTCCCTAAGAGACAGAGGCTTGAATTACATTCTCATTTTGGTATGATTGTGAGGAAAGATCATGATTGAAAGACCCTCCAGCTTATGAAAAAAAAGTGAATCAGTTCCTGAAAAAAAGCACTTCAGTTCCTGAAAATTCTAATCGCCATTTGTGGCAAAGAGAAACTATACTTTATTGGGTTTAGTAACTAAGTTATGCTTTTATGTTGGTGTGCACTTTGTGGGCATAAATATAACATTTGTAAAATAAATACCAGCATATGTGTAACAACATTGAAAAAGATAATAAAATCTCCCCCCACCACTACTCCATCATATTTAGCAATGGGTGTGTGGATACTGGAGCAGTATAATGGCCCAAATGGATGAGTAAAACAAACTGAATGCAAACTGTTGAGAACATCAACATTAATAATAAACAGCTCTTTATCTAATATTTCTACTTTTGTTTAACAATTCAACACAATGCAGACAGCAATGATGACTTTTATGTAGATCTTAAAAAAAACACTAGGGTCAATTTTAGCCTACCCCACCCATCAAGAGAATGTTGGGATTGGGTGCAATGCTCTTTTTACATTCTGCCCAATTTTATTTTCTATTGAAGTCAACGGACAGTATCATTGAACAGTAAAACTCTTGCTCCACCAGATCCTGTGGGTTTCCCTCAGCTAAGTGAGCTAGATTAAATGACCCTTACAGCTATCAATGTTATTGACATCTACAAATATAAATCAAAATGAAAGTTTATGCAGATTGCACGTGGGGGCTAAATCCAAATATTTAAAATGATAGTTGTAGAAAGCTGGAACCATGCGGGGAGGAGGGAGGCATTTGGCTGAAAGGTGAACACACGTTTTAAATGTGTGCAGTGCTAATAGATTAGCCTATTTAATAGTCTAAATTTAGCATAAATTGTTGATTCTAATTGATGATTACTATAATTTGAATTGCCTGGGGTTGCTAACTAGAAACCTGCGTGGTTTACCACTCGTGCTAACAAGAGGCAACTTTCATCACTCAGTATAGATGGGGTCCTCACATAAACTTGCACAGAAGGCATGGAGTGCTCTGTCTGACATATAGCAGCAGGTAACAGGGTAGTACAGAGCCAAAGGGACAGGGTGTACAGGTTCTCAGACATGGCACTGGGAGTCCTGGTGAAGGAGGTTTTTTTGTGGGGGTGACGGGGGATTTGCTGCTCCTCACCATCCTTGCACTCCTGTCCCCTTCTTTTGCAGCATCTGATGCTGCTTTGTTTGGCTTCATGCTCTCCTCCTGTTTCTCATCCAGATGAAGGGGAACTTTGGCAATAAAAGAAAAGGCAATATTCCCATGACCAAGTATTCCCTTTCTCCTGGTGAGTCCTATAAGGTGCCCGATGAGGTGGAGTAGGTGACTTCCTCAGAGAGTTTCCAGCATAACTGTTGCTTGAGTGTTTATGAAATCTTGACAAAGTATCCTAGAAAGTCTCTCAATGTATTTCAGAGGTCCACTTCACATCTTGAGCATCAATAAACAGGAGTTGGTGAGTATTCTTTTAAGTACACTTGAAGTCAACAACAATGCAATGTTTAATCTGAACTGTGGGTGTGCAAACACCACACTGACTGCAGCAGTTCAAGAAGGTGGCCCATCATCATCTTCTCAAGGACAATTAGGAATTGGTAATAAATACTTGTGAGCGATACTCACTTCTCAAAAGCAAATAACAAAAATCAAGCAGCAGGTTATAGGGGTTATAGGAGAGGGCATTATTGAAGTACTAGCCACCAAAACCTGTGGTACACTTTTTATGAGCACTAGCAGGAATTTTAAGTGGCAATCAGCTTTGCAACAAACTGGGGACCGTTCCTACTGCTGGCCTCAACTCCTTGTGCCTTGCGCTAAACTTGTTCTAAACTAGCATTGCAGCTTCAGATCCCATCCCGACCACTCCGGAGGTGCTTTAATGACTAAGTATATGCTGAAAATCATCTCCCATTTCACTTAGAATGAAATAGCTGTGAAACTGCAATCATTTATAATAAAGTGAGCTAGTGATCAAAGAATAGTTAATCATGGCTTTTAAGTAATAGTATGCTTAGCTTGTTTATTTTTTTTAAAGAATTGTTGCTGCATTTGTTCTGTACTTTTCAAAATGGTTGGAGGAGGGCATATTTGTTACTTCAGTTGCACTTTTGGCAGCCAGTGGAATAAATTAGTTCCAAACTTATGTTCTTTCTACAATGCTTCAACAATGCACCTTAATTCTAAACCTAGGAAAGCACCACCCTGCTATTGCAGCTTTCACCTTATTATTACTTACATCTTTAGTATAATCTTTTGGTTTCCTGAGTGAAATGATCAATTAGTACATAGATAGTGCCACTAAGAACTAAACTGTGATTGTCTAAAGTAATCTTGTAGTTATTAGAGGAGGGAAAATGCCATTGTCTCAGTCTACATTAACATCTGCGTCTTACAGGTAAAAAGGAAGTGTTCTACCCACTGTACTAGTCAGGAAGCATATTTAAAAATTAACAGCATGGAAAAAGGCCTTACGGTCCATCTTGTTTGGACCAGATCTCTAAAAGAATAAAAATAGAAAGTGTTGGAACAGCTCAGCAGGTCTGGCAGTATCTGTGGAGAGAAAAACAGAGTTAACGTTTCAGTTCAGAACTGAAAAGGGGTAGAAATGAGGAAGAAATGTAAAAATCCCCTCACATTTCTACCTCTTCGGAATTCCGAAGAGTCATATTGGTCTCAAAGCGTTAACTCCGTTTCTCTCCCCGCATTCTCTCCAGCTTCAGCAAGACCTGGACAATATCGAGGCTTGGGCTGACAAGTGGCAAGTAACATTTGTGTCACACAAATGCCAGGCGATGACTATAACCAACAAGAGAGAATTTAACCATCACCCCTTGACAATCAATGGCTGAATCCCCCACTATCAACATCCTGCGGGTTACCATTGATCAGAAATTGAACTGGACTAGCCATATGAATATTGTGGCTACAAGAGCAAGTCAGGTGCTAGGAATTCTGCATTGAGTAACTCACTTTCCTACTCCCCAAAGCCTGTCCACCTTCTACAAGGCACAAGTCAGGAGTGAAATGGAATACTTTCCACTTTCCTGGATGAGTGCAGCTCCAACTCAGGAAGCTTGACATCATCCAGGACAAAGCAGCCCGCTTGATTGGCACCACATCCACAAACATTCACTCCCTCCACCACCGACACACAGTGGCAGCAGCGTGTACCATCTACAAGATTCACTGCAGCAACTTGCCAAGTCTCCTTAGACAGCACCTTCCAACCCATGACCACTACCATCTAGAAGGACAAGGGCAGCACAGGAACACCACCAACTGGAAGTTAGCCTCCAAGCCACTGGCCATCCTAGCTTGGAAATATATCGCCGTTCCTTCTCTGTCGCTGAGTCAAAATCCTGGAACTCCCTTCCTAACAGCATTGTGGGTGTACCTATACCACAGGGACTGCAGCAATTCAGGAAGGCTGCTCACCAACACCTTTCCAAGGGCAATTAGGGATGGGCAATTAATGCTGGCCTAACCAGTGAAGCCCACATCCAGTAAATCGATTTTAAAAAATGATGCTGCCGGGCCTGCTGAGTTTTCCCTGCGCTTCCTGTTTTTATTTGAGATTTCCAGCATCTGCAGTATTATGCTTTTTCTTTAAGACTTGTCCCTCTAACCTTCTCCATATCTTCTTAAACCTTCTTTTTCAAATATTTCTAAACATCCTTTTGAAATTATGGATACTGCTTCCACTACCATGATATCAGGTGGGCAGCAAAGTAATTCTGGCTAAGGGTGAGGTTACGTATTTGGGGAGGACAATTAAGGCACAGGAATACAAAACAAATGGTAGAATACTGAGAAGTTTAGGGGAGCAAAGTGACCTTGGAATATACTTTCACAGATTCATGAAGGTAGCAGAACAAACAGTGATTAACGAGGAATACGCTCATGTATTAGCCAAGATATAGCACGTAAGAACAGGGAGGCTATGCCATAACTGTATTACATGCTAGTTAGATCACAGCTAGAATATTGCATGTAGCTCTGGTCATAGTCATTAAATTACAGGAAAGATGTGATTGATTTTGTAATGGTACAGAGGAGATTTACCAGGATGTTGCCAAGACTGAACAATTTATCTTTAAGAAAAAATTGGGTAGATTGGGATTGTTTTATTTAGAACAGGAAAGACTGAGCAGAGATTTAATTGAAGTGTATAAATTATGAGGGGCCTAGATAGAGTGGCTAAGAAGGGCCCATTTCTCTCAGGAAAAAGGACAATAACCATGGGGCAGAGATTTAAAGTAATTGGTAGAAGTATTGGAGAGGAGATAAGAAGAGATTATTTTTTTAAACCCAGAGGATGAGGGATTGTGGGGGGAGGTCTGGAACTTACTGCCTGAAAGTGTGCTAGAGGCAGAAACCCTCATTGCATTTAACACTTGAAGTGCCATAACCTACAAGGCTACAGACCAAAAGCTGGAAAGTGGGATTAAGCTTGATAACTATTTTATTGCTGGCACAGACACAATCGGCCAAATGGCCTTCTTCTTTGCTGTAAATTCCTGTGATTCGATAATGCACTGTTTCTAGCAGGACGCTCCATGTCCTAAGCATTCTCTTCAGAAAACAAAAGCTTGTTTGGTTGGATTTCATTCTGTTGGTTATCAGTAAGTATCTTCTGCATCCTCTCCATGGCCTTAATATGTTTCTTAAAGTAAGGCATCCAAAACTGGGCACAACATTCTAACTAAAGCCTAACTGATGGTACCATGAGTTTAACGCTACCCAATTATGTGGAATATTTATACATTTTTCTTCAGTTCACCAAGCACTTTAATGCTACAATAGTCCATCATAATACTTTATTTCATAAATGCTATAAGTCACCGTTCTCCACCATGTCACCAAATCCATTACATTTTGTGTACATCAGTTTTAAGATATGAAATTGGGTCAACTCCTGGAGGCTGAAATTTGAAACAACCATTTATTCTACACAAAAACAGAATTACCTGGAAAAACTCAGCAGGTCTGGCAGCATCGGCAGAGAAGAAAAGAGTTGACGTTTCGAGTCCTCATGACCCTTCGACAGAACTTGAGTTCGAGTCCAAGAAAGAGTTGAAATATAAGCTGGTTTAAGGTGTGGGGGGGGGGGAGGCGGAGAGAGAGAGAGAGAGAGAGAGAGAGAGAGAGAGAAGTGGAGGGGGGGGTGTGGTTGTAGGGACAAACAAGGTATGTGGAACATTCCTTGTTCCAGTCCTACTCCGGCCCCCTTCCACAACTCTTTCTCCGGTACATCAATGATTACTTCGGTGCCGCTTCATGCTCTTGTCGGGACTTGGAAAAATTTATTAATTTTGCTTCCAATCTCCACCCCTCCATCATTTTCACGTGGTCCATCTCTGACACTTCCCTTCCCTTCCTTGACCTCTCTGTCTCAATCTCTGGTGATAGACTGTCCACCAATATCCACTACAAACGCACCGACTCCCACAGCTACCTCGACTACAGCTCCTCACACCCCGCTTCCTGTAAGGACTCCATCCCATTCTCTCAGTTCCTTCGCCTCCGTCACATCTGTTCCGATGATGCCACCTTCAAAAACAGTTCCTCTGACATGTCCTCCTTCTTCCTTAACCGAGGTTTTCCACCCACGGTCGTTGACAGGGCCCTCAACCATGTCCGGCCCATCTCCCGCGCATCCGCCCTCACGCCTTCTCCTCCCTCCCAGAAACATGATAGGGTCCCCCTTGTCCTCACTTATCACCCCACCAGCCTCCACATTCAAAGGATCATCCTCCACCATTTCCGCCAACTCCAGCATGATGCCACCACCAAACACATCTTCCCTTCACCCCCCCCATCAACATTCCGTAGGGATCGCTCCCTCCGGGACACCCTGGTCTTCTCCTCCATCGCCCCCTACTCCTCAACCCCCTCCTATGGCACCACCCCATGCCCACGCAAAAGATGCAACACCTGTCCCTTCACTTCCTCTCTCCTCACCGTCCAAGGGCCCAAACACTCCTTTCAAGTGAAGCAGCATTTCACTTGCACTTCCCCCAACTTAGTCTACTGCATTTGTTGCTCCCAATGTGGTCTCCTCTACATTGGAGAGACCAAACGTAAACTGGGCGACCGCTTTGCAGAACACCTGCAGTCTGTCCGCAAGAACAACCCAAACCTCCCTGTCGCTTGCCATTTTAACACTCCACCCTGCTCTCTTGCCCACATGTCTGTCCTTTGCTTGCTGCATTGTTCCAGTGAAGCCCAACGCAAACTGGAGGAACAACACCTCATCTTCCGACTAGGCACTTTACAGCCTTCCGCACTGAATATTGAATTCAACAACTTTAGGTCGTGAGCTCTCTCTCCCATCCCCAACCCCTTTCTGTGTCTCCCTTCCTTTTTTTTCCAATAAATTATATAGATTTTTCTTTTCCCACCTATTTCCATTATTTTTAAATATCTTAAAATCTTTTATGCTCTCCCCACCCCCACTAGAGCTATACCTTGAGTGCCCTACCATCCATTCTTAATTAGCACATTCGTTTAGATAATATCACCAACTTTAACACCTATGTGTTCTTTTGTTCTATTGTTGTTGACATCTTTTGATGATCTGCTTCTATCACTGCTTGTTTGTCCCTACAACCACACCCCCCCTCCACTTCTCTCTCTCTCTCTCTCCACCCAACCCCCCCCCCCCCCCCCCCCACCCCCACCACCCCACACACCTTAAACCAGCTTATATTTCAACTCTTTCTTGGACTCGAACTCAAGTTCTGTCGAAGGGTCATGAGGACTCGAAATGTCAACTCTTTTCTTCTCCGCCGATGCTGCCAGACCTGCTGAGTTTTTCCAGGTAATTCTGTTTTTGTTTTGGATTTCCAGCATCCGCAGTTTTTTTGTTTTTATCTATTTATTTTACACTCCCGTTTACAAAACAACACAGCTCCTTCAATTTGCTAGATTATTCTAAAATACAGCCTCATTTGCTCTTTCAACAAGGACAGTTTCTGAAATCCAAGACGGCAGCAGGGAACCTATGTGCTACATGGGTAATGGAGGTGATGCAGAAGGTAAGGTGCTGTTTATCTTGGTGGAGACCACCATTAAAGTCAATCACATTTTATACCAAGTGTGAATTTTGAAAGGATGAAATCTATGCCCTGTAGCTGGAGCCCTACAATGTTCTTCAGTATTACAAAGTATATGGCTCCTTTATTCCGAGTTTACATATAGGGTTATCATTTGTTTAAAAGCTCAGATCAGAACAAAGCACTCTGACAGTCTTCCATCTTGTGGAATAATGGATTATGCCTTGGTGGTGAAGTCTGTGTTAAATGTTGCCTGGTGGGGCTCAAGAATCCCATTCTGGCATGACTAGGCTGCACCTTCTGTAGATGAAGGCAGTGAACTGAGAAGGTGTAGGTTTTGTTGGCCTTTGTTTCCTCTAGGCCCTCTTCTCAGCCAGCTAAGCTTTCCGCTTATCTTTGCCTCTTCCGACATTCCACTGAAGGCAGGTCAGAACAGTGAAATAACACTTATACAGCATGCCCGTTTGATGGAGGCAAAGCAAAGCTTCTGTTGCATGAGAGCAATGCGAGAAGGGGAGCCCTGCCTGGCATTCCAGGCAACCCTCCCCAACAAAGAACAGTGCAACATGTCTGACAGAAAATGGCAGGCAGCGCCAGTGTTGTATCATTCCCGTAGGTTGTGGAAGAAAATATTAAGTTGCTGCCACGGTACATTCCGAGTAGCTGGCCCAAGTGTGCACAGCACAAATTGCTGGCTGTATATGAGTTACACAATTTTTGCTAGATCACACCAATTTTTAGAAAACCTTTTAGCCTCTTCATTGTTCACTATGTATGCCTGTGATTCAGCAAGACATGCAGTCAAGTTTCAATTTACAAGGGAGCTTTCAACATATTACTGTCCTCTTATAAAGGCTTGCACAACCTAACTGACATGAGTCAGTTATATGACATGAGACCTAGATACTGACATGAACCAGGACTCTGAAATACCGGAGCTGGGCAGCAGGCTGGTTTACTGATGCCATTCCTGATGCCCACCATGTGCACCAGCGTGGGTGGGAAGGGGTAGCGTAATCCTGCATGGCCCCAAATTAAGGCCAATCAACCTGGTCAAAATTATTTAACAGCTCATTGAGGGAGATTTTGAAATGTTGATGGGGACACATGTCAAGTAACTGGTCATCCTGTGGAACTCGGCATTCATTTCTGTTTCCCTCTCTGCGCCCTCCCCCTCCCACTGAGGGCAGGTTCAGAACCTGGTAACAATCCCGACTTCCATTTCCCAAATTTGCATTCAAAATCTAGCCCATAGAATGAACTTCGGTTTGGACATATGCCCACCATTGTATGAGCTTCTTCAGCTTACCACTTCACTGCTTGCAGTATGGAGGTGGGACCTAAAAAGGATGGCCACCAAGTGGGGCAGCTGGAGGTCCCGCATCCTTTCCTGTCCTCAACTTTTTCCATGAGGAGAGGGAGTGGACGCTCACGCTCCTGTGAAGGATGGAACTGACAGCTTTGTGGGTTCATGGAGAGGTCACTCCAGGTAAGACTTTTTAAAATTTTCTTGTAGGAGGCTGGACTTTTGCAGCTGTCGGGCTTTGCACTAGCTGCATGAAGGCTTGAACCATGCATTGGAGGTAGGGAGAGTTTAACAGGTAAGTCAAATATTTTGCCTCTTTTCCAGTTCATCATTAATCAGGTAGAGTCAACATGGTTTTGTGACAGAGAAATTGTGTTTGACAAACGTATTAGAGTTTTTGAGGATGTGACAAGCAGGGTAAATAAAGGGGAACCAGTGGAGAAGTGCATTTTGATTTCCAAATGGGATTTGACAAGGTGCCACGTAAAAAGTTACTACACATGGGCAGAATTTTGTCCTTGAAGGGTGGGCAGGCCTCACCGGCTTGGCGGCGGGCAGGCAGCCAATCGTTGCCGCCGAAATGGGCCCTGCTGCCATTTTAAGTGGGCGGGCCAATTAAGGCCCACCCAGTGGGCTGCCCAATAGAAAGCGCTATGCACTTCCTTTGCAGACAATGTCACACGAGATGAGACATGTTAATAAATATCATAGAAGCTTTATAAAAAGTTTTTTAAAACCGACATGAAACCTCATCCCACTGGTGGATGGGATTTCATGTTTTTTCAGAAGCCCGCTGGAGCTCCTGGCCAGCCCGCCAGCCTTAAGCTTAGACGGGCAGGGTCTTTAATTGATTTAATTATCCTGTCAATGGCCTCAGTTGGCCATTGACAGGTTGGCGGGCAGACAGCTGATTGCGCTGTCCTCCCGCCTTCCTGAATATTTAAATGGGGTGGGATGATGGGGGGAATCCCCAGCTCATCGAAGGAAAAGTTCTGCCCATGACGACAGCTCATGGTGTTGGTGTTGATATATTAGCATGGATAGAGGACTGGCTAACTGACTGGAAACAGGAAGTCAGGATAAATGGGTCATTTTCAAGTTGGCAAACTGGAACTAGTGGGGTGCTGCAGGGATCAATGCTGGGCCTCAACTATGTACAATCTATATTATTGCAAGGGAGATGGAGTATGAAAGTAGGGAAGTCTTTCTCCAACTGGACAGAACATTGATGAGACCACACCCACTGTACTGTCTACAGTTTACCACCAATTCACAGTAGCAGCAGTGTGCATCATCTACAAGATGCACTGCAGGAACATGCTGAGATTCCGTCGACACCACCTTCTAAAACCATGACCGCTACCATCTAGAAGGGCAGCAACACCACCACCTGCAAGTTCCCCTCCAAGCCATACAGCATTCTGACTTGGAAATCCTTCACCATTCCTTCACTATCGCTGGGTCAAAATCCTGGAACTCCCTTCCTTACAGCACTGTGGGTGTACCTACACCACATGGACAGCAGTAATTCAAGAAGGCAGCTCATCACCACCTTCTCAAGGGCAACTAGTGATGGGCAACAAGTACTTGCATTGGATGCAGTTCAGTGAAGGTTCCTTTTGTTGATTCCTGGGTTGTCTTATGAGGAAATGTTGATCAGGTTGAGTCTATATTCATTGGAGTTTAGAAGAATGAAAGGTGATCTTATTGAAACACATAGGATTCTGAGGGGGCTTGACATGGTGGTTGCTGAGAGGATGTTTCCTCCTGTGTGGGAATCTAGACTAGGGGGCACAGTTTAAAAATAAGCGGTCTCTCACTTAAGACGGAGATGAGGAAAAATTTCTTCTTTCACAGGGTTGTTAGCCTTTGGAATTCTGTTTGAGAGAGAGCAGTGAAGGCTGGGTCATTGAATATATTCAAGGCTGAATTAGACAGATTTTTGATTGACAAGGGAGTCAAGGATTATGGGGGACAGGTAGGAAAGTGGAGTTCAGGCCACAGTCAGATCAGCCATGATCTTATTGAATGACAGAGCAGGCTCAATGGGTCAAATGGCCTACTCCTGATCCTACTGTTTATGATTTTAAATTCTGCAGCATGAGTTGTATCTGCATCAGTAAATTGAGTTATGAGAATGCTGTGATAGGAAGGTGTAACTATTCCTTAAAGAATGGGAAGTGATTTTCCGGAGGAGTTGGGGGTCTCGCCTGCCAGCTGGAGATCCGGTGAGAAACCTGCGTTGCCTGCTCTGAAAAGGCTGGGCAGTATTACAAGTTATTTAGGAAGCTGAGAAGCCATTGGCAGCATTTCCTCAGAAGTCAGCAGCTCTTTTGCTCACTAGTGTCACCAGCGAGGCAGTAGCTGCTGCCGTAACAACAATCACAAGAGGCCCAGGATACTAGAGCAACACAGGCCACAGGTAAGTAATGGTGGGAGGGATTTCACAGGATGGGGTCGCAGGGGAATGGGTGTAGGGGAGATAAGCAGCAAGGGGCAGGGGAGTCGCTCTCAGTGGCTCACCCCTTCCCGATGCTGGTCCCTCAATCAAGCACTGAGCATCTTTGAACGAGGGACCACCCTGGGACACTGCAAGTAGCCCACACAGGTTTTTTTGTCATGTTCCCCGCATGACGACAGGCCAGCCTGCTGCTGGGTTAATCCTAGTAATAGCAGGATGTAGACCTTAACAGGCCCTTAATTGGCAGTGGGATGGGAGGGTCGACCATGGGCCTTCCTGCCCTGGCCTTAATCTTGATTGCCTGATTAAATGTCCTCCCTGTCTCCAAGCACGCCATGAGTGAAGACATGAAATTCCACTAATGTGTTTGCCAGATTGTTATTTCTGCCAAGTGGCAAGCTGTCAAGTAAAAGATCAACATTGTAAATGTGGAAAAGTCTTCAGATGAGTTAAAAAGGTCATCTAGTGGATAGAAATGTAGAGTACATTTCACACTGTAAAAGAAACAGTCTAGTTTAGTAACCAAGCGCAGAATTATGCCCTTGGCTTGCGAGATTGCCAGGGGCAGGCGGGGCAGTCAGGAAGCCGACCGCCGCCCTCGATCAACAGTGCACCGCGATTTCACGCTGGCGGTCCAATTAATGCCCGCCAGCATGATACGTGAGCGGCAGCATTGAGCGCTGCCTGTGCAGGCGGGCAGAGGAGGGCGAGCAGGCCCACTGCAAACTTCGTGCATGCGAGCGAGAGAATGCTGAATAATCCACCTGAGGCACAGAGCTGCCCCAAAGAGATGAAGAAGATATTGAAAAAATTAATAAACAGCCGAAAAATGTAATAAAACATGTCTCCTCATGATATGTTTTTAATTAAAAGATAACGTTTTTATTTTCTTAGTATTTGCTTTTGGAAACCTCATCCGCCCCCTCGCATGGATGAGGTTTCCAAAAAAATTCAAAGGCGTTTGGCCTTTTCGCCTGTCAGCCAACCGTTAGGTTGAACGGGCAGTGAAAAATTAATAACAATTGATACTTAATGGCCTTAATAGACCTGTTAATTGTCATTGGACATGCTGCTGGCTCCAGCGTGCGCCTGCTGACTGACCTATCGCGCAATTGCGCATTGACGTTGGCATGTTCGGCCGACATCATTGCGCATCATTTTGCACTTGGTTGGGTTGGGCGCATGCCCACCTGCCCAGCTAAAAATTCTGGCCCAAGTGTAAATATTTCATCTTCCCCCAATGTTTTTAGGTATTCAGCTTCGACATCTGTTGCGATAGCAGTTCTGAAGTCTGTTTGTACACTCAGGGAGTTTTATGAGCTCCTGGCTGCAATCCAACTGCCTAATCCTTTCATAATTGCTTCACATTGTTTATATTCATCCCATAAACAAATAATAAAAAAATCACAACTGCTTTGAAGAGTCTGTCTGTTTACTCAAGGAGTTTTATGGTTTATTCAATAGCTTCCATCTGTTATAACAGGGACTTTTCTTATGCATTCATGGGGTGCTGGATTTGCTGGCTAGGCCAGCATTTATTGCTCATCCCTAATTGCCCTTGAAAAGGTGGTGGTTATCTGCCTTCTTAAACAGCTGCAGTCCATGTGTTGAAGTGCTGTTAGAAAGGGAATTCCAGGATTTTGACCCAGCAACAATGAAGGAAAGGCAATATAGTTCCAACTCAGGATAGTGTGGGGCTTGGAGGGGAGTTTTCAGGTGATGGTGTTCTCCTGCATATTCTGCCCTTGTCCTTCGAGGTGATAAAGCTTGCAGATATGGAAGGTGCTATCTATGGAGCATTGGTGAGTTGCTGCACTGCATTTTTAGATGGTACACACTGCTGTCATTATGAATCGGTGGTGGAGGGAGTGAATTTTGGAGGTGGTAATTGGGGAGCCTATCAAGCAGGCTGCCTTGCCTTGGATTGTCAAGCTTCTTGAGTGTTGTTGGTGCTGGACTCATCCAGGCAAGTAGAGAATATCCCATCACACTCCTGACTTGAGCCATGTAGATGGTAGACAGGCTTCAGGGAGTCAGGAGATGAGTTACTCTCCACAGAATTTCCAACCTTTGACCTGTTCTTGTAGCCACAATATTTATATGGCTGGTCCAGTTCAGTTTCTGGTCAATGCTAGCTCCCAGGATGTCGATAGTGGGAGATTTAGCAATGGTGATGCCATTGAATGTCATGGGAAGATGGTGAGACTCTCTATTGTTGGAGATGGTCATTGTTTGGCACTTGTATGGCACGAATATTAACTGCTACTTATCAGCCCAAGCCTGAATATTGTCCAGGTTTGGCTGGGCATGAACTGCTTCAGTATCTGAGAAGCCACAAATGTTGCTGAACATTGTGCAATCATCAGCGAACATCTCCACTCTGAGCTTATGATGGAGTCATTTAGTCATAGAGGTCTACATCACAGAAAAAGGCCCTTCAGCCCATTGAGTCTGCGCCAGTCAAAAATATTATAATCCCATTTTCCAGCACTAGCCCCATAGCCTTGTACGCCATGGCCTTGCAAGTGCACATCCAAATACTTCTTAAATGTTATGAGGGTTTATGCCTCTACCACCCTTTCAGGCAGTGAGTTCCAGGTTCCCACCACCCTCTGACTGAAAAAATTCCTCCTCACATCCCCTCTAAACCTTCTGGCCCTTCCCTTAAATCTATGCCCCCTGGTTATGATCCCTCCACCAAGGGGAAAAGTTCCTTCCTGTCTACCCTATCTATGCCTCTCATAATTTTATACACCTCAATCATATCTCCCCTCAATCTCCTCTGCTCCAAGGAAAATAACCTCAGTCTACCCAATCTCTCCTCATAACTAAAGCTCTCCAGCCTAGGCAACATCCTGGTAAATCTCCCCTGCACTCTCTCAATTGCAATCACATCCTTCCTATAATGCGAATTCCAGAACTGCACGCAATACTCTAGCTGTGGCCTAACCAGCATTTTATACAGTTCCAGCATAACCTCCCTGCTCCTATATTCTATGCCTCGGCTAATAAAGGCAAGTATCCCATTTGCCTTCTTAACCACCTTATCTACCTGTCCCACTACCTTAAGGGTCCGGTGGACATGCACACCAATGTCCCTCTGACCCTCGGTACTTCCCAGGGTAGTACTCTCCAACCAACTCACCTCCTCTGGCTCCCAGTCCTGCACAACATTGCCACCCCAAATCAGGAGAGTAATTGCAACAGGCAAAGGTACTGGAGCAGATCAATCCCAACCCAAGCCTGCCCTTATTCAATGACCTCAAACCACCATCAGTATGCTTTCCCTCACTTCACCCCATTTGGTTAAACTCACCACACTGAGGAGTAACAGGTGATGACCTATGGCAGGCAGTTTGGCAGGAGAAAACATCCACCAGAAACCACTCCCTCATCATAAGCCCTACTTATCCACCTGGCTTTGATCTCCCATGGTGACACTGGGCCCTTTTAAACCATTTTCAGACTGGCCAAGGCCTCTGTGCAGCCACCCAATATCAGTGGGGTCACCAAGACCATCCAGGCTGCAGCTGTGGTGCAGGCCAAACATTGACACACATTGTAGAGGAGTGTCCGCTGACTAAACTTAAAGGTGGGTGTAAGGCGTTCCATCTAGCCACTGACAAGGCTATTGTTTGGTTCGTTGAATATGCACATGTGAAATAAATAAATACATTTGTTATGAGATGATAACTTGGGGCCCAATTCAGTAGTTCTAGTGGATATTAAGGATCCCATGTCATTATTTTAAGAAGAATAGTGAGTACCCTGACCAACATTTATCTGACAACCATAGATGTAAAACATTAACTAGCAATGAATGGGTTAAGATCATTATGTGACTTGCTGTAAAGAGTGCAGGCACTGTTTTCATGCTGGTTACATGATATGTACACACAGCACATTGTGAAACAATAGTGGCTAGGAACCATGAACATTTATCTGTAACAGGAATGAGCACATGTTTGAGGACAAGAGTTACCTGATTTAGGAAAAATAGAAGGCCTAGCATTTGATAGGAACCAGGGTATGTCAAAATGATCAATGTTAGTGTTACTATAAGTATTTGAGGAGCTCAGAAGAAGGTAATCTTTGGTTTTTGGAAATTTGGAACAGGCTGACTTATCATGGTGGAAAGTTTTTATTTTCCTTGGATTGTCCTCAACCTATGATTAATCTCCTTTGCTGCTGAAGACTTAGGCGTCTAGTACATTTAGCACTATTGAAAATCACAGTAAAATTCCTGAATGTCCTTTATTTATTGCATCATCAGAGAACCCTTTCGAGCATCATAATGATATCACTGCAGATTGGGCATTGGATATACTCTAGAAGTAGTTTCCCTTCTCCAGCCAAATTAATTAAGCATTCATTTTAAACTCAGTTAAATCACCTCTTGCATCACAAAATAATTCAAGTAGCAGTCTTGTGCAAAAAAAATTACATTAATTCATACTCTAATGAAGTTTTGATAATGCGAGCACTCCAATTAATTACAAACTCAAATCCTATTAATAAATCATAATTCTAATTATATGTACACTCAATTCCATAATCAGATAGCACAGTTAATTACAGTGGTATAATATTTAATCGAAACTACCGGAGAATCATGAAATGCCTTTCATATTGCACAAGTTAAATATGGCTAGTGGAACATAAATGATACTTCATAAATGCTCTATATTCTAGCATTTTATCTACATGACAATAAAATGATAACATACATTATTAGATGTCCTCACAGGTGAGCCAGAGATAATGGGCTGAATAATAGGCACAGAAAATGGGCCTAATTCATGCCCACAGTGACATATTACCAGGTGCAATGATGTCAGGTCATGTTCCCGGCATCAGCACACCAGAAAGCAATAACAAGGTCAGCGGGAAGCCCGGGGAATCGTGAGCCCACTCAGCATATTCAAATTTTCAATTATTGGTTACTTGAGCTCATTAGCAGTCCAACCAACTGCAATAAAACATGCTAAATGCAATAATACTGTTAGAATATGGGAAAAACGCCAGGTGGGGAACTTGTTTTTTCACAAGGTTTGATATCAGGGCAGGTTTAAAAGCGGCTGCTGGATTCTTTGTTTAACTTCAGCAGTGCAGGCTGCTGTCAGTGATGAGCAGTTATTCTATGAAGGTGTGTATTCAGTGTAATCTATGGACGTTTAAGCCTGAAAGATTCCTGCAGACTTGCGCACTTAGTGCCTCATCTGCATTTCAGCTTGTTTGGTTCGAGCAACATGGGGACAGCAGTTTCCGTGGGAGACTCATCTTTCAGTGAGGAGGAGAGGAGGAGAAGGAGAGGGAGAAGGCCAGATGGTCAGGGGCAGAATGCACTGGAGGTGCAGAAGGCTGGTAGACCTGCAAAGGAGCAAAAAGCTGCTGGGGGCAGGATGCTGCAGCCACAGAGGCGTAGATCAAGGCATTATGCTGCTAATCGAATATTCAGGATGGGAATGAGTTACCTTCAAATGTCTGAGATACAGTTGCCATAGGAGACTAAGGCTGTCAAGAGCCATAGTGATCTCTCTCTGTGAGATGCTGGCTGGGTGTATCGCTTCCACCTGCAGGGGTAATCATCCAGTGCCAGTTGCCATGAAGGTCACTTTGGCACTAAATGTTTTAGAATCAGGATCATTTCAGGTTGCGTGTGGAGACCTCAGTGGAGTAAAGCAGCCTCTCCCCACCACTGCATAAAGGTCTTCACCGATATAATGTTCTGAAGGGCAGGTTGCAATATTGCATTCTCCAAGGAGTGCCACAAATGAGCCACAGGCTTTGCAGTGATGGTTGATTTCCCCAGGGTTCAGGGAGTGATAAACTGCATACATTTCTTTTATTCATTCATGAGATGTGGGCTTAGCTGGCTGGGCCAGCATATATTGCCATCCCAAGTTGCCCTTGAGAAGATGGTGGAGAGCTGCTTTCTTGAACCGCTGCAGTCCATATTACACCCACAGTGCTGTTAGGGACGAAGCTCTAGGATTTTGACCCAGTGACAGTGAAGGAACCACAATATACTTCCAAGTCAGGATGGTGAGTGGCTTGGAGAGGAACTTCCAGGTGGTGGTGTTCCCATCTATCTGCTGTCCTTGTCCTTCTAGATGGTAGCGGTCGTGGGTTTGAAAGGTGCTATCTAAGGATCCTTGCTGAATTCCCACAGTGCATCTTGTAGATGGTACACACTGCTGCCACTGTGCGTCAGTGGTGAAGGGAGTGAATGTTTGTGGATGTGGTGCCAATCAAGCAGCTGATTTGTCCTGAATGGTGTCAAGCTTCTTGAGTGTTATGTTGTTTATGTCACCATAAAGGCTCCAGCAGGCCAGTCCTGTACATTTATAAACAGGAAGGGCTATCACTCTTTAAATGTGCAGTTGGTATTTGACAACCATTGAAGAATTAGGCAGGTCTACGCCAAGTTCCCGGGCAGGAACCATGACTACTACACTCAGAAACTCTCAGGTGCCAAAAATAAAAACAGAAAATGCTGGAAAAAACTCAGCAGGTCTGGCAGCATCTGTGGAGAGAGAAACATAGTTAACGTTTTGAGTCCATATGACTCTTCTTCAGAGCTGAAGAGAGGTAGAGGATTTTATACTGTTAAGAAGGGTTGGAATAGGTGGAGCAAAGGAGAAGTTCAGGGATAGGTGGGAGCTCAGGGTGATTTGACAAAACTATCGTGAACACAAGACAAAGAGAATGCTAATGCTAGTGTTACAGACTAAAGAAGGCACTGATAGTGGCATAAAGCTAAGATAGCAGTTAATGGCAGAACAATGGTCAGCCTTTTGTGAAAGCAAAATGTAAGAACAAGTGACCAGTGGCACTATGGGGTGGGGGGGGGGGTGCGGTTGGGGAAACATGAATTAAAAAGGGGTTAAGATGGAGGAGAGAGTTCATGGTCTGAAGTTGTTGAACTCAATGTCACATAAGAACATGGTAACATAGGAACTAGCAGCAGGACCAGGCCACTGGCCCCTCGAGCCTGCTCCACCATTCAATAAGATCATGATGGATCTGACTGAGACATCAACTCCACATTCCCACCTACCCCCGATAATCTTTCACCCCCTTGTTAGTCTATCGACCTCTGTCTTAAAACTATTCACATCCACTGCCTTTTGAGGAAGAGTTCCAAAGACTCACAACCCTGTGAGAAAAAAAAAATTCTTCTCATCTCTGCCTTAAATAGGTGACCCCTTATTTTTAAATAGTGACCCCTAGTTCTAGATTCTTCCACAAGAGGAAACATCGTCTCCATATCCACCCTGTCAAGACCCCTCAGGATCTTAAAGGCATCAACCAAGTTGCCTCTTACTCTTTTAAACTTCAGAGGATATGAGCCTAACCTGTTCAACCTTTC
This sequence comes from Carcharodon carcharias, assembly GCF_017639515.1. Classification (NCBI taxonomy): domain Eukaryota; kingdom Metazoa; phylum Chordata; class Chondrichthyes; order Lamniformes; family Lamnidae; genus Carcharodon; species Carcharodon carcharias. The sequence goes on from NC_054467.1 coordinate 205,771,514, forward strand.
CTCTTAAGACACTGGTATTAGTCTGGTAAACTTTCAGTTAACTGCTTCTAATGTATTTGCATCCTTCATTAAACAAGGAGACCAATATTGTACACATTATTGCAAATATGGTCTCACCAGTGCCCTGTCATACGAGCATACAGGTTAGGAGCAGGTGTAGTCCACTCAGCCCCTTAAGACTGCTCTGTCATTCAGTAAGATCATGGCTGATCTGATTTTAGCCTCATATTCCTGCCTACTCTTGACAACCTTTCAGCCCCTTGCTTACCAAGAAACTATCTACCTCTGCCTTAAGAATATTCAAGGACTCTGCCTCAATCATCTTTTCAGGAAGAGAATTCCAAAGTCTCACAAACCTCTGAGAGGAAAAAAAATCCTCATCTCTGTCCTAAATGGGAGACCCCTTATTTTGAAACAGTGACCCCGAGTTCTAGATTCTCTGACAAGAGGAAATATCCATTCCACATCCACCCTGTCAAGTCCCCTCAGGATCTTATATGTTTCAATCAAGTCACCTCTTACTCTTTTAAACTCCAGCGGATACAAGTCTAGCCTGACCAGCCTTTCCTCATAATATAGCCCGCCCATTCCAGGTATTAATCTAGTAAACTGTTTCTAATGCATTTACATCATTCCTTATATAAGGAGACCAATACTGTATACAGTACACCAGGTGTGGACTCACCTATGCCCTGTGCATAACCTTCCTACTGCTATATTCAATTTCCCTCACAATAAACGACAACATTAGTTTTGCTAATTACTTGCTACACCTGTATACCAACCTTTTGCAATTCATGCACTCTCTATCTCAGAGCTCTGCAATCTCTCACCATTTAGATAATATGCCTCTTTTTTAATTGTCCTGCCAAAATGGACAACCTCACATTTTCCAATATTGTACTCCATTTGCCAGATCTTTGCCTACTCACTTAACCTATCTACATCCTTTGATAGAGTCCTGACGTTTGCTGCACAACTTACTTTCCTACCTACCTTTGTGTCATCAGTAAATTTAGCAACCATACCATCGGTCTCTTCAACCAAATCATTAATTTGGCTTGTAAAGAGTTGAGGCCCCAGCACTGAGCCCTGTGACACACCACTCATCACATCCTGCTAACAAGAAAATGAGCCATTTATGCCTACTCATTGTCTCCTGTTAGCTAGCCAATCTTCTATCCATGCCAATATGTTACCCCCTACACCATGGGCTTTTATTTTCTGCAATAACCTTTGATGAGGCACTTTATCAAATACCTTCTGGAAATCTAAGCACAGCACATCTGCCAGTTCTCCTTTATCCACAGGACTTGTTACTTCTTCAAAGAACTCCAATAAATTGGTTAAATGTGATTTCCCTTTCATAAAGCCATGTTGACTCTGCCTGATCACCTTCAATTTATTTAAGTGCCCAGCTATAACATCTTCAATAGCTTCTAACATGTTCTCTATGACAGATGGTAAATTAATTGGCCTATAGCTTCCTGCTTCCTGTCTCCCTCCCTTTATGAATAAAGGAGTTACATTCGCTATTTTCCAATCTAATGGAACTTTCCCCGAATCTAGTGAATTTTGGAAAATTAAAACCAACGCATCAACTACCTCACTAGCTTCTTGTAAGACGCTAGGTTGAAATCCATCAGGACCCAGCGACTTGTCAACCTGCAGTTCCAACAATTTGCTCAGTACTAATTTCCTGGTGATTGTAATTTTCTTGAGTTCCTCCCTCTTTTCCAATTCCTGATTTACAGCTATTTCTGGGATATTACTTGTTTCCACTATAGTGAAGACCAATGCAAAATATCTGTTCCATTCATCTCCTTTTCCATTATTAATTCGCCAGACTCACTTTCTATAGGACTAATGCTCACTTTACTAATTATTTTCTTTTTAAAATATCTGTAGAAACTCTTATTGTTTGTCTTTATATTTCTGGCTATCTTTCTCTCATACTCTAATTGTTCTTCCTTCTTATTAATATTTTAGTTATTCTTTGCCGTTTTTGCACTCTGTCCAATCTTCTGACTACCACCCATCTTTGCATAATTATACGCTTTTCCTTTAAGTTCGATACTGTCTTTAACTTTTTTAGTTAACCACAGATGGTGGATTCTCCCTTGGAATTTTCTTTCTTGTTGAATGTATCTATTCTGTGTATTCTGAAATATCTCCTTAAATGCTTGCCATTGGATATCTATTGACCTATCCCTTAATTGAAATTACCTGCTCACTTTCATTAGCTCTGCTTTCATCCCTCATAATTACTATCATTTACATTTAAAATATTAGTGTTGAACTCAGTCTTCTCTCCCTCAAACTGAATGTAAACTTCAATCATTTATGATCACTGCTACCTTGGGGTGCTTTCGCTATGAGGTCATTAATTCATCCTATTTCATTGCACAATACCAGGTCTAGTGTAGTCTGCTCCATGGTTGGCCCCAAGACATGCTGATCTGAGAAACTATCCCAAAAACATTCTATGAATGCAGGGAGGTGGTGGCATAGTGGCATAGGTACTGGACTAGTATTCCAGAGATCCAGGGCAATACTCTGGGGACCTGGGTTTGAATCCCACCACAGCAAATGGTGAAACTTAAATTAAATAAAAATCTAGAATTAAAAGCCTGATGATGACTGTGAAACTATTATAAAAGTATAAAAACTCAGCTGGTTCTCTAATGTACTTTAGGGAAGGAAATCTGCTGTCCTTACCTGGTCTGGCCTACATGTGACTCCAGACTCATAGCAATGTGGTTGACTCTTAAATGTCCTCTGAGCAAGGACAATTAGAGATGGGAAGTAAATGCTGGCCTAGCCAGCGATGCCCATGTCCCATGAATGAATAATTAAAAAAAAAACTATTTGTCATCTATGCTACCTTTGCCCATCTGGTTGTTTCAGCCTATATGTAGATTAAAATCCCTCATGATAATTGCCATATCTTTTTGACAAGCTCCCACTGTTTATTCTTTGATACCCCATTCTGCCATGTGATTACTGTAAGGGGCCTGTACATCACTCTTACAAGTGGATTCTTGCCTTTATCATTCCTCATCTCTACCCAAACCGATTCTATATCCTGGCTTCCTGCCTGTACTTAGGCCATCCTTCTCTATTGTGTTAAAGTCATCTTTAATTAACAGAGCCACTCCTCCGCTTTTCCTAACTTCTTATCCTCTGTAAAGGTCACATTCTCGTCATTTTTCAGGTCCCAATCTATCCTATCCTGTAGTCATGTCTCTGTAATGGTTATGAGATCGTACTTATTTATATCTATTTGCACTATTAGTTAATCTGTTTTGTTTTGAATGCTATGTGCATTCAGATACAGAGCCTTAGGTTTTTCCCTTTTATCATTTTTGTAACTTCTAGCCTTATCTATTCATTTACTCTTAGACTTGTACTCTCTGTCCCTTCTTGTCATGGTCTGTTTATCTTTTCCTTAATTAATACCTTCCTCTCTTACCTTGTCTCTACTCTTTAATTTATCACATCTTCCCACAATTGATCCCGTGCCCCCATGATTTAGTTTAAAATTCTTTCTACTTCCTTAGCTATGCAATTTGCAAGAACACTTGTCCCAGCATGGTTCAGGTGTAGAGCATCCCAATGGTACAGCCCCCACTTTCCCTGGAAGATGAGGTACTGTTCCTACAGTTTGTGTTGGGCTTCACTGGAACATTGTAGCAGGCCAAGGATGAACATGTGCGCAAAACGGTGAGTTGTAGTGGCAAACAGCAGGAAGGTCTGGGTCATGCTTGCGGACTGAGTGAAGGTGTTCCACAAAGCGGTTACCCAGTCTGCATTTAGTCTCCCCAATATAGAGGAGACCACATTGGGAACAGTGAATACAGTAGACAAAATTGAAGGGTTATAAATGAAGCACTGCTTAACCTGAAAGGAGTGTTTGGGGCCTTGGACGGTGAGGAGGGAGGAAGTAAAGGGGCAAGTGTTACGCCTTCAGCGATTGCATGGGATGGTGCTGTGGGAAGGGGATGAGGAGTTGGAGGTGATGGAGGAGTGGACCAGGCCACCACAGAAGTAATGGTCCCTGCGGAATGCCGATGGGGGGGCAGGAGGGGGATGGGTGGGGGGCAAGGAGAAGATGAGTTTGGTGGCGGCATTATGCTGGAATTGGCGGAAACGGCAGAGGATGCCTGGATAGATCAGGAGGAGCTCTGCAATACGCTCCATCAAGAGTGTCACTGATGGTCATTGTGTGTTACGCTCTCCACAACCTTGTGCTTCAGAGACAGGATGCCCTGGAGGAACAGGAGCCACAAGAAAACAGTCAATCCACTGATGATGAGATCAATGAGTATGTGAGGGAACGACCAGACGGAGAAGTGTAAGAGTCTGCATAGGAGTGCATGGATAACTGTGACATACTGGAGGCCTTAATAATGCAGAGAGTCCATTAGGTCATGTAGTTGAGGCCTCTGAGCTGCCTATACTTCCGGCATATCTATTTCTCACCTCCACTGAGAACTCATTGCTAATGTCCTGTTGGCACAATCACTGTACATATCCATTAACCATTTTAGCAGCTTGGCAGAACTTCACATAATAATTTGCATGGACCACATCTCCCATCATTTTCTTAAATTAAAAATAATTCACACAGCCTCTGCTAGGTGGCTACAAAACACATTTTATTTATACACGGCCAATGAACTCTTGTCAAGGAAATAAAATCTAAACACACCCATGTGAGCCAAAATATATCTACTATGGAGTCTTTCTCAATCTCTTCCATGTACTGCGGCGTAGTGTTTCCCCCCTCACTTTCAGTTGCACTCGAGGATCACTGCTGATCTGTTTGCCCCCTTTGCCCTTGATGACTTTGGTGGGTGTCCTCTCAGCGGTTGAGGATTTGAGGGCTCAGCCATGTTAGAAGCTTCCTGTAGAGGGGCAGCAGGCCCTTCTGCCTCAACAGCAATCGAGATTGACTGTGCCAATGGCAGAGGGGTGGAGGAGAGGCTGCTTACATCAGAAGTGGCCCTGAGAGGTGCTCCAGATGACAGAAGCTTTTTTCTTATTTGTTCATGGGGGCACTGTGGGCGTCACTGCCTCAGCCAGCATTTATTGCCCATCCCGAATTAAGAGTCAACCACATTGCTGTGGGTCTTTGAATCACATGTAGGCCAGACCAGGTGAGGATGGCAGATTTCCTTCCCTAAAGGACATTAGTGAACCAGATGGGTTTTTTAATGACAATTCGCAATGGTTCAATGGTCATCACCAGACTTGCAATTCCAGATTTTTATTGATATCAAATTTCACCATCTGCCATGATCCCAGGTCCCCAGAGTATTAACCTGGATCTCTTGGATACTAACCCAGTGACAATATCACTACGACTTCCATGAGGACCAATGGGATCCTCCCTTCCTTCTTGAGAGTGACCAGGTGCTGGCTGGGTGTCCAGGCTCCATGGTCCCCTGTCAACCTGGCCCTGGGCCCCTGAGCACAGAGCCAGGGCGATGGACTGCAGGTTAGTATGTATACCCACGATTGTTTCTGCAATTTGCTGGGTCTGCCCCTCCAAGGCAGTCACCATTTTGTCCATGAAGGAAGCATGGTGCTCTGAAGAGTGAGTTATCACTGTGCATATGGCCTGGATGGACACTTCCAGAGTCTGTGCCAGACAATCAACACCTCTGTTATCTCCTGCAAATCCCCACATACCTCATTCTGGACATCCAGCATCTGTCACCTTACGGATGATTCCCGAGACTCATCATATGTTTGGGACTCAGTCTTTGGTTCACCTTGAACACTCGTCTGACTGCCAAAGGTCTGCTCCACCACACTCTCCGGCAGCTGCATGTAAAATTGTGAAGTGCCCTCACCAGATTGTGCTTCCCCTTGTTACGATGTGCAAAACACTACTGGGGTGGCAGTATCTGCACTGGCGCTTAGTGCGAGGTGCGGATGTGCACCTGCATCCTCCGAGGCTCCCTCTTCCTCCTCGGAGGCTACTGTGGGTCCCACGGGACTGGCAGCTACAGCAGTCAATTTTTCACCCTTGCAGTTGCAAAAGGAAGGATGGTTCATGGCCATTCTCTACCTTCATGGTTTGTGTGAAGACGCAACCTTCAGCTACAGTAGCACTACATGCACAGTGAAATATTACTATTTGTTTGTATTTAACAGCTTCTACAAAACTGACATGGTTTCCTCCCTGATTCATGAGCGCCTTTGAATGCATAAACTATCAATGGGTCATTCATAACAGCATACCAGACATCATGCACCCTCTCCTTAACCCTCTTAACAACTCTCTCTTTCAACTGTTGATAACTTGCAACCTCACCATCCCAAGGCTGTCCTCCAATCTTGCCTCTGCCAATTGAATGGCTCTAGTCATTCGTTGAGAGCTCCAGAACCTCTTCCTCCAGCGGGGTCAGAATGGCCAGGTTGACAACACTACCTCCAGTCCCGCTCCTCTCCCTGACTTTGGGGGCCCTCTTCTCCTGCAATAAATCAGATTCTTCAGTATATTCATTCCTTCACAATTAGGCCCTGTGAAAATGCCACAAGACTGCACAGTGATTAGCAGCCAATAGCTTGTGTGCTTTCCGCACCTCGCTCCCCCTCGCCCACCAACCACCCCCCCCCACCCCCCCCCCCCACCCCTGCCACCCCCTAAATAGGCCTCAGGGCCATGTTCCAATTCCTTTGTGTATCATGTTACCTTGCACTTCTCAGCAGTATACAAGGCATTATACAAATGGAGTCTTCCCATGACCTTCTGTGTATGCTCATGTCCACAGTGGAGAATAACTCACCCTTGGGGATCTTAAAAGATCATTGAGCCTCTTTCAACTTTGCTTCAATGTTCTCAAAACAACCCTAACACTGCCGACCTCTGCCGCCACCTCCATCCAGGCTGCTCTGGTCATGCTGGGAGGTCTTCTCTTTCCATCAGCAGGCATGAGTACCTCCTGCTTGTCACTCACAGCCTGGAGGAGGGCTCGCAGGGAGTTGTCATCAAACCTTGGGGTCGTCCTGGTCCTTCTTCCCTTCCCATCACCTGGCTCCCTTCTTTTGGCCATCTATGGAGAGAGAAAGATAATTACCAGTTCCATATTTCCCTATTTTCATCCTAGTTATGCTTAGAATCCATGCCATGACTGTGGCTTCTCTGCTAAAGGTCATTAATTCTGACCGCCTGTGCAAATTATTAAAATTAATTAAAAATTCAAACTCACCTGTGTCAATGATTGCAAATATTTTTGCACTCCACCAAAAACTTCTGCATAAGAGATCACTCCAACCCCTGGTGTACTTGACACAGTCTGTGCCGGGTGCCCCTTTAAATTAGTGGCTGTGACCTTCTTCTAGATCACGGACTGCCAGCTCGGGGCCCAGACATTGCACCCTCCAACCCCCTTTGGGTGGACAGGCCTCCCTCCTGCAACATTGTGGATTGGAAACCCACCCAACAGATTGGCTGAATGCTGTTTTTATATGGCATACTGGAATGGTGGGGCTGGATGCCGGCGAACTACTTATTTTTGAGTACGACTCCCACCCACCGCCTTGGAGCGTATTATTCAGGCCTTTTGGAAGAGAATGCTTAGTTGTACAGGTGGTAGTGCACATGTTCACGGGTTGGAAAATGCACAGTGCTGAATGCAGGCAGTTCTAACTGGAAATCGGGGTCCAATTTACATTGTAGGACCTCGATTTCCATGTTAGAAAAAAGCAAGTGATTTGGACTCCTGAGGATAGGCTCCTTTCTAACACGGAGCCATGTCATTAACTCCAAGGTGTACAGTAAAAATCATCCCCACTTCCCTTTAATGATTTGTACCACACTCACAGCCTGTATCATACTCACAGCCTGTATCATACCAACCACCTGTATCATACTCACTGCCTGTTTCATACTCACAGCCTGTATCATAACCACAGCCTATAACAGCCTTTATCTGTAATTTATGCTGGTATCTATCCACAATATATGTTCATATTTATCAGTGTGACACCTGACCAGTTAATCTGCTTTTGATTAGGTTGATATTACAAGATTAACATTTTTTTTAAACTCAAGAACCATAAATCAAATTCTAAGTTTCACATAATTTCACATTAATAATGTTAATAACAACTGCAATTATGTTGTTGCCCCACCTGAAATGTGCATTTCTTTTCTTATTTTTATTTGATCTTCAGCATTTGCCAGTTCCTCTTCTGAAAATTACATGGTTATATAGGGAACAAACATCGTAATAAAAGTGTTCTCCTGTGTCCAAGTTCGAGGCAGCACAGAGACTGAAATTATGAAATCCCCCAAGTGCACATTTAAATGTTCTCCTCCAATGACAGTAACAAACTGCAGCCAATAGAATTGGCATTTACATCATACTGACATCCTTGGATGTGCTCTGTGGTTCATTGACAACAGTCTGGGAAATAGGTAATCAACGTAGAAGCTATAGTTGGCTTTGACCTGATTTATCTCCAAGTGTTACACTCAGGCTGGGTGGAATGGTACACACACTGTATCTCCCCTCTGGGAACTGGCTTCAAATCAACTTTGCGGATTTTAAACCTCCCCCTTTAAATTGACTTGAATGGATTCAGCCTTCTTCATGAAGATCAGAAGGCCAGGATGCAAAGCTTGGTCCTAATACGTCAGTTGTTCTGCAACCATAAAAATGTTTAGTTTGGGAACTGGACATAAAACATTGTTTTCGTAGGAAATGCAGTACTGAATTTGTAGTTTTTTTTATTCGTTCATGGGATGTGATTATTGCTGGCCAGGCCAGCATTTATTACCCATCCCTAATTTTCCTTGAGAAGGTGGTAGTGAGCTGCCTTCTTGAACTGCTGCAGTCCATGTGGTGCAGGAACACCCACAGTGCTGTTAGGAAGGGAGTTCCAGGATGTTGACCCAATGACAATGAAGGAACGACGATATTGCTCCAAGGAACAATGGTATGTGGCTTGGATGGGAACTTTCAGGTGGTGTTGTCCCCATACATCTGCTGGCCTTGTCCTTCTCGATGGTAGAGGTCGCGGGTTTGGTAGTGTTGTCGAGGGGTCCTTGATGAGTTGCTGCAGTGCATCTTATAGATGGTACACACTACTGCCACTGGTGGAAGGAGTGGATGTTGAATATGGTAGATGTGATGCCAGTTAAGAGGGCTGCTTTGTCTTGGATGGTGTCAAGCTTCTTGAATGTTGTTAGATCTGCACTCATCAAGGCAAATGGAGAGTATTCCACCACATTCCTGACCTGTGGCTTGGAGATCAGGCATCAGGTCAAACATAGGCAAGGAAAGCTCCTGATGAATACCACGTACCGCTTCCTCCCCTCACCCACAGGTGATGAATCAATGCTCCTCTATGTTGAACAGTACTTGAAGGAAGCACTGAGGGTGGTAAGGGCCCAGAACGTACTCTGGGTGGTTGGCTTCAATGTTCACCACCAAGAGTGGCTTGGTAGCACCATTACTGACTGAGCTGGCCGAGTCCTACAGGACATTATTGCTAGACAGGGTCTGCGGCAGGTGGTGAGGGAACCAACAAAAGGGAAAAACATACTTGGTCTGATCCTCACTAACCTGCCTGCCACAGATACATCTGTCCATGACAATATTGGTAAGAGTGACCAACGCACAGTCGCTGTGGAGATGAAATCCCATCTTCACATTGAGGATACCCTCCACCGTGTGGAGTGGAACAGATCTAGCAACTCAAAACTGGGCAACCATGAGACACTGTGGGCCAACAGCGGAAGCAGAATTGGCCTTAACCACAATCTGAAACTTCACGGTCCAGCATATCCCCCACTCTACCATTTCCACCAAGCCAGGAGATCAACACTGGTTTAATGAAGAGTGCAGGAATTCACCAAGGCTCCTTCAACAGAACCATACAAACCCACAACCAGAAGGACAAGGGCAGCAGATACATGAGAACACCACCACCTGCAAGTTCCCCTCCAAGTCACTCACCATACTGACTTGGAAATGTATCACTGTTCCTTCACTGTCATTGGGTCAAAATCATGGAATTCCCTCCCTAACAGCACTGTGGGTGTACCTACACCACATGGACTGCAACGGTTCAAGAAGGCAGCTCATCACCACCTTCTCAAGGGCAACTAGTGATGGGCAATAAATGCTGGCCAAGCCAGGGAAGCCCAATTCCTGTGAATGAATTTTTTAAAAAAGGAGGGCATGCCAGGAGCAGCACCAGGCATACCTAAAAATGAGGTGTCAACCTGGTTAAGCTATAACGCAGGGCTACTTGCATGCCAGACAGAATAAGCAGCAAGTGATAGACAGAGCTAGATGATGCCATAACCAATGAATCACACCTAAGCTTTGCAGTCCATACAGTCGTGAATGGTGGTGGACAATTAAACAACTAACAGGAGGAGGAGGCTCCACAAATATCCCCATCCTCAATGATGGAAGAGCCCAGCACATCAGTGCATAAGATAAGGCTGGAGCATTCGCAAGCCAGAAGTGTCGAGTGGATGACCTACCTCAGCCTCCTCCAGAGGTCACCAGCATCACAAATGCCAGTCTTCAGCCAATTCGATTCACTCCACATAATATCAAGAAACAGTTGAAGGCACTGGATACTGCAAAGGCTATGGGCCCTGACAATATTCCAGTAATAGTACTAAAGACTTGTGCTTGAAAACGTGACGCATCCCTAGCCAAGCTGTTCCAGAACAGCTGCATCTGGCATCTACCCTGCTATGTGGAAAATTGCCCAGGTATTTCTTGTACATAAAAAGCAGAGCCGATCTAACCCGGACAATTAGCGCCCCACAATCAGTAAAGTAGTGGAAGGAGTAATCAACAGTGCTATCAAGTGGCACTTGCTTAGCAATAACCTACTCACTGATGCCCAGTTTTGGTTCCACCAGGGCTACTCACCTCCCGACCTTGTTACAGCCTTGGTTCAAACATTGTCAAAAGATCTGAACTCCAGGGTTGAGGTGAGAGTGGCTGCCCTTGACATCAAGGCAGAATTTAACTGATTGTGGCTTCCCGGAGCACCATTAAAACTGGAGTCAATGGGAAACAAGGGGAAAACTCTCCACTGGTTGGAGTGATACATGCAGAGATTAACTCACTTCCTGACTCCCGAAAGCCTTTCCACCATCTTTTTTTTTATTATTCATTCATGGGATTTGGACATCATTGGTTAGGCCAACATTTATTGCCCATCCCCAATTGCCTTTGAGAAGGTGGTGGTGAGCTGCTTTCTTGAACCGCTGCAGTCAGTGTGGTGTAGATTCACCCACAATCCTTTTAGGGAGGGAGTTCCAAGATTTTGACCCAGCGACAGTGAAGGAACGGCGATATATTTCCAAGTCAGGGTGCTAAGTGGCTTGGAGGGGAATTTCCTGGTGGTAGTGTTCCCGTACTTGCCCTTCTAGATGGTAGTGGTTGTGGGATTGGAAGGTGCTGTCTAAGGAGGCTTGGTGAGTTCCTGCAGTGCACCTTGTAGATGGTACTCAGACTGCTGCCATGGTGCATTAGTGGTGGAGGGAGTGAATGTTTGTCGATGTGGTGCCAATCAAGCAGGTTGCTTTGTCCTGATGGTGTTAAGCTTCATGAGCGTTGTTAGAGCTGCACTCATCCAGGCAAGTGGAGAGTATTCCAACACACTCCTAATTTGTGCCATGTAGATGGTGGGCAGGCTTTGGGGAGTCAGGAGGTGAGTTTGGGGAAGGCAGTGACGTAGTGGTATTGTTGCTGGTCTAGTAATCCAAAGACTCAGGATAATGCTCTAGGAACAAGGATTTGAACCCCAACAGGGCAGGTGGTGGAATTTGAATTTAAAAAAATCTGGAATTAAAAGTCCAATAATGATGACCATGAAACCATTGTCGATTGTTGTAAAAACCCATCTGGTTCACTAATGCCATTCAGGGAATGAAATCTGTCATCCTTTCCTGGTCTGGCCTACATGTGACTTCAGACCCACAGCAATATAGTTGACTCCTTAAATGTTCTCTGCCAGCCTAGCAAGCAACTCAGTTGTAACAAACTGCTACAAAGACACAAAAAAGGAATGAAACCGGACAAACCACCCGGCATTGACCAAGGCACCAGAAACAACAATGTCAACCTGCCTGTTGACCCTGCAGAGTCCTCCTTATTAACATCTGGGAGCTAGTGCGAAACTTGGCTCACAGAGTCAAGCAACAGCCTGACATGGTCATCCTCACGGAATTACACCTTACAGCTAATGTCCCAGACTCCACCATCACCACTCTTGGATATTTCCTGTTCCACCTATCAGGATGGGCACAGTGGTATACAGTCAGGAGGGAGTTGCCCTGGGAGTCCTCAACATCGACTCTGAACCCCATGAAGTCTCTTGGCATCAGGTCAAACATGGGCAAAGAAACTGCATGCTGATTACGATGTACCGCCCTCCCTCAGCCGATGAATCACTGCTCCTCCATGTTGATTATCACTTGGAGGAAACACTGAGAGTGGCAAGGGAGCATAATGTACTCTGGATGGAGAGCTCAATGTCCTTCACAAAGAGTGGCTTGGTAGTCATAAATGACATAGCTGCTGGACTGGGTCTGCGGCAGATGGTGAGGGAAACAACAAGAGGGGAAAAACATACCTAACGTCATCCTCACCCACCTGCCTGCCGCAGATGCACCTGTCCATGGCAGTATTGGTAGGAGTGACCGATGCATAGTCATTGTGGAGACAAAGTCCCGCCCTCACATTGAAGATACCCTCCATTGTGTTGTTTGGCACTACCACTGTGTTAATTGAGATAGATTTCGAACAGATCTAGCATCTGAACACAGGGCATCCATGAAGCGCTGTGGGCCATCAGCAGCAACAGAATTGTACTCGAACACAATCTGTGACCTCATGGTTCGGCATATCCCCCACTCTACCATTGTCATCAAGCCAGGGGTCGACCCTGGTTCAATGAAGAATGCAGGAGGGCATGTGACGAGCAGCACCAGGCATACCTAAAAATGAGGTGTCAACCTGGTCAAGCTATAAAACTGGACTACTTGCATGCCGAACAGCACAAGCAGCAAGTGATAAACAGAGCTAAACTATCCAACAACCAACGGGTCCGATCTAAGCAAAGCAGCCCTGCCACATCCAGTCCATAAATGGTGGTGGACAATTAAAGAACTCAGGAGGATCCACAAATATCCCCATCCTCAGTGACAGAGGAGCTCAGCACATCAGTGGGAAAGATAAGACTGAAGCATTCACAACAATCTTCACCCTGAAGTGCTGAATGGATGATCCATCTCTGCCTCCTCCGGAGGTCCCCAGCATCACAGATGCCAGTCTTCAGCCAATTCAATTCACTTCACATGATATCAGGAAATGGCTGAAGGCACTGGATACTGCAAAGTCTATGGGCCCTGACAACATTCCGGCAACAGTACTGAAGACTTGTGCGCCAGGTCTTGCCACATCATTAGCCAAGCTGTTCTAGTACAGCTACAACATTGGCATCTACCTGGCTATGTGGAAAATTGCCCAGGTATGTCCTGTACACAAAAAGCAGGAAAAATTGAACACAGCCAATTACTGCTCCATCAGTCTACTCTCAATCATCAGTAAAGTAATGGAAGGGGACACCAACAGTGCTATCAAGAGGCACTTGCTTAGCAATAACCTACTCAGTGATAACCAGTTTGGTTCCGCAAGGGCCACTCAGCCCCTAACCTCATTATAGCCTTGGTTCAAATATGAACAAAAGAGCTGAACTCCCAAGGTGAGGTGAGATTGACTGCTTTGGGCATCAAGGCAGCATTTGACCAAGTGTGGCATTAAGGAGCCCTAGCAAAATGAGTCAATGGGAATCAGGGAGAAAACTCTTGACTGGTTGGAGTCATACCTCACACAACGAAAGATGCTTGTAGTTGTTGGAGATCAGTTATCTCAGCTCCAAGACATCATTGCAGGAGTTCCTCAGGGTAGTGTCCTAGGCCCAACCATCTTCAGCTGCTTCACCAATGACCTTCCTTCCATCATAAGGTCAGAAATGAGGATGTTCACTGATGATTGCACAATGTTCAGCACCTTTCCTGACTCCTCAGATAGTGAAGCAGCCCATGTCCAAATGTAGCAAGACCTGGACAATATCCAGGCTTGGGCTGACAAGTGGCAAGTAACATTCGTGCCACACAAATGCCAGGCAATGATCATCTCCAACAAGAGAGAATCAAACCATCACCCCTTGATGTTCAATGGCATTACCATCACTGAATCCCCCACTATCAACATGCTGGGGGTTACCATTGACCAGAAACTGAGCTGGATTAGCCATATTAATACTGTAGCTATAAGAGCAGGTCAGAGGCTAGGAATAGTTCGAAGAATAACTTACCTCCTAATTCCTCAAAGTCTGTCCACCATCTACACAGCACAAGTCAGGAATGTGATGGAATACTCTCCACTTACCTGGATGAGTGCAGTTCCTACAACACTGCAGAAGTTGGACACCATCCAGGACTAAGCAGTCTGCTTGATTCACCCCACATCCACAAACATTCACTCCCTCCATCACTGACACACAATAGCAGCAGTGTGTACCGTCTACAAGATGCACTGCGGGGATTCACCAAAGCTCCTTAGACAGCACCTTCCAAACCCACGGCCACTACCACCTAGAAGGACACTACCTGGAATTTCCCCTCTAAGTCACTCACCATCCTTGGAAATGTATCGCTGTTTATTTGCTGTCGCTGGGTCAAAATCCTGGAACTCCCTTCCTAACAGCATTGTGGGTGTACCTACACCACATGGACATGACACGGTTCAAGAAGGCAGCTCATCACCACCTTCTCAAGAACAACCAAGGATGGACAATAAATGCTGGTCCAGCCAGCGAAGGCCACATCCTGTGAATGAATGAATGAATGAGTAAAAACGTTTCTGGGCAATGGTAACCCCCATGATGTTCACAGTGGGGGATTCAGCAATGGTAATGCGATTGAATGTCAAGCGTTGATGGTTAGATTCTTTCTTGTTGGAGATGGTCATTGCCTGGCACTTGTGTGGTGTGAATATTATTTGCCACTTGTCAGCCCAACCGTGGATATTGTCCAGGTCTTGCTGCATTTGGACATGAACTGCTTCAGTATCTCAGGAGGCGTGAATGGTGCTTAACATTCTGCAGTGAGCACACCCACTTCTGATCTTATGATGGAAGGAAGTCATTGAGGCCATCGCTGAAGCAGCTGAAGATGGTTGGGCCTAGGAACCTACTGTGAGGAACTCCTGCAGTGATACCCTGGAACTGAGATGGTTGACCTCCAAAAACCACAACCATCTTCCTTTGTGCTCGGTATGACTCCAACCAATGGAGAGTTTTCCACCTGATTCCCATTGACTCCAGTTTTGTTGCCACACTCAGTGATGCCACACTCAGCCAGATGTTGCTTTGATATCAAGGGCAGTCAGTTTCACTTCACCTCTGGAGTTCAGCTCCATCATCCATGTTTAGACCAAGCCTGTAATGAGGTCAGAAGCTGAGAGGCCCTGGAGGAACCAAACTGAGCATCAGTGAGCAGGTTACTTATGAGTAAGTCCTCTTGATAGCATTGTCTATTACACCTTCCATCACATGGACTGCGCCATACCTGGGCAATTTTCCACATTGTCGGGTAGATACCAGCGTTGTTGCTGTACTGGAACAGCTTGACTGGGGGCTGTTATGATCTTTGGCCTGACCCCAGTATGTGGATGGGAGATCTGGCTAGGGGCCAATAATTTTTTGTCCAAAGTAGATAAGGGTTGAAATTCAAGACACCTGCTTTTGGAATAAAGCCGCAATATTCCACAGGTTTTGAACAAACAAGAAAACAAACTTTACTATACAAGTTCAGAAACATAAAACAATATTGTAGCTGTACTAGAACATCTTGGCTAGGGGTGCGGCAAGTTTTGGAGCACAAGTCTTCAGTACTATTGCGGGAATGTTGTCAGAGCCCATAGCTATATATGACTCCCAGGTCTTCCTCTGAGTTCTCTTCAATTGCCAGGGCTTTCCCTGAGCCCTCTTGTCAGCTCATCAGAGCTAACAGCAGCATTTAAGATGCATGGAGCTTCTTCCCCCTCTCCTGACTCTCCCAAAATTTACCGACTGCCAACTGCTATTCACTGACCCTAGAACTGATCTGGAGACCTATCAAAACACTCTGAGAGGCTCTACCCTTGTTACTAAGCAGGAACCAATGTTACAAGTATTGAAACATCCTGCACCTTAAATGTTATAATCTCTAGAGACCACAAATCTAGCACCCAGGGACACAAGGAATTGAATTCATAATAGGGCACAGCTAGTTCTGGAGCACAAGTCTTCAGTACTATTGCTGGAATGTTGTCAGAGCCCATAGCCTTTGCAGTATCCAGTGCCTTCAGCTGTTTCTTGATATCACGTGGGGTGAATCGAACTGGCTGAAGGCTGGCACCTGTAATGCTGGGGACTCCAGAGGGGGCCGAGGTGGATCATCCACTTGGCACTTCTAGCTGAAGATTGTTGCAAATGCTTCAGTCTTGTCTTTTGTACTGATGTGCTTGGACTCCTCCATCATTGAGGAAGGGGATATTAGTGGAACCTTCTCCAGTGAGTTGTTTAATTGACCACCACCATTCAAGACCAGATATGGCAAGACTGCAGAGCTTAGATCTGATGCTTTGGTTGTGGGATCGCTTAGCTCTGTCTATTGCATGCTGCTACCACTGTTTGGCATGAGCGTAGTCTTGGACTGTAGCTCCAACAGATTGACACCTAATTTTTACATATGCTTGTTTCTATTCTTGGCAAGCCCTCCTTTATTGAATCATTGTTGATCCCCTGGATTGGTGGTAATGGTAGAGTGGGGGATATGCCGGGCTATGAAATTACAGATTGCATTCGAGTACATTTATGCTGATGCTGATGGCCCACAGCACCTCATGGATGTTCAGGTTTGATTTGCTAGATTTGTTCAAAATCTATCCCATTTGGCACAGTGGGTAGTACCACACAACACGTTGGAGGGTATCTGCAACGTGAAGGCGGGACTTCGTCTCCACACGAACTGTGCAGTGGTCACTCCTACCGATACTGTCATGGACAGATGGATCTGCGGCAGGCAGATTGGTGAGGAGAAGGTCAAATAGGTGTTTCCCTCTTGTTGGTTCCCTCACCACCTGCCGCAGACCCAGTCCAGCAGCTATGTCCTTTAGGAGGTGGCCAGCTCGGTCAGTAATGATACTACCAAGCCACTCTTGGTGATGGATTTTGAAGTCCCCCACCCAGGGTACATTCTGTGTGCTTTCCAACCTCAGTGCTTCCTCCAAGTGGTGTTCAACTGATTCATCAACTGTGGGGGGACAGTAGGTCATAATCATCAGGAGATTTCCTTGCCCATATGTCACTTGATACCATGAGAATTCATGGGGCCCAGAGTCAATGTTGAGGACTCTCAAGGTTAATCCATCCTGACTGTTTAACACTGTGCCACGGCATCTAGTGGGTCTGTCCTGTTGATAGGACAGGATGTACTTAGGGAAGGTGAGGTTGGTGGCTGAGACATTGTCTGTTATGTATGATTATGTGTGTGACTATGACAGACTGCTGCTTGACTAGTCTATGAGACAGTTCTCCAAATCTTGGCATCAGCCCCGAGGTGCTGGGAAGGAGAATTTTGCAGGGTCGACAGGGCCTAGGTCAATGGCAGGTGATTCATTCGGTTTTATTCCTTTTTGTAGATTTTGTAGCGGATTGATGTAACTGAATGTCTTGCTAGACCATTTAAGAGTCAACCACATTGCTGTATGCCTGGAGTCACAAGTAGCCCAGACGAGGTAAGGAAGGCAGATTTCCTTCCCCAAAAGTCATTAGTGAAGCAGATGGGTTTTTGCGACAATGGTTTTGTGGTCACCATTAGATTACATTTTTCATTCCAGATTTATTAATTTTGAATTTAATTTCCACCAGTTGCTGTGATGGGACTTGAACCCATGTCCTTAGAGCATTAGCCTGGGCCTCTGGATTACTAGCACAGTGGCATTAACACTATATCACTACCTCCCCTTAAAGGTGCGTTGTTGAAGCAGTGTGCTTCCAGCTTGTGTTCTATTTGACCTCAGAGTGCTTGATGCTGACACTGAGTGGGAAGCTGTCCCCTCTCCTGAGTTGACAATCCACAACTTCACACTTCATTAAAATATATTAATTGAAAAATAGTGCACAGAGTGTAACACAATTCATGGTAGCGAGGTTTATCTTCCATGAATTGGAAGATAAAAATTACTTTTGATAAGTTTAATGCATGTACCTTCATATGATGTATATGAAAACAAATCAGTTACATCTGAAGGTAAAATAGTGGTCAGAAAAATGTTACAAGCATGTTGTGTGGCCTCCAATCTCATCTTAGATCTAGTTTTGAGCCTGTCTAAAGTTTCTTCTCAAAAAAATTGTTGACATTTTGTTTAAGAAATATGCCTTCAGAATCACAGCTGTCCCTGGGACAGATGCTGATCCCAAACAGCTGACAGCAATGTCCCATCATTCATTACTATATAAATCCCCTGTTCCTAAAGCTCCATAGAACAGGTGCATTCTAACAGGTGTTTAAGCATTAAAAAAAGAGTCATAAAGACATTGGCAGATTATAGTGGATGAATGGTAGACCATCCATATGCTACAGCATAGAGGAATTTATTTTCCCTCATCAACTTGCATTATCGACTAATGTTCAAAATGCCATTATGCTCATCAAAGCCTTGAATTTATAGATTGACTCTTAGCCCCACAGACTCCATCAAAACTCCTGAAAAGATAAGGCTGGCACTAAAATTTACAACTGAAAAGACATCAGCACATGGCAGGTGCATGACCAGGAGTCCGAATAATAGGCGGGCAGTTTGTCTTTGTTATTAACTTGATGGTGTGTGAAAGATAGAGTTGTACAGAAGGCAAGGAGGAAGTTGGATACAGCAGTCTTACAGAAGGGAGATAAACAAATAGTTATGCAAGTGAAATTATAAGGGTATATTTTCCAGTTCCTGCTGGGAAAAGGAAGAAGGGGCACCAGAGCTTTAATATTGGGATTACACCCACACAGACCTTCAGCAGTAAATAATTTAATTTGAAAAATTCTTCAGTGAAGCAAAGCAGCTAATTACTGTGTTATCTGGTTATAAGTATTTTTATAAAGTACAATCATGTTGGGAGTGAGTTTTGCTGTAAGCAATGATATGAGGCTTGATGAATTCATGAAGAAGAGGGAACAGAGAGATAAAGTAGGAAGAGGCATTTGGTGTTGAGGAAGCCAGATTTTAATATCATTGTACATAGTGTTTTATATTTACATCCAGTACTGTACACAATACTCTATATGTGATCTCATCAATGCCCTGTACACTGAAGCATAACCTCCCAACTTTTGTAATCAATTTCCCCCACAATAAATGATAACATTCTATTAGCTTTCCTAATTACCTGCAGTACCTGTATACTAACCTTTTATGATTTATGCACTAAAACACCCAGGTCCCTCTGAATCTCAGAGCTCTGCAAGCTCTCAGCATTAAGATAATAAGCTTATTTTTTATTCTTCCTGCCAAAATGAATGATTTCACATTTTCCCACATTGTACTCCATTTGCCAGATCTTTGCCCACTCACTTAACCTATCTATGTCACTTTGTAGACTCTTTACATCCTCTTCACAATTTAGTTTCCGACCTATCTTTGTGTCATCAGTAAATTTAGCAACCATTCCTTCAGTCCCTTCATCCAACTCATTGATATAAATTGTAAAATGTTGAGGCCCTAGCATTGATCCCTGTGGCACACCACTCGTCACATCCTACCAACCGGAAAAAGACCCATTTATTCTTTTTATTTATTTTTTATTCATGGAACGTGGGCTTCACTGGCTGGGCCAGCATTTATTGCCCATCCCTAGGGCATTGAGGTGGTGGTGAGCTGCCTTCTTGAACTGCTGCAGTCCATATGGTGTAGTTCCACTCAAGGTGCTGTTAGGAAGGGAGTTCCAGGGTTTTGACCGAACGACAGTGAAGGAACAATGACATATTTCCAGGTAAGGATGGTGAGTGACTTGTAGGAGGACTTCCAGGTGGTGGTGTTCCTATCCATTTCCTGCCCTTGTCCTTCTAGATGGTAGTGGTCATGGGTTTCGAAGGAGCCTTGGTGAGCTCCTGTAGTATATCTTGTAGATGGTACACACTGCTGCTACCATGCGTCAGTGATGGAGGGTGTGAATGTTTGTGCATGTGATGCCAATCAAGCGAGCTGCTTTGTCCTGAATGGTGTCAAGCTTCTTGAGTGTTGTGGGAGCTGTAGTCAGCCATGCAAGTGGGA
This sequence comes from Carcharodon carcharias, assembly GCF_017639515.1. NCBI lineage: Eukaryota > Metazoa > Chordata > Chondrichthyes > Lamniformes > Lamnidae > Carcharodon > Carcharodon carcharias. The sequence continues at coordinate 205,791,874 of NC_054467.1, forward strand.
AGTATTCCATCACACTCCAGACTTGTGCCTTGTAGATGGTGGACAGGCTTTGGGGAGTCAGAAGATGAGTTACTAGTTGATGATTTCTAGCCTCTAACCTGCTCTTGTAGCCATAGTATTTATATGGCTAGTCCAGTTCAGTTTCTGCTCAACGGTAACCCCCAGGATGTTGATAGAGGGGGATTCCATAATCGTAATGCCTTTGAACATGCAAGGTTGATGGTTGGTTCTCTCTTGATGGACATGGTCATTGCCTGACACTTGTCTGGCATGAATGTTAATTGCCACTTGTCAGTCCAAGCCTGGATATTGGCCAGGTCTTGCTGCATTTTGACATTGTCTTCTTCAGTATCTGAAGAGTTGCGAATGATGCTGAACATGGTGCAATCATCAGCAAACATCTCCACTACTGACGTTTTGATGGAACAAAGGTCATTGATGAAGCAGCTGAATATGGTTGGGCCTAGGACACTACCCTGAGGAACTCCTGCAGTGATGTCCTGGAGCTGAGATGACTGACCTCCAACAACCACAACCATACTCCTTTGCGCTAGCTATGACTCCAACTAGCGGAGAGATTTCACCCTGATTCCCATTTGACTCTAGCTTTTCTGTGGCTCCTTGCTGCCATACTCAGTCAAATGTTGCTTTGATGTCAAGGCAGTCCCTCTCAACTCACCTTGGGAGCTCAGGTCATTTGTCTATGTTTCAACCAAGGCTGTAATGAGGTCAGGAGCTGAGTGGCCCTGGTGGAACCCAAACTGGGCGTCAGTGAGCAAGCTATTGCTAAGCAAGTACCACTTGATAGCACTGTTGATGACCCCTTCCATTAATTTATTGATGGTCGAGAGTAGACTGATGAGGTGGTAATTGGCAAGGTTGGATATGTCCTGTTTTTTGTGCGCAGGACATACCTGGATAATTTGCCACATAGCCAGGTAGATGCCAGTGTCACAGCTATACTGGAACAGCTTGGCTAGGGACGAGGCAGTTTCTGGAGCATAAGTCTTCAGCATTATTGCCGGAATATTGTCAGAGCCCATAGCATTTGCACTATCCAGTGTCTTCAGCTGTTTCTTGATATCACATGGAATGAATCAAATTGGCTGAAGACTGGCATCTGTGATGCTGGGGACCTCCGGAAGAGGCCTAGATGGATCATCCACTTGGCACTTCTGGCTGCAGATTGTAGCAAATGCTTCAGCCTTATCTTTTCCACTGATGTACTGGGCTCCTCCATCATTGAGGATGGGAATGTTTGTGGAACCTCCTCCTCCAGTTAGTTGTTTAATTGTCCACCATCATTCACATCAGGATGTGGCAGGACTGCAGATCTTAGATCTGATCCACTGGGTGTGGGATTTCTTAGCGCTGTGTCACACTTGCTGCTTATACTGTTTGGCATGCAGGTAGTCCTGTGTTAGAGTTTCACCAGGTTGACACCTCCTTTTTAGGTATGCCTGGTGCTGCTCCTGGCAGGCCCTCCTGCACTCTTCATTGAACCAGGGTTGATCACTTGGCTGGATGGTAATGGTAGATTGGGGGATATGCCAGGCCATGAGGCTACAGATTGTGCTCAAGTACAATTCTGCTGCTGCTGATGGCTTATAGTTCCTCATGGATGCCCAGTCTTGAGTTACTAGGTTTGTTCGAAATCTATCCCATTTGGCATGGTGGTAGTGCCACACAACATGGAGGGTATCCTCAATGTGAAGGCAGGACTTCATCTCCACTACAACTTTGCAATGGTCATTCTTACCGATGCTATAATGGACAGGTGCATCTGTGGCAGGCAGGTTGGGATGATGAGGTCAAGTATGTTTTTCCCTCTTGTTGGTCCCCTCACCACCTGCCACAGACCCAGTCTAGCAGCTATGTCATTTAGGACATGGCTAGTAGTGGTGCTACCAAGCAACTCTTTGCGAAGGACATTGAGGTCTCCACCCAAAGTATATTATGGTCCCTTGCCTCTCAGTGCTTCCTCCAAGTGGTGTTCAACATGGAGGAACACTAATTCATCAGCTGAGGGAGGGCAGTTCGTGATAATCAGCAAGAGGTATCCTTGCCCATGTTTGAGCTGATGCCATGAGACTTCTTGGGGACCAGAGTTGATGTTGAGGACAACTCCCTCCCAACAATATACCACTGTGCTGCCATCTCTGCTGCATCTGAACTCCAGGTGGGACAGAACAAACCCGGGGATAGTGGTGCCTGGGACATTATCTGTAAGGTATGATTCCACAAGGATGACAAGCCATGTAATTGCTTGACTAGTCTGTGAGACATCGGTCCCAATTTTGGCATTAGCACAGTCAACAGGGCTACGATTGCCATTGTTGTTTCCGGTTCCTAGGTCGATGCTGGGTGTTCTGTCCAGTTTCATGCCTTTTTTTAGTGACTTTGTAGTTGTTTATAACAACTGAATAGCTTGCTAGACCATTTCAGAGGGCACTTACGAGTCAACCACATTGCTGTGGGCCTGGAGTCACATGTTGGCCAGATCAGGTAAAGACGGCAGATTTCCAGGTAGCTTTTCAAAGCAATCATGGCCATCATGAGACTTTTAATTCCAGATTTTTATTGAATTCAAATTCCACCATCTGCCATAGCGGGATTTAAACCCGGGTCCAGAGCGTTACTGTACTGGATTACTAGTCCTGTTAGCTTCCTGTCAGCTAGCCAATCTTCTATCCATGCCAATATGTTATCCCCTACACCAAGAGCTTTTTGCCTCTGCAATAACCTTTGATGAGGCACTTTATCAAATGCCTTCTGGAAATCTAAGTATGGTACATCCATTGGTTCCGCTTTATCCACAGCACATGCAACTTCTTCAAAGAACTCTAATAAATTATTTAAGGATGATTTCCCTTTCACAAAACCATGTTGACTCTGCCTGATTGAATTGAATTTTTGTAAGTGCCCGGCTATAACATCTTTAATAATAGCTTCTAACATTTTCCCTATGACAGATGTTAGGCTTACTGGCCTATAGTTTCTTCTTTCTGTCTCCCTCCCTTTTTGAATAAAGGAGATATATTTGCTATTTTCCAGTCTAATGGAACCTTCCCCGAATCTTGGGAATTTTGGAAAATTAATATCAATGCATCAACTATCTCTCACTACCCACTTCTTTTAAGACCTTAGGGTGAAGTCCATCGGGACCTGGGGATCTGTCAGCCCGCAGCCCTAACAATTTCCTTAATATCACTTCCCTGATGATTGTAGTTTCCCTGAGTTCCTCCCTGCCTTCATTTTCTGATTTACAGATATTTCCAAGGTATTATTTATGTCCTCAATGGTGAAGACCGAAGCAAAGTACCTGTTTAATTCATCCGCCATCTCCCTACTTTCCATTATCAATTCCCCAGGCGCACATTCTATAGGACCAATGCTCACTTTATTAACTGTTTTCTTATTTAAGTATCTGTAGAAACTCTTACTATCAGTCTATATATTACTAGCCAGCTTTCTCTTATATTCTAACTTTTCCCTCCTTATTAATGTTTTTGTCATTCTTTGCTGTTCAATGTATTCTTTCCAAATTCTGACCTGCCACCCACCTTTGTGTAATTATATGCTTTTTCTTTAAGTTTGATACTGTCTTTAACTTTTTTAGTTAACCACGGATTGTGGGCCCACCCCTTGGAATTTTTCTTTCTCATTGTGTATTCTGAAATATCCTTTAAATATCTGCCACTGAACATCTATTGACCTATCCATTAGTGTCATTTGGCGGTTCATTTTAGCTAGCTCCATTTTAATGCCCTAATTGTCCTTCTTATTTAATTTAAATTATTAGTTTTTGAGCACTCGTTTCTCCCTCAAAATGAATGTAAGATTCAATCATATTATGATCACTGCTACCATAGGGTGCCTTCACTGTGAGGTTATCAATTAATCCTATTTCATTGCTCAACACCAGGTCTATATCAAAAACAGAATTACCTGGAAAAACTCAGCAGGTCTGGCAGCATCGGCAGAGAAGAAAAGAGTTGACGTTTCGAGTCCTCATGACCCTTCGACAGAACTTGAGTTCGAGTCCTCTTGTTTTTACCAGGTCTATATGCCTGCTCTCTGGCTGGCTCACGAACGTGCTGTTCTAAGAAACTAACCCAAAAATATTCAAGAACTCCTCATCTACACTTCCTTTGCCCATCCATTTTTTTAGTCTATATGTAGATTAAAATCCCCCTTGATTAATGCTGTAGCTTTCTGGCAAGCTCCCATTATCTCTTCTTTTATACTCTGTCCAACTGTGTAGCAATAACTAAGGGGACTGTACACTGCTTCTACGAGTGACTTCTTACCTTTATCATTCCTCATCTCAACCCAAACTGCTTCTACATCCTGGTTTCCTGAACTTAGGCCATCTCTCTCTGAGGTACTAATACCATCATTAATTAACTGAGCCACCCGTCCACCTTTTCCGAACTCCCTGTCCTTCTTAAATGTCACACATCTTTCAATATTCAGGTCCCAAGCTATGTCTTCCTTGTATCCATGTCTCTGTAATGGCTATCAGATGGTACTCATTTATTTCTATTTGTGCTATCAGTTCATCTGTTTTGTTTTGAATGCTATGTGTGTTTAGATTCAGAGCTTTAGTTTTGTCCTTTTATTATTTTTGTAGCATCTAGCTTTATCTGCTGATTTACTCTTAGAATTGTACTCTCTGTCCCTTCCTGTCACAGTCTGTTTATCATTTACCATATTAATATCTTTCTCTCTTGCTTTATCTCTATTCTTTGGTTTACCACAGCTTCTCAAATCTGATCCCTTCCCCCCACTATTCAGTTTAAAACACCCTAGTTATCCGACTTGTGAAGACACCAGCCCCAGCACAGTTCAGGTGTAGCCGTCCCAATGTACAGATCCCACTTTCCCCAAAACTGGTGCCAGTGCCCCAGGGACCAGAACCCACTTCTCCCACACCAGTCTTTGATGCATGCATTCATTTCTCAAATCTTATTTGTCCTATGCCAATTTGTACGTGGCTCAGGTAATAATCCAGAAATTACTATCTTTGAGATTTTGCTTCTTAATTTGGTGCCTAGCGCATCGTACTGAGCAGAGCCTCCTTCCTCATTCTGCCTATGTTGTTGGTACCAACATGGACCACAACCACTGGATCCTCGCCCTCCCACAGCAAGTCCCTCTCCAGCCCTGAGAAGATGCCCCAAGCCCTGGCACCCGGCAGGCAAGGTAAACCAATTTAGCAGTGGAACTATCAGCCCAATCAACACAGGCATAGGCCCCACTGCTAAATTCATGTGACCCATTTATTGATGCCTTATGTCCAGAACAGGTATTGAGCCCCTGGAGTAGGAAACTAATTCCAGTTGAAGGACCCTGAAATGACCCATGTGGCCACTGAAGAGCAAGCCCTAATTTTCTTTTATTTGAAATGACACTCTTCTACTGAGTCAGGAGGAGCAAGATTCAATGGTCCTGGCAATTACACTTCCTCAATGCCTGCTCCAACAACCACTACAAATAAACCCCATACCCACCCATCCACTCACAACCACTACAGGAACTTAACTGACAGCCACTCCATCTACATTGTTGTTTAGACTTGTGTAGCATTGTTATGACAGATATAAATCTAAAGGCCTTTCACTCAATTTATATGAAGGTGGGATGAGACTTCTAGCTTGAACATTAATGAACATAAATCTGCTCTCTCAGGATTGTCCATAATTCATGCATCTTGTAATAATCCAATGTTATGAAGCAATCCTAAAATCAGAGATCACGAAAGGAGGCCATTTAAAACATTGTGTCTGTGCTGGCTTTTTGAAAGAGCTATCCAGTGATTCCCAGTATCCTACTCTTTCCCCATCGCCTTGAAAATTATTCCCTTTCAAGTAGTTATTGGGCTGAATTTTTTCCGTCGGTGAGCTGGGGGCGGGGCCTGCTCACCGATGTGAAAATGACGCGGGATGATATCGGGGGGAACCCCCGACATCACCCCGCACCATTTAAATATTCAGGAAGGCAGGGGGAAGCGCAATCAGCTATTCACCCACCGAACTGTCAATGGCCAATTGAGGTCATTGACAGGGTAGTTAAATCAATGAAAGGCCCTGCCCATCCAACCTTAAGGTTGGCGGGCAGGCCAGGAGCCCCAGCGGGCTTCTGAAAAAACACGAAACCTCATCCACTGGCGGGATGAGGCTTCATGTCGGTTTTAAAAACTTTAAAACTTTATTAAGGTTTCTGTGATATTTATTAAAGTATGCCATCTCGTGTGACATTGTCACCTGAGGGGGACATGTTAATAATTTTAATTTTTTTTTATTTTTAAACTTGCAAAAACTTTCAGCGGTCTCCCTGAGGCAGCACTTAGTCTCAGGGAGATGTGTGCTCTTTTGCGCGCATGCGTGAAAGAGCACACTCTCACAGTTGGGGAATCCCCCCACCCCACACAGGAAATGCAGAGTGCTTCCTGTTGGGCAGCCCACTGGGCAGGCCTTAATTGGCCCGCCCACTCAAAATGGTGCCGGGGCCTGTTTCGGCGGCGGTGATCAGCTGCCCGCCCACCACCGAGCCTGTGGGGCCTGCCCGCCCATCAAGAGCAAAATTCTGCTCATTGAATCTACTTCAACCATTCCTTCAAACACTACCTTCCAATTTATAACAATTTGCTGCAGACAAATTATCTTCATCATTCCTTCAATTTTTTTGTGAATTACTGTAAATCTGTGTCCTTAGGTTCCAACCTTCCTGCCAGTGGAAACAATTTCTCATTATTTACTTGGTAAAAACTTCTGATAATTTTGAACACCTCTATCCCTTCATCTTTACGGTTCTAAAAAGAACAGCCCCAGCTTCTTTGGCCTTCTTGCACAACAGGAATCCCTCATCTTCTCAAGGAGACAGAAGACAGGGATCTAAATTTCAAGACAAGAGAGACAATGGCCGGAATTTTCCAGCCTCTCCTGCTGTCAGGATCTTCCTGTCCCACCGAAGTCAACGGACATTTGAATGGCTCACCACGTCTGCCGCGGGGAAACCCACTATGTTGGAGGGGGGTGGGGATACAGAAAATCCCGGCCTATATGGCCAACAAACAAACACTGTCATTTTTATTGCATTTGTCTATCAAATCTCACAAAGTTCTTCAGATGCAATTAACTAATCCAAATTACTACGATGATTATGTCAGTATTTTTGCCCTGTTTAAATGTGTAAAAGTTTTCTATATTTTACACTATGCAATTATAAAACAAGTGGACTTGAGGAAAGCTAATATTTTTTGACCAACCCTCAAATTGGAAAGTATTGCCCATCTTACCCTGATACATAAACAAGTTATCTGATCTGTGGAGGAGCTAGATTACAGAACCTTGCTATTAATCAAATTGCTGGTCCTCAAAGATGATGGGTATTGCATATGTAAGCTCCTATACATCCAATCAAAGATGTGGCTTCAATAATATGGAAGTTGCTAAATTACCATGGAAAATCCAGATGACTCATCAACATCTTTCAGGGAAGTGCCATCCCTCTTTAGTATGGCCTACATGTAACTCTAGTCAAATGTACATGGTTGATTCATAATGTCCTCTGAAGCGGCCTAATAAGACTTTCAGTTGTCAAGGCAATAAAATGCAGCCTTGCCAGCATTTTTTCTGGATCAATAAATGTGTACAATAACTGTTGGCATGTCCTTACGAATACAAGCTTACAGCCAATTTAAATTTTAATTAGGTGAAGCTTATAATATAGGTGAAGTCAGGAGAGCTTCTAAGAGAAGTTTGGGCTGTATGTACATTTTGTTTAAAAGCATTGAATGGTATGCAACAGCTGAACGAGATGTGATTTAAGTGGCCAGCTGGTGTCAACAGGCAACAGACTGCAAGGATGCAGTCTTTGTATCAAAGAAAGAACATCCAATACAAACATAATCAGCCCCATGATTATCAGTTCCCTATTTCACACTGCCTCAATGACATAAGGAGAAACAGGCTTTGTGTGAGGTAATTTTCCACATCCATTAGAGACTTAAAAACTACTGAAAATTAAAAGGATTTTGCATTGTCAATTGTTTTTGAACAGATTGTGTAACATATAAATCAGGCATTGTACTGTAAGTGTCTTTCTATTTCTGTGTATAATCTTAATTGAAAATAAATGTGACTACACATTGTAGCCTTGCACATTGGATTGGCATGATGGTGTAACAATTACTGCCTTTCACAGTGTGGCAGGCTTCCAGTGTACTGCCAATGCACCATAGCATGGTTAATTGTTAGCCCCATGGCACATTACAATGGCATACATCAATTATTTGTTACAGTTCATAATTTCTTACAAAATTTGTTTCTGACATTCTGTGCAGACAGGCAGTTTCCTTAAGCTGCTGCTTTTATGAGTCAAAACTTATGCTCTCATGCATGCTGAATCCAACAGTCTGCCACAGGAATAACAATAAACCTTTAACCACAGTGTATTACACTACCAGAGACCAGATGGGATGTCCATCATGATCTTCTGACTATTCAAATTTCACTTCAGAACTGTTTATAAGGGTGAAACCACATGTCCAATTCAAAATTTTACAAAGGCACAAAACACACAAGAGCCCATCAGCACAATATTTAATTTCTATAAGGATAGAGGGCCCATTTGTAGGGATAATTGGAAGCAGCGGGATCTAAGTATCTGATTAAAAATAATACAAAGTAAATAGCTTGTGATAAAATAAACTGCAGAAAGGAGATGAAAGAATGATTTGATAAAGGTGTTCAAAACTATTCAGAGAGAGGTACTAGTAAATAAAAATAGACTAGAGCCATTTTGCCATATAAAAGGTGCTATTTAAACCCAAGGAACTGTGATGATCTACATTTTTGGTTCTAGCCTGCTTTAAACGTCACAGGCGAGCTGTGGGTGCCAAATGATTAACATGCTGAAGCTAGCTGGTTGTGAGAGGGTGAGAAATCTGCTAGATCTCATGCTGAGACAGCCGGGAGTTTGGGCCTGGGAATTTGGCATGGGCTAGCAACAGACCCAACTGATGTCTTTTGTCAACTCTGTAGTAGCATTCCTGCTCCTTCTGTCCCCACAAAAGTAAACATCAAATATTTCCAGTGCCACTATTTGAGCAGCTATCAGCACCCCATTTAAGGACAGCTGGTAAGGTCACTTGACAGCTTGTAAAATGGGCTGAGTGTGCTCCATCCATCCGTATCTGAAAACTGTCGCGCAATCCAATCAGGTCCATTCCCCCACTCTATCCCATTGCTGTTCATGTTTATTTCCCTCAAGTGTCATCCAATTTCCTTTTGAAATCATCAATCATTTCGGTTTCACCATCCTTGGAGGCAACAAGCTCCAGGTCCTTGCCATTGGTTATGCAAAAATGTTCTTATTCATATTCCCCCTAGAGGTGTTCAAAGTCATGAGGCAGGATAAGGTTTCATGTAGGTTTCCAAGGGCAGGATGAGGTTTCATGTAGGTTTTAAAAAATATAATTATACTGAATTTAAAAGTGATGGACATGTCCCAACTCATGTGACAGTGTCACATGAGGGGACATGTCAGGATATTGTTTTTTTTTCTATTTTTAACATTTTTTACAGTAGAGCCCATCTCCCTGAGGCAGCACTTAGCCTCAGGGAGATGAGTGCATCCTTTCGTGCGCATGCGCGAAAGAGCTTACTCTCGGTTTAGGGATTCCCTCCCACCCACACAGGGAGCGCATTATGCTTCGGTGTAGATGTCACACTGGGTGGCCCTTAATTGGACCGACCACGTAAAATGGCGGCATGCCCCCAATTGGGGGTGCCGATCGGAGGCACGCCTCCATGCACCCACTCTTCAACATCCCCCCAATGGTGGGAGAATTCTGCCCCATGGATGGAAGGGTTGAGAACCAGGGGACTCAGATTTAAGATGAATGACAAAAGAACCAAAGGTGACATGAGGAACAACTCTTCTATATAGCGAGTGGTCAGGATATGGAATGAACTGCCTGAGGTGGTGGTGGAGACAGGTACAATTGTGGCTTTCAAAAGGGAATTCGGTAAGAGCTTGAAGAGAAAAAAAAATACAGGATTATGGAGAAAGGGTTGGTGAAAGGGACTAGCTAAATTGCTCTTGCACTTGACAGGCCGAATGGCCTCCTCCTTTGCAAAACCATTCTGTGATTCAATGGATTTTTCACAGAGCGAGCGAGCACAGACCCGACTTGCTCAAGCATAAAATCAGGCTCGATGACGTCGGGCAAGCATCCCGACATCATCGCACACTCATGGGGCTGAATTTCCCCCCATCGGGAGTGGGGTAGGGGGAGAGAAGTTGATGGGCAGGCGCGTGTGGGCACGCTTCCGATCAGCACCCCCGATCGTGGGTGTGGTGCCATTTTATGTGGGCGGGCCAATTAAGGCCCGCCCAGTATGATGTCCGCACAGGAAGTGCTATGCACTCCCTGTGCGGGTGGAGGGGGATTCCTAAAATCAAGATGTTGTTCTGTTGCGCATGCGCACGAAAGGGCGCACTCATCCCCCTGTGGCTAAGTGCTTAATGACTCTGTGAATGACCACAATCGGCCACTGACAGATCGGCGGGCCAACAGCTGATTTTGCTGCGCCCCTGCCTTCCTGAGAATGTAAATGGGGCGGGGTGACATTGCGAGTTCCACCCGACGTCACCGCACGTCATTTTACGCGTCAGCGAGCGGACCCCACCCCCTGCTCAGCGACGGTAAAATCCAGCCCAATGCAATATTTCGGCCGTTGGGTGCTCACATGAGTCAGCAGTGCGCACGCTGACAGTTAACAGGCCTATTAAGGCCATAAAAGAGATAATTAAATGCACTTTTCCGCTGCCCGTCCAACCTTACAGTTGGCAGGCAGGCGAATCCGCCAGGCGGCCTTTGGATTTTTTTTAATGAAATTTCATCCACGGGCGGCATGAGGTTTCCAACAGGAATTAAGAATAAAATGAAGACATTTGAATCTCATTTATAACATGCCCCTGCTCAAGTGACAGAGTCACATGAGCGGGGTCATGTTTTTAAAATTTTAAAGTTCTTTATGTTTTTAAAAATCTTCAGCACCCTGAGGCAGCTCTGTGCCTTCAGGGAGCTTTCAGCGCAAACATCCACGCTCGCCCTCCTCCTGCCCCCCACCCTGGCAGCGCTCAGCGTTGCAGTGTGTGATTCATGCTGGCTGGCCACTAATTGGCCAGCCAGTGCGAAACTGCAGTTGGGGCCCGATCGCGGGCAGCGGTCAGTTTCACGACCATTCCCAGGCCCACCCACCGCGCCTGCCCGACAAGGTAAAAATCTTGCCCCATGATTCTATGATTCAAAGTGCTAAGGTCATAACAGGGATTATGTGAAGGCAAGTTTTTTTCTTTTTCCTTACAGAGGACTGTGGGAGCACATAGGATTAAGATGACTTTTTATGGTAGTTAAATACTTACACAGACTCTTTGGGACAACTTTGTATTTTATGCAAGTTCCTTTAAACAAATACATTTATTTGAACTTATGTAATTCATTCTCCGATATATTTTAGTGCAGATATAGGCCTGGAATTTATGGCCCCGTCGCGGTTGGGACCTGCCGTGGGCGAGGCGGCACCCCAGCCAGAAGTCCATTGACCTGTAGAGGGACTGCAAGATTTCGGTAGCAGGCGGGTGTGGAAAATCCCGCTGACAGTCTACATCTTCAGGGTGATAGCTTTTCATCAGAAGTTTTAGACTTTCACATGGCTGTTTTTCCGAGGCATCTAAATCAACCAAAAACTATAAAAATTGTTTGCAAAATTTTCATATATGATTGCTCTTTTCTTCAAGTGGGTTTCAAGTGCATCCATCATAGGGATAAAGGATTTCACCTGAAATTTGTCCCTTGGAGAAAATAATTTATCAGCGTTAGGTGCATCACCATCATCTTTTTTTTTAAAGTCCTTTTCTGTTTATTTACACATTTGTAGTCTCCATCAGGGAGGTTGTGTTTTGCTTTGAGTTCAATTTTGTCAAAAGTCCCATGGCTTTCTTTCAAGAATTGAAAGAGTGATGTGTAAAGTTTTGCACATGTACTAATCGCTATCTGCGCATCCTGCAGAGCATTGCTGGTTTTGTGGAACTGATCTAACACACAATTCCAAAGTTCTAACATGAATGCAAACTAATTCCTCCCTTTTTTCCTGAGAAGAATGCCAGCTTCTCTCTTTGTATCAGTCATCAGTGTGAAGATGATTAAGGGCATCAATAATTGAACCATGACTATCAGCTACAGTTGAAGTAGACTTTGCATACGCTTCCCACCTAATGTCAGAGTGAAGTTTTGGTACGGTGGATACAGGACGCAAAAATGATTTGAGCATGCCCAGTGTGTGTATGCGTATTCAATAATGTAGATATTTACCTTGTGTCAAATACAGAAGGAATCCCTGTGCAACCCAGACAGAGGCACAGCTGATGCTGCCATGCAGCTGGAACCAGCAGGTCGCTAGGTATTATACAAGTAGTTCACACAAGGTAAAACTTCAACATGGGATGCGAAGGATGTAAATGGATTGGAAGTAGTTCTGAGAAGGTTTAGTAGACTAATACCTGGAAAGGGTGGGTTATCTTATGAGGAAAGGTTGGACAGGCTAGGCTTGTATCTCCTGGAGTTTAGAAGAGTAAGAGGCGACTTGATTGAAAAATATAAGATTTTGACGGGTCTTGACAGGGTACATGTGGAGAGGATGTTTTCTCTTGTGTGAGAATTTAGAACTAGGGGTCACCATTTAAAAATAAGGGGTTACCCATTTAAAACAGATATCAGGTGAAATTTTTTCACTCGGGAGGTTATGAGTCTTTGGAACTCTCTTCCTGAAAAGGTGGTGGAAGCAGAGTCTTTGAATATTTTTAAGGTAGAAGCGGATAGATTCTTGGTAAGCAAGGGGGTGATAGGTTATTGGGGGTAGGTGGGATGCAGATTTCAGGTGACTATCAGATCTTATTAAATAGCAGAACAAGCTCAAGAGGCTGAATGGCCGACTCCTGCTCCTTGTTTGTATATTTGTATGATCGTATATATGAATATTTAAGACAGAGACAATAATTGTGTGGATGGCAGCAGGGGTAATCTTCAAATTTGGAGGCCCCTCATTTTGTGAGGCCCTAAGCTGTAGCTTAATTAGCTTAAGCCTAAATCTGGCACTGGATATAAAGAAAAAGCTCAATTTTCTTTCATGAGACTACCTCACATGCTTTAATAAAAGCAAGATATTGCAGATGCTGGAGATCCAGAAAAAAATCCAAAACGAGCTCAAACAATCTCTCTTCAGTTCCAAAAAGGAGCCATATTGGACTCAAAATGTTAATTCTTTTTCTCTCTCCATAGATGGGCCCTGACAATATTCCGGCAATAGTACTGAAGATTTGTGCTCCAGAACTTGCTGTACCCTGAGCCAAGCTGCTCCAGTACAGCCACAACACTGGCATCTACCAGCAATGTGGAAAATGGCCCAGGTATGTCCTGTACACAAAAAGGACAATTGCAACCCAGCCAATTACTGCCCCTCCAGTCTATTCGTTTTCATCAGTTAAGTGATGGAAGGGATCGTCAACAGTGCTATTAAGTGGCACTTGCTTAGCAATAACCTGCTCACTGATGCTCAGTATGGGTTCTGCTAGGGCCATTCAGCTCCTGCACTCATTACAACCTTATTTCAAAAATGGATAAAAGAGCTGAACTCCCGAGGTGAGGTGAGAGTGACTGCCCTTGACATCAAGGCAGCATGTGCCATTGAGTGTGGCATCAAGGAGCCTGAGCAAAACTGGAGTCAGTGGGAATCAGGGGAAAACTCTCTGCTGGTTGGAGTCATACCTAGCACAAAGGAAGATGGCTGTGGTTGTTGGAGGTTAATCATCACAGTCAGAGGACATCACTTTAGGAGTATCTCAGGATTGTGCCCTAGACCCAACCATCTCCAGCTGCTTCATCAAGGATCTTCCCTCCATCCTAAGGTCAGAAGTGGGGATGTTTGCAGATGATTACACAATGTTCAGCACCATTCACGACTCCTCAGATACTAAAGGAGTCTGTGCCTATTGGAACAAGACCTGTACAATATTCAGGCTTGGGCTGATAAGTAGCAAATAACATTCGCTCCATGCAAGTGCCAGGCAATGACCATCTCCAGCAAGAGAGAATCCAATCATCTCCCCTTCATATTCACTGGCTTTACCATTGTTGAATCCCCCACTAACAACATCCTGGATGTTACCATTAACCAGAAAGTGAACCAGACCAGCCATTTAATACTGTGGCTGCAAGAGCAGCTCAGAGACTGGGAATTCTGTGGAGAGTAACTCACCTCCTGATTCCCCAAAGCCTGTCCACCATCTACAAGGCACAAGTCAGGAGTGTGATGGAATACTCTCCACTTGCCTGGATGAATGCAGCTCCAACAACACTCCTGAACAAAGCAACCCTCTTGATTGGCACCCCATGCACCACTTTCAAAATCTACTCCCTCCACCACCAAAGCACAGTAGCAGCTGTGTGTGTACCATTTACAAGATGCACTGCAGCAACTCACCAAGGTTCCTTCAACAGCACCTTCCAAACCTGTGACCTCTGTCAGCACGAAGACCAAAGGCAGCAGATAGATGGGAACAACACCACCTGCAAGTTCTCCTTCGAGCCACACACCATCCTGACTTGGAAATATGTCACTGTTCCTTCACTGTCGCTGGGTCAAAATCCTGGAACTCCCTCCCAAACAGCACTGTGGATGTACCTACACCAGGTGGACTGCAACGGTTCAAGAGGGCAGCTCATCACCACCTTGTCAAAGGCTATTAGGAATGGGCAATAAATGCTGGCCCAGCCAGCGAAGCCCACGTCCCATGAAAGAAATAAAAAAAAATATGCTGCCAGATTTGCTGTATATTTCCAACACTTTCTGTTTTTACCCCTCATGCTTTCTTTTACACTTAAAGTAATGTAACAGATGTATGGGAGATTTTTTTCTATTTATTACTGTGCTTTATCCCTGTAAGGGTTGGCTTCTATTGCAAGAGAAAGAATAATTAGCTTCTCCCTTTCTCTACACTTAAGACCAGTGGAACAACTCCACTGGTCTAAACCCTAGAGCTGTTTGCATGTGTAATTAATTCACTAATACCACTTCACTTCCAACAAGGTAGAGGTAAGGGAAATTATTCTACTGTCCACAGAATACAATTTTTTGAAAGTAACTCAACAAATCTGGAGATACACTGTCCTCGACTTGACATGTATTTTAAATGCATTGTCAAAAACATTAAACCTGCAAACAAGGACATTCTGAACAAGATGTGATAAACTAAATACACAGAAACTAAGAAGGCAGAGCAACTTGATCTTCCATTATGCAATAAACCAAAAATTGGTACCAAACACAAATTGGTTCAAAATCCTTATTGTTCTTTTCAATACCTTCGGACCGTATTGCTGATGAATGTGTCTGGGGAAATGCTGCAGAGCCCCTCTGTGCCACCTCACTGTCAGTGCAAAGCATCCATGATGCTGCAGTCTTTGGTTCTATCAGTTGCCTCAAATCTGTGGAGCCTAGCTACATCAACAAAGATGTAATCCTAAGGAGTGTACCAGGAGCTGAAACATCCTTACTGAATTTTCAGCAGCCTTTCTGCTTCTAGTTGCAAACAATCAGAATGCAACAGAATTAGTTCCACCAGCTTCGGAGAAGCCTCTTTCACAAAGCATAAATCAGAATTGTGCTCACTGATACTTGTGCTGAGCTTGGTGTTTACAAGGGGCTGCTGCCAACTTGGGAGTCCACCAGCAAATCTGTCTCATTGCCTTTTCGTACACTGCAGGTTGGCAAGCCGTAACAAAAGGCACATGTCTGCTGAATCACAGATTGATGCACAATCTTTTGTTTTATTGTTATGGTATAGAAACGATCTTACTCGACCATTGAGGGATTGTCATAAAAGATGAGCTGGCATACTTTCATGATTTTACATTAGTCACTAGCCTTATTGGTAGACTGGGACACAACACTCACTCTCTCAACAATTTCTTATCAGGCATTCTATATCTGATCTTTGCACTATAACCTGCTTTCTCTTCTCTAGGACCATATTAATATGTTAACATGAAGGTTAATAAATGAACCAAGCTTTTCTTACCCTGACCTGCACCTGAGATGGAATATCCTCAGAATTCTGTTTTCTGCACCTGAATTAGTATCATCAGATGATACAATTACTGATTAAATGCAAAACTGGAATTACCAGAGATCAGTCAGAATTTGCCAGACATCTGCCTTTAACAGTAGTTGTGCGAGACCCTCTATGAGATGTGCTCACACTGCTGTGATTTCACTTTGGTCGCAATGGAGCTGTAACACTTATTAAAGTGAAAGATTGCTTGCAGCATAAAACTCATGGGATTGTATGTAGCGGAATGTTGGCATGAATAGATCCAAAAACTAGGGACATTAGAGCTCTGAAAATCAAAGGTGGAAAATATACCCTCAAAGTGAATATATCAAAGGGTGGGATTTAATTTATTCAAAACTAAGCAATAGCAGAACTTCCAAAAAAATAATTTTGATACGATTATTCTGGCTGTAGATTAAATCAGCTTGGCTCACTCAGGGTCAAACTGAATGGAATGAGGAAGGCAAGGCTGTTTCATTTTTCAGCAATAGTAAGAATGTGTGCCAGAGTATACAAAAAGACCTGCTTGCTTATTACTAACTACAATTCCAATTATTATTGTTTTTCTGTTATTTGTTTCTTTTTGTTTCCAATGTTTCCAGCATTGTTTTAGTGCATAGCAATTTTCATAATACCAAATTCAAGTGCTTAAAAAACATTACAAAATGGTTCAAACATGGACAAAAGAGCTGCACTCCAGAGTTGAGAGTGACTGCCCTTGACATCAAGGCTGCATTTGACCGAGTGTGGGATCAAGGAGCCCTAGCAAAACTGGAGTCAATGGGAATCAGGGGGAAAACTCCACACTGATTAGAGTCATACCAAGCACAAAGGAAGATGGTTGTGGTTGTTTGAGGTCAATCATCTCAGTTTCAGGAAGCCACTGCAAGAGTTCCTCAAGGTAGTGTCCTTGGCCTAATCATCTTCAGCTGCTTTATCAATGTCCTTCCTTCCATCATAAGGTCAGAAGTGGAGATGTTCGCTGTTGATTGCAAAATGTTCAGCACCATTCGCGTCTCCTCAGATACTGAAGCAGTCCATGTCCAAATGCAGCAAGACCTGGATAATATCCAGGCTTGGGCTGACAAGTGGCAAGTAACACTTGTGCCACACAAGTACCAGGCAATGACTGTCTCCAACAAGAGAGAATCCAACCATCGCCCCTTGACATTCAACAGCATTACCATCACTGGATCCCCCACTATCAACATCATAGGGGTTGCCATTGACCAGAAAACGAACTGGACTAGCCATATAAATACTCTAGCTACAGGAGCAGGTCAGAGGCTAGGAATTCTGTGGTGAGTAACTCACCTCCTGACTCCCAAAAGCCTGTCCACCATCTACAAGGCATAAGTCAGGAGTGTGATGGAATCTTGCCTGAATGAGCTTGACACTGTCTAGGACACAGCAACCCATTTGATTGGCGCCCCATCCACAAACATTCACTCCCTCCACTCTGGAGTGTAATTCTGATATTAAGTTACCTGAATCACATTAGACAAGGGAAATAATGCACCTGAAATGTTGTACCAGACAAGGCTATGGTCCTTGTGTTGTTAAGTGAAATTAGGGTTGATGGCTACTTGTTGGCTAGCGTGGACACAATGGGCCAAAAGGCCTCTGCCTGTTCTGTAAATTTATATGATTTCTATGAACTACAAGCCTTATGTTGCAAACTTAGAAAGAAGTTCCATTGGACAGCTAGGAAAGTTGCTGAACCTCATTTTTCATGTTAACAGGGTCAGCAGTACAGGCTGCCCTTTGTTAATTACAGCATTCATAAGTTAGGATTTTGTGGGTTAATTAATTCATTATCAATGAATTGGTTAATTGCTAATTTAGTTAACTGTTGATGCATTAATTTGTTAATCATTAGGAATGTGCAAGTTCCATCTTCCCTGGCTGGAGAGTGAAATAGGACCAACAATATAACTGATCTGCCAGCCCAATGTCACACTAAATAGCTACCAGTCTCACATCCGTCCTATGGTATAATGGTATCTTAATTGGTTTTAACCCTTGGACAAGATACTGCTGTTGCACTCTTAACAAAATAGTGAATGTAACGCTGCTGTATTAAAAGGATGCACCCTACTACTTAGATGAAGAATGTCAATTCATTATAAAAGCAAAGCCCAGCTACATAACATTAATCAGAATGTGAAAGTAAATCACAGTGTGTGGAGGAAAAGAGGTACAGCAGATGTCCATAAATCAAGTCTAAAAAGATAAACAGCATTCGTAATGAATACATGCAAATTTTGTTGACAAGAACATTGCAAATAATTTTGCAAGTAAATTACAGTAACAGGATGCAATAAATTAAACTGTGAATGAAATACCAAAATCTGCAAAGAATTTTAGAAGAATTAGCGGATGGCAGGGATATTTAGGAACCAGATGGAATGTCATTAATCATTTAGAGTCAGCCAGGGTGTGAGATCCTCCAGTGGAGGTGAGATGAGAGTTAGTAATCAAAATCACAGCACCAAAATACGATTAAACCTGTATTTTGTCCCATTTGCAACTACTTCAATAGAATTCTCAAGTAGTTGTCACATAACCTTTCTAAACTAACACCTCTAAAGATGTTTCAATCAATTGGGGCCTGATTTTTAAATCTGTGTTGCCTCACAGTTCATCAATTGCCATTTTTTAAAAAATGTATTCTTTCAGGAATGTAGGCATTGTTAGCAAGGCCAGCATTTGTTGCCCATCTCATAATTGCCCTTGAACTGAATGGCTTGCTTGGCCATTTCAAAGGGCAGCTAAGAGGCAATTACGTTATTGTGGATCTGGAGTCACATGTCGGCCAGACCAGATAAGGATAGCAGATTTCCTTCCCTAAAGGAACGGCCTTGATGAACCAGATGGTTCTTACAACAGCTGATAATAATTTCATGGCTCAAAGAAACATCAGTTTCCCATTATATTTTTACTTAGTCTTGATAATGTGACTAAGGTTGGCATTTTATGCCCATTTCTGTTGCCCTGAAGGTGGTGGTGGGCATTCTTCTTGAAGAGTCATTGTAGTGGTTTAATGCCACAGCATGCCTCGCTAGGCTACTTCAGAGAGCAATTAAGAGTCAACTACTTTGACGTTGGACCTGGAACTACATATTGGCCAGAATAGGTAAGGACAGCCAGTTTCCTTCCGTAATAAACATCAGAGAATCTGTTGTATTTTTATGACAATCTAACAGCCTAATGGTCACTTACTGATGCCAACCTGAGTTCAAATTTTCAAGCTGTAATGGTGGGATTCCCATTCTCTTGATTATTAGTCCAGTAATGTTGATCTGGATTTTGCAGTTGTAGTGATTATGATAAATAAAGGCACATTTTTAAAAATATTATCTTTTTATAGTTTGCTTATGATATTTCAGCTTCTACTTTAATTCCATGTGTATGCCCCAATCATTTATTTTATTCTTCATAAAATCTTTATTAAGAGTAAAAAATTCAATGCTTTTTACTTCCTGGTTTGCTGTCTGTGTGAATACTTTAAGCTTTAAAGGCAGCTTACTCTACTTGATTACATTACTATTGCTGGACCCTTGGAGATCCCTTTGACTTGTCGCCAGATTCGAAGTGGTAAAGAGGAAATCCATGGCACACCAATCACAGTGAATAGCTTTCTTCGAGGTCACTTTGCTACAAAATTGAGGTCATAATCATGACACCACTATGGCTTGTTGCAATTCACACTGTAATTTTGAGGACATTAGTATAGTTCTAAAGCTACCAAAACATTAAAAAAAATTTATTATTGCAACATTAACTTCAAATATATGAAATACAATGGCCCTGACCTCCTGGTCTCTGGATCCCTGGAGATTAGACACATGACCCAAGATGTGCTTCGGGACCCCATGGAAGTCCTGATCCACTGGCTCCATGGGAATTGCCCAGGAAGTTTGAATTTCTGATGGACATCCAAGCATAATCATTCTACCAACTTTGTTTCTAGGGAAGTGAAACACTAAGCATTTTCCAATAAACCAAAACATTCCTTTGCCTATTTTGAGCTGATATATCCCAAGCATATTTTTAATTTCTAACAGAAAGACAATAACTGCCTATATAGTAATTTGGCAAATGAGCATATGAACAGTTTGGCTGTGTGTAAAAATATTTAGCAATCATTTTGCATGTGTGCACAGTAAGATTCCCCCTTCAGTCGCATTAGAGTAGATTTATTTTCAACATTGCTAAAGTGATTGCGTAGCCAGAGAAACGGCAGCTTTAGAATTTAGTGCCATGCATTTCTACTCATTCCTTTGTTAAGCAAGACACTCTGCATTACTCTCGTTGAATCACTAATAACGTTTTTGTATGTGTATTTAAAACAGCGTTCCCTACTTTGCATGTATTTTTTTCATTTATTTGCATCTGGCTTTGTTTTGCTAGCAACAGCACAGCAGTTGAAGCATTCAGGAAGCAATTTGCTTCTGCGCAGGACAGCACTGAGATTGCACCACTAGCATTACATTTGGTAAAGAAGGACCGTGAGAAAGAGACTCATAGAAGGCTTACACATGGGCTATGTTATTTCCTCATGCTGCACCAGGCTGAGCTATGACAACATTATCAAATTGTATTTGTATAATGCCTTTAACATAATAAAACATCCCAAGGTTCTTCACAGAAGCATTAAAAAAGTGTGACATTAAGCCTCATGTAGAGATATTAGGTTAGTTTTTTCTTATTTATTCATTCATGGGACATGGGCATCACTGCCTGGGCCAGCATTTATTGCCCATCCCTAATTGCCCTTGAGAAGGTGGCGGTGAGCTGCCTTCTTGAACTGCTGCGGTCCATGTGGTGTAGGTACATCCACAGTGCTGTTTGGGAAGGAGTTCCATGATTTTGATCCAGTGACAGTGAAGGAACTGAGATATATTTCCAATTCAGGATGGTGAGTGGCTTGGAGGGGAATTTGCAGTTGGTGGTGCTCCCATGCATCTGCTGCCCTTGTCCTTCTATGAAGTAGAGATCACAGGTTTGGAAGGTGCTATCGAATGATCCTTAGTGAGTTGCTGCAGTGCATCTTGTAGATGGTACACACTGCTGCTACTGTGTGTTTGTGGTGAAGGGAGTGAATGTTTGTGGATGGGGTGCCAATCAAATGGGCTGCTTTGTCCTGGATGCTATTGAGCTTCTTGAGTTTTGTTGGAGCTGCACTCATCCAGGCAAGTGGAGAGAATTCCATCACACTCCTGACTTATGTATTGTATATGATGGACAGGCTTTGGAGAGTCAGGAAGTGAGTTACTCACTGCAGAATTCCTATTCTCTGGCCTGCTCTTATAGTAATACAGTAATAATGTGGCTAGACCAGTTCAGCTTCTGGTCAATGATAAACCCCAAGATATTGATAGTAGGGGATTTAGTGATTGCATTGAATGTCAAGGGGTGATGGTTAGATCCTCTCTTGTTGGAGATGGTCATTGCCTGACACTTGTGTGGTGTGAATATTACTTGTCACTTGTCAGCCCAAACCAGAATGTTGTCCAGGTCTTGTTACTTTTGGGTATATGAGGAGTTGCAAATGCTGCTGACCATTGTGCAATCATCAGTGAACATCCCGACTTCTGTTCTTATGATGGAAGAAAGGTGATTAATGAAGCAGCTGGAAGTGGTTGGGCCGAGGACAGGTTACCAAAGCTATGATCAAAGAGATAGGTTTTAAGGAGTGTCTTAATAGAGGAAATCAAAATAGAGAGGCAGAGAGGTGTAGCGAGGGATTCCAGAGTTTGGGGCTCAGGCAACTGAAAGCATGATCACCAAGAAGTCATTAAATTCAGGAATATACAAGATACTAGAATTACAAGAGCACAAATATTTCAGAGGGTTTTGTGACTGAAGAAGATTACAGAAATAGGGAGAGGCAAGGCCATGGAGGGATTTGAAAACAATGATGAGAATTTTAAAATCAATGTATTGCTTGACCAAGTGTCAATGTAGGTCAGCGAGCACAGCGATGATAGGGGAACGGGACTAGGCTAGATTCAAGTTAACCCAGGGGCAGCAGAATTTTGGATGACCTCAAGTTTGCTGCACAGTTTACAAGCAGAGTTTCAAGGAGGGCAAAGTTAAGCAGGAAATTAGAGATTGAACTGTCATCTGCTGCCAAAATTCTACAGAAAACAATTCAGGATCCATATGGTACTATGGCAGTGAGTACCACTATAATGCTAAGTTATATATCAGGGTTATTCCAGTCAGGTGCAGGGGAATATGTAGGACCCAATTTTCCTGACTTCTGCTGAAGGAAATTCTAATTGGCCCATGTGAACAAAAGAGTCAAGATCCATTCTACTGGTTCTCTGAACTTATGGTGAACTGAGACGTTCCATGAATGAAATGGGGATGGGGAGGGTAGTGGGGGAGGGAAAGCAGGGGGCACTTGTTCCTCAAAACCATAATAATAGGTGAGGCATCATTCCAATCTTTCTGCTGCATTTTTATGGAATAATGCTCAGATTGGGTGGCTTGTGAAATATGCTCCTATGGCTTCCTCTGGACGAGCAGCGCGAGGCCTCTAAATGTAGGTTGAAGACAGAAGGTTAGGCATCAGTTCTTATTTTTTTTGTATTTCCCAGGATGTTTTATGTCAGTTAGAGCTTTTGACTTCTGATTTCCAAGAGCTGCCAGAGGGCCCCTATTTCAGAACCTCAATAACCAGCAGCAGACTAAAAGGCTCTGCTCATGTTTCCTCCCCTTTCTGCTGACCCTAGACCCTTATCATAAAACTATAACATTTTTCATAATATTATTATAGGCTTATGGTGTGAGTGTGAATGGCACTGTTTGTGTGACTGATTTAATTGAATTAGAGTCAGATGGATTGCAAGGTTGAAATTCAAAATGCTAATGAGTAAACATGGATGAGGGTAGCATTTAGGTTATGAAGGAAATTTGCATTTTAAAATAAGTGGAAAGGTGTTTGGGTTTCAAAGGAATGGGAGGATGTTTACTACTAACAAGATAAATAGTGCAAGGTTATTCTGTTTATTTTTCCCAGAAGGAAAGAGGCCACATGAAAGATTTTTATATTATGGAAAAATTAAATTTCCATAGAACTGTAGGCCAATTGAATTTACAGATTCTAGAGAGAGATAAAGAGGGATGAAAGTATGTAGTGGGTGTGGCTGTGGGGAAAAGCCTCCAGCCACTTTAACAGAAGTCTGCTGTGTTCAGTAACTAAAGTTGTGTTATAAGCCTTTGGAATTCACTGTTTAGTGACTGGTGCAGTAGCCTTGATTTTATAATTTCAAATGTATTTTGGACTGTTGCCTTAAAGGGGGTGTGTATTTAGGAGCCTATTTAATTAAGAATTTAGGGGACTGTTAAAACTAAATAAGCATGTAGCTGTAATCTTGTGTGTGCTTATTGTTTTTTTTTTCCTTTTATTAATAAATGTTTTAACTTAATTTTAAAATCTCTAAAAGTATTAGTGGAATCCATTCTTCTGAATTAAGTGCATAAGCCTCCTCATAATAAATACAAATTGCAAAACTGTTGGGATAGCATAGTTAGATTCCCTTTATGGATTTGATCCACCTGGTGCACATCACCTGCCATATCATAACACCCTGCACCAGGGAGACTCCTGGATCACAATGTTTCAGGCCAGTCCTTTTACCATGTAAGATCACTACAGCAAGGAGGATTAAGAGTTGCTCCAAGCAATCCAAACCATAAGCTGGAGTACAAGGATGAGGAACTTCAGAATAATCAATAAAAAAGGCAAGTGATGTCTTCTAATACCTTAAGCAGATGAACTTTAGAGATTAGGAATGATTCAAAAGTATATAATTGCCTATAGCTTTTCCTCTATTGTCACTCTAAATGATGTCTTATATAAAAACTGTTTTCTCATGAGTGGCATGAGAAACCCACTTTATTCTGCTCCGTGATTTCCTAATAGAAGAAAAAGGTGTACTGGCTGGTTCAATCTTTTCCCTGTGCATCAACTGAGAGTTCAATATCATGTAACATCTACATGCTGTGGACCAGCTATGTTAATAAATTGCTTCAACTATGTGGTACTTCTTGCTTTCTAACACACACCATTACTTGTGCAGAATTCTTTGAAAGCTGGGCTTGTAATGAAATCAACTGCCTGGTCTTTGATTACTACATGACTCTCTCACTGTGGCATTTAATAGAACAGTCAAGATCTATGAGATCCTCATTTTCCTCAAGTTGTTATACAAGTGAGCCAGCAAGGAGTGTTTGGAATATTTCTATAACTTGTAACCTCAATTAATTGGATTGCACTGACGCAATCATTCAAATACTACCTCCTGTGTTTTGCAACTCAAGTATGTCCTGCATAAAAAGTTATTTAATAGGACAATAATATATTATGAACATCGCTATAATCAGAACTTGGCAGCATTCCCCAGCTGTTCTGTCACCCATTTGCTCTCTGATCATCTTCTTAAGCACTTCCAGCATAGTCTTACCACTGAAGGGGCAGAGGGATGCCCCAGGAACTCCTAGGCTTACAAGGCATAGCAAAGAACAACAAAGATGAACCACAAATCAATTGTTGATATGATTATGATGAATCATCTAGGAAAAACATAATGCTGGAGTGAGTATCTGTTGGGCTAATTCATGGAAACCTGTGTGATAGTCACAACAGAATGTAAGGGTTAGTGCTCCCTGGTTCCACAATCAATCTGCAGTCACAACAATTGAATATGATTGTGTTCGGCAAGAAGAAGGACAGTATTCTTATCTCGAAGGTATGCAAGAACATCCAATACGTTCGGGAGGGTATAATCTATGTTGCATAATACATAGAGAATTGATGTCACATTGTTCAGTTTGCTAACAAGCACTATACACAAAGATGTCCATGAATTTGCCGAACATTTACATTATCATGGTATCTTTCCTTGACTATCTACCACCTTCATATCAAAGTGATTTCCTCCGTCATCCCATGGCAACACTGAATTCATTAACTTCTTTGACATTTTCAGGGTGACATTTTTGCCAGGACTGATTTCTTTTCCTCCCTATTTGTGGTAGGTATGGATTTCCTCAAGTGTGACACTTTTTTTTTCTCTCCAGACACCTTCCCAGGTTAGTTGGGCTTGTTACACTAGGTTCACTCTAATCTTGTTGCTTGCCCAGCCTGATGAACAAAGCACTTCTGGGGGAGCCTCTCTGTCTCATAAGTGATGTCCTGATGCAGTCACATCCAGTCCATGAGAACATTCAGCACCTGGTTATCAGCACAGCCTTTGGTCCTTTCTATGCTTCATTACCACTACCAAATTGTTCTTCTAACAGCTGCTTTCCATTCTTGTAAGCTATTTCAAAGGTTTAAATAGTTATTTTCACTTTAAGCAGGAGCTGAATAGTTCATTGTGATTTCATTGGCTCTTTCATTGTGCAATCATTAGATTATAATTGATATCATTTTAATCAAACAAAGATATTAAGGCTTCAGGAGTAACTTTTATGTCACACACAATGTATTAGTAATGCTGATTTTAAATCTTTCCTAATAAAGAATTTAAAGAAATTATTTCTACACTCTAAATGAGATCAAATTCAAATATTTTTAAATTAATCCAGAGAAAACCAATTTGAATTAAGACAGATTTATGCTTTGGCTTCACTGCTCATCATTAGCTATTAGATTTTGATTCATCTAAATTAGTATTTACTCTGAACCACTTACTTGCTAATTACTATGATAGGTTGAATATTATGTGGATGTCATTTGTTGCGTTTCTGCTACTGTGATGTAGAGAATTGAATGCATGTGAATTGATGTGATGCTGATTAGAATTGTCATCCTTTTTTGCCGTATGGAAAAAGCCATTCTTAATATGTTTGAAAATTTGAAGGTTAAATGTAAAATCACACTGGGCAATACATGCACTGACTGAGTCATTGGGAAAACATTTAAAAAGTCATTTCAGGTGAAACTGAATTCTTAAGGTTTGCACCTGATTTTCAAACTACCCCTTTTGAAGAAAGAATTCCCAACTTCTTTTAAATGTTTCAGCACAAATGCTACCTTTTATTTTGTCTTCTTGCCTGCTCCTTGTATTTGGACAGTGGTTAAAATGTGGACCTCTCTACCATAAGAATTGATTGAGATGAACAGCTTATATACGTTTAAAGGGAAACTTGACGAACAAATGAGGGAGAAACGAATAGAAAGTTATGATGATAGAGTTAAATAAAGGGGAGTGGGAAGAGGCTTGCGCAATGCATAAGCATTGGAATGGACATAATGGACTGTTTCTGTGCTCTAAATTCTATGGAATAATACCTTGTACTGCATGCCTTCTTCACCTAGTTTCAGAAATGCTTATGTGTTCACTTGATCAGTTGTTTGAAGTAGATAAGGCATTTAACTAGTCCACTGCAAAACAAAGAGGTATATTAACTAATTTATACCCCATTGTGAATTCCTCACCATCAGCATCTGGGGCATTTAGCAACGATGACATCTGGGGGAGATGGTTAGAATTTCTCTTGTTAGAGATGGTCATTGCCTGGCACTTGTGTGGTGCCACTCATCAGCTCAATCCTGAATGTTGTCCAGGCCTTGCTGCATGCAGGTACGAACTGTTTCATTATCTAAGGAGTTGTGAATGTTATTGAACACTACAATCATCAGTGAACATCCACACTTCTGAAATTATGATGCAGGGAAGGTCATTGAAGCACAGAAAGATGGTTGAACTGAGGAACTCCTGCAGTGATGTCCTTGGACTTGGTTGATTGGCTTCCAATAACCACAACGTCTTCTTTCATGCTAGGAGTCCAACCAATGGGGAGTTTCCAGTTGACTTCAGTTTTGCTAGGGCTCCTTAACACCCAGCCAAATGCTGCCTTGCTTTTAAAGGTAGTCACTCTCACTTCACCTCTGGGATTCAATTTTTTTTTCGCATTTGGACCAAAGGTGTAATGGGGCCTGGAGCTGAGTGGTAGGTTATAGCTGAGTAAGTACCCCTTGATAATGAAATCTTCCATTACTTTGCCAGTGATTGAGAGTAGATTGGTGGGGCAGTAATTGGTTGGATTTGATTTGTCCTGCTGTTTGTGGACGCTGTAACTGGGCTACTTTCCACATTGTTGGGTAGTTGCCAGTGTTGTAACTGGTACTGGAGCCAATAATTCCAATATAAAATGTGAGAAACGGCTAAATAGGTTCAGCTATTTTTAAATTAAAAGTAGTTCTTAGAAGGGAACTTAAGGGACAGGATAGTTTAAATATTGACCTTAAATAAAACCAAAACAATATTTTCAGATTTAATAAGGTAAGGGGAGTAGACAGGCTAAGAACTGTGCACACCAAGTTTAGGACAGATGCCAGATAATGCTTTTTTACAACAATTGCCTGAGGCTAGGATACTGGTTCATTTTAAGAAACAGCTCAATACCATAAAGAGAAGACAGTATGATTGGTATTCTCAAAAGATGAAATCAAAAGAGCATAAGGGTCTTTTTCATCCAAGCCTATCTTGTGGCCTGCTGTCTGTTCAAAAAGTAGATGAGTACTAGCATCTTTCACTGAAGTTCCAGTTTAACATAATAACAAGCACAAGTATATATCAACAAATGTTTATTATCTAAACCCATTTAAAAGCTAAATATAGTGTTAGGTTTCTAGGTTGTTCCACCAAAATATGCTTTATTATTTATTTTCTTTGAAGATAATGTTTAACATTTTGAGTTCTGTGACAATATGGCAACTGCTTTCTTTCTCCTATATCCTAAGGTGTTTCTGCAGAATTCTGGGTATTTTTGCCCTGAAGTTACCTGAATTCAGGGAGAATTTAAAGCCTGACAGACAAAGAGGAAGATGGAAAGACACTGTCTGAGAATTGTTGAAGGATGATTGCATAGGTGTAATGACTGCCGCACTTAAATCTCAAAATGATAAAACAATTTTTCCCACCCAAAGACAACAAGTTGGTACTACTGTGTGGGAGTATGCAGAGTTCACTTTTAGATTATAGGAAGGAATTTCTTTGAAACTTTTGATATAAAGCTTTTAGGAAACAAATTCAGCAGAAAGCTTGGCCCATTCAACTTCCACCTTTAAAACACTTCATCTAGTTTAAGGTTTCTTGTGTGTTTGAAGTCTTCCTGCAATCTGCCATTTCATTTGCACACGTCAAAATGAGAATCAGGGAAGTAGCATCTCCAGGATTTCTGGATTTATTGCGACTGCACTTGGGTACAGCAGATCTGTCAGTCCAAGAAGTCAGAGGTTCGTGGCATACGAGAGTCTGGAGATTTTTGAATACAGGTTTCTGCAGCTGGGAAACACTTTATAAAGCATTTTTTTGGCTATTAAAATTACACATACCTGGATTCTTCTGACTGCTTCTCACAGAGTCAAACCAGACTTTTGGAGACTGCACCCCCTTGTGCTTCTCACAAGCTATTATTACATTCCCCTACAATATAGAGGGGAAGCATCACCGCAGAAATTAAGCAACAGAGGCTCAAACCACAGTCACTGAAGAGACATCACAGCAGCACTCACATCACTGAAATTTTCGCTTCTGTGAAACAAAGTCTACTTTGAACATCACAGCCTCACCTCCTCAAATAATGGGATATTTCTGAAATTACTACACATTCTAGTACATGCCAACGTATCCCCCCCCTCCATCTTTGTCCCTACATGACTGTAAAAATCACCACCTGAGTAAGTCAGCACCACACAGGTGTATCCATTCCTGTTGGACTGTAGCCTTCATCAATAACGCAGTGTTCATCCTATTTTTTTTCTTCCACAGTGTACATGCTCAATTCACTCTTTTTTTTAACCACATTTTTCCTGTGGGTGCCTTCATCAGCATTTCTAAGCTGTTTCTCGTGCTTCTTCTGGATACCAACTGAGGGCTTGGATTACAACTGGTATTCAGCTACTCATGCTAGAAATAAAGTTTATGGAATTAAATTGACACCCATTTTATGACAGCTTGGTCCTCAAAACAGCAAATCCATAAGTGGTTGTGATGGCATGTATCCAGGAACCATTAATGAAGAGTAGGTTTATTTACGAACTGAAGAGAACCTGCCATGTACTGAGAGGCATGCAGATACACTGATCATGATTGCAGAGCGAATAGAGCATTGCACTTCAAGCATGAATGGCATGATGTCACATGGCATTCTGACAAAGTCGTCTTTCACAGATAGAATGGACACCCCCCATGGAACACCTAGCACATCAGTCAAATGAATCCATAAATGATTTGACCACAACTGTGCACATTTTGGGTGCCAACATGTCTGTTGCCTTAAACAGGATGACAGATACCTTAGCCTTGGTCCTGCAGTTAGTCACTGATCTGCAGCAAGTGCTAGCAGTGACATATGCAGCTGGCCCATGAAAGGGAAGAAGGTGAACCAGGCTATGGAAGTGGGCACTCCATTCAAAGCCCTTCCACTCCTCACCTCTTACCCCACATCAGACAATGTTCCACAATGTTCCAATGTGCCTTCTGTCCTAATGTCTGAGTCTGCCCTTGCACAGGTGAAGGTGGAGCAGTCCCTGGTGGGACTCTCATGGGCCCCGACTCCAGAGGTCATTGGCCAAGTATAGCAATCCAAACAGGGATCTAATTAATAAAAACAGAAAATGCTGGAAAAACGTAGGTCTGACAGCATCTGTGGAGAGATAAAACTGAGTTAATGTTTTGAGTTCATACAACTCTTCTTCAGAGGAATCTGAGCAACCTGCCTCTATCTCTGCTGAAGCCATAAGGTTTGCACCAGATAGAGGTGATAGGAAAAGGAAGAGAAAAGCTTTGTAATTATACAAGGATACGTACATGGGTGTACCAGGAAATGGTATGAGATGAAGTTTCTGTTCCTTGGTAGAATTGCTGATGGAGCAGTAATTTTATTAGTTTGCACCACTTTCCTATCTTGCCAATTCTTGCTTATTGATTGGCAAGCCACATTTTATCTTGATGATGAATGGGAAAACATGAATTAACAGGGACCAATGCAGGGTATGTAATAGGGGTGGTTTGTTGTTCACAGGACTGCTTTATGTCAGTAGCCATGTGGGGGAAGTGAAGAATGGTTGTTATGTCAGTCTACTGGTGCAACCGAAGTGAGCCTTGCCTTATTAAAGTTATCTTTGGAATTATGAGCAGCGGTGTGAGCAGCTGGTGTGGCATTGCCCTCATCATTTTCCTCCTCCTATTCCTCAGAGTTATCCGTAGATAACTACACTTTGTGCCTTATTTCTCCTGCCAGTCCAAACCTCACTGCTGATCGATAGTGTGCAGAGGGCAGCCACCGTCACCATTTGCTGGGTGGTGCGTACTGAAGGGCACCTCTGGATCTGTCTAGGCACCTGAAGCATAACCTCAGCATGTTGAGAGTTTGTTCAGCCATCATGAGGTTACGTGCATGCACTGGAGTGCTCATGGGCTTCATTGTTTGGGTTTCTGATGGATGTTATTAGCTAAGTTTGAAGTGAGTATTCCTCATCTCCCAGTTGCCTTGCCAATATACCTTTCAGCTGCATGAATGCATGGCCAGATAGTAATCCAGAATGGATCACACAAGGAACAAACAGTTTACGCATAACCAATGTTCCCATACACCACCACACAGCAACCATAAAGGGACCATGTAGTGCAGAAACAGGCCACAAGCAGCAAAGAGAAATTAGAGGAAACATTGACAGACACCCTTAATTTTGCTTGCGAGCCCAAAGATGTCAGAGCAGATCAATTGCAATTGGACAAAAGTATTGTGGCAACTCCCAATAATCTGGTGTCACCTACAAAAATGATTGCACACCAGCTGTACACTGATACTCTTTTGAGTAAACCTGTTTCCATCTGTTTCAGATGAAGTTACATTGTTTCATAGTTTGCCATTGTGAGATTTGAACTCTTGATCTTGGGGTTACAAACCCAGTACCATAATCACTTGGCTATTTAGGCCAAGCCAAAGTATTTGGCTGATACCTGGGTGAATGACTAATTAGAAAATCCAATTGAAAGAATTGTCACCTTAGAAGGGAAGAGTAGTAACTCTTTCGAATACAAACCCGTTTCCATCTGTTTCAGATGAAGTTACATTGTTTCATGGTTTGCCATTGTGAGATTTGAACTCTTGATACTCTTTTGAGTAAACCTGTTTCCATCTGTTTCAGATGAAGTTACATTGTTTCATAGTTTGCCATTGTGAGATTTGAACTCTTGATACTCTTTTGAGTAAACCTGTTTCCATCTGTTTCAGATGAAGTTACATTGTTTCATAGTTTTGCCATTGTGAGATTTGAACTCTTGATCTGGGGGTTATAAACCCAGTACCATAACCACTTGGCTATTAAAGCCAAGCTTTTGAACTCTGGATTTTGGGGTTACAAACCCAGTACCATAACCACTTGGCTATTTAGGCCAAGCAGCTGTACACTGATGGAGCAGAAACCCTTGCAGTTGACAAATACTCTTGATTGATCTCGAGGGCCTGGATTACCAGGCCAGATTAGTCGATAACACTCTACACCTGGGGAAAGTCAGCTAAAGATGCAAACTTGAGCATCCACTCATTCTGACAGGTAATTTCACAGGTAAAGTTCATATTAGTGCTGACCCTGACATAAAACCCATCAGTTTTTGCATTATGATGAAGGAACAGTGATGCAGTTCCACGACAGGATGGTGTGTGGCTTGGAGGGAAGTTTGCACGTGTTAGTCTTCCCATGTATCTGCTGCCCTTTGGTTTTATGTCAGGGTCAGCACTAATATGAACTTTATGTGTGACATTACCTGTCAGAATGAGTGGATGCTCAAGTTTGCATCTTTAGCTGACTTTCCCCAAGTGTAGAGTGCTATCAACTAATCTGGCCTGGTAATCCAGATCCTCTTGATCACTCGAGTATTTGTCAACTGCAAGGGTTTCTGCTCCATCAATGTGCAGCTGGTGTGCAACCACAGAAAGATCATTTTTGCAGGTGCATGCCAGCTTATTGGGAGTTGCCACAATACTTTTGTCCAATTGCAATTGATCTGCTCTGACATCTTTGGGCTCGCAAGCAAACTTAAGGGTATCTGTCAATGTTTCCTCTAATTTCTCTTTGCTGTGTGTGGCCTGTTTGTGCACTACATGGTCCCTTTAGGGTTGCTGTGTGGTGGTGTATGGGAACATTGGTTATGCGTACACTGTTTGTTCCTTCTGTGATACATTCTGGATTACTATCTGGCCATGCATTCAAGCAGCTTAAAGGAACATTGGCAAGGCAACTGGGTGATGAGGAATACTCACTTCAAACTTAGCTAATAACATCCATCAGAAACCCAATCAATGAAGCCCATGAGCACTCCAGTGCATGCACGTAAACTCATGCTGACTGAACAAACTATCAACATTATTCAAGCCTTTGACACTCATTTTAGCCTGAAGCAAAATTGGTAATTGAGCACATTTTAACCAGCACCTGCAGTGACCTGGAATTCGATTCAATTATTCCTAATCAACTTATATCGCCTCACTAGTTCTTGTGAATATGGAGCGCTGAAGGATGAACTAATTTGTGATAGCATGGACGTGGGTGTTAGGGATGGAAAGCTCTCTGACTTCTGAAGATCAAAGAAGACTTACATTGGATTAAGCTGTCCAGTATGAGAGGCAGGCTGAGCTTAGAGCATTTAATCGGACTATAATTCGTGGTGACACTGAGGCTTCACATGGCTCTGTAGGTTGGGTGGGCCCACAGGCAGACGTCCCACCTATATGAAAGCCTGTCAAACAAACTGAAAGGGTGGGAAACTTCATGTCAGCAGCCATTTTGAGATGCTTGTGTTGTGGTGTGAAAACCCAGCATAGATGCCAAGACTGCCCAGCAGGAGGCGCAGAACGCTTCCAGCGCTTCTGCAAATCCAGAAATTTTACTCAAATGTTGTAAACCAGCAAATATTTATGAAACACATTCCTTCCAAGAAATGGAAAGTCCAGAAAATGAAGGACCTAGAAACTTCCTAGCGGATGTAGATCATCTTAACCCAGACTACTGGTCAGTTACTGTCTAAGTTCAAGGTGGCAATATTTCTTTTAAAATTGATACTGGAGCTTCTGTTAACATTTTAACAGATGACCTCGACTGGCTTCAGCCAGTCTTTATCCATCCTTCACCCTTTATCCATCAGATATCAGGTTACAAGGTCCAGACGGCATAGACCTTCAAATCAAAGGTAGGGTTATTAACTTTTTTCACTACAACGGTGACAAATTGTTGATTCTATCTATGTTCTTTGTACATCCTTTGTGAGTGGTGATGTTGATATACTCCTAGGAATCCTAGAAAAAACAGGTGGTGCTTATCATTTGAACAATGCACTGTCTTTTATGCAACAACCTTCAACCTTTTATCCAGAAGCAGTGGGAATTCAACCTTCAGAAACTGAGGAAGGTTATCAACTCAGCAGTAAGTTCCTTTGTTTCACAGACACACCATCCACTAGACCCACAGAAGACATGGAAGTTATGAATCTCTTAGTTTTTCACGAAGTGAGCCCAGAGGTGGAGAATACAGAAGGCACTGCAGCAGACGGTGACCATCCCCATGAAGATCTTCTGGATGTGAATTCTTCCTAGAGAATGATGAGGAAGAACCCTTTGCAGTATTGAATGGTCTTTTGAAGGTTGAGGTCCTAGACAATAATTCATTTTTCCATTGTTAGATGCACCTTATGAAGTCCCTTTATTTAGAAAGAATCAGCTGTGTTTTTAGTTGCTGAGCAGCATTCAGATCTTAATTCCACTGAATCTACCAATGTATTG
Organism: Carcharodon carcharias; assembly: GCF_017639515.1. Lineage (NCBI taxonomy): Eukaryota > Metazoa > Chordata > Chondrichthyes > Lamniformes > Lamnidae > Carcharodon > Carcharodon carcharias. The sequence continues at coordinate 205,825,864 of NC_054467.1, forward strand.
CCTGTTTTACCTCCTGTTCATGATGAGTCTTCCACAGAGAATACTTCGCCTGAATTGAGGTCAGGGTCCATAGAGGATCACACTGCTAAAGAGCCGGTACCTTCTAGGGTGAAAGTCAATTGCCACCTGTACTTCAGTCCCAGCTGAAAGTCTTCCTGCCTTCAGAGCTGCAAGTCAGCACAAAAGCTGTGATGGAGTCTTTAGCACCTTTGAAGCTGCAGAATCCTGTACAGAAATCTTGTCCCTGAGCTGATTGTTTCCAGGAAGTTCCCCTCATTGCAGAAGATGATGCTGTCTTGTCACCACATTCTCAGACGTTCTTCCTATTGCTCATAGTGGAGCAACTTCATACAGAGAGAAATGTGGCTATCTTAGCACTGCCTACAGAAAGTAAACAATCCTCCCGGAAAATCATCTCTTCTTCTTTTCCTGGGAGCCTTAAAAGAAATTGGTCGCTTTTTTCTCCTTTATCATCTAAGTTCATTGAAGTCGTGGACCTTCAATGCATTTTCAGTTATTGATGCAGCAGTGGATGATATAGCTGTGATAGTTCACCCTAGAGCCAAAGATCTTTCCTCTTCTGAAGCTTCTTCCTACAGTCCTTCATGGGTGCAACAAATTCCTCAGAGTTTTCCGAGTTCTTTTCTTTGACTCCCAAATGGTCCTAAAGTCAATTATATTCAGTCTTTTCCTTTATATCAGTTTTTTGCTGAAAAGCTTTTATGGCCCAAGTGTCCTGCAGTTCAATCGTCCTGAAACCTACACTCAGCTTCCCAGCTATATTGACAGCAATGCTGATAAAGTGTTGTCCTATTCTGCAGATGATGATGTCCTACCAAATGCAGAAGAAAGCCCTCCGTTTCTCCAAAATGTCTTCCCCAAGGGCTGAGAATACTGAGGGAGACTGAACCCTCCAGGACTGTAACTTGAGGAGGGGAAGAGTAGGAGTTGGAGTTGAGTGGAATCTATAGTTGCAGAAAAGGGAGTTATAGAAATGTAATGTAAATAGTTGTACATAGTTTCATGTTGTTGTTTAAAAAATAGGATAATATACTGGTGGTGGGGGGAGATGTAGTATAAAAGGTTAACAGGTAGGATATGCTAATGTAAGATGTAGATGATGGTGTACAATTGACACTAGTCAGTCACGTGTTAGACTCGAGAGAGCAAGGTCATACTTATGCCTCGGAGCTATGTGCTTACCCTGTAACCTGATTATAAGCAGTACTATAAACAAGTATTAAGCAGTTACCAGAGTATGTCTGCAGCCTGTCACAACTAATCAAGTCCCATGCCTAAGGTCAAGACAGAAGCACCCAATCTCAGAATAGAAGGAGCCCTGTTGAGCTGTTGCACTGCAGCTTGTAGATGGTACACATTGCATTCACAGTATGCTGGTGATGGAGGGATTGTTTAAGATGGTGGACGTGATATCAGTCAAGTGGGCGGCTGTGTCCTGGATAGTGTCAAGCTTCTTCAGTATTGTTGAAGCTGCATTTAAAAAATATATATATTCTTTCATGGGATGTGGGCATTCCTGGCCAAGCCCAGCATTTGTTGCCCATCCCTAATTGCCTTTGAACTGAGTGGCTTGCTCAGACATTTCAGAGGGAAATTAAGAGTCGACCACATTACTGTAGACCTGGGGTCATATGCAGGCTAGACCAGGTAAGGCTGGCAGATTTCCTTCTCTAAAATATTGAGCAACCAGGTGGGTTTCATGACAATTCATGATGGTTTTATGGTCTCATTACAGAAACTAGCTTTCCATTCTAGATTTTATAGATTGAACTTAAATTCTACCAGCGAGCATTAATTTGGCCCTCTAGATTAGTAGTCCAGTGATATTGCTGTAATGCCACTGTCTCCCCTACTTAACCAAGCAAGTGGAGAGTATTCCATCACACTCCTGACTTTGTATTGTAGATGATGGACATGGCTTTAGGGAGTCAGGAATGAGTTACTCTGGGCAGAATTCTCAGACTCTGACCAGCTCTTGTGAAGTTAAAGATCTCTGCAAAGCCTGAAATTGGTTAGGTAAAAACTAATTTTTCTGAAGTTTATTGTTCCTCATTTATTAAGTTAGCTTCATTGAGGTGCATCTGTATTTTGGTTCTGATTATTATATTACTTTATGCTTCCAATCACTGAGTCAACCCAATGGTAGTTGTCAGGAATGTATCTGCCACCCATCTTGAATATAGAATATCAGAACATAGGAACATAAGAAATAAGAGCAGGAATAGGCCATTTGGCCCCTCAAGCCTGCTCTGCTATTCAATAAGATCATGGCTGATTTGATTGTTGCCTTAATTACACTTACCACACCCCCCCTCCCCCATATCCCTTGATTTTGTCAATCAAAAATCTATCCAATTCAGCCTTGACCAACTCATCCTCAGACTAACAGCCCTTTTGAGAGAAGAAATTTTCCCTCATCTCCGTCTTAAAAGGGAGACCCCTTATTCCGCAACTGTGCCCCCTTATTCTAGATTCCCCCATAATAGGAAAAAACCTCTCAGCATCTACACTGTCAACCCTCCCTCTGAACCTTATATGGTTCAATAATAATTACATTTAGCTACTTCAGTCTGCCAGAAATTCCCCATTTTTCAGTTACTATATCAATGTGGCCATCACGCCACCCAAACCTTTCCCCTGAAATGCAGCTCCACTGTCCAGGAGAATTTCTTAATTTTCAGATCTACAAGGATATCTGGAACCTCTGCTTTGCAAATGGTGAAATGTACTTCCCCACATAACATATGATTAATAGAAGTGTGGTCTGAATTTATTAAGAAATAGGGGTCAATTTTGATTCAGGAGACAGCCTTGCCTCAGTGATTGTACACTTGCTGCTGAAGGGTTGTAGATTGAAGTTCCATTTCCGACCCTGAACACATCATCTGGACTGGTATTTTAGTACAGCACTGAAGGATGAAATATTGAACTAAGGCCTTGCCTGCCCTCTCAGGTGTGTGTAATAAATCCCATGGCTGTATTTGAAGAAGAGTAAGGGAGTTGTCCTGGCCATCATTTATTCTTCAACTAGCATTATTTTATAACAAATTAGCTGGTCATCTATCTCATTTCTGCTTGTGGGATCTTTCAGTATGTATATTGGTTGTTTTATTCACTTACATTATAACATTGATTACACTTGAAAACCATTGCTTTGGCTAGTAAGCACATTGGAGCAACCTGTGTTCATGAAAGGTGTGATATTAATGAGTTATTTCAAGCAATTAATTTAATGCTATATTAAAGATTTTCTATTTGAAGCACATATTTTAGAGAGTGGCAATTTTCAGGCAATAATTACATTCATGCTTATCTGCATTTTGTACAAAAATACAAATTGAATATTTGAACATAAAAACAAACCAATTTGAGACCAAAAACAAAGCAAAATAGCATTAGCATTTCAACATATATTTTCTTGTATTCCAATAATGTAAGGAGGGCTATATTTGAATCAATAGTCTTCAAATAAATTTGAGTTTACTGCAGTTATTTGTGTAAGAGGAAATTTAAATATTTCCTTTCTTTTAGTCAAGACACAAATAGATTTTCATTTAATTAAATTTATTAAAGAATTTTTCTTAAAAAGCCAGGTTTATCAATCAATGGTCATTCTGAATTGAAAACAAAAGAAGTTTCTGTGTATAATACACTTCAAAAACAAACACCCCTCGACATATTTGGTGGTTCTCTATAAATCTCTCTTCTATTTGTAAGTGAATGATGCCACATAGCAGAATCAGAAGGAATAGCAGATTCAGTTCAGCAACACTTCATATAATAGTTTTTGATTGACATATTATACTCTACAATTATGGGTTTATGCTAATTATCTCAATTATGTAAGTTTATAATGTGATTGTGAACTGATAAGGAATAGCTTTGAATGAGAAATCATGTTATAGCTATTTTCACGTTGTATGATAAATAGAAAGTGACAGTCTTTGAATAGTTGGAAAGAAGAAGGGGCTTACATTTATAGGGCTGGATTTTGTTCGGCTTGTCAGAGCCCAATGATGGGTGGAAGGCCAGGGGCAAGCCTACCTGGGCCGTTTTGGAGACACGGAAATTATTTTAGGCCTATCCAGCTGCAGTTGGGGCGCCTGCCCTTTAAAAGATGGGAAGCTGGCTTCAAGAGCTGCCAGTTAATCAGAGAACTGCCAGCTCTTCAGTCTCAGTAACTCCACTGGGATCAGTGATCACTACTGGGACTGCACCCAGTTGAGAGGTCACGGTAATGGACGTTACCATCAGAACAAGGTGAGTGGGGTTGGGGGTCACCGGGACCAACCAGTAAATCGGCCTTGGTGGTAGGGTGGGATGTTGGTGAGGGCAGGGGTGGGTGTTAACACTGGGTGGCCCCTTCCTGGGCCACATAGTGCCTGATTAGGAGTCAGTTCCCAGCCCAGTGGGAGACCAAGCAGCCTCCCCACATGGCAGAGGACCCACCCACCACTGATAAAGTGCCTGCAGCAGACAGAAGGAGCCCTTAATTAGCCAATTATTTGGCACAATTGACCTCTGGGCAGGAGGGACATCTTCCACCTCTCCCACCAGTGATAAACATGATAATGGGAAGGCAATGGGCACTTACCTCACCAATTTACAGGCCCTGCCACCTTGCAGCCCATCCCTAGAGGGCTGGTAAAGTCCAGCGCATATGGAGCTTTTCACAACCTCAGAATGTCCCAAAGTGCTTTATAGCCAATTAAGTATTTTTGAGCTATAACGCAGTCTTCAATTTGCACAAAAGGCCCCATGAACAACAATGAGAAGAGCAAATAATCTGTTATTAGCGTTGATGGTGGAGAGATAAATATTGCCTAGGATACAGGGGTAATCTCCCTTGCACTCTTTTAAATGGTAGGGGCATATACACTGATGATAGATGCTTGTTTGTTGCTGTGCATGGACAGTTTAAGCACCATCAGATGGTCATTAACACCTTCAGAAAGGAAAAATAACTTACTGGTGAGATGGTTCACGACAGCAAAACCTACACCAGCATCACACTGTTCTTTGTTTCCAAGCCCTTCCAAAGGAATGTATAACCTGCACTGATTTTCTTGAGTTGGTCCTTCTCAAGTAGGAGAGTCTCTCTGAGGGTGGTGAGCATTGTTCAAGGCTGAATTAGATAGATTTTTGATCAAGGGAATCAAGAGTTATGGGAGTTGCAGGCAGGAAAATGGAGTTAAGGCCTCTATCAGATCAGCCATGATCTTATTGAATGGCCAAATGGGCTCCTACTCCTGCTCTTATTTCTCATATTCCAGTGTTCTGATGTTCTATATTCAAGATGGGTGACAAATACATTCCTGACAACTACCTTTGGGTTGACTCAGTGATTGGAAGCATTTCTGATGAAAGGTCATCGACCTGAAGGGTTAACCCTGTTTCTCTGCAAAGATGCTGCCAGGCCTGCTGCGTTTTTCTAGAATTTTTTTTGTTTTGTAAAAATATTTAGAAAATTTTAAATATAATACAACACTTTTTTAAATGATTTTTAAAGCATATCTTCACACACATGTTTTCCCCTTTTTGAGGAGCAGTAGACCAGGGGCAGAAAGATTGCCAAGCTGATTGTCAGCCTATTAAACTGCATCATGAATATACCTTCTGTTGCCAACAAGTCCTTCTGTGGCACTTGAACTCAGAGCTTCTGGCCCAGAGATACGGATGCGCCACTACAGTGCCTACTGAATATCATGAAGTTAAGAGCAACACCCATGTATTTCATAGTACCAATAATTCAATTTACAGCAACTATTAGGGCTTATGGAGAGGGTTGGCAGGTGAACTCAGTGTGGACTGGTACAGCATAATGGAATCTGGGGACAGATGGAAAAATTATTTTTATCCAATCTAACTAGGATTAACAGTCTTTGTCCAAGTCATAAAAGCAAAATACTGTGGATGCTGGAAATCTGAAACAAATACAAAAATTGCTGGCAAAACTCAGCAGGTCTGAAGGCATCTGTGGAGAGGAAGACAGCGTTAATGTTTCAAGCCCATATGACTCTTCATCAGAACTAAAGAGGAATAGAAATGTGGTGAAATGTAAGCTGTTTAAGAGGAGGTGGGGGGGGCGGCAGGACAGGTGGAGCTGGATAGAGGTGGAGACAAAGGAGAGGTTGCCAAAGATGTAATAGACAAAGGGGTGTTGACGGTAGTGATATTAGCTGAAGGATGTGCTAATGGTGACATTAAGGGTAGAAAGCAGGATGAGCATGTGATAGATGGTCCTGGGGGTGGGGGGTGGGTGGAGGGGGGAAGGGATTGAAATAGGCTAAAAGGTGGAGATTAAACAATGGATGGAAATAAATTAAAAAAAAATAATAGAAATAGGTGGGAAAAAATATATAAAAATATATAATTTTTAGAAAAAAGGGATCAAAAAGGGGGTGGGGATGGAGAGAGAGTTCATTATCTGAAGTTGTTAAACTCAGTGTTGAGTCCGGAAGGCTGTAAGATGCCTAATCGGAAGGTGAGGTGCTGTTCCTCCAGTTTGCGTTGAGATTCACTGGAACATTGCAGCAGGCCAAGGAGGGACATGTGGGCATGAAAGCAGGGTGGTGTGTTGAAATGGCAAATGACAGGAAGGCCTGGGTCATGCTTGCAGACAGATCGAGGTGTTCCGTAAAGTGGTCACCCAGTCTGCGTTTGGTCTCTCCAATATAGAGGAGACTGCGTTGGGAGTAGCGAATGCAGTAGGCTAAACTGAGTGAAGTGCAAGTGAAGAGCTGGTTCACTTGAAAGGAGTGTTTGGGCCCTTGGATGGGGAGGAGGGGGGAAGTAAAGGGGCAGGTGTTGTACCTTCTGCGGTTGCATGGGAAGGTGCCAAGGGCCCAAACACTCCTTTCAAGTGAAGCAGCATTTCACTTGCACTTCCCTCAATTTAGTCTACTGCATTCGCTGCTCCCAATGCAATTTCCTCTACATTGGAGGGATCAAAAGCAGACTGGGTGACTGCTTTGCGGAACATCTTTGGTCTGTCCGCAAGCATGACCCAGACCCTCCTGCCACTTGCTATTTCAACACACCACCCTGCTCTCAAGCCCACATGTCCATCCTTGGCCTGCTGCAATGTTCCAGTGAAGCTCAACACAAACTGGAGGAACAGCACCTCATCTTCCAATTAGGCACTTTTCAGCCTTCCAGACTTAACATTGAGTTCAACAACTTCAAATCATGAACTCTCTCCTCCATCTTCACCCCCTTTTTGATCCCCTTTTTTCTAATAATTTTTTTATATATATATATATTCTTTTCCCACCTATTTCTATTATTTTTTAAAATTTATTTCCATCTATTGTTTTATCTCCACCTTTTAGCCTATTTCAATCCCTTCCCCCCACCCCACCCCCACTAGGGCCATCTGTCACTTGCTCATCCTGCTTTCTACCCTTAATGTCCCCATTAGCACATTCCTTAGTTAATATCACTACCGTCAACACCCCTTTGTCCTTTTTGTCTATGACATCTTTGGCAACCTCTCCTTTGCCTCCACCTATCACTGGCCCTCTATTCAACTCCAGCTGTCCCACCCCCCTTAAACAGGACCTGCTGAGTTTTCCCAGCAATTTTTGTTTTTGTTTGTTCAAGCCATGATTGCCCTCCTTTTATTTCCACTGTCGTTCAAACTTTAATTTGTTCCAAAATTAAAGGAACTTTTAAAAAGTAAAAGATCATATTAAATTCTAGTTTTTTTTTAATTTAAACCTGTGATAGCCTCACCCTCTACAGCCCAAAAACTGCCCTGCAGAAATCTCTATTTCTCTGACTCTAGCCACTTGTTCCTCCCCTACCATCACTTGACTCAGCTTTGGTGGCTATGACTTTAGTTACTTCTCCCCCATACTCTGGAGACCACTCCCTTTGCCTCTCCCACTCCTTCTCCTCCTTTTAAAGATTTTCATTAAAACTCATCTGCCCAACCAACCTTTTGGTCAGCCCTCCCAAAAGAGCCACCATTTACTCCGTCTGCTCCCATGAAGCACCTTAGAATGGTTTACCTATGTCAAAGGTGCTATATTAATCCAAGCTGTTGTAAAAGCATGGGATATCAGCTGTGATGGATAGAATATTGAGAGTCTAGTCTTTAATCACTTTACATGCTTTTACTTACAGTGATGCACGTTGCACACTTACAACAAAAAAAAACTCCCCTTTCAACCTCATGCCCCTATCAGGTGAGTCCCAGTTAATGCCCACCACCTGAATACAATTATCAGTTAAATGATATACTGTTGTGATTTTAAATGTTCAATATTGTCAGATGGTATAACATTTCTCTTAACTTGTATCACCGCTTTTGTTTAAATCTTTTAAAATGTGATAATTTTCCACTTTTTTTGTTGCCTAGATTTACTGTGTTGCTAACGTAGTTTTATGGCCTTTGCATAACAACAACACTACCTGACATTGATGAAACTGACAGCAGCACTTAATTATAGGAGCTGGCACCAGATATCAACACTGTGTAAATACAATCAGAACGTCCCTCCCCTCAATGTGTTTGTTGAAATATGTTGATGTATTAGTAAATTATATATTACATGCTCCAGACGCAGATGCTTTGTCAGGCCAAATGGGATCACAGGCACCAGAGACTAACTGTGCCATGTAATCACTTAGAAGCTCCTATAAAAGGCTGCTGGAAACTTCACTTCTTTCCCACCCTTTCTTAGCTTCTCTCTTTACCCCTCCTAGATCTCTCTGACCTGTCATCAAATCAGAGAATCATAGAAAGTTTACGGTGCCAAAAGTGGCCACTTGGCCCATCGTGTCTGTGCCGGCCAATAAACTAGCCACACAGCCGAATCCCACTTTCCAGCATTTGGTCCATAGCACTTGAGGTGAATATCCAGACGCCTTTTAAATGAGTTGAAGGTTTCTTCCTCTACTAGTCTTTCAGGCAGTGAGTTCCAGACCCCCACAACCCTCTGGGGGAAAGCATGTTTCCTCATCCCCTGCCTCTAATCTTTCTCACAATCACTTTAAATCTCCACCCCCTAGTCGCTGACCTCTCTGCTAATGTAAATTGGCCCTTCCCATCCACTCTATCCAGGCCTCTCTCAATTTTGTGCATTTCAATTAAAATTACCCTCAGCCCCCTCTGTTCCAAGGAGAACAACCCCAGCCTATCCAATATTTCCACATAGCTGCAATTTTCCAGTCCTCGTTTCATTTCTTCCCTCTCAGGTACTCTACCCTCCGAGTCCCGACCCCAACACTTCAGAACTCCCTAACGTTCCTATCCTGCTACTATTCCCAGGCTTGACTCCCTCTTGGGTAAACCTACAATTCCCCTCTATGCCTTTCTTGGTATCCTTCAAAGGGCGTTTATGACTCTCAATCCCAATTGCCCCATCCTTTTGCCGACCTACCATCCAATGGTCACACTGGAGGCTAATCTTGCTCATCACTTTTCCCTTCAATTGACCCCAACAGTTACTGATCCTATGGACCACGCCAATGAATCAACTATCACCACCTCTCCCCACGTCTCATTCCAGAATGGCTATCCACACATCTGGCCATTGCCATCCATGATTATTATCAATAACTGAATCAACATCATGGCCTTGGTGAAAATCTAGCCGAGGGATGAAGATACCTCTCCCTCAAATGAAGCCTCTCTGCCAGCCTTTATGTCCCACCATTTGCCCTGCACAGACTTATCACCAAATCACAGCTTGATCCATCTCCCTATTTATAGAAACATAGCATGATTACAGCACAAAAGGAGGCCACTTGGCCTGTTGTGTCTGTGTCAGCTCTCTGCAAGTGCAATTTATCTAGTGCCACACCCCCACCTTTTCCCCATAGCCTTGGAAATTCTCCCTCGTCTGATAATGATCCGGTTCCCTTTTGAAAGCCTCAATTAACCCTGCCTCCACCATACTTTCAGGCAGTGCATTCCAGATCCTGTCCACTCACTGCATTAAAAAAGCTTTTCCTCATGTCACCTTTGCTTCTTTTGCCTAGCACCCTAAATCAGTGTCCTCTGGCTCTCGATCCTTGCACCAATAGGAACAGTTTCTCCCTAATTACTGTGTCCAAGCCCCTCATGATTTTGAACACCTCTATCAAAGCTCCTCTCAACCTTCTCTTCTCCAATCTATCCACATAACTGAAGTTCTTCATCCCTGGGACCACCCTCGTGAACCTTTTCTGCACTCGCTCAAATGCCTTCACACCCTTCCTAAAGTGTGGTACCCAGAATTAGATGCAATACAATTGAGTTGAACTAACGTTTTACACAAGTTTATTATCATTTCCTGGCATTTGTACTCTATGCCTCTGTTTATAAAGCTCAGGATCCCATATCGCTAATGGCTTTCTAAGCCTGCAATAACCTTCAATATTTTTTGCGCATATTCCCTCAGGTCTGCCTGCTGCTGCACCTCCTTTTTGTATCCATATTGCCACTATCCCTTTTATTCCATGAGACCAAACTTTATCACAAGTCTGTTGTGTGGCACTTTATCAAATGCCTTTTGAAAGTCCATGTACACCATAATAACGGCATTATCTTTATCTACCCCTATGCTACCTGAATAAAAAAACTCTAGAAATTTAGTTAAGCATGGCTTTCCCTTAACAAACCCATGCTGGTTTTCCATGATTAACAGACATTTACCCAAGTGACTATTAATTTTCTCCCGAATTATTGTTTCTAAAATCTTCCCACCAATGAAGTTAAACTGTTTGGCCTGCAGTTGCTGAGCTTTTCCTTATTTAAAAAAGGGTGTAACATTTGCAATTCTCCAGTCCTTTGGCATCACCCCTGTATCTAAGAAGGATTGGAAAATTATAGACAATGCCTCTGAAATGTTGCCCTTACCTCCCTCAGTATCCTTGGATCCATCTCATCTGGTCCTTGTGACTTATCAACTTTAAGTACAGCCAGACTATCTCTTTCTCCTTATCAATTTTAAACCCTTCATGTGCCTGAACCACCTCTTTCACCATGGCCTGGGCAGCATCTTCTTTCTTGGTAAAGAAAGATCCAAAGTCCTCATTTTATACCTCAGCCAGGCCCCCTTCCTCTATGTATAAAGTCCCTTTTAGGTCCATTATTTTCCCCATTCCCCTTTTATCACCCTTTTTAATATTTACTTGTGTATAGAGGACTTTTGGGTCCCCTTTTATGTTAGCCTCTTCTTATGCTTTCTCCTTTTTACTTCTCATTTTTTTATTCAATTTACCTCCTGAACCTTTCATATTGCGCCTGATTCTTAATTGTATTATCCATCTGACACCTGTCATAAGCATCCTTTCACTGCTTCATCTTGCTATCTATCTATTCTGTTATTCAAAGATCTCTGGATTTGTTTACCCTACCTCTCCATTCATGGGAATGTACCTTGACTGTACCTGACCGATTGCCTCTTTAAAGGCATCCCATTGTTCACATACAGTTTTGTCTGCTAACCTTTGATTTTAAGTTATTAGGGCCAGATTCGTTTTCACACTATTGAGGTTTTTCCTTCCCTCATTATTTTTATCCTGCATTGCTCCTTGTCATTTTCTGTAGCCAATCTAAACCTTATGATATGATGTTCACTGTCCCCTATATGTTCGCCTACTGACACTTGGCCAACTTCACTCCCAAGAACCAAGTCCTGCAATGCTTCTTTTCTCATTGGACTGGAAACATACTGATTTAGAAAATTCTCCTGATCATGGACTCAGAAATCTTGCTCCTCTCAGACTTTATACTATTACTATCCCAGTTTATATGGAAATAATTAAAGCCCCCCCCCCCCAGCCCCCGCCACTGCCATTATCTATAATTCTTGCAGACTTGTTCCTCTGCTTCCTTCCCATTAGTTGGTAATCTATAGACTACTCCGAGCAATGTAATTGCACGTTTTTTGTTTCTTAGTTTCAGCCTAAATGGTTCTGTCTTCAACCCCTCTGGGTTATCCTATTTCTCTCCAGCACTGCCATGCCCTCCTCAATCAATAATGGCACCTTTCCTCCTTTTGTTCCTTCCCTATCTTCCCTGCATACCTTTTAACCAGAAATATTTAGCACCTAGTCCTGCCCTTCTTTGAGGAAGAACTTTATTCTTTCATGGATGTGGGTGTCATTGGCAAGGCCAGCATTTGTTGCCCATCCCTAATTGCCCTTCAAATGAGTGGTTTGCTAATCCATTTCAGTGGGCATTTAAGAGTCAACCATATTACTGTGGTCCTGGTGTCACCTGTACAGGTAAGAAATGGCAGATTTCCTTTCCTAGGAGGCAGTGGATGGCTTTGTACAACAAGAAAATGATAGTTTCATGGTCACTATTACTGAGACTAGCTTTCAATTCTAGATTTTTAAAATTCTACCAGTTACCAGTTGCCATGGTGAGTTTTGAACCCATGTCCTAAGAGCATTAGCCGGGTCTCTGGGTTACTAGGCCAGTGACATTACCACTAGGCCACCATCGCCCCCATGCCACCTGTCATCACAGCCTCATAGTTCCACGTAGCTATCTGTGGCTGCAGCTCACCAAAGCAGCCCCCTTGATTGGCACCACATCCACAAACATTCACTTCCTTCACCATTGATACACAGTAGCAGCAGTGTGTACCATCTACAAAATGTACTGCAGGAATTCACCAAGGCTCCTTTGACAGCACCTTCCAAACCCACTACCACTACCATCTAGAAGGACAAGGGCAGCAGATAGATGGGAACACCACCACCTGCAAGTTCCCCTCCAAGTCACTCACCATCCTGAATTGGAAATATATCGCCGTTCTTTCACTGTCGCTGGGTCAAAATCCTGGAACTCCCTCCCTAACAGCACTGTGGGTGTACTGACAACACAGGGTCGGCAGCGGTTCGAGAAGACAACTCAGCAGCACCTTCTCAAGGGCAATTAGGGATAATAAATGCTGGCCCAGCTAGGGAAGCCCACATCCCGTGAATGAATAAAATAAACTGTATGTATTCATATATATGCACACAAATGCTAATTAGATTTCATTGTATTCTGTTCTTCGATGACCCCACCTAATACCTTTTCTCTATCCTCTTCTAGTGCTATCTGTCTCCCAATTCTCTGTGCACCTTGGTATTCCTCTCTGATATTACCTCCTAGTTCCCATACCCCTGCCTAGTTAAAACCTCTACCCCCCATCAAATCCCATCCCCCACCCCACCCCCCCTCCACAATAGCACTAGCAACTCACAGCATCATAATTGTTATGGTGCAGAAAGAGGTCATTTAGCCCATTATGTCTGCACTGGCTCTGCAAATGAACATTATAACTTAGTGATAAAAACAAAAAAACTGCGGATGCTGGAAATCCAAAACAAAAACAGAATTACCTGGAAAAACTCAGCAGGTCTGGCAGCATCGGCGGAGAAGAAAAGAGTTGACGTTTCGAGTCCTCATGACCCTTCGACACTTCCTCAAGTTCTGTCGAAGGGTCATGAGGACTCGAAACGTCAACTCTTTTCTTCTCCGCCGATGCTGCCAGACCTGCTGAGTTTTTCCAGGTAATTCTGTTTTTATTATAACTTAGTGCCATTCTCTTGCCTTTTTCCCCATATGCTTGCACATTGTTTCTATTCAAATAATCATCCATCGCTTTCTTGAATGCCTCGAATAAACCTACCTTCACCACGCTTCCAGGCAGTGCCTTCCAGACTCAAACCACTCATTGTGTGAAAAAGCTTGTTCTCACATCACATTTGCTTCTTTTGCAAAACATTTTAAATCTGTGCCGTCTCTTTCTCGATCCTTTTATGACACTTTTTGTGTACAGGACATACCTGGGCAATTTTCCACGTAGCCGGGTAGGTGCTAGTGTTGTAGCTGTACTGGAACAGCTTGGCTGGGGGCACAGCTAGTTCTGGAGCACAAGTCTTCAGTACTATTGCCAGAATATTGTCAGGGCCCATAGCCTTTGCAGTATCCAGTGCCTTCAGCTGTTTATTGATATCACGTGGAGTGAATCGAACTGGCTGAAGGCTGGCAACTGTGACGCTGGGGACCTCCAGAGGAGGCTGAGATAAAGCATCCACTTGGCACTTCTGGCTGAAGATTGTAGCAAATACTTCAGCCTCATCTTTTGCATCACTGACGATCCTCCTCCCTTTGGGTGTCCAGGTCCCCTCCCTGACTCCTTGAGGAGAAGGGGCATCTGAAGGGAAGTTGAGGTGCCTTGTCCCCCTCTCGTCTAGCTGCTGCACAAGCTTACCAATGGGGAGAGCAATGGAGTGTTGGTCAGAGTGCATATCTGACAGAAACACCACGTTCTTCTGGATCAGATTCTCCATAGCACCTACCATCCTCTCCATGTGCTCTCATGTGGGAGCCACAACATCAGAGAGCACACAGATGCACTCTCCGTCTCTCATGCCACTCTGAGGGCCTCTCACACCTCTGACTGATGTTCCTCTCGGTCTCACTGATACTCCAGCATCTTTTCCATGACCACTCCCAAAGGATTATCATTTGACTCAGCCGGGACCTCTTCTCTAGCAGTCCTCTGAGTGCCAGAGACCTTGGCTCTCATTGGCTCCGCCATTGTGGACACATGTCTGTGAAGTGACCACCAGAGTGTGAGTCCAAAGCTAACCTTGATATGTCACCTATTGAGGTGTGTGTCACTGGGTTGGTGAAGGATGCAGGCGAATGCTGTGATAGCTCTACAGGTGTGAAGAAGTGCTTGTCATCATCTGAGCTCTCCTGGAGGCTGGGGCTTATTTCTGAAGTGGGGACTGGCTTCCCCCTCTTCCAACTGACACCTGGAATGGAGAGAATAGAGAATGAGTGACAACCTGGGCTGGGCTCTTACATTGCACACAGCATCGCCCTCAGGTTCTGATCTTCAGAGATTAAGCTTGCTTCCTCACTGGATGTTGGGGGAGCCCGACCTCACCCTCGACACAGGCATGGCCATGGTCCTCCCCAGCCAGCTCAACAGTCTGCTGCTCAAATTGTGTGAGGGGCTGGATCTTGGGTATGCCCCCTCCCATCCTCTCCCTCTCTCACCTGTTGTGCGCTGTCTTCTCCTATATAAAGATGGATTCTGAGCATTCCTGATGTAGGAGCAGGTCGCATGCTGCTAATTGTTTGGCTGATACATAATGGTGTGAAACTTTAAAGTCTGTCCACCATGCACAAGGCACATGTTAGGAGTTTGAAGGACTACTGTCCACTTGCCTGGATAAGTGTAGTTCCAGCAGCACTCAGGAAGCTGGTCAGCATCCTGGACAAACCAGGCTGCTTGACTGACAGCCCATCTAGCATCCTCAACATTCAGCCCCTCCACCACTAACCCATAGTGGCAGCTGTGTGTGCCACGTGAATGATGCACTGCTGCTAGTCCCCAAGGCTACTTCAGCAACCCTCTCCAGACCCGCACATTCTAGCAGCTAGAAGGATAAGGGCAGCAGAGGCATGGGATCAGCAGCATCTGCATGTTATCACTTACTCCAAACTCCCCCCACCACCACAATGGCTGTGCCTTCAGTGTGGCTGGATCAATAACCCACAGTTGCCTCTGTCCCAGCAGACCACACGGACTGCAGTGGGGCAATAAGGCAGCACCCCATCACCTTCTTAAGGGCTTTTACTGATGGGTAGCACAGGTGATGCCCACATCCCAGATTATGAAAAATTGTGCGTTAAGTATAGAAATTGGTGGGTTCACTTACCCTGACAGTGCGGGTTAAATCATTCATGCATTTCCTGTACTCCAGGGTGGTCCTCCTCTGCACCTCTCTGGCAGTGACCACCCTGGCGACCACCAGGCCAGTGTGATGAGTCAGGCAGGCCTCCTACTCCTATTCCCGGGAAAGAAGACGTCCCTCCTGCCCTCCCACGGGCCGGTGGAGAGTCTCCAGGGAGGCAGCATTGAAGTGCGGGGCCAGTGCTTGGTGGCTTCTCAAGGCTATCTCAGTGCCCGGAAATTCTGGCACGCTGATACACTAGGTGTCTTTCAAATATGATGCCCACACATGACGGCGGAGCGCGAGACTTCCTGCCCGTCCCGCCATAAAGCGCACCGTGAACTACGTGCATGCATATTTAATTAGGTGAAGACCACATGATCCCGTATAAAGGCCCACTCGGTTCATCAGGGGGGAACAGCCCGGGTTCTCACTCCCGCCATGGAACTTATGGCGGGATGGGAAATTTCCGTCTCTAGTGTTTTTTATCCTCCAATTAGTGTTTCAGTCTTGCCACAGTACCGAAACAGTTCTAGTCAAAGTCATAAATGTCATAACCAAGTAAAAGGAGTTTTGTTAAAGTGGTCCCTGAGCTAAGAATTTGTGAGCGTGTATGTAGCCCCCTTTTAACTTATGGTTCAATGTAAAAAAATAACTCAGCGGACAAGCTTGAATCTTAAACAAGATAGATTAGTTTATTACAAAAAACTACTGCTGAGTGTTACTTAAGTAAAATGTGATAGTTATTAACTAAGAAATGCAGATACAAAGATTATATGCATTTTAAAGGGAAAAAATACTTAAAGATGATATTTCAAATCAATCCCTGTGAGATATCATTGCGGGTCCATTGCTTGAGTTCCTTTCTTTCTGAAGTGAGGGGGTTGAAGCCTGAGATAAAAGCAAAATACTGCAGATGCTTGAAATCTGAAACAAAAACAAAAATAGCTGGAAAACCCAGCAAATCTGACAGCATCTGCAGAGAGGAACACAATTAACATTTTGAGTCTGGATGACTCTTCAGCAGAAATAAAGAAATATAGAAATGAGGTGGAATATAAGCTGGTAGAGGAGAGTGGGACAGGTAGAGCTGGAGAGAGGGCCAGTGATAGGTGGAGGCAAAGAAGAGATTGCCAAAGATGTCATAGACAAAAGGACAAAGGGGTGTGGATGGTGGTGATACTATCTAAGGAATGTGCTAATGGTGACATTAAGGGTAGAAAGCAGGACAAACAAATCGCAGATGGCCCTAGTGGGGGTGGGATGGGTGGGGGGGGGGAAGGGATCGAAATGGGCTAAAAGGTGGAGATAGTTATGGTTGAAGTGAGGTTTTATTATCAGCCGCGATGGCTTTTGCAGTCGACAAGTTAGTGTTTGCCTCTCTCAGGTGGATTCAACAGGTCAGTACGTTTTTGGAAGAGAGAGAAGGTTTCCCATTCCTAATTTAGTGGTTATGGCACTAGTAGGTTGCCTGGACTTTTTTGGCAGAAAACAGCAATTGATAGCTTTAAAAAAAACTTTCTCTTTATCCTCACTTGGCCAACAACCCTTTCTGAAGTTGTTTCTCAGAGCTCTTCCTGGGGTTCTGCGCACAAAATGGCTGTTCACAGCCTGTCTTTATACGGTCCAAAAACTTTAAATTTCTGCTATCCCAAACTGTTGAATCATGCTTTCATATTAGGTATTTGGTTTGCCTTGGACATAGGCCCATTAATTGTCTCTTTAGCCGAGGTAATTAACCTTTTAAATGTTTTAGCCGTTGACTTGAATGGTTCCCATTCTCCAAGGTGTGAGGAGATAGGAAATATATATTCACACTTCCAGGGAAAGCCATTATCTGTTTGAGGACTCATTGAATTTCAAACGTTTTTCATGTCTGGGCAAGCCTGCTTGTAATCCACCTGGAGCCTTCCGGATGACTGACAACATTTCAGTCGAGGAAAGGTTAGGTGACTTTTGGCATCCATCTTTAGGTTTTTTGTGTCAAATTAAAAAAAGGAAGATTGGCTTTTTTTAAACGAAATCTATAATATCACAACTGCACGAGGGTGACACGAATGACATCTTAAGTGACTGTGCAAAAGGTAAATTATCCCTTCTCATCTTTCTGGACCTGTCTGCAACCTTTGGCATTTTTAATCACGCCATCCTCCTCTGACCTTTCTCCACCATTGGCCAGCTTGAGGTAGGGGGCTGCTGTGGGGGAGGGGGTGAGGCCTGCCCTCACATCATTCCATTCTCATTCATCTGATCATGGCCATAGAATCATCTGCAATGGTTTATCTTCCTGCTCCCATACTGTTATCTCTGGTGTCCCCCAAGGGTCTACCCCTTCCTTCTCCTGAGGTGACCATTGAATCCATGGTGATAAGGCCTGTATCCTCAAGTTGTGGAGGGTGCAACATAGCACTACAAATTGGGACACCCACTCCGAGTGCTGGAGGGCTCTTTCCGAATAGTCCAGGCAATGGAATCGCTCCTTCAGTCCCTGATAATTTGCTCATCATATGCATGCCAGCCATGGGACTAAGGAGGGGAGTCATGAACCCCGAATAGCCCTTGTTGCCAAGCAGCCATCTTTTGATTTGACATGAAGACTTAAAAATGGCTGGAAATGCAAACAGGCACAGGATGAAAGCGTCATAACTGCTTCTAGGTTAATAGATATTCATCAGCATATGTTGCACAGCAACTGTATATTAAGTATATTATCCTTCACCATTGCAGTTCATCTCACCATTGAGATGTGGTGCCCATAAAGCTATGGATATGCATTTGACGGTACCTTGTACAACACGGAAGCTCACTACAAAAACAGAATTACCTGGAAAAACTCAGCAGGTCTGGCAGCATCAGCGGAGAAGAAAAGAGTTGATGTTTCGAGTCCTCATGACCCTTCCACAGATTTCCAGCATCCGCAGTTTTTTTGTTTTTATCTCTATGGAAGCTCACTAC
This sequence comes from Carcharodon carcharias, assembly GCF_017639515.1. Lineage (NCBI taxonomy): Eukaryota > Metazoa > Chordata > Chondrichthyes > Lamniformes > Lamnidae > Carcharodon > Carcharodon carcharias. The sequence goes on from NC_054467.1 coordinate 205,844,521, forward strand.
TTTGGCAAAGCGATGTCTGTGCTCCTCCTGCTTCTCTTAGTTTAGAGAGAAAACAGTGAGGTCCCCTTTCTGGTGTACAGAGAACTGCTATGTCACCAGTTACAGCCTGAAAGATCCACTGGCAAAAAGATTCAGGGTCACTGTCACCCTGACAATCACTGGCAGTGTTATCCTTGTTCTGCTTTGAGGTTGTGGGTCAAGCTCCAAGAGGTGGCACAGTTCTGTGACCATCTCCTTGAAGAAATGCAGTCTCTGAAGACAGCTTTTAGTTCAGGTTTCAGGTAGTGTGTGAAATCAGTGTGGATGCTGACTGGTATCACAGTCTGCCTACGTTGCGTGCTTCTGGTACATGCAATGTAATGCCTGCACTTTTGCTGTCAACAACATGGCAATTGACAAGGGCAGGCCAGAAGTGATCTGGAGTGGATGTCCTGCCACTTTTCAGCTCAACTGGCTCCCATAACAGTGAAACTACCAATGATATGGAACCAAACGTTTTGATCTTTGATGATAAAGTGTAACAAATACTTACTAGATTCAAGACTATTTGGTGCATAGATAGATAGCTGTAAGACAACCGGTAAACTTTTTATTTTTTTCTCTCAATTATGTTATTCTGGATATATCGTGGATTTTTGCTGCTGGGGCCTGGATTCTAAATGAATTGAAACTGATGGATGAAAGGGTTGTCTGCATTGGATATAACCATCACAAATGAAGAGAGCCTGACTGGTCACAATGAAGTTTCCAGTGAGTATGAAAACACAGTACAAACCTCTCAATGAACTGTCACTAAATTGGCTCTCTCACGCAAAAGGCTTAGAAGAATGGCTGAGGTGCAAATTGCAAAATTCACATTACTACAGCTGACAATATTCTTCACATGATGGAATTGAAGCACATGCTTAGAGCAAACAGGAAAAATGTTACAGGATTTTTACATTGCATATTTTGAACAATGCCCATCTAGGAGAAGCAATGCACTCCCCCCTTTCACTTGACACTCACAACCCATAATTCTCCACCAGAAGCTGCTCCCTCAGTACAATTTTGCAAATTTGCCAACTTGCATTTGTGTGGCTCCAAAATGCCATCCTCTCATTAAACATTGGATAGTTTAGAGATTGAATACAGCCGCTGAAACTGGCATTCCTGTAATATAGAATAGAGAGAAAAAAGCTTTACTTTGCAACTAACTCCTAACATCAGAGATATTCAGGTTACGATGAGAAGGAAAAGAGAGGCTTTTAGCAAGTACAAGGGGAGCAAATCAGCAGAGGCATTAGTGGAGTACAGAAAGTGCAGGGTGGAGCTTAAGAAAGCAATTAGGAGAGCAAAGAGGGGAAATGAGAAAGCTCTGGCTGGTAAAAGTAGGGAAAATCCCAAGATATTCTATAAGTCAATGGGAAGAGGATAACCAGGGAAAGAGCAGGGCCCATAAGGGACCAAGGGGGCAATCTATGGGTGGAGCCAGAGGACATCATAAGAGTGAATGAATACTCCACATCCATCTTCACCCAAGAGAATGAGGATTCAGGTATGGAACTCGGGGAGAGAGACTGCGAGGTTCTTAAGCAAATTGATATAGGGAGTGACAAGTTATTGGAGGTGTTGGCAGGCTTAAAAGTGGACAAATCTCCAGGTCCGGATGATTTGTGTTCCAGACTGCTGGGAGGGGTGGGGGGGTGGGTGGCAAGGGATTAGATCGCAGGGGCTCTGACCCAAATTTTTAATTCCTCTCTGGACACAGGGGAGGTGTCAGAGGACTGGAGATCAGTTAATGTGGTTCCATTATTTAAGAAGGGTTGTAAAGATAAGGCAGGGAACTACAGGCCAGTGAGTCTCACGTCAGTGGCAGGGAAACTATTGGAGAAATTTCTGAAGGAGAGTATCTATCTCCACTTGGAGAGGCAAGGTTTGATCAGGGATAGTCAGCATGGCTTTGTCAGAGGGAGGTCATGCCTAACAAATTTGATTGAATTTTTTGAGGTGGTGACCAGGTGTGTAGATGAGGAAAGTGTAGTTGAAGTAGTTTATGTGGATTTCAGCAAAGCCTTTGACAAGGTCCCACATGGGAGACTTATAAAGAAGGCAAATGCACATGGGACACAGGGTAATTTGATAAAGTGAATTCAAAATTGGCTTAGTTGTAGGAGGCAGAGGGTGCAGAAGGCTGCTTTAGTGACTGGAAGCCCATGTCTAGGGATCTGTGCTGGGTCCCCTATTATTCGTCATTTATATAAATGTCAAAGATGACTATGTGGGGGGTAGGATTAGTAAGGTTGCGGATGACACAAAGATTGGCCGTGTGGTTAACAGTGAGGTCAAGTGTCTTGGGCTACAGGAAGATATAGACGGGATTGTCAAATGGGCAGATAAGTGGCAGATGGAATTTAATCCTGAAAAGTGTGAGGTGATGCAATTGGAAAGAGTAATTTGACAAGGAAGTATTCAATGAATTGCATGACACAAGGAAGTTCTGAGGAACAAAGGGACCTTGGTGTGTGTGTGTCCATAGATCTCTGAAGGTAGAGGGGCATGTTAGTGGGGTGGTGAAAAAGGCATGCGGGACACTTGCCTTTATCAATCAAGGCATAGATTACAAAAGTAATGCGGTCATGTTGAAGTTGTATAGAACCTTGGTGAGGCCACAGCTGGAATACTCTGTGCAGTTCTGGTCACCACATTATAGGAAGGATGTGATTGCACTGGAGGGGGTGCAGAGGAGATTCACCAGGTTGTTGCCTGGGATGAAACATTTAAGTTATGAAGAGAGGCTGGATAGACTTGGGTTGTTTTCGTTGGAGCAGAAAGGACTGAGGGGTGACCTGATTGAGGTGTACAAGATTGAGGGGCATGGACAGGGTGGATAGGGAGCAGTTGTTCCCCTTAGTTGAAGGGTCAGTCACAAGGGGACATACATTCAAGGTGAGGGGCAGGAGATTTAGGGAGGATGTGAGGAAAACATTTTTGCCCACAGTGTGGTGACGGTCTGGAATGCACTGCCTGGGAGGGTGGTGGGGGCGGATTGCCTCACATCCTTTTAAAAAGTATCTGGATGAGCACTTGGCATGTCATAACATTCAAGGCTATGGGCCAAGTACTGCTAAATGGGATTTAGTAGGTAGGTCAGGTGTTTCTCACATGTCAGTGCACACTTGATAGGCCGAAGCGCCTCTTCTGCACTGTGATTTTGTGATTGATCAGGCCAGCTCTTTCAAAAGAACCTGCACAGGCACAATGTGCTGAATGGCCTCCTTCTTAGTGCCAGTTTACTGAGAGGTTGTAGTATTTTATGATTGCCTGCCACAACTGTACTAGGATTTCTCTTGGCTGTTGCTAGCTATAAATACGAAACAGGAGTTCTATTACCTAGTGCTGATATGTCACTGAATTAAAATTTTCTTCAATTTCTACCAAATTTTCAAATATTTGAATAAAGCTTAAATATTGTATGCAAGCAATTTTTGGTAGATTTTGCTGATCTTTGTTTAAGTACCCCATCAATAAATGCGCACACAAAAAAATTCTCTGTGAAGCTATAATGCAGATTACTGTTGAGAAAATATTGGCCAGGGACATCTACCTTTAATCTTTTACAGAGCATTCAACCAATGATGAATGCATGGTCATGACCCTTCTCTATAAATAATAGGTGACAGTACCGATATGTGTAGTATATAAGCTCTACTCTGAGGTAAAATATTCATATTTGACAAAGAAAGTCATACAATGAGATAAAGAACAAGAGGAAGTTTCAAACTTCGGCTTTAGGCTTCGATACAATAGGCAGATGATTTAAGGTTCAGGACCAGAGTTGGCTGCAAAGGATGCAACAAGGATGAGGAAGGCCATTTTTCCCATTGAAGATTATTCTTTCAGGATCCTATCCTTCCTATTATGTCATCCAGCTGCATGTTCAACATGACTAATGTTTTTGTATCAATTGTTTTATCCAATAGTTATTGTAACCATTTGTCACTCGCTGAGTAAATATTGTTTTTAATTTATTTTCCTTTTTAATAAATTTATGTTGTCAGGCCATTTTTTTTTGGTCTATTTGAAATAATACCATATTCTGACTTGACCTCACCTATGCTATTTAACATGTTCTATACTTTGATAAGTTACCAGCTATTGAGGAACGGACAAATACAATGAACACAATTAAATCACTGAGAAACAAAAAGCAATGAAGTCAAAATTCTAGCATATCTTTTCCCATTTTTCCTTTCCCATGAGAAGAAATTCCACCACCTTCATGTTATCAGCTTTGGGGCCTTAAATATTTTCAGCTCTTCAATTTTGCTTTAGGTGTTTTTCATTATTATTTACTGCAACATGTTTACAACAATCCTTATTTTTAACTCGTTCGTGCTTTAGAAGGTCTGGTGTTCCTTTACCAAGCCTGACATTTTTGAAACGAGCTCTCTTTTAGGCACCACTTGCCTCTCTTCATTCCCTGAGCAACAAGCATGTCCATATCAAATATCATGCTTGAGACTAATCTTGACATCACATAACCCAAGGTTGTCATGTTCCGTTTTATTCAGTTTGTTCCAAGGTTTTATCATAACAAATCTAAAGCTCTGCCATAAAAAAGCTATTAAAACATCTTAAATTTAAATATTTTTAAAATGGCACTTTTTTTGTATGTTAGAGATAATTTTTGTGTTCAAAGAAGCATGCAGCATTTGTTTTGTCTTACCGATCCCAGGAATGAAAGGCTTAACATATGAGGAACGTTTGAGGACTCTGGGTGTATACTCGATGCAGTTTAGAAGTATGAGGGGGGATCTGATTGAAACTTACAGAATACTGAAAGGCCTGGATAGAGTGGATGTGGGGAAGATGCTTCCATTAATAGGAGAGATTAGGACCCGAGGGCACAGCCTCAGAGTAAAAGGAAGACCTTTTAGAACAGAGTTAAGAAGAAACTTCTTTAGCCAGAGAGTGGTGAATCTATGAATTCATTGCCACAGAAGGCTGTGGAGGCCAGGTCATTGAGTGTATTTAAGACCGAGATAGATAGATAGATTCTTGATTGGTAAGGGGATCAAAGGTTACGGGGAGAATGGGGTTGAGAAACTTATCAGCTATGATTGAATGGCGGAGCAGATTCGATGGGCCGAATTGTCTAATTTCTGCTCCTCCTCTGTCTTATGGTCTTATGGTTTAGATGCCTCTTAATTGGTATGCGTAACCACTTTCTATCAAGTAACATGGCTTAAGTAAATCTTAGAGGCTAAGGAATTATTTCTCAAGGTGGAGAGCTACAACCAAAAAGAAGCAAAGACAAAATTGCAAAAAGCCTTCATTCTCTTCTGCAATCAGACAATATGTTGAAAATATTTGACTTATCTGTGGTTTTGCATCTTTTTGTCCCCATTAGAGATTAACACAGTTTTTTAACATTCCTATCCTGTTTGGTCTGTAAAAGAGCAACATTTCTTGAAAAAGCAAATTAAATATATATGGTTATGAAATAACACTGCAGGTAAGACTATGTTATTTATTATTCATTCACGGGGTGTGGGCTTCACTGGTTGGACCAGTATTTATTGCCCATCCCAGTTGCACTTGTGAAGGTGGTGGTGAGCTGCCTTCTTGAACTGTTGCAGTCCATGTGGTGTAGGTACATTTACAGTGCTGTTAGGGAGGGCAGAATTTTGACCCAGCAACAGTGAAGGAACAACAATATATTTGCAAGTCAGAATGGTGAGTGACTTGGAGGGGAACTTTCAGTGTTCCCATCTATCTGCTGCTCTAGTCCTTCTAGATGGTAATGGTCATAGGTTTGGAAGGGGCTGTTTGAGAAGCCTTGTTGAATTCCTGCAGTGATCTTGAAGATGGTATACTGCTACTGTGCGTCGGTGGTGTATGGAGTGAATATGGTGCCAATCAAGCAGGCTGCTTTGACATGGACAGTGTCAAGCTTCTCGAGCGTTGTTGGAGCTGCATTCATCCAGGCAAGTGGGGAGTATTCCATCACACTCCTGACTTGTGCCTTGTAGATGGTGGACAGACTTTAGGGAGTCAGGAGGTGAGTTTCTCGTTACAGGATTCCTAGCCTCTGACCTCCTCTTGTAGCCGTAGTATTTATATGGCTAGTCCAGTTCAGTTTCTTGTCAATGGCACCCCCAGGATGTTGATAGTGGGGGATTCAGTGATGGTAATACCATTGAGCATCAAGGGGCGATGGTTAGCTTCTCTCTTGTTGGAGATGGTCATGGCTGTGACCTGAATGTTACTTGCCACTTGTCAGCCCAAGCCTGGATATTGTCCAGGTCTTGCTGCATTTGGACATGGACTGCTTCAGTTTCTGAGGAGTTGCGAATGGTGCTTAACATTGTGCAATCATTCGTGAACATCCCCACTTCTGACCTTATGATGGAAGGAAGGTCATTGATGAAGCAACTGAAGATGGTTGGGCCAAGGACACTACCCTGAGGAATGGTGATGTCCTGGAGCTGAGATGATTGACCTCCAACAACCACAACCATCTTCTTTTATGCCAGGTATGACTCTAAATAGCAGAGAGTTTTCAACCTGATTGCCATTGACTCCAGTTTTGCTAGGGTTCCTTGATGCCACACTCAATCAAATGCTGCCTTGATGTCAAGGACAGTCACTCTCACCTCACCATACATTTCCACATTGGTAATGATAACAGTAAAACAAGAGAATTATTTTAAAATTGTTTCATATAGAAGGAACTACAATAGATGATTATAAAAACCTCCAATCCCAACTACAAGATAAAACTGTAAGATTGATTGAGGAAAGACAAGAGGGCAAAAAGTGATTTACTACTGAAAGCTTCAAGATAATGGATTAACTGTTCCTTAAACTCAGGCTAAATCATATTTGCCATGCAGATCAATAACTATTTGATGTTCCATATTTTATATAACTACCTACCAGATAGCTTGGTGAAGTATAACTTATGCAGATCAAAAACAAGAGATCTGAGTGACTTTATTTAATATCGATATGTTTTTGCTGAGATAAACAAATCATTTTTAATGACTTTTTGTATGAATGTTCAATCTTCAGGTTAGGAAACTGAACATTTTCCCTATCCAGCACCAATTGCAGACATTCCCAGCTCAGGTATAGGCACAGACCAAAAATTTATTTGCTTAGCTCAACAATATGCGCTGATTCCAGTTTCATGAAAGCAGCCCCTACTGCATTAGCTCAACCATCTTAGCTACTCCACTGAGTAACAATTTAGGGTTAAAATTTTGAATGGCGATCTCCTGATGCATATTGTAGTCATGAGGAGGATTTTCAAAAGCCCATGAGGGTGATGTCAATTGTGGGCACAATTTGAAAATCACAATCTCGGATAGTGGCAATGGACCCCGCTGCCTCCGGAACACAATGTGATCTTCAAAGGGATGAAGGGCGGGTGGGGGTGGGTGGTGTAGCCTGCAACCCGCGTTCTTGCAATTAATGATTGTTGAGTTCATTGTGGAATCTTTGGAGGAACAAATTTTGAGATTTTCAATCTGGAGTCGCAGGAAAAACATAAGGTTTGAGAAGTATTAGGGAGCAGCTGTCAGGAATACAGTGGGGAGCCATGAAGTCTAACAGTCAAAATTATGAGAAATGGGAGAATAATCCAACTGTTCAACCACCGACACAGAGTTGCCATCACTGATGCTGATAGGATTGTTTTTGTGAGCAGTGAGTGTTGGTTGCTTGAGAGGGATGTGCAGCTGCTGGTATCACTTGTGCATCAGAGATGGATGGAGGAAGCCCTGGTGAACCAGCAAGCAGCAGGTGAGGGAGTTGGGATGGGAGCAGGTGACTCGGACATTGGATAGAGTTGTGGGAGCTACAACAGTTGTATCCTTCTGGTCGTGAGGAAGCCAATGGAGCATAGACAGGGGCTGCAGGGGGCTGCTATCCAAGATATCAGGTGTACCGTCCAAGAGTCAGCTACTTGGAAGTGATTGAGCACCAGAGCCACATGAGACCCTGCTTATCCAGGCAGATGGTCTCAGACATTTGTGCTCCGATGCAAATGACTTAAAACCTCAGAGCCCCCATGGCAGCCCTGACATGCAGCCATGAGGTTCCCCTGAATTTTTACGTATCTGAGTCATTCCAGGGATCAGCTGCAGATTCAGCTGACATCTCATAATCAATAGCTCCTCACACCATCACGCAGGTTACAGATCCCTTTTCCAGAGGGCGTAAGACTATAGCCATCCTGAGATAGATGGGCCAGTGCAGGCACAGAGGGCATGGGGTTTGCTGCCTTCAGCAGCAGTTTCCCTCAGGTCCAGAGGTCATCAATTATACCCATGAAATCGTCAAAGTCCCAACAGGCTAGCCAGTCAGATTCCTGAACTGAAAAGGTTTCCATTCAATGACCGTCCAGATGGTCTGCAATCACGTGAAGCACATCTCACACGCATGGTTCCTGAGTAGCTATCATGAGTCCTTCATCCTGTGAGAGTCTCACGTGCTGCGTCTTTTCAGGTTAACATCAAGGCTCACTGGCTGGCTGGTGGGGGATAGGAGTTATCACTGAGGAGGTGACTCCTGATGCTCCCCTGATACCCAAATGTGGATAAAGGAGATGCTATACCCAGGCCCATATCCTAACACAAATCTGCATTGAGCAGACTTTTGACATCTTGAAGCTGCACTTCTGTTGCCTTGACTGGTTGGGTGGTGTCCTCCCACACGAACCAATCAGGGCATCTCACACTGTGGTCGTTTAATGTGTGCTGCACAACTTAACTATATAAAAGAGGCCTGGAGCTGGATGAGCAAGAGAACCTGGAATACCATTCTTCCTCAGAGAAGGACAGGGAGGAGGAAGAGTAGGAAGAAGAGGAGAATGAAGGAAGTGCCGCACAGAAGTCCAGTGCCATCGCATTAGATGTAGACTGCTGATGCTATCCCAGGGCTCACAGTGACCAGAAGGCTGACTTGGTTACAAAGGTCATGCTTATTCAGCAACATTTCTCTTCAGCAGTTCCCAGTCCTTATGACAAATGACTCTGTCATTCACCTTCCATCAGAGAGGGAAATTATCTAGCAAGCGTAGACAGCACAATCTGGATAATCCCTTTGCCACTCACATTAATTGAAAATGGGATCTCCGCCACCTACACTCCCCCTAACCCACACAGACATGGCACCAAAGGAAACCCAAGCCATCCAGTCACCACCACCCCTCCTCAGCCCCATCAATCTTTAACTCTATGCTCCTTTTGACATCACACAAGTCTGCTCGTACATGGAAAGAAAATGCAATGAATATATAAACAGAAAATATCACTATTAATTACTGTAAATGGCATATCACTTTGTGTCCCCATCAATTTCTATGCGGTGCGCTCCCTGTGGCTGAGGATAAAGTGGAGACAGCCTGCTCACTGCACCAGCATCCAGCTGAGACACCTGTGGCTTCTGTCCTCATCTTAGAGGTTCATTTGGGTGGCTCATCCACAGCCTGCTTCCCTTGGAGGGGCAGCCTCTGTCACAGGGCCTTGCAGGAGGAATGGTTTCTGAGGCAGAGAGGCTGAAAAGCGTGGGATGACGCCAATGCTCCTGAGGACTGGTCCCCTCATCAGCCTCTTTGACTGCCTCAGCCCTTTCATGGCACTCTGGCATGCTGGATGAGGCCACTGACTGGAACCCAACTGGCACCCACTCCAAACATCTCTGTCCCATCAGAAACATTAAGCGATCCATGCAAGAGAACCTGACTCTTTCTATTCATTTCAGCGTGCTGCTCCTGCACCCACATAGAGTGCTGCTGCATATGGCTCCTCAGTAGACTGACCATTCTCTCAATGGAAGAGGTTGTGCGCTGTGTGGACTCCTTTATTCTCTGTACATAGCTCTGCAATGCCTCAGGGATCTCTGACATTCAGGAACTCATCTGTTTCTGATGTTCCAGAAGACATGTGTATGACACCTGAGACACAGCATCTTCGCCCAGTGAAACATAGCAATGTCTATCCTCCGTGCCCTAAGGGAGACTGCCCACAGCTTTACTTACTCTCCTCCTGCTCACTCTCGAGGTCCAACTGAGAAGAGTGTATCGCTGCTGGTGGAGGGTGCAGAAGAATGATTAGATGGTATAATTCAGGGGAATTTCTCACCAGAGAGGTGCCTGCAGGCCAAGTGGGTTGCAACATGCTGCTCTTGCTCAACAACTGGCCCTGGGCGAAATACAAGAAGGTGGTAATGAGGGCTCGGCCTACTCAACAAGTGCCTCAGAACAACCATCCCAACAGATAACGGTGTTTGGATAGTTACAGTGCGCATTGGACAGGAGTGACCTCCATGTCTGTCACCTGTAGATTAAGCTATCAAATGACCCTGCTCTGGATTACCTCCACCATCTGCTATTGCCCATGATTTGACATAATGGCACCCTAATGATTTCCAGCACTGCCTCCTCTACCAGTGCATGGAGCTGCAGCCCAAGACATCTCTCTGGAATTATGTGATCTCTTCTCCAGGATGAAGCGAGACAGATTTATCAGAAGGCTGCCCTCCCTCCCCCATTCCATCATGACATTTACATGAGGCTTTGTGCTCCTCAGTTATCCCCCATGCAATTGTGCACAATTTGTGAGTGTTGTTGACTAACAGCTCAGTGATGTAACTGGCCACTGCTCTGACAATGTTAAGGAAACCTATGGGCACTCAGTCTGCTCAGCTCACGTGCTTATTGGTTTATTCAGTGTTAGAGACCTGTCACCCAGGCATGGCAGGCCACTCACCATGCCACACCTTAATGGATCATTGAAGTGCCTTCTGCACTGCACCTACATCTTCCCAATTATTGCCAGACTTCTGATCCCTATGGTCACATCCATTCTCTCTTGGAGAATTTTGCCTTCCTGACTGAGAGAATGGCATATATCTCCTCTCAGAGCCAGCGTCCATCAAAGACTCAAGTGAGGCATCTGAAAAGTGTGGCGTCATCCAGGGATGCCTGCTTAGGCCAGCATTGGCCCTCTAAACATCTTTCTACTCCCTATATGCAGGCAATGGCTGCCATTTGCCTTTTAAAATTTCCCTCCATTACCAGGTCTGAACTCCAGTCTACTCTGGGTGACACTAATTGGGTACTGAACTTGCCTCTTGGCCATTTAGGGCCTTTGAGTTTGACAATCACACAATGCCACTTATAAAGACACAGTGCAGTGTTGGGACCTAGAAATGATTCAGGCATTGGGTTCCTGAACCCGGATTGAAAATCTAACCATACATGTAGGTGCATATGGTTAGGCCAGGCTGTCCATCATCTAGAAGGCGCAAGTCAGGAGTGTGATGGAATACTCCCCACTTGCCTGGATGAGTGCAGCTCCAATGAGACTCAAGAAGCTTGACACCATCCAGGACAAAGCAGTCTGCTTGATTGGCACCAAATCCACAAACATTCACTCCACGACCGACGCACAATAGCAGCAGTGTGTACCATCTATAAGATGCACTGCAGGAATTCACCAAGGCTCCTTAGGCAGCACCTTCCAAACCTACAACCCCTAACACCATAGAAGGACAAGGGCAGCAGAGATATGGGAACACCACCACCTAGAGTTCCTCTCCAAGTCACTCACCATCCTGACTTGGAAAAATATCACAGTTCCTTCACTGTTGCTGGGTCAAAATCCCGGAATGCCCTTCCTAACAGCACTGTGGGTGTATCTACACCATATGGACTGCAGCGATTTGCCACCACCTTCTCAAGGGCATCTAGAGATGGGTAATAAATGCTGGCCCAGCCAGCAAAGCCCACATCTCATGAATGGATTTTTTAAAAATTCAGAAATTAAATCAGTAAGCATTTATTTCAACACAAATGGCAGGTGAAATCTGGAACTTGCTCTCTCAATTGAAATTTTCAACTTTGTTCCACATGTTCAATCAACCTCAAAGATGGGTAAATGGAATTAAGGTGCAGATGCACCAAGATATAGTTCAATAGCAATAACCATTGTCCAGGATATTGGCCAGGTCTTGCTGCGTTCCAGGTCCAGATGCAGCATGTTTGGGCTGACAATATCCAGGTTTGGGCTGACAAGTGGCAAGTAACATTTGCACCACACAAGTGCCAGGCAATGACCTTCTCCAACAAGAGAGAATCTGATCATCATCCCCTTGATCAAAGACATTACCATTGCTGAATCCATTACATTCATCCAGAATTTTTGATTCAGCTATGGCTTAACATGATGAGAACAATCAGGAATAAGTAAGGAGACTCAACCAACTAAAATAATGAAATGCAGACAAGGAAAGCTTTGTAAAGAATGGGGGTTACCAATGATCAGAAACTGAACTGGACAAACCATATAAATACTGTGACTATAAGAGCAGATCAAAGGCTAGGGATCCTGTGGCGAGTAACTCATCTCCTGACTCCCCAAAGCCTGTCCACAATCTACAAGGCACAAGTCAGGAGTGCGATGGAATACTTGCCTGGATGAGTGCAGCTCCAATAATATCAACAAGCTTGACACCATTCAGGGCAAAGCAGCCTGCTTATTGGCATCCCTTCCACAAACATTCACTCCGTCCACCACCAATGAACAGTGGCAGCAGTGTGTACCATCTACAAGATGCACTTCATAAATTCACCAAGGCTCCTTAGACAGCACCTTTCAAATTCACAACCACTACTATCTAGAAGGACAAGGACAACAGACACCTGGGAACACCACTATCTGCAAGTTCTCTTCCAAGTCAGTCACCATCCTGACCTGGAAATATATTGCCGTTCCTTCACTGTTGCTGGGTCAAAATTCTGGAACTCCCTCCCATACAGCACTGTGGGTGTACCTACACCACATGCACTGCAGCAGTTCAAGAAGTCAGCTCATCACCACCTTCTTAAGGGCAATTAGGGATGTGCAATAAGTGCAGACCTAGCCAATGATGCCCAAATCCCATGAATGAATATATAAAAAAAGAGCTGGCTTAATAGGTTGAATTGCCCACTCCTGGTCCTGTAGCAAAATTGTGCAGGACCACATGGCACATGTCTATGTATTAAATGAGGCAATGAAACAAATTATACTGCTGTCTGCACCAAAGAGCAGTGTTATTGGAACTTGTGCATTGTGACATGTTGTGAAAGTTTAGATTCAATCCTAGGCCCCAAATATTTTGCTAAGCCAATCCATCATCACAGCTCTTTATTTTTGTATTTTCTAAATTGGAGTCTATAACAGTGCATGCTAAAAAAAAATACTAAAATTATCCATTACATTCATCCAGAATTTTTGATTCAGCTATGGCTTAACATGACGAGAACAATCAGGAATAAGTAAGGAGATTCAACCAACTAAAATAATGAAATGCAGACAAGGAAAGCTTTGTAAAGAAAGTTCATCAGGGATACAAGGAAAAAAGTAAAAATACTAGGGAGAAACATGGATAAATGTGCATTGTTTCCAAACAATTAATAAATCTGAATAAGTAATTAAAGCAGTTGCTTCCCCTTCACATTTTAGACAGTGCTTTAAAAGCCATGTATTATGGTTCAAAGAAGGGTGGGTAAAATGAGGCAGAAAATAGGCCATAAAATATAAATCTGCTGGAGAAAGTGAAAATAGGAATAATAAAAATAATCAAAATATAGTCAGTATCTATGAAAATTTCTTGTGTCTTCATTATTATATTTCTCCTGTTCACGTGGGATATGGCATGGAGAAAACAGGCTCTGGAGGTTCCAGTGGGATACAGACCAGATGGAAAATTTAGAAGCAAAATTACCTCCAAGCCCAGCACAGATTCTAAATCCAGCTCTGACAAAGAAGGATTGTACAGCACAACAAGGAGCTCCTTCTAGAGCCCAGACATTCATGAGAAGAATTACAAATGCACTTGTCACGTCTCACCACCCCCAGGTTTGTTGTAAAGTTAGAAATCATTGTAACTCATAAAGAAACCATTACTGGTCTGATCTGGTTACAATGTGGAAGAACACTCTGCATCCAGCACAGTGAAATATGTCACCATTCCTTCACTGTCGCTGAGTCAAAACCCTGGAACTCCCATCCTAACAGCACTGTAGGTATACCACATGGGCTGCAGCAGTTCAAGAAGGCTACCACCACCGTCTTCTCAAGGGCAATTAGGGGTGGGCAATAAATGCGGTCCCAGCCAGCGGAGCCCACATCCCATGAATGAATAAAAAAGAATTGTTTCACTAGAATGAAGGAAGTGGACCAAGACTTTTTTGAACTTGCAAGTTGATTATGTTGACTTTCTTGAGGGATAAACTCATAAACAGACTGAAAGAGTCTCTATAATGCCCTAAATGTGTTTCTAAATTATTAGGGACCAAGGGGGCAACCTATGGGTGGAGCGAGAGGACATTGGTAGAGTGTTGAATGGATACTTCACATCCGTCTTCAACCAAGAGAATGAGGATGAAGGTATTTAATTCGGGGAGAGAGACTGCAAGATTCTGAAACAAATTGATATAGGGAGTGACAAAGTATTGGATGTATCGGCAGGCTTAAAAGTGGACAAATCTCCAGGTCCAGATGATTTGTGTCCCAGACTGCTGAGGGAGGCAACAGAGGAGATCGCAGAGGCTCTGATCCAAATTTTTAATTCCTGTCTGGCCATGGGGGAGGTGCCAGAGGACTGGAGAACAGCTAGTGTGGCTCCACTATTTAAGAAGGGATGTAGAGAAAAGCCAGGGAACTACAGACCAGTGAGACTCACATCAGTGGTAGGGAAACAATTGGAGAAAATTCTGAAGGAGAGAATCTATCTCCACTTGGAGGGGCAAGGTTTGATCAGGAATAGTCAGCATGGCTTTGTCAGAGGGAGGCCATGCTCAACAAATTTAATTGAATTTTTTGAGGAGGTGACCAGGTGTGTAGACGAGGATAGTGCAGTTGATGTAGTTTATATGGATTTCAGCAAAGCCTTTGACAAGGTCCCACATGGGAGACTTATAAAGAAGGCAAAGGCACATGGGATACAGGGTAATTTGATAAGGCAAATTCAAAATTGGCTTAGCTGGAGGAGACAGAGGGTGATGGCAGAAGGATGCTTTGGTGACTGGAATCTAGTGTCCAGTGGTGTACCACAGGGATCTGTGCTGGGGCCCCTATTATTTGTCATTTATAAAAAAGATATAGATAACTATGTGAGGGGTAGGATTAGTAAGTTTGCGGATGACGCAAAGATTGTCTGAGTGGTTAATAGGGAGGTTGAGTGTCTTGGGCTACAAGAAGTTATAGAAGGGATTGTCAAATGGGCAGATAAGTGGCAGATGGAATTTAACCCTGAAAATTGTGAGGTGATACGCTTTGGAAAGAGTAATTTGACAAGGAAGTATTCAATGAATCGCATGACACAAGGAAGTTCTGAGGAACAAAGGGACCTTGGCATGTGTGTCCATGGATCTCTGAAGGTAGAGGGGCATGTTAGTGGGGTGGTGAAAAAGGCATATAGGACACGTGCCTTTATCAATCGAGGTATAGATTACAAAAGTAGCTGGGTCATGTTGGAGTTGCATAGAACTTTGGTGAGGCCACAGCTGGAATACTGTGAGCAGTTCTGGTCACCACATTATAGGAAGGATGTGATTGCACTGGAGGGGGTGCAGAGGAGATTCACCAGGATGTTGCCTGGGATGAAATATTTAAGTTATGAAGAGAGGTTGGATAGACTTGGGTTGTTTTCGTTGGAGCAGGAAAGTCTGAGGGGTGACCTGATCGAGGTGTACAAGATTATGAGGGGCATGGACAAGGTGGATAGGGAGCAGCTGTTCCCCTTAGTTGAAGGGTCAGTCATGAGGGGACACAAGTTCAAGCTGAGGGCCAGGAGGTTGAGGGGGGATGTGAGGAAAAACTTCTTTACCTAGAGGGTGGTGACGGTCTGGAATGCACTGCCTGGGAGGGTGGTGGAGGCAGGTTGCCTCACATCCTTTAAAAAGTACCTGGATGAGCACATGGCATGTCATAACATTCAAGGCTATGGGCCAAGTGCTAGTAAATGGGATTAAGTAGGTACGTCAGGTGTTTCTCACATGTTGGTGCAGACTCGATGTGCCGAAGGGCCTCTTCTGCACAGAGTGATTATAACTATAAATCTGATAAGACTTTTATTAAATGACAGGGAAAGTTAGCAAATGTTGCGCTTGGAAACAAAAATATTTAAAGACAGCCTCATGTGAACTGTAGAATGAAAGTGGTGAGGATAATGTTACTTGTTCAAGGATAAGTAGGATCAGCAGAAACATTACTCATATTTATAGAGGTGAGATCAAAGTCATGCAGCAGCCAATATTTGGATTGCTAACTAAAAAATAACAAATGCATAACCTAACCTTGAGCAAGCTTTCATTTACTGATACAGTATGGGATCTAAATTGGACATGGTGAGAGCTATACTGAATCTTTATTTTTGGCACTATTGCTGTCCAATTGGGGAGGTCCAGAAGAAAGTTTTATTCTGTACTTATAATGCTTCTTGAGGAATTCTGCATTGTTGTTGGCAGAAAAGAAACAAGTATTTAAGATTAAAGACCTTTTCAATTTAAGTTGCTGTGAAACAATTATTATGGCTCCCTTTCTGTATTTTGTAGCTCTTGTCTCTATTTCCTGAACTTCATTTTAAATGAAAGATGACTTAGAGGACCAAAGGTAACCTTTGCGGTGTTACAGGTTGGATGTCTCAGCAAGTCTCAATCTAAAACTTCCCAAAGAGGGCAAAGGAGAAAGAACAGCCCAAGAGCAAAGAGAAGATTGCAGAAGGATTGAATTTGTCCTTACAGCCTGTACCATAGCAACTATACCTGCCAGAGCTGCTTGTATCTGTCAGATTAGCTGTGCTACAAAAATTCAAACTCAATTATAGACTTGTTCATCTCCAGTAGCAAACCTAGAAGACACAGTCAACAACCAGGCAATGATACTGACAATCACACTAAACCTTTCTGCCCGTGGCTTCTGCTAGTCATGTATAGAAGTTGCGAACCAGTATGTTCTCCATCACAATATCGCAAAGGTGACAAATGCCTTCCTCTGACACTCTATTCAATTCAACAATAATCATAAGTTAATAAAAGGAGACATTTTATGATTATGAATGTAATATGCAATTCAATATAGTCCATGAAGGGCCACTAGACAAGTGTTAAGCCATAGCTGAATTTGTAGCATTCAACATGTTATGCATACATACAGCTACCTTAGCCTAGCATATTATGCAATGCTATGCCAGAGCAAAATGTCTTCCTATTTGGATAAGCATGCAATTCTATCTTCAAATCATACATGTAGATATATATTTAATATGCAATATGCCTACATCTTTGGGCAAACCACTTTTCAACAAATCATTCAAAATGAGGATAAGCTGGTAGTTAATTTTTTTTAATTGTCCACGGGCTGTGGGCATTGCTGGCAATACCAGCTTTTATTGTGCAGTCCTGATGTCCCTTGAGAAAGTGGTGCTGAGTCACTTTGTTGAACCACTGCAGTCCATGTAGTGCATGTACACCCACAGTGCTGTTAAGAAGAGAGATCCAAGGTTTTGATCCAGTGACAGTGGAAGAATGACAATGTATTTCCAAGTCAGAATGGTGAGTGAAATGGAGGGGAGCTTATAGATGTTGGCGAGACTTTGGAAATCAGGAAGTGAGTTATATACTGCAGACTACACAATCTCTAGCCATCGTATTTATGCAGCTCATCTAGTTACATTTCTGGCCAATAGTGAGCCAAGGATGTTGATAAGGGGGGAATTCAACAATGGTCCTGGCAGAACCCAAGCTAAGCATCGGTGAGCAGGTTATTGGTGATTGAGTGCCTCCTGATAGCCCTGTCAACACCACCTTCCACTGTTTTGGTGATGATCCAACAGTATACTGATGGAACAGCAATTAGCCAGTTTGGATCTATCCTTTTTTTTGTGGCCGGGACATTTTTTTTAATCATGGGATGTGGGTATTGCTTTTGCCCATCCTTACTTTCCCTTGAGGAAGTGGTGGTGAGCTGTATTCTTGAATTGCTGCAGTCCATATGGTGTAAGTACACCCACAGTGTAGTTAGGAAGTGAGTTCCAGGATTTTGACCCAGCGGCAGTGAAGGAACGGCGATATATTTCCAAGTCGGGGTGGTGACTGACTTGGAGGGGAACATCCAGGTGGTGGTGTTCCCATCTATCTGCTGCCCTTGTCCTTCTGGATGGTAGTGGTTGTAGATCTGGAAGGTGCTGCCAAAGGAGCCTCGGTGAGCTCCTACTGTGCATCTTGTAGATGGTACACTGTGTTGGTGGTGCAGGGAGTGAATGTTTGTGGATGGGGTGCCAAGCAGGCTGTTTTTTCCTGGATGGTGTCAAGTTTCTTGAGTGTTCATGGAGTGTTCAATAGGCAAGTGGAGAGTATTCCATCACACTCCTGACATGTGCCTTGTAGATGGTGGACAGGCTTTGGGCTTTGGGGTGTCAGAAGGTGAGTTACTTGTTGCAAGATCCTAACTTTTAGCAGCTCCTGCAGCCACAGAATTTATATGGCAAGTCCAGTTCAGTTTCTGGTCAATGGTAACCAAGATGTTGATAGTAGGGGATTTGGCATTGGTAATGCTAATGAATGTCAAGGAGCAATGGTTAGATTCTCTTTTGTTAGAGCTGGTCATTGCCTGGCACTTATGTGCCATATATGTTACTTGTTATTTGTCAGCCCAGGCCTGGATATTGTCCAAGTCTTGCTGCATTTGGACATGGACTTCTTCAGTATCTGGACATTGTGCACTCATCAATACACATCCCCACTTCTGACCTTCTGATGGAAGCAGGGTGTGGGCAGTTTTTCACAAAGCCAGGTAGATGTTGTCCCATTGTTGTAGTTGAATTAGAAGTACCTGCCTTGCGGCATGGCTAGTTCTGCAACACAAGTGTTCAGTATTACAGCCGGGATGATGTCTTTGCTGCATCCACTCTGATCAGCTGTACCCTGATATCACACAGAATGAATTGACTTGGTTGAAGACTGGCATCTATGATGTTGAGGACCTCAGGAGGAGGCTGAAATGGATCATTCACTCAGCACTTCTGGTTGAAGATCATTGCCAATGCTTCAGCCTCCTCTTTTGCACAGGTGTGCAGGACTCCATCATAGTAGAGAATGGGATGTTTGTTGGGCCTGCTCTTAGTTGTTTAATTGCTCACCATAGTCAATGACTGGATGGTGCAGGACTGCAGAGTTTTGGTTTGATCCATTGCTTATAGGATCACTTAGCTGTGTCTATAGCAAGCTATTTTAACTGTTTAGTCGAACATTGTGGCTTCACTAGCTTGACATTCATTTTTAGGCATGCCTGGTGCCTACCTGACATGTTCTTCTACATAGAAACATATAAATATTTATGACAAAAGAGGCCACTCAGTCCATTGTGTCCATACCAGCTAAACAAGAGCTATCTAGTCTAATCCTGCCTTCCAACTCTTGGTCCATGGCCTATAGGTTACAGGACTTCAAGTTGGTGGAATATGGACATTAGTCTGTGATGCTGACATAACTGAAGCAGAAGCAGAAGAAGCTGAAGAAGTGCATATCCAAGTGTCTTTAAAATGTAATCAGTGTTTCTGTTTCTACCACCCTTTCAGGCAGTGATTTCCTGATGCCCACCATCCTCTGCATAAAACAAGCTCCTCAACTCTCCTCTAATCCTTCTACCAATTATTTTAAATCCTTGACCTCTTTTCTATTGGGATTAGGTTGTTTCTATCAAACTCTATGTCATCCCCTCAAAGTTTCATGCACCTCAATTAAATCTCCCCTTAGCCTCCTCTGTTCCAAAGGTAAACAGCATGTCCAATCTTACCTCAAAGTCAAAATTCTCCATTCCTAGCAACATCCTCATATCTTTTCTTTCCCATCTCTATTACGATCACATTCTTCCTGTAATGTGCCAACCAGATCTGCACAAAGAATTTAGGTAGGCACCACCTTCCCTTTAGAAATCCTTGCTGACTGTTCTTGATTATTCTGTGCCTCTCTAATTGATTATTTATATCATCTATCAGATTTGTTTCCAATAATTTGCCCACCACGGAAGTTAGGCTGATTGCTTATAATTACTCGGGCAATTTATTCCACCCATGTTAAACAGCAGCACAATGTTAGGAGTCCTATGTCCTCTGGTACCATGCCTTTAGCCAGAGATGATTAAAAAATGATGGTCAGAGCCTCTGCTATTTTTCCCCTTGCTTCCTGATCTACCTGCTTGGTTCTGCTTAACTGTTTGGTAATCTCCCATTAACTCTTTGCCATTAGGCTGCACAATGACCACATCCAGAAACATGCAATCCACATCTTTCTGACTAATGTACCTCTGTGATACCAGCTGCTTATCAAGCTCCAAGCCTGGAACTCGACCTCCTCCAGCTTATGGCACTTCCTCCACATGTGGTTGTCCAGAAGATGAGAAGGGTTCTGGAGTTCCCACATGGAACAGGATGTACATTGCACAGGACTGAAGTACCCTGTTATGCCTCTATTTATCAAACAAATTAAACTTGACAGAAGTAAACCAAGACTTTATATAGAAGAATAAATAAAAACATCTTCCACCATCCAATTGCTAGTTTCTTCAAAAAAAGAAAGCACTAGGCTTTTTCCTTCATTTTGAGGCATGGGCTTCAGTAGAAATTTACTGTCTATCATTAGCTCCCTTTTAGAAGCTGGTGGTAATCTGTGTGACAAAGGTACACCCACAGTGCTGTTAAGTGAGGAGTTTCAGGGTTTTGACTCAGTGACAATGAAGGAATGGCAATATTTCCAAGTCAGAATGGTATAGAATAGCAAGTATTTATTGTCTGGATCATCGTGGTGTAGGTATCTGTGATGGTGATGCATGAGTCTCTCTGGATTCATTGCTCTTTATTTTTGGGGTGCTACTGGCTTGTTTTCATCAGGCTGAAAAATGCTCAATTAAGCCCAGTGTGAGTTTGGCAGAACAAATTAGAAAGGATACAGTGGCACTAATTAAGGTGACATCATTCAAAGGACTATGATAATACAGGGTTGTGCGACTTTGGAACTCTGCCTCTGAAGGCAGTGAGGAGGGGTCATTGAATATTTTTAAGGCAGAGGTAGATAAATTCTTGCTAGGCAAGGGAATCAAAGGTTATCGAGGGTAGATGGGAATGTTGAATTCAAAACATAAACAGATCTTATTGAATGGCGGAGCAGACTCGAGGAGCCAAATGGCCTACTTCTGCTCCTATTTCGTATGTTCGTATGTAAATCATGACATAAATACTGTATAACACCATGGCCTAGATCTTCCAGTCCTGTTACAGGACACCTCGAAAGTCCCAATGCAATGACTTCTTGGAAATTACCCAGGAAACTTGAACTTCCGATGGGTAAATTCCCTGCCTTGCAGGACCCTTCGAGAAAGTCTCCAACCCTGAGTTAGAGTCAGAGATTCCGGACAGTTCTGACTTAGTTACCTGTGTTGTTACCAGGGAAATGTTAAACAGGTAAAAACCTAGTTTAACACTTGTGTAATTATAGAACTGAAAGCCCAACACTTGTACTGACACACCCCCCCGCCCCCCCAACTTCCCCCTTGACACTCTGACTTCACCTTGACACTCTGACTGCCCCAACCCAAGCTGACTAGCCTCAACACCAGATGACACCTCCAGCCCTCTGACCCCCACCCCCCACAAACCTTGGACTCTCCCCTCAATCCCTCAGCTCTTGGACCCGACCTGACTAGCCCCCACCACCCAACTCCCCTCCAAACCTCCAACACACCCCCCACCATCTGACTTCCCCCAACCCCTATCCTTCTGACTTGCCCCAAGCCAACCTGACTGAACCAACCATCCTCGCCCCTTAACCGTCCTACTTCCTTACCCACCTTACCCCTTACCCACTCTGTAGCTTTTCAAAGAAGCTTTGGAACATTTAAATTCTTTACTTACCAGAATGCGGAGCTAGTGCCATAAAACGGGGGCGTTGTTTCTGCAAGGATTCTCTCCACTGCCCCATCCAAGGTTTCCTGCGCTGACTGAGTTCTGACAGATCTGCCATGAGAAGATTTCTCTGAAAAATCGGAATAAGATTAGTGTGCATTTTTTTTCTGATCAGGTCAGGAATTCCGATCCTGAACGGAAGATTCAGGCCAATATTCATTATAGTCATAGAGTAATCCTTTGCAAAATTCATTTACTATTTCATTTTTAAATAAGGTTGTCTAAAAGTAATTTTGTGAGTGCACCAATCACACAGTTGTCTACCCATTAATGTCCATTTGTCATATATTATTACCTGTTGTGTTATTTAGGTGATAAGGCACCTGTAGTCTCCAACAGGACAGTAATCTCCAACTTAATTTCAAATGAGAGGTGGATTGTCAGCACTTGACAAATGACCCCTTTTGTCAAGTTGACACCTTTGCTGCAGCAAAATTTGCAAGGATTGGCTGATAAGCAAGTAGTCACAGTAATTATTCTCAGTGCACAAAATGCTCACACATCACACATTAATGCAAATGCAGTTGAGACTTACTGCTTTGGGTAATAATCACATTTTGTCCTGGGATGTCATATGACAAATGATTTCAGATATGTACAAATCTTACAATAATAATTTAGAATTAAACACTTGAGCTCCAACCATTTGTAGATCTTTATTTAAATTCAGGACAACTTTGCAAAGCAATTGCAACTTTGGCGAAGTATAAAAAGAACAATATTGAATCAGCTGCCTGCTATGTAGCTGTTTCTTTTCTCCCCATTAATGTCAATGAAAAGCAAATTCAGGAATGATGTATAAAACTCTTCTGTTGCTGTTAAACCTTATCAAACTTTCTCAAAAATAATGAGAAATAATATATGAATTATCAATAAAAGCAGAATACTGCAAACCTGAAATAAAAACAGAAAGTGCTAGAAATATCCAGTAGGTCTGGTAGCATCTGTGGAAACTGAAGAAGTCATATTCAGCTCAAAACATTAGCGCTGATTGTCTCTCCACAGGTGTTGCCGGACCTGCTGAGTATTTCCACCACTTTCTGTTTTTATTACATATGAGTTATCAACTCTGATAACCTCCAAACGTGTATTTAAATTACTGGTACTAAGGCACTAAACAAAGGCATGTAACTGAACAGACTCTTAAAATACAACCACATTTTATTTTATTATTATACACTTCAGTGGCCTTTTCTGTAATTCAGTGAACTTCCTCGAAGGTTTGATATCGTCTGGTATTGCATTGCTTAAGAATTTCCCATAAAATTCACATGTGCACCATCACTGTGTTCCAATTGCACACAATGTGCTTTTGGATGAAGGCAGCTACCAGAGGAAATAAAGCCATAAAGTGGGAATAAAGGAGAATGTTAATCAGAATAGTCCTAAATAAAGCCCCGTGGATAGGTGGTTGAAAGTTACATGGCTGTACTTCAATCAAATTTTTTTGATATGATCATAAACTATGAAAATCATTCTTGAGTGATTTATGAACATTGATAGAGGATGATTCATAGCCTTCACCTGATTACTGTATATAATGCATGCTCCTTCTCAAGGGCAATTAGGGATGGGCAATAAATGCTGGCCTAGCCAGTGATGCTCAATGAATTTTAAAAAATACTAAGGAGTTAAACTAAAGCAAAATAGTTAATTTGCTCAATTGACTCATATAGCAGAGCTAAAAATGAACCTAAACAATTGCTCCCGCCTGTGAATATGTCCAACATGTGACTTGTAAAAGGGTCAAGCTCTCAAAAAAAAACATAATCACACTGGTGTGTAAGCCAATGACCCAGATTTACAGCTCATAAGCACCTTACATGAGAGTACATGCTGATTGCCCCAGTAAACAGCCAAGCAGGCATTATCTGAGGCTATTGTTATGTATTAATTTCTTCAACAGCACTTACCAGCAAATAAACCAGTATGCCAATCATAACATTTCATATAATGACTAAACAGATCAATCTACAAATAATTGAAGCAAGCAGAAGACAAAACAGAAAGGAAATTCATTTTTGAAGTAGTGTGTCATTTTCAAGATGTTTTCTATCTGTGAAATATCAAAAAAATTGACTTTCTGTCATATTTAGTTGAATGTTAATGAAATCCAATTGGACAAATGATGATGCAAGCTGTTGCATATTAACTTTGGATTATTACAATAAACTAGAACGGAAAGGGTTAATTAGGCTAACTATAGTATTCAATTGTTCAATCATTCGGTGTTTGATTATGAGTGTCTGTTAACTATTCTTTGTGCTGTTAGTCAAGTCTGAATGTGGTAACTGAGGAAGAGAAACTAAACTGAATGTAAGAAGTGATAAGCATGAGGGAGCAGACATTCTAGAAGAATTGTAAATAAAGTCCTATTTAGCAATAGAAACTAGTGCCATCCCTGCATATCTCTGAGCACAAAACACAACATTTTACACAAAACACAAAACTAAAATTTTATGGAATTTGGTAGCCAAATATGGTTAATGCTATGTTTTGTATATCATAAAGTTACTGAATATAGTGTATTTGTGTGAAAAGTTAACTTTTCATGTGAGAAAAATGATAATATCATTTTTAAGTTACAATATGCTCCATGATCCTTTTAAGTTATGGTTATTCTATAAGCTTGGTGTCCATGAATGCAGACAGTGCTGGCACTAGCTGCCTTGGGGCAAATGAATCTTGCAGCAGGGAAATCAAGTAAAATTAGGCTGCTCATTTGCATATTCAATTAAGGGGCGAATCCTTTGGGCATGAGCAAATGACAGCTCTTTTTGCGCTAACCCAATATGGTGGGCAGTTTGGAAGTGTGTGCACACTCCCTGCCTGCTATTTCAGGGAATTAGGAGACCATGTAGTCCTGAAAATAGTCAATGTTGTAGCATAAAGGGTTAACAGATGGGATATAGGAACAAAGGAACAGGAGAAGGCCATTCAGCCCGTCAAGCCTGCTCCATCATTCAGTATGATCATGGCTGATCGAACACTTCAATGCCTTTTACCCACATTCTTACCCATAACCCTTTATGTTATTGTTAATCAGAAATCTATCAATCTCTACCTTAAACATACTCAATACTGAAGTTCTGCGGCCCTCTGGGGTAGAGAATTCCAAAGATTCACATCTCTCTGAGTAAAACATTCCTCCTCATTTTGGTCCAGAGTGGCTCCCCCTTATTTTGAAATTGTGTCCCATTGTTCTAGACTTCCTAACCAGGGGAAACATCTTACCTGCATCTACCCTGTCTATTCCTTTAAATATGTTGTAGGTTTCAATGAGATCTCCCCTCATTCTTTGAGACTCTAGAGAATACAGGCCCAGTTCCCCCAATCTCTCTTCATAAGACAGTCTCGCCATTCCCCGAACAAGTCTAATATGCTAATATATGACATAGATGATGATGTACTACTGGCACCATGTGTTAGACTCTTGAGAGAGAGATTAAAATCATGCCTTGGAGCAACATGTGTGCTCTGTAACCAGTTTAGATGGAATACTAATAAACGAGTGTTGAGCAGCTACGTCTCCAGTCTATCTACTATCCAAGTCCCACACCTAGGGTCCAAGATAGAAGAACTGATCTCAGAACATGGTGGCAGCGGTGGAGAAATCAGGCAGAATTTTCTGCTTCTGTTGGCAGTGGACATGTTTGGTGGCATGAGGAGACAATATGATGAGAAGGGTAAAAATCTGTTTTACACCATTGTGAAACCAGTTTAGGATGATCTACTCTACCCATTAATGGCGGGCTGCATTTCCCACACATCAGGAACCTAATTTCAATACTTTGGCATCTCTTTATAAGCCCTGCTTGTTGGAATCATCTCCACATGCTGGATTATCTGGGCACATCGGCTTGGTTTCACAACTATACACAAGCAACGTGCAACCGGTGAGCTGCACTTCGCTCGGGACTTTGAACTTTGTTTGCCTACCCTGCCTCAGGCAGCACTTGTGGTCATCAATGCCAATCTTCTCAGGCAGCACCACAGCACTTTTAGGGGGGGCTCATGGGTAGGTATCTGTAAAGCTTTTTAATGGCTGCAGGGCTACGGCTTTTTGGGGGGATGAGGAGAAGTGGCCTCAGACAAGGGAAGAGGCTGTAGGGCATGGGCTGTACTGGTGAAGGGGAGTACACAGGTGCGTGTGGGGGGAAAATGTTGGTCTATGCAAGTGGCCTCAAGATGGCGGGGGCTGCGGAGGAAGTTTTCAGAGGAGATGAAGCCAGATGGCGATGAGAAGATGTGAGTAAGAGAATGAGTGGTGGTGTTCCTTAAGCTGGCAGTGAGTGAGATGCCAGTGAATGTATGATGGCCTTGTAAGCATGTGAGTTTAAAGTCATGAGATGGTTGCCATACCTTGACAGCACAGTTGTGATCATTCACCCTTTTTCTGCATTGGATGCCATCGCTTCCCAAGCCGGCGTGGTGAGATTGCTGAATCTTCTGCGGTCAGAGCAGAGTGGGGGAAGATATCATGGTGGGCCTCCAAAGTCAATCCAGTGACGGGTCACTGAGCTCTTCTTGCTTTTCAGAGCCATGTCTTCACTGGAGCAGTCCTAGGCTGCAAGCATTGAGAACTATGTACACGGCTGTAGTTTAGATATCATGCTCTGAGTGAGGAAACGGTGAAGTAATGGCTTGGCGGGCAATTCAGAGGCTGCCTGACCAGAGAGACGGCATGTTTCCAGTGGCTACATAATTAATGAGGTGGAAAGTAGATGATGCGGCACGAAAACCTACCATTGCGGCCTTGGGTAAAACGTTGTTTTTCATGCCCGTGACCACAATTAATACAATTCTGGGACGATACTGCCATCGATGTAAAATACACGTCGGTATTATCAGGGGAACCACAGAGTGAAAAAACAGCTTGTAAAAAAAATAAATCAGCAGAATAAAGAGGCACGTTGGAGAGAAATAATGATGACTGCACTTGGTGAACAGTACCTGCCTTTGCTCCGCCCATTTGACTGCCTCGACGGCCCTCAGAGTGGCCAGCAGTGGGTGTTGTTGGAAACATTTTCCCAGTACTGAGCAGCATCAGGCCTTCATGAAACGGATCAGCGTGTTCAGGAATCCACCTTGGATGGTGAGTCCATTCTTAAAGCCTTTGACACCTATTTGAGTCCACCAAAATGTGGCTCAGTATGCGACATAGGCTGAATCTGAGTGACGAAAGGGGCTATAATCCATTTCGACTCCGAGACTTTGCATGACTCAGTTGACTGGGCTGGCCCATGGGCAATGGTGCCACCCACGTGAAAGCCCGCCAAACCGGGCAAAGGGCACAAAAGCATTGTGGCATGAGAAACAAACATGGACACCAGGACGGCCCAGCACGGGGAGGGAAATGTTTCTGGTGTGACAAAACTGGACATTTCAAGTCATTCTGAAAATCCAATAATTTTAACTGAAGTTAAAGACCAGGAAGTATTTGTGAAAAAAGTTCCATCCAAGTAATGGAAAGTCAAGTAAGGATTACAGATGTCCTAGAGGGTAGTTGATTGTCTTCATTCAGACTTTGTTCAGAAAAAGAACAGGTTCAAGGCTGCGATACTACTTTTGAAATTGATACTGGTACTGCTGATAACAGATTAGCAGATGACCTTTTTATTTATCATTCACAGGTTGTGGGCTTCGCTGGTTGGGCCAGCATTTATTGCCCCTCCCTATTTGCCCTTGAGAAGGTGGTGGTGAGCTGCCTTCTTGAACCGCTGCAGTTTGTGGTGTAGATACACCCACATTGCTGTTAGGAAGGGACTACCAGGATTTTGACCCAGCAACAGTGAAGGGATGGTAATATACTTCCAAGTCAGGAAGATAAGCGACTTGGACGGGAACTTCCAGCTTGCAATATTCCCACATACCTGCTGCCCTTGTCCTTCTAGATGGTAGTGGTCGTGGGTTTAGAAGGTGCTGCCGAAGGAACTTTGGTGAATTCCTGTGGTGCATCTTGTAGATGGTACACACTGCTGTTACTATGCATCAGTGGTGGAGGGAGTGAATGTTTAAGGATGTGGTGCCAATCAAGTGGGCTGGATGGTGCCAAGCTTCTTGAGTGTTGTGGAAGCTGCCTTCATTCAGGCAAGTGAGGAGTATTTCATGACACTCCTGA
Source organism: Carcharodon carcharias (assembly GCF_017639515.1). Classification (NCBI taxonomy): domain Eukaryota; kingdom Metazoa; phylum Chordata; class Chondrichthyes; order Lamniformes; family Lamnidae; genus Carcharodon; species Carcharodon carcharias. The sequence goes on from NC_054467.1 coordinate 205,872,638, forward strand.
CTCGTGCCTTCTAGATGATGGGCAGGTTTTGGGGAGTCAGGAGGTGAGTTACTTGTCGCATGACTCCTCTGACCTGCTTTTGTAGACACGGTATTTATATGGCTAGTCTAGTTCAGTTTCTGGTCAATAGTAACCCCCAGGATGTTGAGGATGGGGGATTCAGTGATGGTAGTGCCACTGAACATCAAGGGGCAATGGTTGGATTTTCTCCTATTGGTCATTGACCGGTACTTGTGGCCCGAATGTTACTTGCCACTTGTCAATCCAAGTCTAGATATTGTTCAGCTCTTGCTGCATTTGGACATGGGCTGCTTCAGTATCTCAGGAGTCATGAATGGATCTGAACATTGTGCAATCATCAGCGAATATTCCCACTTCTGTCCTTATGATGAAAGGAAGTTAATTGATGAAGCAGCTGAAGATGGTTTGGCCAAGGGCTACCCTGGGGTACGCCTGTAGTGATGCCCTGGACTGACCTTCAACAGCCACAACCATCTTCCTTTGTGCTAGGTATGACTCCAACCAGCAGAGAGTTTTCCCCTGATTCCCATTGACTCCAGTTTAGCTAGGGCTCCTTGATGCCACACTTGGTCAAATGTGGCCTTGATGTCAAGGGCAGTCACTCTCACCTCATCTCGGGAGTTCAGCTCTTTTGTCAATGTTTGAACAAAGCTATAATGAGGTCAGGAGATGAATGGCCCTGGTGGAACTCAAACTGGGCGTCAGTGAGCAGGTTATTGCTAAGCAAGTGCCGCTTGATAGCACTGTCGATGATCCCTTCCATCATTTTACTGATGATTGAGGGGAGACTGATGGGGCAATATTTGGCCGGGTTGGATTTTTCCCGCTTTTTGTGTACAGGACATATCTCGGCAATTTTCCACATAGCCGGGTAGATGCCAGCATTATGGTTGTACTGGAACAGATTGGCTAGCGGCATGGCAGGTTCTGGAGCACAAGTCTTCAGTATTATTTCCAGAATATTGTCAGGGCCCATAGCCTTTGCAGTATCCAGTGCCTTCAGCTGTTTCTTGATATCAAATGGAGTGAATCGAATTGGCTGAAGACTGGCATCTGTAATGCTGGGGACCTCCGGAGGAGGCTGAGATGGATCATCCACTCAGTATTTCTGGCTGAAGATTGCAGCAAATGCTTCAGCCTTCACTTTTGCACTGATATGCTGGGCTCCTCCATCACTGATGATGGGGATATTTGTGGAGCATCCTTCCCCAGTGAGTAGCTTAATTGTCCACCACCATTCACAACTGGATGTGGCAGGACTGCAGAGCTTAGATCTGATCCATTGGTGGTGGGATCGCTTACCTCTGTCTATTGCTTACTGCTAATTCTGTTTGGCACACAAGGCCCTGTGTTATAGCTTCACCAGGTTGACACTTCGTTTTTAGGTATGCCTGGTGCTGCTCCTGGCATGCCCCTCTGCATTCTTCATTGAACCAGGGTTGACCCCCTGGCTTGATGATATTGGTAGAGTGGGAATATGCCGGGACTTGAGGTTATAGATTGTATTTGAGTGCTATTCTGCTGCTGCTGATGGCCCACAGCACCTCATGGATGCCCAGCCTTGAGTTGCTAGATTGTTTGAAATCTATCCCGTTTAGCACAGTGGCAGGACTTCGTCTCCACAACAGCTGTGCAATGGTCACTCCTACCAATACTTCCATGGACAGATACATCTGCGGCAGGTAGGGTGGTGAGGTCAAGTATGTTTTTCCCTCTTGTTGGTCCCCTCACCACTTGCCACGGACCCAGTCTAGCAGTAATGCCCTTTAGGATTCAGCCAGCTCAGTCAGTAGTGGTGCTACCAAGTCACCCTTGGTGATGGGCATTGAAGAATACATTCTGCACCCTTGCCACCCTCAGTGCTTCCTCCATGTGATGTTGAACATAGAGGAGCACTGATTCATCAGCTGAGGGAGGACGGTACGTGATAATCAGCAGGAGGTTTCCTTTCCACATTTGACCTGATGCCTTGAGACTTCATGGGGATCTAGAGTTAATGTTGAGGACTCCCATGGCAACTCCTTCCCAACTCTATACCTCTGCTGCATCTGTCCTGCTGATGGAACAGGACATACCTGAGAATGGATGATGGTGGTGCCTGGGCCATTATCTGTAAGATATGATTCTGTGAGGATGACTATGTCACACTGTTGCTTGACCAGTCTGTGAGACAGCTCTCCCAATTTTGGCACTAGCTCCCAGATGTTAGTAAGGAGGACTTTGCAAGGTTGACAGAGCTGAGTTTGCCATTGTCGTTTCCAGTGCCTAGGTTGATGCCAGGTGTTCCATTTGGTTTCATTTCTTCTTTGAGACTTTGTAGCAGTTTGATACAACTGTGTGGCTTGCTAAGTTGTTTCATTTCAGAGGGCATTTAAGAGTCAATCACATTGCTTTGGTCTGGAGTCACAGATAGGCCAGACAAGTTAAGGACGGTAGGTTTCCTTCCCTAAAGGACATTAGTAAACCAGGTGGGTTTTTACAACAATTGACAATGGCTTCAAGATCATCATTAGACGTTTAATTCCAGATTTTTATTGAATTCAAATTCTACCATACGCTATGGCAGGATTTGAACCCCGGTCCCCAGAGCATTACCCTGGATTACTAGTACCTCAATTGACTTCAGCCAATGACCCATCACCCATCAGACATCAAGTTACAATGTCCAGGTGCATAGGCCTTCCAATTAAAGGCAGAATTGTTGACCCTCTTCATTACAAGGGCGACAGGTTGTTGATTCTCTCTATGTTATTCATAATCAACATATATCCTTATTGAGTGGCGATGTTGGCATACTCCTAGGAATCCTATAAAAAACAGATGATGACCACCATTTGAACGACTCATTGTTTTTTGTGCAACAATCTTCATCCTTTTGTTTAGAAGCAGTGGAAAATCAACCTTGAAAGGCTGAGTAAGTTTATCCACCCAGGGGTAAGTTTGTTTCTTTCACAGAGAACCATCCACTGGACCCAGGACAGACGTAGAAGTATTGAATCTCTCAGTTCTTCACAAAGTAAAACCAGAGGTGGCAAATACAAAAGGCACTGCAGCAGACAGGGACTATCCCCATGACAACCTACTGGACCTGAATTAGCTCTTCCGAAAAAGTGATCAGCAAGAATCCTTTGTAGTACTAAGTGATCTATTGGGGCTTGAGGCCCTAGAGGATAATTCATCTTTCCAGTTGATGGAGCACCATTTGAAGCTTCTGTTGTCTTTTTTAGAGGAGATAGCTGTGTTTTTATTTGCTGAGCAGCATTCAGATCTTAGTTCCACTGAACCCACCCATGTATTGCCTACTTTAACTCTTGTTGTCCATGAAGAGCCTTCCACAGGGAATACTTCGCCTGAATCCAGGTCAGAGTCCATAGAGGATCACACTGCTAAAGAGCTGGTCCCTTCCAGGGTGAAAGCCAGTTGCCACCTAAACTTCAGCCCCAGCTGAAAGTCTTCTTCTCTTCGGAGCTGGAGGTCAGCACAGAAGCTGCAACAGAATCTTAAGCACTTCTGAAGCTGAAGAATCCTGTACAGCAATCTTGTCCCCAGGTGACTGTCTACAGGAAGTTTGTCTTATTACAGAAGGTGATACTGTCTTACCTCCATATTCTCAGCAATGCTTCCCATTGTCCTTCGTGGAATAACCTCACACAGAAAGTAGACAGTACACCTGAAATCTCATTGGGTGACCATCTCTCCTTCTTTTCCTGACAGCATTGTAGAAATGTGGTCATTTATTCCTTTGTCACTTAAGTTCATTGAAATCTCAGAGCTCTCTTCCTTTTCAATCATCGATGCAGTGGTGAATGGTATAGCTGTGACACTCTTTCTTTCCTGGAGTTGGAGATCATTCCTCTTCTGAAGCTTTTCCTCTGGGTGCTTTGGGGGAGCAATATGTTCCTTAGAGTGTCCTGGATTCTTCCCTTCTGCTCCTGGAGGCTCTGGGGATTGATTCTCTTCAGCATTCTCTCTTGGATCAGTCTTTCATTGAAGAGTCTTTGTGGTCCTTGCAGTTTAGTCATCCTACAACTTACACTCTGCTTCCGAGCAATGCTGCTAAAGTAATGACCTATTCTACAGATGATGATGTCCCTACCAGATGCAAAGGAGCTCCAGGACATCTTCCCTGAAGGCCAAGAATGCTATGAAAATTGAATCCCTCAGGACTGTGATGTGGGAAGATGAGGAGTAGAAGCTGGAGATGGGTAGAATTGGTAGCTGTAAAAATGGAGTTACAGAACTTTTATGTAAATTGTTAAAAACATAGGACCGAATCATCCCAGATTTGTACGAAGTGCTGGTAGTGGGCAAGTAAAACAATGCTTTACCCTTCAGCCGTGATGGCGGGTTTTCATGCTGTATCATCCCAAACCCATCGCATTACTTATGCATTCCAGGAAAACATGCCATGTCCATGGTGGGCAAGCTCTCATTCACCTGCCACGCCATCATCTCACTGCTTCATCATGCCAGGCACCACATCTATAGTACAACTGCAATCAGTGCTTCCAGCTCAAGACTGCAGCAAAGCAGACATAGCCCCAAAAAGTAAGAAGACCACAGCCCTTGAGACCCTTTTGGACATCGTGGAGGCCTCCTGCGACGTTTTCTAACCCTGCTCTGGCCGTAGGAGGGGCAGTTACATTACCATGATGGGAATGGTGATCAATGCCAATGTTGCACAGAAGAGATTGGCCATCCAATGCAGATTGAGGATCAATGATCTCATCCATGTAGCCAGGATATGGCAACCATTGCATCACTCTAAACTCACACATTAATTCCCATGGGAAGTGTGAGGTCATGCACTTTGGTAGGAAGAATAGAGGCATAGACTATTTTCTAAGTGGGGAGAGAATTCAGAAATCTGGAGTGCAAAGGGACTTGGGAGTCCTAGTCTAGGATTCTCTTAAGGTTACCTAGCAGGTTGAGTCGGTGGTTAGGAAGGCAAATGCAATGTTGGCATTTATTTTGAGAGGACTGGAATATAAAAACAGGGATGTGCTGCTGGAGCTTTATAAGGCTCTGATAAGATCACATTTAGAATATCGTGAGCAATTTTGGGCCCCATATCTCAAAAAGGATATGCTGGCCCTGGAGAGGGTCCAGAGGAGGTTCATGAGAATGATCCCAGGAATGAAAGGCTTAACGTATGAGGAACGTTTGAGGACTCTGGGTCTATACGCAATGGAGTTTAGAAGGATGAGGGGGAATCTGATTGAAACTTACAGAATACTGAAAGGCCTGGATAGAGTGGACGTGGGGAAGATGCTTCCATTAGTAGGAGAGACTAGGACCCGAGGGCACAGCCTCAGAGTAAAGGGAAGACATTTTAGAACAGAGATGAGGAGAAACTTCTTTAGCCAGAGAGTGGTGAATCTACAGAATTCATTGCCACAGAAGGCGGTTGAGGCCAGGTCATTGAGTGTATTTAAGACCGAGATAGATATGTTCTTGATCGGTAAGGGGATCAAAAGGTTATGGGGAAAAGGCGAGACAATGGGGTTGAGAAACTTATCATCTATTATTGAATGGTGGAGCAGACTCTATGGTCCGATTGGCTTAATTTCTGCTCCTATGTCTTATGATCTTATGGTCTTATCACTGGCCACTCACTCACTGCCAGCTCAAGGGACATCACCATCCATTCTCACACACCCTCACATGTCCATCTGGCATCATCTCCTATGTAGACTGCCTCCTCAGACCTCATCATCTTGAGGCCTCTTGCACAGATCAACATATGCCCCCACACATACCCTGGGATACCCTCCTTCCCCAATTCAGCTTTTGTCCTGCAGTCTCTTCCCTTGCCTGAAGCCACTTCTCCCCCTTCCCCCAATCAAGACCTTGCCCTGCAACCATTGAAAAGCCAGCCACATATGGCTGGTCTGGTAGGTAGAGACCTACACATGAGCCTCCTAAAAGTGATGTGGTCCTGTCTGTGAAGGCTGGCACCGATGACTGCAAGTGCTGACTGAAGCAAGATAGGCAAACAAACCTTGAATTCCCGAGTGAAGTGCAGCCCGCCAAGTGCACTCCTCATAGAAGCTGTTGTGAAACACGGTGGGTGGTGTGGAGGATCGTAAACTGGTTTCACGACATTGTGAAACCGATTTTTGGCCTTCTCAACATATTGTTCACTCACGTCATAGAACACGCCTGAGGCAGGTGGGCATGGAAAACCCCAGCCATAGCTGTTGTTGAAAATAGGGTAGTATACTTGAGGGGAGGTGTAGTATAAAGGGTTAACAGATGAGCTATGCTAATGTATGACGTAGATAATAATGTACTACTGACATCAGTCAATCATGTGTTAGACTCGAGAGAGAGAGGTTGGAATTATGCTGAGGAGCAGTGTGCCTAGTGTAACCTGTTTAGATGTAGTACTAGTAAACAAGTATTAAGCAGATACCAGAATATGTCTACTGTCTGTCCACTACAAGTCTAATGTCTACAGTCCAAAATAAAAGAATACTTCTAATAAAAAATATGAGGTCTAATTTCTTGACCATTGTTCTTCAGGTATCATATTTTTTTTAATGCTGGACCCTTACATTCAATCTTTTTGTGGTTCTTAGGATCCTCTTATCCTCATTAATCTTGGGAATGGATAAAAATTGCATCGCATAAAACAATGGGTTCTTGCCTGAGTCATGTTGGCATTGGCAATAGGATGAGTGAGTACTAAGTTGGATACCTCAGGGGTCAGTTTTGGGACTATAAACATTTCTATTTTACATCAAGTATTTGAAATCAAAAATGGAATGCAAATTGGCAAAGTAACATCAAGCTATGAACTTGCAGATCAGAAATTATAAAATTAATTTAGTAAAAAAGTTAAATAGAAAGATAAATGGCAGATGAAATTTAATATTAACCAGTATAAAATTCTACAAGTTGGAAGTAAAAATGGGTGACATGTATACATCATGAATAGTGTTGAAATAATTAATACATTCCAGACTAAGTGAGCATGATTTCCAGCTGGCATTAGAACTCAATGCCAAGCCCATATGGGGGCTCTGAGCCCCACCATGGCATCAGTCTGAACGCCACTGATACCTTCCAGGAGGATGCCTTCTAATTGGCTGTCTACACGGTAGCCCTCCTGTTAGGGACAGCAGGGAGATCCCAGAGTTTGCAGGCACAATCAGAGGGCTCACAGTGATGTCAGGCTGGCAACCCCAACAGGAGAGGAGAGGCAAAGAGGTGAGTCCAAGGACACTTCAACATGTAGGCGTCCATGTCTGCCTGCAGAAAAGTGATAGATTTAAGAGGTCCAGACGAGGGAGCAACACCAGGTTGGAGGAGAACCTAAAACAAAAACAAAAATACCTGGAAAAACTCAACAGGTCTGGCAGCATCTGTGGAGAGGAGCACAGTTCATGTTTTAAGTCCGCTTGACTCTTCAACAGAACTAAGGAAAAATAGAAAAGGGGTGAAATATAAGCTGGTTTAGGGGGGTGGGTGGGACAAGAAGAGCTGGATAGAGGGCCAGTGATAGGTAGAGATAACCAAAAGATGTCACAGACAAAAGGACAAAGAGGTGTTGAAGGTGGTGATATTATCTAAAGGAATGTGCTAATTAAGGGTAGAAAGCAGGACAAGCAAGGTACAGATAACCCTAGTGGGGGTGGGGTGGGGTGAAGGAATCAAAAAAGGCTAAAAGGTAGAGATAAAATAATGGATGGAAATACATTTAAAAATACTGGAAATAGGTGGGAAAAGAAAAATCTATATAAATTATTGGAAAAAACAAAAAGGAGGAGGAAAATCGGAAAGGGGGTGGGGATGGAGGAGAGAGTTCATGATCTAAGATTGTTGAATTCATTATTAGTCTGGAAGGCTGTAAAGTGCCTAGTTGGAAGATGAGGTGCTGTTCCTCCAGTTTGCTTTTTTTCCATCTTTGGGCCAAGGCTATAATAATGTCTGGAGCCAAGTGCCACTGGAAGAACTAAAACTGAGAATTAATGAGTAGGTTTTGCTGAGTAAGTGCCTCCTTGTTACACTGTCAATGACATCTTCCATCACTATGCTGATGATCAAGAATAGGTTCATGAGACTACATTGGATTTGATTTGTCCTGCTTTTTAAGGACAGGACATACCTGGGCAATTTTCCACATTGTTGGGTAGGCACCAGTGTTATTGCTGTACCAGAACAGCTTGGATGGGGACACAGCTAATGAACAGCACAAGTCTTCAGTTGGGGTTTCCCCTCCAACCTGGTGTCTCAGGGACGTTGGCAGGGCCCATAGCTTTTGCTTTATCCAGGGCCCTTAGCTGCTTCTTGATATTATGTGCAGCAAATTGAATTGTCTGAAGATTGGCACCTGCAATGCCGTGGACCACAGGAGGAGGCCTTTCTGGCTGAAGATGGTTGCAAATGCTTCAGCGTTGTTTTTGCACTCATGTGCTGGGCTCTCCCACAATTGAGGATGGGAATGCTTTTGGAGTCTTCACCTCCTGTTAGCTATTACCTCTGAAGGTCCAAATGCTGAACTTAATCCTGATTGCCACTCTTTCTGGCCCCAAGAACCCTAATCTCCTGGCCCTGAGATCCTGACCCACAATCTCCTTCCACCTCTTGACTCCCAACCCTCAAATCTTTCAATCTCAAGATCGTGAATCTCATTCCCTCCCCTGCCCCGGGTCTGCGATCACCCCCACTTCTCTTTGGACAGCTGCTGCTTTAGCCATGGCTCAATATTCTACCACATCCTCTTGGGTTTCTTCTGCCATGATGTTCCTATGCGCTCAATGACTGGGCTCCTTGAACCTCACTATTCCTTTGCAGGATAATTATCCTGTGTATGATGATGGTGGGATTTGTGAGGGTTAAAAAACACCAAAAAAATGGCCCCTCCTGAATTTCTAGGCCATTTGTCAAGGGACCCCTGGAAGTGTGTGAATATATACAGAAGTCTCCACACAGAAATGTTTGAAAACAGTTGATCTATACTTCTAGGCTAATTGCTAAAAATTGTATGGAGAAAATCATAGGCTAGCTGTGTGCAATTATGTGATATGCACTCCCACTAGTTGCCAGGAATGGGCTTACTATAACTTTCAATGCCTAAGTTCTAATTTGTGCCTCTTAATGTTTGAACTATTCACCACCGTGAACAAATGGTCTGGATTCACTCAATGTTTTTCATATTATTACCCCAGCTATAGCATCCAAGGCAGCCATATATTTGAGGCTGAGATAATAAAAAATAATGAAAGGGAAAGTGAGCTCTCCCCAGGACAAAACTGTATAGGCAGTAACAAAGAGGCAATAATTAGGTCCTGGGAGCTTGACTGCTGGGAAGTTCACAGTGCACAGCACCTGGTGTACTGAAGAAGAGTGAGAAAAAATACATTTCAGTGGATAAGAAAATAGCAAAACAACAAAATTGTTTCATCATTTTATTTTTGATTCTGTTGCAGAAATGTTCTGCAATCCTCAGCATGTTAACAAAGGTCAGTTAAGCATAGTTAAGTTTTCTTATATATATGTAGAAGGAATGATAACCTTTGCTGCATTAGCTTCAGGGCTTGACTTCCCTGACACTTCAAAACAATCTTAAGTGTGCAGCCAATCTTATGTTGAAGTTAGAAAAACAATACCCTCAAATTTCATTTGCAAGACACTTTTTTTCATCACAGTGGCTTAAAAATTTTGCCCTGAAGGTAGCAGAATGCTTTCGTATAGAAGCTGTAAGCCTATACCAGACACCAGTAAATAAGATCTGCTAGAGGTCTGGTTGAAGACTGAAGCTTCTGTTATTCCTTATGTTCATTAAAATGAAACTTGGCATCATTCTAAGAGATTTAAAAATAATTAATTACCTCAATAACTTTGAGTTTATTTGCCAAATTTGAAATTGCTCATAACTTGGCACAAAACTCAAAGGACAATTTTAACCCTGCCATGTTGGTCAGCAGGGTGCATTCTACCAACATCCCTCTGGGGTAGGGCTGTCAAACCCTGTGATTAAATATATTCCTGGAGGTTTTATCACATGACTTGTCTCCAAAGTCCAGCCACTATTCGGCCAACATAACCACCCTAGTGACATACACCAACTGGAGAGCAATAAGACTCATTACCCCAGTGGATGATGCTTGACTATCAAGCCACATTTTTTTTTTCATTTTCTATATTTTTATATCTGGTAAAGTGAAATGTTCAAAGAAAATGGCAAAAAACCCCAATCTTTTTAATGTCCCAATGAATTTTTTCCAGGGGCGCACACAGCAGCATCCTGGAGACTCCAGGCCAATCTTGGAGGGTTGGTAGCCATACGTGACTGCAGAACTTAAGCCTGCTTTTCCGATCAAGTGTTAAGATTGGCACCTTTAAACCAGTGGAACTTTTTTCTAAGTATGTAGATCATGATCAGATAATATTATCCAGTCCAGCTGCTATTTCAACTACTGGCCTGGGCAGGAAAGCCATTGTGACTTTCCTGTCAGGAGAAGGAGTGGGAAGAGGAGACCAGGCTAGAAGGGACCCCATGACAGGCAAGGGAGGGTCAGGACTGGTGATTAAATTGCTAAAAATGTGAAATCCAACTTTAACTTCTCATGAATGCACCTACTTCTGATTTAACCCCAATGGGTTTAAGGTTGGCTTGTTCTTGAGAAGTGTGCCACTGACCTTAGATATGTTAATGAGGTTCTGTGCCTCAGATTTTGGCAACCATTTTCCCAGGGCCTGGGAAATATGACAGCTAAAGTAGGGAAAATGTTGCCAGATCCAGCCACTAAGTATTTTTCTAACGCTGCTATGAGCCAGGAGGAGTAGGCGGTCTTCCCTTGATCCCTAAGCAAACTTGCCACAATTTGCATCTCTCCCTCCTTGCTGCTATGACCTGTCCCTTCATCCTTACTCACTGCCACACTTCCAGCCCACCCTGCACTGATCCCTGGTTCTCCCGATTTTTGGGAATGCCTTCGTCAGCCTGGCAATCAGCCAACCTCTTAATGTTTTGACTTGGGAGGACATCTGCTTTCTTGATATTTCCAGGCTTCCCACCCACTGACGTTTGCATCTGTTCCCTCCCTGCTTTCCCATACATATCCGGGCCACAGGGTCTTATTTGCTTCACTTGTGCGGAAGGGGGACTAGAAAAACTGGTAATTGTATTTCTTTGAACAGAGAAGGTTAAGGCTAACAGAGGCAAAATTTTGACAAAAGAACCAGAGGAGAGATGAGATGATTTTGTTTTATGAAATATCACACAGAAATTATGTAATAATCAACAGGTCCAACACTGCACAATGCTTCCATAGTACAGTTTCCTTTGCTGTTAATTTCATTGTACATTATATTATGAATAATGACACTTTAAATCAGTCAAAAAAAAGTCATGGAATTTAAACACAATATTGACTAAATCAGTGCCATTGAAATGTTCTAACGTGTCAACAGCTGGTAGTTCATGTTATTTTCTTGTCACTACAGCGAATACACCAAGAGCTGCACAATGCATGATGCTGCAGACCAAACCCCCAAGAGGAAGGTATACATTTCACAGAAGATACCCCTGAGTATTCCAGCCTTATCCCCAATCTACAATAATAGAGAACTCCCACAGGCACCAACTGCGAGTGAATTTAAAATCTGACTTGAGAACAGCAGTGCAGAAGTAGGTCAAGTTTCCCACAAGGGACAGCTCATGTCTTTCTAAGAGGCGGCCAGTAAATTCTGGCCCACATCACATAAGCAATCCCATTACCCATGGATCTATTCCTCAAACTCCAATTTTAAAAACACCCTAGAATTATTTCTCCAAAACCACAAGACTCTCTCTCCAATTCCCAAGACACATTTTCCATCCTCCCTTTCTAGACACATCTGCAAATTTATTCCTTCTATGTTCTGAGAAAATATGGTGGTCTGAGGTGAGATTTAGCCTGCCTGCTTACAAGAAAGAAACGAGGGGCGGGCATTCTCAAACATGTTTAATTCATTCTCAGGATGTGGGCATCGCTGGCAAGGCCAGCATTTATTGCTCATCCTAAGATTCAAAGGGAAGATGGTGGGAGGCCAACTGAGAAGATAGTTAGGCCAATTCAGTGGGCAGATAAGAGTAAACGAGGTTGGTGTAAGACTATATGGGCCAGACTGGAAAAGGACAGCAGATTTTCTTCCCTACAGAATATGAGTAAACCAGTTGAGATTTTATGACAATCAGAATTTTAAAACTAAATTCAAATTACCATGGTGAGATTTAAATGGATTAATATGGATTATTAGTCGAGGTCTTTCGATAATTAGTCCAGTAGCATAATCTCTACTCTACCACATCCTATTCAGCCAAATGCATCAGTTAGTTCAAATGGTACAGGAGGTGATATGCTAAAGGTTCTAAATCCCATTTCAAGTTAAAACAGGGCACAAAGGGCCAAATTTTGGCTCCTGAGTTGGGACAGCAAAGTCAGGAAAATTCCTGACTCCGTAAACCTGACTGAAGAGAAAGTGCCCTGAATGGTCAGACTTTAGTTCTGGTGAGAGCAGGTAATAACTGGAGTCGGACTTATCATCCCTGGAGATAATGTGGAGGCAGCGACAAGGGCTGCCAGCTGCCTTGACAGCTGTTTAAAAGGCTCGCCTCGATGCTCTAGGACTTCATCCCAGCTGTAAAGAAAAACAAAAGCAGTTCTCTAGCCCACATACCCTCTCACCCTTCCACACTGTCCCCATGCCACATCCATGCCAACTCATGACTACCCACTGACAGCCACATAACCTCCTTGTCAATTTGTGTCCCTCTACCACACCCTCCATGCCGAGTTATTCCCCTCTACCTACCCCCGATGGCCCCTCATACCCTCAGCAACAAGCCATGCCCCTCTACCACCCGAATAGCCCTTTATAGCCCCATGCCAATTTAGTGTCAACTCATGCTAACCAATGTCCTCTCAATCATCATCTTTGCACTTAGACCCTCCGTGGCAACTTACCCAGTACCCATCATGGGCAGACCTCAGGAGCCAGGCTGAGATGAAATAAAATAAAATTCTAAATGTCTATTGATGACTTCACTGTTAAATAAAACACTCTCATTGATTGAAAAAACATTCAAAAGCGTTTTACCCATCGGCCGCAATGGTGGCATTTCAAGCCATATTGTCCCAGTCCCACCTCATTGATCATGCGTTCCCGGGAAACACGCCATTTTACTGCTGAGCATCCTCCGATTTGCCTGCCACACTGTCATTTCGCTGTTTTCTCATGTTGGGTGCCAGATTTAAAGTGCAGCCACGCACATCTCTCAGTGCTTCCAGCCCAGGACTGCTGTACAGAAGACATGGCCCCAAAGGCAAGGAGACTGCAGCTCCCGATTCAGTGATGCGCCCTTGGGGTGCCTTCTGGACACCATTGGAGCCCACTGTAATGTCCTCTATCACCACTCTAGCTGTAGGAGGCCCATCAGTGTCACCACTCTGGCTTGGGAGGCAGTTGCAGAGGTGGTCAGTGCCAATGCTGCATAGAAAGGGTTTGCCATCCAGTGCAGGATGAATGATCTCATCTGTGCCACCACAGTAAGGCAACCATGTCATCATCCTAAACTCACACGCTCACAAGGCCATCACCCATTAACTGGCATCTTACTCACTGCCAGCTCAAGGGACATCACCACTCATTCTCTCTCGCACACCCTCAGATATCCATCTGGCCCCATCTCCTCTGGAGATTGCCTCCTCATCCCTTCCCCTCTTGAGGCCGCTTGCACAGATCAATATGTGCCCCCACACACACTCTGTGATACCCTCCTTCCCAGTAACTCTTCCCTTGCCTGAGGCCACTTATCCCTCTTTCCCAAGCAAGCCATGGCCCTACAGCCGTTGAGATGCCACCCTTGCCTCATGACTGGTCTCATAAGAAGAGACCTGCCCCAGGGTCCCTCTAAAAGTGATGAGGCGCTATCAGCAAAGCCTGGTGCTGATGACTGCGAGCGCTGTCCAAAGCAAGGTAAGCAAACAAACTTCAAAGTCCCGAGCGAAACGCAGTTTGCCAGGTGCATGTTGCTTATGTTCAGTTGTGAAGCACGTCATACAAACATATGAACAAGGAGCAGGAGTAGGCCATTCAGCCCCTCAAGCCTGCTCTGCCATTTAATAAGATCATGGCTGATCTGATAGTAACCTGAAATCTACATCCCACCTACCCCCGATAATCTATCACCCCCTTTGCTTACCAAGAATCTATCCACCTCACCCTTAAAAATATTCAAAGATTCTGTTTCCACCACCTTTTCAGGAAGAGAGTTCCAAAGACTCAGGACTCTCTGAGTGAAATAATTTTGCCTCCTCTCTGATTTCAATGGGTGACCCCTTATTTTTAAATAGTGCAATCACATGACCTGCTCAGATGATGCAGCATGGGGGGATGATTCCAGCGAGCTGAGCTAATGCCGATGTATTACGATGAAGTTCCCAATGTCCGACAGCGGGATATGCAGCTGGCCATTGATGCGAAGAGAGGACTATTGCAAACCGGTTTCACAGAATGTGTGTGGGGGCACATGTTGACCTGTGCAAGTGACCTCAAGACTGGCTTCAACATATCGACAGGCCGATTTTTGCCTTCTCGGCATATCATTCGCTCACGCCACAAACGCACCAGCCGTCAACTGGCATGGAAACTTCAACCCATAGTTCTACCTCTAAGGCCAGGATTTTACATTGGTTGGGTGGGCTCGGCAGGAGCAGGCAAGGTGATCGCAAAGCCAACCACCGCCCGTGATCGGCTCCGCACTGCGATTTCATGTGGGCTGGCCAATTAAGGTCCACCCAGCAGGGATCGTGAGCGGTAGTGCTGACAGCGCTGCCTGTGCGAGCAAGGGAAGAAGGGAGAGCCGGGCCTAGCATGCAGTTTGCGCATGTGCGTAAAAGAGCACTTCAATCTCCCTGAGGCACAGCGCTGCCTCTGAGAGATTGAAGCGCTTTTTGAAAAACTAATAAAGACCAGGAAAATTAAATGAAACATGTCCCCTCATGTGACTGTGTCACATGAGATGTGACATTTTTGAGTTCAAATGAAACTTTTTATTTAATTTGTAATAGCTACAGGGAACCTCAACCCGCTTGTGGATGAGATTTCCGAAAAAACTTAAAGGTCGCTTGGCCTTTTCGACTGCCCGCCAACCGATAGGTTGGCTAGGCAGTGTAAAATTCAGGTTAATTACCTGGTTAATGGCCTTAATAGGCCTTTCAATTATTGGCGAGCTTGCAGCTAACACCGGCGCATGCCTGCCGAGCTCTGGCACATGAGCAGGAAAGCAGGAACGTGTTATTACTTAAGTTTTAAAATTTTTATTTTATTTTTATTTACTGTTAGAATTCTCATTCTGCCCGTGGATGAGGTTTCCTAAAAAGCGTAAAGGCTGCTTGGCCTTTTCTTCTGCCCGCCAACCCTAATGTTGGATGGGCAGCAAAATGTGTCTTTTTATTACCTGATTAATGGCCTTAATAGGCCTTTTAATTGTCAACGGGTGTGCTGCCGACTCCAGCACGTGCCCACCAACCGAAATATTGCGTGACTGCATGTTGACTTCGGGATGCTTGCCTGACATCATCGCGCATCATTTTACACTCGAGTGGGTCGGGCGACGCCTGTCCGCCAAGGTAACAATTTTGTCCTTGGAGCTGTCAATCAAATTCTGAACATACAGGCCCCCCCTACTGTGATAATGATAGGCTGCGGATTCAGTCATGCAACACTCATGATATAACAATAGCCCTCAGGCTTAAGTCAACTGACAGAGAGAAATTACAAGCAGCCACAGGAGATTGTTTTGTACTTTAATTTTGGATTTAAATACCTTGACAGCTTTGCAGTTCCAATGCGTTTATCCACTTTTATGCACATTCATATCTAATTTTAACTATCCAAAACGTCAGCTTACATCTCCCAAAGGACACCTGATCTCTCACAAAGAGGTACCTGATCCAATTCAAAATGGTCCCTTACCCCTCCAAAAGGGCACCAACCTCTCCAAGTGAGTCCAACAACTTTAGACATTTTGGTCAAATGTCTAAAGCACACATAACGGGCAGGAATTTGCCCTTGACATACAGGATCAGTGGGGATGGTTGGCAAGCTGACCGATGCCTGCGATCAACAGCGCACCGCGATTTCACGGTCCAATTAAGGCCCATCCAGTATGATACTTGAGCGGCAGCGCAGCATGTGCGGGCGGGGGGAGCAGGGCGAGTAGGCCTAGTGAGAATTTTGTGCACGCACGTGAGATAATGCTGAATAATCTCCCTGAGGCAGCTCCATGACTCAGGGAGATGAAGAAGATATTGAAAAAATTAATTAACAACAGAAAAATGTAATAAAGCATATCCCCTCATGTGACTCTGTTTTTAAGTAAAAAAATGAAGTTTTCATTTTATTTGTATTTGCTTTTGGAAACCGCACCCCACCCGTGGATGAGGTTTCCTAAAAAGCGTAAAGGCTGCTTGGCCTTTTCTTCTGCCCGCCAACCCTAATGTTGGATGGGCAGCAAAATGTGTCTTTTTATTACCTGATTAATGGCCTTAATAGGCCTTTTAATTGTCAACGGGTGTGCTGCCGACTCCAGCACGTGCCCACCAACCGAAATATTGCGTGACTGCATGTTGACTTCGGGATGCTTGCCTGACATCATCGCGCATCATTTTACACTCGAGTGGGTCGGGCGACGCCTGTCCGCCAAGGTAACAATTTTGTCCTTGGAGCTGTCAATCAAATTCTGAACATACAGGCCCCCCCTACTGTGATAATGATAGGCTGCGGATTCAGTCATGCAACACTCATGATATAACAATAGCCCTCAGGCTTAAGTCAACTGACAGAGAGAAATTACAAGCAGCCACAGGAGATTGTTTTGTACTTTAATTTTGGATTTAAATACCTTGACAGCTTTGCAGTTCCAATGCGTTTATCCACTTTTATGCACATTCATATCTAATTTTAACTATCCAAAACGTCAGCTTACATCTCCCAAAGGACACCTGATCTCTCACAAAGAGGTACCTGATCCAATTCAAAATGGTCCCTTACCCCTCCAAAAGGGCACCAACCTCTCCAAGTGAGTCCAACAACTTTAGACATTTTGGTCAAATGTCTAAAGCACATATAACGGGCAGGAATTTGCCCTTGACATACAGGATCAGTGGGGATGGTTGGCAAGCTGACCGATGCCTGCGATCAACAGCGCACCGCGATTTCACGGTCCAATTAAGGCCCATCCAGTATGATACTTGAGCGGCAGCGCAGCATGTGCGGGCGGGGGGAGCAGGGCGAGTAGGCCTAGTGAGAATTTTGTGCACGCACGTGAGATAATGCTGAATAATCTCCCTGAGGCAGCTCCATGACTCAGGGAGATGAAGAAGATATTGAAAAAATTAATTAACAACAGAAAAATGTAATAAAGCATATCCCCTCATGTGACTCTGTTTTTAAGTAAAAAAATGAAGTTTTCATTTTATTTGTATTTGCTTTTGGAAACCGCACCCCACCCGTGGATGAGGTTTTTGTCTGCCTGCCAAACATTAGGTTGAATGGGCAGTGAAACATCAACGACGATTGATAACTCAATGGCCCTAATAGACCTTTTAATTGTCAACAGGCACGCTGCCAACTCCGGTGCATGCCCGCCAACTGAACTATCACGTGACTGCGTGTCATTTCACGCTCGGTCGGGTCAGGCGCGTGCCCGGTCACCAAGCTAAAGATTCTGACCAATATGTTTTGCACATCCCACTAATGAAAATTATGTGATGGCAGCAGTATTTTTACTTGTGCAACTGTCTCCATGAACCTTGGATGTGCTAACTACAACATGCCACAGTTCCCACCACTCCTTTCCCATGCCCCTGACAAAAATGGTGCTGAGTTCAGGGGCAGGGATTCCAGGATCAGGGCTTCAGCACCATTTTGGTTCAGTTGGGGACCCCTTCCGTCCCTGCGAAAATTTGTGCTTAAGATTACAAACAGTCTAGTACAATCAGAGAGAATGGCTCAAGAGGGAATTGGATTAGTGACATGAGCTAAAGAATGTGGTTTCAATCCTCGCAATTCAAATGTTGAGGGACTTGTGGCTCATTCAAATCTTGATGTTGAACAAAAAAATCTGACAGCACAAAACAATCACAAGGTCAAGAAGAGTGCTAGTAATGTTGAACTGATTAACATTGATAGACATGTTAAAACTGGCCCTTTCCTGTAGATGATATCATGCATGCTAACCATTTTTTTTTCACTTTAGCAACCTGGTGCAGGCCTCTAGGCTGCACCAAATTCCCTCACCACCATGGTTCTCTGATCATTAATATTCAGATGTCAGTTTAGCGCAATGGCAGCAATCTCACCTCTGAGCCAGGAGATTGTAGGTTCAAGCACTATGTCAAGGCTAGAAAACATAAGCTCCGATTATACCTTGGAGATGGAATTGGGCAGGCAGGGGATGTGATGGAAGGCTAACGATCCTGGTTTCAGCAGCTCCTGAGAAATTGAGGAAGGCAATGAGAGATAATGCATCATGGTGAAAGTTAGAGAGAATGTCATTTATGATTTTGGTTATGGTCAATTTAGTTCTGTGGGTGGAGTGGAGATCAGATTAGATAAATTCTATCAGGGGTCTTTGGGAAAGATGGGCATGGATCTAGGAGGCAACAATATGTTCAAGATATACAAGAACTGCTAGATTGTTATTTAGTTACTTGGATTCCATAAGTTAAAAAAAATGCCAGTTTTCAAATCCAATATTCTTAATTGAATAGTGAATCTTGAGCACCTGTGGTAGTTTCTAATCCTTATTTTTTAATTTGATTTTGTTATGCCAAGGAATACTGGTTCCATGTCTGGTCAGCCCTCTGTGGAGCTCAAGCTGAATGGTGGTATCGGCAGAATAGCATACGTGGACTGAGAATTAAACATTCATTAAGAGGCACAGGATTCTACATTCAGCTGCAATTTTAACAATGTAGCATGAAGAATATCAATCAGTATTATCATTAGTGCAAACACATGTCATGTCAATAAAGTCTACCTTAGGTAAAGTTCAGGCAAAGTTTTATATTTGTTAAACGTTACAACTATTGAGTAGCCGGCATGAGAATGAAATGTTGCAAATGGTTGCTCACTGTATTCTATAGTCTGTAAAACATTCAGACCTCATTTATTAACAATTAAGTAACCTGAAGGCATAACGACGGCTCTACACCCAAAAGTCGTCATTATTTTCTGAAATTACTCTTTGGTATCCTCAGGTTGCATTTAAGATATGTGCAGTGCTCAAAGAAGTCAAAATTCTGCCAAAAAACTGGCATAGATATTTGGTTTCCTTGTGTCCAACAGGGTGCCAAAAGAGATATTAGATGATCAGCATTTATCTTTAGCGTGTGAATAAAAGGTGCAATAATCCGATTATAAAAAGCAGCATTGAATTGCACCTGAAATCCTTGCTTATAGATTTTTAAAAAGCTACACTTACACCATGAATGGCTTGAACCCGCTGAAGGTTCAATTCATATATATTCTGTCACTCTTATACTCAGGCCCCTCTCTCATTGATTTCCATGCAGTTACAATTGGGCTATTTGTTGCTTCAGAATGTGCTCTGGAAATGGCTTCTCTGTTGGGTGATATTCTTGCCCTACAGAGATGTTAACACTCAAAGGCCTGTCGCTAGAGGTGGGTGTTGATATGTTACAGGTGATGATCAGAGCTGGGAGGGGAAATGTAAAAAAAATTAGGTGGATTTAAGTGAAAGCACAGGAATAAAAGGCGGGGTAGGGTTGCAAAAAGGCAGAGGCTGAGGCAGGTACAAGACAATAAAAAAAGTTATATAAAAGCAGAAAATGCTGAAAACACTCAGCAGGTCATGCAGTATCAGTGGGCGGAGAATGATAGGGTTAATATTTTAGGTTAATGGTGTTTCATCTGAAGTAGTGGATATTATAGGCGAACAGCTGTTACATAGCTGCAGAATGAGAGAAAGTGGGGCAGCAAAAGAGCAAATGGGAAGATCTGAGACACAATGGATAGAAGGAGTTATTAAGTAGCAAAAATGTTGAGGGTTCAAGGCAAAAGTAGGTGATAACAAGACATAAAGAAACAGACGATGGCTGAATATAATGACACCACCACGGCCAGAATGGAGATGAATATGTAATTCTCCCATCAATCACTCCTAGCGTTCTCGCTACTGTAAGTGATTAAGACTGATTTTATGCATATAATTTGTATGTAACCGTCCTCCCACTGACTGGTTTGTCTGGAGACATCACTTTGCTTTTAACAACAAATAGCATAAACCTCAATTTGTAAGTAGCTTTTAATTTTCCTGTCTGTTATTGTGTTTAGAAAGGACATAAACCTCCAGATTTTCCAATAATAAAAAGTGAAAATCCTGGAGATACTCAACAGACCAGGCAGCAGATTTTCCTATTGTTTTGGGCAGTGACACCAGAATTGAATGAATGATTGGGTAGCCAAACTCTACAGGGTGCTCAACACTGTCTCTAATGAATACAAGCAAGATGAGTGTTCTGATACCAAGCTTCCTTTAAATGGTCCATATCTCTGGGTTTGGCAACAAGGAAAGGAGATTTCTGTTCCTCTTCTTCCATCATTGCTTGCTCCTTGTCACTTCCGATTTGCATGGCACTTGGTGAACACTATTTGCATTAATTATAAACATCCTTTGGGTGGAGAAACAGACAGCATGAAATTTGGATAGGTAATACCTATTATTTGCTCTCTATGGGTGTTTAGTGTCAAAACGACTTTTGGTATGAGTTGTGTCAGCCTTCATATTGGTGAGTGTGTTTATGCATGAGCAATGACAATAAAGGAAGTGTGCAAAGCAAGCAGATTATAATGTTAACCAGTACACCAGCCTGATTTGATGCCAGTGGTGCCATTTTGGAACTCAATGTTCTAGTTAATGCCTTCCCTTAATCTTGCACAGCTGACACATGTATGGCAGCAGGAAGAATTCCCCACCAAAGTTATTTTAAGAGATGAGGTTGTAGGTTAGTTGCTGTATGATTTCTTTTGGCTGTTGCTTCAATTCTATAAGTGTTTGGTATTCTCTATAGTTATTTAAAGTTGCGAACGTCTACAGGGAGTGCTGTGAAAAGGTGTTTTTGCTGACTTCAAGTCTTCTACACAAACCAGTTCCTCCTAGACTCGCTGCCTGAACAGGTGGTGGAGGCAGAAAATCCCATTGCTTTAAAAAAAAGTCATACACACTTGAAATGCTGAACCCCGCAGTGCTACTGCCCAAGAGTTTGAAAATGGGGTTAGGCAGGATAGCTCCTCTTTGGATTAATACCAACATGATTGGCCAAACGGCCTCTTTTTGTGCTATAAATTTTCTGTTAAAGTCAATGACTGGGAAGCAAATGCCCAATCATGATTAAAACAGTGATCCATCATCAAAAATTGTGTCAAGGTCTTCCAATCAACAAAAGCAGCAATTGAGAGAGAAGGAAAGAGAAGGCAGCTGCTGATGCCAGGAATCCGCCACCACATCTGCCAGTTGACAATCAATGTTTTCGCTGTGTGAGAACCTGCAAGGCTAAGATAGGGTTCAAAAGCCATGTGCAAACCTATAGCCAACACTGAGAGGAAGAATGAACCTCGAGGGGAGGGAGGGAGAGAGAGAGAGACAGACAGGCAAACAGATAAATAGATATAGAAATTTTATATGTTCTGTGCTTTATGTTTCAGAAAGATGTACAGTATTAGACACCCCCCTTTCCACACAGAGCAGGACAAGTTGCTGGAAAAGGGAGGAGGAGAGGGAAGAAGAGCTTTCAGTAGGAGGCCATATCTGTCCTATTTAAACAACGTATGTGGTGTCTAAGCTTCTCTAAGGTTATTCTCATGAAATCTACCACAGCTGCAGCTACAAATATGATCACAGAGCAGGGCAAGGACTGCATTGCCTGTGGCTGTGAAGGTGGCCATGCACCTGGCTGAAGCTGGAGAAATTTACCACATCTTACAGTTTTTCATCCACTGTTCCATATGCGAGGTCACTAATGCTCTCTATCCATTGACAGCTAATTACATTTAATTCTCTCTTGCCAGAAACAAGCAGATTGCAGGTTTCCCAATGGCGCAGGGTGCCATTGACTACATGCACATCACAATGTGGGTGCCGAATATTAACTCTGCCCTGTAGCAAAACTGAAAGAAATTCTACTCCCTCAATGTCCAGCTGGTGTGTGACCATTTATAGAAAAATCATGCTGGTCAATGCCCCATATCCTGGCAGCTATCTGTAACAGTCCACTGTGCCAGCTGCATCTGAGCCATCACAGCAAGCCAAAGAGTGGGCTGATAGCTGATGACATAGCTGAAGAATCATTGTGTACCCCAAACTCATGTCAGCAATATGCATACAAAGAAAATCATTCCCCATGAAATGTGACAGAGAAGACCATTGATGTCCTGAAGCAATGTTTTTGCTACCTGAACTGTTCTGGAGGTGCCCTGTTATACTCGACAGAGTGAGTGTCAAGGTTTGTCTTGGTCTGATGCATGTGTACAACCCTGCCATCATGAGGTGACAGCCATTGCCATCACCTATTGGGCAGGAGCAGGAGGAAGTCAAATCCAATCCAGCAATCACTGCCCCATATGTGTACTCTTAATCATCAGCAGAGTGATGGAAGGTGTCATTGACACTGGCAGCAGTGTGTACCATCTACAAAATGCACTGCAGCATCTCACTGAGGCTTTCTCACAGCACCTCCCAAATATGTAACTACTATGGGCTAGAAGAACAAGAGTAGTAGGTGCATTGAAACACATCCGCCTTCAAGCTCCCCTCTAAGCCATGCACCACCCTGACTTAGAAAAGTGCAATCAGTGATTGATAATAAATGCTGGCTTTGCTAGTGAAACCCCCATCCCATGAATGAATATAAATACTGAAGATAGGAAGAAGAGGAAAGGATGAAGCAACCTAAACAGTCCCTACCTGGCAGGGCTATACATGAAAACCTCATCTAAGTATGATACCAGTAACTACAACTACAATTCCCTATTCATCAAAAGTTCCATACCTTCCCATCACCTCGACCAATCAGAGCTGACTTGCCAATCAGCACCCTTTTCTCATGCAGTATAAATTGTTTTTCCCTTTGAAATTTGGCATTCTTGCATCTATCCTGATGAGGCCAGCTTCCACAGCATGTCTCTTTTTTTAAGCAACACACAAAGAGAACCTTATAAACCAAGTTATTATCTATTGCATACAAGCACAAATTTTCATCCTTGTGTGTTCCCTTAGTGTTTGTCTTCTGTATACCTTTGCCTGTTCTAATATTGTGATATATGATAAAAAGGAACAGTATACATCTGCACTTTGATATAAGTTATACATCTGTTTTAAACCTATTTTCTTAATGGCATTTGTATAAAAATTCAGGTGTACAACACTCCATGCTATTTAAAGAGTTTACAAATAAGCACAAAATACAGGGACAACACAATAATATAAAAGCAAAACACTGTGGATGCTGGAGATCTTTCCAACACTTTCTGTTTTTATTTCAGGAACTATACAGTTGGTCAGTCACCATCAGAAAAGAATATTTCAGACAGTATCCTTCAGAAGTGAAAGCTATTTAATAAAATTAGAAAAAAGGGAATGGCAGCAAGAAAGATGGTGGAGGGATGGGGGACAGGTTGGGAGAGGAAGGAAAACAAGAAAATTACAGATTCTGTTATTATAAACAAATGAAACAAAATCAGGAGATTGCTGAATTTTCCAGCCTCTCCCACCGGCAGGATCTTCTAGCCCTACCGAAGTCAATGGACATTTGAGTTTTTTCATTCATTTACAGGATGTGGGCTTTGCTGGCATTTATAGCCCATTCCTAGTTGCCCTTGAGAAGGTGGTGGTGAGCTGCCATCTTGAACAACTCCAGTCCATGTGGGGTAGGTACACCCACAGTGCTGTTAGGGAGGCAATTCCAGGATCTGCGGAGAATCTGCAGCGAGGGGGGTGGGGGGAGAGGGGACGGAAAATCCCGGCCAATATAGACTAGCAGTGGATACAAATTAAAAGCACAGTGGGGGCAATTTTCAACTGCCATCCGCTTCCTGATTCTCTCCTAGAAAATAGGCAGGCAGCAGTGGAAAGTCATTGGAGAGTGTGTCATCTTGGATCCCCACATTCCTCGGCATGTAAATTTTTAGGCAGGCCTGAAAAGGGGCGGGCAGCGGGTCTGCAAATGGGTGGACAGGTGACAGGCTGCTTGAACATGCAAACCAAGGTTCTGTGCCAGCTGTGGAACTTCATTCAGAACTATTACATACGTACGTTATGCACTGTCCATCCAGTTATACTGGGCAATGAGCAGCCTAAAAAAGACTGTTGGCAAATGCTCCAGAAATAATGTGGATCATTTTTGGGGAGAAGCAGAGCAGGAGAAATACTTCCCCTGGCTCCAAAGAAATACTGCAGCCTATAGCTGACAACTGGCTGCACACTGCCTCCATACACTTACCCTCGCTTACATCCTTTTCTAGTGCCAACTTCTGTCTTAGCTCACTCACAGAGCTTGCAGATTTAAGGCACTCCAGTTTGGCAATTAAGGTGCCCAATGGTTCTCAATGAGTGGTCAGCAGTTCGATGAAAATATATTGATGAGGCCTAAACATTTCAAAGGTTCGGGCCTGCTCATCTGGCTTTGGGTAGGTTGCACAGCAACTCCACCGAATTCATAACTCATTTTGAATGGAAGTTAAAAATAGCCCCCAAAAGAATTTGCAAGAGACAAGCTGAAATGGCCATCCTAGGAAAAGAGAAGAAAATTGATAAAAAGGATTCAACCTGCAAATACAGATCTAGATTTAAAACTAAAATGCTGGGAAATTAAGAACAAAGCTAAACTCAGATTTCCAACATGTTTAAATTTTCTTGTAATGCGAGTAGTAACTACCTCTTTGACTAGCCAATGTAGTCTAAGCTTGTTAACTCAAAGCTGTTGAGCTCAAATAATTTGGTAACTTGAATTGAAACCGTGAAAAAAATGACACCTGTGCTGCTATTTAAATTGATTAATTTGAGCTACTGAATAATTCTAATATTTTTGAGTAAAGTATGAGATTTTGAATTTACATGAGAAGCCGTACAAGATTTTGAACTTTGACTGAACATCATTTTGCATCTTATTGGCATTTAACCTTTGGAAGATTTAAATATCACTGTGCTACACTATTTTTAACATGGATTAATTATATTTTTGAAAAGGCCTACATAGGAATTTGATGTAAATACATTAACTAGCACTCTAAAACAAGGCACACATAGGAATTTTAATCCCTGAATGTTCTCACTAACGAGTAAGGAAAATACATTTCCAGCTTAGCTCAAATTCTGTGTGGTAAATTTGGAAATAGGAAAATCCCAATTTAAGACAGTGCCAAAATCTTCCATATAACCTGGGGAATTCGCAACACTGCAAAACTTCCACCACTATCACAAGCACTCCCATTTTAGCCCCTGCCTCCACACATACCATTACTTCATCCAGTGTTACAGTCTCAAATTACTGCTCACCCTCAACACAACCACGGTCCGCTACCTAACATAACCATTAATCACCTTCAGCAGCAAGACAAACTAGCTCAAAGTCCATTCCCACCAGAACTTCCAGGAACCGCTGCCAGCTACATATGCATCTCCCATTTCCAACACTACGGTATTTACTCCACTGTTTCCGTAACAATCTACTGCATTCTCAGTCTCCCTGCAGGAATTTGTCTCCAGAAATATATATTTTTGAAATTTAAAAAGCTGAACATTATTTAAATCATAATTACAACTGTTAGAAACCCTTCAAAAATATGTAGTATTATGCAAATATTAACTTTCTTAGGTTAACAATGACCACAGAAGTGGCTAAAGAGCTAATTTTAGCCGAGTTTGCCCAGTGTGAAAGGAGCAGGTGGGGAATTAAATTGGTGAATGGGGTTTCCCACATTGGGTGGAATCTTCCAGTCCCAGGGATTGTGGCAGGAGGGGGGTAACTTAATTTGGCGGGAGGCAAAATAAATGTTCTCCAAAGGCAGGATGAGCTTGGGGAACATTGTTCTTGGGACTTTCAAGGTGGGTTAACGGTGGGATGAGCTTACCGATGCACACTGTCGGGAACCCCATTTGCATTCATTAGTATCTCATGCATGCTTATTAAAAGGACACCTCACCGGAATTAAGTTCCCATCAGCAGGAAATTAAACATTCAGTTTTACGACTGTATATAAGTGGCGAGCACCTGGCGAGCTTTATTTCATCCATGACTTTGAGGTCAGTAAATGCTGCGTTCACCTCCCTGAGGACCGCTCATACCTCCATTCACGTGGGGTGCTGGTAGCATAAACTGCGCTAGAGCTGGGTATGGGTGCCCGGTGGAGAACGATGGGACAGATTCAGGACTAGGTAGGGGAGAAGGACCAATGCGGAAAGGTGAGATGGAGGCAGATCTATTGTGTGGGGGAAGGACCTGCAGGGAAGGGCGGGATAGAGTCAGGACTGGGGAGGGAATGTCCATTGTGGAAGAGTGGGACGGATACATACAAACACATGAAATAGAAGCAGAAGTAGACCATTTGGCCCCTCGATCCTGCTCTGCCATTCAATAAGATCATAGCTGATCTGTTTGTGTTTCAAATTTCACATTCCCATTTACCCTGATAACCTTTGATTCCCTTGACCATCAAGAATCTATCTAACTCTGCCTTAAAAATATTCAATGACCCCGCTTCCACTGCCTTCTGAGGAAGAGAGTTCCAAAGTCACATAACCCTCTGAGAGAAAAAAATTCTCCTCATCTCTGTCCTAACCGGGCAACCCCTAATTTTAAAACAGTGCCCCCTAGTTCTGGACTCACCACAAGAGAAAACAAGCTTTCCACATCCATCTTACTGAGACCATTCAGGATCTTATAAACTTCAATCAAGTCACCCTTCACTCTTCTAAACTCCAGTGGAAACAAGCCCTGTCTGTCCAACCTTTCCTCATAAGACAACCCGCTCATTCCAGGTGTCAGTTTAATAAACCTCCTCTTAACAGCCTCAGGACAGGACTCGGTTGGGGAGCGGAGAAGGGTGGGACAGAGGTAAGGGTCAAGCAGTGGAGAAGGACCAATAGGGAAGGGTGGGTCTGAAACAGGACTGGGGAGGGAAAGTCCAGAGGAGAGGGGTGTGACAGAGACAGAACTGGGGAAGGGGAAGGGCCAGCAGGGAAGGGTAGCACAGAGACAGGACCAGGTGGGGGAGTAGGACCAGCAGGGGCCTGTCCAGGAAAGGAGGCCAGACTGTCTGGGGCATATTACAGGGCTCAGCATGGCACTCATGTCTTGGTCCTGTTCATGAGTGGGCGAAGACCTCTCTGGGCGGCGATGGTCTTAGAGAAATGTGTCAAAAGGGCTTGGTCCATGAGGTATTGCATTTGTTCTGGCACAGGGACTCAGAGGGGCACCGTCACATTCAGAGGAGGCAGTTGGATCTGATATAGTGGAAGTTCAGGTCTCATGGAGGGGTAGTGGATGACCTCATGAGGTGGGGGTGGGGGTGGGGGGGATCTCGGAAAGTGAAGCTACAGATGGCCTTGAAAACAGGATGGGTCAGGAGGGGCATGGCGACATCAACATTGACTGGAACAGGTGGAAACATGAGTATCTAAATAAATAATAATCAGGTCAAGGGTAACTGGGGGAGGCTGAATGGTGACGGGGGAGAGGAATTAGGAGATAGTGACTGTGGAGGAGGATGGGAGGAACTTGGTGGGTGACAAGGGGAGATTGAAAAGTGCTGGAAGCACTCACAAATTCTAGATGCACCATCTTCGATTCTTGAAAGTTATGGCATAGTTCTAAAAAACACTAAAAGGAACTAATGATGGAGGGGTGTCAAAGTGGGTGGGGGGAGTTAATGACTCCTCTTTTGGTCCAAGTGAAGGGCACCCTATTAATAATTTGCTCAAGCCATGGAGAACCAAGCTGAGCTGAGCACTGTTCTTGAGGGTCAAATGCCCAATGAAGGAGCATTGCTCCATGACTTACGGTTCACATTCCTGCAAAAATCCATCCAGGATAGGAGCTGGCATTGAGTATGTGTGATTGATCTTCTTCTGTCAGAGGCAGGGAAGAAGGGGTGGAGATGAATTCCTCCAAGGGACATGGCTGCTGGGTGACAGCTAGAGGCGCACTCCAAACCTCCATACTCCCTGCTAAATGTTCATGGCTGACAAGGGTTCTTACCAAAAATCTTTCCATCATGCCAAGGCTATGTCTTCTTCATTGAGTGTCTCGGGTCATGTCAGTAAGGTGAAAATTGCCTAATGTAGGGTTCTCATACATGGCTGTCATCTCCCAGGTCAATGTGCAAAGACTCCATGTATGAAGGGGAGGAACGCCCGCCTGTGGCCCTCCAGGATGTCCTTCACCTGGAAGGGGTAGGGTGGAGATGGCATGTCTAGATGGAGGCCAGGCTAAGGGCTTAGCACTGGCCTGCTGGCTTGGAGATGGAGGGAAACCTGTTAAGGATAAGCCCCTAAAATTGATTTGTTCACAGATCAAAAGAGGAGGATGCAGACTGCAGACGACTCTGCCTTGTTTCTGGTTCTCATACAAATGAGGAGAAGGAGGGCCCATCATAGATCAGCACAGGGCCAGGGGGAGCAGCGGCCTAAGCAGCAAGAGAGAGCGGGGCCCCAAAGGTCCAAGATGCTCCCGAGGAGAGGCAAATGCAATGATGAGTATTTGCCCACCCACAGGTATACCACAGGCGCTGCTCATATATGGAAATGGGTGAAAGGCAATGTCACAGGTACCTTCACTTGTCCAAGGATGTGGTAGCACACATTTGCCACTTATCCAAGATCGGCTACAACTGCAAGGGCTTGGAAAGCATCCCATGCCAGTGACATTGAAGGTCACCAACGCGTTGAACTTGTTTTCCAGTTTTTCCTTGCAGGGCACCACTGGGGACTGTGTGGCTCCTCCCAATCAACGACAAATGCCCTGTTCACTAGAGCGTACCAGTGTATGCAGTTCTGCATGGATGCTGAAACCCAGGGTGCCAAAGCGGTGGGGTTCACAGTGATATCCGGTTTTCCACAATCGATTGCACATCTGTGGCCTTGAGAGCTCTGTAGCAACAGCCTGTGTGATTCATCAATCTAAAAGGATTTCACTCTTTGAATGTCCAGCTTTTTTGTAATCACAAGTGCGAATCCTGAATGTTTGTGCTCGATACCCAGGGAGCTCTCGCGACTCTTACATTTTGAGCTATTTGCAGGTGCCTCAGATTTTTGAAGGACCTCAGCAATTACAGGGTTACTTCCTTGCGGACAAGGGACACATTCGAAAGACATGGCTGATGAAGCCAGTTTACCGTTCACAGAGTGCAGCTGAAGATAAGTACAATGATGTACTTGCTTCCATCAGGTCTGTGATAGGGTAGACGAAAGGCCTCCTGAAAATGAAGTTCAGTTGTTTGGATTGCTCTGGAGGGGCTCTCCAATACTCAGCACAGAGAGTGCCTAGGATCATTGTTGCCTGTTGCGCACTTTTTGTTATTCATTTATGGGATGTGGGCATCGATGGTTAGGCCTGCATTCATTTACCATCCCTAACTGCCCCTGAGAGGGTGGTGGTGAGCTGCAGTCCATGTAGTGTAGGTACACCCACAGTGCTGTTAGAGGAGGCGTTCCAGGATTATGACCTAACAGTGAAGGAATGGCGATATATTTCCAAGTCAGGATGGTAAGTGTCTCTGAAGAGAACTTCCAGGTGGTGGCGTTCTCAAATGTCTGCTGCCCTTGTCCTTCTAGATGGCAGTGGTCATGGGTTTGGAAAGTGCTGTCTAAGGAGGTTTGGTGAGTTGCTGCAGTGCATCTTGTAGATGGTACACACTGCTGCTACTGTGCATCAGTGGTGGAGGGGAAATTGTTTGTGGATGGGGTGACAATCAAGTGGGCTGCTTTGTCCTGAATAGTGTCAAGCTTCTTGAGTGTTAGGGGAGCTGCATGCATCCAGGCAAGTGGGGAGTATTCCATCACACTCCTGACTTGTGCCTTGCAGATGGTGGACAGGCTTTGGGAAGTGAGGAGGTGAGTTATTCACCGCAGGGTTCCTAGCTTCTGACTAGGAGCCACAGTACCTATACGGCTAGTCCAGTTCAGATTCTAGTCAATGGTAACCCCCAGGATGTTGATAGTGGGGAATTCAGTGATGGTAATGCCACTGAATGTCATGGGGCAATGTTTAGATTCTCTCTTGTTGGAGATGGTCATTGCTCGGCACTTGTATGGTGCAAATGTTATTTGCCACTTGTCAGCCCAAGCCTGGATATTGGCCGAGATCTGCAACGCCCGCTGCGTTGGACGTGTTCGGTGGCATGAGTGGACAAAATGGTGCAATCAATTTCACGACAGCATGAAACCAGTTTGCGATTGTCCGCTCAGCCTGCCAACTGTGGGCCGCGATCAGACATCGGGAACCTCATTGTAATACATTTGCATATTATTATCAGCTCAGCCCGCCAGAATTGTCCCCCCCACCCGCTGGATCATCCGTCCACATCGGCATGTTTCACAACAGCATATAAAAGGCGTGCAATAGGGGAACTTGGTGATGAGCACACAACAATGATGTGCAGCTCTCGCCAGGGTTGCCTTTGGACTTCAAGCTTGAGGCGCGTTGGGCAGGGTGGGGGGAGAAGCCTTGCAGTTGACGTGACTTATCGCGGGGCACAAGGGGTGCCTTGCAGTTGAATATGACGCACAGGCATTCGGGGCGGGAGCCAGGGTGGATGAGGGACACCTTATATAAAATGAGCATTCCTCTGCAACTGAGACAGTTCAGGCGCACCTATTGATATGATTGGAGTCGGGCTCCTAGCCTATCTGCCCACTCAAGCAATGCAGAGGCATCAAAGTGCCACCAAGTGCTCCAGAACCTTTCACTGCCTCGCCAGCACCCCCACCACTACACCACCACCACCCGCCCCCCCCCAACCCCCACTGCGCTGGCACAGACTGCAAATTCATGAGCATTTTAGTGGACTTCAGAACAGTTGAATGGCTGCACATGTTGTACAATCTCCTCGCTAAAGCTGGCCATGGAGCAGTCACTGCTGGAGGTGCTCAGAGCCCCTTGCAATATCAGCATCCTGGTTTGGACCAGTCTCCCTATTGGTTCAAACTAACAGTGCAGCCTTACAGCGTGAGTTAGGAGAATGCCTGCAGCTGAGCTGAGACCACAGCATGAAGCCCATTGGGCAAAACTGCCACCAGTCAGTCAGATGAAGTGGGGCAGAGATGGGCGGGGTTTCGGGCATCCATGAAGCGCACTAATCTCTGGCCGTTCAAGTGGTGGCCCGCACTTTCCAGGATGCATTAAGCAGCCTTCAGACTTAACCAAGAGAGGCCCTTAGTACACCCCATGCTAACCCACGTGTCTCTATCTTTCACCCTGCAGGAGGAGTACATCAGGAGGGTCCCACACATACCGCTGAACAGCCACGGTGAGTCGATGCTGGTCGGTGCCTATCAACGCCCAAGGTCTATAGACACCGCTTTTCATTCCTGCAGATGACCGAGAGCCAGTGTCACCGTAGACTGTGCATGTCCAGGGAACTCGTTGGTCACATCTGCTACCTGCTGCAGCATTTGGCACCACGGAGACATAGAGGGCATCCACTGCCAGTGGTTGTGAAAGTGACAGTGGCGCTCAATTTCTTCACCAGTGGCTCCTTTCAGGACTCCACAGGTGACCTCTGTGGGATATCACAAGCCTCTACACACAAATGCATCCATGAAATCATGGATGCAATCTTTGTGAGGGCACACAACTTAGTGCATTTTGCCCAGGACCAGGATGCAAGAGTGATGGAATTTACCCAAAAATCAGTTTTCCCACAGGTGCGCTCAGGTCTCCATCGAACACAGTTCAACTACATCAACTGCAAGGGATTCCATTCGCTGAATGTGCAGCTGGAATTTGACCATCAGAAATGCACCCTGCAGGTGTGCACATGGTTTGCAGGGAGTGTGCACGACACCTACATTCTCAGTCGGTCCCAGATCCTTGACCACTTCCAGGGTCCACAGAAGCTGCAGGAATGGCTCCTCAGGGACAAGGCAGAGGCCGTGGCTGATGACACCCATGCAGCGGCCTCAGACTGTAGCAGAACAACGGTATAATGAGGGTTGTACTGCAACTTGGTGGAGCAAACCAGCAGGATAATGAAAATAAGGTTGTGGTGCCTGGATCAGTCTGGTGGAGCCCTGCAATATAGTCCACAGAGGGTGTCACACATCGTCATTGTCTGCTGCGCCCTTTACAACCTGGCACAGCAACGCAGAGAGAGCTGGCAGAGGAGGAGGTGGTTGAGCTGGAGGTCTCCTCCAATGAGGAGGATGCCATCAGGGATGAGGGTGGGGAGGTTCTCGAAGGCGACGATGACGGGGATGAGGCCCTTGCACTGGCTAGATGAGGCAGGCATGCTTGGGAAGCCCACATTGCTGCTAGATTTGTGGAGTATAATGATGACATGCAGTGAGGAGACCCCATAGTTCCTCACATTGCACCTGAACATTTAACTCCAGTCTGGCTTATGACAGTGCGCATAACCTCGGTGAAAATGCTCCTGTTATGGAGACGCAGTGGAAGCCCAAATAGTCGCTCAATTGTAGGAGGATAAAGAGGACACTCCATAGGCCTTCACATAGACTTTGAGAATGTCTGACTTTTGTCTGGTTGAGGGCAGCTCGCTTGCACTCTGTTATCAGGGTCCTTTTAGAGAGGCGCAGCCATTAAACTTTAGAAGCATCTGATCCTTTGTCTGCCTTCAGCACCTGAGCCCTTCAGGAGCTGGGGGCCAGCCCCACATTAAAGGTGCTGAGAGCACATAGAGAATATGAGAGAACCCTGTGGCGCCTGCCCACCACATTCTGGCAGCAATGACCAGAACTGCCAAGGTGCAGGCATCAGTAATGTTTCCAGGGACTGTGAGGCTGGACAGTCACTTTGGTCTGAAGGCTGCACACAGCACAGGGAAGAGGCCCTGGACTGAGATACCTGTCTTTATCTTGTGCAGAAAGGTTTCATATCTGAGTGACAAGAGCACTGCTCATCAGAAGAAGGAGCCATAGGCAGGGAAACAATCTTGGGAGTTTATTAACAATAGTGAATAGTACAAATAAGTGATTAACACCCATGCTTAGGCTGTGCAGCTAACTCTTCTTAACTTCCCTAACCCTGCCGCTATATCTTTGTGCTCCCCGGATATCCAAAGCGGAGTTGAAGGCAGCCTGCTGATTGCTAAACCCTGTGATGACATTGGCAGGCATCCCTCTACACCTCCATCCCCCACCAGAATGGTCTGAGGGCCCTTAGCTTCTTCCTTGAACAGAGGCCCGAACAATCCCCATCCACCACTACTCTCCTCCGTCTGGCTGAACTTGTTCTCAAACTGAACAATTTCTCCTTCAACTCCTCTCACTTCCTCCAAATAAAAGGTGTGGCTATGGATACACGCATGGGCCCCAGCTATGCCTGTCTCTTTATGGGGTATGTGGAACATTCCTTGTTCCAGTCCTACTCCGGCTCCTTCCCACAACTCTTTCTCCGGTACATCGATGATTACTTCGGTGCTGCTTCATGTTCTCATCGGGACTTGGAAAAATTTATTAATTTTGCTTCCAATCTCCGCCCCTTCATCATTTTCACATGGTCCATCTCTGACACTTCCCTTCCCTTCCTTGACCTCTCTGTCTCAATTTCTGGTGATAGACTGTCCACCAATATCCATTACAAGCCTACCGACTCCCACAGCTACCTCGACTACAGCCCCTCACACCCCGCTTCCTGTAAGGACTCCATCCCATTCTCTCAGTTCCTTCGCCTCCGTCGCATCTGTTCTGATGATGCTACCTTCAAAAACAGTTCCTCTGACATGTCCTCCTTCTTCCTTAACCGAGGTTTTCCACCCACGGTCGTTGACAGGGCCCTCAACCGTGTCCAGCCCATCTCCCGCGCATCCACCCTCACGCCTTCTCCTCCCTCCCAGAAACCTGATAGGGACCCCCTTGTCCTCACTTATCACCCCACTAGCCTCCGCATTCAAAGGATCATCCTCCGCCATTTCCGCCAACTCCAGCATGATGCCACCACCAAACACATCTTCCCTTCACCCCCCGCCCCCCCCGGCGGCATTCCATAAGGATCGTTCCATCCGGGACACCCTGGTCCACTCCTCCCTCACCCCCTAATCCTCAACCCCTACCTATGGCACCTCCCCATGCCCACACAAAAGATGCAACAACTGCCCCTTCACTTCCTCTCTCCTCATCGTCCAAGGGCCCAAACACTCCTTTCAAGTGAAGCAGCATTTCACTTGCATTTCCCCCAACTTAGTCTACTGCATTCGTTGCTCCCAATGCGGTTTCCTCTACATTGGAGAGACCAAACGTAAACTGGGCGACCGCTTTGCAGAACACCTGCGGTCTGTCCGCAAGAATGACCCAAACCTCCCTGTCGCTTGCCATTTTAACACTCCACCCTGCTCTCTTGCTCACATGTCTGTCCTTGGCTTGCTGCTTTGTTCCAGTGAAGCCCAACGCAAATGGGAGGAGCAGCACCTCATCTTCCGACTAGGCACTTTACAGCCTTCTGGACTGAATATTGAATTCAACAACTTTAGATCTTGAACTATCTATTCCATCCCCACCCCCTTTCCGTTTCTTCCCCCTTCCTTTTGTTTTTTCCAATAATTTATATAGATTTTTCTTTTCCCACCTATTTCCATTATTTTTAAATCTTGTATGCCCTGCTAGTCTTCCACCCCACTCCCACTAGAGCTGTACCTTGAGCGTCCTGCCATCCATTATTAATTAGCACATTCGTTTGGATAATATCATCACCTTCGACACTTCTTTTGTTCCTTTGTCTGTGACATCTTTTGATTATCTGCTCCTATCACTGCTTGCTTGTCCCTGCAACCACACCACCCCCCCCCACTTCCCTCCCCCCACTTCCCCCCCCTCACCCCCCACCCCGCGCCACCTTAAACCTGCTTATATTTCACCCCTCTTCTAATATTCACTCAGTTCTGTTGAAGGGTCATGAGGACTCGAAATGTCAACTCTTTTCTTCTCCGCCGATGCTGCCAGACCTGCTGAGTTTTTCCAGGTAATTCTGTTTTTGTTTTGGATTTCCAGCTTCTGCAGTTTTTTGTTTTTATCCCCTGGAGGGCCCCAGCCTTCTGTTTGGTAGTGGCACCCCGTGAGCCTGAGGAGGTGGAGCTGCTGAGGTCACAGGAAGAGGGGAGTTCGGATGGACCAAATACTCCCGGAGGCACATAGATGGCCCTGGCCAGTGGGTGGGCGGTGCTGGGGGGAGGGGGAGAAGCTGTAGCGAGATCGAGCTGCCCAGTACCCCTCTTGCGTACACCCTGTTGGTGGCCAACTATGGTATCAGCGATGGAGTTGAGCCGCACAACAGTGTAGGAGTGACATCCTGGACCAAGGTCTCTATCACGGCTGCCATCCTACCAGTGTTGACCTCGGTGCGTTGGCATGCGATGCTATCACCTCAGACTGAAGGTGGACAGGCTCCTCCATCATGTCTTGCAATCTGAGGAGTGCAGGGGACATCCCTTCCTGATGTTCTCGAGCTTGCCTTTGCAACTCCAGCTACTGTGACATGACCAAGTCCAGAGGCTCATCATCTGGCTCAGACATAGCAAATTTCTGGCCTCCAGCAATCCTCCGAGTGCT
The DNA here is from genome assembly GCF_017639515.1 of Carcharodon carcharias. Lineage (NCBI taxonomy): Eukaryota > Metazoa > Chordata > Chondrichthyes > Lamniformes > Lamnidae > Carcharodon > Carcharodon carcharias. The sequence goes on from NC_054467.1 coordinate 205,908,453, forward strand.
AGACACCAGGGAAGTCCCTGCTGCTGCCTGCTGTGGATCAGACAGTATGATGTGCTCACTAGATTGTGATCCCGAGGCTACTCTAAAGCTAGGTCCCACCAAGGTGTGTGTGTCTCTGCGCTGGTGGAGGGTGTGAGTGAGCGCTGTGATGGAAATTCAAGGAAGGTGCCTTCAGGTTCCTCTTCAAAGTTTCTTTGGGGCTCGATAGGAGGCCCTTGGTCATGGACTCTGTCGGCTGTTTCCTAGATGTGTCTGTGGAAGCAAGGAGAGATAATTAGTACATGGAAGTGGCCTGTGAAACAGGACACATCACTCTCGGCATGGTTGACTGATGGATGTTGTACTGCTGGATTGTCACTTGGTACAGCACCGCTGATCTCACCGTCAGCACAGAACCAGTCCAGATCATGACCAGCCAGTTGGATAGCTCTGTTTTCAAAGTCCATGAGGACATTGATTTCAGGCGTTCCTTCACCAGTCTGCAACCTTTCCCTCTTGTTGTGTGCCAGCTTGTGTGCATAAACAGAAATGGAGAAAGTGTAAGCAGGACGCCTGCCAGGCCTGTGTGGGTGGTGAGTGGTCCCATGGACGGGATGAGACAATGACGGTGAGTGTGAGAGAGTGAACGGTTATATCCCTTGAACTGACAGCGCGTGAGGGCCCTGTGGATGTGTGATTGGTTTGTGAGTGTGTGAGTTGAAAGTGATGAGAAGAGTGACTTACCCTGGCAGAACGGAGGAGATCATTCATCTTTTTTTGCCACTGGGTGGCTGTCCTCTTTTGAAGAGTGTTGGTGATGACCACTGCTGCCACCACCTCCCAAGCCTAATTAGTCATGCCCCTGCCCATCCTGCAGCCAGAGTGGAGGTAAAGGAAATCCCAGCGGGCACCCATGGCAACCAAAAGGCAATCTAGTGATGGGTCGCTAAACCTGGGAGCCGCAGTCTGTTTGCTTTTCATGGACATCTTCCCCTCAGCAGTCGTGGGCTAGAAGCACAGAGATGTGTGCATGTGGCTGGACTTTAAATATGGCACCCGGTGTAATGAAGTGGCGAGGTGATGATGGGCAGGCGAATGAGAGTCTGCCCACTATCAAAACGGCATGTTTCCTGGGAATAAATAATGTGGCAGGTTTTGGACGATATGGTGTGAAAACCTGCCACTGCAGCTGACGGGTAAAACGTCATTTTACCTGCCTGCTAATTATCTGGGATGGTTCCACCCATTGTTCAGGTCTCACTGCATTTAGACATGAACTGCTTCAGTGGGCAGAACTTTCCATCCCCATTGGTGTTGGGCGTCTTGGTGGGTGTGAGCGGACAATGTGTGGCGGGAAGGACAAAAATCAGTTTCACACAGTCGTGAAATCAGTTTGCGATCATCCACTCCTCTCGGCAATGGGAATGTAATTTTAATACATCTGTATATAATTATAAACTCTGCTCATCAGAATCATCCCCTCACACTCAATCACTCAGGCATGTTGGTGTGATTGCACGCCGAAGTGTTTCACAACTCTACATAAGTGATGTGCACCTGGTGAGCTGCAATTCACTTGGCGACAGAGTGTGATTGAGTACAATCCTGCGGCTGTTGATGGCTCACAGCACCTCATGAATGCCCAGTCTTCAGTTGCTAGATCTGTTTGAAATCTTACCCATTTAACACAACATGATGGAGGGTGTCCTCAATGTGAATGCAGGACTTGGTCTACACAACGATTGTGGGGTGGTCACTCCTACTGATACTGCCATAAACAAATACATATGTAGCCAGCAGGTTGGTGAAGATGTGTTCAAGTTGTTTTTCCCTCTTGTTGGTTGCCTCACCACATGCCACAGGCCCAGACTAGCAGTTATGTCCTTTATTACTCGGCCAGCTCGGTCAGTTGCTGTTGTCTACATAGATATCAATAAGGCATTTGACAAGGTCCCATATGGCAGACTGGTCAGGAAAGGAAGATCTCATGGGATACAAGGGAAGGTGGCAGGTTGGATCCAAAATTGGCTTAGTGAAATAAAACAAAGGATAGTTGTCACTGGATGATTTTGCAAATGGAAAATGGTTTCCAGTGGTGTTCCACAGGGCTCAATGTTGGGGCCCTTGCTGTCTGTTGTATATACTAACAATTTAGACTTAAATGTGGGAGGCATGATTGGGAAAATTGGCCATGTAATTGGTAGCGAAGAGGATAGCTGTCGACTCCAGATCAATTGTTTGGTTGAGTGGACAGAGAAGTGACAAATATAATTCAATCTGGAAAAGTATTAGGTAATGCTTTTTGGGAGGTCAAACAAAGCACAGGAATATTCAATAAACAGGAAGTTATTGAGTGGGGTTGAGGAAGTGTGAAACCTTGGAGTGCATGTCCACAGGTCCTTGAAGGTGGCAGGACAGGTGGACAATATGGTCAAGAAGTCATATGGAATGCTTTCCTTTAACGGGCAAGGTATTGAATACAAAAGCAAGTATGTAATAATGGAACTGTATAAAATGCTGCTTAGGCTACAGCTGGAAGTTTGTGTATAGTTCTGGTCAATGAAAGGACATAATTGCTCTGGAGAGAGTGCAGAGAAGATTTATAAGAATGTTGCCAGGGCTTGAAAACTGCAGAGGGGGTAGGCTGGGGTTGTTTTCCTTCGAACAGAGATGGCTAGGGGCTGACCTAATTGAGGTGTACAAAATTATGGGGGGGCCTAGATAGGGTCGACAGGAAAGCCTTGGTTCCCCTAGCCAAGGGGTCAATTACCAGGGGGCATAGATTTAAGGTGATTGATAGAAGGATTAGAGGGGACATGAGGAAAGCCTTTTTCACCCAGAGGGTGATGGGCATCTGGAATTCACTGCCTAAGTTGGTGGTTGAGGCTGAAACTCTCAATTAATTTAAAAGGTACCTGGATCTGCATCTGAGGTGCTGTAACCTGCAAGGCTACGGACCAGGTGATGGAAAGTGGGATTAAAATGAGCGGCTAGTTTCTTTTTACTCTTTTTGGCTGGCGCAGACCCGATGGGCTGAATGGCCTCTTTCTGCACTGTAACGTTACTATGGTTCTATGGTCCTATGAGGGATGATTGTGCTCCTGACCCCAGATCACCACTTGCTGATCATAAACCCATATCACTTGACATCTTTATCATGCCGATACCTTTTAACTTTTCTGGTAGTAAATGCACTGAGAGTGTCTCACCTGGACTATGTGTTGCTGAGGTGCAACCACTTGGGACCCTGCCAATGCCAAGACCCCTAAGAGTCACTTTCCCAGCTGACCTGAACATTAGTATGAGACCGTGAACCATCATTATGGAAGGCACACTTGCTCATGGGTTGTTAAATTTACTACGTTAGTGGCAAGGTTTAATGTAAATACAGTTTACATTAAATGGTCCATACCTTCTTCCAGACACACCAGCCAACTTGGAAATCTTTCCTGCATGGACCCTGCAGAGGCCTGATAGAGTTGGCGATGTACCACATTGATAGCATCACAGTCCACGAGATAGTCCAGCACACAGGCACTCTCCTAATTCACTAAAAGCCCTGTCATTCAATGAGATCCAAATCACTTTGATTGCTAAACCTTTACTCGAGGTTTAGTGACACCCTTGATAAGAAGGCCAGCAGGCCAAACAATTCTCCATGTGAGGTCTGATAAAGGCTTCATCCTATGTACATGCACCTCTTAAATCCTACACTCAAAGCCCTCTAGTTGAAGCTAATGTGCCTGTTGCCTCTTTATTTGCTTCGTTCAGCTGCTTGTTAGCAGAAATGAACAAATCAGCAAGGAAGGACATTCACTATTGAATGTGCCCACCACATCTTCCCAGAGAGTTAGTATAGCCTCTGGATTTCAGCTGTTACAAAGACAGTGTCGCACTCCAGTCTCTCATCCCTGAAACTGCACTTACATTAAATCTCGCCACTCACGTAGCAGATTTAACTACCCATAAGCAAGCATGCCATCCACCCACAGCTGTCACAGAAAAAGAGAAACAGGAGATGCGATGACCTCGATGTACACATTTTCAGAGGTCAGAGTTGCTGATTGGGGCCAACATTCCACAGCCTTAAATGCCCACGGACATTGCAGCAACTATTAGCAAGGTAGAATCCGTGAGACTTCCAAAAAGTTAAATTGAACATCTATTTACAAGAGTGTGAAGTATTTGCAATGAGTGTGCCACCTGTGAGCCTTTAATACTTTTTTTTCTTATTCTACATGATGTAGCCCTGACATTTTCAGCTGAGGTGGAGGCAGCTTGTGAGCTACTATGCCCTGTTGACTGGGATGCTCTTGGCAGAAGTCCTCTGGTGGCCCAAGGCCTAGAGGACCCCAGCATGCTGAGGGTCAACTGCTCAGGTGCAGGTGCACTCTCCTGGGCCTGACCTGCTGGAGGTGATGGGGTCACCGGCAGAGGGGAGGTGGAGCAGCAGTGCACCCTTGAAATGTCCTGGGATGACGTCATGGGGGTGCCTGGTTGGTATTGCTTCTCCCTGTGGATGTCTGATGGCACCTCCTGATTCCTTGAGGAGAAAGAGCATTTGGAGGGAGGTCGAGTTGCCCTGTCCCTCTTTCACCTAGAAATTGCGGCGTTGCACCTGTGGCCAGGGTGATGGGCTGCAGGTCTGAGCGCATATCCGGCAAAATCTGCATGTTCTGCAGGACCTGGGTCTCCAAAACAGGCAGCACCCTTTCCATGGAGGCAGCCAAGCACTCGTATGCCAGAGCCACACCAACAGACAGAAGGTGGATGGACTTCTCCAGCCTTTAGTCCAGTCTTCACACAGTCTTGGCATCTCTACTTGATGTTCCCTTGCCTGTCTCTACATCTCCAACAGGTCTCTTAGGGCCAAACCCAGAGGTTCGTCATCTGCTTGGGGTTCAGCAGGGGCCTAGCCTCCAGCAGCCTTCTGAATGTCAGAGACCTCATCTGTCACTGCCTCCGCCAGCTGTGGACCCCTGTCAGTGACGTGCTCACCATATTGTGACACTGAACCTACTCTAGAACGTGGACCCACTGAAGTACTTGCACTGATAGAGAGTGCAGGTGAATGCCCTGACAGTGCGCCTTCTGAGGGCTCTGAAGCTTTCTCCTCAGACATGGGCTGGGGGCTGGGGCTGTGGCATCTCCGGGTTGCTGTCCTCTCCCACTTCTTGCTGGTACCTCGAATAGAGGAAAGAGAGATTTAGTGATTGACTAAAGCAGGCTTGTAAATTACAGATCACTCACAATCAATGTAAGCATATGAGAACTGCAGGCTTGATGCACCCTCACTGGGTTCCCGGGGGAGTCCGATCTCACCTCCTGCACAGGCGTGACGCTCCTCCCCAACTGTTTCTGTGGCCTGTTCCTCGAAGGTGGCCAGTGCTCGAATTGTGGCCGTACCCACTCCGTTCTTGGCTTGTTCTTGCTTGTTGTGTCCATTCTTGTCCTGCAAAAAGACAGAATGATTGTGAGGCCATTGTGTGAATGAGCAGTTCAGAAGCATGCATGCCTGTAGCCACAGCTGAGCCCTCCTCAATAAGTGATTAAGTAGTCATTTCTCCTGCAACAAATATAAGGTAGAGAACATAAAGTGACTGGCACACATTCAATGCTGATGTCCCATCTACTGGTCGTGTGTGACATCCCTGTGCACTCTAACCCCTGGACTGCCTGATGCCATTATGAGAGTGTCAGTTTGCAGTGAGTAGACAGTGCACTTACTTTGGCTGACTGCAGCAGGTCATTCATTCTTTTCCTGCACTGCAGGATGTTTCTTTTTTGGGTCGCACAGGCACTAACCACCCCGGCGACCTTCTCAAAGGCCACCGTGGACAAATGAGAGGGCCTCCTGTTCCCATCATTGCCAACCAGAACCCCCTGCCCTTCCTGGACAGCCTGGAGGAAAATCTCCAATGAGGCATCACTAAACTGCAGGGCCATCCTGGATGAGTGATACAGAGCTCCTGGCCTGTAGTGAGAGAATGGCAGTCTGGGTGCCTTTTAAATATGGCGCCTGGGCCCGCCCTGCCACAAGGTTTGCCATGCTCTGCATGGATGCATAAATAATGAGCTGAACAGCGCAAGGTCACACATGTTCAGCCTTCCCGCCACACAGCGGCAATCACTTCGACTTCCATGCTTGCCACCAAACTTAACTTCAGGGGGAAGATTCTGCCCATTGTTTCCACTCCCCCATTATTATAACTCACCAACTTCAGGCAGGAATGCCAGGCAAGCAGGGTCCTAATTATATGGTCAAATTTGTTTCTGATAATCACGCACCCCTCTGCATTTTAGCTCAAATTCGCAGGTATCCTCCAGCATTATTCGGTGGGATCAGAGCTCCTGGGTGGGAGGGGAATGTCTCAGCTGAGGATCCATTACTGCCGGATTTTCCAGAAGGATTCCCAGCTTTAAGATAGCTACCTCTAAACTTTTTGCCCCTTACAACAATTAAGCTTTCTCCACATACTATGGTTGCCATGGTTGCTTCTTTGTTCTGAATGGGTCAGGCTAGAGGAGGAGTAGAGCCAAACTTAACCAGCAACAACAATTTGGCCTACCAGAAGATAGCAGTTGAAGGACTTCCAGCAGGAGAGTGCATTTCCTATTCGCAGGGTCTACAGGTTGAGTCATCACTGTGGAACTATCTGAGGATTAATGCAGGAGGGAGCTGTGTTTCACCTCTGCAATCTCCTGCAACAGGTCCTGCTGCTTACCAAAGCAAGACCTGAAATAAAAAAACAAAATGCCAGAAATATTTAGCAGGCCAGGAAGCATCTGTGGAAAGAAAACCAGAAGTGGCGAGCTTCTTGAACCATTGCAGTCCATGTGGTGTACGTATGCCCACAGTGCTTTCAGGAAGGGAGTTCCAGGATTTTGACCCAGCAACATTGAAGGAATGGCAATATAGGGCAGGATATTCAGGTTGGCGTGCAGACGCGAAGGGCGGGCCCAGGAATGGCTGGGGAACGGATCGCTGCTCGTGATTGGCCCCCGACCGCGATTTCACGCTGGCTGGCCAATTAACGGCCAGCCAGCATGAAGCACACGCTAAAAGGCTCAGCGCTGCCGGGTGGGGGCAGGAGGAGGGTGAGCGCTTAAGTCAGCACGGACACGGTCGGGCACTCACAGAAAGGTCCCTGAAGGGAGAGATCTGTATCCCATCACACTCCTGACGTGTGCCTTGTAGATGGTGGACAGGCTTTGGGGAGTCAGGAGGTGAATTACTCGCCACAGAATTTTTTTTAAATATTCGTTCGGCCAGCATTTATTGCCCCGGTGGAGGTGAGCTACCTTCTTGTATCGTTGCAGTCCATGTGGTGTAGGTACACTCATAATGCTATTAGGAAGGGAATTCCAGGATTTTGACCCAGTGAATTCCCAGCTTCTGACCTACTCTTGTAGCCACAGTTTTTATATGGCTGGTCCAGTTCAGTTTCTAGTAAATGGTAACTTCCAACTTGTTGATAGAGGGGGGTTTAGCAATGATGATGGCATTGAATGTCAAAGGAAGATGGTTAGATTATCCGTTGGAAATGGTCATTGGCTGGCACTTTTATGCTATGAATGTTACTTATCAGCCCTAGACTGAATGTTGTCCAGGTCTTGCTGCACATTGACATGGATTCTTCAGTACCTGAAGAGTCACAAATGGAGCTGAAATGTTTTATCACTTAATTTCTCCTGCCTTCCACAACATCAGAAACCTTTCCTTTGGTTCTTTCTGCCCACCCACCATGGCCCCTCCCCCTCCCCCCAACCCCTGGTCATTTCCATGCCTCTGTACTTGCTTAAAACCTGTTTCCAAGAATAATGCTGTATAATGACACAATATACTGAATGCAGAGTTAACTATACTACTGATTTAAGAGCGAAGTACAGCATAATTGCATAATGAGCACTATATTAACTAGCAGGCAAGGCTGTAATTTTTTACTGTGGCTTTGCAGCATATATATAAATGAGTTGAGTAAAGTTCTAAACTTCACTGATAAAAGAACATATATGACCCAGAGGATTATACCATTAAGCAGTTCAGACCAGGATGGCAACCCTAAAGGTATTAACTAATGTTAAATGTTGTAAAGAATAACTGCTAAGTAAGCTAAAGCTAGTCAGTGTGCATTTCCAGATGCCTCACTTTATGGCATATTAAAAATGTCTTATTGCAGCATAGATTGCAAGGGAAATCTTAACAACTCGTTCGGGAAGAGAATCCCTTTGGGAAAAATGTAGAGATTGTACAGGAACAAAAAAAGAAAAAGGATCTCAAACAACATAAGGGAAAATCTCTCCATAATCTGTGCCATACCAGCAAAGGAAAATGTTTTGTTAACAGACGTATGGGTCTTAGCTACTAATTTTTTGTTGGTGCTTGTAATAGAGACACAGAGCTCAAGCCTACTGGGATTTGGACTACAAACATTTTTAGAATATTCCATTTGTGACATCTGAACATAAAATGAAGCACATTCTTGAAGCAATTTAATCATATTCCTACCCGAAATCTTTACTACAAAAGTGAATCAGCTAGTTTGCAACTTATGTGTTACAATTGCTTATATAGAAAGAATATTCTGCAGTGAAACTTTTAGTTTACTATTTTGGGGGAAGGGTAAAATGAGATGGTAAATGGGTGATATGCTCATACATTACACATGTTTGAAAGTCTGATTTTTGAACAATTTTGGTCCTAATTGTTAATTATCATTATTTAACTTGTCTGGAGACACAAAATCAGACACCTGATTGGACACAATTCTTGTGGAACAGTGTATGTGGGGTCCTTTCACCCATTTGCATTAAAGGTGTGGAGTGGGCTGGCGGACTCATAGTGACAGGTTTCAGAATGACTCAGGGACTAATTGAGAAAACATCAAGGGCAGAGACACCACCCAGGTTCTTGGACATAGCACTGGGGGTCCTGGTGGAAGGGGTTCAGAGGAAGAGTGATGCTCTGTATCAGCAAGGCGGAAGCAGATCACCTCGCTATCCTGTCTTCCCTGCCCTCTCTCCTGCAGCATAGTCTGAAGAAGAGTCATACGGACTCGAGACTTTAACTCTGTCTTTCTCTCCACAGATGATGTCAGACCTGCTGAGTTTTTCCAGCAATTTTTGTTTTTGTTGTAGCATCGATTTATAGCATGCCTTCTAAATGGCGAAGGGTCCCTCCTTAGATGTGTTACTAAGCCCTGTGCAACAGCTGGGGTGGAAGGAAATATTTTACAAAGTTCTCCTACCCTACAGAAGCACATCCCCAACATGCTGATCATTGTTTCACACGATACGCAGCGAAGCACTCAATCCACAGTGGGAGGAAAGATGGAGAATCTGAAGGGGAAAGAATTACAATGATTTTTAAAAATATGTTTTTAAAGATCAATCCCTGATACAGATTGGATGTTAATTTTAGCTGGAGATGAAGCTCCATTTGCAATATTTTCATCTTTGAAATTATGGAAGGTTTTGACAGAGGCTCCAACTCTCCTCTCCTCCGCTCCCTATCCCTCCACTCGGTTAAGAATCGTACAATTTAAAGCAGAATTCCATCTAGTGTTTCTTTTTCCAAAATGCATTACTCCACATTGTTCTGCATTGAACTAAATCTGCCTTGTATCTGACCATTCTACCTATGTCTGCTGCAGCCTCATAAACTCTTCCTCACTGTTTGTTGCACCTCCTAATTGGATATCATCAGTAAAGTTTGATATAATTTCTCTTATGCCAATGTCCAAATTACCTTACAAATTAAATCCAAAAGATGAATTATACAATAATGCATGCTTTGAAGCTGCATTGTCTGTAGCAACTTAATGGACCCCACCTCCAAGTGATGGTTTCACATTTTTTTTAATGTTGGCTGCCATTTAACTGAATTTAGCACAGCACAACAGCATTGTCGAAAGGAGGTGTGCTGTGCTGAATTCAGTTAAATAGCAGCCAACATTTAAAAAAAAGCAAACCATCACTTGGAGGTGGGTTCCATTAAGTTGCCAGTCAATACTGGGTCAGAATTGAAAGTACAATGCCACACTTTTAAGGACATTAGGACAAAAACCTCAGCTTGCTTGTCACCACAAAAGTTAAGTATAATAAGGGTATAACCAAGAACACATTTATACATTGCCATAATGCAATGTCCTTTTCTTTTGTATCCTATTTGCCATCTGAGATGATGTGTCTTTTCTTTCACTTAACAAAGTGGCAATTTTAGCATTCGGCAATAAATTGTCTTGTCATGTGCTATCACCAGCCACCCAGAACCACTGTACAACCAGTATATCATGCTTATTTCAACATTTCCCTTTCACACATTATCATATCAACAAACACCCAGAGGACACACAGAATAAAATATCTCTAAATGGAATTTCTTTTCTCATTCTTAGTTCTTGGAGGTCACATTTTTCTAAGGTCACTGCGTACAGCTCACAATGGATACATAAATTGAGAATAATACATGGTCAGCAGTACAATCTGGCTTTTATTTCTACAGTAAGTGAGTAATCACACTCTTTCTCGCAAGTTAAATAAAAGTCAGATTGCACTGTCAACAGTGTATTTTCTTTCATATAAAAGAACTGCGTCAAAGAAACAAAGGAAACAGTACTTTTCAATTTATTTATTTATTTCCATTTTTATTTCCCTTTTCCTTTCTGTTCTCTAAATTGTGGTGTGGTTCCATGGATATCAGTGGTACATGACTGTTTTTATCTGCATCTTTTCATTAAACTAAGGCCTGAATTTTCACCCCTGAGTCAGGAAGGAGAGTCAGGAAAATTCCCGACTCCGATTACCCGACTCAGGAGAAAGTGCCCTGGATGGTCTAATTTGCATCCTGGGATAGTTGGGCCAGCTGTCCTGGAAAGAGTTTGAAGGCAGCCATAGGGGCTGCCAGGTGCAGAAATGGGCTGTGTGAATGGCCTGCCTCAGTCATCTGGGACTTCATCTCAACTGTGAAAAAAAACAAATAACAACCCTCAGTCCTCACATCCCCTCACCACCCCCCACACACTCCCCATGCCCCATCCATGCCAACCCATGCCACATCATGCCCCTCCAACCACCCCTATGGCCCCTCATATACCCCATTCCAAACTATGCCCCCATGGCCTTTTATAGCCCCTATGGCAACTTAATGCCAACTCATACAAATCCATGTCCCCCAACCCTTCACCATTTGCCCTTATACCCTCCAGGCCAACTCATCTTGAAGCCACCATGGGCAACCTCAGGACGCATGCTGAATGAAATAAATTAAAGTTCTAAGTGTCTATGACAGACTTAAAAAAGAAACATTCTCATTCATAAAAAAAATCACTACATTTACATTTACATTATTACAAGTACATAATCCCTTATAAAAACAAACATTTCATCCAAAAACTTAATCTATTATAAAAAGAAACATTTGTACTCATGCCCCCACATCAAAGGATTTATAACCACTTGGAACTGACAGGCACCCCACAGTGACAATGATATCTTGTGAAATCAGTCATGCAGCATAAATCCTATAATTAAAGTTCTCAGGCTTATGTCAACAGACAAAGTAAAATACTGATTTTTTTAACTGCAATTTTTTTAAAAGACATTTAAAGGCCAGGAGATTTAAATGTTTTGTCGGTTTGACAGTTCCAATGAGTTTGACAGTTGAGTCTGAAAAGTTCCAACAAGATTTAAATGCATTGAGAGCTTGATAGTTCCAATGAGTTATCCACTTTTAGACACACATTCATGTCTAAATTTAACAATTTCAAAGGGCACTTGACCTCTCCAAAGGGAACATGATGTCTCCCAAAGGCATCCCTGGACCTCTCCAAAGGGCACCCTACCTCTCCAAATAAAGTTTGTCAACTTTAGACCTTCTCCTGAAAAGTGTACATCCCACAAGTCATGTTGTCAACATCCAACATTGAAAACTGGATCTATATGAAGGCAGCTGCACTTTAACATATGCAGCTGCCTCTGTAAACCACAGATGTGCAAACTACAACTGGCTGTCATTCCTCCGCTGCAAAACTGTTGGGTGCCGGATTCCATGGGGGACTTCTGGAATCAAGGCTCTGCTGCCATTTTGGCTATGCCAGAAAACTTCTCTGTCTTTACAAAAAATCAAGCCTAAGTGTCTGCAAGCTATTTAAAGGTGCTGATAGTAAAACAAAGTCCAATCAGTGCTCACGTGACAGCACCTTCATACAAGCATAGAATATTAGAATGATACAGAACAGAAGCAGGCCATTCACGCCATTGTGGTTATCCTGGTTCTATTAAAGAGCTATCCAATTAGACTTACTTCCCTGTTCTTTCCCCATAGCCCTGCAAGTTATTTTCAGTTGAAGTATTTAACCAATTCCCTTTTGAAAATTACAATTGAATTTGCTACCATCACATTTTCAGTCAGTGCATTCCAAATCATAACTCACTTTGTAAAAATGTTTTCCTCATGTTGCATCTTTTGGCAATTAACTTAAATCTTGGGTTCAATTCCACCAAAGGGACTTGAGTACAAAAATCTAGACTGATGTTACAGTGCAGTACGAAGGGAATGCTGCACTATAAAAGGTTCCATCTTTCATATTAAAGTGAGGCCCCATCTGCCCTCTCAGGTGGAAGCAAAAGATCCCACCACAGTACGTTGAAGAGAAAGAGCATTATTCCCAGTGTCCTGGCGAACATTTCTGCCTCAAACAACATCAAAAAAGTAGATTAACTAGTCATAATTACATCGCAAGTTAATACAGGGAAGTTGTGAGATCATGCATTTTGGCAGAAGGGATAGAGAGAGGCAATATGTACTTCATTGTATGAAAACAGGAAATGCTGGAAAAATTCAGCTGGTCTGGCAGCAACTGTGGAGAGAGAAACAGAGTTAACGTTTCGAGTCCATATAACTCTTTTGAAGAAAAGTAACATTGGATTCCAAATGTTAACTCTGTATCTCTCTCCACAGATGTTATCAGACCTGCTGAGTTTTTCCAGCATTTTCTGTTGTTATTTCAGACTTCCAGCATCCGCAGTATTTTGCTTTTCATGTATAGTCATAGAGGTCTACAGCACAGAAAAAGGCCTTTCAGCCCATCGAGTCTGCGCCGTCAAATAAGTACCTAACTATTTTAATCCCATTTTCCAACACTAGGCCCATAGCCTTGTATGCCATGGAATTGCAAGTACACCTCCAAATACTTCTTAAATGCTATGAGGGTATCTGCTTCTACCACCCTTTCAGGCAGTGAGCTCCAGATTCCCACCATCCTCTGGGTGAAAAAATTCTTCCTCATATCCCCTCTAAAGCTCCTGCCCATTACCTTAAATATGCCCCCTGGTTATTGATCCCTCCACCAAGGGGAAAAGTTCCTTCCTGTCTACCCTATCTATGCCCCTCATAATTTTATACACCTCAATCATGTCCCCCCTGAATCTCCTCTGCTCCAGGGAAAATAACCCCATTTTTTTTCTCATTTTTATTTAATGTTTCAAACCTGAGCTGATCTCCCTGAGGCAGCACTTTGTCTCAGGGAGATCAGTGTGCTCTTATGCATGCATGCACAAAAGAGCGCACTCCCTGTTCAAGGACTTCACCCCCCGCCCCGCCCACACAGGGAGCGCATAGCGCTTCCTGGCAGACGTCACACTGGGCGGGCCTGAATAGGCCCGCCTATGTAAAATGGCGGCATGTCCCTGACTGGTGGCACCGATCAGGAACCTGCTCACCCATGCCCGCTCACCCACACCCACTCCCGCACATCCCCCCCGATGGGGGGAAAACATTGCCCATGGTGGACAGCTGTGTGGTCAGCTGGGAGTCCTGCTGGAGGTCGGTTCAATTAGTTGGTAATTCAGCAGACTGGGGTTTTCTCAGTTCTCAAAGGAAAATAGATATTTCAAAATGGTCACTTGAGCCAAGTGACCTTTTTCCACAATGATTTCAAAAGGGATGACTATCTATTGTCTGGGACTGGCTCTGGTTTCACGACTGATAATGTCCCAGCCATTGGCTTTTGAAAGAGTTACCATCCATGTTAATGTTTTTCGGTGAGGGTGCCATTGTTTGGGCCAGACCTTCTGACTCCACTAGAGGGCTTAGCTTATCAAGATGCAAATGACATCCATTATCCCCTCAATGGTTCCCTTTTGAAATGGACCTGGGCAGTCCCAGGTGTTAACAGCTCTGCAGGAATAACGAGCTTCGATCTGCGAGTCCCCTGGTTTTTTGATTATAAAGTCTTTACAATTTGGTGTGAGAGTCCACGATGATAAGAGGAGGATTCTTTTGTTCTTGTAACTCCTGTTGGTAGCTTCCAGAAAAAAGGGCAAATCCTGTGGTCATGTGATTTGTCACAGCCATCTTCTTGTCTTCAGCAAAAAATCCATTTTAAAAATAGCAGAAAAAAATAAAGTCTAATGTATGCAGTTTGGATTTATTTTGTGTCTTATTGACACAACAGTGAAAGAATACTGATTCATCAACTGAGGGAGGGCAGTAGGTGGTAATCAGTAGGAGATTTCCTTGCCCTTATTCAAAGTAAAGCCATAAGACTTCATGGGATGCCAATGACCAGAGTCACCAATGACAACTCCCATGGCCACTCCCACCAGACTCCATTCCACTGTACCACTACCTCTGGTCGGTTTCTCATGCCAGTGGGACAGAACATACCAAGAGATAGCGATGGTGGAATCTAGGGTGTTTACTGATTTGTATGATTATTTACATATGACTACGCTAAGCTTTTGCTTGGCTATTCTATTGGACTGCTTGCCCAACATTGGGAGAGATTTGCACCTTGATTGCATGTATGTAGCAAATTCCAGGCCATTATATTATGGTTCAAATATTCTGAAGAACATATCGATGTGGCCAAGTGAAAAAATTAAGTTTTGCTTTGTTAGTTTTTGCATATAATAATTTTGGATCTTTTACACTCTCCCATATCTGTCAAAAGATTGAAGTTAGTCTTGCAGTTCTCACTATTAGATGAAAAGTGTTTGCTTCATTTCTTTCCTGCGGGCAATAAGCGTCTATATGAAGCTAGGATGATCTTTACCCCAGGAATCTCTGATGTATCACACAATTCTCAGCAAGAGTAGCAAATTGAATAAGACAAGAATAGATAAGCGTGAGTTATTTTTACTTTAAGAAGAGGATTGTTGCTTGTTAAATGCTAATCCTATTTGCTATGAAATTGTGGTTAACTGAGGAAAAATAAATCTAAACCAAATATTTATTTTTAAGTGGGGTATGACAGTGATGCAACCTGACTTCATTGTAATAAGCAAACATGATTTTAGTAAATCTTGCTAGGTTTTCATTTTACTTTTCTGTTTATTTGCAGTTAATATCAAAAGTAATAGCAAAGTTATTGGCTCAGGTCTTCGGGTCAGCGCAAGGTGGAAGTGCATGTTGCTGACCATGATTAAAACTGTCTACCTTTTCATGGAGCTTGAGGAATTTCCTGCAGGGTGCAACTATCCATGAAGATAGTCACAAGGGGCAGTGGTGAGGTGCAGGAGCTCTGAGCCCACACCCGCTTTGATGGCACCAACAAAAGGAAAACCCCTTGAGGTCTAGCAGCCTTCAGTGAGCTGAGTTGAGTGTCTCTTAAAGTTCTTAAGCATGTTCAACTATTTTAATATTTATACATTTATATAATTATATTTTATCTTTAGTTTATTATAAGCTTTAATGTTAGTGTGGAAGAGTCTTAAATTGAATTATGAATTATTTAAAATAAGACAAATGGCAAAGTGCATTGATATTTATTTTTTATAGAAAGGACTGTCAATGGAAACAGCTGCTGGGCTGGATGCGGGAGGGGGTGAGTGAGTGGGGGGGTGTTGGGTGTGGTGTGCGAGGGTGAGGGTCCAGGAGGGGGGTGGTGGATGAGTGGATGGTGGAGGAGGAGGTTGAGATGAGAGTGTGAGGGTGTAAGGGTGGGTGGAGGGGTGTGGAGGAAGATGTGGGAGATGGAAGGTGGAGGAGGAGTGGTGGGGGTGGAGGTGGGGGAAAAGTGGGAAGGGTTCAGGTCAGGGGAGAGTGTGGGTGGAGGCGATGGTTGGGAGTGGATGCTTGTGGGTGAGGATGGGAGGTGGGGTGTTAATTGTTCAGCAAAGTTACTTTCAAATACATATTAAGGCCATCCTGAAGAAGCTTCTGCTGTTAATTGCTTTGAACTTAGGACGTTGCCTGTGATTAACAGTATGAGTATTCCGGAGTAAATTGCTGAGCAAGTTCAGGGCATTGAGCTCAAGTGTACAATGACAGTGTTAGTATTGGAGACATCCACAGAGGGGTTCAGGTAGTGTACCTCTTCCCATCAGGAGTTTACGTTTTGCAGATAAGTACCATGCATGTCCCCCTCTGGGTTCCAATGCTCAACAGCAGCAAGTGTTGAGATGTTCGCCGTTGATTCCATAGCTAGATCGAAGCCATTGTATTTCTGTAGACATTGAAGTCTACAGCTTAAGTTTAAGAGTGGGACTTTGTTTACACAGGTCCATAAAATCTTGGGGCAGATTATTACGCTCAGTGTGCAGGCAGGCGCCCAACATATCCGAGCATAAAATGACGCACGATGACATTGGGTCAGCGTCCTGACGTCATTGTGCAGTCTCGCGATATTTCGTTTGGTGGGTGCGTGCTGGAGCCGGCCACGTGACTGTCGACAATTAAAAGGCCTATTAAGGCCATTAAGTAGCTAATTTAATTCAAATTTACGCTGCCTGTCCAACCTAACGGTTGGCGGGCAGGCAATAAAGCCAAGCAGCCTTTACATTTTTTAGGAAACCTCATCCACAGGCCGGATGACGTTTCCTAAAGCAAATAAACATCAAATAAAAATTTTATTTTTGAATAAAAACATGTCCCAGCTCATGAGAGAGTCACATGAGGGGACATGTTTTATGACAATTTATTTCCTTTATTTTTTTTCTAAACAGCGCTTCCTCTCCCTCAGACAGCTCTGTGCTCAGGGAAACTAAAGCGCTCCTTCGCATGCTTGAGCAAAGTTTGTGCTAGGCCCGCTTGGCCTCCTCCCCTTGCCCACACAGGCAGCGCTGATAGGCCCACCAGCATGAAATCGCGGTGCGGAGCCGATCGCGGGCAATGGTCAGCTTCCCAACTGCTCCCATCTGCCTCCGCCGAGTACACCCGCCAAGGACAAAACCCTGCCCTTGATGTTTTCTGTATACACACATAACTGGACTATGACAGTAGTGAAAGAATGACAGCATAGGGGAAAGTGCAAAGGCTTTCATGAAGGTTATGATTTATACTGGTATTGTTTGAACACATTGCATACTTGTATCAAATGATTACATACTTAGGATTATATAGAGTAACAGGGCATTCAGCTCAACCAGTCCATGCAGACATCCATGCTCCACTCTAGCCTCTTTCTGTGAAGTTAACCCATTTCTTTTAAATAGATTAAAATAGCGGGGAGAGGAAGTTGCTACTAGCTCATTAGGGGCAGAATTCTCGGGCTGGCGGGCGGACGGAGCGGGAGCGGAACTGGATCTGATCGCCGCCCGCAATCGGGTCCATGCCGCCATTTTACGCAGTTGGGCCAATTAAGGCCCATCCAGGGTGAATCGCGGCTCCGAAGGACAGCGGGAGTGGGCGGGTTGCGGCGGGACTGCAATGTCCGCTAGGCCCAATGGCGACCTGGCGGCCTGTTTAAAAAAGCTGCTGCAGCCTTACAAAGGCTGACAAACATGGCTACTGGAAGGGCTGCCCAGAGCGCTGCTGGTGAGCAGGCCAGGCAGGAGGGTAGGGTAGGGGGTGCCACAGTGCCCCCCGTTTTTCAGGCAATATCTGCCACAGGCAGGGTGAGGTGGCAGTATGGTGGGAGGTCTTTGTACCCTGGGACGGTTGGTGGAGGCCCCCCAACATGAGCAAACTTTGCCTTGGAGGAGGTGGCGGAAATTGTGAGCTTCCACGACGTGGTGCGATGCAACTAGATCCAGTGTCGCAAGAACTTCAATGAACTCTTGCGCTCAGGAAGGGTGAGTACCATGTTAGCCAAGCAGGTAGGCTTTCCCCGCTGGCGCCCCCCACCCCCTTCCGCCCACCCCCGCCAAGTCCGAGCGTAGCGACTGCATTGAACCATTGACGGCATGTGTCCTTCGCTGGGTGGGCCAGCAGATATTGCCCATGCCGAGGCCACCCTGAGAGGGTGGGAAAGAGATGGGTTCTGCACCCGCAGCATGTGGTACACTGAGACCCATGTTTTGGGTGCAACCTGGAGGAGCTGCACCAAGGTGAAGTGCTGGAACTCCAGGACATGTCAAAGTCAGGGTGATGACATGCTGGGAGGGCAGCTTCAAGGTGGCTTGGCAACGAACCATCTGCTGCCCTCTGCACTCCACGTGCTTGCGCCTCCTTGCTATGGGAGGTTAGACCGTGTGGTGCCAAATGTGACGTAGCCAGCATTAGCCTAGGGGTAAAAACAAAAAACTGCGGATGCTGGAAATCCAAAACAAAAACAGAATTACCTGGAAAAACTCAGCAGGTCTGGCAGCATCGGCGGAGAAGAAAAGAGTTGACGTTTCGAGTCCTCATGACCCTTCAACAGAGCTGAGTAATATTAGGAGAGGGGTGAAAAATAAGCTGGTTTAAGGTGGGGGAGGTGGGGTGGGGGGAGATAAGTGGGTGGGGTGTGGTTGTAGGGACAAGCAAGCAGTGATAGGAGCAGATAACCAAAAGATGTCACAGACAGAAGAACAAAGAGGTGTTGAAGTTGGTGATATTATCTAAACGAATGTGCTAATTAAGAATGTATGGCAGGACACACAAGGTACAGTTCTAGTGGGGGTGGGGTGGAATGACAAACAGGGCATAAAAGGTATAGATTTAAAAATAATGGAAATAGGTAGGAAAAGAAAAATCTATATAAATTATTGGAAAAAACAAAAGGAAGGGGGAAGAAACGGAAAGGGGGTAGGGATGGAGGAGAGGGTTCAAGATCTAAAGTTGTTGAATTCAATATTCAGTCTGGAAGGCTGTAAAGTGCCTAGTCGGAAGATGAGGTGCTGTTCCTCCAGTTTGCCTTGGGCTTCATTGGAACAATACAGCAAGCCAAGGACAGACATGTGGGCAAGAGAGCAGGATGGAGTGTTAAAATGGCAAGCGACAGGGAGGTTTGGGTCTTTCTTGCGGACAGACCGCAGGTGTTCTGCAAAGCAGTCGCCCAGTTTACGTTTGGTCTCTCCAATGTAGAGGAGACCGCATTGGGAACAACGAATGCAATAGACTAAGTTAGGGGAAATGCAAGTGAAATGCTGCTTCACTTGAAAGGAGTGTTTGGGCCCTTGGACGATGAGGAGAGAGGAAGTGAAGGGGCAGATATTGCATCTTTTGCGTGGGCATGGGGAGGTGGCATAGGTAGGGGTTGAGGAGTAGGGGGTGATGGAAGAGTGGACCAGGGTGTCCCGGAGGGAACGATCCCTACGGAATGCCGATGGGGGGGGTGAAGGGAAGATGTATTTGGTGGTGGCATCATGCTGGAGTTGGCGGAAATGGCAGAGGATGATCCTTTGAATGCGGAGGCTGGTGGGGTGATAAATGAGGACAAGGGAGACCCTATCATGTTTCTGGGAGGGAGGAGAAGGTGTGAGGGTGGATGCACGGGAGATGGGACGGACAAGGTTGAGGGCCCTGTCAACCACCGTGGGTGGAAAACCTCGGTTAAGGAAGAAGGAGGACATGTCAGAGGAACTGTTTTTGAAAGTGGCATCATCAGAACAGATGCAACGAAGGCAAAGGAACTGAGAGAATGTGATGGAGTCCTTACAGGAAGCAGGGTGTGAGGAGCTGTAGTCGAGGTAGCTGTGGGAGTCGGTAGGCTTGTAATGGATATTGGTGGACAGTCTATCACCAGAGATTGAGACAGAGAGGTCAAGGAAAGGAAGGGAAGTGTCAGAGATGGACCATGTGAAAATGATGGAAGGGTGGAGATTGGAAGCAAAATTAATACATTTTTCCAGGTCCCGACGAGAGCATAAAGCAGCACCGAAGTAATCATCGATGTACCGGAGAAAGAGTTGTGGGAGGGGGCCGGAGTAGGACTGGAACAAGGAATGTTCCACATACCCCATAAAGAGACAGGCATAGCTGGGGCCCATGCGGGTACCCATAGCCACACCTTTTATTTGGAGGAAGTGAGAGGAGTTGAAGGAGAAATTGTTTAGTGTGAGAACAAGTTCAGCCAGACGGAGGCCAAGGGGGTTGTGGGTGGGATTGTCGGGACAGGCCCGGCATCTTTCTGTGAGTGGCTGGCAGCAGCAGAGTGAGGAGGCACTGGAGCCCTGATACGTCGCACTCTGGTTGGGGTGGGCCGTGTGCGAAGAGAATCCAGGTACAATTAGCACTAAACAATGCTCTTCTCTCCTTTTCAGGAGATGAATGTACATAATGCCACCGAGTGGGTGAGGACTGGCAGAGGGCAAGCCCAGGTTGCGATGCTTAGCCCATTCGAGCAGGAGGCCCTAGACCTGCAGAGGCACCATGTGCCCAGGTCCACTGGTGTCGGTGAGGCTGGGGTGCCACTGGCAGCTTTGTTTGCCCAGCAGTGAGGTCACCATTGTTCTCCCAACAGCCATGGCAATGCTGAATGTTCAACGATTGAAGTTTGTGACATGGCTTGACCATTGCTTACGGAAGGATGAGCACATAATGATCCGGGGGACAGGGATGTATTTTAAAATTGTTTCCACGTTAATTAATCAAATGTCCTTGCTCTTCCTTTCAGCATCAGTGGAGCAGGGCCGGGAGGATAAGCTGCAGAGGCCCCCTCTCACACTTGAGGGGCCTGAAGTCTCACCAGTGTCACAACATTTCTGCGAGGCAGGCACCAGCGCAGATACTAGCACCTTGGTGGGAATTCAAACAATGGCTAGTGTCCCGGGTCACAGCAGTGAGGGTGCTTCACAGTCGCTGGAGGAGCTGGCAGAGACAGAGAGTGTTCATGGTGCCAGCAGTCAGAGGACTGCAGAGAACCAGGCACATGCTCAGTTGGTGCCTGATGATGTGCCTCTGGAATCGTCCGCGACGCAGCAGTTGCAGGAAATGCAGCCGATGCGGGAGCAGCTGGTGGAGATACATGAGGCTATGCTTGGCTTGGTGTCCATAGTGGAGGAGTCCACGTGGACCATCGTCAATGCAATGAGCCTCATGGCCGAGCGTCATGGAAATATTGGCGACTCTCATGGAGAGGCACCTCCAGGAGACCAAACAGGGCTTCCTGGGGATACGCTCAGACCACCAAGCCCTCAGCTGGTCAGTGCCAGTGTGGAAGATGGTCTGGGCAACAAGTTTCCCAGCTCAGTGCCCATCCATCCATGGTGAGCAGGGAGATCCAAATTGACCTCACGTTGGTGCAGCAGCTGCCTATCGACTCTGCGGGCTCCTCTCACGGTGCTCCGGATGAGGGTGGCAGCTCCTCCTCCCCTCTGCCAATGACCATTGCATCTGATGAGGCTGTGACGACTGGGGAGATACCAGCT
The DNA here is from genome assembly GCF_017639515.1 of Carcharodon carcharias. NCBI lineage: Eukaryota > Metazoa > Chordata > Chondrichthyes > Lamniformes > Lamnidae > Carcharodon > Carcharodon carcharias. The sequence continues at coordinate 205,929,945 of NC_054467.1, forward strand.
GTGGAACTAGCACATCCCTCCCAGGCAGGGCCAGCACAGGCTCCACATGCCAGAAGACGATCGCCAAGGTAATCGAGGCCAACAGGACAGCACAGTGAGCAGGCTGTCTCAGATGCCAGTCCCAGCGAGAGGGCAGCACCAAGATGTAGCACCCGAAAATGTAAACATAAGGCACTTTAGGCACACCACGGGTTTATCGCTGGTGCTTTTGTGTTGGCCCGCTATGAGGTCTTTATGAGTTGGTGTGATGTGGAACATCTTTGTCATTTTGTTCTCTTAAGTTCCTTTTGTTATACCATTAATTTCAGACATGTCACCAAGGCTGAGGGTGCCTCTTTTCTTCTGCAGGTGGATGGTTACTAATAATGTTATGAGTGGTTTGTGGGACATTCCTTAGTTAATGTTCCTATCCAGGCAGATTTGGCACTTAGGTATCACATATGGAGCCTGCAGCCCAGGCTTGTCTTGGAGGTCCATATGTGGTGTGCTCGCTGAAGGTTCATTGGATTAAAGCATCCCGAGTTTCCCTGCCTCCCTGGAGTATGTCCAAGTCGGTGACTACCCCCTCACCATTTCCTTGTGCTTCTCATCCTCGGACTCACTGCTGGATTCATCATGTGCAGCTGCAGCCACTGCGCCTACATCTTCTTCGTCCACTGTGTTCACCCCCCTTTCCAGTGCAAGATTGTGGAAAGTGCAGCATGCAACTACTATCAGAGAAACACGATCAGGGGTTTCTGGAGTGCACCCCATGAGTGGTCCAGGCATTGGAAGCGCATCTTGAGAAGACCGATGGTTCTCTCCACCACAGCCCTTGTGGAGGTGTGGCTCCTATTGTACCGCTGCTCAGCTTCTGTTCTTGGATGGTGGAGAGGTGTCATGAGCCACCTTCTGAGGGGATAGCCCTTGTAACCCAGCAGCCATCCATCCAGCTGGGCTGGAGCACTGAAGATGTAGGCATCAAGGGAGCTGCCTGGGTACCTTGCACAGACTTGTAAAATTAGCATCCTGTGATCACAGACTATCTGCAAGTTCATGGAGTGGAAGCCCTTCCTGTTGACGAAGGCACCGGGGTCACCTGCTGGCGCCTTGATGGCCACATGTGTACAGTCTATTGCACCCTGGACACGGGGGAAGCAGCAATGGCCGCGAAGCCTCTGGCTCGCTCTGTCTGGCTGGCCTTGTCTCAGCAGAAGTGGATGAAGGTCAATGCCCATCTGAACAGAGCGTCTGTAACCTGCTTGACACAAGTCTGGACAGCTGATTGGGAGACACCACAAAGATCACTCAACAAGCCCTGGAGTGAGCCAGTGGCATAGAAGTGGAAGGCAGCTGTGACCTTTAGAGTCACTGGCATGGGGTGTCCACTCATACAGTTAGCGGAGATCTCAGGCCCAATCATCAGACAGATATAAAAGCAAAAGTATGTCCTGTATACAAAAAGCAGTGCAAATCAAACCAGACCAATTACTGCCTATCAGTCTACTCTTGATCATCAGTAAAATCATGGAAGGGGTCATCAACAGTGCAATCAAACACCACTTTCTTAACAATAACCTGCTCAGTGATGCTCAATTTGGGTTCTGCCAGGGCCACTCAGCTCCTGACCTCATTACAGCCTTGGTTCTAGAGGTCAGGTGAGAGTGCCTGCCCTTAACATCAAGGCAGCATTTGGATGAGTTTTTCATCAAGGAGCCCTAGCAAAACTGGAATCAATGGGAATCAGGGGGAAAACTCTCCACTGGTTGGAGTCATATGTAGCACAAAGGGAGACGGTTGTGGTTGTTGGAGGTTAATCATCTCAGCTCCAGGACATCACTGCAGTTCGTCCTCAGGGTAGTGTCCTCGGCCCAACCATCTTCAGCTGCTTCATCAATGACCTTCCTTCCATCATAAGGTCAGACGTGGGAATGTTCACTGATGATTGCACAATGTTCAGCACCATCCATGACGCCTTAGGTACTGAAGTAGTCCATGTCCAAATGCACAAGACTTGGATAATATCCATTCGTGCCACACAAGTGTCAGGCAATGACCATCTCCAACAAGAGAGAATCGAACCATCTCTTTGACATTCAATGATTTAACTGTTACTGAATCCCCCATTATCAATATCCTGGGGGCTTCCATTTACCACAAATTGAACTGGACTAGCCATATAAATAGTGTGGCTACAAGAGCGTTTCAGAGGCTAGGATTCTTGTGGCAAGTAACTCATCTCCTGACTCCCCAAATACAAGGCACAAGTCAGGAGTGTGCTGCAGTACTCTCCACCGGCCCAGATGAATGTAGCTCCAACAACACTCAAGAAGCTTGACAACATCCAGGGCAAAGCAGCCCTCTCAATTGGCACGCCATCCACAAATATTCACTCTCTCCACCACCGACGTACAGAGGCAGCAGTGTGTACCATCTATAAGATGCAATGCAGGAACTCACCGTGCCTCCTTAGACAGCATCTTCCAAGTCCACGACCTCTATCACCTAGAAGGACAAGGACAGCAGATAAACGGGAACATCATCACCTGGAAGTCCCCCTCTAAGCCACTCACTATCCTGACTTGGAAATATATCGCCATTCCTTCACTGTCAGAATCTTGGAACTCACTCCCTAACAGCACTGTGGTGTACTTGCACCACGTGGACTGCAGGAGTTCAAGAATACAGCTCATCACCACCTTCTCAAGGGCAATTAGGGTTGGGCAATAAATCATACATCCAAGGTCACTGAGGGACATGAGGGTAGAAATTGCAGAGGCACTGCTCATAACTTTCCAATCCTTCTTAGGCTCAGGGGTGGTGCCAGATGACTAGAGAATTGCAAATGTTAAAAAAAGGGTGCAAGGATGAGCCCAGTAACTTCAGGCCAGTCAGTTTAATGGTGATGGTGTGGAAGCTTTCAGAAACAATAATTTAGAACAAAATTAAGTCATTTGGACAAATATGGAGTATTTAAGGAAAGCTTGCACAAATTCAGGGGAAATCATGTTTAATTACCTTGTTTGAGATTTCTTTTGATGAGGTATCAGAGAGAGTAGATGAAGGTCAAGCTGTTGATGTGGTGTACATGGACTTCCAAAAGGCATTTCATAAACTGTCACATAACAGGCTTGTCAGCAAAGCTGAAACCCATGGAATAAAGGGGATAGTGGCAGCATGGATATAAAGTTAGCTGAGTGAGAATAGTAAATGGTTGTTTTTTAGACAGGAGGACCAGCGGGTTTGAATGTGAGAGGGACTAGTTAAATGCAGCCATTGACCTGTCCACCACCTGCCCTGCCACCACTGCAATTATACCAGCAGCACAGCTGGCATTGGGCAGCCTGACTGGCAGTGGACCAATTGAGGTCCTTAATTGGGCAGCTAATTCCCACTTAAGGGTCTCATCCAACCACTGCCAGAATTTAACCAGCTTTGGAAGAGGTCCACACTAAGTGGCCAGCCCAGTAGGCTAATGGTTGGCAGAGGGACCCTCCTATACGGTCATTCTGGGCCCTTTGGAGGGCTCCCGCAGGGTTCCCCCTCCACTACCCTTACTAGTTTGCTCACGTCCCGTTGGCCTCTCAAACCCCAGGCCCCCGCTCATCTTCCCCCCCCCCAGTCTTTCCAGGACCTGCCAGCTTGTCACTTGGTGATACACCCATACACTTACTCCAAACCCAACCAAATGCCAGGTGCCTCTGTCCTAAACTACTGGAGAGGTGCTGCCCTCTGATTGGCTGGCAATGCTCTGAGGCAGGGCTTCCTGTTCCTGAGGGGTGGCACACACATTTTTGGGGTGAATTGCCTATGATAGTAACAAACATGTAATGATCCCTTTAGACAGCATTAGTGGAGCACCCTTCCTGCTGTTGAATGTGTTCAGCCATGCGTGGCTAAGAGAGGGCTTTAGCTGAAGCATTGAGCTGCAAAATGGCACCACTGAGGATCAGTGTAGCACATTGATTGACATCATGATCTATCTCCTCTGCACACTTCCAATGGCCATTCATTGTATATGTGCGTTAACATGCTCACCAATATAGCACCCAAAAGACTCACCCCAAAAATGTGAATGTGATCATGGATGTCATTTTGGACACCAACTGGCACTCATGTCACACGAACAATAGCTGCTAGTAATCTGAATTTTGTGGCGTTAATTTCAACTGAGGAAGTTCTTGTGGCGCAGCAATAGCATCCACTCTGGGTTCAAGTCCCACTTCAGGACTTGATGGGCACAGAAGGTATGTTCATATCATAGCTAAACAAACTGATTATGAGCCTGTAAATCCTTTTAATATGGCAGGCAGTAAAGAGCGTGAGTGTTTCCTGGTCAACCATACTGCAAAAGGCAACAGCGAACCACCCCAGTACTTTGCCAAGCAACCATAGACCAATCCAATGAAAGTTAATGTCTGCCAACACCCTCTTCGGGCATGGTACCTGAAGGAGGAGGAGGAGGAGGAGGAGGAATTTCAGCTGGTATTCATCTTACCATATCTTTGGTTCTTCATAAATTTGTCCCATTAAATGTTTTGCCACGGTATCTTAATTTCCTGAGATTAAGATCAGTGCCCCATGATCTATTAGTAGTATGTCATAAATGATCAGCTGTCCTTTTTTACTAACAGGCAGCTTGGTGTTCATTCTTGATCATGTACAACTTAGAATTATCAGAAAGCAAAGCATGATTTTCTTTAAAATATTAAAAAAATAGAGTTCAGGATTGAGATCATCAGGTTTTAAGTTACATCCCAAAAGGAACATAAGAAAAGCAGATTTGTTGGTGTAGGCTTAATCATTCACATCATGGTCCTGATCTCTAAAATACAAAATTAGGAGAAGATGCTGCTTTATTGTTTTTTAGGGATCTTATTTTGTAAATGTATGTGTGAAAGGAAAATGCTGCACAAGGCACAGGTAGTCATCTCTTTGCTATATGCATTCAGAGTGACTTCAGAGGTACTGCAGCTAAAGCCCCCTCTTACACATAAAAGCCCCCTTTTATTTATGCTACAAAAGGACTAATGGCATTACTACTTGCAGAGAATCAGTTGTTGACGGTGACAATGAATTGATATGAGGTTGAATGAGAGTCACTGATAGACTAATGTGAATACTATAATTAGTCAATAAGACTAAACAACTTTCTGGGTTGCTGCATTTACATAACAGTGATTTTTGGCCTGCCTTGTGTTGAGTGTGATGCACCCTGTGATGATCCCTGTGGGGGAACCATAAACTATAATAACTAAATTTACCAAATGACCCCTCAAATGAAGAAACTAGCAACAAGATTTCACTTTTTGTAATTTAAACATGAATCAGCATCAATGCAAATTAAAATGTGAATTAACAATCAATTGATACTTCAAATATAAAAGTGAATTTCACTTTAAGTAGCCAATACAACAAAGATATGTCATAAAAACAAAAAAACTGCGGATGCTGGAAATCCAAGACAAAAACAAAAACAGAATTACCTGGAAAAACTCAGCAGGTCTGGCAGCATCAGCGGAGAAGAAAAGAGTTGACGTTTCGAGTCCTCATGACCCTTCGACAGAACTTAATAGTTCTGTCGAAGGGTCATGAGGACTCGAAACGTCAACTCTTTTCTTCTCCGCCGATGCTGCCAGACCTGCTGAGTTTTTCCAGGTAATTCTGTTTTTGCTTTTGTTAAAGATATGTCATACACAACCACACCACTTGCATCTGCATCACTCCCCACAGACATGTGGCATCACAAGCGGTTCCAGAGGTCTCTAGCCTAGCCTCTGGTGCATAGGATTGCTCACTTTCCCACTGAATTGATTCAACTCTACAAGACAGACCAGTTTATTCGTTAATGAATGATTTACACTGGACAGCACCGAGAATCATAGAATCATGATACAGCACAAAAGGAGATGCCGGCCCATCAAACTTCTATCAATTCTTTAAAAGAGTTCTCCAATTAGTCCAGCTTCTCTGCTCTTTGCCTTTCAAGTATATACTAATTCTCTTTTGGAAGTTGCTATTTAATCGGCTTCCACCACCTTTCAGACAATACATTGCAGATAATAACAATGCTTCCATAATACAGAAATTTCTATTCTTAATTTAGGCATTAACAATGTTTCTCAGTGATCAAATGTGCTATAGAACAAAACTCCACTTGTGTTTCTTTAATCATGAAAATAAGCTCATTTAATCATACCTGAGATACAACCAGTATCAGCTGACCATACCTATTGGTAGGAACGGAGAAAACATTTTTGAGATGAGGAGAGCTATTTTTGCTGCAGATTAAATTAAAATTATACCATGGAATTTTTGTTTTGCATTTAATCATATTATACTTTAAATCTTTTTAGCTGTTCACTTTTCAGATTTGTGGCACAGTTGGGGAAAAAAGTAAATCTCATTTTCGAGCAATTTACAACAACTGAGTGGGTCTAATAAGTTTATAGATGACATAAAATATTATCTGCCTTGCTAGCTATTTTCACTGTAAGATGACAAAGCATGTTTGGTCACAGCAGAATTCCCTATGCAGCAAATATTTAGTAAGTCACAACTGTTATGATTTATAGTGACCACAGCAAACATTTTCAACTTTGTACTTCCAAGCAGCTTTGGGCAGTCTCCATGTACAGCCACCAATCCTTCGGGAAAAATTGGGATGTGGCTGATTTTATTTATCTCAAAGTAAGGAGTGATTTCATGCTGGAGGCTGAGGTTGTGGCCAGTGGTAATGCTGCATTCTATTAAGTGATGCAACATCATGTATATTTTATGATTGGAATGGGTACCAGAACAGAGGAGCTGTTTATTGCATCTTACAGAACTGCTGGATTCAGGCACAGAATAAAAGTTTGATAGTTGTGTCTCATACTGAGCTTTGCTGACTGCAGGCTTTGGCTGCTGTTTTGAGACAAATGATCTGGTTTTAACATTTCTCTTGATGAATTGGACGCTATCATTTCATGTCATTTGTTGAGTGGGTTGCCTGTTTTATTTCTAGGCCTAAGAATCGGAGCTCTCACAATGATGTAGAGGTATTAAGTTGTGAAGTGTCAGCTCACCATATCAACAGAGTGCATGTGTTGGGGGGAGGTGGGGGGTGGCGGGGGTGGGGGGAGGAGGACAATGAGACAGGCAACTGTTTCAAAAGAAAAATTTTCAATTTTTTGGGGGAAAGCATAGTTTATAACAAAACTTAGGGATTAGAACCATCCTTACTTATAAAAGTTTGGACTTGAAAGGTGGAAAGAAAGCAATAGCTTTGACCCAACCACCAAGATATCCATCAGTTGCTAAGCAACAGGACCAATAAAAATAATGTTTTTTTGTTGATCCTGTATCATGAATTTTGATGAATGTTTGACCACAAGAATTCTGATTCTCACATCGGTTGCCATTTTTATTGCAATGTATGATATACGTTGAACATTCAATTCAATCCTTAACAAGTTAGGTTGCAGCTAAGTACTAAGTACAGTTCTGGTCACTGTATCACAGAAATGATGTGGTCACACTAGAAAGGGTACAGAGTAGATTTACAAGGATGTTACCAGAAATGGAGAATTTTAGATATGAGGGAAGATTGGATAGGCTGGGGTTGTTTTCTGTCAAACAAAGGAAGGTGAAGGTGTATAAAATTATGATGGGCCTAGAGTGGGTAGAAAGGATATATTTCCCTTACCAGAGAAGTCAGTAGCCAGTAGGAATAGATTTAAAGTAATTGACAAAAGGATTATAAAGGAGAAGTATTTAAAGAGGTGGTGGATAAATTTTTGAAATATCAGCAAGTTGAGGGCTATGAGGAGCTGGCATGAAAGAGGAGTTGAGGCCTGGGGCAGATCAGCCATGATCTTATTCAATGGCGGGGCAGGCTTGAGGGGCCGAATGGCTACTCCTGCTTCTATTTCTTATGTTCTTATGTTCTTATGAGTTGAGGAGTAATATTTTTCAGTCAGAAGGTGATGGGGATCTAGAACTCGCTGCTTGAAAGGATGGTAGAAGTAGAAATGGTCATCATATTTAAAAAAAAGGATATGCACTTGGAGCACCATAATGTTCCAAGAGCTGGAAGGTGGGTTTAGAGTGGCTAGCTGATTTTGAGCTGGCATGGATATGATGGGCCAAATGGCCTCCTTCTGTGCTATAAATATATATTTTTATGCTCTAGCAAGGCCTTGAAAAGATGACTGTCTAAAAATTTTGATTTAAAATTCTTACCCCAAACAATTTTTTTTCTTATTGGTGATTCATTTTGTCAAGAATTTTCCATTAACTTTAGAGGAATAAACATTGGAAAATACATTATAATAAGAGATTTATAATAATCGGGTTCAACTGTCTTGTGAATCACTAGCTAAGGCACAGGAATTGATGTAACTTATATTAGATCAACTCCTTGATGCTTCCATTCAATTGCCTTTGAGGGCCAGGGAGAAGATGCAGACAGTTCTATCTTGTTGGCAGTTATTCTTCTCCCCCTGATTAAGTAAGCAGTGGAAAGTCCATGAGAGCATAAATTGTGCAGGGTTTGTTCAAAGGAAAATATAGAAAAGGACAAGTGAACGCCTCATCCCATATTTTCTTACAATCTTGTATTTTTAAGCACAGAACTGCTCTCTGTTCAAATGTGACAGTAAAGAAGCTTCCATTTCTATTTTAAAACTCCATATTTTGTAAAGCTTTTACATGGCAGTCTCCTAAATTTCTTAATATCATCTCAAGCACATGATAACCTGCAATCATTTGATGATGTCAGAAATACACAGTGACATTTAATTATAAAAAGCAAACTATATCTTACGCTCAAAAACAGAATTACCTGGAAAAACTCAGCAGGTCTGGCAGCATCGGCGGAGAAGAAAAGAGTCGACGTTTCGAGTCCTCATGACCCTTCGACAGAACTTGCGTTCGAGTCCAAGAAAGAGTTGAAATATTTCAACTCTTTCTTGGACTCGAACGCAAGTTCTGTCGAAGGGTCATGAGGACTCAAAACGTCGACTCTTTTCTTCTCCGCCGATGCTGCCAGACCTGCTGAGTTTTTCCAGGCAGTTCTGTTTTTGTTTTGGATTTCCAGCATCCGCAGTTTTTTTGTTTATATCTTACGCTCAATACTCTCTACGTAAGAATTGTTAAAACTGTTTTGTTATTAAAAGTAAGGGAAAATAAATTATGCGTTAATCTTATTTTCCTTTGGCCAGGTGGACATTACAGGCATCCTTTAGCTGCTAAGAAAAACTCAGCATTTTAGTGCATTGTTTTGTTATGTTTTTCCATTCTTTTGAATATAGTTAAGAAATATAACTATACTCATAAGATTTAAACAACCTAGTTCTTTACTGAGTTTCCCTATCTTCTGTCAGATAAAGGTACTGTATCTCAAACTGCTGTAGAGCATTTTCAGCATAACAGGGGGCAGACATTCCAACAAAAAGGAAGCTACTTTGATATAACTTGGGTTAGTGTGCATCAAAACATGTCTACAATATCATACTTTGATCCACAGTAATCCCATTAGTAGCATCACTTGCACCACTGAGGATGCTCTATAGACCACTTACTAACAATAAAAGCCAACACATGGAATGCAGGCTATGCCAGGGAAAACCTTAGCAGGGATGTACATTTGACTGTTATCATCTTTTTTCTTGCACTATCATCACCTTTTTATTTAAACTTTTCAGCCTTCCACCCTACTGTTCTGTCACTCCCCTCTTTCCCTCCCTCTGTACTTGGTAAAGTCTGTTACACCTCTAACTTTTTCCAGTTTTGAGGAAAGGTCGTTGACCTGAAAAAGTAACTTTTCCTCTTTATAAATGTTGCCTGACCTGCTGAGTTTTTCTGCTTTTATTTTATGTACACTATAGCCATGCCTTAGGATAACATAAGACAGAAAATGTTCAGAATATCCTGTCCTGATAAAACATGAATGAACAGATGAAGGGCATGGTACATAAGGAAACTAATATCAGACATCGCAGCCACCAGACTGAGTGAAATCAGATGGGTAGATGCAGAAAGATTGTTCAGAGAGCGAGACCATCAATGTAAACCTTTACATGTCAAAGGAATTCAGACTTTTCAGAGTCTCTTTATAAGGAGTGACAGGAAACCCCAGAAGATACTTCCCTCACCCCATCTGAGAAAATGACATCTATTCAGACAGAAGCCCAAATGATAAACTTGTCCTTTAGACAAGATTGCCCGATAGCCAGTTTGGCCTTGTCATTTCAGAACAGTATTTATTAGACATGTACCCTTATGTTTGATGGATTTGTAATGTGATCCTGTGTACTCAGTGATTTGTTGAAGGTAGATCATGTTACAGCTGAACTTGTTTTCTATACTGTTGGGAGAAGACCCAGATAACATCCCTCATGAGTTCAGCTCAACTGATGAAAACAACGATCTATAAAGAGAGGCAGAATGTTACATATTCATTTTTTTTATTCTGAGAAAGACCAAAAAAGAATGGCATCTCCCTGAGGCACAAACTGTGAAAGACTGACATAGTGAGCAAGTTTCAACTACAGATTCAAATCTGCAGGACTAAATTACCAAAGTTACCTGATGCTTTCACATTCAAATAAACAAATTCAATTTAATGCATCTAAAGGATTTGCATGGCTTCATACAACAATAATAATTTAGATTATAGTTATAACATTAACAATGTGTGATTCAGTACCAGATCTGCTATAGCTTAAAAACGTAAACTTGATGTAATACACACACTAATATTGTCTCACGAAGCTTTGTAGAAAAGTGAAAAAAATTGTTTTAATTGAGATGTACTTTGATTTAACTTAGAGCCACATAAATAGGCAGAAAATTCAGAGCATTATAGAATCATAGAAAGTTTACGGCACAGAAAGGCCACTTGGTCCATTGTGTCTGTGCCTGCCAAAAAACAAGCCACCCTCTCATCCCAAGTAGTATTTTCTGCACCATGTTTAAAATGTTGGGTTTTAATTAAATTAAAGTTCAAGACCAAGCATCTGGTGCAGAGCTTTTAATCCATCTTTAGATTCACCTAATAATGCTACTAGACAAATGGTTGTTCTTCACAAATGTATTTCTGACTAATGCAGCCGTATATGCATTCCTGACCAATCCAATAGGTGTTCAATATCATCTGAGAAAACAGACTAATGCTCTCTTAATTTTTTAGATATCATTTATTACAGCCACAGAATATGAGCAAATATTTGCTCATTACTATTCAACCAAGTTGACAATAGGTTGATATTTTGCTTGCAAACAAAGCAAAGAGGAAACTTGTTCCTTTTATAAGTGCATCACCATATTGCTTTAATCATAACCAAAACATTCCCAATAAGACTGTCAAAATAGTCCATTATTGACCAGATTTGGGCCTTTCCACATATACTTTAATAGTCCAGTTAAAGTCACTTTAGGCCTTGAGTGTGGGCATTTATCCTTAACTGGCATGCATAAGTAGTCACAAATTAAATTCAAATTTTGGAGTAAGTAGTTTCATCACAGTGCAAAAATAAAGTACAGATACAAGCTGCAGAAAATTAGGAGATGATTTACATGGCTAATTTGCATGAGGAAAAAACATGTCCCTAACCTATCATTTCTATTTTGTTTTATGCGATATTTTTCCTGTCGTTCGTGGAGGATTACAAGATGAACACCTGGGTACAGAGCTTCAGAAAACAGAGTGGTGGAATGATGAGTTATGTAATTAATTCTACTCATGTTGCTACAACTAGGCCAGAGCAAAGCTTCCTTCACGGTTAAAAGGTGCTGGGAGGGAGGTGTCATCAGTGAACAAGGTGTAAAAAGTATGCATATGTATTTATAAAGGAATGAATTTACGATTTTGCTGTTTCAGATGCAAAGAACATCTTTCCACCACCCAACCCCCAACCCCCTCACGACTAGTCTCCAATAGTAACCATCAACATTTCATATTGATAGTCTGGTCCAGATTTTCACTCCTGGGTCAGGCGTGCAGAGGCGGGAAAACTTTAAAAATGACCACCCACAGTTCTGATTTTCATTCGGGAATGGACTGGATTGGAAGACCAGCCCGCCACACCTGTATCGGGTATGGAGGCTGCTGGTAGGAGGGCAGGCGGGGCAAGGCACTTTGTTGAACTAAATTGAAAAAATATTCAAACACAAAAACAGCCCTCCAGCCTAAACCTCCTCACCACCACCTACACATGCCCCATGCCAATCTATGCTACCTCATGTCTCCCACGCACCCCCTTGCCCCTTATAACTTCTATGCCAACCCACACTGCTCTACCCACCCTCCATGGCCCTTTAAACCTCCCTTGCCCCACCCCCCCATCCCCATGGTCATTTATAGCCCTTATGCCAACATAATACCAACTCATGCCCCCACGAACTACCCTTTGCCATTACCCTCTGCATGACAACTCCCTCATATCCGTTGGCAGTTCTTTGACAGCTTTGGCAGTCCCAATAAGATTGTGCACTTTTTATGCACAATCATGCTTTACTTTTAACAACTCCAAAGGGTGCCTTACCTATCCCAAAAGGTGTCTCACCTTCCAAAAGGTGTCTCGGGACCATATCCAAAGGGGTATCTTACCTCTCTAAATGAATCCACCAAGTTCAGACCAGCTCCTACCTGGTCTAATCTGCACACTCTGGGTTTCATATTCCTGGCCTACAAAAGTCCCATTTCAGTTGAGGCAGCTGGATTTAAATGGACACATATGAATCTTGTGTCCAAAATCTGTATAATTAAATTGTGCTGTCTTTCCCTCTGCCAATCACATAATATCCACCCTGCAGCATGTTGTAATTGTGCATGCCTTTGGCTAGATCCTAATCTCAGCTCATCATGGCAGTATAGAGCCCAGAGAATGATGTCTTTATTTTCAATGTGAGATGAAAGAAGGCCTAGGAAGGCCTGAAGTACATGAACAGGTGAGTAGGCCAAGAGACTGAGGGTGAAAAAGAAAATCAGCCAACGGTAAGAAAATAATTACAAGGCACATCTAAAAACAAAATGAACAACAAACCTGGCAACATGTGAAATCATTAAGTTCTGTTCTTATGCTGAAAATTTCTTTTCATACAAGACAATTGCCATTTTTATATGTGGATAATCAGAATTTTGACTCAGACTCCATGTTTACAGATGTAGATTAGCAGCACCTGAAACATCCAGTGCTCCATGTAGATCACAACAGGAGTCATCATGGCTCATTAGAAAAGTACATGCAATGCTGCTCCCTGTGGTTCCTATAGGCTCAGCAGGTCAAATCAAAGTGAGATTGGAATTGGATTGTCTCTGCAGTGTTACTGTAGGTAAGGCTGGGGATACAGAAGTAAACATACAGAAATGACAAACAGGAAAAGAGCCACTGGGCCATCTAACCTGCCCTAGTTCTGATGCCTTGTGCATCACAATGTAGACACATTCCACACACACAGAGAGAGGCAAAAATCAATTAAAAAAAACTGGCCAATTATGAAGATGTTCTAGAAATATCTCTCTGAGTACTTCAGTTGATCATAATTAGTCCAGAGGATTAAATGTTAAAAGATAAAGTTACATTACTGAGGCCTCAACTATTTACAATCGATATCAATGACTTGGATGAAGGGACTGAATGTGAGATAGCTAAATTTGCAGATGGCACAAAGATAAGTAGGAAAATAAGTTCTCAAGAGGGCATAAAGAGTCTACATTGGGAATTGGATAGTTGAATTGAGTAGGCAAAAATTAAGCAGATGGAGCATGCTATGTGTTCTTCTTTGTCTTTTGGACCCCTTAATGTTGATAATAATCACAACCTAGGCTTGGAAAGCTGAGAGCTCTTTACATTTGCCATGCTGCCTGGTACAATAGGAGGGCTGGTTTGAAATGCTACTGTTAAACACATAAACGAGTCTTTTGTGCAGCTGTGAAATGTGGACCCCTAGAACACTTACACATTCTAATTTGGTCCTAGCTAATTAGTTCCTAGCTCTTTACAGATAATACAACATTATATAACAGAATATAAAGTGGGAAAATGTGAAGTTGTCCACTTTGGCAGGAGATATAGAAATGTAGTATATTATTTGAATGGAGAGAGAATGCAGAACTCCACGGTACAAAGGGACCTGGGTATCCTGGTACGAGTTACACAAAGTTGGTTTGCAGGTGCAGCAAGTGATTAGGCAGGCAAACAGCATGTTGTCTTTTATTGCAACGGAATTTGAGTACAAAAGTAGGGAAATGTTGCAACACTTGTTAAGGGTCTTGATGTGACCACATCCAGAGTATTTTGTACAGCTTGGCGTCCTTACTTAGGAAAGGATATAATTGTATTTGAAGCAGTTCAGAGAAGGTTCACTGGACTGATTCTTGGGGTGAAGTGGTTAACTTAGGAGAAAATGTTGTACAAGTTGGGCCTGCATCCATTTGAGTTTAGAAGAATGAGAGGTGATCTGACTGAAATCTATAAAATCCTGAAACCTGATAGGGTCGATGCTGAGAGGGTGTTTCCCCTTGTGGGGGTGTCTGGAACCAGGAGATGAAATTTAAGAAGTAGAGGCCTCCAATTTCAGACTGAGATAAGAATTTTTTTCTCTGTCAGAGGGTTGTTAGTCAATGGAATTCTCTTCCCCAGAGACCAGTGGAGACTGGGGTCATTGAAGACATTCAATATTGAGATAGATAGATTTTTGATCAGCAAGGAAGTCAAGGATTATGGGGGACAGACAGGAAAGTGGAGTTAAGGCCACAATCAGGTCAGCCATTATCTTAACAAATGGCGGTGCAGGCTCGAGAAACCTCGATGGTTGATAAGATGAAACCTGGGTTCTCAATATATGTGTGATTTATCCCACCTTGGCATCTTACTTGGCTCCTGTAACTGGGATAATTCAGGCTGAATCACAGGCAGACAGAGAAGCTGGGGTGGTGGTGTAAATCCTGCAAGCTCCCCAAATGTTTTTGGTGTGGGAATAATGGCCATCGGTTGGGGCAGAAAGGAGATGTTGGGCAGGCAGTGCTGTCTAAATCAGGGATAATGCTTTGGAGTTGTCAACACTGCGAAGGATGCATCAGCACTTTTAAGTGGTTGATCAGCTTAACTCACTTCCTCAGTAGGCACAAGTTGGATGGTGAGCTCCAGATTTGAACAACAAATTTTCTTCTTTTGTTTTCCAAACATTTGAATGTTTCTCATCTCATACGTAAGCGTAGTTTTCTTCAGCCCTTTAGCTAAGCTGTATCATTTCTAAGGAGTAATAGAATCATTAAAATAGAACAGATAGATGCAATTCCCGAAGGATATGAAACCAACATTTACTGTTAGCCTGACATACTTGTAAGATATTTCTCTGTTTTACTATTTTAAATGTGATGGTAAAATGTAAACTAAATTGTTAGCACGCTGGACAGAGGAATTTCATATGGACATGTAGGAATAATATCCACCAAATGGCTTTGGTAATAAAGTAAGAGTTGATTTGATGTATGAAAAGATTTGTTGTGCTTGATGATCTATTGCTGTTCATAAAACATTTTTTGTCCTTATAACAGTTTTGGAAAATACTTCAATAAACATTCTGATTGACCTTTTCTTTGACGCAGAAATGTTTCTTCAATCATCAAAGGGTTAACGTTATTGTAAAGTAGCGGATGAAGTTTCTGGTGACATGTAATCTTGTTACAGAAGTTTGCCAGGAGCAAAATAAATGATGTTATAACTTGTACATATTGACTGTTAATTACAATGGATGTAATTAGGCTTGAACAGTCCTCACTACATCTTTTTAAATCGTTGCCAGTCATTATCTTTTGTACAATCACTGGAAAATTTGGGGCTGCTGTCCCTGAAGAGATGTTTCTTTACAGTAGCAGTGCCGCCACCTGCAGGCCATTGTGTTCTGCTGGATTACATTTGGTATCCATAGCGATGAAATATGAGGTAAGAAGTGCAGCCTTCACAAACATCTGGTTTTATTCCCTTCTAAACAATGGCTTTTCATTCCCCAATATTTACAATGTAAGAAAATTCTGCACATGCATAGCTGAGTAGTGTGGATTTGAAAAGAAAGAAATTGATTAATGAGGATGGGTTCCATAATCAGAAAAAATTAATCTCATTCAGGTGCAGATAGACTTGCTGTTTATTTTCATGATTTCCTGTTGATATTTTGAATTTCCAGGATTCACAATTTTTCTTTATGTCTGTCTTCAGGGACGGTGATCTTTGAATTTTCTAGTGACGTTACAAAAGAGGATGGTTGATAAAACTATAAAAGCTCCTTAAAGGTGTTTGGAATTGAGTTTCAAGGCACATCTAAAAAGAATCATTAAGTCGTATTAATAAAAGAATAGTTTTTATGTTAACTGAACATGCACAATTTCAATTGATTTGAAAGCAGGAACATGAGCTTTTATGGAGTTACATTTGCATCCATTAGTCAAATATAGATCGACGGTCCCTAATGTTGTTTCCCCATTGGTAGATTATAATAGAGAGGAAGGAAAAAGCTTGAATTTTTGCAATAGAGTTTAACGTGTGTTTAGTACATATCTTGTTTCCTTTGTTGGGTGTAGTTAGACAGATGGAAAGTGATTTATTTTATTTTATTTTGGCACAAGTGTCTATTACAAGGCACTGGAACAATCTGGATTTATCAAATAAAATATTGAAAATATTCCTCCTCCCCAAAAAGAATAGTGTTCAGCTATGCCATCTTTCCATGTGAATGGTGTAAAGTTTTTCAGTGCCTGCCAATAAAGATGAGTTTAAGTATTTACATTCCTTACTGCTACTTGAATCGATATGTTTTATACTCAACATGTAAGTCGACCCCATTTTGTGAAAGGATTATTCAAACCTTCAGAATTTGACTTATATGCTACAATTTACAGTAACATAAAATTCTTACCTCATTGTTTCACAACATTTAACCTCTTAAAAACAAACTCTGGAAATCAATTACAATATTACAATTACAATTAATTACAACAACACAATTAAAATAATATTCCAATGCTTCATTTTTACATTTACAATGGTTAAAAGTGGCAAGCTGGTGACCCTGGCTATGAGGTCACTGTGATTGCTGGCTAAACCACACCCTAACTGACTGAATAATGAGCTGGTCAGGTCAAACTCTTTGGAACTAGTTTATGAACATCCTTTAAATAAGCTGCCATAAAGGGGGAAGACACAGAGTATCACAAGCATGTATCTCGTAAAGGACTGCCACTGAAAATTGAAGACAGCAGCTGCTTAAAGCTACAGGATTCCTTGAGGGAAGAAGTGATGGTCAAGACTGAAAGAACAAAGAGCTCAATAGAGAAACAGGAAACAGAGTGCCTGGGCAATGCTATAGTGGTACTGCTCCTGACCCTCAGATTGCTGGATGATGAAGTGAAATACTGCTGCGTGTGGTGGGTGTGAGGAGGCACCCTTGGTTGGAATCCAAGGTACCATCCCCAGAGGATGGCTGGCAGGAAGTGACAATGCTGACTACACTACTACAGACACATGAATAGATGTGGAAGACAGTGGCACACTTTATGAAATCTGTCAAGGTACAACTAGCTAACAGTACTTTGAATTAGGTCATTGTTGTTGTCTAAGGGCTATGCCAAGTGCTGCCCGTGACCATGTTCTTTCAAATTTTCCAATTGCAGTAACAATGGGCTGAATTTTCCGTCTGTCGGGTGGGCGGAGCTGACCCAATCGCAGGTGGGCGTGGACCCGATCACCACTGGCGATCTGGGCCGCACCGCCATTTTGCGTGGGCGGGCCAATTAAGGCTCGCCCATCGTGACTTATGCAGGAAAGCGCTATGCGCTTCCCATGCGGGTAGGGGGAATCCCTAAAATCGAGAGTGCGCTCTTTAGCGCAAGCGCACAAAAGAGCGCACTCGTCTCCCTGAGGCTAAGTGCTGCCTCAAGGAGATTGGCTCTACTTTCAACAATATTAAAAAGAGAAAAAAAAAAATTCCCTTACATGTCCCCTCATGTGACAATGTCACATGAGTTAGGACATGTTCATAATTTCCATAACAACTTAATTAAAATTTTAAAAACCCTACATGAAACCTCATCTGGCTGCTGGATGAGGTTTCATGTTTTTTCTAGTTGCCACCGGGATTCCTGGCCTGCCCGCCAACCTATGGCAGTTCCCTATGCCATAAGTTGTCTGTGAGTGGTAGGTGAGAGTGCAAAGGTATGCAGATGTAATCTGGAACCTGATGATCTCTCTGGTATGCCATCTTTTATGTTGCATAATCTTAATCATAAAACACTGATTTTAAGTCACTTTATAAACTGTTTCACCAAAAGAGCCCTAAAATTTCATTGTAAAGCAGATATGATGAACAAAAGTTTCAGGTCAAAACATTGGTCAAGCTTTTATGTATTGCTGAATCACCTGGCCCTCCCCTCTGATAACAAACCTGGCCCCCCAATCCAGTGGGCTACCCCACAGCCATTCAAAGCTTGGACAGTTGTTAAGTTGCTCAGGCCAAGAGTTCTTCCCGCACATGGAGTGGAAGTCCCCACCTCCAAGAGCTACTTGCCAATCAAATGGCTGACAGGTCTCTGGTCCAAGCAGCACCACCAGAAGAGGTGGCCCCTGCTGATACTGCATCCAGTCCCCAGCAAGGATTGTCATTGGAGCTACACGGAGAGGTACATTGAGGCGTTTTGCAATGGGGCCAGGATAGGAGCCCTGGTGGGGTGGGGGTGGGGGCAGGCAAGGTGAGTGAAGGTCATTTACCAAGTGACAGGAAACACAGGGAGTAAACTGTGGGGGAAGGGCCTGCAATGCACCCAGGAGGCCCATAATGGAGGCACCTCCCTTCCCCAGCAGTGGGACCAGGCAGGCTTCAAACCTGGCTCGGTCTTCCACCCACCATGGGAAAAATTCCAGCTGGATAGGAAGAGGCCCTTAAGTAACCATTAATGGATGGTGGGCAGGGGGGTTAGGTGCCAGGAAAGACTTGCATGGCATCATGCCTAATTTTACATCTCCCCCACCTGCCTGCCAACTGTCTCTTGGGGAGCGTAAGATTTAGCTCATTATGTGGATAATGCAACAAACTAGGCTTCATAAAGGAGTTATAAAAACAGAAAATTCTGGAAAAACTCAGCAGGTCAGGCAGCATCTGTAGAGAGAGAAACAGAGTTAAGTTTCATGTTGATGACCTGATGTTGATGTTGTTCATTTGATGTTCTGCTGCATCTGACTTGAGAGTTTTCGATGGTGATAGTGGATGCTTCTTACAGAAAAGGTGTTTCATTTTCTAGTGCAAATATGCCTCACCTTAATATGTAAAGTTCATTATCCATAACACCAGCACTGAACATAACCAGGATAAGAATAAACTCTAAAAATGGAAGTATGCTGGTCTGTGACATTAAAATGAACTTTAAATTATGAGCAGCCAACTAATAACAGTAGAGGGGTACTTAATTTAATATTTCATTTCCAATGAGGTAAATAACAGCAGTGACTGAATTATCCTTGAGCCACAGAACAACCACTGCTGCAGCTCTGTGCTTTTAATCCTTTTACTTCATATAGGCTCAGACGGTGAGAATTTTCTGATTAATTAATCAAATTTAAATTAAAGCAAGTCTAGAATGGGAGAGAGGGGAAGGGAAGCTAAAGCATAGCCAGATGGTATGAAATTTCAATCCCGTGATGGCACAGTCACACTATGAAGTGCCAATTCAGAAAGGGATGATGGCACAGTGCCAGCATCAGTGCTGGATAATGAAAGGTGAGCACCTTGCTGTGAGAGGGTTAAGTTGGATCAGTGGAAAGCCAAAATTACTTTGAACTCGCCCATACTGAAATCTATTTATTTAGTACTTTCATCAATTTGAGATAAAGTATTCATACCAGATCAAACATCCAGTATTGCTGATAGCAGTGATTCTAAAGGCAATTGTGCAATTTGGGGTGAACTGGACTTGTATTTTTTTTTCTTTTGAATCTAACTGTCTTTATCTGGTAGGTGCAGAATTCACAAAATGCTTTTCTTTGTTTTGCATTGAAAATATGAATTATGAGAGTAACAAGTCTGAAAACAGGTTAGTACCATTATCCTTCTTGGGGAGGGAAGATTTCTGTCGTTTATTGTATATGGTGAAATCATAAACGAATGTGTCAAGAATGCCTTACAATTTCACAAACATTATAAAATATCAATGAGAATAATGAACAGCAATTTCTTCCCTGTATTCTTGGAGGAGCAGGTAATTGCTGGGACATGACAGGAAGCCTATGATTTCTGTGAAGTATTGCCACGAAAGTGGGGTCAGTCTGCAGTGAGGGAAAAGCACATATAATCTCAGCAATTTTATCTGCTACATATCAAAGATGGTGGGCTGAACACATCCCTGTGCATGGAAAAATACAGGACCAGAGAAGACTATGTAGTCAACTGTGCCAGTCCCAAAATAGGTACCCATCATGCACTCCCTCAAATATAAGTTCGATCTTTCTTACATTTTCCTATACTATTTGCCCCACTTTCCTTGGCTCTCTGTTTCACACATCCACTGCCACCAGTATGAAGTTGTTAAATTGAAACTGCCTGTGCACTTTGATTCTCCTCTGCTTGAGTTGTGTCTCCTTGGTGCTGTGATTGGGATTGTGCCAATTTACTATTCCTTTTTTTGTTAGCATTGTTTAAATAAACATTTAGCTTAAAGTACACAAAAGTATGTTAATGTTACTTGTAGAATCCTTTTTTTTTTGAGCACTCACAACATCAATGATATATTGCATCTTGTTTATAACTGGTGGTTCAAAATTTATTGAGAACCACTCCCATTCTACCACCATTATTTCACCAGAAATTCAAGGGAAACCCTGATAATGCACATCTACTGGGTATGGCCACACCTCTGGCAAAGTTATGGCTGTGGAATGGGAGCAGCTCAGAGCAAATTCAAGGCCTATTTTTCTTGCATTTCTTCCTTTTTCACTATAGGCCTCTTAACATGTGATGTATTTACAAAATCTTTAAACTTGTCAAGATCATGGAAAATAAACTAAATAATTTTAAGCACTCAATGGTTTTTTCAGCTTTCAACATGTACCTTCTCATAATCTCTACTGAAACAATGCTGTCTGTGATAGTTTGGAGACCTAGTATTGCAAATGAAGTGAACCATGTAGGACATCTTCTTAATTTGCTACATGCTTGGAACCAACTCTTCAAGCTGTTTTGCTATGTTGGTTCAGAAATGCAGCTGTAACTTTGGAACTATGAAGTTGAAAAGAGACCTTTTCAATCAAAATAAAAGCTCAAATACTAAATGTTAGTTCACCAAAACATAATTAGAAGGTCATCGTTCATACTTTGCACCGATGTTCAGCGTGGTAAAATTACACTGCAGCACAGTAACGCCAGGAAAGAAGAAACATACAATCAGCAACATTGTGACCCTGAGGATTCAAAAATGTCACTGTGCTCAATGCATAGCATTTTATCTGCCTTCTCTTTCCTCATAAAGCACAAATTCTGGCTGTTATTTTGCCATGATTTTACCTCAATTTCCATGCTTAATGAGGCTCAGCCAAGTTAATAATGGATGTAATAGTAAGTGATGAGTCATTGTTGGGCACCCATACACTTGAAAGTGTGGCTTTGTCGAGAGAGACAGAGCGAGAAGGCAGGTCTCCCACACTATCTGTTCTGCCTTGTCAGACGTTGCTGCACAGTGCCACTCATCAATAAGAAAACAACATGACTGATGAGTTCATTTAATGGAATTCCTTTGTGTGAACTGAAGCCTTTTGAATCCACTCACTGCTCTGACTTTTCCAGGACATTTGAAAGGATGGTTGGTGAACGGCTGCCATTTGTGCCCACTGCCTTCTGCCTTAACAACTGCCACTCTAAATCAAACATGCTGCTTTGGGAGGAAATGGAAAAGGTCACTGATTTGATCTCCCTTTTTATGCATGACTGAGGATCACGATGCTAATATATTGGTTCAAATGAATTTCAAATTGAGAACCAAAAAATGTGTTATTTTAAGATTCTGATAATACGCATGTTACTATTTTAAACATTGCAAATTAATTCCAACATTTAATTTATATCATTCCTTTTCTGTTTCTCTTATTATTTATATGAATTGAAACAAACCTATAAGGTTCATATAAGGAAAATGGATTTCTTTAGTTTTTAGTTTCAAATAGCAGTATTGAATACCATACTCAAATCACAGGTTGCCCCTTTCAAAATCAAAAGGCAGAATTTTCCCATACAGGTGTAAAGAGATTCCGATCTCTGAAAATGACTTCAAGTTGAGATCCTGGCATAATGCCACCCTCTTCCAGTTTTACGCAGGGAAGGTTTTGAGTCTTGTGCGGAATCCCCAAGGGCCTGGCAGGAAAGAAAGTAAGATGACTGAAAAGGCAATTAAGAACCTTTTTAACCACGAACTCCTGGTTTCCTGACACCTTCCAGGCTGTGTCTGCACATCGCCAAGGTTACTGGGGTGACTGCACAACAGGAAGAACTTCTACAGTGAAACTGACAAGCTGGGAAGGCTTTGATCAGATGAACTAAAGAACATGGTCATTGCAGGACTGCTATTCAAAGCATTTTATCTGTCTGATTGTACTTTCACTGCTTGACAGGTGAATACTAACTTCTCAGAAGGCACTTCACCAGCCTAGTACTTCATTCACCTTCAGCTGCACTTTCCTGTTTCCAGCCTTCATCATGGCTTGGGTTTTTACGAAGCTCCACCTTCCACCTCTGCTGAGGGGCAACTGCAGAGGCCACACCACCACCAAGTGCTCTAACAGCAACAGAAGGAACAAAATCAGCAACCTTCCTCTCAGCTGCATGCCTCACCACTGAGCCAAGACCCAGCTGGAAGGAGGCAAGGCCTTCAACACAGGATCCGCAGCTGAGGGTCTGCTTTTGCAACATATCTGAGTACTAATGCAACAGGAAACTCATTTGGCAGGTCATTGCTGACATCCACAGTCTTCCTGGAACAAGACCCCCTCCCAGTGGTCATATGCATTATCATTATGGAGGGTCACACCGCATGTCTAGTGCCTCTGCCTCTCAAGAGCTGGTGCTCTCATCTCCTACAAGGAGAAAAAGCTGAATAGTGTGGGTGTTCACAATAGTTTGTGTGCAAAGGAGGGAAAGACAATATTTATGGAGGGTGAGTTTGAGACATGGGTAAGTGAAGGTAATAGGATGAGGTTGCGTGTCAACATTGGCTGTTT
Organism: Carcharodon carcharias; assembly: GCF_017639515.1. Classification (NCBI taxonomy): domain Eukaryota; kingdom Metazoa; phylum Chordata; class Chondrichthyes; order Lamniformes; family Lamnidae; genus Carcharodon; species Carcharodon carcharias. The sequence goes on from NC_054467.1 coordinate 205,953,164, forward strand.
GGATGAGAATGAGATTCCTGCAGGGAGAGGAATGAGCGGACTGCAAGGTGTGTTGACCTAAGATGTGCTATAAAGGAGATTGCTGCATGGGCAAGTCAGTGTGTGAGACTTGGCACCTGAAACTCTTGTACCACTCACCTATCTACCCTTGGTCCTATATTGTCTTTGTGCACTGTCTCCAGGTTGGAGGGAGCACAATCCTGCTGCTAACTCCCTTATCCACTTCCATCAAATGCTTGGCTGGAGAGATTATTCTCTTCCTCCTGTCCTTCTGAGAGCTCACCATACTGCATGGCCTCGGTAAGAACGAGAGACCCAGGTAGCAACATTCCCAGGTATGCTCTCCATTCCTGCGGTTGTGCGAGCCCCTGTAACCCATACTGGGGTCCCTTTAGAAATTCTTCTTTTGACAGAATGACCTTTCATCCTGCTCGCCCTCCTTAATTGGTCAGGGAGCCGGGAAGAGGAATTTTTTAAAAATTCATTCACAGGATGTGGGCTTTGCTGGCTGGGCCAGCATTTATTGCCCATCCCTGGTTGACCTTGAGAAGGTAGTGATGAGCTGCCTTCTTGAACTGCTGCAGTTGATGTGGTGTAGGTACACTCATAGGCTGTTAGGTTCCAGGATTTTGACTCAATGACAGTGAAGGAACGGTGATATATTTCCAAGCCAGGGTGGTGAGTGACTTGGAGGGGAACTTCTAGGTAGTGGTGTTCCCATTTATCTTGCCCTTCTAGATGGTAGTGGTCATGGGTTTGGAAGGTGCTGTCTAAGGAGCCTTGTTGAATTCCAGCAGTCCATCTTGTAGATGGTACACATTGTTGCTACTGTGTGGCGGTGGTGGAGGGAGTGAATGTTTGTGGATGTGGTGCCAATCAAGCAGGCTGCTTGTCCTGGATGATGTCAAGCTTCTTGAGTGCTGTGGGAGCTGCACTCATCCAGGCAAGTGGAGAGTATTCCATCACACTCCTGAATTGTGCCTTGTAGATGATGGACAGGCTTTGGAGGGTCAGGAGGTGAGTTACTCATCTCAGGCCATCTTCTGACCTGCTCTTGTAGCCACTGTATTTATATGGCTAGTCCAGTTCAGTTTCTGGTCAATGGTAACCCCCAGGATGTTGATAGTGGGGGATTCAGTGATAGTATTGCTGTTAAATGTCAAGGGCTGATGGTTGGATTCTCTCTTGTTGGAGATGGCCATTGCCTGGCAATTGTGTAGCGCAAACATTACTTGCCACTTGTCAGCCCCATTCTGGATATTGTCCAGGTCTTGCTGCATTTGGACATGAACTGCTTCAGTATCTGAGGAGTTGCGAATGGTGCTGAACATTGTGCAATCATCAACAAACACACCTACTTTTGACCTTATGATGGAAGGAAGGTCATTGATGAAGCAGCTGAAGATGGTTGGGTCGAGGACATTACCCTGAGGAACTCCTGCAATGATATCCTGAAACTGAGATGATTGACCTCCAACAATCACAACCATCTTCCTTTGTGCTAGGTATGACTCCAACCAGTAGAGAGTTTTCCCCTTGATTCCCATTGACTCCAGTTTTGCAAGGGAATGCTGGGAAACAGGTTCAGCATAGACCACACATATGGAAATAGGGCTTCCAACCCAAAAACAGACTTCATTCGGCAAGGACTAATTGGAGAAGATTCAGCCCCTTGTGTTTACTTGGTGGTGAGATGTTTGAAATATTGCTACAACATCACTTTGCAAGGGGACAAAATACTTTGATAGATTTGCAAAGCTGTTCTGAGATGACTTGTTGCAAGAGTGCTCTTCCTGATACATTAATGACCTAGACAGCACGCAATTTCAAAATTTGTTGAAACTTGAAAGTATTGTAAACCAGGAGGGGGATAGTGTAGAACTTCAGCAGGAGATAGACGGGTTGATGGAATGGGCAGACAAGAGGCAGATGAAATTTAATGTCGAGAAGTGTTAAGTGATTCACTTTGGTAGGAAAAACATATAGGTCTGAATTTTTCTCTCGTTGGCGGACGCACGTCAGACCCGATTTAGAGTAAAATAGTGCATGATGACATTGGGTGAGTGTCCTGATGTCATTGCGCACTCTCACGATATTTCGCTCAGTGGGGTGCACGAGAGGGGGCAGCGTGCCCACCGACAATAAAAAGGCCTACTAAGGACCTTAATCAATTTATTAAATTGGGTATTTTGCTGCCCATCCAACCGTTCAGTTGGTGGGCAGGCGAAAAGGCCAAGTGGCCTTTGGATTTTTTATGAAACCACATCTACGGGCGGGATGAGGTTTCCAACGGGAATTAAAAGTAAAATGAAAATGTTATAAATCTTATTTATAACACGACCCTGCTGATGTGACAGAGTCACATGAGCAGACATGTTTTTAACATTTCTAAATTCTTTATTTATAATTTTAAAAATCTTCAGCTCCCTGAGGCAGCTCTGTGCCTTCAGGGAGTTTTCAGTGCGCGAATCCACGCACATGCGCAAACGTCCACACTCACCCTCCTCCCACCCACCCCCCCCTCCCCCACCCCTCCCCCACAACCCCGGCAGTGCTCAGAGTCGCAATATGTGATTTATGCTGGCTGGCCGCTAATTGGCTAGCCAGCGTCAAATCGCGATCGGGACCAATCGTGGGCGGTGGTTGGTTTTGCAACTGCTCACGGGCCCGATGGCCACTCCCACCTGATGAGGTAAAAATTCTGCCCACAGAGACCTTATAAATTGTCAAAAGAAACAATGACAACATGAGGTAAAACTTTTTCACGCAGCCAGCAGTTAGGATCTGGAATGCACTGCCTGAAGTATGGTGGAGGAAGGGTCAATTGAGGCTTTCAAAAGAGAATTGGATCATTATCTGTAAAGGAAAAAAATGCAGGGCTACAGGAAAATGGCAGGGAGTAGATTTAGGTAATTGCTCTTGCAGACAGCCAGCACAGACATGATGGGCCAAATGGCCTCCTTTGTTGCTGTAACCATTCTATTATTCAATGAACACTGCCTGATATCACATCAAATTGGGTGGCTGGAAGAAGGCTACTCGCATTTGACTAGGGCGAATGGTCATACTTAAACCCTAATGTGAGTCTTACCATACCCAAATACACTTGCAGTCCTCAACGACACCACTTGTGATGTTGATTATTATTAGTTACCTTTGCTGATTAACTTGCTCCCTAAAAGTGCCTCTTCTTCCAAGGAATTCTGAGCATTAAAAATCTGCCTTGTTCATGTATTAACAATTCAACATAGGAAATTTGAATTAAGTCTAAAATGGGCAGTATTGATTCAGCCCCACGTTAGTCATCTCAGTGGTTATTCTTGGATCACAATGTAAGAAATTTAGGGACTACAGTTTAATTAGTTATCTGTTACCAAGCTACCTCAAATGGCTATTAGTAAAGGAATGTTGTAGAACCTTCTGGATTCCTACATATTATTTAGTCGGAAGGTTACAATAAAGGAAAGATTACTTGCTCTACACCACACTATGTCCCATTTTTTTACACCTAAGATTACCTTCCAGCCTTTGGGGATCTTGCCTGTGAAAGCTTTTTTACGTTGAGGATAAGTTAAAATATTATGGCCTGAATCTTCTGGTCAGCATCTGGGGTTGGGCCCCATTCACCGTGCTTCATTTTGTTCCTCCGTTCGGCGCGCGAAGCAGAGTCGGCTGCGCTCCTGCCAAACTGTCAAAGGCCTATTAAGGCCATTAATTACCTAACTAAACTGCTTCTCAGGGCTACCCGTCCAACCTTAAGGTTGGTGGGCAGGCGAAGAGCCCAGGCGGCCTTTGCATTTTTTGTGGAACCTCATCCACGGGCATGATGAGGTTTCAAGAAGGGTTTATAATTTTAATAAAAAATTTTAATAAAATTCATTGATCTGACCCAGCTTATGTGATACTGTCACATGAGGGGGCATGTCCAATTAATGTTTTCAGATCTTTTTTTCAGGTTTTCACAATGAAATTAAACTCCCTGAGGCAGCTCCATGCCTCAGAAAGATTTCTGTGTTCTTTCGCACAATTGCACGGAAGAGCTCAGGTCCCGACTCTCCCTCCTCCCCCCACCCGTACAGAGAGCGCTCAGCTTTTCTGGATGTGCTTCACGCTGGGTGGACCATTATTGGCCTGCCCACGTAAAATGGCGGCACACTGCTGATCATGGACAGCGATCAGCTGCGCTCCCGCCCATGCCCGCTCCCGCCCAGCCCACACGATAGAGAGAAAATTCTCCCCTATGAATAATAAGTCAAGAAATAAAACATTGGTTGCTGCAATCCTTTATATTAACTCTAGTTTTTTCAAGAAATAAAAATATGAGGGAAAGCTGGAAAGTGCATCATACATACAGCTATCAGGGAAAAGAAGGAAGTCTTATATGAAATGAATTGCAATAACCTATTATGACATTCGAAAAGTCGTGTTAAATTGGCACTTAGAATAATGGAGGGAACAGCTAGAAATGCAATTGTCATTTAAGATCCACATGCTAAATAAAGATATGTTCAGCTTCATGAATGAAGAACAGCCTTGCAAGTTGTTAACAGTTTTTGTATTAGCAAATTGCAACATTGCTAACCTTTAGCTAAAAGAGTTCTGTAACAGAAGAGCACATTAATCAAAATTGTGACTTTCTTAGCGTATTAGTATTCCTAGTGATGACATTTAGTCCAAAGTCAGCTGACTACACATTCACACCATTGGTTCAGTTTAGATTAATGACTTTAAGAAGAAATTTTAGGAATAGGAAAAAAATCCAGATATAGCCCTCAATCCCTTCTCTCTCCAAAAATGTATTTAAATAGCCTTAAACCCTATTTATACTGTTAACAACCTTCCTTGATTCCACCTGAGTTCACCAACTTTCTAATCTTTAATATCTTCCCAAGGACAGCCATGTCCTTTTGCCATAACAAGTACCCTGATCCACTTTGCAAATTGTTTTCATAATCTTCAAAATTTTAACTAGGTAATTTTCTTCTGCTATAAAACGAAACAACATATTGAATCTTTCCTCAGAGCTCTGGTTCCTGGGTCCTGGAATCAACTTTGCTGTTTATATCCCACAGCCACACAAAGTAAATAGCTACCTTTCTATGACTAGTTGGTCAGAACTTCATGCCACACTTCTGATGTGCAGAGGAGCTCACGGCTGTTGCCAGTCAATGAGCTCCACCTTTTTCCTCTTTCCTCCTTCAGGGACAAAATTTCACCTGTTCTTCAAATCTATGCAGACAGTCAAACTTATACCAGAAATTGCCGCTGGATGGAGCCTTAGGAGGTTAACCCTAGGGGTCTAGGCCATTCTATTGCTAGCATGGTTGCTACTCACTACTTGGGTTCAAGACAAGTTAGGGAGCGGCACAGCGGCTCCTGATGTCACTGATTCGGTCACGCAGCCCTACCTCAGACCAGTGGGAATCGACGTTAAAATGAAACTCAGGACACTAAATGAGAATACAGACCTCATTAACTGACCAATATTAAAACGAGACAATGTAAAACAGCAGTGTTAAACAGGAATTTACTGGAGTCACCAGTACCCATGGCTATAGGTGTCCTATCACTATTTAAATTATATTACTAGTGCTAGTGGCCTTTCTTAGCCTTTTATTTTGCAGTTATCCATATTAAAGCATTTTAATATTCAGCTGTACACTCTCCCAGACTTTTGTGTTTGGCTTGCCTTTTCCCTATTGTTTGATTCACCTCCTCCATTTGTTTTCAGCTGCAAATTTTGACAACTCTCCTCCTCTCTGTTATACCAAATAATACACACGTGCTACAAAATTCAATTGCATCTCATCATTTTTTGATGCTGCGGGTGCTGTTCTTGTTCTGAAATGGTGTCTGTACTGCATATGCATACTTCAAGTGCAGACTGCACTGAACGCCATTTTTGGTTGAGTGTTAGTGCAGGCATAGGGAGCATACACATAAGTATAATGTAGACAGATTGTGACATCAATTATTGTGTCAATCATTCAATCTACCTGCTCAGGGGATGTAAAATAGCCCAAGGCACTATCTTAAAAAAGAGCAGAGGGATTATCCCAGTCTAAAAGAAATGAAACCTGATGGACCACTGGGCATTGACCTAGGCACTGGAAACAACAACGGTTAGCCCAGCCCTGTTGACACTGCAAAGTCCTCCTTGGCTAACATCCGGGAGCTTGTGCCAAAATTAGGATAGCTGTCTCAGATACTAGTCAAGCAACAGTCTCACATAATTATGCTCACAGAATCATACCTTATAGATAACATCCCAGAACACCACAATCATCATTCCTAGGTAGGGCCTGTCCCACCAGCATGACAGACCCAGAGGTGGTGACACAGTGGTATTCAGTTGGGAGGGAATTTCCCGAAGAGTCCTCAACATCGACCCCGGACCATATGAAGTCTCATGGTGTCAGGGCAAGGAAACCTCTTGCTGATTACCATGTACCGCCCTCCCTCAGCTGAGGAATCAGTGCTCCTCCATGTTGAACACCACTTGGAGGAAGTACTGAGGGCTCAGGATGTACTCTGAATGGGGGACTTCAATGTCCATGAGTGGCTCAGTAGCACCACTCCTGATTGAGCTGGCTGAGTCCTAAATGACATAGCTGCTAGACTGGGACTAAAGCAGGTGGTGAGGGAACCAACAAGAGGGAAAAACATACATGACTTCATCCTCATTAACCTGCCTGCCACAGATGCATCTGTCCATGACAGTATTGGTAGGAGTGGCCACTGCACAGTCGTTGTGGAGATGAAGTCCTCGCATCACATTGAGGATACGTTCCATCGTGTTGTGTGGCATTACCACCATGCTAAATGGGATAGATTTCGAACAGACCTAGCAACTCAGGACTAGGCCTCCACAAGGCACTTTGGGCCATCAGCAGCAGCAGAATTGTAACAACCACAACCTGTATCCTGATGGCAAGTTATATGCCATATTCCCAAGCCAGGGGATCAACCCTGGTTCAATGAAGAGTGCAAGAGGGCATGTCAGAAGCAGCACCAGGCATACCTAAAAATGAGGTATCAACCTGGTGAAGGTATAACATAGGACTACTTGCATGCCTAACAGCATAAGCAGCAAGCAATAGACAGGGCTAAGCGATTCCACAACAAACAGATCAGATCTAAGCTCTGCAGTCCTGCCATAGATCCAGTCATGGTGGCAGACAATTAAACAACTCACTGGAGTAGGATTCGGATATCCAAATCCTCAATGATGGGGAGCCCAGCACATCAGTGCAAAAGATAAGGCTGAAGCATTTGCAACAATCTTTAGCCAGTAGTGCCGAGTGGATGATACATCTTGGCCTCCTCCGGAGGTTCCCAGCATCACAGATGCCAGTCTTCAGCCAATTTGGTTCACTCCACATGATATCAAGGAACAGTTAAAGGCACAGGATATTGCAAAGGCTATGGGCCCTGACAATATTCCGGCAATAGTACCAAAGACTTGTGCTCCAGAACTTGCTGCGCCCCTAGCCAAGTTGTTCCAGTACAGCTACGACACTGGCATTAACCCAGCTATGTGGAAAATTGCCCAGGTATGTCCTGTACAAAAAAAGCAGGACAACTCCAACTGTGCCATTTACTGCCCCATCTTTCAATTCTCCATCATCAGTAAAGTAATGGAAGGGGTCATCAACAGTGCTATCAAGTGGCACTTGCTTAGCAATAACCTGCTCACTGACACCCAGTTTGTGTTCCGCCAAGGCCACTCAGCTCTTGACCTCGTTACAGCCTTGGTTCGAACATGGACAAAAGAGCAGACTCTAGAGGTGTGGTGAGAGACATTACCCTTGACATCAAAACAGCATTTGACAGAGCGTAGCATCAAGGAGCCCTAGCAAAACTGGAGTCAATAGGAATGAGTAGAAAAACTCTCCACTGGTTGGAGTCATACCTAACACAAAAGGAAGATGGCTGTGATTGTTGGAGATCAATTATCTTAGTTCCAGGACATCACTGCAGGAGTTCCTCAGGGTAATGTCCTAGGCCCAACCATCTTCAGCTGCTTCACCAATGACCTTCCCTCCATCATAAGGTCAGAAGTAGGGATGTTCACTGATGATTGCACAATGCTTAGCACCATTTGCGACTCCTCAGATATTGAAGCAGATCATGTCCAAATGCAGCACGACCTGGACAATATCCAGGCTTGGGCTGACAAATGGCAAGTAAGATTTATGCTGCACAATTGCCAGGCAAAAACCGTCTCCAACAAGAGAGAATCTAACCATTGCACCTTGACATTCAATGGCATTACAACCACTGAATCCCCCACTATTCATATCCTAGGGTTACCATTGACCAGAAACTGAACTGGACTAGCCACATAAATACCGTGGCTACAAGAGCAGTTCAGAGGCTAGGAATCCTGTGGTGAGTAACTTCCTGAATCCCCAAAGCTTGTCCACTATCTACAAGTCAGGAGTGTGCTGGAATATTCTCCACTTGCCTGGAGGACCGCAGCTCCAGCAACACTCAAGAAGCTTGATATCATCCAGGACAAAGCAGCCCACTTGATTGGCACAACATCCACAAGCATTCACTGCCTCTGCTGCCGACCAACAGTAGCAGTAGTGTGTACCATCAACAAGATGCAGTGCAGAAACTCACCAAGGCTCCTTAGACAGCACTTTCCAAATCCATGACCACTACCATCTAGAAGGACAAGGGCATCAGGTACATGGGAACACCAGCACCTGGAAGTTCCCCTCCAAGTCACTCACCACCCTGACTTGGAAATATATCACCGTTCCTTCACTGTCACTGGGTGTTAAAAGCCTGGAACTCCCTCCCTAGTACCACATAGACTGCAGTGGTTCAAGAAGGCGGCTCACCACCACCTTCTCAAGGGCAATTAGGAATGGACAATAAATGCTGGCCTAGCCAGCAAAGCCCAAATCTGTTTGGAAATAAAGATAGTTTAAATAAATTATGGGCACGATTTTACATCCCGCAGGTGGGCGCGGTGCCTGACCTGATTGGGCATCAAATAACGCATGATGATATCAAGCGGGTGTACCAATGTCATAGCACATTTGCGCGATATTTCAGTCGGCGGCACCCGCGAGAGTCCTATTAAGGCTGTTAATCAATTAATTAAAAGCTATTTTTCAGTCCAGCCTTACAGTTGGTGGGCAGGCGAATCGGCCAGGTGGCCTTTGTATTTTTTAGAAAACCTCATCCACGGGCGGGATGAGGTTTCCAATATTAATTTTTTTTTAAATGTTTTGGCAGCATTTTTACCATGCCCTTGTTCAATTGAGTGACTCCTATACGGGACATGTTATTCACATTTTTAAAATTTTTATTCTTGATTTTACAATTCTTCAGCTCCTTGAGGCAGCTTCAGGGAGCTTTCAGTGCACGCATGCTTAGACTTTTGTGCTCGCACTCCTCCCGCTCCCACCCAGGCAGCGCTGACCTTCTCAGCACGCCTTTCACAGTGGCTGGCTATTAATTGGCCAGCCAGCGTGAAATTGTGGTCGGGGCCGATTTCGGACAGCAAACCGTTTCCCGGCCATTCCTGGGCCTGCCCGCCGCGCCTGGCAACGACCCAAAAATGCTGCCCGACCTGCTGAGCTTTTCCAGGTAATTCTGTTTTTGTTTTGGATTTCCAGCATCCGCAGTTTTTTGTTTTTATCCCCAAAAATCCTACCCTATTTGTGTATTTGGGTGTTAGGAATAAGGCGTATCTTTACATTTAATTTATAGTTTTTTCTATTTGCGGGTTAAAAGGTGAAACCTGGGATTTAGTTTCATTTTTGAGTGGAGACAGCTGGCCTAAAGCTACATTTCTAATGAGTTTTACAACTCCTGAAGAGCAGCAAACACAAGTGCAGAAAAAACTTTGCTGTGTCCTAGCAACAGTGGTCCAGAGGGGGAGACCTACCCCACACGCCACCCCCCCCCCCCAACCCCCCACACACACACACACACACACATACACACACAAACACAACAAAAAAAAGCAGCAGTTTGAGTGCAGTTGGAAGAAGGTGCCAGAACAGGCAGGACATGAAAAGGGGCAGATCACAAGTCCCAAACTGAAGTTGGAGGCAGGATTTTACAGATAATGGACTCTGGGAGAAGGAGCTGCAGAGTGAGAGCACTGCTAGAAGACAGGCCTGTCATTCGGGTGTCACATGTCACTCACCTGCCCAGACCTTATCAGGTCATTGATTCTTTTCCGACACTGGGCCCATGTTCTTCAGGTCACTCCTTGACTGCTGACCTCCATTCCTGCCGTCTTTGTCTCTCGAGGCTCAAGTCTTCTTCCAGACAGTGGGAACAAGGTCTCTCTCCTGTCTGTCATTGCATCCATTAAAGCCTTCAGAGAGGCACCTGAAAGTCGTGATGTTGCCAGTGGATACCTGCCTGTGCCACAGCTGGCCCACTGAGCACCCTGCTGTTCCAGTGATAGAGGAGCCAACCTGATGCCTTTAATGAGTGCCAAATTTGCCCCGCGCCAATTAGGCCCTTAACATTTGATAATTGCTTTGGGTCACAGATGCTGTTGAAATGCAGTATTGCAGCATGAAAACAATCCAGGCGTCGGGTTCATGATCCAGGATTGAAAATCCAGCCCCTTGTGTCACTGCAGCTAGGTCCTCAGAGCTTCTCCGTTTACATTGACCAAGATAGCTTTCTGCTTCCATTGCCCTTTCAGAGATTGTCCTGAGAGCCACGTGGCCCCTGTGGATAAAGATCATCTCTCCTCCTGTCCAGCTCCTGCACAAAGGCCTCCTGAGCTATATCTGAGAACATTGGACTATCGTCTCTGCATTGGTGCTGCATTAGTCTGTCTTTATATAGTTCTGACTCTTTCTCCCACCCACTTGCAACACCTTGCAGCAGTCAGAATACACATCCCTTAAGAGATGCAGACTGGCTTTAAAAAGCACAGGCTAGCTTTAATTGATAGTAGCCTCACAGAGATGCAGCCACTCAATAGCACGTTTAGCAATGAGCACAGTATTATCTTTTAACGTAGCACAAAGTGTGCACGCTGCCTGCTTAGAAGGAATTTGATCTACATGTCCATTTTGGGTGCTTTCAAATTTTGCCCCACAATCTCCCAAAAATGATTACTGCAGCACCCTCTGCCATACTTTATTCATTTCTTTGCCACACCATACAGCTCCGCTTGGAGTTTTCTGGATCACTTTGCAAAGATTTTCCAATTCCCAACTGTTGCTTCCATTTCTAATGAATTTCACAAGAAAGTGACAATGACATGACTGATTTCCCCATCCATTTCATTACCTATCTCTGTATGATGTACATCTCAGTTTGGTGCCTTGTTTTCTTTTAACTTCCTCAGCTTATCAGTTACTCCTTTATCTGAAATTTCTATTTCTATTCACACTTCTTCCATGCCCCAGAAAATCAACTTTCAGGCTTCAAATTTCTTCTTTGAAGAAAAAATATCATTTCGTGTATTTACTATCATTTGGTCACCTTTGGCATTTCTCAATGCCCCCTTCCCACATCGCAACCCCCGCTGCTTGCAGCAAAGTACTTGAAATGTTTCACATTTATTTTAATATTGCCTTAAGATTATTAATAATCTTAATTTCAGATTGTATTTTATCCCTCCTGGCTCATATTGTAATCTCCTTTAATTAGTTCAATTTTGAAGTTTGATCTACTCCATGCCTCCCCCTCCAACAATGCTACTAGTGTAAAAGAGCTCACTCCTCATGCCTTTAAAACCTGGCTTCCCCTAGCTTAATGTTCCTATTCACTTTTTCAACAGTCTAACAGCTTCCCCTGTCACTTCAAACAAGTGCAAGTGAGGAAAAGATTATCGGGAGAGAGCATCAGATTCATTTACTTATTACATATTTACAAGAACAATTTTTAACTTGCATCCTTCACGTTTTTAATCACTGACACTGGACTTTCATTTTACTGCAGTGCTGTCCTCTCTTCCCAGGCAAAAAAGATTTGGGACCCAAGACTCTCCCCATCTCTCCAAACCTACATTCAGATAAACTTTGTCCAAGGAAGGTCTTTCCCCAGGCACATCATTTTTTGATGCTGAAATTGTAGAATGTGTCCTGGGAAACTGAGGCAGCAATTGAAGAGTTTAGCAGGCCTTGAGATACTGCCCTCCCCAATATGTGTACAGGCCACAGCGGTTCTAAGAGCTCTTTCAAAGAAGCTGTATATCCAATGGCTGTGCTTCTCCAATGATACTTTAGGGTATCTCTGGCACTGTCGTTACAGTTTTGCAGACTCACTATCACGACTGCCTGTCCATACCACATGAGCCATTAACTTTAACACTTTCACGTCCTTCTAACCATCCGCAGGGGATCTATGAAGAATTAACCAGGTCACTCTTGGGGTATTCATCCCTGAGAATATCTTCTTTCATACTGCAGTAACATTTATCCACTTCAGTGTCAGCTGCAGGCAGCACACACCCTGGAACTTCTGTATGAAAGTTAGATTCTCCAGGCTGCAGGAGGTCACAATGTGACACGTGTGGCACTGACAGCACCAGTGGAGCAGTGGTTGGCATATGTGAATCATAAGTGGTTCCAATCCAAGGACGTGTAACTCATCTGAGATGCAAGCACATAAGAACATAAGAACCAGGAGCAATGGTGGACTATGTACCCATTGAGCCTGCTCCACCATCCATTATGATCATGGCTTGTTTTCAACTCCACTACATTGCCCACTCCCCATTTCCTTTGATTTCTTGTGAGACCAAAAATCTGCCTCACCCAGCCTTAAATGTATTCAACAATGGAGCATCCACAACCCTTTGGGTTAGAGAATTCCAAAGATTCACAACCGTCTGAGTGAAGACATTTCCCCTCGTCTCAGTCCTAAATGATCAGCTCCTTATCCTGAGACTGTGTCCGTGTGTTCTAGATTCTCCAGCCAGCAGAAACAACTGGCAGAATCTTCCGCTCTGGAGTCTTAATCTGGTGGTGTGTAGGAAAGTCGGAGTGTTTTCCGCTGTCAGCGGGATGACTGAACACACACAATGTTTTGATTTTTGGCTCATTACTTATGCAACCACAAGGAACTCGGCAAATCATGTGGAGGAGTGGGCAGGAAGTTGCCTCGGGGGGGGGGTCGAATGTCCTGGCAACATTTTTAAAGGTCACCTGCACAGACATTCACTCACTGCAGGCCAGGAGCTCCGCATTGCTCCTCCAGAGTTTATGCAGCTGCAGCTCATTCTGGAGAAGCTGGCAGACCACATCCTGGGAGTTACAAAGGTGCCTCCAGCATTGCCTTTCGCTCATTCCTAGATAAGAGGGGAATAGATAGAGAGGACAGGATAAAATTGTTTCCTAGAACCAGGGGATATAGATTCAAGATAAGTGGCAGAAGGTGTAAGGGGGACATGAGGAAGAGCTTTTTTACGCAGAGGGTAGTGGGTGTCTGGAATTTGCTGCCCAAGTTGGTGGTAGAGGCAGAAACTCTAAACCCATTTTAAAAGTACCTGGATCTGCACCTTAAGTGCTGTAAGCTGCAGGGCTATGGGCCGGGTGCGGGAAGGTGGGATGAGAAAGGATACCTGGGTGTCCTCGGGCTGGCATGGGCAAGGTAGGCTGAATGGCCTCCTTCTATGCTGTAACTTTTCTATGGTTCTAAGAGCACTGCCTGCAACACCATGGCTGCATGGCCAGACCAATGCTCACCGTTGGAGTGGATTCTATTTGCCAGCATCTTGACCTTCCTGAGACACCACTGCCTTTTGCTGCTCAGCCCATTCTGCCACCTCTTTCCCAACCCCCCCATACTGTGTATCTATCCTGCCTTTTTCATAGTGTCTGAAGTCACATGTAGGCCAGACCAGGTAAGGACAGATTTCCTTCATTAAGTGAGCCAGATGGGTTCTTACAACAATCGACAATGGTTTCATAGTCATGATTAAACTTTTAATTCCAGATTTTTATTGAATTAAAATTCTACCATCTACCATGGTAGGATTCAAACCCAGGTCCCTAGAGCATTATCCTGGGTGTCTGGGTTACTAGTCCAGCGACAATACCACTATGCCACCACCTCCCCGATGTTGCACAATTTTCAGCGATTTGCAACTCCTCAGATACTGAAGCACCTCATGTCCAAATGCAGCAAGATTGGACAATATCCAGTTTTGAGCTGACAAGTGGCAAGTAGCATTTATGCCACACAAGTGTCAGGCAATGACCGTTTCCATCAAGAGAGAATCTAACCATTGCCCCTTGGCATTCAATGGCATTACCATTGCTGAATCTCCCACTATGAAAAATCCTGGGGGTTACCATTGACCATAAACTGAACTGGACCAGCCATATAAATACTGTGGCTACAAGAGCAGGTCAGAGGCTAGGAATCCTGCAGCGTGTAATTCACCCCCTGACTCCCCAAAGTTTGTCCACTATCTACAAGGAACAAGTCAGGAGTGTGATGGAATACACCCCACTTGCTTGCATGAGTGCAGCTCCCACAACACTCAAGAAGCTTGACACCATCCAGGACAAAGCTGCCTGCTTGATTGGCACCACATCCATAAACATTCACTCTCTCCATCACCGACGCACGTTGGCAACAGTGCCTACCATCTACATTCTTCAATGGGGTGTGGACATCGTTGACTAGGCCAGCATTTATTGCCCATCCCTAATTGCCCTTGAGGAGGTGGTGGTGTGCTTCCTTCTTGAACTGCTGCAGCCCTTGTGTTGCAGGAACACCTACAGTGCTGTTAGGGAGGTAATTCCAGGATTTTGCCCCATCAACCTTGAAGGAACAGCAATATATTTTCACGTCAGGATGGTATGTGATTTGGAGAGGAATCTGCAGGTGGGGTGGTGTTCCCCTGCATCTGCTCCTTTGTCCTTCTAGATGGCAGAGTTCGAGTCTTTGGAAGGTGCTGTCTAAGGAGCCATGGTGATTTGCTGCAGTGTATCTTGTAGATGGTACACACTGCTGCCACTGTGCGTCAGTGATGGAGGGAGTGAATGTTTGTGGATGGGGTGCCAATCAAGCGGGCTGCTTTGTCCTGGATGGTTTCAAGCTTCTTAAATGTTGTTGGAACAGCACTTGTCCAGCCAAGTGGAGAGCATTCCATCAGACTCCTGACTTGTGCCTGGTAGATGGTGGACAGGCTTTGGGGGCTTAGGAGGTAAGTTACTCTCTGCAGAATCCTCAACCTCTTACCTGTTCTAGTAGTCTCAGTGTTTATATGGCTGGTCCAATTCAATCTTTGGTCTAAGGTAACCCCCAGGATGTTGATAAATTAATAGGTTAACTGATTGATAGTCAGTGTGGATAGCTACCATAGATTTTGAGAAAAAGAAAATAACTAAATGCGAATGCATGAATTAGCACAGCAATATGAAAATCTGTTATCCAAGGAGATAGTTACATTTAATATTTCCTGTAAAACTATTATGTGTTATGGCTATTCATTTACCTTTTATCCATTACCTTTTAGCAAATTTGTTTGGCAATTAAAGCCTAAGGGGTAAATTTGAACTTGCATCACTGAATGAAAAATTGGCCAGAAATTTTCATTGGTTATGTGGATGCACACCCGACCTGACAGCATGTGAAATCATGCGAGAAGACATTGGGTGCGCGCCCCAATGTCATTGCGCACTCGCGCGATATTTCGCTGGGCGGGCGTGTGCGGCAGTCGGAAGCACGCCTGATGAAAATTAGGCTCATTAAGAACGCAATTGAAATCGATTTTACGAGGCTCGTCCACTTTTCCAGTTGGCGGACGGGCCAATCGGCCTTTACATATTCACTGAAACCTCGATCCAGGGTGGGTAAAAATATCCGGGGCGAAATGTAATTAAAAACAAGGTATCTGGGGACTGATGTTTTTTGAATTTTGTTGTCAGGTGCTGGAATGTGCTGCATAGACACAGTTTGGTGCATTCTTTTTAATTTGTCCAGGTCTGCAGCTCCTCGAAGCAGCTCCACAGCAGCTGCCTGCCTTAAGGGAGCTCGCTGGAAGTGTCCACCAGCACCCTCACTTTTGTCGGCGCCTGCCCCTACCCCAGCAGCACTGAGCCTTCCTCAGCACACATTTCACACTGGCTGCCCGTTAATTGGCCAGCCAGCGTGAAATAGCATTCGGGGGGCTGATCATAGGCAGGAGCGCATTTCGCCTCTGCTTCCAGGCCCGCTGATCACACGCGCCTGACAATCATTAAGATTCAGGCCGTAGGCTTTAATGGAAAGATAAAATGGGCAGGGTCTATAACTGGTGTCTGATTGCTTGCTACTAGCTTTCTGCTCAGCAGTGGAAGTTAACATCCACCTAAGAAGTAGCGTAATATAGTTTATTCTGCCTGCTCTTGACAGCCCATGATAAAATTAGCATGCTGATGCAAAGTGAAAACGCTTCTTTGAATTCCCAATATTTACAAACAAATTTATCTAGTTATCTGGGTAAGTGAAGATACGTTCAGGGGCAGGGTAGTGTAAGCTCACTTAATGGAAGTGATTATTGATGTTGCACCCCCCCCCTCAAAAAAAAAACCCTGTCTCACCAAAACCCATTCTTTCATTGTCTGGCTTAATCAATTCCTTCCAAGTAATCTTGTGACTAAAAGCCCTTTTATCTTGTGTTTCGCTGTCAGGCTACTCCTTCTCATTTCCCTGTCTTACTACCCTGTCACAATTGTTTCTGTCCAGCACTTTGTTCTCTTTCTCTCTTTCCCTCCAAACCCTCCATCCATTTGATTTTCTTAATCTCTTTCAAATTAAGTTCTCCTTTGTTCCTTTTCACTTCTGTTTCTTCCATCCTGCTCCTCCTTCGCTCATGGTCCTCCACTTCTGTTCCTCTCTTTCACTCTTCCTTCGCTTTTTCATTCTACTGCTCTTCCTTCAGTAATTTCCACCCCCCAGTTAAGTTATTTTTTCTTTTCTCTTTCTTATTGTTCTCTTACTTGTCTCTTCTTTTCCACTGTGCTCTACTTTATTACATAGAATTTATAGCCCAGAAACAAGCCATTTGGCTCTTGACATGGTCTAAGCCAGGGCTTATGTAATTAGAAGGAATTGCTCTCCTTTTCATTCTACTAATTCCCTTTTCTTCTTGGCAATCATGCCCTGAAGATCAGGAAAGAAGTCCACTAGATGACTCAAACTATAGTATTTTATTATCAGAGATGAACCCCTGTGCATTTATTTTTAGCAGGGACCTTCAATCGAAACTTCAAATATGGCACTATGAATCTTGCGGTGCAGAGAGTTTACCCAAAGGTCTGGGCGTTCAGAAGCCTAATGCAGTGCACTGTGCTTTTATTTGTGATCTCATGGTGCCAAGTTTATTGGTTTACTTGTTAAGTAATAAACTTTATTTTTGCAACTCTATAATGGATTGTGTGAGGACTTATGGTGTGTTTATTGTGCATTATGATGGGTGAAAATTTTGAAATTGGGGAGAAAAGTTTTGTACAATATGATTGGTTAGAGGCAAAAGTGGAAACAAATTTATAATTTTATTTGTCTGTATAAGTTAAGTAATAAGGAAGACAACTTAGACCACAGACTTTAATAGTTTCAATGTAAGCAGTAGTATCAATAACTTTTATTACAAAGATATGTTGATTGCACACCACATAAATTATTACTTCCTAGTCAAAGGTCACAAAAGTCTAAAGTGAAAGAAGAATTCAAGAATGCAGATACAATCCCCAAATAAAATAACTTAAAGAAAGAGAAATGTAGGAAAATACTAGAAGGGCCAGTAAATATGTCTTTGCAACAATTCCTTTAAAGAAAGAATCTTTTAAGTCATTATTCAAAATAATGTTGTGCAATGTACTGAAAAAATTGGACTATAAAAATAATGAAAGATGTTGGCAAGTTTTACATTTCACTCAAATTTTTCTGTATAATATTCTTTATGACAGATTAACATTTTATAGCTATTTTGCGATGGAAAACATGCTCACATACTGCAGGCTGTAAACTAAATTTATTGCTCAAGGGTTAAATAACCCTAAATAACTATGAAATAAAAGAATGAAACATTAATTAAATACAGCAGAGTACACGTAATAACCAATATTCTGGTATAAAAGCTCCCTATAGACTAAACATTAAAAAAACAAGATGACAGAGCAGAAGGTAGAAAATAATTTTACAGTTGGAAGTTATGATGAATCTCTCATATTTTCAATCAGTCAATATTTTAGGCATGATAGAAAAAAATATGCACTTGAGATTTGGATAAAAAAGCCCTGGGGTTTTCCGAATGATCACTAGTCTTTTTCAGAGAAGTTGTCGTTATTGCAAATATAGACACAGCAGAGGTTTATCCTGAGTACTGATTTGTTTATTTTGACCCTTTGCATAAGCATTTCATGCACTAAAGTCAATATAATGATTCATTCATACACCTTAATGTTTTAATTCAAACAGACATGGCAGCTGCTAGTAAAAATAAATTCCTAGCAGGTCCAACAAAAATTCTCATTTTTCTTTCCAAAATGATTTAATATTTCCCCAGAATGAAATTCCATTTATTTTTGATAGGAATGTACAACAAATTTGTATTATTTTGCACGAGAAAAGGCATTAATTTCCCCTTCTAGCCTTTCGAGGACATGAACAGTGTGGCACAGTTGGAGGTGCTGTCCTTCAAAAGTGCTGTCTGCTTGTTCCGGTGGTTTAAGTGACTGTTAAAGATTTCAGATTCAAAGGAGAGTAGACAATTTTCACAGAGTCAAAAAGGATGATCGCTTACAGAATTTGCATCTGTATTTCAAGGGAAGCTAGATAACCTCACGAGCGAGAAAAGAATAAAAGGTAATGCTGATAGAGTTAGATGAAGAGGTTTGAGAGGAAACTTTCATCTAACATAAATCCTAGCACAGATCAGTTGAGCCAAATGGCCTTTTGGTACTGTACATTCTGCATAATCTGAGGTAACTGTAGAACAATGGAAGTTCATAGCACAGAAGAGGCCAGTCAACGTTTCATGTCTTACTTAAACAATCCAAAAGTAATCCCCAGGCTCTACCCTCTCCCCAACTTCTTCTGCTTTCAAATGTTTACCTTTTTCCTTAATTATTTCTTGTAGCAAAGCATTCCAGGCTCTAACTACTCTCAGTAAAGATTTTTTTTTTCCCAGAGTGCTCTCTCCTCTTTCTTAGTGGTAAATTTAATGTCCCTTTATCACTAATTACCCAACCAGAGAAAATAATCTCCGGCTCACACTAAAAATATCTGTTAAATCTCCTCTTAACATTCCCTGCTCCGGTGAAAATGGCCCAGGGATTCTTGCTTTAACTGTGGAAATCTAGGAATCATCTTCATCAAATGAGAAGAAACCTGTCAATGCAGATTGCCAACTTATCATGTAGCTCAAACTTATTTTCAGTCCATTGAAATCAATGAGGTGAAAATGGAGCACTGTGCAACAGACAAGCAATATGGTATGTTCTGCACACTGTAAAATTTCTAGGGTGGAACCTTATCAGCTTAGTCCCTGCTGGAATAGCAGGACTATTTTTGGGTTTGGAACCTGAGGCTCTGAACATTGCATTTGGCAGTTGCTTTTCACTGGAGCAAACAAATTGCCACCCTGTCTCCAAGGTTTCTGACCAATTAGGGAGTGCGTGTTGGAGGACACATCCATTCTGTTAAAGGAAGGATTTCTAATTAATGGGACCACAGCATGGGTTACAAGGGATGCTGCAGCCAGAGGAACGGGGAGAAAACCTGGTAAGACTGCTCCCTGGGGCTCTCACTCTTACCTGGATGACCTGCTGTGGGATCGAAGGGACTGCAGTGAGATGAGTTCTCCCAAGGATGGCTGAGAGTGGACAACATCTCCAACCAAGCAGGTGTAGATGCATATACCGCACCTTGGATACTGTGAGCAGTTTTGGTCTCCTTATTTAAGGAAGGATGTAAATGCATTGCAAGTAGTTCAGAGGAGGTTTACTGGATTGATACCTGGAATGAGTGGGTTGTTTTATGAGGAAAGGTTGGGCAGATTGGGCTTGTTTCCACTGGAATTTAGGAGAGTGAGGGGTGATTTGATTGAAGTATGCAAAATCCTGAACAGCCTTGGCAAGGTGGACGTGGAAAGGATGTTTCCTCTTGTTGGTGACTCCAGAACTAGAGGGCACTGTTTTAAAATTAGGGATCACCCTTTTAGGATAGAGATGAGGAGAATCTTTTTCTCTCAGCGGGTTGTGCAACTTTGGAATTCTGCCTCAGAAGGCGGTGAAAGAGGGGTCATTTAATATTTTTAAGGCAGAGGTAGATAGTAGATTCTTGTTAGGCAAGGGGTTAGATGGGAATATGGAATTCAAAACACAAGAAGATCAGCCATTATCTTATTGAATGGCGGAGCAGGCTCAAGGGGCCGAATGGTCTACTCTTGTTCCTATTTCTTCTGTTCTTAATCAAGTGTCCCATACATGCCGCACACTCTGACTTGCACAGTTTGCAGCTTCATTCAGTCCTTTCTTTCCAGGCACTTCACAGTCCCATCTGAACAGCCAACACTCACTTCACCATAATAATAATAAAATAAAAGCAAAATACTGTGTATGCTGGATGTCTGAAATAAAAGCAGAAAACACTGGAAAAATTCAGCAGGACCAGCAGCATCTGTGGAGAGAGTAACAGAGCTAATGTTCTGAGTCTGCATGACTCTTCTTTGGAACTGGACAGAGGTAGGAATGTGATGGGTTTTATGTTGTTGAAAAAGGGGGAAGGAACAGGTTGGAGGGCAGGGGAGATTAAATGGAAAAAATGTCATGGAACACAAGACAAAGAGAGTGGCAATTATAGTATAAAGATGAAAGCTTTGATCCAAAGTAGGTATTAATAGCAGAATAATGGTCAGCACTGTCTGAAAGCAAAATGGCAGAGAAAGGCATTTGAAAGCAAAACATACTCATCCTCAGTTTATTACACTCTCATATCCATACCTTACACTCACCTTCCATAAATGTCATCCTTCTCTCTTCTCCAAACAAGCCATTATGAACATTCACACCTCTCTGCTTTATCTCATTGCAGGAGAAGAGAGCACACAACTTGGTGACAGGCAGAGCCTTGGGATGGGATGGGGAGGCAGGATGGCCCTCCAATGACAAGTGACATCACAGTCTCCTGTCACCGTATATGTTGACGGTCTTTATGTAGACCACAAGGGATCTGTCTCTATGCTGTCTATACTAAGTAAGATATTGAGACTGGCGAGCATTCTGGTCGAACATAAGTATCTGAAGTTTATTACTAGCAACAGCTGTATACGACTCTGCAAGGCCTTGATTTGGTCTGGGTCCAAAAAGATACATCGGCTGATAGCATGAATATATGCCTGATGCATAAGATGTACAGAATCTTGATGATACAGGGTCACGGGAAATAGTGAGCATCTAACATGGAGGCTGTACTTTTATACTCCAGCCTCACACATGGTGATTCACAGTGATGTTTCACAGCTTCTTAAAGTTACATGTCATTGTCTGCACAACAACATGCACCTCACTAACAGCACACATACCTGTTTCACTGAAAAGGTCTTGTTTCATGATGTTGCAGGTGTCAGCAGTGACCTTCCATGAGACCCTGAACCTCCTGAGGCACTGACATACTCAGACATGCCGGGGCAGTTGGTCCTCTGCCTGTGGCCCCTCTGATGGGGATCTCACCTCCTTCCAGCTGGATCTCAGCTCCAATCCTCTCTGCCCTGTGCAGGGGGCTATGCTGAGGAGAAGGCAACTGGTGCTGCTGCTGCTTCTCCTGCTACAGCTGCTTGAGCAGTTGTCGGTGGTGCAGATTCTGCTCAAGGACTCAGCAGGGATGATCAATGGAGCTGCTTAAGCTTAACCCATGTCATCTTGAAGGCTGGAAGCAGGAAAGTGCAATTTTGTTTTAATTCATTCATGGGATGTGGGCTTCGCTGGCTGAGCCAGCATTTATTTCCCATCCCTAATTGCCCTTCAGAAGGTGGTGGTGAGCTGCCTTCTTTAACCGCTGCAGCCCATGTGGTGTAGGTACATCCACAGTGCTGTCAGGAAGGGAGTTCCAGGGTTTTGACCCAACGACAGTGAAGGAACGGCGAAATATTTCCAAGTCAGGATGGCGAGTGGCTTGGAGGAGAACTTCCAGTGGTGGTGTTTCCATCTATCTGCTGCCCTTAAGATAAACGCAAAATACTGTGGATGCTGGAAATCTGAAACAAACCCAGAAAATGCTGGAAAAACACAGCATGTCTGGCAGCATCAGTGGAAAGAAAAACAGAGTTTCAAGTCTGTGTGACCCTTCTTCATTGTCTTTCTAGATGGTAGTGGTCATGGGTTTGGAAGGTGCTGCCTAAATGAGCATTGGTGAGTTTCTTCAGTGCATCTTGTAGATGGCAAACACTGTTGCCACTGTTTGTTGGTGGCAGAGGGAGTGAATGTTTGTGGATGGGGTGCCAATCAAGTGGGCTGCTTTGTCCTGGATGGTGTTAAGCTTCTTGAGTGTTGTTGGAGCAGCACTCATCCAGGCAAATGGAGAGAATACCATCACACTCCTGATTTGTGCCTTGTAAATTATGGACAGGCTTTGTGGAGTTAGGAGATGGTTACTCGCAGCAGGATTCCTAGCCTCTGTCCTGCTCTTGTAGCCAGAGTATTTATATGGCTAGTCCAGTTCAGTTTCTGGTCAGTGGTAACCCCCAGGATGTTGATAGTTGGGGGTTCAATGTAATGCCATTGAATGTCAAGGGTTGATGATTCGATTTTCTTTTGTTGGAGGTGGTCATCATCTGGCACTTGTGTGCTCAAGTGTTACTTGCCACTTGTCAGCCCAAGCCTGAATATTATCCAAGTCTTGCCGCATTTGGACATGGACTATTTCAGTGTCTGAGGCATTGCAAATGGTGCTGAACATAGTGTAATCATCAGCGAACGTCCCCACTTCTGACCTTATGATTGAGGGAAGGTCATTGGTGAAGCAGCTGAAGGTGGTTGGGCCAAGGTGTATGATGTGCTAGACTGGTAAAGTGTCTTCCAAGAAGTTGGCAATCACCTGTCAAGCAGTGAAAATATAAACTGAGAGAAGAAGCACTTTGAACAGTAGTCCTGCAATGACAATGACTGGAGCTTTTTAGTGTAACTGATCAAAGCTTTCCCAGCTTGTCAGTTTCACTGAAGGTCTCCTGTTGTGCAATCACCTTGTTGACCCTGATGAGTTGCTGACAGATTACTACAGGAACTACAGGCCAGTCAGTCTAACCTCAGTGGTGGAGAAACTATTGGAAGCAATTCTGGGGACAGAATTAATCTAAACTTGGAGAGGCAGGGATTGATCAAGGACAGTCAGCATGGTTTTGTTAAGGGGAGGTCATGTCTGAACAATTTGGTGGAATTTTTTGAAGAGGTGATCAGGTGTGTAGATGAGGGCAATGCATTTGACGTAGTCTACTTGGACTTTTGATAAGGTCCCACATGGGAGACTGATAATGAAGGTAAGAACCCATGGGTTCCAAGGCAATTTGGCAAATTGGATCCAGAATTGGCTGAGTGGCAGGAAGCAGAGGGTGATGGTTGAGGGGTGGTTTTGTGACTGGATGCTTGTGTCCTCTGGAGTTCCACAGGGATCAGTGTTGGGTCTGTTGCTGTTTGTGTTGTATATAAACAATTTAGACTTGAATGTAGGAAGGTTAATCAGTAAGTTCGTGGATGACATGAAAATTGGTGGGGTGGTAAATAATGAGGAAGATAGGCTTAGACTACAGGGGGATATAGACAGGCTGGTCAGATGGGCTGATCAGTGGCAAATGGAATTTAATCCAAATAAGTGTGAGGTGATGTACTTGGGCAGGACAAACAAGGCATGGGAGTACACGATGAATGGCAGGACCCTGGGAAGTACCGAGGATCTGAGGGACCTTGGTGTGCATGTCCACCGGTCCCTTAAGGTAGCGGGACAGGTAGATAAGGTGGTTAAGAAGGCATATGGGATACTTGCCTTTATTAGCCGAGGCATAGAAATATAAGATAGGGAGGTTATGCTGGAATTGTATAAAATGCTGGTTAGGCCACAGTTAGAGTATTGCTTGCAGTTCTAGAATCCGCATTATAGGAAGGATGTGATTGCACTGGAGAGAGGGCAGAGGAGATTTACCAGGATGTTGCCTGGGCTGAAGAGTTTTGGTTTTGAGGAGAGATTGGATAGACTGAGGTTATTTTCCCTGGAGCAGAGGAGATTGAAGGGAGATATGATTGAGGTGTATAAAATCATAAGGGGCATAGACAGGATAGACAGGAAGGAACTTTTCCCTTTGGTGGAGGGATCAATAACCAGGGGACATAAATTTAAGGTAAGGGGCAGGAGATTTAGAGGGGATGTGAGGAAGAATTTTTTCACCCAGAGGGTGGTGGGAATCTGGAACTCACTGCCTGAAAGGGCGGGAGAGACAGAAATCCTTAGAACATTTAAGAAAGATGTGCACTTGCGATGCCATGGCATACAAGGCTATGGGCCTAGCGCTGGAAAATGGGGTTAGAATAGTTAGGTATTTGTTTGACTGGTGCAGACCCGATGGGCCGAAGGGCCTTTTTCTGTGCTGTAGACCCCTATGACTCAATGAGATTGAGAAACAGGTCCCAGGGCTCAAAAATCCAGGATCCAGGGCCATAGTAACTCATAATTGGCTTCCCAACAGCCTCAACAAGCAAGATTCCGCTTGTACCTGAAGGTCCGGATCTATCGTTCAACACCATCTCCTTCGCCCATCTGCAGTACTGATGGTGACAATCGCTCCTGCTGGCACTGCCTGTGTGCAGAGTTGCTGACCTCTGATTGGCCAGCTGCCCTGTGAAGCAGAGCTCACTCCTGGAGACACATGCAATTCCTGCCTCAGTGTAATTAAAGGGCCATCACCTGAAAAATTAAAGCAGGGCAAGCCTACCAAGTGGAGTTAGACTGGGCGCTGATATCTACACTGTGGTATAGGAGACCTTCCTCAGTGTATAATCCAGCTCTGCTTTCTGTGATCTTTTCTCAATGCTTGTCCCTTTCATGCTTGTATGATATTCTTGTCTTATCCAAAAGAGAGGTGCTACAGGTGACCTCAGCGTAAAGGGTAGAGATAAGAAAGGATCCCATCCTGCTTGCTAATGTATGATTCATCCTACTGCACCCCCCACCCCAGAAACCCCAGCCCCAGGTAACAATGATGAGTTGGAAGGCCAAATCCAGATGCTCATCATCTGACTCAGATCTCTTCCCCAGCAGTCTTCCAAGTGCCGGGGAGCTTGGCTGAACCTGCCTCCCTCTACTACAGATATATGTCCATGCGGTGACCACCAGATTGTGGACCAAGCCTGTTCAAGAGCTAGGCCCCACCAAGGTGTGTGTCTCTGTGCTGGTGGAGGATGTGTGTAAGTGCTTTGATTGATCTGTCGAGCTGCTTATTTCCAGTTCTTCAGAGGAGGAGGTGTCCTCTTGGCTGGGGGTGAGGACATGGATGGAACTGAAAGCCTGGCTGGCTGAAGGTGTTGATCACTTGGCAGACCTCCCTGTGAACCAAAGTAGAGATAATTAGTGCATGGCAGCAAAGTCAAAAGCAGGAGAGAGCACTCACAGTTGCGCTGAGAGAGGGATGATGTGGTGCAGGATCCTCACGAGGGTGTTTGCTGCCGACCTCACTGTCACTGCAGGTACGGTCCACATCCTCACCAGTCAGTGCGATGGCACACTCCTCAAAGTGAGTGAGGGGCCTAACGTGGCCCACTCCACCCCCAGTCTGGGACCTCTCCCTGCTGATGTGAGTCAACTTCCCCTGCATGAAAGCAGATGGAGAGAGTGTGAGCAGGATGCATGGCGCTGCATGGAATG
This sequence comes from Carcharodon carcharias, assembly GCF_017639515.1. Classification (NCBI taxonomy): domain Eukaryota; kingdom Metazoa; phylum Chordata; class Chondrichthyes; order Lamniformes; family Lamnidae; genus Carcharodon; species Carcharodon carcharias. The sequence continues at coordinate 205,979,003 of NC_054467.1, forward strand.
TTTATGTGGAGAGTGGAGCCATAGACAGGATGAGGACGCGAGCTCCAGAGGAGATGAGCCTGATGGAGATGAGAGTGTGTGTGTGAGAGTTAGTGGTGTTGTCCCTTGAGTTGAGATCCCAATGGATTTGAGATGGGTTTGTAAGCGTGAGAATTGAGAGTGATGAGAAAAGTGATGTACCCTGGCGGAAAGGATGAGAGAATTCATTTCTGCAGGGCATTGGCGCTGACCACTGCTACCACCACCTACCATGCTGAGTTGGTGACCTTGCTTGCTACCCCTCGCCCAGAGTGGGGGTAGAGGACTTCACAGCGGGCCTCCACTGTGTCCAGTAGGCACTCAAGGCAGGCTTCGCTAAATCTGGGGGCAGCATGTTTCCTCCCTTTGGCAGCCATCAGTTCCCAGCAGTTTCCTATCCTTGAAGCTCCATACAGTGGCGGCCTTTAAATATTGTGCCCAGTTTACTGAATGCCTGAGGCGATGGTGGGGAGGGTGAATCAGTTTGCCAGGGATGCATTATTAATGAGGTAAGACGTGCCAGGAAGGGGGGCAATTCAACGCGAAAAGACACCATTGCAGTTGGCAACTAAACTGTCCTTTTCCCTGCCCTCTACGACACATCTGTGATGATTCCACTCCATGTTTCCATTTGGGATCCTTAATTGCTTATCATATGTATTCTTAAATTGGAAAGCTTGGGGGTCAGAAATTTTACACTCAGGAAAATGTTGAGGAAAATCAAAAAACAGCAGTTAAGTAACTGATGCCAAAGACATGTCGATTGCAGAAGAAAGAAGGACTGATGGGGGCGAGAAAATCTACAATTTTGAGGTTCTGAGCAGGAGAACAAACCTGAAAAAGAGTAATCTGCATCAGTACCCACATGGCTATTTTAACTGGTGGTATCCGGAGGTGAGATATAATGACATGCACCAGTGAACCATTGTAGACCATTTGTTTTTACTTGGTAAATTCCTCTCTTTAATTCATATCATTATTTAAGTAATATCAGGCAGGGTATAAGTCAATCCCTAAGAGACTGATGATATCTGTTTATTACGTGGTCTTTTAAAGTTGATTGAATCAGTGACAGCAATTTTATGGGAATGGTGCACTACAAATTTTGGGCCGACAGAGTGTGGTTTTTGCTTCATATCAATATCAAATGTATGATAAAAATCCAATGTGAAATTGGCCAAATCTGATTTTGACAAGCAGCATGAAAGTGCCTTGAGGAGATGGATTCACACTTCTTCCACTTTGCAAAAGCTGTAATTTACACACACCTGAAGCATAGTGAACATTAAGTTATTCCCAGGCTGCTTCAATGGTCAGCTGAAAATACCCTAAGGGCAGAACTTTCTGCCTATTGGGCAGGTGGAGCGGGAACGGGCGCAGGCGGGTGTGGACCCGATCGGCATCCCCAATCAGGTCTGCACCGCCATTTTACATGGGCAGGCTAATTAAGGCCCGCCCAGCCTGATGCACACCAGGAAGTGCTGAGCGCTCCCATGTGTGGGTGGGGTGGGGGTTGCCTGATTTGGGAGTGCCCACTTTCACGCATGCGCGCGAAAGAGCACAAAAATCTCCTTGAGGCACAGAGGTGTCTCGGGGAGATTAGTTTCAAGTCCAAGAAGTTTAATAAAGTGGCGAGAACATTTTTATGACATGTCCCCTCAAGTGAAATTGTCACATGAGCTGGGACTTGTGCATTAATTTCAATAAAAATTTTTGTCAAGGTTTAAAATTGTTCATGAAACCTCATCCCACCCGTGGATGAGGTTCCATGAAAAATGCGAAGGCCGCCTGGGCTCCTTGCCTGCTCGCCAACCTTAAGTTTAATTATTTTAACTGAGAGTTAAATGGCCTTAATAGGCTTTTGACAGTCCGGCGGGTGCGCAGTCAACTTGGGTACCATCATGTGCCGTGATGTCGGGACACACACCCGAAGTCACCACGCATCATTTGACACCTCAGCGAGCGGGCCCTGCCCCCACTCGCCGAGCCGAAGATTCAGCCCTAAACTTCATTTTTAACTTTTTCAATGTTGGCAAAGAACCAAGAGACAGGTTAGTCTTTTGTCAACATTAACATAGAATTACATTTACTGTACAGCACAATAGCAGGCCATTTGGTCCAACTGGTTTGCGTCGATGTTTATACTTCACACAAGCCTCTTACCACACTACTTGACCTAGCCCTGCAATGCATAACCTATGATTCCTTTCTCCCTCATGTGTTGAACTAGTATATTTGCTCATAAGCAGATCTCAATGAATGGTTTGAACTAAGTCATGTGACAGTTCAGGCCCTTGTACCTTGGTCGCCTAGCTTTGGATATGTTTCAATTTCGGTACAAGTATTGAAAAAAAATGATTTTATTACGAGATGGTGGTGTATCATGAATAAACAATGTAAGTTTTTTTTAGGAATAGAATGCTTGAGCATTGTTTAATTTTTTCCACAGACTACAATGAATTACGTCCTTTAGTATTCTAACTTATGTTGAAAGATGCAGAGGTGTTCAAATGCTGTTGAAGTATAATCTTAAACAGAGAGCTGTTTATAACTCTCTTAAATCAATCTTTAAAATGTTCCCCATTCAAAACAATGGGTCTCTGTGCTAGACTGCAAACCAGGATATTGAAGCAACTTCTACCTATCAGTTCGAGCTAAACTATTGCAGCTTTAATATTAGCACATCATATTACAGAAATGTTCCAATTTTGATAGGCTTTTTAGCGAAAAAACAACATAGAAAAATCATATGATCCAGCTACAGTGTACAGCTGCATGATGCATTATAGTGATATACACTGTATATCACAGTTTTTTCAGCGTAAGGATGATTTTTTTTTCCTTCTACAAGTGCTTGGATTTGCTAGAGTTAAGCAAAATCTATCCACGGTATATCAATCTTACAGAAACTAGAAGGGATCCTTCAAGAGAATGGAAACATTCTCCAGTGTTGGTTATTTTTAAGGTGGAGGGAATCTACCTTCTCCATCCCGCCATCCATGTACATTAATGTCATAGGGTACAAATAGGAACACAAAACTCTTCATATGTTTGAGATTGTCCAATGTCCACACAATGTTCCAGGGATTAGAGATCAACCTCCCTCCCAGAAACACATACACAATTTTTGGGAGACTACTGCTTTCCCCCACCAAAACCTTCCCATCAGGACCACGGGAATATTGTTGCACCTGCTTGGAAGAGAAATTGGGGGTTGATGATGTGCCATTTTGCCTAAAACAAAAGAACAGGGGACAAAGGCGTGGTTTGAAGTAGTATAAGGGTGTGGTAAGATGGCCACTTCAGAGCACAGCACCTCCCGTTCCTGAGCAGAGTCCATTGCCTCTATGCGGGTGTTTGATTGTGGGTTGGTCCATTGTCTCGATGGGGGTGTTTTGTTGTGAATTGACATTTAAGGGAAAAAGATAACAGAAGATATATTTACAACCAATTACATATTTACCACGGAATGTTGAATAAACAAAGTGATATATAAAGAAAAATAAAAAAAATGAGGGGGATACTCACAATATTATCAGTGGAACACAAACAGCCAGGGTTCAGTAATGTAACTTGAAATGCTTAATGTTGTTGCTTAATTGCCTTTGGAGGTGTGGAAGACATTTCAAGAACTTATTTTTCTTTGGGTATTTTATCTGTGATTACAAAGTAAATTAGGGATCATCTACAGCAGTAGAAGTTGAATACAACTTTCCTTGTTCCATGCTTTTAAATGTGTTTTGGATAGTTAACGACAGTCAAAACTTGCTTGTGACCTTATTTGTTGTCATAAAAGCATATGAACATTCACAATGATTGGACAGTCAAGATCCATTAATTTATCTATATAACCCAACAACTCACATAACCCAATGCCTCATACACCACAATACACTGACACCCCCACAGTAAAGCCATGCAATCTCCTGGGAGAGTTTGAAAGAAAACAGATGAAACTCAGCTGAATTAGGGAAAGCAACCTGCAAAAATTCCTTTCTGACTGTGATCAAAGCTAGTCCAGGACACCAGCCTGTCTGTGATTAATATTATATGACACCTACCTTTTATAATAAGTGACATTTGCCACAGCCAGAAAGAAGTCCAACTCTCGTTTGCAGGAGTTCAGTGAATTAGCGTTCACTGCATAAGCCAGCAATGTGATCCTTTTATTGTTATAAATAAGTAGCTTATAAGATTATGATGTTTTGGGGCTGACTCTTTAGTTTAAAAAAAAAATGAAGGAATGAAGGGGTCATGTGACTCACTCTGAATTCTGCCCAACAACAATCCTGGGTGGCTTGGTTGTTAAAGGTGAAAAGGGAAGAAAGAGCAATATATTCAGCACTGTAGACAATGGCAAGAGCAGTTGTGTAGACTGTTAGGCCTGGATTTTCACAACAACGGAGAGTCGACGTCATTGCATAAATGATGGAAAGGGCCTGAATCTGGAAATTCTGCCCCAAACATGGCACCTACCATTTTCACGGGTGCGGGAATGGGCCTGGGGTGAGATTCACACATGCACATTTCACAGAGGCAGCTGCCCGTAGGAATCAGCAACTGCCTCCACTCATGTGTAATTTTGGTGTATTGCCTGAAACCCTATGTGCATAAAAAATGTATCGACTCATTGGAACTGTGAAGCTCACTGGAACTGTCAAAAACTAGTGTCAAAATTGTCAAGATGAGCTGTCAAAGGGAGCTGTCAAGCTATCAAGGCATTTAAAATTCCTGCGCTTTAACTCTTTGAAAAAAAAATGTCTGAAGTGTAAAAAAAAAATGATTCCTTGCTATTTCACTCTGTCTATTGACATGAGCCTTAGGGTTACCATTACTGGATTAGTGCTGCCTGATTGACTTCACAACTGTCCATTGTCACAGTAGAGTGCCTGCCATCTGACAATTTAATTGACGACTCCAACTGGTTATGCACAGATTAAACATGATAGGATCAGATCTGAACTTTGTGGATTTGTTTATATAGCCAGGGTGACTTTTGGGAGAGGTAGGGTAGCCCTTTGGATGTGGTCCTGGAACACCTTTGGGAGAGGTCAGGTGCCCTTTGGGGAGGTCAGGTGCCCTTTGGGATTAGTAAGAGTAGGTGTGAATGTGCTGTTTGAACAGCATGTGCCCACAGACTATATGAACATCATGTGAAGAAATCCTTATATAAATAAAGTGCAGGTTAAGAAATCCAAGTTAAGAGTGAGATGTTATTAGATGTAAATTTGCTTTAAAATTTTAACATAGAATATTTTACTTAATAATTGGCACAATTTTTTCCAGCCTATAGACAGACAAGAACAACATTTTCAGAAATGTATAGTTTGTGCCCTCATATTTCTGATCTCTGTTTTTCCTGCCAGTCACAGTCAGGAGAGAGAGATCAATTATGCGCGAGTATGCTGTGATAATAAAATTGGAAGCACTGTTTAAAATTCAGTAAATGACCACTTTGTGCCACCAGTAGGGATGATGACAGGTGGCATATCTATATGATAGGACAATTATCCTGTGCTTTAGAACAGTGGGATATAGATTTGCATCCATCATCTGCCACTCTGAGGAGTTTATGATCCCGGCTACTCCCTGTTCTGCTTTTAAGCAGCTCCAAATCGGCAACTCAGAATAGTGTTGACTTAGGTACTTTCTAGCTATTTCAACTCCAGGAAATATCATCCATGAGAAATGAGAGACCAGAGAAGAGCAGGAAAATAACTAAAAACTAGAGAGCATCTTGACTGTACCCCATAAAAATAAAGAACAGCAATAATCTATTTGAGTCAGCACAGTTATTCTATCGTGAAAGGTATGCTCTTGTGATTGCTCCATGTCAAAAACATAGTACAACACTTCAAACACATTTGAAAAATGACTATGAATGGAAGTAAGAAGCAATGGAACATAGAAACATAGGCCCTTCATCTCCATGAGCCTGTTCTGCCATGCAATTCGAATAAGGTTGATATGTATCTAAACTCTATCTACTGCCTTGGTTCTATAACTCTTACAAAAATTGCACAAATTGTACAAAAATTGCCTAACAACGACCCATCAATTTCAGTTTTTAAATTTTCAGTTGACCTAACCCTCAACAGCATTTTGGGGGAAGAGATTACCAGATTTACACTACCCTTTTGCTAATGCCAAGCTGGGATTTTAGAAGCCTACATATCTTTGGGAGAAAGAAAGGCCGAGGGGGGTCAGGAGTTCTACAGGTTGGGGGGGTCAGGAAATAATTTGGAATCGGAGCCTGAGCACCAAGTCTTAGTTTTAATAAATTATGCAGCAAGAAGGGGAATAAACACACAGGGAGATGTGTCTGTAATTTTGGAGGAAAGAAAGAACGGAATATTCTAGGGAACAGTAATCACCGTCAGTGCCATTCTGCTTCTACTTTTCCGTGCCTTGCTGGAGCTTTGCACTTTTGGCCGGGGCTACCGATCCCGGCTTCTTCAGAAATGCGGAGTGTACCTGAAATCCAGCTGCTTCCTCTTAGCACTGGATCATCGGGGGAGACAAGCCACACCACCTTTTTACAGCACTAGCTGCCATATTCTGGTAAGTGTTCACTAACACACTGAAAAGTGGAGGCATTTAAACAGCCTTTTAGTGTGTTAGTGTATGAGTGACTGGGTGAGTGATTGAGTGAGCAGGTGGGTAATGGGATAGGGTGGGTGAGGTAAGTGGGTAAGGGGTAGGGTGGCAGATGCATGAGGTGGTACCTGGCTAAAGTGGAGGTGAGTGGGGTGGTAAGTGGGTAGGGTGGGAGGCAGGTAAGATGGCAGAGTGGCAGTTGGACAGGGTGAAGGTAAGTAGGGTGATGAGATCTGCTCAGGCTGCATAGAAGGGGGTAGTTGAGGGGGTCAAGCGGGAGTTGGCAGGTTGGGAGGAGTCGGGTGGTGAGCTCAGAGCAGGACGTGTTCTGGGGGTGTCAGGTCATCAGTAGGAGGGAATTGAGTGGTGAAGTTGGGTCGGAAGAGTGAGGCATTGGGTCAGAAGGGGAGAGGGCAGGTTGGAGGGGAAATTGGGTGGTGAGGTGGGATCAAGACAGACCAGGAATAATCATGGGGTCAGGTGGGGGTCAGGTGGTGAGATAGGGCTAGGTCAGGTGTTGGAGGGGAGTCAAGGTGGGGGGATGGGGGGGGGTGGGGTTAGTCAGCTGGGATCAGGGGACATAGTCAGGGGATCAAGGGGGGAGCCAGTGTGTGTGATTGGGGGCGTCAATTCTTTAGTTACCCTGGAGTTAAACTAGGGTTTTTCTGCCTAACATTTCCTGGGTAACTATCCAGGTGTCCTAGGACCAACTATCTTCAGCTGCTTCATCAATGACCTTCCTTCCATCATAAGGGCAGAAGTGGGGATATTCGCTGCAGATTGCATAATGTTCAGCACCATTCATGACTCCTCACATACTGAAGCAATCCATGCAGTCAGAATGCAGGAAGATCTGGACAATATCCAGGCTTGTGCTGACAAGTGGCAAGTAACATTCAGATCACACAAGTGCCAGGCAACAACCATCTTTAATGAGAGAGAATCTAATCATTGCCCCATTCAATGGTATTACCATCACTGAATCCCTGACTTTCAACATTCTGGGAGTTACCATTGACACGAAACGGAACTGGACTCGCCATATAAATAATGTGGCTACAAATGCAGGTCAGAGGTTAGGAAACCTCTGGCAAGTAACTCACCTCTTGACTTCTCAAAGTCTGTCCATCATCTACAAGGCACAAATGAAGGAATACTGTCCACTTGCCTGGGTGAGTGCAGTTCCAACAGCACTCAAGAAGTTTGACACCATCCAGGATAAAGCAACCTGCTTGATTGGCACCCCATTCAGAAACAGTCACTCCCTCCACCACCGACACACAGTGGCAGCAGTGTGTACCATCTACAAGAGACACTGCAGAAACTCACTAAGCCTTCTTAGACAGCGTCTTCCAAACCCACGACCACTACCATCTAAAAGAACAAGGGCAGCAGATAGATGGGATCACCATCACTTGGAAGTTCCCCTCCAAGCCTCTCACCATTCTGACTTTGAAATATATCACAGAATGGACAATAAATGCTGGCCTAGCCAGCAATGCCCACATCCTGTGAATGAATAAAAGAAACTAAGTTGGAACTGTCCTAAGATTATGGCTAACTCAGAGTAGGAGATCTTATTGGAAGGTTCTGGGAGGCAGGGGAATTACCCATCATAGTCTGTGTGTTGGGACTTCCCCAGTCTCTGACGATTTGGGCCCATACATCCCCATTAACAGTTACAACTGTGGTTAGTCCAATTCAAGGTCTCCAGGATAAATATTGTGAGGCTCCATACTGGTCCCAGCACAGGGCCTCACAGACAGCTATTGGACTTTGAAAAATCTTTCTGATATACAATAGGGGCTGAATTGTATGTTGATTGGGCAGACGTGCGTCTGACCCGATCAGGCGTAAAATCATTCTAGATGACGTCGGGCGAGCGTCCCATCGTCATCCTGCACTCGCATGATATTTTGCTCAGTGGACGCGTGCAAAAGTTGGAAGTGTGCCCGCCGACAATTAAGAGGGAAATTAAGCCCAATAATGGTGCAATTGTCTGTTATTTCTCGGAGCCCGTCCAAACTTATGGTTGGCGGACGGGCAAATCGACTAGGCGGTCTTTACGTTTTTCATCAAACATCATCCAAGGGCAGGATGAGGTTTCCGTTATAAAATAAAAATAAAAGTCTGTGGGCAGCATTTTTATCAGCCATATGTTCAGGTGCCTGATTGTGATGCTTGGACACTTTTTTCCTGATTTTCAAAACTTTATTTCATGGTATTCGGGTCTGCAGCTCCATGAGACAGCTGTCTGCCATCAGGGAGCTTTCTTTCAGCGCTCGCCCGCCCTCTTCCCACCCCCACCCTGGCAGCGCTAAGCTCTTCAGTGTGTGTAATCACGGTCAGGTGGGGTGGGGGGAGGGGGGGTGGCGGCGGCGGTGAATCGCGGTTGGCAATCCGTTTCCTGGCCAATCCCCGGCTGGCTGATCATGCCTGCCTGCCGAGTTGAAAATTCAGGTCAAGGTGGGTGAAAACCCCATTGATAAGATGAGATCTTGCAAAATTTACCACTTTGCCTCTCCAGCAATCTATAAGTGTTGTCAGATATCAGTAATAAAATAACATATGTCAGCAACTTTATTTTGGTTAGGCTTGTGTTCTTTGCTTCTGTAACTTTGTCCTTCACTCATTGTGGCATCAATAAATATTTGATCATTTCCTTGATAGTCATTTTTTTGTTGGGATGGTAGCTGCTGTCACAGTTATAAAATTACAGTTGTTCAGCGTGACTTTCCCACTCATTGGAATGTGACTGCATTATGGAAAGGCAACATTTGCAATGTTATGAATGATCACACAGTCGTTTTATGCATAGTGAGTGCATGAAAAGGAGCAGCAGTCTGTGGGTATGTGCAATATCAGACCTATAAAAAATTACGTCATAGGTGCCAAAGGCCAGTTCATTGTCTTTTTATTACTTCCTCTAAGTCTCCAGAGCTCGATAGACGTATAATTGAAGCCAAATCAAATATCAGAATCATAATCAGTTTGCATATTAATTAACTTTATAACAGGAATAAGTCAATGGCTATAGCTTATCTTTTTAGGTAATGCACTCTCTGAAGTTTCACAGGCTTATATATGTCTTCCTGCAGCATTGTTACAGATTTAAACAATTTCACTGCTTCTGTGGTAATAAACTTAATTCATCACAAACCCTATGAATCAACAAGATAGCCATGACATTTTGGTTCAATTATTTAAAAATATACACATTACCAAAGTGACACAGTGATATAGCTCAATAAATGGCTGTCGTTGTTTTTGGATCATATTGGAATAACTTCAAGTACTTAAAATTCTAATTTACATTTTTTAAAGAATAAAAGCTCATGCCAGTATTCCTATGATATTCAGTTAATGTTTTATTGTGCACAGCCAGTTAAATGTCTCCTTGTCCAATATTTTGACCAGGCATAGAGATAGAAACTGGTACCAATTGTGCATATTTTTCATTTGTAAAATGGTGTGCAAAGCATAGCATTTTAGCAGTGAAACATGCCCTGTACCAATCAACACAGGCATTGGTTTCACTAATAAATTTGTGAGGCCCTTTTCGTTGACATTCAAGTGGATACCTAAAACAGCTGTTAGGTCCCTTAAGATAGAACCCATTTTAAAATGAGTTGACAACTGTCCAGCTCAAGAGTATTTTTTAAATGAAAATATCCTTTGGGGCCAAGAGGAGCAGGAATGCTCCCTTGACTACACAAGGGCGGTCATTGCATTCTTTGTTCTGCTCCTCCCCACCCTCCTCCAACCACCAACTCTTTTGCCTGCTTAAATTGTCCACTCAACACTTAGCTAGCACTACCTGCTAAGTATTCTAAATAGGCAATGGGCTCCATCGTTCCTCGAGCACAGGCTGGCCATGCAGTCCAATGGGTCCAGATCAAAATCTAACTTATTATAAATCATATGTGAATTACTTTTCAAATGCAGAAGAATTATGACGGCAATGGTTGTTAGAGAGAAATCTGTAATTCCATCCCAATTGACTGAATATAACCTGGAAGAGCGCATGAGTTTGATAGTGGGCGCAGGGGCTAAAACCAACAACACTGACAGTTGTTGGGAAGCCAGCTCTAACCTGCTAGTTTCTGCATTTCATTCAAGCACAAGAAGCATACAACCTCCTCAGAAGAAGTGGGCTGTCAAATGTCCTATGTTAATTTATAGACTCATAGAAGCTTACAAATGATGGAGATCATTTGGCATGTTGTGTGTCTGTCTTATCTTTGAAAGAGCAGTTATACTTAGTTTGCATTTTTGCTTTTACTCTGTAACTCTGTAGGTTCCTCATCCTCAAGTACCTGCCCAATGCGCTTTTGAAATTATTCATTGGAATCAGCTTCCATCACCTTTTCAGGTAGAACATTCTATATCTCGCTAAGTGCTAAAGATACTTCCTGTTTCCCCTCTGGATATTTTTCCAATGATTTTGAATCCATGACCTCTTATTATTGACCTACTTGCCAGAGGGATTTTTTTTTACCTATTTAGTTTATCAAAGCCTCTCATCCTGTTGACAACCTCTGTTAGGTCACCTCTTAACCTGCTCTGTTTCCAGGAGGATAGTCTAATCTTCTTCTAATACATTTACTCTGAAGTGTGGGTGTCCAAAAGTGTATGCAATGCTCTAGCTGAGGACTAATCAGCTACTTACAGGATTCTAGTATGATCTATTTGCTATTGTACTCTACTCCTCTATTTATAAATCCACGTAACCCAGTTACTTTTATAACATCTTATTAACATGCTCTCATGCTCTGCCACCTTTAAGGATTTGTGTATATGGACACTAAGGTGTTTCTACTCAAAATCGCACCATTTATAATATTGTCTTTCCATATTAGTTCTCTCAAAGTGCATTACTTCACACTTGTTTGCATTGAACTCCATCTGCTATACATTTTCCTATCTCACCATCCTGCCCAAGTTATCCTGGAGCCTGCTTATCATGCTCTACTACTTTGACAAATTTTGTATTACCTGCAAATTTTATAATGTTGCTCCCTACACCCAAGTCTAGGTTGCTTATAAAAATTGAAAAGAGTAATGGATCTGAAACTGACCCTTAGGGGACACCACTGCAAACCACCTTGCCACCTGAAAAACATCCATCCACCAATAGTCTCTGTTTCTCTTGCTGAACCATTTTTTCTCCATCCTGTCACTTTCCCCTGAATACCATGGACTTCCATCTTCTTAATAAGCCTCCTGTGTCAAATGCCTTTGGAAAATCCATATATACCACTTAATTTTTCAGAACCAGATCCAACACTGCCCCTTCCTTGCTGGACTGGACATATATTAATCAAAATAGTTCTCCTGTTTATATATCAGAAATTCTACTTCCCTACCCTTAACTTGGCCTGAATTTTACGCTCGTCATTTGCGCACAAGCAGCAAGCCTGGAAGCGGATGCAATGTGAGCTTCCGGCCACGATCACAACTGACATGTGATTTCATGCTGGCCAATTAACTGGCATCCAGTGTGAAATGCATGCTGAGAAAGGCTTAGTGCTAGCAGGGTGTGGGCTGGTGCAGGTACAGGTCAGGTGCTGAGATTAGTGAGCATGAGGGCCAGGATAGGCGGTTTACAACTACCTCCCTAAAGGCTGACAACTGCTGTGGAGCTGTCTCAGGTAGCTGCGGCATTGCCCAAATGATATTTGCTCACAAAAAAATGCCACAAACTATCCCTAATGCAACTACAAACAACTGACAGCAATACATGTAACTCTTCAACCTTCAAACATCTGGGCATTTTATTCTGCCTTGGATCGAGAATGATGCAAAAATGTGAAGGCTGTCTGGCCGATTGGCCATGTGTCAAGTGTACAGGCCACTAAAAATACCGGTCAATTGGGCCTTTAATTGTCGGCAGCTCATGGGATGTAGGTGTCGCTGGCAAAGCCAGCATTAGTTTCCCATTCCTAATTGCCCTTAAACTGAGTGAGTGGCTTGGCCATTTCAGGGGGCAGATAAGAGTCAACCACATTGCTGTGGATTTGAAGTCACATGTAGGTCAGACCCAGTAAGGATGGCAGATTGCCCTTCTGAAAGGCTTTTAGTGAATCTGCTGGATTTTTACAACAATTAATGATAGTTTCAACTCCAAACTTAACAGAATTTAAAGTTTCACCAGCTACCACAGTGGTATTTGAACCCACACCCCCAGATGATTAACCTAAGTCTGAAATGCTAATCCGGTGATATTACCACTATGCCACTCTCTGCCTCATTTCTTTGAGTTCTATAAAAATAATTTTATAATAATATACCAAGTCCCCCTCTGTTTCTCAACTGAAGTTTTGACTTGGGGTGATATGCTACCGGGGATAGATGGGATGCAGATTTCAGGTTACCATCAGATCAGCCATGATCTTATTAAATGGCGGAGCAAGCTCGAGGGGCGGAGCGTCCTACTCCTGATTCTTGTTCATATGTAAGCCAAATAGGCCAGTTCTAGAACTTGCTCGTAAATCTTTCTATTTAGAACTGTAACATCATCCTTAATACTGCCATGCTCCTTCTTTTTTCTTCTCTATCATCCCTGAATACTTGGTAACTAGGAATATTAAGAATTCATTCCTGGCCTTTATGAGCCATATCTCTGTTAATGCAACAACATCATATCCCCTTGAATAACCTATATGTGCAGCTCATCAACCTTATTAGTTACATCATGGACAATGAAGTACATACAAACATACAAACGAAATAGGAGCAGAAATGGGCCATTCAGCCCCTTGAGCCTGCTCCACCATTCAATAAGTTCATGGCCGATCTGTTTGTGTTTTGAATTCCACATTCCCATCTACCTCCGATAACACTTGATTCCCTTGCCTAACAAGCATCTATCGATCTATCAATCTACCTGCCTCTGGGAGGCAGTGGCATAGTGCTATTGTCAATGGCTTAGTATTCTAGGGACTCAGGATAAGGTCCTGGAGATCTGGGTTTAAATCCTACCATGAATTCAGTAAAAAAAATATTTGGAATTGAAGGTTTGATTGCTGTGAAAAGCCATCTGGTTCACTTGGGAAGTGTGTAACTCCAGAAACACAGCAATGTAGTTGACTCTTAGAAATACCCTCTGAATAAGGGCAATTAAGGATGGGGGGAAAAGTGCTGACTTCATCAGTGACACATATGAACCAACAAACAAAATTTCAATGACTCTGCCTTTGGAGCAGAGTGTTCCAAAGTCACACAATCCCCTGAGAGCAAGAAATTTCTCCTTAGCTCTGCCCTAAAAGGGTAACCCCCAATTTTAAAACAGTGCCCCCTAGTTCTGGATTCACCCACCAGCAGAAACATCCTTTCCGTGTCAACGTTGTTCAGGATCTTATATACTTCAATCAAGTCACTCCTCACTCCTTCCTAAACTCCAGTGGAAACAAACTCAGTGTGTCTAACCTTTCCTCATAAAACACCCCTACTTATCCCACGTAACCATCTTGTAAACCTCCTCTGAACCACCTCCAACACATTTATATCCTTTCTTAAAGAAGGAGACCAAAACTGCACACAATATTCAAGATGTGTTTTTTTTTTTATTCAAGCGATGTGGGTTGGCTAGGCCAACATTTATTGCATATCCCTAATTGTCCTTGAGAAAGTGGTGGTGACCTGTCTTCTTGAACTGCTGCAGTCCATGTGGTGTAGGTACACCCGCAGTGCTATTAGGGAGGGAGTTCCAAGGGGAGAGTTTTCTCCCCTCTGGGTGGGCCAGTCGGGAGCGGGCCCGGGCGGGCACAGAACCGAACATTGCCCGTGATCGGCTCCGCATCACCATTTTACGTGAGCGGGCTAATTAAAGCCCAGCCAGCATGAATCGCGGCTCCCAAGGACAGCGGGAGTGGGATTGCAATGACTGCCAGGTCCAATGATGACCTGGTGGCCTGTTTAAAGAATGCTCCTGCAGCCTTACAAAGACTGTGAACCCTGGCCAGCAGAAGGGCTCGCCAGAGCTCTGCTGGTGAGCAGGCCAGGCAGGAGGGCAGGTCAGCGGGGCACTGTGCCCCACATTTTCAGATGAGTGCCTTGCTGCCTTCCTCGAGGAGGTGGCAGCACGGCGTGAGATCCTTGTTCCCAGAGAAGGGAGGAGGAGGCCCCCCACATGACCAAACGTGCCTGGGAGGAGGTGGCAGAGACTGTGAGTTCATATGACGTGGTGCGATGCACCTGGGTTCAGTGCCGCAAGTGTTTCAATGACCTCTTGTGGTCAGGAAGGGTGAGTAACGTGTTGGCATGGGTCACATAACCCAGCAGGTAAGCTTTCCACCCGGCACCCCCACACCCCCCTCCCCCCTCTCCCAACTCTGAACGTAGTTACATTCATGGCATGAGTCCTTCACTGGGTGGGCCCACGTATATTGCCCATGCCTAGTCCACCCTCAGAGAGTTGTGCTGAGCTGGTTTCTGCACCCGCTGCATGTGGTAGTCTAACACCCAGAGTACTGTTTTGGGGGCAAGCTGAAGGACCTGCACTTAGGCACAGTGCTGGAACTGCAAAATATGTCAAAGTCAGGATGCTGACTGACTGGGAGGGAAACTTCCAGGTGGTGGGGCATCCATCCATCTGCCTCCCTTGGCATTCCACGTACTTGTGTGCCCTTGCTTTGCAAGGTGAAACGGTGTGGGTTGCAAATGTGATGGATGCAGCATGTGGGCAAGAGGGGTCAGCCCTGGCTGCTTGGTGTGAGTGTGTGGCAGCTGCATGGTCACAATTCACATAAGCCCTGCAATGTTTGACTCAGGTGGGGGTGGCAGGGATGCAATGGCAATCCAGGTTCTCCTTTTCAGGAGAAGACTGCAAATAATAACGCAGAGTGAATGCAGACTGGCAGAGGCCAGGCCCAGCTTGGCCATTATAACCAGGTGCGAGCAGGGGGCGATGGAGCTGGAGAGGCGTCAAGTCCACCTGCGTCAGTGAGGCAGGGGTGCCAGGGGGAAGTAAGAGTGCCGAGCACTGAAGTCACCGTGTGTGTCTTTGCAACCATTCCACTGTTGAATCTTTAGTGATTTAAGCTTCCAACATGGGTTTCCCATTGATTATGGAAGGGGCCAGGCATGCACAGTGACATTGCCTCAACTTGAGCTAATCAAATGTCCTTGTTCTTCCTTTCAGCCCCACCGGAGCAGGACCAGGAGAAGGAGGCTGAGGGGCTGCCACTAATACCTGAGAACCTGGACGAATTACAAGCACCAGCGTCACACCATCTCTGCCAGGCAGACACTAGCGCAGATACTAGCACCTCGGTGGGGATTAAGTCGTCAGCTAGTGTCCCGGGGCACAGCGGTGAGGGCACTTCACGCTCGCCCGAGGTGCAGGTGGAGACAGAGAGTGCCCATGGCACCAGTAGTCGGAGGATTGCAGGGGTCCAGGAACATGCTTAGTTGGTGGCTGATGATGTGCCCCTAGAGTTGCCCGTGAGGCAGCAGACACCGGAGGTCCAGCAAGGTCTGTGGGAGGATCTGGCGGTGATACATGAAGGAATGCGTGGCATGATGCCCGTGCTGAAGGAGTCCATGTGGAGCATCACCGTTGCATTGACCCTCATGGCCGAGCAACATGCTTCCTCCATGGAGAGAGTGGCGACTTTCATGGAGAGGCTCCTCTAGGAGAACAATCAGGGCCTGCTGGGGTTGCACTCAGACCTGCAGCGTTGACCTCAGCTGGTCAGTGACAGTGTGGGAAATGGATTGGGCACCAAGTATCCCAGCTCGATGCCTATTCATCAATGGTGAGCAGGGAGATCTGAAGCAACTTCACGCCGGCGCATGAGCTGCCTGTCATCTCTGCAGGCTCCTCTCAGTGCACTCTGGATGTGGGCAGCAGCTCCTCCGCCCCTCTGCCAGTGACCATGGGATCTGATGAAGTTGCGGCGGCTGGGGAGATGCCAGCTGTGGAACTGGCTGCTCCTTCCCAGGCGGGGCCAGCACAGGCTCCACGGGCCAGAGGACGCCAGCCAAGGTCATCAAGGCCAACAGGACAGCAGAGTGAGCAGGCTGTCTTAGATGCCAGTGCCAGCGAGGGGGGAGCACCTAGACATAGCACCGGAAAACGTAAACTTAAGGCACCGTAGGCACACTGGTGGATTTATGTAGCCCTGCTATTAGTTGATTATAATTTGGTGTGATGCTGAACACCTTTGAATTAATTTTTTTTGTGTTTTATTTTGTGAATTCATTAAATGCTTCATGTCTGAGCATGGCTCAGAGTGATTCCTTACTTCTGCAGGTGGACGGGAACCCATGATGTTATGACTTGTTTGTCATTGAGCTTTATTGACAAGGCACATAGTTAATGTTCCTAACCAGACAGATGTTGCTCTCAGGTATTGAGTATAAATGTATAAACTGAAAAGTTGTGGTCCCAACACTGATCCCTGCGGAACTCCACTAGTCACCGGCCGACATCTTGAGAAGGGCCCCCTTATCCCCACTCTCTGCCTCCTGCCAGACAGCCAATCTTCTATCCATGCTAGCACCTTACCTCTAATACCATGGGCTCTTATCTTACTGAGCAGCCTCCTGTGCGGCACCTTGTCAAAGGCCTTCTGGAAATCCAAGTAGATAACATCCATTGGCTCTCCTTTGTCTAAGCTACTCGTTACCTCCTCAAAGAATTCTAAAAGAGTTGTCAGGCATGACCTCCCCTTGATGAAACCATGCTGACTTTGCCCGATTTTACCATGCACTTCCAAGTATTCTGAAATCTCATCCTTAATAATGGACACTCATCCATGACTGTGACGAGGTTTCCTGAAGCTTTCATTAATTAAATTAAATAAATATTTTTTCCTGAAATATAAAAACATGTCCCATCTCATGTGACACAGTGACATGAGGGTACATGTTTAATTAAATTTTTACTCCATCTATTTAGTAGTTTCAGAAGCCCTTCAATCTCCCTGAGACAGCTCCATGCCTCAGGGAGATTGAAGCGCATGAAAGAGCTCTGGCCCTGACTCTCTCTCCTG
This sequence comes from Carcharodon carcharias, assembly GCF_017639515.1. Lineage (NCBI taxonomy): Eukaryota > Metazoa > Chordata > Chondrichthyes > Lamniformes > Lamnidae > Carcharodon > Carcharodon carcharias. The sequence continues at coordinate 205,996,615 of NC_054467.1, forward strand.
CCCCCACCTGCACAGGAAGCGCTGAGTGCCACGGCTCGCGTCTTACGCTGGGCGGGCCTTAATTGGTGGCTGAGCCCACCCGCCAACTGAAATATTCTGGCCTTAGTGAGAGGGGAGAGAGGGAGCATGAGGAGAAGCAGTGTGAGAGGACAGCAGGTAAAAGTGAGAGGACTGGCAACAGAGAGTCAGTGACAGTCAGTAAGTGTGAAGAGAGTCAGTGACAGCAGAGAGTCAGTGGGAGGAATGGTCCCAGATTTGCACTAAATGTGGTGGCGGGCATGAAAAATGATGCCTCATTAATTAAGTGGTGATTAATGGTCCACCTAAGAGCCTCAATCAGTGGTGGGGAGGGAAATCTGACCGCAGGCCTTACAGCGGAGGCAGGAAGGCAGCAGGGCGCTCGCACACAATCTTCCCTGCTTGATTAAAAGCCCTCCCTGCCTCCAAACACGCCATGAGAAAGGGCATCGAACTCCCCCCACAATAGCCAAATGGTATGTTGCCTCCCTAGTGCAAAGGTAAAGGATATAACTGAAAGTGTGTAGGATATTCTGTGAGGTGAAGGGGACAGCCAGAGGTTGCAGTCCAATGACATGGGTAGAAAAAATGTGGAGGTCATTCAGGCAGAGCTTCAGGAGCTAGGAAACAAAAAATATAAGCAGGACCTCAAAGGTAATAATCTCATATACTCACAGGGCCACATGCTGGTGAGTATAAAAGTAAAATATTGTGGGGAATGCAAGCTGTTGAAAGGAGGGAGTGTTTCACATTCTTGGGATATTGGGAAGTGTTCTGCGGGAAAGGGCACCTGTGAAAGTTGGACATGTTGCTCTTGGACAAAGCAGAAAGATTAACTTGGACAGTAGAGGAGGGGAAATTGGCAGAGGGAAATATAAATGAGGTCAGAAGACAGAGCAATATTAACAACAGTTAATTTAGAAATATCCCCAAAAATTGCAAGGACCAAGTTGAGAAAGTTAGTAAAAGTGACAAAGCAGGTATTACATATTGGGTCTTCTTTTTTTCTGATTGGCAGGATGTGACAAGTGGGCTCCCGCAAGAGTCTGTGCTGGGATCTCCACTTTTTATAATTTATATCAATGACTTAGATGAGGGAATTGAAGGAATGGCAGCTAAATTCGCAGATGACACAAACATAGGCAGGAAAGTATGTTGTGAAGTGAAACTCACCAAGGCTCCTTAGACAGCACCTTCCAAACCCACGACTGCTACCACCTAGAAGGACAAGGCCAGCAGACACATGGGAACACCACCACCTGGATGTTCCCCTCCAAGCTACACATTATCCTGACTTGGAAATATATTGTCATTACTTCACAGTCATTGGGTCAAAATCCTGGGGCAGAATTTTCTCGTCAGTTTGTGGGGCCAGGCCCCGCACGCCGACGCATAAAATGAGCGTGGTGACGTCGGGCATGCATCCCGATGTCACTGCGCACCTTCGTGATATTTCGATGGGCGGGCACGCGATGATCCCTGATGCGCGCTGCATTAATTAATGGGCCAGTTGAGGCCCTTGCGCCACTAATTGACGGCAATTTTTCTGGGCCCATGCAACCTTTAGATTGCATGGGTGCAATGGGCAGGTGAGTAGGCCATGTGTTTATAAATCTCACCCATAGGCGGGATAAGAGGGGTGAGTGGAGTCACAAGTGGTCTTTGGTAGACATTTAATGTTTAAACTTACTGCTACTTACCTGTGTGAGCAGGAACCTTCAAATCTCTTCACAGGTGCTTGGACAGGAGTCACAGGCTTCAGGTCAAGACTCTGGAGTAAACATCATTCTTGGGGCCTCGCTGGTTTCAGGCAGCCTTCCCTTAGCCTGGGAATGGGAATTGTGCTCTCCACTGGGGGCACCTCCTTTGAGGAGAAAGGGAGGGCCAGAACGGGGAGGAGGCCAGGAGTCCACATTCAGCCTCCAGGGGAGATACCTTTGGGAGGACAGCCGCAGGCAGTAGGGGCACAGGACCAAGAGGTAGTCCAAGGCAGAAGGGGCTGCAGAAGATGCCTCTATTTTGCTGCCAGGGTATATAGGCGGCAAAGCAGCTACCTCATTATGTCTGAGTTGCAGTGCCAAAGGAGGCTCCGTCTCTCAAGGGAGATAGTGACCTCCATCTATTAGGTGATAGGCCCTGAGACCTGCGCCAGCTGTGTGGGTGTGCACACCATGCCAGTGGCATTGAAGGTCACAGCTGCTCTCAACTTCTATGCCTCCGGATCTTTCTAGGATTAGTGGGTGAAGTTTGCTGAGTCTCCCAGTCAGTTGTCCACACTTGTGTCAAATAGGTGACAGACACTCTGTTCAGGCATGCACTGACTTTCATCCACTACCGCTGGGACGAGGCCAGCCAGACCAAGCGATCCAGAGGATTCGCAGTGATTGCTGGGTTCCCCTGCGTCCAATCGACTGGGCACATGTGGCCATCAAGGTGCCAGCGGGTGAGCCTGGTGCCTTCGTCAACAGGAAGGGCTTTCACTCCTTGAAAGTACAGATAGTGTGTGATCACAAGATGCAGATTCTGCAAGTTTATGCAAGTTACCCAAGCAGCTCCCATGACCCTTACATCCTGAGATGCTCCCAGGTGCTGGGGCTCTTCAGTGCTCCAGCCCGGCTGGATGGGTGGCTGCTGGGTGATAAGGGCTATCCCCTCAAAATAATGCCTCTCTGCCATCCAAGAACAGAGGTTGAGCAGCGGTACAATAGGAACCATGCCTCCACAAGGACTGGACCGTTCAGGGGTCGCAGTCCAGTACCCCCCAGATCGTATGTCGCTGGTAGTTGATTGCATGCTGCACTCTCCACAGTCTGGCGCTGGAAAGGGAGGATGCAGTGGAGGAAGAAGATGTAGACGCAGGTGATCATGCTGCACACGGTGAGTCCAGCAGTGAGCCCAAGGATGAGCACGCATAGGAGAATGCTGACAGGGTAGACGCTGACCTGGGCATCCTCCAGGGTAGCAGAGATACCTGGGAGGCTTTAATCCAAAGAACCTTCAGCTAGCGCACGACGTGGCGATGCATAAAATGATGCGTAATGACATTGGAAGTGCTCCCGACATCATTGAGCAGTATTGCGACAATTCATTTGGCGAGCGTGCGTCAGAGTTGGCTGTGCACCCACCAATATGTCAGCAGCCTATTAAGGCCAGTAGGAATTGATTAATATTAAGGTTGGCGGGCGGGTGAAAAGGCCGAGCGACCTTCACGTTTTTTTAAGATCTTACCAACGACCGAGGTCAGGCTAATCGGCCTGTAATTTCCCGTCTTTTGCCTCACTCCCTTCTTAAACAGTGGGGTTACATTAATGATTTTCCAGTCCTCTGGGACCCTCCCTGACTCCAGTGATTCCTGAAAGATTGCCACTAATGCCTTCACTATCTTTTCAGCTATCTCCTTCAGAACTCTGGGGTGTAATCCATCTGGTCCAAGTGATTTATCCACCTTCAGACCAACAGGAGCAACATTGGCAGCAGTGTTTGCCACCTACAAGGTGCACTGCAGCAACTCATTGAGGCTGCTTCGACAGCACTTTTCAAACCCATGACCTCTACTACCTAGAAGGTCAAGGACATCAGATGCATGGGAACACCACCTGCAAGCCACACACCAGCCTGACTTGTGTCATGAAATTATAATATTTTTTATAATATTATTGTGATTTATTGCAAAAATAGGTTAATATTTGGGCTTGGATTGTTCTTATGTGTGTGTGGGAGATTTAATTGAATTGGAGACAGCTGGTCTGGAGGCTTTGATTCATCAAAAGAAACTAGGTTTGAATGCTAAATAGACAAACATGGTTGAAGTCTTAGAATGTAAGGTGAGGAGAATATATCAGGGGCAGTTTGAAATTCAAAGAAATGATAGGATGTTTATACCTAGCAAGAGAAGCTTGGCCAAGCAGTGTGTTTATTTTTCCCAAAGGTTACTGACAATATTTGCAGAAGAGATTTATATTATGAGGAAGGCAAAGTTCCAAAGACATATGGGAATGATTGGGTTTGCATTAAAAGGGAGAAACATGTATAAGAAGAATGAGGCTATATGTTTGGGAAGGCATTGTAAGCTCTAATAGAAGTCTGAGAAGCCTCCAGTATTTGTACATTAAGCCTGCTATCTACAAAAATGAAGCTGGGAAAAGCCACTCTGAATTCTACTGTCCAGGGTATTGTGTTGACTTGCTTGGATCTGCTTAAAATCTATTTTTTTGTACTGTTGCCTTAACGGGGATGTAACTGGAAGCCAGATTAATTAGGGGTTCGAGGTGTTATTATAATAGTAATTTGTAGACCTATGTATGTGCTTGAAATCTTTTCTTTTGTTAAAAAATGTTTAATTTAGTTTTTAAAAACATCTCTGAAGTCTTGGTGGACTTATTACTTCTGAATTCAGGGCACACATCTCAAAATAAATACAAATCGCAAAACCATTGTAATGACGTGATGAAGTTTCCCTCAAGGATCTGATCTGCCTTGCACATATCATCTACCACATCATAACACTTGGAAATATATCGCTGTTTCAAAATCCTGGAACTCCCTTCCTAACAACACTATTGGTGTACATACACCACATGAGAACATAAGAACATAAGAAATAGGAACAGGAGTAGACCATTCGGCCCCTCAAGCCTGCTCTGCCATTCAATAAGGTCATGGCTGATATTCTTGTTTCGGTTTCCACATTGCCACATAACCTCTATAGTTTTTGATTCCCTTGCCTAACAAGAATCTATCTAACTCTTTCTTAAAAAATATTCAATGACCCCTCTTCCACCACCTTCTGAGGATGAGTTCCAAAGTCGCACAATCCTCTGAGAGAAAAAAATTCTCCTCATCTCTGTCCTAAAATGGTGACCCCTAATTTTAAAACAGTTCTAGACACACCCACAAAAGGAAACTTCCTTTTGATGTCCACTTGTCAAGGCCATTCTGGATCTTGTATACTTCAATCAAATCACCCCTCACTCTTCTAAACTCCAGTGGAAAAAAGTCCAGTCTGTGCAAACTTTCCTCATTAGGCAACCCACTCATTCCAGGATATCGATCTAGTAAACCATCTTTGAAACGCCTCCAATGTACTTACATCCTTCCTTAAATAAGGAGACCAAAACTGCACACTGTATTTGAGGTCCGGTCTCACCAATGCCCTGTATAACTGAAGCATAACATCCTTACTTTTATGTTCAATCCCTCTAGTAATAAAGGATAGCCTTCCATTAGCCTTGGCATCAAGGCAGTGCATTTGACAGTGTGGCATCAAGGAGCCCTAGCAAAACTGGAGTCAATGGGAATCAGGGGGAAGCTCTCCGCTGGTTGGAGTCATACCTAGCACAAAGGAAAATGGTTGAGGTCAGTCATCTCAGTTCCAGGACATCACTGCAGGGTAGTGTCCGTGGCCCAACAATCTTCAGCTGCTTCATCAAAGACCTCCTTCCATCATAAGGTCAGAAGTGGGGATGTTTGCTTATGGCTGCACAACGTTCAGCACCATTCACGACTCCTCAAATACTGAAGCAGTCCATGCCCAAATGCAGCAAGACCTGGACAATATCCAGGCTTGGGCTGAAAAGTGGCAAGTAACATTCGCACCACAGCAAGTGACAGGAAATGACCAATGAACAAGAGAAAATCCAACCATCGATCCTTGATGTTCAATGGCATTACCATCACTGAATCTGCAATATTAACATCCTGGGGTTATCACTGACCAGAAACTGAACTGGACTAGCCATATCAATACTATGGCTACAAGAGCAGGTCAGAGGCTAGGAATCATGTGACAAGTAACCCACCCCCTGACTCCCCAAAGCCTGTTCACCGTCTACTAGGCACGCATCAGGAATGTGATGGAATACTCCCCACTTGCCCGGATGAGTGCAACTCCCACAACACTGAAGAAGCTTGACACAATCCAGGACAAAGCAGCCCACTTGATTGGCTCCACAAACATTCAGTCCCTCCACCACCGACGCACAATAACAGCAGTGTGTACCATCTACAAGATGCACTGCAGGAATTCACCAAGGCTCCCTCGACAGCACTTCCAGACCTACGGCCACTACCATCTAAAAGGACAATATGGGAAGATAGATGGGAAGACCAACGCCTAGAAGTTCCCTTCCAAATCACTCACCATCCTGACTTGGAAATACATTGCCATTACTTCACTGTTGCTGGGTCAAAATCCGGGAGCTCCCTCCTTAACAGCACTGTGGGTGCATCTACACCATGTGGACATCAGCGGTTCAAGAAGGCAGCTTACCACCATCTTCTCAAGGGCAACTAGGGATGGGCAATAAACGCTAGCCAGCCAGTGATGCCCACGTCCTATGAATTAATTTTAAAAAATTAACTTTTTGTGACTCATGTACTAGAACACCTAGATCCCTCTGCATCTCAGAATTATGCAACCGTTCTCCATTTAAGTAATACACTGCTTTTCTATTCTTCCTGCCAAAGTGAACAACTTCACATTTTCCCACATTAAACTCCATTTGCTAAATCTCTGCCCACTCACTCAACCTATCAATAACCATCTGCAACCCCCTCATGTCCTCTTCACAACATTTCTTTGTGTCATCTGCAAATTTAGCTACCATGTCTGCACTCCCCTCATCTAAGTCATTGATATAAATCATAAAAAGCTGAGGCCTCAGCACAGACCCCTGTGGGACTCCAGTCGTCACATCCTGCCAATCCGAAAAAGACCCATTTATAATTAGGCTCTGCTTTCTGCCAGCCAGCCAATCTTCTATCCATGTTAATATGTTACCCACTACACCATATGCTTTTATTTTCTGCAATAACCTTAGATATGGCACCTTATCTGGAAATCCAAGTACAGTGCGTCTACAGGCTCCCCTTTATCCACCGTGCATGTTACTCCTTCAAAAAGCTCCAATAAATTGGTTAAGCATGATTTTCCTTTCACAAAACTATGCTGACTCTTTCCGATTGCTTTGAGGTCTTCTAAGTGCCCAGCTGTAGCCTCATTAATGATTGATTCTAACAACTTCCCCATGACAGATGCCAAGCTAACTGGACCATAGTTTCCTGTTTTCTGCCTTCCTCACTTCTTCAATAGAGGAGTTATATTTGTTACTTTCCAGTCTGATGGAACCTTTCCGGAATCTAGCAAATTTTGGAAAATTAACACCAGCACATCGACTACCTCATTAGCCACCTCTTTTAAGACCCTAGGATGTAGACCATTGGGACCCGGAGACTTGCCAGCCTGCAGATCCATCAATTTGCTCAGTACCATTTCCCTCGTGATTTTAATTTCACCAAGTTCCTCCCTCCCTTTCATCTCCTGATTTGCAGCTATTACTGGAATGTTTTTTGTATCCTCTTTTGGGAACACAGAAGCAAAATACTTGTTAATTTCTTCCGCCATTTCCTTTTTATCTACTATTAACACCCTACTGTCACACTCTAGAGGACCAACACTCATTTTAAATGCTATTTTCCTTTTTAAATACCTGTAGAAACTCTTGCTATCCATTTTTACATTTCTAGCTAGCCTCTCATACTCTAATATCTTTTTCCGTTCTTTATATTCTGTCCAATCATCTGTCCCGCTGCTCAGCTTTGCCGAGTTGTATGCTTTTTCCTTAAGTTTGATGCTTTTCTTAACTTCTTTTGTTAAACACAGATGGTGAGTCCTCCCCTAAGGCATTTTCCTTATAATAGGAATGTACTCATTCTGAATACTCTGAATTATCCCCTTAAATATTTGCTATTGCTTCTCTAATGATATATCCTCTAGCCTAGCTTCCCAGTTCACTTCAGCTAGCTCAGCTTTCATGCCCACATAGTTACCCTTATTTAAGTTTAAGATACTAGTCTTAGGCCCACTCTTCTCCCTTTCAAACTGGATGTAAAATTCAATCATATTGTGGTCGCTGCTACATTTACTCTGAGGTCATTAATTAATTAAGAAGTTAAGGAAAGCATCAAACTTAAGGAAAAAGCATACAACTCCGCTAGCTGAGTAGCAGGACAGATGATTGGACAGAATTTGAAGAATGGCAGAGAATGACTCAAAGGTTACACAATACAAGTCTAATATAACCTGCTGTCTGGTTGGTTCCAGAACATGCAGCTGCAAGAAACTATCTCATAAGCATCCTAAGAACTCCTCATCCAGGCTACTACTGTCAATCTGAAATTTCCAGTTTATGTGTAGATTAAAATCACCCATGGTTATTGCCGTCCCTTTATCACAAGCACACAATATTTTCTCTTGAATACTTTGTCCTACACTGTGGCTACTGTTAGAGGGTCTGTAGACTACTCCCACTAATGACTTATCCCCCTACTATTCCTCATCTCCACACAAACCGATTCTACTGAACCTGATCTCCTGAACCAAGGTCATCTCTAACTATGGCAACAATGCCCTCTTTGATTAACAGTGATACCCCTCTACCTTTACCTATCTTCCTATTCTTCTTGATTGTCATGTACCTCACAATGTTAAGGACCCAATCTTTGTCATCTTGCAGCCACGTCTTCATAATTGCTTTCAGATCATATTTATTTACTTCATTGTGGGCCACCAATTCATTTACTTTGTTATGAATGCTGTGTACATTCAGATAGACAGCCTTTAGTTTTGTCCTTTTGTTACCTTTGTAACATCTAGTCTTGACTGTTGATGTATTCTTAGATTTTTTCTCTGTGTCCCATCCTGCCATTCTCTAACCCTCATTTCTCATATTACTGTTTTGCTCTCCTGTCTTGACTCTTACACCTTGAATTTTTACCTCTGCCCAAGCTTTATCCCTCACCCCTCTTGTTTAATTTAAAGCCCTCACTATGTCCCTAGATATGTGATTTGTGAGGACATGGCTCTGGTGTAATGGTACAATCCCCACTTTCCCCAGGACTGATGCCAGCGCCCCACAAACTGGGATAAAAGCAAATAAACTGTGGATGCTGTAAATCCAAAACAAAAATAAAAATAGCTGGAAAAACTCAGCAGGTCTGGCAGCATCTGCAGAGAGGAACATAGTTAACGTTTCGAGTCTGTATGGCTCTTCAACAGAAGTAAGTAAAAATAGAAAAGGGGTGAAATATAAGCTGGTTTAAGGTGAGGTGGGACAGGTAGAGCTGGATAGAGGGCCAAGGTAGAGGTGGAGATAGCCAAAAGATGTCATAGACAAAAAGACAAAGAGGTGTTGAAGGTGGTGATATTATCTAAGGAATGTGCTAATTAAGGGTAGAAAGCAGGACAAGCAAGGGACAGATAGCCCTAGTGGGGGTGGGGTGGGGGGAAGGGATCGAAATAGGCTAAAAAGTAGAGATAAAACAATGGATGGAAATACATTTAAAAATAATGGAAATAGGTGGGAAAAGAAAAATCTATATAAATTATTGGGAAAAAAAGGGGGATTGGAAAAGGGGTGGGGATGGAGGAAAGAGTTCATGATCTAAAATTGTTGAACTCAATATTCAGTCCGGAAGGCTGTAGAGTGCCTAGTCGGAAGATGAGGTGCTGTTCCTCCAGTTTGCATTGAGCTTCACTGGAACAATGCAGCAGGCCAAGGATGGACATGTGGACATGAGAGCAGGGTGGAGTGTGGAAATGGCAAGCGACAGGGAGGTCTGGGTCATGCTTGCGGACAGATTGAAGGTGTTCTGCAAAGTGGTCACCCAGTCTGCGTTTGGTCTCTCCAGTGTAGAAGAAACCGCATTGGAAGCAGTGAATGCAGTAGACTAAATTGAGGGTAGTGCAAGTGAAATGCTGCTTCACTTGAAAGGAGTGTTTGGGCCCTTGGACGGTGAGGAGAGGGCAAGTAAAGGGGCAGGTGTTGCACCTTCTGCGGTTGCATGGGAAGGTGCTGTGGGAGGGAGTTGAGGTGTAGGGGGTGATGGAGGAGTGGACCTGGGTGTTCCGGAGGGGACAATCCCTATGGAATGCCACCGGGGGGGTGAAGGGAAGATGTGTTTGGTGGTGGCATCATGCTGGAGTTGGTAGAAATGGCGGAGGATGATCCTTTGCATGCGGAGACTGGTGGGGTGATAAGTGAGGACAAGGGGGACCCTATCATGTTTCTGGGAGGGAGAGGAAGGTGTGAGGGCAGATGTGCGGGAGATGGACCGGACATGGTTGAGGGCCCTATCAACCACCGTGGGTGGAAAACCTCGGTTAAGGAAGAAGGAAGACATGTCAGAGGAACTGTTTTTGAAAGTGGCATCATCAGAATAGATGCGACGGAGGTGAAGGAACTGAGAGAACAGGATGGAGTCCTTACAGGAAGCGGCGTGTGAGGAGCTGTAGTCGAGGTAGCTGTGGGAGTCGGTAGGCTTGTAATGGATATTGGTGGACAGCCTATCACCAGAGATTGAGACAGAGAGGTCAAGGAAGGGAAGGGAAGCGTCAGAGATGAACCATGTGAAAATGATGGAGGGATGGAAATTGGAAGCCAAATTAATAAATTTTTCCAGGTCCAGACGAGAGCATGAAGCAGCACTGAAGCAATCATCGATGTACCGGAGTAAGAGTTGTGGGAGGGGGCCGGAGTAGGACTGGAACAAGGAATGTTCCACATACCCCATAAAGAGACAGGAATAACTGGGGCCCATGCGGGTACCCATAGCCACTGGGACCTAATTCTCCCACACCAGGCTTTGAGCCACGCATTCATCTCTCTAATCTTATTTGCTCTATGCCAATTTGCATGGGTAATTGCCCAGTGATTATTAGCTTTGAGGTTCTGCTTCTTAATTTGGTACCTAGCTCTTATACTGACTTTGCAGAACCTCTTTCCTAATTCTACTTATGTCATTGGTACATACATGGACCATGACAACTGAATCCTCCCCTTCCCATTGCAAGTTCCTCTCCAGCCTGAGTAGATGTTTCGAACCCTGGCACTGGGCAGGCAACATTGCTGTCTGGAGTCTTGTTCTTTACTGCAGAGAACAGTGTCATTCCCCCTCACAATACTATCCCATACTACCACTACATTCCTTTTTTTTCCTCCCCGCTTGAATGGCTTCCTGTGCCACAGTGCCATGGCCTTGCTGGCCTTGCTTTTATCCAAACAGGATATGAGCAGCACAAATCTGTTTGACAATTGCAAAATCTGAGGGTCCTCCACTACTGTCTGCTTGGTCCCATTACCTGCCTCAATAACAGTCACATCCTCCTGCCTCTCACTGTTGATCAAATCAGATGACCCACTTCTAGGAAGTGTGACTGTCTTCTGGAACAAAGGTGTGACTGTGTTCTGGAACAAAGCATCCAGCATTTCTCCCCCTCCCTTATATTGCGTTCAGTGTCTGTATTTTGGCTTCCATACCAATAATCCTGATCCGGAATTCCTCAAGCTGCTTACACTTCCTGCAGACATGCTTATCATGGATTGCCTTGGTGTCCAAAAGACCCCACCCCTCACAGCTGCAACATGAACTGAGGTGATTCAAGAAGGTAGCTCACCACCACCTTCTCAACGGAAATTAGAGGTGGGCAACAAACATTGAATGAGAAAACCTCCCCTTATGGTACACATACTAGAGATGAAAAAAAGATGTATTAATATGTTTTATTGATTATAGTAAAGCATTTGATCAGGTGAAACATGAAGAACTGATGAGCATGCTAGGGTCTCTTGACCTTAACAGCAAAGATATTAGAGCGATAAGAAATCTTTATTGGGAACAAGCTGCAGCCATAAAAGCTTAGAAAGATCTAAGTGATTTTGTGAAAATTAACAGAGGGGTCAGTTAAATCCCCAGATTTATTTGACTTGTATAATGAAAATATTCTTAGAGTGATTGAAGTCCTTCTTGGATTATTGGTTGGAGGCTACAACTTTAATAATATAAGATACGCTGATGATACCGACCCTGAAGAGAAACTGGAAAAATTATTGGATAGTGTAGTGAGTGAAACTAAGAAGAAATTGTAAGAAAGCTACATGTCTCACTCTCCAAAAAGAAAATTATATCAGAATGCAAGATCACAGTGAAGAATGAAAAGGTCAAACAGATAGACAAATTTTGTTACCGAGGAAGTATGTTAACCAGACAGAAAGTACAACCACCAAATAAGGTGAAGGATTGGAATAGCCAAAGATGCATTTCAAAACAATAATTCCAATAACAGTCAAAAAGCATGACAGCATCCAAGCCAAAGTAGCTCATTTAGTTGGCACCCATCCACCTAGTTAAACATTTACTCCCCTCACCAACAGTGCCGTGATAGCAGTGTGTACCATATACAATCTCCACTGCAGTAACTCACCAAGGCTTCTTAACAGCATCTGTCAACTCACGATCTTTGCCACCTAGTTGGACTAGGGCAACAGATGCATGGGAACACGTTATCTTCAAGTCATACACCATCCTGACCATAAAATCCTGGCCTAAGTGTCTAAATGTGGAATGATTGGGGATGCTTCAGGATCTTCTCAGAGGCAGATGGGCATTAAGTCCAAAACCTGGCAAGTGCTGGAAGCAGTTTGCTGGCAGCTGACTCAGGAGCCAGCAAGGCCTCTTTCAGTTCCCCATCCCCACCCCCCACCCACACCTCCACCATCCCCTCACTGGGACGCAAGTATCAGCAGGTACAGCTGCTGCCACAGTCCATGCTTTGGAAAGGGTTCCCCTCCACTGGGGTGGTCTGGTAGCTGTGGCCACATTTTAATTAAACAAAGTCAACACCTCTTCAGAGGGAGATTCAAGATGGAGGTGTCTTGGCGATCCACATCCTGCACTGGCAGCGCCCACCTTTGCAGGTGGAGCTATTGTTCTTCCAAGGCTGCAGGCCCTCTGATCGGACCTGCATCTCAGGAATGCACACACCCCCCTGCTCATCCTTAATTGGACAGCAGAGTAATCTGAAGGCATAAGATTCTGTTCATCATGTCTGAAAATCAAAGCCTATGGCTTGATGTTGCCCTTAACTTTGGGATTCTTATTACTCTCTTCTCAGTCTGGCAGACAATATTTCAGATGTCAAAATTCAATATTTAATTGTCCCAGGCTGCTGAACAATGCATTTTTTCACTGCACACAAGTAAAATTTATAGCCCTATAACCATGCAAGAATGATTCACATTGGTGAGCACAACAGCAACATAATGTAGCTGTGATGTCTGTCTCTGTCCATTAAACACTCCCAAGACATCTCACAAGTTCCAAATGAACACATTTTTCTGAAACTTTGAGGACTTGCCCCATTTTATGAGCTTCTCCTGTTTTTTTACTGTGGTTATCTAACAAAGTGAAACTCTTGTAAAAGCCTGTGCAACATTATTTTCAATGAAACAGTTTTATCTCTTTTTGGTGCATTGCATTAATGCAGGTTAGAGGCTTCATTTTCTGAGGCTGTGCAGGTAGTATGGATTCTCAATTGTGGCAGCATGGGACATGAGTGTATGCACAACTAGAAGTACACAAAATGCTGTAAGGTAGAATTATGCTGGCTCAAATGAAGGCACAATACAAATAAGCACAAGCCTAACTTTAGCATTACACAATGCTGAATTTCAAGTGCTCCACTCACAGCATGCAGCTTACCTATGTCAGATGGGTAGTTGAGTGCTCTCTGGGTCTCGACTGCTTTAGTTTAACTTTTAAAACTAGGTTCAGTTATTAGGCTTAGAACCACAACAATATAGAAACTTACAGCACAAGGAAGCCTATTCGGCCAGGATTGTCAGGTGATGGCAGGATTCACCACTGTAAAGCAACCCCCACTGCGGAATAGCATGTGTTTCTCCTGCATGCTGCAGCACTTTAAATTTTCATTGTAACCATATGGCAAATGGAGAAAAGCAAGAGAGAGAAAGTGATCCAGTGGTTCCGCCATCAGGAATGGTGCACCACTGACAAAATTCCACTCTAAGACTGCTTAGTTCAACTTCCATAACATTGAATGACTTTGCCCTTTCCTCAGCTCATCTGTTGCAGAAACTTTCATCCCTACCTTTGTACCCTCTGAACGTGACTATTTCTGGCTGGTTTCTCATTCTTCCCTCTGCAAACTTGAGGTCATCCAAAACTATGTTATCCGTGTCCTAAATCGCAATGACCCCTGTACTTGTTGATCTACATTGGCTTCATTTTTCAAGCAACAACTTTACTTTAAAATTCTCATCCTTATTTTCAAATTCCTCCATGACCTCACTCCTCCAATCTCCTCCAACCCCACAATCCTCCCAAATATCTGCACTTACCTAATTCTGGTCTCTTGTGCATCCCCAATTTTAATTGCACCACCGTTGGTGCCCATTCCTTCATGCTGCAAGCTCTTGAATTCCCTCCTGATACCTCTCGGCTTCTTTACTCCCTTTCCTCCTTTAAGACACTCCTTAAAACCTATCAATTTGATCAAGCTTTTGATCATTAGGCTTAATATCAATTTGCACTATTTAAGGGGCAATGGTGGGATAGTGGTAATGTCACTGGGCCAATTAATCTAGAAGTTTCTGTTCTGGGGACAGGGGTTTCAAATCCCACCACTGCACCTGGAATTGAAAGCTAGTCTCTGTAATGGTGACCATGAAACTATCATCAATTGTCATTAAAACCCATCTGGTTTACTTATGTCCTTTAAGAAAGTAAATATACCCTTCCTACCTGGTCTGGCTTACATGAAACTTCAGATCCACAGTATTGCAGCTGACTCTTAAATGGCCTTTAGCAGCAGGTCATGTACTTCAAGGGCAATTAGGGATGGGCAACAAATACTGGCCTTGTCAATGAAGCGCACTTCGCACAGAAGAGTTTTTAAATGGCTTGAGGTCATACTTTGCTTTAAAGAGCAGTCGTGTTTAGTCCCATGTTCACCTGGTGGTAAATTGTTAAGAGTTTTCTGCATCAAGTAATTACCTGCATTTGGACTTCAGATTTTACATTGTTTATGTTAACTTGTGCACTTATACATTGCTGAAAAATTTTGGAAAGTAAAATTTCCCTGCAATGTTTTCAATTGTTTGTTGAACCACACATTGCAGTGAACAAAATTGTGGATGGTGAATTATTTTGGATAATGCCACAAAAGTGGATCAGGTGAACAATTTCCTGCAATTGCACGCTAGACACAGCTGTCAATAGTCAAAGATTCCTCTTTACAGATGTTCAAAATTGCCTGAACAATGCAAACATTACCTCTGTTTCCAGTCCATCTCCCTCCCTTTGTGAGGGCATTGCGAATGATATTTGAGGTGGCAATGCTCATTCTGAGCTTAGTTTCAAACTGCTTTGTGCTGCACTAGAATTGTTTATTCCAGCCTTTGCCCAATGAAAAAGCATAAAGAAAAGGGTAAAATGTATCTCAAAGCTTTGCGTGCTTTTTTCCTGAGGATATGGTAAGCAAAAATATGTAGAATTATACCAAACCTTCTACAGCCTTTTAGTAATCATATATGTGAAAGTGGTTACATTAATCATGGCACTTCACATGGTGCCATTGAACTTCTTTATATTTACAGACTGTATTTGTTTGATCTGCCAGTTATATTCAAACAGGTTGGGCCTGTGATTCAATAAGAGGGTGGCCTTCTGCTTCAAACAGGGCCTCCTTCCTTTGTTACAGCTCCTTCTCCAATAACAATTTCAACACCCGTTCAAATGTATGAGTCTCTTGCTGCAGGCAAGTTAATGCAAGCAACACTTTAATGTAGCCCTTTAAGAACTATGTGCCAGAATGTGCGCCTTCTGGCTTATCATGGGACAGGTCTGCCTCCCTATGCAGGCACCATATAAAAGTAATATTTGCATTTTCAGTGGATGAGTATGGCCTCAATTTCACTGGTTCCTAAAAATCAGGTCTATGATTTCAATGATTGCATTGGCAATAAGTGGAGAAAATGCAATTTTGCTGAGCTACATAACTTGTAGTACCACATAAAATCATATTATAGGCCCCAGGCTATATTTTAGTTCCTAGCAAAAGCGAGATCATTTCAAAGAAAACTTTTTTTTTTCACTTAGTAGTATATAAGTTTAACAGGACCTCTTCCACCTGGGAATTTTCATACCCTTGCAACCACAAACACTTAAATAACCTCCAGTACCAAATCCCACTATTTTATACATATAGATATCTAAAAAATGCAAATTAAGCAAAACAATATTTTCCCCACAATGCACTAACTCTATCCCTGCCCCATCCCCCATCACTTACTTGGGTTGACCTTACATAACATTCAACCGAAACTTAAGTGGAAAATTGTACATTGCTTTCCAACACCTAGGCTGCAGCTAATCTAGTGGCTAGTTTATTTTTTTCTCTTTTTGGCTGGCGCAGACATGATGGGCCGAATGGCCTCTTTCTGCACCTTAACTTTTCTATGGTTCTATGGTTCTGCAAATTTGTCTGATCTTCCTCTAGCACCCTCAGTGGTCTGACTTGCTTTCTATACATCCCTCCCCATCTTGTCTCAGCAACACAACCTTCAGCTGCTTCACAATGGACTCTTTGCCTTACCTCCATGCCTCTCCAGCTCCCTCTGGCGTTAACAAACTTCTGAAAGTACACATGTTCAACCTAATCTTTCCCTCTGTGGTTCAGTATCTATTCCCTTATCTATTTCCATTTGTGAAATGCCTTGGGCATTTTTGTGTTAAAGATGTTTTATAAATGCAAATTCTTGTATCTGAAATAAAACAGACAATATCAGAAATAGATGGCGGCCCAGAAGGAAAAAACAGTAAAAACTGGGAAATAAGAATACTGGTCTGAACTGGTCTTGTATATCTTAAAATGAAACACCAGTGAAAACTGGGAAATAAGAATGCTGGCCCGAACCATTTTTTTTCCCCTTCTGGGAGGTTGAGCAGAATGTGAAAAGTGATCAGCATATGTTAGGTTAGCCTTTCCGTTCAGGCCCTTTGACTGGAAACTGAAGAAAGACAAGTCCCTTAAGAGAACTGAACAAAATGGGGGAGGGAAAGTTGGTGAGGTTCAAGAGTCAAGCATTCTGATTGCTGTCACTGATATTAACGAGGTTTAGCCAAGTAAATGTAAAATGAGGTGAAAACTGGTTGATAATCCATAAGGGTCTTGTCGATAAAACAGTGAAAATGACAAAAGGCCATCTACCTAAAACATTAACTCTGTTTCTCTCTCCAGATGCTGCCGGACCTGCTGAGTATTTCCAGCATTTTCTGCTTTTATTTCAGCTTTCCAGTATTGGAACTCTTTTGCTTTTGCAGTTGTGAAAATCATGGTTTTGCCAAATGATCTTCAATCTTTTTCAACACCCACAATTAAGAAGATTTCCCTCCTCATTTCTCACTCGCTCCCTCATTGCTTTTCAGAGAACCATTTCCTCTGAGAAACACCTGCTCATTGCCTCAAATTATGGGCAGTATTTTTTTTTAATTCATTCACGGGATACGGGCTTCGCTGGCTGGGTCAGCATTTATTGCCCATCCCTGGTTGCCCTTGAGAAGGTGGTGGTGAGCTGCCTTCTTGAACCGCGGCAATCCATGTGGTGTAGGTACACCCACAGTGCCATTATTTAATCAAGATGTTGGAGGTCTTGCTCACCAGCTAGAGAGCCGATGGGAGTTCTGTGTCCCCTCCTTTGAATAAGGCCACATGGACGGCAGCGGTTCAAGAAGGCAGCTCACCGCCACCTTCTCAAGGGCTATTAGGGATGGGCAATAAATGCTGGCCCAGCCAGCGAAGCCTACACCCTGTGAATGAATAAAACAAAAGTTCCACTGAACCAATTGCCGAAGGGGAAGGGGCTCACAGGGATGGCTCAATGGAGTCAACCGCTGACTCCTGGGGAGAGAACACAGGGTGGGTGTGGTGGAAGGGAATGATCAAGGTTACTGGGGGCACAGGGAGCCGGTAGGATGGGAGAGTGAGGGTGCGATGGTGTTGCATGAAGGGGCGGCAAGAGTCGCTTGTGGGGATTTGGAGGTAGATGCAGAGTCGGGACCATGGGCTGGACGAGGTCCCGCAGGCCAATGTGGACGGGGTTGGAATTTTTGGGTAAGAAGGGAATGCGAATGTTCATTTGGACATTTTCAAAAGAAAGTGTGTTCGGATTGGAGGGTGAGAGTGGGGAAGTCAAAGGTAATGCCGGGAGATGGGGATGGCCTATGGTGATGGCGGAAAGGGCATGGATGCCTGAGGGAGTTGAAAATGGTGCCGGAGCAGAGAAAAAAGCTGACAACCACCATGCTGTTCAAATCGAAAGTAAGCAGAGCCTCGTGTTGGATGGCTTGTGATGCTGCTTGGGAGTTGGGGCGGTGGCGGGGTGAAGAATTTTTTTTATTTATTTATGGGATGTGGGCTTCACTGGCTGGGCCAAGATTTATTGTCCATCCTTAGTTGCCCTTGAGAAGGTGGTGGTGAGCTGCCTTCTTGAACCACTGCAGTCTATGTGGTGTAGGTACATCCACAATCTGTTAGGGAGTTCCAAGATTTTGACCCAGTGACAGTGAAGGAATGGCGATATATTTCCAAGTCAGGATGGTGAGTGACATGGAGGGGATCTTCCAGGTGGTGGTGTTCCCATCTATCTGCTGCTCTTGTCCTTCTAGATGGTACTGGTCATGGGTTTGGAAGGTGCTTGGTGAGGCTTGGTGAATTGCTGCAGTGCATCTTGTAGATGGTACACATTGCTGCTACTGTGCGGCGGTGGTAGGGGGAGGGAATGTTTATGGATATGGTGTCAATCAAGTTGGCTGCTTTGTCCTGGATGGTGTCAAGCTTCTTGAATTTTGTGGAAGATGCACTCATCCAGGCAAATGAAGAGTATTCCATCAAACTCCTGAGTTGCGCCTTGTAAATGGTGGATAGGGTTTGGAGAGTCAGCGGAGTCAGCAGGTGAGTTACTTGTCGCAGGATTCCTAACCTCTGACTTGCTCTTGTAGCCACAGTATTTATATGGCTAGCCCAGTTCAATTTCCGGTCAATGGTAACCCCCAGGATGTTGACAGTGGGGGATTCAATAATGGTACTGCCATTGACTGTCAAGGGTGATGGTTAGATTCTCTCTTGTTGGAGATGGTCATTGCCTGGCACTTGTGTGGCACAAATGTTACTTGCCACTTGTCAGCCTAAGTCTGGATATAGCCTAGGTCTTGCTGCATTTGAACACGGACTGCTTCAGTATCTGAGGAGTCGCAAATGGTGCTTAACATTGTGCAATCATGAGCAAACATCCCAACTTCTGAATTTATGATGGAAGGAAGGTCATTGATGAAGCAACTGAAGATGGTTGGGCCGAGGACACTTGTCTGAGGAACTCCTGCAGTGATGTCCTGGAGCTAAGATGACTGGTCTCCAATAACCACAACCGTCTTCCTTTGTGTTAGGTATGACTCCAACCAGTGGAGAGTTTTCCCCCTGATTCCCATTGACTCCAGTTTTGCTAGGGCTCCTTGATGCCACACTCTTGATGTCAAGGGTAGTCACTCTCACCTCACATTGGGAGTTTAGCTCTTTTCTCCATATTTGAACCAAGGCTGTAATGAGGTCGGGAGCTCAGTGGCCCTGGCGGAACCCAAACTGGGCTAAGCAAGTGCCGCTTGATAGCACTGTTGATGACCCCTTCCACTACTTTACTGATGATCGAGAGTAGACTGATGGGACAGTAATCGGCTGGGCTGGATTTGTCCTGCTTTTTGTGTACAGGGCATAGCTGGGTAATTTTCCACATAACCGGATAGATGCCAGTGTTGTAATGTAATGGAACAGCATGGCTAGAGGTGCGGCCAGTTCTGGAGTTCAAGTCTTCAGTACTATTGCCATAAAATTGTCAGGGCCCATAGCCTTTACAGTATCCAGTGCCTTCAGCTGTTTCTTGATATCACCGGGAGTGAACTGAATTGGCTGAAGACTGGCATCTGTGATGCTAGGGACCTCCGGAGGAGGCCAAGATGGATCATCCACTTGGCACTTCTGGCTGAAGATTGTGGCAAATGCTTCAACCTTATCTTTCGCACTGATGCTCTAGGCTCCCCCATAATTGATCATGGGGATATTTATGGAGCCTCCGCCTCCAGTGAGTTGTTTAATTGTCCACTACCATTCATGACTGGATGTGACAGGACTGCAGAGCTTAGATCTGATCTGTTGGTTATGGGATCGCTTAGCTCTGTCTATCACTTGCTGTTTATGCTATTTGGCACGCAAATAGTCCTACATTATAGCTTCACTAGTTGACACCTCATTCTTAGGTATGCCTTTTGCTGCTCCTGGCATGCCCTCCTGCAATCTTCATTGAACCAGGGTTGATTCCCCTGGCTTGGCAGTAATGGCAGAGTGGGGGAATATGCTGGGCCATGAGGTTACAGATTGTGTTCGAGTACAATTCTGCTGCTGCTGATAGCTCACAGTGCCTCATGGACGCTCAGTCTTATGTTGCTAGATCGGTTCAAAATCTATCCCATTTAGCATGATAGTAGTGCTACATAACACGAAGCAAGGTATCCTCAATGTGAAGGTGGCACTTCATCTTCGCAACTACTGTGCAGTGGTCCCTCCAACTGACACTGTCATGGACAGATGTATCTGCAGCAGGCAGGTCGGTGAGGATGAGGTCAAGTAGGTTTTTCCCTCATGTTGGTTCCCTTACCACCTGCCAGTCTAGCAGTTATGTCCTTTAGGACTCGGCCAGCTTAGTCAGTAGTGGTGCTACCAAGCCACACTTGGTGATGGACAGTAGAGTCCCCCACCCAGAGTACATTCTGTGGCCTTGCCACCGTCAGTGCTTCCCCCAAGTGATGTTCAACATGGAGGAGCATTGGTTCATCTGGTGAGGGAGGACAATACATGGTAGTCAGCAGAAGATTTCCTTCCCTATGTTTCACCCGATGCCATGAGACTTCATGGGGTCTGGAGGCAATGATGAGGACTCCCAGGGCAACTTCATCCCGACTGTATACCACTGTGCTGCCACCTCTGTTCGGTCTGTCCTGCCAGTGAGACAGGACATACCCAGGGATTGTGATGTAATGCCTGGGTCATTACCTGTAGGGTACGATTCCGTGAGGATGACTTTCAGGCTGTCACTTGACAAGTCTGTGTGACAGCTCTCCCAATTTTGGCACTAGCCTCCAGATGTTAGTAAGGAGGACTTTGCAGGGTCGACAGGGCTGAGATTGCTGATGTCGTTTCCAGTGCCTAGTTCGATGCTGGGTGGTCTGTCCAGTTTCATTCCCACAGGTCACCTCAGCTAGACAACTGAAATGGAAGCCCAGCAGGCAATATTGACAATGCTAAGGACCTGGGATATGAGATTGATGGATGAAGGCTTGGTCTGAGCAGGAGCTAGTGCTTGCACATGGCTCGCAAAGGCCCTGCCACATACCCTTCTCTCTGCAGACTGATTCAGTGTGGGGGTCAGGTATGCACAGCAGAGCTGCTGAGGTGAGGGAGTGCAATTGCTAAGCCTTAGAACCATGCTGAAAAAAGACAGCAGAATTTTAGCCATGAAAGTGATTATATTTACAGAAGGTAGGGTTGCAACAATCATGTGTTCACCTGTGCGGCCAGGCGTGATCAAAATTTCTTTACTTCCCACAGCCTACTATTTCTTCTAGGTGCTTCCCCGACAACCACAGCAGGGATGGAAGCAGGCTGCCGACCAGCTTGTCCTGTTGCCTTTGACAACTTTGGTGGTCTTCCTCTGGAGAGCCGAGGCCTGGAGCATCTTTGGCTGTTCTCCTGTGGGCCTGCTGCTCCCTCTGCAGTGACAGAGGATGAAATTGAAGGGGGTTTGGAGGGTGTAGAGAACCTCCGAAATGCTTGAACGGATGACCCAGGGGTGCCCACTTGCCACTCCTCCTCCTCGCTGAGGCTGCCCAAGGCCCTTGGTCTGACTCCTTGAGGGAAAAGGGAGTTCGAGGTGACCTGCCACCCTCTCACGTTGACACTACAAAACCTTAACCATGGTTACAGCGATGGAGTGCAGGTCTGCTTGTGACTCCGACAAACTAGGCATTCTGTTAGACCAGGTTACCCATGGTGACCTCAAAGCTTGTACCTGAACACCAGTTCATCAGAGAGTAGGCGGACAGAGTCCTGTGGCTCGTGTGCCACTCTGTTGAGGGCCTTCACCACCTCTGCCTGATATTGCTCAGACATTTTCTGACTCTCCACCATTACTTGAAAGACCGACTCCAGAGGCTCGTTATCAGAATCTGACCTCACAGATGCCTCTTCCCCAGCAGTCCTTCCGGTGAGCTCGGCTGACCCTGCCTCCACCTGTAGTGGACACCTGTCCGTATGGTGATCAGCAGATTGTAAGACCATTCCTAAGCTAAAAGTAATACCCATCAAGGTATGCATCCCTAGGCTGGTGGAGGGTGCAGTTATCTGCTGAGATGCCTTTGCAGGCGAGCATCTCTCCTCTTGTTCTCTCTCCTGGCTCCTCTCTGGGATAGGACTTGTGTTGAGGGAGCTGACAGGGAGTCCTGAGCCTCAGGCCTTGGCGTCTTCCTCATGGCACTTTGAGTAAGAGAGGAGAGTGCAAGTGACAGCATGAGCTGCCTCCAATATGGAGGCATATTTGACTCATATTTGAATGGATGTTTACTGGGTGGGATGGGCGCCCATTTTATGTGCCCCACAGCTCATAAAATTTGCATATAATTCAGCCCAAGGCACGCAGTTCCTACGGATGATTCCAACCCCTCTCTCAAGAGTCTAGCACATGACTGACTGGTGTCAGTGGTACATTATTAATGTCATACATTAGCCTATCACGTCTGTTAACCCTTTATATTAAAGCTACTGGCAACACACTCAGGGGGAGCCCAGCATCAATGAGGGACCCAAACCACAGATGAAAAGGGGCAGAATAGGCATCGTGGGGTGGGGGGGTGTGGGAGCAGGAATTGGATCAGCAGCAAGGGCAGAGGGATGGCTGTCCATGGCTCCTCCCCACTACCTAATGCCACGTCCTTCGATCAGACATTGAGTGTCTATGAATGAGGGTTTGCTTTTCGGCCTTCCTGTGTGGCAACTGCCTCACCTGCCGTTGGTTGAAACCAGCGTGGCAGGATGAGGACCTGAAGTAGGCTTTAATTTCCCACTTAAGGGCCTCAATTGGCGGCAGGGTGGAAAGGCTGTTTGCAAGTTTTGTTGCCCCAATTTAATTGGGGCAGAGGCAGGTAAGCATGGGGTCCCCACTCACCACCTTCCGGCCTGATTAAATGCTCCCTTCACCTCCAAACTCACCTCCAATTCCACCCTATGACTGCCCTTCTCCTGACATTTTCCAATGCAACAACTGTTATTTTGTCTGTCATTATCGAGCCACATCAACACTCCTATAATTTGAGACACCACTTTATAGGTAGATTCTCCAAACTATTATACTATGTTTACAATTCATGTTACAGGTTAATTTACCCTGGGGACATGCAACACAGATTGGTTGATTGGTCTACAGATATCTGCATTTTGCCTCAAAATATGTTTCCCTGTTGCTCATCATTGCAACACACCCTTCCATTGCCATTCCGGCATTCCTAATTTTAACCTCCGATACTACGCAAACCTAGTTCAACACAAATAATTATAACAATTTATTTTCCGATTTTGGTGATTTGACTGTGGGGCTAGCGGTTTCTATTTGAATTTCATTTTCAAGATATCATTTTCACTGGCAATGTTGGCATTTTTATTGCCATGAGCTTTGCACTCATCCAGAGTAGAAGTAACAAATCATGCCAAATTTTATGGGGTTTGGACTGCATTAGAGTGCCTCAGAGTTGGAGTTTGATGAGAGGGAGTTTGCTGAAGAGGGAAGGAGGTGATCCTTTTATTTTCTCCCTTTCCTCAGTAAGAGGTGCAGCAATCTTGGTAAGTATTTTTTCTGTCCTTAATATTTTCTAAATGAGAGAAAGTAAAATTAAAGGGAGTACTTTAAGGGTAAGTCATGGCAGGGCAGCTTGGCCAAGTGGAATGCACCTCCTGTGCGATGTGGGGAGTCAGGGACACTTCCAGTGTCCAGGGTGACCACGTGTGCAGGAAGTGTTTCCTGATGCAGCTACTCAAAATCCCGTGTTTTGGAGATGCAGCTGCACCTGGAATCTCTGTGGAGAATCTGCAAGGATGAGATCTTCATGGGTAGCACGTACAGTGAGGCGGTCACACCGCAGGTAAAGAATGTACAGGCAGAAAGGGAATGGGTGACCACCAGACAGAATATAAGCACTAGGTTGGTAGTGCAGGAGTCTTTTGGGTCCATCTCCCTCTTCAACAGAGTTTTGGGTACCACTGGGGGAGATGGTTTCTCAGGGGAAGGCAGCAAGGGCCAGGTCCATAGCAACACAAGTGGCTCAGCTGCATGGAGTGGGGAAAAAAGTGTTAGAGAACAATAGTGATAGGGGAACAGATGGGTGCTTTTGCAGCTGCAGACATGGCCCCAGGATGATATGTTGCCTCCCTGGTGCCAGGGTCAAGGATGTCACTGAACAGTTGTAGGACATTCTGAAGGGGAAAGGTGAACAGCCAGAGGCTGTGGTCCATATCAGTACCAATGACATAGGTAAAAAGAGGGATCAGGTCCTGAAAGCAGAAGATAGGGAGCTAGGAAATAAATTAAAAAGCGAGACATCAAAGGTAGTAATCTCAGGATTACACCCAGTGCCACGTGCTAGTGAGGTCAGGAATAGAAGAATAGACCAGATGAGTGTGTGGTTGGAGAGATGTGTCTGAGGGAGGGATATAGATTCCTGAGGCATTGGAACCAATTCTGGGGAAGATGGGACCACTACAAGCTGGACGGGTTGCAACCCAGCAGGACTAGGACCAATATCCTCGAAGGGGTACTTGCTAGTACTGTTGGGGAGGGTTTAAACTAGATTGGCAGAGGGTGGGAACCTGTACAGGGAGACACCAGAGAGGGAGACAAAGATAGGAATGAAAGAGCAAAGGTAGAAGACGGAGGAAACAAGGATGAACAGCAAATAGTGCAAAGTAAATGTGTAAAATGTTAAAAAGATAAGTCTAAAGACACTGTATCTGAATGCACAGCGCATTGACAATAAGGTAGACAAAATAACAGTGCAAATAGATTTTAATCGGTACGATAAGATTGCGATTACAGAGATGTGGTTGCAGGGTGACCAAGGTCGGTAATTGAATACCCAAAGATACTCAATATTTAGGACGGATAGGCAAAAGGGAAAAGGAGGTGGTGTGGCGTTGTTAGTTAATGATGAAATCAGTGTGATTGTGAGAGGTGATATTAGCTCCGAAAATCTAAATGTAGAAGCTGTCTGGGTGGAGCTGAGAAGCAACAAGGGGTGGAAAACATTTGTGGGAGTTGTCTCTAGGTGTCCAAACAGTGGTAATAAGATAGGGAATGGCATTAAACAGGAAATTAGAGATGTATGTAACAAAGATGCTACAGTAATCATGGCAATTTAATCTACATATAGATTGGGAAAACCAAATTAGCAATAATATTGTGGTGGATGAATTCCTGGAGTATGTACGAGATGGTTTTTTAAACCAGTATATCGAGCAACTGACTAGGGAATTGGCTATCCTAGATTTGGTATTGTGCAATAGGAAGGGTTTAATTAATAATCTTGTTATGCGGGGTACTTCAGGGAACAGTGACCATAACATGATAGAATTCTTCATTAGGATGGAAAATGAAGTAGTCTAATCTGAAACTATGGTCCTAAATCTAAACAAAAGAATGAGTTGGCTAAGATAGTTTGGGGAACTTCATTAACAGGTGGATAGACAATGGCTAATATTTAAGGAATGAATGTATGCATCACAAACGTTAAACATTACTTTCTGGTGCAAAATGTACAACAGGAAAAGTGGCCCAACTATGGCTAACAAAAGAAATTAAGGATAGTGTTAGATCCAAAGAGGAGTCATATAAAGTTACTAGAAAAAGTAGCAAGCCTGAGGATTGGAAGCAGTTTAGAATTCAGCAAAGCAGGACCAAGAGATTGATTTAAGATGGAAAAAATAGAATATGAGAGTAAACTTGCAAGCAACATAAAACCGGACTGTAAAAGCTTCTATAAGTATCCAAAAAGAAAATGATTAATGAAGACAAATGAAGGTCCCTTACAGTCTGAAGCAGGAGAAGTTATAATAGAGAACAAGGAAATGGCAATTAAACAATTATTTTAGTTCTGTCTTCACAGAGGAAGACACAAATAACTTCCCAGAAATAACAGCAACCAAGGGTCTAGTGAGGAGGAAAAATTGAAGGAACTTAGTATTATAAAACAATAGTGCTGGAGAAATTAATGGGGCTGAAAGCTGATAAATCCCCAAGGCCTGATAATCTACATCCAGTAGGTGGCCATGGAAATAGTGGATGTGTTGGTTGTCATCTTCCAAAATTCTCTAGATTCTGGAACGGTCCCAGCAAATGTAACCCCAAAGGAGGGAGGGAAGAAACACGGAATTACAGACCGGTTATCCTAATATCAATAGTAGGGAAAATGCTAGAATCTATTATAAGGATTGTGATAATAGGACACTTAGAAAATATCCATGGGATTAGACAAAGTCAACATGGATTTATGAAAGCAGTTTTTTGAGGATGTAACTATCAGAATAGATCAGGAAGAACCAGTGGATTTTGATTTTCAGAAAGCTTTTGATAAAGTCGCACATAAGAGGTTAGTGTGTAAAATGAAATCACATGGGATTGAGGGTAATACATTGGCATGGATTGAGAATTGGTTAGCAGATAGGAAACAGAGAGTAGGAATAAATGGGCCTTTTTCAGAGTAGCAGGCGGTGACTAGTGGGGTACCGCAGGGATCAGTGCTTGGGCTCCAGCTATTCACAATATATATCAATGATTTGGATGAGGGAATCAAATGTAATATTTCCAAGTTTACTGATGACATGAAACTTGGTGCGAATGTGAAGGATAAGGAGGGTGTTAAGAGTCTTCAAGGTGATCTAGGCATGTTGACTGAGTGGGCAAATGCATGGAAGATGCAGTATAACATGGGTAAGTGTGAAGTTATCCACTTTGGTAGGAAAAACAGAAGGGCAACATATTATTTCAATGGTGATAGATTGGAAAATGTTGATGTGCAAAAGTATGTGGCACGTTGGCCTTCATTGCAAGAGGACTTGAGTACAAGAGCAAGGATGTCTTACTGCTGCTATACAGGGCCTTGGTGAGATCACACCTGGAGTATTGTGTGCAGTTTTGGTCTACTTACCTAAAAAAGGATATGCTTGCCATAGAGGGAGCGCAGCGAAGGTTCACCAGACTGATTCCTGGCATGGCAGGATTGTTATATGAGGAGAGATTGGGCCAACTAGGCCTGTAATCACTGGAGTTTAGAAGAATGAAAGATCTCACTGAAGCACATAAATGCATGGCTCAAAGATTGGTGTGGGAGGAAAGGAATCAGTTCATGGGGCACTGGCACCAGCACTGGGGTAGAAGGGAGTTGTTCTGGTGGGACAGGCTTCACTTGAACCATGCTGGGACCAGTGTCCTGGCAAACTGTATAACTAGGGCTGTAGAGAGGGATATAAACTAAATACAGTGGGGGGAGGGTTCTGGAGAGCGGATACGTAAGCTTACACAGCCAAAGTATATGGCAGCATTGCACAGCAGCTACTTAGGTAATGATTCCCAGAGTGTAACAGGAAGGGACAGAGTGTACAAACATCAAAAAACAGCAGCAAATAGAGTCAAAGAGGGAAAAAATGGTAAAAAGGCAAAATTGATGGCTCTTTGCTCAAATGCTCGTAGTATTCAGAACAAGATAAATTAATTAACGGCACAAATAGAGGTTAATGGGCATGATCTTCTAGCGTTTTCCGGAGACTTGGTTACAAGGAGGTCAAAGCTGGGAACTAAATATTTAGAGGTATGTGACTTTTCAAAAGAACAGGCATGGAGGAAAGGTGGAGGAGTAGCCTTGTTAGTTTGAAATGGAATAAGTACGTAAGCAAGAAATGATCTTGGATCAGAAGATGTGGAATCCATATAGGTGGAGGTAAGAAATAACAAGGGGAAGAAGACAGTGGTGGGAGTTAAAAACAAAAAACTGCGGATGCTGGAAATCCAAAACAAAAACAGAATTACCTGGAAAAAATGAGCAGGTCTGGCAGCACGGCAGAGAAGAAAAGAGTTGATGTTTCGAGTCCTGTCTATCGGCCCCCTAACTGTAGCTATACTGTAGGACAGAGAATAAATCAGGAGATAATGAGGGCGTGTACTTTAATCGTGGAGTGACTTTAATCTTCATATAGATTGGGAAAATTAAATTGGCAGATGTAGCCACAAGCAAAATTTCATAGAGTGTATTCAGGACAGTTCCCTAGAACAATATGTTGTGGATCCATCCAGGGATCAGGCTATTTTGGATCTGGTAATGTGTAATGAGGCAGGTTTAATTAATGGTCTCAGAGTAAAAGATCACCTATAAAACAGTGACCATAACATGGTAGAATTTAGCATTCAGTTTGAGAGTGAGAAACTTGGGTGGGAAACAACTTAAATAACTAAACTTAAATAGGGGTAATTACAAAGTAATGAGGGTAGAGTTGGCTGGAATGGACTGAGAAAGGAGTTTAGCAGAAATGAAGGTTGATGAACAATGGCAGTTGTTTAAGAAAATAGTTCATGACTCAAACAAAGATATATCCCAGTGAGGAAGAAGGATTCTAGGAAGAGGATAAACCAACCGTGGTTAACCAAGGAAATTAAGGATAGTACCAAATTGAAAAAAAAAAGCATACAATGTGGCAAAGATTAGTGGTAAGACAGAGAATTGGGCAAGTTTTAAAAACCAACAAAAGACGGTCAAAAAAATAATGAAGAGGGAGAAAATAAACTTTGAGGGTAAACCAGCAAGCAATATAAAAACGGACAGTATGAACTTCTTTAAAAATATAAAAAGGAAAGGAGAGGCCAAAGTGAACATTGGCCCCTTAGAGAATGAGGCTAGGGAAATAACAAAGGGGAACCAAGAAATGGCAGAGCAGTGGAATAAATACTTTGCATCAGTCTTAACAGGTAGAAGACATTAATAGCATTTGAAGAATACCAAATAATCAAGGGGATAAAGGGGGGAAGAAATAAATACAATAACTATTACTAGAGAAAAATACTAGGGAAAATAATGGGGTGAAAGGCCAATAAGTCCCCTGGACCTGATGGTGTTGGGCTAATGTATTAGCATGGATAGAGGATTGGCTAACTAATAGAAGACAGAGAGTTAGGATAAGGGGAACATTTCAGGGTGGCAAACTGTAACTAGTGGAGTGCCACAGGGATCAGTGCTGTGGCCATAATTATTTACAATAGATATTAATGACTTGGATGAGGGTTGTGAATGTAATATCACCAAATTTGCAGATGACACAAAAATAGGTGGGAAGGCAAGTGGTGAGGATGACACAAAGAATCTACAGACAGGCTAAGTGAATGAGCAAAACATTGGCAGATGGAATATAATGTAGGAAAATGTGAAGTTACATACTTTGTCAGGAAAATTAGAGGAGCTGAATATCATTTAAATGGAGAAAGACTGCAGAAAGCTGCAGCACAGAAGGATTTGGGGGTCCTCGTGCATGAATCACAAAAAGCTAGCATACAAGCTAGCAGGTCAGGGGCTAGGTAGGAATAATGCGACAAGTAACCCATCTCCTGACTCCCCAAAGCCTGACCACCATCTACAAGGCACAAGTCAAGAGTGTAATGGAATAGTCCCCACTTGCCTGGATGAGTGCAGCTCCCACAATGCTCAAGAAGCTTAACATAATCAAGGACAAACCAGTGCACTTGATTGGCACCACATCCAAAAACATTCACTCCATCCACCACTGACACACAGTAGCAACAGTGTGTACCATCTGCAAGATGCACTGCAGGGATTCACCAAGGCTCCTTCTAAAGCACCTTCCAAACTCACAATCACTACCATCTAGAAGGAGAAGGGCAGCAAATAGATGGGAACACCACCCCCTTGAAATTGCACCCCCCCCCCCCCCACCCCAAGTCATCCAGCAGCTTGACTTGGAAATATATCGCCGTTCCTTCACTGTCACTGGGTCAAAATCATTGAACTCCCTTACTAACAGCACTGTGGGTGTAACCACACCACCTGGACTGCAGCAGTTCAAGAAGGCAGCTTTGCACCACCTTCTCAAGGGCAACTAGGGATGGGCAAAAAATGCTGGCCAAGCCAGTGAAGCCCACATCTCATGAATGAATGACAAAAAAGTTCAGCAAGTAATAGGGAAGGCAAATGGAATGTTGGCCTTTATTTCAAAGGGAATGGAATATAAAAATAGGGAAGCCTTGTTAAAACTATACAAGCCACTAGTTAGACCACACCTTAGAATACTGTGAACAGTTTTGGTCCCCTTATCTAAGGAAAGATATACTGGCATTGGAGGCAGTTCAGAGAAGGTTCACTAGATTGATCCCAGGTATGGAAGGATTTTCTTATGAAGAGAGGTCGAGTAGGTTGGGCCTGTACTCATTGGAGTTTAGAAGAATGAGAGGCGACCTTATTGAAACATATAAGATTCTTAGGGGGCTTGACAGGGTAGATGCTAAGAGGTTGTTTCCCCCTGTGGGGGAGTCTAGGACCAGAGGGCATAATTTCAGAGTAAGAGGTTGCTCATCTAAGACAGAGATGAGGAGGAATTTCTTCTCTTAGTGGAATCTGTGGAATTCTTTACTGCAGAGGGCTGCAGAGGCTCATAGGCTCATAGACGTTTACAGCACAGAAGGAGGCCATTCGGCCCATCATGTCCATACCAGTTAACAAAGATCTGACTGCACTAATCCCATTTTCTAGCACTTGCCCAATAGCCCTCAAGGCTATGGCAACATAAGTGAATATCTAAATACTTCTAAATGTTACAAGAGTGTCTGATTCAACCACCCTTTAAGGCAGTGAGTTCCAGATTCCCATCACCCTCTGGATGAAAAAAAAATTCTCCTCAACTCCCCTCTTAGCCTTCTACCTCTTAACTTAAATCTATGCCCCCTGGTTATTGACCCCTTTACTAATGAAAAAAGTGCCTTCCCATCTACCCTATCTATCCCCCTCAATCTTATACACCTCTATCAGGTTCCCTCTCAACCTTCACTGTTCCAAGGAAAACAACCTCAGCCTATCCAATCTTTCCTCACAGCTCAGGCCCTTCAACCCAGGCAACATCCTGGTAAATATCCTCTGCACCCACCAGTGCAAACACATCCTTCCTATAATGTGATGATCAGAACTGCATGCAGTACTCCAGTTGTGGCCTAACAAGCATTTTATACAATTCTAGCATAACCTCCCTGTCCTTGTATTCTATGCCTCGGCTAATAAAGGCAAGTATCCCATATGCCTTCTTAACCACCTTATCTACCTGCCTTGCTATCTTCAGGGATCTGTGCATATGCACACCAAAGTCCCTCTGATCTTCAGTGCTTTCCAGGGTCCTACCATTCATAGTGTAATCCCTTGCCTTGTTAGCCATTCCCAAGGGCACTACGTTACACTTTTCCGGGTCGAATTCCATTTGGCATTGCCCTGCCCACCTGACCAATCCATTGATATCCTCCTGCAGTTTACGGCTATCCTCTTCACTATTTACCACCCTACCAATTTCCGTGTTATCTGCAAACTTCTTGATCATACCCCCTACATTTAAGTCCAAATCATTTACATGCACCACAAACAGCAAGGGCCCCAGCACCAAGTCCTGCACAACCCCAATGCAAACAGACTTCCAGTCACAGAAACATCCCTCTACTATCACCCTCTACATCCTGCCTCTCAGCCAATTTTGGATCCAATGGGCCGCTCTGCCTTTGATCCCATGGGCTCCTACTTTCTTGACCAGCCTGCCATGAGGGACCTTATCAAAAGCCTTGCTAAAGTCCATGTAGACCATAAGACCATAAGACATAGGAGCAGAAATTAGGCCACTCGGCCCATCGAGTCTGCTCTGCCATTCAATCATGGATGATAAGTTTCTCAACCCCATTCTCCTGCCTTCTCCCCGTAACCTTTGATCCCCTTACCAATCAAGAACCTATCTATCTCGGCCTTAAATACGCTCAATGACCTGGCCTCCACAGCCTTCTGTGGCAATGAATTCCGTAGATTCACCACTCTCTGGCTAAAGAAGTTTCTCCTCATCTCTGTTCTAAAAGATCTACCCTTTACTCTGAGGCTGTGCCCTCGGGTTCTAGTCTCTTTCACTATTGGAAACATCTTCCCCATGTCCACACTATCCAGGCCTTTCAATATTATGTTAGTTTCAATCAGATCCCCCCTCATCCTTCTAAACTCCATCGAGTCATGATAAACTCCATAGACTGAGAGTCCTCAAATGTTCCTCATATGTTAAGCCTTTCATTCCTGGGATCATTCTCGTGAACCTCCTCTGGACCCTCTCCAGGGCCAGCACATCCTTCCTGAGAAACAGGGCCCAAAATTGCTCACAATATTCTAAATGTGGTCTGACCAGAGCCTTATAAAGCCTCAGCAGCATATCCCTGCTTTTATATTCCAGTCCTCTCGAAATAAATGCCAGCATTGCATTTGCCTTACTAACTACTGACACAACCTGTAAGTTAACCTTAAGAGATTCCTGGACTAGGACTCCCAAGTCCCTTTGCACTCCAGATTTCTAAATTCTTTCACCATTTAGAAAATAGTTTATGCCTCTATTCTTCCTACCAAAGTGCATGACCTCACACTTCCCCACATTGTATTCCATCTGCCACTTCTTTGCCCATTCTCCTAACCTATCTAAATCCTTCTATAGTCTCCCCGCTTCCTCAATACTACCTGTTCCTCCACCTATCTTTGTTTCTTCTGCAAACTTAGCCAGGATGCCCTCAGTTCCTTCATCGAGATTATTAATGTATAAAGTGAAAAGTTGTGGTCCCAACACTGACTCTTGCGGAACTCCACTAGTCACCGGCCACCATTGTGAGAAGGACCCCCTTATCCCCACTCTCTGCCTCCTGTCAGACAGCCAATCTTCTATCCATGCTGGTTCCTTGCCTCTAACACCATGGGCTCTTATCTTACTGAGCAGCCTCCTGTGCGGCACCTTGTCAAAGGCCTTCTGGAAGTCCAAGTAGATAACATGCATTGGCTCTCCTTTGTATAACCGGCTCGTTACCGCCTCAAAGAATTCTAACAAATTTGTCAGGCATGACCTCCCCTTGATGAAACCATGCTGACTTTGCTTGATTTTACCATGCACTTCCAAGTATTCTGAAATCTCATCCTTAATAACGGACTCTAAAATCTTAACAACAAGGGATAAGGGAGCTTAAGGTGAAGGAACCCTTAGGAGGAAGTGACCATAACATGACAGAATTTACCCTGCAATTTGAGAGGAAAAAGCCGGAATCAGATGTAACGGTATTACAGTTGAATAAAGGTAACTACAGAGGCATGAAAGAGAAGCTGGCCAGAATTGACTGGGAGATGAGCCTAGCAGGAAAGACAGTGGAACAGTAATGGTAGGAGTTTCTGGGAGTAATCTGGGAGACACAGCAAAAATTCATCCCTAGGAAGAAGAAGCATACTAAAGGGAGGACGAGGCAGGCTAATCAGCCTGTAATTTCCCGTCTTTTGCCTCACTCCCTTCTTAAACATGGGGGAGTTATGTTAGCGATTTTCCAGTCCTCTGGGACCCTCCCTGACTCCAGTGATTCCTGAAAGATCACCACTAATGCCTCCACTATCTCTTCAGCTATCTCCTTCAGAACTCTGGGGTATAATCCATCTGGTCCAGGTGATTTATCCACCTTCAGACCTTTCAGTTTTCCTAGCACTTCTCCTTGGCAATGGCCACCATACTCACCTCTGCCCCCCTGACTCTCTTGAACTTTGGGGATGTTACTCGTGTCTTCCACCGTGAAGACTGACGCAAAGTACCTATTCAGTTCCTCCGCCATTTCTTTGTTCCCCACCACTACTTCTCCAGCGTCATTTTCCAGTGGCCCAATGTCCACTTTTGCTTCTCTCTTACCCTTTATATATCTAAAAAAAACTCTTGCAATCTCCTTTTATATTACTGGCTTGTTTACCCTCATATTTAATCTTCTCCCTCCTTATTTCTTTTTTAGTTGTCCTCTGTTGGTCTTTGTAGATTTCCCAATCCCCTGGCTTCCCATTGCTCTTTGCCACATTATATGCTTTCTCTTTAGCTTTTAAGCGGCCCCTGATTTCCCTTATCAGCCATGGTTGCCTCGTCCTCCCTTTAGTATGCTTCTTCTTCCTAGGGATGAATTTTTGCTGTGTCTCCCAGATTACTCCCAGAAACTCCTACCATTACTGTTCCACTGTCTTTCCTGCTAGGCTCATCTCCCAGTCAATTCTGGCCAGCTTCTCTTTCATGCCTCTGTAGTTACCTTTATTCAACTGTAATACCGTTACATCTGATTCCGGCTTTTTCCTCTCAAATTGCAGGGTAAATTCTGTCATGTTATGGTCACTTCCTCCTAAGGGTTCCTTCACCTTAAGCTCCCTTATCAAATCTGCCTCATTACACATCACTAAATCTAGAATTGCCTGTTCTCTAGTGGGCTCCACCACAAGTTGCTCTAAAAAGACATCTCATAGACATTCCACAAATTCCTTTTCTTGGAATCCACTACCAACCTGATTTTCCCAGTCTATCTGCATATTGAAATCCCCCATGATCACTGTAACCTTGCCTTTCTTACACGCCTTTTCTATCTCCTGGTGTATCTTGTGCCCCACATCCTGACCACTGTTCGGAGGCCTGTACATAACTCCCATTGTTTTTTTTTACCTTTGTGGTTCCTCAACTCTACCCACACATATTCTACCTCATCTGACCCTACATCGTTTCCTGCTATCGATTTAATTTCATTTCTTACTAACAAAGCAACACCACCCCCTCAGCCAACCTGCCTATCTTTTCAATAGGATTTATATCCTTGGATATTTAGCTCCTGATCCCCCAGCAGCCATGTCTCCGTAATGCCCACCACATCATACCTGCCAATTTTAATCTGCACCACAAGCTCACTTATCTTATTTTGTATACCACGTGCATTCAGATACAACAGCTTCAGTCCTGTATTTCCCATCCACTTCTCATTGTCGTCCCTTTATCTGATGTGCTTGAAGTTAGATTCCTAGCCCTTTCCAAACACTCTGTCCTATTTTGTGTTCTGGAGACTTTAATAGCCTCTCCTGGGCTCTTCTTCCTTTTCAGTTTTTTCATAATTTTCCATGAAATTGAATCCACCCCCCCACATGCTAACCTGCTGCGTTGTTTCCCATTAGTCATACTTCTTGGAGTTTTACCCTTCCCTTCCCTGTTGACCACCCTATTTACCCTTTTTGCTAGAACATTGATCCCAGATCGGTTCAGGTGGAGACCATCCCAAAGGTACAGATCCCTCCTGTTCCAATACTGATGCCAGTGCCCCATGAAATGGAACCCCTCTTTCCCGCCCCACTCCTTTAGCCACGTGTTTACTTCCCTTATTCTCGCGTCCCTATGCCAATTTGCACGTGGCTCGGGTAGTAATCGGAGATTATAACCCTTGAGGACCTGTTCTTTAATTTAGTTCCTAGTTCCTGATAATCCCCAAACAGTTCCTCTTTCCTAGTCTTACCTATGTTATTTGTCCTGATGTGGACCACAATAACTGGATCCTCCTCCTCCCTCTCCAAAATCCTTTCAAGCCGGTCAGAGATGTCCCTTACCCTGGCACCGGGCAGGCAACATACCATGCGGGACTCTTGATCTTGCTTACAAAGGATGCACATCAAATGCATTACCCTCATCAACACTCCTGGTTACCTCCTCAAAAAATTCGATCAAATTTTTCAAACACGACCTTCCCTTGACAAATTCAGGCTGGGTTGTTAAGTATATTCAAGGCTGAGATAGACGGATTTTTAATCACTAAGGGAATTAAGGGTTATGGGGAAAAGGCAGGAAAATGGAGTTGAGGATTATCAGATCAGCCATGATCTCATTGAATGCCAGAGCAGACTCAACGGGCCGAATAGCCTACTTCTGCTCCTACATCTTATGGTCTTAAGTAAATGTGGAGGAAGTAAATAGCTTTTAGTTGTATGTTTTGGGATTAATATGTCATCGAAGCTCCTATATGATGAATGCTGAAGTGAAGGAACTACTGCAGTAGATGGGCACAAACTCCATTGGTCTTCCATGTACAGTTTTAATCTACTGTGGACAATTTCAGTCTACTGTGTACAGTTTTGGTCTTCTTACCTAAGAAGTACATACATGCCTTATGGGGCGTGCAGCACTGAGGGCCTGCATTCAGCAGATGATAAATGTTAAAGTGATTTAAGGTGATTTCAGAACAGACAGCTCACTTATCAGCAAATACAAAAGCTCACTCTGAGGTATGCTGCCTGCTTTTAACTTTTTACAGCATGATATGGTAGATCTGCAGGGTAAAAGCCATTGGACGTGCTGCAAAGAAGGTTTCCAATTCATTATTGAACTTGCTGCATCATGGTCAAATTGACTTTCCATGAAATTTTGCCGTAATTATTGGGCAAGGAGGTTGGATCTTATTTACGGTGTGGCAGGTATCATGCTGTTCCATGAAATTCCGAACCAAAAAGAATGTAGAGGTTTGCCAGCTGAAAAAGATTTTTATGCTGCTGAAGAAATATAAATTACAAAGAGCTTTTCACAAAGAGCTTCGCTTTTCAACCACTCCAGATGGGCGAGCAAAGCATATTATTCTTAATGAATAGAAAATCATACTGGGAATATTAGCAGCCAATAATTAAAATGAAGTTCTTTATATTTGTAGGACCTAAACTAATTTTGCGGCCTTTTTGCACTGCATCAGCCAAAAATGCAGGGGCTAAAAATTCATGACTCTGGCTGATTCCTAACTTAGTTCCATTGCGAGTGTGAGGGTAAGGCCAGTTCATGACACACATATGCTAGGTCTCAATCCAACTTTCGAGTATCTAAAAACAAAAAACTGCGGATGCTGGAAATCCAAAACAAAAACAGAATTACCTTGAAAAACGCAGCAGGTCCGGCAGCATCGGCCCTGAAGGGTCATGAGGACTCGAAACGTCAACTCTTTTCTTCTCCGCCGATGCTGCCGGACCTACTGAGTTTTTCCAGGTAATTCTGTTTTTGTTTTCGAGTATCTAAGATGGCCTATCAAACATTAAGTCTCAACCTATTCTAAATAAGGTAATCAAATAAGAGAAACAGCCTGGGCAGGAAGGCCTTAGTTCTTGTTCCAAACCTCCTAAGGACCAAGGTGGGCATGGTGGAAGAAATTTGCCTGCTGACCACTGCTGGAAGGGTTATGGAAGGATGACATAAGAAGATGACTGCCAGTGTTTTAGAAATATTTCAATGTAGCCCACTTTACAAAGAAAGCTGCAGGGGCTACCTGAACAATGTTTCTCAGGAGGGAGGTGTCAATAACCAGGAGGCATAGATTTAAGGTAAGGGGCAGGAGGTTTAGAGGGGATTTGGGGAAATGTTTTTTCACCCAGAGGGTGGTTGGAATCTGGAACTCACTGCCTGAAGGGCTGGTAGAGGCAGGAACTCTCACAACAATTTAAGAGGTATTTAGATGAGAACTTGAAATGCCATAGCATACAGGGCTATGGGCCAAGTGCTGGAAAATGGGATTAGAATAGATAGGTGCTTAATGGCCAGCACAGACACGATGGGCTGAAGGGCCTGTTCCTGTGCTGTATAACTCTATGACTCTGTGACTCTATGACCAGCAGCTTCGCGGTAGCCAGCAATTTGTATCTCAATCTCAGGTTTTATAGAATACTGTTCCTGTTAACTCCTTTCTATGACAGGAGTCAACATTCCTACAGGTCTCTCACCCATTACCATTTCTTTTCTCTTTCCACCTCCTGAAAGACCTGCTGTGTTTTTCCTCGATTTTGTATTTTATCTCGCAGCAGTATTAATAATGAAGGAGGTCTTGTGGCATATTGGGCAGTGTCCCCTGCCTCTGAGCCAGAAGCTCTAGGCTCAAGTCCCACTCCAAGGCTAGATGATTAAGGAAGGTGTGTTCATAACGTAGCCAAACAGGTTGAGTATCAACTTGTACTTCCTTACAACATCGCCTGTGGCAGGCGGTGAAAGGGGGAGAGATTCCTGGTCAGCCATGTGATACAAAGAAGGTTGCACTATCCATAGCCCCAGGCTGCAACATGCAAGTAAAATTGTAAGTAGCCACAGCAACTTGGCCTCCTTGGGGAAGCCAGTTGGCTCAATTGGCTGGATGGCCAGTGTGGATCAGATTGGTGCCAATAGCATGGGGTTCGATCCCTATCTGGCGAATGTGAATTCGTTACCTACCTCCTTGTCCTACCCGCGGTGGAGGTTGTGGCGCTGTGGGTCGGACCTGCCTTCGGGCAGAGAACTCAGGAAGAAGATGAATAATGGATCATAAAAATATATGAAGGCAAACATGAAAAATGTCTTTCAGCTTAAAGAGGTCACCCTGTTGTTTTGGATGTTCCTCCTAGAGAGTATCAGTGATATGCAGTGGGAGAACTCTAGATTTGCCATTTTTGTCAGTGACTGAGAGCTAATAATGCATAAGTGACAAAGTCATAAGTGAGTTAATAATGTCTGCTTCATGAGTGCAATAAGATGGCTATTACACTATGCTACAACTGTTAGTACAGCAGAACTGAACAAAACTTTGCCCCAGCTAAAACAGTAGCAATTTATTTTCTTTAGTTTAATATTGATTATGATGTCTGTTGGGTGCTTTGATATTTGTCACTCCTTCAGTTGTGCTGCCTCTTGCCTTTCTACTGAGACACAAATGGTCATCATGATATTAATCTCCAGAGGAAGGAATTAAATTCACAAAGCTAACTTCAGCCTAAATGTTACTGCTCAAAACTCAGATCTAAGTATGAGATCTGATGCTCTTCAGTTTGTAAAAAGATAAGTGTAAAGAATGTTTGTTAAACCATCGCATCAAACAGTGTAACTCTGTGCCGACTGTGAGAAATGCAAATACATAAGCAACAATGAAAAAATAGCAGACAATCAAACACACCTGCAGTAATGATCTTTTCACGCTTTGGGAGCAGCTAATGAGCCACTTGGCCCTCTATAAATTTTGCAAAGTCCAAGAAGCTAGCTGCACAATGTGAAATAATGGTAGAACATAACTCAATGACAGCACCACAAGTCAGTCTTAGCATAGGGCACAGCAAGCGCAGGTCAACATGGTTAAGGGGAGATGTGAGCACGTTTTTGGTAGAGAAAGACAGTGGTCGCAAAATTCAACTCCTTAGCACAATGGGAACTAGGAAAGGGTAACAATGGCAGAAGGTCTTTCCCCAACAAATTCCAGCATGATCCATGCTGATTGCCATGTCTTGAAGGTCAACAGCTCTGGCACCTCGTGCATGTGCCAGAGAGAAAGGAAAAAGAGAAAGACTTGCATTTGTATAGTGCCTTTCATAACCTCAGGATGTCCCAACTTGCTTATAACCAACGTACCTTAGAAGTATAGTTACTGTTGTAATTTAAGAAATGAGGTAACCAATTTACACACAACAAACTCCCACAAAAGCAATGTGATAATGATCGGATAATCTGCTTTCAATGTTGATTAAAGAATAGCTATTGACCAGAACCACGGGAATGACATTTCTGCTCTCCATATGTTTTCCCTTAACACTTTTTTCTGTTCTCGTGCTCCTGTACTGTGCTGTCCCACAGTTTGCCTGGTGGAAGACTGCTGACGTTCAGTGGGGGCGACTGCAGATACCCTTGGAGGATACCCCCAAGCTTGAGGTCCCAGCTTCGAACTATACCAGCTCAGCATGGGTGGCAGCCTGCTGGGTTGGCTGGCCAACAGGGACACTGGAAAGTGGTTGCAGTGGGAGCATGAATGCTGTTATCCTGAGAGACGACAGCAGGATGGTGACACACGGAGGCACTTATACTCCCCTAGGCAGTGCCTCAACTATCGTACTTGTTAGAGCACAAATTGCTGTACTACTGTAAGAGCCAGCAAGTGCCTTTAAGCACCCGCACCTGCAGCAATGATGTAGGAATCTGACTCTGCATGGCACCTAATTGGGCTCGTATTACAACAAGCAGAGATCTCAGGACCTCAGCCTGAACTTCCACAACAGCACTCAGACATTGGGTGGCTTCCATCTATGCTGCAATGGAAGCTGAGATGTCAGCCAGCAGACACTGCAACAAGGCTGGAGCCTTGAGTGTTACCATGGAGTTGGCCACCACTTGAACACTGGAGAGGATGAGCTCCAAGCTCTGCAGGAAGCCTTGTGCTGTGTTAGAATCAGATTTCTCCATGCTCCTTGACATTGACAACAGACACTCTGACAAGTATTCCAATGAACCAACCATCTCTTTGTGCATAGCCATTAATATTTTTCAGTACATTGCCCTATCAATGCCCCGCCACCCACGCACAGTAGCAGCAGTGTGTACCATCTACAAGATGCACTACAGGAATTCACCAAGTCTCCTTAGACAATATCTTGCAAACCCACGACCATCACCATCTGGAAGGTCAAGGACAGCAGATAGATGGGAACACCAGCATCTGGAAGTTCCCATCCAAGTCAATCACCATCCTGACTTGGAAATACATCGCCGTTCCTTCACTGTCGCTGGATCAAAATCCTGGAACTTCCTTCCTAACAGCAATGTGGGTCTGGCTACACCACATGGACTACAGTGGTTCAAGAAGATAGCTCACCACCACCTTCTCAAGGGCAACTAGGGATGGACCCAGCCAGCAGAGCCCACACTCACTGAAAGAATTTATTTTAAAGTCCAAATGTCCTCACATGAGTCCTCTGCAGCAGAACTCATCTATGACATTGGCATCTAGGGTTTTGGCACACACGCTATAATTTCCCCCAGCCTTGCTCCAGCCCACTTGTGTCCATGATCACCATTTGCAGATTCTGCCTGTATATTCTATCCTCTAAGGTACGCACAATACCAGTGTGTGAGCTGTGCTCTCCCTCTGGGCCTTCATCCTCAGGCATCTCTGGCTGACCAGGTGCCAGTTCATGAGTGCCTGAAAGCATAAATGAACAAGGGGAGGATTGGAGTGAGGGAAAGTCTGAGTGAGTGGAAAACAAGAAGTGCATGGCTATATCATCTATAGTGTGTACCTCATAACAGATTGTGGAATGGGAGTAAAGTTGGAACAAACTTTCATCCTGGATGGCTTAAGCTGCCAATAATGCCAAGCACCACATCTCCTCCAAGAGGGCGAGGAGATGCAGCATTACCTGTCCCCCACCGGTTCTTTGCTGCTGTCTCCTGTTATGTATGCCACCTCACCCAGCAAGAGAAAGAGGAGTGTCAGTGAGTCTGTTGCAATACTTTTTGAGTTGTGTGCCTGTCATAGGTGAATAGTTGGAGGTGTGTAGAAGCTGCAAAATATGCTTGTGGTAAGTGTTTAAGGGTGAGATAAGGCATATGAATATTAGGCATGTGGCATGATTGCTAAGGATTGTTGTCGGGTGAGTGATGGGGCAGTGCGTAAGGTTAATGGTGTGGTTGAGAGGAGATGGCACTTTGAAGACCCATTTATTGACTTTGACCACTCATGTGAAGTCATTGAACATTCTCCAACACTGTACCCAAAACCTCAGAGCAGACTGCTGGCACTGACCTCATTGGTTCCCACTGCCTTCACAATGTGGGTTGAGTTTTATATGGAAGCCATAATTGGTCAATTAAATTAGGGGAGGCACAGGGTCTACCAATTAACATGGAGAGGAGGGAAGCAAGCACCAATGGCTAGTATTGGCCCCATATTTAAAGGGTTGCCTGTTTAAAATAGCTCTTCCTGACTGGCTAGTAGAATCGTCCAGCTGCCTGACTACGGCTGACACCCAAGGAGCTGAACTAGAGTCTGCAATGACCATGGCAGAACAAGAAACTGGGTGGCACCAATGCTTCCTGGCAGGTTCTTCAGCAAAGCTACAAGGACAAGGTACAGATTCTCTTCCCAAGGGAAAGGAACTGCCTGGAAGCAATCCTGGATGGAGACTGCAGAGGAGGTCAGGATCCAAGTGGTCACCCCTGAACTTGGATGCAGTGCCACAAATGAGTCAATGACCACCTTCATTCCACTAAGGTGACTTCTCCAAATTTCTCTCCTCTTAGCGCCTTGCATCTGACAATATGAGATGGTGCACAAGTTGGGGAGGGAATGACCACTCAGTCAGCAGCAAGATGGTCTGGAAGCAACACATCTTGTCAGGGATATTGTTGCATCTCAGTGACAGGCACCCCTCTGTCATTTCTGGCTCCCACAAGGTCCCTCGAGAGTGGCCGCATGCAGGAGGCATTTGTGTTTCCCTGTCAGGGAATGCTGGGCTGCCACCAGCTTAGGTGTTGCGCTAGTATTTGTGAGAAAACTAATAGCATTCCTGTTTGTGCTTGCAGGAGAAACGGGCACACAAATGCAGGGAATGGGCCAAGACTGGTGAGGGGATTCCAGACCTGCATATCCTGACGCCCAGCAGAGGAGGTGTCTCTGGAACTCGCAGGTTCTTGCAGTGGCTGATCAATTGCTCATGGCAAAACTGGAATGTCATCACAAGACAGCGAGTGATCAAGTGCATGGGCACAAGAGCGCTTGTGTCCAACAAGAGGCATAGTGCTCACATGTCCACCACTGGACATATGGAGCTCACAGCAAGCAGTATTGGGATGAGGAAATGGGAAGCCCTTAACCCTTCAATAGTTGTGTTCTCTCATGCTGGTTAGGGTCAAGTCAAAGCCAGAGGATGCTGAGAGACTGCAGGACAGCCAGCTAGCTCGGAGGACAAGGAGGGATGTCACATCATTCTACCACACTCTCCACCAGTGCAAATGCTCTCATGTTGATGCATACGGACTCACAATTAGATTCAGGATCACAAGCTGTTGAGCACAGCACAGATATACCTGAGCAGCTGACAGAGGCTGTGACAGCCGAGGCCATTAACAATCAGAGAATTGTGGGAGACCAAGTCTTTGGTGAGCCCCAGGCTGATGGTGGGCCTCTGGAATTGTCAGACAGGCGGCAGATGCTGCAGCTGTAGCGAGAAGTGAGGAAACATCTGGTGAAGCTGCCAGAGATTATGTGCATCCATGATCGGACAATGGAAGAGTCCAGCCAGGCCACGAGTGCTACCATATCTCAAGTGTGCACACGTGGCTTACTCCATCGAGAGACTGATGAGACTCAGGGATTTCCAGATTCAACAGAACACTCAGTGAATGTCAGAGATGTGTATGGATCTGCATGTCATTGTCTTGTCCATAAGCTCTGTGCGGCAGAGGCAAGGTGAGAGAGGTATGAGCCACCGGGAGTCTCCACCAGATCTTTGTCCTTCTCAAGTCAACAGGGAAGTACAAGCATGCCTTGCAAGGGAGGAGGAGCGGTTGCCTTCTGCATCTGGGACTTCTCTCAGGGTGCACTGATGTATGGACAGAGGCTTCTCAGCCCCTCTGCCAGTGACACCAGGAGCAATTCAGAATTCCCAGACCCTCCATACCTCAGGCAGCCAGAGGACAGTTGCCAAGCTCATTCCAGGACATGCGGCAGCCTGACAAGCAGCCTTCCTCCACATCAGCTGCAAGAGTAGGGTAGCACCACATGGGAGCGTATGTAAGAAAGTTAAAGCACCTAGCTGCATTTGGAGTTCACAGGGGTGAACAATTTATACATGTGAAGGTTTGATTATGTTGTGCCACTTGATAAATCTTTGATTTATTACTGTTAGTCATCCTTTCAATTATTGCTCCCTTTTTAGATCACATCTACAGCCTTATTCCTCAATGGGCCACTGGTGTTAAGATAGGGCATGTCTGGTTAGCTCCACAGCTTTGACAGTGTGCAGAGAACCTGTGCACTGGCTGGTGGAGTATAAGATGAAGGAGGCATGAAGGTGGAGTTTTATTCTACTGATTGAGAAAGGGCATCACTGTCCAAGAAATGGGTGTCTGTGGGATTGTCCTGAGGCTACCTTGTGTGTCTCTCATTTCCCCTTGCCTCTGGTGCAGGTTCTTCATCCGGCACTGCCTGCTGAGCAGCCTCCTCCACATCCCCCTCATCGGAGGATGAGTGACAACTGATGTCATTATTCAACTCACCCCTTTGTTTTATTATTACATGGGATGTGGGCATCGCTGGCTAGACCAGTATCTGTTGCCCATCGCTCATTGCCCTTGAGAAGGTGGTGGTGAGCCGCCTTCTTGAACCTCTGCAGTCTAAGTGATACAGGTATACCCACAGTGCTGTTAGGGAACAGACTGCTTATCAGGTGGTCCCATGATCTGGGATGACCTTGGCTGCTACCTTTTGGCTGTCTGAGGTTTGGAGGGCATCAGCATGCTGAATTTCTCCTGGTGTTACTGGTAGTTTTCTCCTCTGCAGTGCACAGCAGACCACCACAATTCATGAGACCTTTGCTGGGGCATACTGAAGGGCTTCATTGGGCCAATCTAGGCACCTGAATCTCATCTTCCACAGCACAGTGGTCTGCCCGATCATCACTTGCCTGGACCCATGGCAGGTATTGTACTTCTCCTC
Organism: Carcharodon carcharias; assembly: GCF_017639515.1. Lineage (NCBI taxonomy): Eukaryota > Metazoa > Chordata > Chondrichthyes > Lamniformes > Lamnidae > Carcharodon > Carcharodon carcharias. Next base: position 206,041,155 of record NC_054467.1, read on the forward strand.
CGCTGTAGTGAGTGAGTTACTCACAGGTGTGAGAGGCCTGTCTTCAATGGCTAGCTGTTAACCCATTGATCCCCGAAGATGATCAGGGTGCCAAAACAGGTCTGGCACCTGGGACTGGCAAAGTATGTAGGTGTTGAGGCCGCTTCCTGGGAGTCAGCTGCACAACTGAAGGATTCACTTTTGATGGTTGCTGACTAGTTAGATTTCGATGGAATGGAATCACTTTCTGTTAATGAAAGCTGCTGGCTAGTCCTTGGGAGCCTTGAAGGTGACATGCATGGCATTGATGACACCTTGCACATGGGGGAATCCAGCAATGGCCCCAAAGTTGATTGACCTCTCCACCTGACTGGGTTGGTTCGATGGTACACATAGTCATCAGCCCTCTTGTACAGATTATTGGTCACCTCCTTGATGCAGCAATGGGCTACAGCCTGGGAGATGCCTCATATCTCCCCAGTGGATCTGGACAGAGCCAGATACAAAATTGTTGAGAGCTGCAGTGATCTTCAGAGCCACTGGCATTGGGTGTCCACCAATCCCTATGGGTTTGAAGCATGGAAGAGATCAGTGATTACCTCCCTGAAGAACCTCAGTCCGTGCTGACACTGACACTCAGACATCTGGAGATAATTCAGCCTTGTACAGCAGACCGTTTTTCCTGGGAAAAGCCCATCTTTGAGCAGGAGGCAGATGGTGTGCATAGCCCTCTTGATGTTTCTTATTTTCTTGATGTGCCGTCTCCAATGCATAGACCTCCCAATCAGTATTGGCACCTTTACATGCCTCCTGCGGGATCCGGCAATGCCCTCCATAGACCACATTTCAGGCCATTATATATTGGATCCCTGCATGTCTGGCTGGCAGAAGCAACTGCACTCTCATCTCCTTGCCATTTCCTTTAACCAGGTGAGATTCTGAAGTGACGTGGTTCCATAGGCACTGATAAAATTGGAAACGTGTCATGTTTAACAAATTTATTAGAGTTCTTTGAAGAAGTAACATATGCTGTGGATAAAGAGAAACTGGTAGATGTACCGTATTTAGATTTGCAGAAGGCACTTGATAAGGTGCCACATCAAAGGCTATTATGAAAAATAAAAGCTCATGGTGTAGGGGTAACATATTGGCATGGACAGAAGCTTGCTGAGCTGACAGTAAACAGAGGGTAAACTTATATAAATTACTTGGTTGAAGGTTGATGTGTGATTGCTAAATTTGCTGATAACACAAAGATAGGTAGGATAATAAGATGTGAAGAGGACACAAGGAAGCCACAAAGGGATATATATATATGTATAGGTTAAGTGAGTGGGCAAAGACCTAGCACATGGAGTATAATGTGAGAAAGTGTGAAATTGTCCATTTCGGCAGGAAAAATAAAAAAAAGAAGCGTATTATCAAAATAGTGGCTGAGCTCTGAGATGTAGAGGGATCTAGGGGTCTGAGTGCATGAATCACAAAAGGCTAGTTTGCAGGTACAGCAAGTAATTAGAAAAGCTAATAGAATGTTATCATTTATTGCAAGAGGAATTGAATGCAAAAGTAGGGAGGTTATGCTTCAGTTGTACAGGGCATTTGTGAGACCACATCTGGAATAGTGTTTAGAGTATTGGTCTCCTTATTTAAGGAAGGATGTAAATGCTTTGGAAGCAGTGCAGAGAAGGTTTGATAAGCTAATACCTGGAATGGGCGGGTTGTCTTATGAGGAAAGGTTAGACAGGCTAGGCTTATATCTGCTGGAGATTAGAAGAGTAAGAGGCAACTTGACTGAAACATATAAGATCCTGAGGGGTTGATGTGGAGAGGATGTTTTCTCTTGTGGGAGAATCTAGTACAAGGGGCCACTAAAAATAAGGGGTCACCCAATTTACTGTTCCTTCAACCTCACACCCTGCTCTCAGTCAAATTCAGTAAAATTCAGGCCATTGGTCTAGTGATCTCCTGGCCCCTGCAGAAGATGATTTCCCTTCCTGCCCACCACTAAAGTCCCCAATGCAGTTTCTCAGAATCTGGAAGCCTCCCTCTGACTTGTTCTGGTTTTTTCCTGCTCAAAGCCTTTCCTAGCCACTTCCAGCACCTTGTGCAGCCAGACTGCTCATCTCTTTAAGAAGTACAAACTGCCTTTGTGAAGTACAGGCTAGTTATAATTCATGCTATCTTGCACACATCTGGTCCCCTGCTGAGTGTGCAGTTTTAACATTGGACTGCACACCACAATCATGGAGATGAAGTAGGTAACACGAAGTTTGCATGCTTTCTGTATCACTTCCATCAGGCTTGAGGTAAATGCACATCACAATCCCCAGATGCGCTAACGGACCTTATCCAATTTTTAGCCCTGTTTCCTGAAATACAAAGGTAGCTCCAAATTTGGAAAACTGTCGCTGATAGCAAAAATTATATCACTCCATATGGCGAACTTGTCATTCAAGCCCATAAGGAGACACAAGTTAATAAATGAATATCTGTGTAAAGTAGAAAGAGGATACAATATATGGGGATTTGAAGTAGACATATCTACTACAAAACAATTCACGTAAACTGCATTGAAACAGAGAACTTAACAGGCTGTAGCAAGTAAGGTGTTGAAACAAAATTATTAGGGTTATGCAAACATATTATATATGCTACAATGCAAGAGTGAATTCACTGCAGGAAGGAAATTTTATAGACCAAATCATTCTGTCTCAAATCTTAGTGCTCTTATGTTTAAAAGTAACATTTTAAATTAATAAGAATGTGTACTGAAGGTAGCTATGTCATACAAGGATAAAAACATGTGTACAGTCTGAAATGGACTGTGCCAATGATAAAATCATGCAAATAAATGGAGGTCAGTCAGTCCATCGTGTCTGCACCAGTTCTCTGAAAGAACCACCAATACCTCCACATCTCCACCTTTTCCCCATACCTCCAAAAATATTTTGTCCAATTCTCTCTTGAAAGTTATTATTGAATCTGCTTTCAGCACCCACTTTCAGACAGTGAATTCCAGATCGTCACAAGTAGTTGAGTTTTAAACAAAATTCTCTTCATGTTCCCTCATGGCTTCATTTGCAAATTATGCAAAGTTTGCCTTTTCACTGTCGAGAGTGTGGGTCTGGGGAGTCCCTGGACTAATCTTATAATTTTATCCAATACACCCTTGGAAGACCAGATCAGAAATCTCATCAACTGAGTGATGACATGAGTTCTTATGAGTTCCTCTAAAGGACCAAGGATTTAGCCAGAATAAGCTAATTATTGCCTTAATTAAGGGTCCATTTTTGTTTCTTTCAGAATTGAAGGCTTAAAAGTTTACATTTTGCTTTGATCTTGGGATAGAGCTCTTGGTGCCTTTCAGAGCGGCTACCAGTTGTTCTCATATCCAATGGCAGGGCAGCACCTTTAAAGTACCTGTGTGGTCCACCTTGACCACATGAATGACTCTGTGATTTGGGTTAGGGTCTGTGGCTTTCAGTTTGGAGTTCTGCTCCATCCCATCTGTGCCAGCAGAGCAAGCCCATGAAAATTGTACTACTCAGTTCAAACTTAAAAAAATAACCTGTCAAAACTGCTGTCAAAACTGCCTGAAACAAAAACCTTTACTTTACTTGCTGATTCAATTTACATCAATTGAAAATCAATGGTGTCCCTTTGAATGATAACATTGCTTTAGTGCAAAAACAATCATCTCACCAAATGCTTTCTTGGACAGGGAACAGCACATTCTTGCCAAAATTCACTAGAAATATTGTTTGTCCAGATTTGCAAAGCATTACATTTCATTTCATTTTAGTATTGTGCTGAATCCTTGCAACATTCTTATGCTGATTCTCCAAGTCGTCGGAACATAAAAACAAGAGTAGGCCATTCAGCCCATCGAGCCTGCTCTGCCATTCAAACAGATCCTGATTGATCATCGATCTCAATGCCACTTTCCCATGCTATCTCCATATCCCTTGATGTCATCAGCATCCAGAAATCTATTGACTTCTGTCTTGAACATGCTCAATGATTGAGCTACCACGGCCCTCTGAGGTAGAAAATTCCAAAGATTCACCCTAATCTGAGTAAAGAAATTACCCCTCATCTCAGTCGTAGATGGCCTACCCCTTATTCTGAGACTGTGGCTAGAATGTTACGGCCCCATTGTAGTGGGGGTGGGGCCGTAAAATGCGGCAAGCCATTCCAAACTCCATTGACTTTGGTGGGAATGTAAAATACTGCTGCCGTAAAATTCTGCCCCGTGTCCTCTGGCTCTAGACTCACCAGCCAGAAGATACATCCTATCCACATCCACCCTGTCATGCCCTGTAAGAAATTTTTAAGTTTCAATAAGATCACCTCTCATTCACTCTCATAATCCCCTTTTGATTTCTGCTCATTGTTGGGAGCCTGGGATCACTGAATTTACTTTACAGGATAGCACGATAGATATACGTCTTGAAATGGCACCATGAAATATAACGGCACCACAAGTGGAATTAAATGAGTTAAGTATATTAATACAAAAGCAAAAACTGCGGATGCTGGAAATCTGAAACAAAAACAGAAAATGCTGGAAAAACTCAGCAGGCCTGACAGCATCTGTGGAGAGAGAAAAACAAAGTTAACATTTCGAGTCCGTGTGACCCTTCTTCAGAGTTAGTTCAGAATCAGTATTGTTACAAAGATCTAGTTGTATGATTCAATTTTATTTAGGGATACAACTTTTAGTTTGGGGATTTGGAGATACATGTTTATGAGATTTGGCATTAAGCTAGTGGTACTTACTTTGTTTAACTCTTGTACAGTAAAGATTTTTGTTTAAATTATAAAATCTTGTGGCATAATTCGTTCAGTTAATAACTGGGAGTTTGATTTTTTTTTAAGTTACTGCTCTCTATCGAGATTTTAACAATATGCTGGTTGAGGATGAATAGCAGGGAAGGCCAACAAGGTCTGTAGACCCAGAAGGCCATATCAGCTTGAAGTTATGTTAAAGAACTCCTAGAAGGGCTCTGCAGCATCATCTGTGAAGATTTGCAAATTGCCTCAAGAAACATGCCAGCACATAGTTCAGAAAGTTGATACACTGCTTCATTTCTTGGTGATTAGATTCTTCTATAGAGCAATGACTGCAGCTGGCTTTTGCCTTGCAAGAAGCAAATTGTCCAGTTACTTATGTTTGATGCAAAACCAGAACTGAGTGAGCAAGCCAATAGTTTTCATCAGACCGCAGTGTTCCTAAGAATGTTTGGATCAAGATCCCAGAAGCTAAAATTGTTCTTAGACCAAAATAGGTGAAAGGGAGACTTAATAGCGGTGTTCAAAATTATGAGCAGATTTGATAAATAGATGGGGAAAAACTCTTTCCACTGACAGGAAGATTGGATTGAAGATAATAGGCAAAAAAACTAGTGGGGAGATGAAGAGAATTTTTTTTAATTATTGCTATGATCTGGGCTACCTGAAAGGATCATGGAAGTAAATATAATAGTGCCTTCTAAAAGGGAATTAAAAATCTACTTGAAAAGAAAAATGTGCAGAATTGTGAGGAAAAGCAGGGGAGTGGCACTAATTGGATAGTTCTTTCAAAGAGCTGGCATAGATATGATGGGTTGAAGGGCCCCTTTTCATGCTGTGTCAAAGTATGATTCTATGAATGGAATGCACTCATGTGGTCAAAGGAACCTCTATTTTTAACATGCACCATTATATGAACTGGGAGGGTTTTCACTGTTTTAATGATTAATGTGCAATTACGGGCACTGATTTCTGCCTGTCAATGCCTAGCATGCAGGAAGCTGCAGTGATGCCTTCATACTTTGGCAGACCGGTGTCCCTCTACTCTTTCAAATTGAAGAACAATGTGCTATCTGGCTTCTTGGATACAAAGGGCAATTCTTCTGTGGCCACTGACAGATTGAGGAGTACCACCAATGAGCTAGAGAAATGCTACATTGAAGATCACATCTGCACCTAAATTCAAATTGAATAAGCCAGGGGCATGTCAAAATGATGATTCAGGTGCCTAGATTGGGCAAGAGGTCCCCTCTATTATATTCCCATTACTATGCCTCGAATTATGATGACACACTCTGTACTTCATCATTTCATTCTTCAGTGGGGCATGGAAAATCTGCAGCTAAATCCCCTGAGGCTGAGAAGCCCAGAAAGGAAGAAGAGGCTTCAGGCCCTCAAGCAGTAAGAGACAGAGAAAGTTGAATGAAAGACATATTCAAGACGCATCAAGCACTGTGTACTCCAATTCTTACCATCCCACCTCTGAAACAACCACCAATTTTCCCCACACAATCCTTCAAGAAACTACTTAAAAGAATAAGACACATGAAAGTCCCAAGGCCATAACATATTTTTTCATTCAGAAGCAATTACTGTTTTATTCACAATATTCAGGAACATGATCCAAATCTGACAAGTTTTAAGGACTTCAAGACAGTGTGAAAATTAAAAAAGTTAAAAACATTTAACTGAAAACCACCATGCACTTACAATGTGACTTTTCTAATTCTTTCTTTACCGGATCTAACATTTCTCTGTACCATCTGAGGATGGACAACACAGCATGACTGAAGTGTCTTAGGACTGCGGTGGAGCCCATGACAGTCTGTTTGTCTCTATTTGGAATTCCAGCAACCCTAACCTGCTGACTTTCTTCTTTCAACAAAGGCACTTGTGGAGAATGAGCAGAGAAATCACTCAAGTTGCTTTCCTGAGGGAAGGCAGAGTACTTGGAGTCATCTACTGCTTTTTCATTAGAAATGGAACTAGGATACTGCTTGTCAGAGATCAACAGGAGAACTGACTTCGTGGAACTCTTATTATTCATGAGGTAGATCATAAAAAGAGGCTAAAGAGATGTGGCTAAGAGTGAGAGAAAGAGAGGGAAAGAGAGGAAAGAGATGAGAGCAAAATGTGTATCAATCTTCAATCAGTAATACTGTGTGGGAAATCATCTGGCCCTGCAATTTATACCTGCACCATTTGTGGCTAGCACCATTGCTTGAGAATTGGGTTCAGTTATTGCAACATGGTAAAGTGACTGAATTGCTTTGGCACTTGGCATCTTCTTTCAAGTCAGGCAGTTCCATTTATGGTCATGCTAAATATCTTGCAACCTTTACAAAATGGTGCCCTGGTGATTTTGGAATGTGTTATATATTTGTCTCTTCAGTCTTTCCATTTGGCGATTCAAGACTTGAATACCACCTGTCAATTTTTGGATATTACTGGAGATGATCTGCCTTCAGGCTTTTAAGTTTTGTGGGACATAAACAGAGGGCTTTCTCCTCCCGTATCTTTTTTTCTCATGACAGAGAAAGCATGTGAATGAAACCTTGTTACTTTCTGGCAAAGGCACATTGATTTGACAGCTGCTGGAGAACTTTTAGCAGATCTGATATGGAACTTCCATAGAGAGAATGGGGCAAGTTTCCACAGCTATAAAATTTGCTTCTATGTGAAAGAGTCTATTTAAATGGGCATTAACTTCACATGTTTTCATCCTTATGCATGCAACTGCACTGTTAAGGTGAACATCGATTTGGAGTCTATAAAGTGTCTAAAATACAATAACAACTGCTTGCTGCTATCAAACTGCTTTGCTGATCTTTTGAGGTCATTAAACCACTTTCTGCACTGGGGAAGGCTACTGAGACACATACTGCCTGTGCCACCCAGGCTGGGCTATTCCTACGCCTATTCTTATGTTCTTTTGCTCTAAGAAAAAATATGTCAATCAATAACATAGCAAGATCTTAGATAGTATATTTGCTTTTATTCATTCATGGGCTGTGGGTATCACTGACTAAGCCAGCATTTATTGCTCATCCCTAACTGCCTTTGAAAAAGGTGGTGGTGACCTGCCTTCTGCAGCCCATGTGGTGTAGGTGCACCTACAATGCTGTTAGGATGGGAGTTCTAGGATTTTGACCCAGCCAACAGTGAAGGAATGGTGATATATTTCCAAGTCAGGATGGGTTGTGACTTCAAGGGGAGCTTGCAGATGGTGATGTTCTAATGCATCTGCTGCCCTTATTTAGGTGGTAGAGGTTTGGAAGATGCTGCCAAAGAGCCTTGATGAGTTGTTGCAGTGCATCTTGTAGATGGTACACTGCTGTCACTGCACGTCGGTGGTGAAGGGAATGAATGTTTAAGGTGGTGGATGAGGCGCCAATCAAGCAGGCTGCTTTGTCCTAGATGGTGTTGAGCTTCTTGAGTGGTGTTGGAGCTGCACTTATCCAGAGAAGTGGAGAGTATTCCATCACATTCCTGATTCATGCCTTGTAGATGGTGGACAGGCTTTAGGGAGTCAGGAGATGAATTACTTTCCACAAGACTCCCAGCCTCTGGCCTGCCCTTGAAGTCACAGTATCTATATGGCTGGTCCAGTACAGTTTATGGTCAATGGTAATCCCTAAGTTGTTAATAGTGGGGAATTCAGCAATGGCAATGCCATTGAATGTCAAGGGGAAATGGGTAGATTTTCTCTTATTGGAGATGGTCATTGCCTGGCATTTGTGTAACATGAATGTTACTTGCCAATTATCAGCCCAAGCCTGAATATTGTCCAGGCCTTGCTGCATTTGGACACGGACTGCTTCAGTGTCTGAGGAGTCACGAGTGGTGCTGAACATTGTGCAATCATCAGTGAACATTCCTCTTTATGGCCTTATGATGGAGGGAAGGTCATTGATGAAACAGCTGAAGACGGTTGGGCCTAGGACACCACCCTGAGAAACTCCTGCAGCAATGTCCTGTGTCTGACAAGATTGACTTCCAATAACCGCAACCATCTTCCTTTGTGCTAGGTACGACTACAACCAGCTGAGAGTTTTCCCCGATTCCCATTACCTTCAGTTTTGTTCGGGCTCCTTAATGTCACACTTGGTCAACTGCTCTCTTGGTATCAAGGACAGTAACTCTCACCTTGCTCTTGAGTTCAGCTCTTCTGTCAGTGTTTGGGTCATGGCCGTAATGAGGTCGGGAGCTGAATGGCCCTGACAGAACCTAAACTGAATGTCAGTGAGCAGGCTATTGCTGAGTAAGCGCCACTTGCTAGCACTGTCGACAACATTTTCCATCACTTTACTGATGATGGAGAGTAGACTGATGGGGTGGTAATTAGCCAGGTTGAATTTGGCCTGCTTTTTATGTACAGGACATACCTGGGCAATTTTCCACATTGCTGGCTAGATGCTAGTGTTGTCACTTTACTGGAACAGTTTGCCTAGGGGCATGGCTAGTTCAGTGTTATTGCTGGAAAGTTGTCAAGATCCATAGCCTTTGCATAATCCAATGCCTTCAGCCATTTCTTGATATCATGCAGAATGAATTGAATTGGCTGAAGACTGGCAACAGTGATGCTGTGGCTCCTGAGGAGGACACTGAGATGGATCATCCACTTGGCACTTCTGGCTGAAGCTTGTTGCAAGTTTTGCAGCCTTATCTTTTGTGCTGCTGTGCTGGGCTGCCCCATCATTGAGGATGGGGACATTTGTGGAGCCTCCTCCACCTGTTCTTTGTTTAATTGTCCACCACCATGGATGTGGCAAGACTGCAGGGCTTAGATCTGATCCATTTGTTGTGGGATCACTTAGCTTTGTCTATTGCATGCTGCTTCCTCTGTTTGGCATGCAAGTAGTCCTGTTTTGTAGCTTCAAAGGATTGACATCTCATTTATAGGTATGCCTGGTGTTGCTGGCATGCACTCCTGCACTCTTCATTATGAAATATAGTATAAATAAATTAACAGTTATTTAGATTTTTCTCTTTCATTTTGCTTTAAAACCATGTACAGCTTTGCATTTTTTATACCCATTGTTGTTGAGTAGTATCCACATAATACACCACCAAAGTGAACGCTAGAAAAAGAAACTCAAAAACAGAGTTCAAACAGCAGTAACTTTGAACACAGTCCTGAAAATCTGCCCTCTGTGATTTTGAATGTTATGTTTGCATCTATAGTCTACTTTACCCTGCGGTACATGAATGACTGAGCTTTGATATATCAAAGAACAACACCTTCAAACACCACGTCCTCTTTTCACTGCCTTTTATTAAGGGAAAAGTAGCTGTAGCATTTGGGATCCATGTAACACAGTGGTGCTCAGCAGCTTAAATAAATTCACTGCTCATCAATTTCTGACTCTTAAGCCTCATTCCCTGAGGTTTTGTCAGCTGGTTGAAAATCACATGATTTTGGGCGCTTCACCTTTCAGTCAGTGGAGCTAGTTGACAACACTGTAATGGATTTCTGGGAAGGCATGAATATGTCAAGCAGGGGAGGTTCTCTGACTTTTGCTCAGAGCTGGAGTCCATGCTGCTAAGTGTTACAGATGTCAAGTAAGCATGAAGTACAATGATGGATCTAAAAATACTCCACCAAATGTCACGCTCTGTGGTACATCATTAGCCATGCCTGCATCCATCAGCTCAACACAGTTTTCATGCATTTTGCATTTCAATTATACACTGTAGAGAGCAAAAGAAAGAAGAATTTAATGTGTATTCCTGCACGTGGATCGAGATATAAGTTTACTATATATCAAATCTGATTTGTTTTGTATTGAACAAAGAATTTCTTCATTTCTGATTTGCACAAAGCCTTAAGTATCTTAAATGTATTGCAATCCAGATGACAATACACTTTCCGTAGATATTTTTAAAACATTAAGATAAGCATATTAAGATCCTGAATATTATTAGTATCAAATCGTTATCTTTGTTGTATATTTGATATCTTCATGTTCACAAAATTTGTGATGTTATAATTATATCATGTTTTATTATTGAAGAAATTAGTCAACATCAGCAAGCAGAAGCAGAATGCATAGTTAAAAACCAAAAACATTGCTTCAGTGAGTATCGAAGTTTCCATTTTTAATGGATGTAAAGTGTTCAAAATATAAAAGCTGGTAGATAAAAAAATCATCTCTAGGCTCGCGTAATCTGGTCTTGGCTGGACCACTGTTTGGAGCATTTCTTGCTGATTGTGTCCTCCATGCCAAGAAAGAGAAGGTAGGATCAAGCACAATTCTGCAGAAGCATGCCTTCTGCTTTCCAGACTAATGGCAGCTGTGGCCAATTTTGTCACTTAGGCTATTTGACTCTCCTAACTTGATAAAAACAGCAGTAGGGACAACAAAGAGAAAATGGAAAATGTGAAAAAGTGTAAAATGTGCAATGCAATTGCAATGGAATTATCTGCTTGGCCATCTCTGTAATGTGGAAGTCTACCAGTTATACAGTAATACTGATGACAGATCTTTATAAAAGCAATTCTAGGTGAATGTATTGCAATTTTAAATTTTTTTTAAGTATTGTGCAGATATAGGAATGTAAGAGGAGTCAGATTTTTAATACTTCAACCTTGTTTCACCGCTCAATTATATCATAACAGATTTACAACCTAACTCTATATGCTTACTTTTTCTTCATAACCGTTGATATCTTTGGTTTACAAAAGCCTATCACTGTCAAACTTAAAATTGATCAAAAATGAATTCTCATTTGCAGAAGAAAGTACCAAACTTCTACCATTCTTTGTGTGTAGATTGTTTCCTAACTTCACATCTGAAAGGCCTGGATCTAATTTTTAGTCTATGTCTCTGAGCCCTGAACTCCTCACCAGTGGAAATAGGTAGGTAGATCGAGAGAAACTATCAATTCTCCTTACTTCAACCTGCTAAATTCCAGAAAATATGACCACTAGGCTATGGGCCTAGTGCTGGAAAATGGGATTAGAATAGTTAGGTACTTGTTTGACTGGCACAGACTCGATGGGCCAAATGGCCTTTTTCTGTGCTGTAGACCTCTATGACTCTATAGTTTGTGTAACCTCTCCTTGTAGTTAGCCCTTGGAGCCCAGAGGCTGGATTTTCCTCTTCAAGGTGGAAATTGCGAGTCAGGCCATTTCCCGACATTACATTCCCCCTTCCTAATTCACCCCAGATACTCATCATATTTTCACCCTGCGGAGTCAAGGCCACCTGCTTCCAAAGTCAAATTCAGCTAAAACAGTGGGTGTGTTGAACCTTTCTGCATTCTCTCTAAAAAAAATTAAATTAAGTTGATTGTTATGTGTGTGTGGCCTGCGACTGATTTTGTCTACGTGTCAGTGGCCCATGATAAGAGAAAGGTTCCCCACCCTGGTTTAAGAGCGTTTATTTACACTACCTTTTCCACCTGAGCTCTCCTCCAGCATTTACTCATTTATTTTCCTGATGATGGTCCTGTTTATCCTTTCCAGCATAACCCTGGTCCCAGCTGGTACAGGCGGAGTCCATCCCAATAGGAAGTTTATTCTAGTCTCAACAAGTGTTGCATGAAATAGAACCCCTCTTTTCCATTACACTCCTTCAGCCACATTTTCATCTTCATAATTTGCCCCACACCAATTTGCATGTGTTTTAGGTAATAATCTAGGTGCAGTTTTTTAATTTAGCTCCTGATTCCTCATACTCTACAGGCAGGCTTCCTTGCCCACTTTTTCCTACGGTTTAGGTCCTAACATGAACCACAATCACTGGGTCATCCCCTCCCTCTTCAATATACTTGCAAGCCATTTTGAAATTTCCCTCACCCTGGCACCAAGAAGGCAATTTGGGTCACTTGATTAGTCCCCCCCATTATTGAATACCCTGGGTTACTACATTACATCTTGGGTTACTACATTACATCTACCTTCTTTCTTTTCCATGCTTTGGGCAGTTCCTGCTCCAAACTTCCATGATCAGTATTCTGGCCGTCCTTATTCTTATCCTCACAGGTAATAAGTCTATTCTGCCTGTTGGAAAAGATCAGTTTCTGTAGATCCTTGTTCTCTATCCATTGTGTCTATGCCAGCTGTCTAAGGGGGCAATTCAGCGAGTGCCATTATGCCACTCTTCTTAGCCCTGCATATTCTTCCTTTTCAGATAATAATCCAATTCCCTCTTGAATGCCCTAATTGAACCTACCTCCAGCACACTTTCAATCAGTGCTTTCCAGATCCTAACCACTTGCTGCGTGAAAAAGCTTTTCCTCATTGCTTCTTTTGCCAAGTACCTTAAATCTGTGCCAATTGTTCCCAATCCTTCAACCAATGGGAACATTTTTTACCTATCTACTTAGTTCAGACCCCTCATGATTTTGAATACCTCTATCAAGTTTCCTCTCATCTTCTCTTCTCCAAGGAAAACAGTCCGAATTTGTCCAATCTATCTATGTAACTAAAGTTCCTCATCCCTGGAACCATTCTCTTGACTCTTTTCTGGACTCTCTCCTTCACATCCTCCCTAAAGTGAAACACCCAAACTGGACAAAAGGAGTGACATCAAATCAATAATTTCCCTGCTCTGTTGCACTGTTGAAGTCTGCAGAAATGGAAATCTTTTGAAATCAATTGAACTGACAGAAATTGTCCTTTTACCCAATAGTCTGGCTGTAAAAACTCTTGAAAAAGTTGTGCCTTTTTCAAGAAGGTGCACCTGGGCTTTAATGCTATACTGAGTCATATTATGCTGATTAATCTTTCTGATCCTGGAAAACAATGTTTTTTAGCTGTAATTAGTTGTAATTAAAATTAATTAAAATGTCATTATTCCCATAATACTAAAAATCCACAGCCTTTCAATATAATAAAAATATTTTAAAAATATTTTTAAATTTCTGATGTTTCAGCTTTGAAATACGTTCCAATTTTTATTTTACTCTGCAAAATTTATAAAGAAATGAAGGATATTCAGAACAGGTCTTGCATATCTTGACTTAATATGACTGAATTTGATAGTGACCTGGATTATGCAGTCAGTGGCGAAGTGACAGCCAGCTCAATGTTCATTAATTCTGTATGCTGGTGTATCAGACTGCTCCCATTATGAACCCTGTTGGTTTCTTTTGATTTGTTCTCAGGAAGTGGGCAATGCTGCAAGGTTGCTTTTACATACCACCAGCCCCACCCTTTTGCACCTGAAAAATACAGCTACCTGACTGCCCCTGACAAGGTCACAGTTGATCTGACCCTTGAACCCTTACACTAATGTTGCTTCCATAATTGTCCAAACTAGTTTAAGAAGAACAATAATTTGGCTAAATTTCAATGACATTGACGCCACGTAAGTCAATTATACAAAATTGTTCATATTCCTCTTTATAGAACTGGAGTTTTCAATCAATTCTGCTGGTATTTACAAAATCAGGCCAAACAATGCAAAAAAAATACAAAGAATTTCAAACACAAGTTACATTAAGTGAAAATAAAGTTAATGCAATCTCTTGCACAAATTGTGTTAGAAACCAGCCCCACCCACAAAACTGGCCATGCCCGCAGATTGAATGAATCACTCTGATAAGTAACTGCTAATTGTGCTCCTTTGCAGGCCTTCAAAAGGCTCTGAAAGTTAAGCTGTGTTTTTTTTAGGTGCAAGGGAACTAATAAGCACCTTTTAGAAGCTTGCAATTACTTTTTAAACATTTATTAAGAAAGTGACTGCCGTACCCGTATAAAGATAATAAATGGTTCAGCATAATTTTTAAAGCCATTTTCATTTATCTTAAATCAAGTTATGCACAAGTGGTACACCAGACACACCAATTAAAAATACTTTGTGTTATGACTGTTATGACCACAGCCAGTGTTAACTGCTGCGCAAACCAAATCCAAGAGAGAAACTTGGCTTATAGGCCACGACCTTTTTATTAGTATCCTGATAATGAGAAGGCGACATACAAATCTCAGCAGTAAAAGGTCCAGTAACACTTTGGGGTTTTTAAAAAAATAAAAGTAAAAGTTTTATTATCAAAAAAAGAAAACTTAAGCACACAAGATTACAGTCACACAATTAAGGTTAGTCTTACAAAACATTCCCGCAATACTCTCTCCTCGGTGAAACCCATCTTCCAGGCAACACTCCCTTTTAGATGTTTAAATATGAAAGAAATCCAGTAATATTATATAAGGCAAACTGCTGTAGCTTCAGTACAGGTTTGCCATATGACCTTTACCCTCTTCCACTTTGTGGTAGAATTCATTCACTTCAGAATAGATTTGCTTGCTGCATTCCAAGGCTTTTGTGGCTTGACTGGATAGGTGATTCAAACTGCATTCCTCTTCCAGCCCAGAGCTCCAGCTATGCCCAGCTTAGCAGCTTTCAGCTCAACAGCTAAAACCTGAGGACTTGGTTTCATACCCTTGCGCCCTCATCTCAATGAATTTTGGGCTCCGCACGATGCTGAACTCTTCTTCCATCGCCTTCGTCTCCATGCTCACTTCTTTGGGCAGGAGTCCTCTCCCCTTTCAACGGATCCTTTTAGCCGCCTCCAATATTCTCCCTCCACCTGGACCCCTCCCTCTGGATTTTTACCTTCTCTTGATCTTTTCATTGAGAACTGTTGGTGTGACATCAGTCGTCTCAATTTCTCTGCTCCTCTCACCCATTCTAACCTGTCTCTCTCTGAACTTGCTGCACTCTGTTCTCTCAGGTCCAACTCTGACATTATCATCAAACCTGCTGACAAGGGTGGTGCTGTTGTTGTCTGGCGCACTGACCTCTACCTCGCAGAGGCTGAGTGTCAACTCACAGACACTTTCTCCTACCTCCACCTGGACCATGACCCCACCACTGAACATCAAACCATGGTTTCCAGGACTGTTACTGACCTCATCTCTTCTGGAGATCTTCCTTCCACAGCTTCCAACCTCATAGTCTCCCAATCTGAGACAGCCCACTTCTACTTCCTACCCAAAATCCACAAACAGGACTGTCCCAGCAGATTGATCGTGTCAGCCTGTTCCTGCCCCACCGAACTCATTTCTTGCTATCTTGAGTCCATTCTCTCTCCCCTTGTCCAGTTCCTTCCCATCTACATCCATGATTCCTCTGACACCCTACATCATATCAACAATTTACAGTTCCCTGGCCTCCTCATCACCATGGACGTCCAATCCCTCTACACCTCCATCCCCCACCGGAATGATCTGATGGCTCTCCGCTTCTTCCTCGAACAGAGGTCTGAACAATCCTCATCCACCATTACTCTCCTCCATCTGACTGAACTTGTTCTCTCACTGAACAATTTCTCCTTAAATTTCTCTCACTTCCTCCAGATAA
This sequence comes from Carcharodon carcharias, assembly GCF_017639515.1. Taxonomy (NCBI): domain Eukaryota; kingdom Metazoa; phylum Chordata; class Chondrichthyes; order Lamniformes; family Lamnidae; genus Carcharodon; species Carcharodon carcharias. The sequence continues at coordinate 206,057,234 of NC_054467.1, forward strand.
AAGGTGTGGCTATGGGTACCCACGTGGGCCCCAGCTATGCCTGTCTCTTTATGGGGTATGTGCAACATTCCTTGTTCCAGTCCTACTCCGGCCCCCTCCCACAACTCTTTCTTCGGTACATTGATGATTGCTTCAGTGCTGCTTCATGCTCTTGTCGAGACCTGGAAAAATTTATTAATTTGGCTTCCAATTTCCACCCCTCCATCATTTTCACATGGTCCATCTCTGACATTAGTCCATCTTTGACACTTCCCTTCCCTTCCTTGACCTCTCTGTCTCAATTTCTGGTGATAGACTGTCCACCAATATTCATTACAAGCCTACTGACTCCCACAGCTACCTCGACTACAGCTCCTCACACTCTACTTCCTGTAAGGACTCCATTCCATTCTCTCAGTTCCTTCGCCTCCGTCGCATCTGTTCTGATGATGCCACTTTCAAAAACAGTTCCTCTGATATGTCTTCCTTCTTCCTTAACTGAGGTTTTCCACCCACGGTCGTTGACAGGGCCCTCAACATTGTCCAGCCTATCTCCCGCGCATCCGCCCTCACACCTTCCTCTCCCTCCCAGAAACATGATAGGGTCCCCCTTGTCCTCACTTATCACCCACCAGCCTCCGCATTCAAAGGATCATCCTCCGCCATTTTCACCAACTCCAGCATGATGCCACCACCACACACATCTTCCCTTCACCCCCTGGCAGCATTCCTTAGGGATCGTTCCCTCCGGGAAACCCAGGTCCACTCCTCCATTACCACCTACACCTCAACCCCCTCCCACAGCACCTTCCCATGCAACCGCAGAAGGTGCAACACCTGCCCCTTTACTTCCCCTCTCCTCAATGTCCAAAGACCCAAACACTCCTTTCAAGTGAAGCAGCATTTCACTTGCACTTCCCTCAATTTAGTCTATTGCATTCACTGCTCCCAATGCGGTTTCCTCTACATTGGAGAGACCAATCGCAGACTGGGTGATCGCTTTGCGGAACACCTTCGGTCTGTCCGCAAGCATGACACAGATCTCCCTGTCACTTGCGATTTCAACACTCCACGCTGCTCTCATGCTCATATGTCCATCCTTTGCCTGCTGCATTATTCCAGTGAAGCTCAACGCAAACTGGAGGAACAGTACCTCATCTTCCGACTAGGCACTTTACAGCCTTCTGGACTGAATAATGAGTTATAAGACCATAAGACACAGGAGCAGAAATTAGGCCATTCAACCCATCGAGTCTGCTCCGCCATTCAATCATGGCTGATAAGCTTCTCAACCCCATTCTCATGCCTTCTCCCCGTAACCTTTGATCCCCTTACCAATCAAGAACCTATCTACCTCAGTATTAAATACACTCAATGACCTGGCCTCCACAGCCTTCTGTGGCAATGAATACTATAGATTCACCACTCTCTGGCTAAAGAAGTTTCTCCTCATCTCTGTTCTAAAAGGTCTTTCCTTTACTCAGAGGCTGTACCCTCGGGTCCTAGTCTCTCCTACTAATGGATACATCTTCCCCACATCCACTCTATCCAGGCCTTTCAGTATTCTGTAAGTTTCAATCAGATCCCCCCTCACCCTTCTAAACTCCATCGAGTATAGACCCAGAATCCTCAAACGTTCCTCATATGTGAAGCCTTTCGGTTCAACAATTTTAGATCAAGGACTCTCTCCTCCATCCCCACCCCCTTTCCGATCCCCCTTTTTTCCAATAATTTATATAGATTTTTCTTTTCCCACCTATTTCCATTATTTTTAAATGTATTTCCATCCATTGTTTTATCTCTACCTTTTAGCCTATTTCAATCCCTTACCCCCACCCCATCCCCACCAGGGCTATCTGTACCTTGCTCGTCCTGCTTTCTACCTTTAATGTCACCTATTATCACATTCCTTAGATAATATCACCACCTTCAACACCTCTTTGTCCTTTTGTCTATGACATCTTTTGGTTATCTCCACCTATCCCTGGCCGTCTATCCAGCTCTACCTGTCCCACCACTGCTCCCCCCCCTCCCCCCCACCTTAAAGCAGCTTACATTTCACCTTTTCACCTCTTTTCTATTTTTCTTTAGTTCTGTTGAAGAGTCATACAGACTCGAAACGTTATCTGTGTTCCTCTCCGCAGATGCTGTCAGACCTGCTGAGTTTTTCCAGGTATTTTTGTTTTTGTTTTGGATTTCCAGCATCCGCAGTTTTTTGCTTTTAGCTAAAAGCAGCTATCCACAGTAACTCTATTATACTTTTTTTCCCTTTCATCTCAATCCCATTGTTCTCACACCCCTTTGAAATGCAAACCCTTCCAAATATAAGATCGTTCATGTTTCCATCTTATCTTTGCTTTTTGGTCAATAAAAATATAATACCCTTTTTACTATTTACCTATGTGCTCCTACAGGGTGCAAGCATTTTTTTTGTTACTTCTGACTCCCCTTTGATATTCAAATAACCTCCCAATTTATGTAAAAATGTAAATGTTAGATCTAATCTATTTACTTGTGCCTCAACTTAACAACTTCAACCTTTTCATATTTCCAAATCTTGAGACAACCTGACTCCAATCAAACTCTTGCCCGGTTTAATTAAGTCACACATAGACACCCAGCCTTTTTTTTTTTCACAGAATACAACAATATTCCCCTAAATATATATTTTTTTAAAATCTATTCTCACAGTGACAGAGCCATTTTTGGATGTATGAATCAAATTGCACCAGGCCACTTCTAAATACATCAAGGAATATTTCTAATGTAATTTTAAAAAAGGTTCAAACATGTTGCCCGGTTGTGTGGTTCATGGCAGGTTTTATGTTTGGGAACATGCAAATGGGTTTGAGTGGAAACTTGAGCAAAAATATTCAATTCAAAAAACTGGAGCAATTTTTGGTGCAATTTGCTCTGGGGTTGCCAATTGCAATGAGAGTGGAACCTCTACCCCATCGGGTTTTTCATGGAACTAAGAAGAAATTATATATTAAAAACAAAAGAACCAGGAGCCGGCCATTTGGCCCCTCAAGCCTGCTCTGCTACTTAATAGGATCATGGCTGGGGGTATGTGCCATTTTAATGACCTATTTAAAATAAACAGGTTTACAACTTATTTAAAATAGTGAACAGCACGGTTTTGTAAGAATAGATTAAGAATTCAAGCCCTGCTTTTGCCAGCAATAATTGCTAGCCTGTAGTTATTCTAAAGATTATGTTTTAAACATCAATACATGATGACATGCTAGAAAAATGAATATGAATTTAAATGAGCAAACCTCTGCAAAAAGAATTAATACTGATGCGTTAATACACTGCAAATGTGCATAAAGTATACGATGAAAGACAAGTATGAAAGGAATGGTATAAATCAAGGAGATGGATCATTTTACTTGCTCTTCTGCTTTGGGTGAGTTAAACTGATTTAGGATTTGTTTTCAGAAAGTCAATGAAACAAGATTGAGCTTTTTATCCATTTGAATATTTATGAATGTAATTTTTATCAATTAAGGCAATAAATTACCAGCATGAAAAGAAAACTGTAATACTTAAAGTACAAAAAGCATTCAGAAATGATATAAGAAGCAATTTCAGATCTTAATAGATAGGAGAGTATGAATCAGCATTGCTAAACATTTTATGTACATGAAAACTCAAAACCGATTTTAAAATATCTTTAAGTGAACTGATCACACCTTGTAGCGAAGGGGATTTTAACCCAGCTCAGTGGAAAACTGTCGCACTCGGATCGGCTGTCCTACTGACACGCTGTTCATCTTTACCTCTCATCCGACATTCTGGCTCTCACGCACTACCCCTTTCACATGGTGCCCGATTTGATTTTTCGTTCAAAGTGTGCAAATGAAGCAGCTGATCTGATTGCATCAAGTTTCCCATCTTCGTTGAGTTTTGCAAAGAAGCAGGAAAAATACCTGTTTTTGATTCCCCCCTCCCCCGTCCCGTCCCGTTTTATGCTGTAAATAAGATAATTCGCCCAGATCTTCCGGTCCCAATAGCTGCAAGTGCGCAGAAACGTGTCGCCATTGAGGACCGCAACAAAACCGTAAGTTCCAGGGAGCCAACTTTCGCTGCAACCCAGAACTTACGGTTCGTCAGGAATAGCGCTGGGGGAGCCCACGCTGATGGTGCTGCCGGACCTTGTTAGCTTGTAAACTTGGGCTGTTTTCCGATAATTACACTGTTAAGTGTTCTGATTTACTTTTGAGTTGCTCCAGTAGGGCAGCGCCCTTTAGGTCAGTAAAAATGTCAGAACAACGCTGAACTGCGGCTCCAGCTCCCAGCCCACCCCAGCACTCAACTGCAAAAAGTTCAAAAACTACCTATCAGAAAACTGCAACATTACTGGAACTCAAGGGGTGTTCTTTACACTGATGACATCAAAGGGTGTATTCCTTACTTGTTTAAATGCCCAACACACAATTTACAACTGGATGATTTCATATGAAAAGTTGGGTTGTGTGATCTCTTAACTCTGCCTATAGTATGCTACTTTTGCTGTTAAACATGAATGCAATCCTGTGCTGTAGCTTCACTTGTTTGGTACCTCATTTTTAGGTATGCCTGGTGCTGCTCCTGGCACGCCCTCTTACATTCCTCATTGAACCAAGGATGATCACTTGGCTTCATGGTAATGGTACAGTGAGGGATATACCTCCTATTATGGGCTACCTTGTTCGAGGAAGATGAAGGAATGTCACTGAGTACGTTGCAATATATTTGGATCATGAGCTAGCTGAACAGCTGGAGGTGTGGGAATGCTGCAAGATGTGGAAGTGAGGCTTGCAGCAGTGATAAGTGCTTGAGGGTGAGTTGAGGCATATTAATGTTAGACATGATTGCTGGTGGGAGAGTAATGAGGGTGTGGTGCATTGAGCACTGTGTGAGTTTGGTGATGCAGTGGGAGGAGATGACATTTGACCTTGAATACTTGTGTGAGGCTATTGAACTTCTTGCGGCACTGCAACCCTTTCGGGCAAGAAGCCTTGCATTAATCTATTCCCCTTTCCTTTGAAGTGTCTGCAGAAACATGAAACCTCTTGTCCTTTCCACCTTCTGGAATATATCAGTGAAACCAGGAGCCCTCTCTTTGGCCTGCTGCACCACTGGTGCTCTTTATTCCCTGTGGGATACCTCTTTTTGAAACAGTTCTAACACCTGCTGCAGCCAGAATATACCTCAGCTGTAAAAGGTGCAGACTAGCTGGGCCCTCCCTAGAGTATTGCTTTAAGTTTTGCACACCCCTCAGAAAGGGGCCTGTGAGTTGGTGCAAAACAGGTTCACCAGAATGATGCCAAGGCTAAAGTGCTTAAATTATGAGTACAAGTTGCAAATTAGGTTGCAATTTATTAAATATAGAAGAGTAAGAGGTGATCTAATTGAGCTGTTTAAGGTGATTAAAGTATTTGTTTGGTAGACATGGAAAAATTATGGACAAGTGTGCATAATCTTAAAATTAAAGCTAAGCTGTTCAAGGGGTGATGTCAGAAAGCACTTTGACGCAAAAAGGGGTTGTGGAATTCTTGAACTTTCTCGCCCGACAAGTTGTTGAGGCTAGGTCAATTGAAAAGGAACCAAGAAGGAGTTGAGATACAGATCAACCATGATCAAGTATGAATATTCTCAGGGGGCTAAATGGCCTACTTCTGTTTCCTATGTGAAAGAACAAGAGGGCTAGCCAGTGCAGGATGAGCCACCAAAAGTGTCAGGCACGGAAAGTTTATCCAGTAAGATGACAACTCGGCTTACAAGCTGTTAATTTTCTATTGAGTTCACAAGGCACCCCATGTATGAAAAAAGAGTTTAAACTTACAATTGTTGTATCAACAAATAAAAAAAAAAATCTGTTCTTATGAGCAAGAAAAAAAAGGCATGTCTTAACTTTCTGCATGCTAGAGAGAAAAGAAACCAATGTAACAATAGGAGTATGGCTTTATTTATGTATGGCATTAAAGCACTCCAGAGTTAAAAATAACAAAATTTATTGAGCCTTCCTTTCAACACTTACAATACTTTTCATAAATATTTCATGCACCAGCATTTTAGAGCATTTATATCCCCAACAAAATGCCACCTTCCTCAGTTTTCAAATATATAGGCACAATGATGATGGTCTTTAGCCTCAACAATTTATCCAGTCAAGACTGTTTTCCAGGAGAAAAAATCCTCTTTAGTGTCTTTCACCTATTTGAAGATCATGTTTTATTTATGCAATAGTGGACATGAGTGATGTTCAGCTACTTCCTGTTTACCACTGAAAGCAATTAATCAGTTTATTCTTAATAATGAGATAGCAATGCAGTATGTTGTTTTTTTTTTAATACAATTGTTTTATGAAGATGCATGTCACAGGTCTCAATGTTGTCAATAGCCAAAGGAAAACTAAAAGGTTCCTGGGAAAGAATATCAAAGTAGAATTGCTGGAGTCTAAAATGGAAGGGGGGTAAAAAAACATAATAAATAGGTTTGTGGAGTATTTTAAAAGTAATTGAAATATTTACATGCATTATTATTCAAATTATTAAATTAGAAAATTAATAAAATTTTAATTATGTCTCTAAATTTCATGTTGCTAATCCATTGAATGACATGTTTTATATGGATAGATTGCAGACTTTCTCTTAATGGAAAACTGCACTGAATAAAATGTGCTAGATTCCAACAAACTACTACACAGTGACAGAAACCATAATCACCAGTAATAATAAAGTTTTATTATCCAAGGCAAATTAAACAAGCCATTACAGAATATATGCACAGTACAACCAAACTAACTCATTAAAATGCTTGGCCAAACTAGATCTTTTTAACGTTATTTGATGAGACCCGTAGTGTCATCCTGATAATCTCATTACAGGTGGTGCAAACAGGATCCAGTGCAACTCCTACCTTTCCTTTTAGAACCTGAGATGTGCATTTCTTTGATTCTCCTTCTCTGCAATTCTTAGTGGCTGGTGTTTTGATCTAGATGCTTAGCCTGGACTGGAACCAGCTTCTTAATCTTAAATAATTGCGATGTTTTTGTAACGTAGAGAACAGTTGAAATTGTTTAATAAAGAAAGTAAAATTACATTAAATATAAGCTGAAAATTCACATACTTATGTATTGAGTTACAAAGAAATATTGTGTTCAAGGATATGGTCAGATTCAGTGACAATGGTTTGCATTAGGCTTTAATAATGTGTGGGCACTGGATTGGTTGTGGAATTTTATGCCTCTATGGTTTACAGTGTACAGCCTGGGGCTACAGTCTATTCTTTCAGCTGCTTAGTTCCTGGCAGCCAATTCAAGCATCGTGTGAGGCCTCATCGTTGCAAAAATGCAACATGTGTGCAAATGATACTGTGTATTATGGGTGACAAGATTGATTTGAACTGTCTGAGATCCTGGGAAGGAATGAATTAGAATAGCTTAGCTTCTGATTAATTCTAAAAATAAAAGAAAGGCTCTATTAACTGTACATAATACAAAAAAGAATATGAAAAGCAGTCATTAATGGGGAAGATAGAATTAATATGTTTATTTGGGTAAACGTAAACTCAAGCCTGGAACCAAATATTCTACAAACTAGGAACTTCTGAAGACAGAAAGAATTAGACTCAATATAAATTACACAATTTTTTGTGCCATCTCCAACAGTTAATTCTTGAGCAGTAGTCAAGATTTAAAAGGAAAAATGAGCCCCAAATAGAGCACAGCTCAAAGATTATACAGCTCAGTTGAGTAAGTACTGAAAATATGTACATGGAAAAGCCTCTTGCCATTACAATAGATTTTTATTACTTCTTTGATGGCATGAAGGTGACTGGGGTACTTTATATTTAATCACAGGTCTAAGTGTAATTATCCAAAGGGTATTTCTCATATCTTGTCCCTGATACAGATTAAGAGTTTCACACAACATTTCCTACATGGTGTTTCTCTCTTCCCTCAATGAAATCCCTTTCTTCACTCCACTAATCCAATTTCCTACCAGTCCTTATATTGGCAGAGTAGTCTGTTGCTAATTGTTACCCATATTGCAAATAAGATTACAGCCTGTATTTAAAATAATGTCAAAGGGTTAAATTCCAGAGATGCCAGTTAAAAGTAACAGTGTTAAAAGAAATTTGAGATGGAAGACACAACTTTTTTGCCCTTTTTCCACCAAATTATTTGTGTCACAGCCCCATGGGTAGCTGCTCTGTTTCATGCCTTGCCCAACTAACCATCCTTTGTCAACATGTCAGCCTTGGATCAGTGGCATCACTCTCACTTCTAAATCTGAATATTATTCAGTGTTATGCGATTAACCATGCTTCAGAGTTTTGAGCTCATGAGCTAGGCTGATACTTTAACATAATTGTGAGGGTGGGTGGAAAATACCTTAGGCGGAGCTGCCCGTGAATGCTTGATGAATATTGTAACATGGTAAGAGTGCAAGGGGCGAGGGGGGAGGCGTGTTGGTGGGGGTGAGATCAGCTTAGTGAAGGTGAGAACACCTACGGTGGGGCAAGAATACCTGAGGCCAGAAATTCCAAGGCAGTGTGAGGTTAGCTGGGGAAAGCCAAAGACATCAGAGAAAAAATAGCAACTGGAACAGCTGGAGGATATAAAACCAGTTGCGAGTTTATAGGACTTTGGCAGCACTAGAGGAAGCAGCAGCACAAGGTTGTCATTCTAATGAAGGTAACCCAAGGCATGCCTTAGGAAGCTGGTTATCCATGCCCTCTGAATAGAATGGAGAAAGGGTCAGGCAAGTTGGGGTTGGGGATATGAGAGACAGCAAGAGTGTGGTTTGCACTTTGCAGAAGGAGCTGGCCATGATAGTGAATGCTACCTCTTCAACACCTAGGCCTCCTTTGTAGTGCAAGCAGAAGTTTAATGATTTCATGAACTAGGTTGATAAATTAATGTAAAAATGATGGTGAGTGGAAAACACTTGTGGGGGGCATATACTTCGGGAACAGTGTAACAGGGGCAGCAATGCAAGAGGTGGGTGCAATCAGCTGAGTGAAGGTGAGAATACCTTATGGAGGAACATAGGTAAGCCACCACCTTCCCCCCTTCAACAAAAGTACTGTTTCTTGCAATCTCTTATATTAATTACTATCAGTGTACCAGAAGCATCAGTGATTAAACCAGATATGACAGTGACACCTAGTTCTAGATTCTCCCACAAGAGGAAACATCCCCTTCACATCCACACTGTCAAGACCCCTCAGGATATTAAAGGTTTCGATTAAGTCATCTCTTACTCTTCCAAACTCCAGTGGATACAAGCCTAACCTGTCCAACGTTTCATCATAAGACAACCCGCCCATTCCTGGTATTAGTCTGGTACATCTTTCCTTAAATAAGGAGACCAATACTGTACACAGTACTCCAGATGTGGTCTCATCAATGTCCTGTATAGCTGAAGCATAATCTCCCTACTTTCGTATTAAATTCCCCTGAAAATAAATGATAACATTCTGTAAGCTTTCCCAATTACTTGCTGTACCTGCATACCAGCCTTTTGTGATTCATGCACTAGGACACCCAGATCCCTCTGAACCTCAGAGCTCTGCAATCTCTCTCCATTTGGATAATATGATTCTTTTTTCCCTTCCTATCAAAATGGACAATTTCACATTTGTCTACATTGTACCCCATCTGCCAGATCTTTGCCCACTCACTTAACCTATCTATGTCACTTTGTAGCCTCCTTACGTCCTCTTTACTACTTCCTACCTATCTTTGTGTCATCAGCAAATTTAGCAACCATATCATCTGTCCATTCATCCAAGTCACTTATGTAATTTGTAAAGAATTGAGGCCCCTGCAGTGATCCTTGTGGCACACCACTCATTACATCCTGCCAACTAGAAAAACACCCATTTTTGGCTACTCTCTGTTTCCTGTTAGCTAGTCAATCTTCTATCTTCTATCCATGCCTATGTTACGTTCTACACATGAGCATTTATTTTGCACAATAATCTTTGGTGTGACACCTTCTGGAAATCTAAGTACAGTACATCCACTGGTTCCCCTTTGTCCACAGCACATGTGAATCCTTCAAAGAGCTCCAATAAATTGGTTAAACATGATTTCTCTTTCACAAAACCACATTGACTCTGCGTGTTTGCCTTAAACTTTTCGAAGTACCCTACCATAACATCTTTAATAATAGCTTCTAACATTTTCCCTGTGACAGATATTTAGCTAACCGGCCTGTAGTTTCCTGCTTTCTTGCTCTGTTTTGGAATAAAGGAATTATATTTGCTATTTTCCAATCTAATGGAACTTTCTCTGAGTCAACTATCTCACTAGCCACTTCTTTCAAGACCCCAGGATGAAGTCCATTAGGATCTGGGAAATTGTCAGTTCACAGCTTCAACAGTTTGCTCAATACCACTTCTCCAATTATTGTAATTTTCCTGAGTTCCTCCCTCCATTCCATTTCCTGATTTACAACTATTTCTGGGATGTTACTTGTATCCTCTATAGTGAAGACCGATGTAAAATACCTGTTTAATTCATCTGCCATCCCCTTATTTTCCATTATTAATTCCCCAGGCTCACTTCCTATATAACCAAAGCTCAGTTTGTTAACTCTTTTCCTATTTAAATATCTATTGAAACTCTTATTATCCACCTTTATATTTCCAGCTAGCTTTCTTTCGTACTCTAATTTTTCCCTTTTTATTAATCCTTATGTCATTCATTGCTGTTTTCTATGTTCTGTCCAATCGTATGACCTGCCACCCATTTTTGTGCGATTATATAACTTTTATTTAATTTTGATATTGTCTTTAACTTTCTTCGATAACCTCAGATGATGGGTTCCTCCCTTGGAGTTTTTCTTCCTCATTAGAATGTATCTATTCTATATATTCTGAAATATCGCTTTAAAAGTCTGCCACTGCAATTCTATGGACCTATCCCCTAACCTCATTTGCCAGTTAACTCTAGCTACCTTTGCTTTCATACCCTCATAATTGCCCTTATTTATGTTTAAAATGCTAGACTTGGACCCATTCTTCTCCCCCTCAAATTGAATGTAAAATTCAATCATATTATGATCACTGCTATGTAGGCGTGCCTTCATTATGAGGTTATCAATTAATCTCATCTCATTGCACAGTACCAGATCTAGTATAGCCTGCCTTCTGATTGGCTCCAGAACATGCTGTTCCAAGAAACTATCCTGGAAACATTCTACAAACTCTTCATCTACGCTACCTTTGTCCATCTGATTTTTCCAGTCTACTTGTAGATTAACATCCCCCATGATTATCGCTGTACCTTTCTGATAAGCTCCCATTATATCTTCCTTTATACTCTGTCCTACCATTTAGATGCAATTACGGTGCATGTACACCACCCCCACTGACTTCTTGCTTTATATTTTCTTACCTCAACCCAAGCTGCTTCTACATTCTGGTTTCCTGAACTTATGTTGTCCCTCTCTAATGCACTAACACCACCATTTATTAACAGAGCCACCCCTCCACCTTTTCCTAATTTCCTGTCCTTCCTAAATGTCAACATTCTGGTCCCAATTTATGTCATCCAGAGCCATGTCTCTGAAATGCCTATCACGATTTAAATTGCATTTTCAAATGGTTGCCAGTGTAGAGCAATTGCCCATTGGAAGTTTGAACTTCCTGGGCAATTGCCATATTATCCCTACCTAGGAATTCTGGGGCGGTTCCCCAGCACATCTTTGGCATACCCCGGGATACACTACCATGAAGCTCATGAGTTATGGGCCATTTTTTCAAATGTTGCCCTGTTGCATTCTGAACTCAGAACCTTAGTGCTAGTCAGCTACTGCCATAACCCCTACACTGGAATAGTGCATCAAGAAATGCTGTAAATGATCCTTTTTAGCTTTGTCTGTGCTGTAGATCTGCCTTAGTAGTTTTGACAGCAGATCGGGAGAAGCTCTCAAGAGTTTCAGAGCCTCAAACAGATGGTAGTTTAGGTTGTAAACTAAACAAGCAGATATATTAAAAATAAACTGTAAGTACCCAGTAGCAAAATCCAGCAGCAGATTACACTAACACATAGGACAGAATTTTCCCTGCCCGCGTGCATTAGGCATCATGATATCATGGCGTCATGAGCAGACAAGATAGTGGGAAGGCCAAAGATTGGTTTCATACCGTCGTGAAACACGTTTGCAACCATCCACTCTGCCTCTCAATGATGGGCTGAGTTTCCAGCCTCCGCATGTTGGGAACCTCATTGTAATACATCTGCATGTCATTATAAGCACAGCTCACCAGAATCATGCCCCCAAGCTGGATCATCCGAGCGCTCATGCCAATGTGTTTCACAACTGAACGTAAGCGACGTGCACTTAGTGAGCTGCACTTCACTTGGGACTTTGAGGTTTGTTTGCCTACCTTGCTTTGGTCAGCACTTGCGGTCAACAGCGCCAGGATTCATAGACAGCACCACATCACTTTTAGATGGGATGGCAGCCTGGTCTCTACCTACCAGACCAGCCGTAAGGCAGGGGTGACTTTTCAATGGCTGCAGGACTTGGACCCGCTTGGAGAAGAGGGAGAATGTCCTCAGGGAAGGGAAGAGGCTGCAGGGCTAGGGCATTACTGGGGAACACTGTTCCCCAAGTACGCCCCCCCCCCCTCACAAATATTTTCCACTTACCCTCATTTTTACATTAATGTATCGACCTAGTTCATGAAATCATTAACCTTCTGCTTGCATTACAAAGGAGGCCTAGGTATCACAGAGTGTGTGTGGGGACACATGTTGATCTGTGCAAATAGCCTCAAGAGGGTGAGGGCTGAAGAGGCAGTCTCCAGATGAGATGAGGCCAGATGGAGATATGAGGGCGTGTGAGAGTGAGTGGTGATGTTCCTTGAGTTGGCAGTGAGTGAGATGAATATGTGAAGGCCTCCTGAGTGTGTGAGTTGAGATTGATGAGATGGTTGCCTCACCCTCACCCACCCATGGATGAGATCATTCACCCTCTTTATGCACTGGATGGCCAACCTCTTTTGTGCAGAATTGGCACTGACCATCTCTGCTATTGCCTCCCAAGCCAGCGTGGTGACACTGATGGGCCTCCTGCAGCCAGAGCGGGAGCAGAGGACATTGCGGTGGGCTCCAACGATGTCCAGAAGTCATCCCAGGGATACATCAAAGGTTTGGGGGAGCTGTAGTTTTCTTGCCTTTTGGGGCCATGACTTCTGTGCAGCAGTCCTGGGCTGGAAGCACTGAGAGTTGTGCATGCGGCTGCACTTTAAGTATGACGCCTTGCGTGAGTAAGTGGTAAGGTGACGGCATGGTGGGTGAATGTGAGCCCGCCTGCCATTGAAACAATGTGTTTCCTGGGACTGCACAATTAATGAGGCAGGATTGGGATGATACGACGTGAAAAGCGGCCATTGCAGCCAGCAGGTAACAAGTTCTTATTCCCGCCTGCTATACCACACTGAATGCAAATTAGGGATGATTTCACCCATAGAACTGAAGTATCACTTCTTGGAATGAAGAAAGTAGCAAGCATTATTGTCTCCTACACTGAAACATCATGGCCTGAATTTCACACTTGACATGCGCGCCAAGTCAGCGGGAATGGAAACGGATGTGGAATCCCCTCCCAGTCGCGGCCGCATTGCAAATGCAATTTCATGCTGGAGAGCCAATTTAGGGCCCAGCCAGGGGCTGCCAGGGGAGAATCTTAAGAGCCTATCTAGGAAACCATTTCATTTGAACAATGGCCTCACCAGCGGCTGGACACGTCGGGCGGGAAGGCAAATTGGGTGGGCACTCGGCCCCCCGTTTCTTGGATGAGTGCCTGGCGCATCTTGTGGAGGAGGTCGGTGTCAGATGGGACACTCTAGTGCCCAGGGATGGCAGGAGGAGGCCACCACACCTGACCAAAAGAGCCCGGGGGGAGGTGGCAGCTGAGATCAGCAGCCATAACATTGTGCGGCACACATGGCCGCTAAAGGACACAAAAGATCTGCTGTGCTCAGCAAGGGTGAGTACTGAGGTGGCATGGATCAGTGTGGATAAGTGTTAAGGGCTGGCCATCCACCCATGGGTTTTTGGGGTGTTAGAGCCAGAGTGCCAACTGTCGCTGATGGCTGTGCTGGCCAAGGGGGTGAGCCCTGGCTGCTTGGACTGAGTGCCTGGCAGGTCGAGGGCCACGCCTCGGATGTGTCCTGCAAGATGCCCCAGAAGGGGGTATGCCAGGCTCCAATGGCACTGCAGGTAGAGAGTGGGAAAATTAATGCTCCTCTGTCATTTCAGGAGAAGGGAAGCCATAACACCAATGAAAGGATTAAGGCAGGCAGTGGCCCCCCACTAACCTCCTCATTCTGATGAGGTGCGAGATGGATGCCTTGGAACTGGAGTGCTGCCACTCACCTCGGTCATCCGGTCATGGAGAGGCAGGGGTCTCTGACGAAGGTAAGGGTGCAATGCACAGAGGTGAGAGTGTCAGAATGTGCAACCATTCTTGTGTGTTTCATTATTGAGGGGAGCCGGTGGGGTAGTGGTATTGTCACTCGACTGGTGTTCTAGAAACCCAGCGTAATGCTCTGGGGGCCTGGGTTCAAATCCCACCATGGCAGATGGTGAAATTTGAATTTGATAAAAATCTAGAATTGAAAGTCTGATGTTGGCCATCTGGTTCACTAGTGCCCTCTAGGGAAGGAAATCTGCCATCTTTACCTGGTCTGTGACTCCAGAAGCACAGCAATGTGGTTGACTCTTAAAATGCCCTCTGGAACAAGGGTAATTAGCAACGGGCAATAAATGCTGGCCTAGCCTAGCCAGTGATGTTCACATCCCATGAATGAATGATATAAAAAAAAATAATGGGAGCCTCAAACCTGGAGTCCCCAGTGATCATTGAAAGATCGGCATCATGATGCACTTGGCAGACACAGTGACTTGGACTAATGACCTGTTGTTGTTCTACCCTAGAATCACCAGCTTGCCTATGCCTTGCCCAAAGAGCCACCCTTGCCGTCACAGGGCCACTGGGTTTTAGATGCACCTGTGTCACACCCCCTCTCTGCACCAAGCACCAGTGCAGATACCAGCACCTCAGTGCACCTTAGATCATTGGCTAGAGTGTCGCCGCACAGTGGTGGGCACTTCACACTCAGGGCAGTTGAAGAACTGCTGAAGGCCAGGACGATGCTGATTTGAAGGCAGATGAGCCTCTTGAGTCATCCATTAGGTGGCAGATGCTGGATGTCCAGCTAGATCTGCAGGAGGATCTGGCGGAGATTCATGAGGGTATTAGTGCCATGGTCTCCATTGTGAAAGAGTCCATGTGGAGCATGAGCACTGCGGTGACCCTCATTGCAGAGTGCACCACCTCCTCCATTGAGAGAGTGGTGACTCTCCTGAAGAGTTACCTCCAGGGACAGAATCAGGGGTACCTAGGCTTGGACCTGCAAGCCCTCACACAGGCACTGAGCTTGGGTGGCCAGTGCCAGTGTAGGAGATGGATGAGGCACCCAGTATCCCAGCTAGGTGCCTGTCCATCAATGGCAAGCAGGGAGGTCCAGAGTGACCTCACATGGCACACAAGCTGCTTGTCGTCTCTGCAGGCTCCTCTCAGGGTGCTTTGGATGACAAGAGCAGCTCCTCTGACATTGACCATCTGATGAAGCTGTGGCAACTGGGGAGAGGCCAGCTGTGGTACTGGCCGCACCATCCTAGGCTGGGCCAGCATAGGCTCCACTGGCCAGAGGAGAGCACAGTCAGCAGGCAGTCTCTGATGCCGCGGCCAGCAAAGGAGGAATGGGGGGGGGGGCACCAAGATGTAGCACTCGTAAACATTAGTTTAAGGCATCGTGAGCATAAGAAGGACTGTTCTTGGGTGACCTTCTGTTCTGCCATGTTTTGTTAATATGTTTGCTGGTGTATTAACCATTAACACCAGATATTGTTATGTTTTTTTGATATGAGTGCCAACATGATATTAATTTTGCTTTTGTCTTAATGGCTTGACTATACTTCAATTGTTTTGTAGGTGCAGGGCATGCCAGCATATCATGCTAGACGTGAGTGGCTCTAAACTTTATTGCACAGGCACTGAGTGGACTTTGGGCTCAAATGAAAGGGTCATCTCAGACATTCAGGATGGAGGCAGCAGCCCTGGAACGAGGTGGAAGCAGATCTTTGGCAGCCTAGCTGAAGGAGCATTGAATCAAGGCATCCCTGGTGCCTCTGCCTCCCTAAAGGATCCAAAGGTCTGCCTCTATGTCCTCACTGGGCTCCTCTTCTGACTCACCACTGGATGTCACTGAGCAGCTGCAGGACATTCTGAAGGAGAGGGTGAACAGCCGGAAGTCGTGGTCCATATCGGTACCAAATCATTACCAATGGCATAGGTAAATAGAGGGTTGAGATCCTGAAAGCAGAATATAGGGACCTAGGAAATAACTTAAAAACAGGTCATCAAAGGTAGCAATCTCAGGATTGCTCCCAGTGCCACATGCTAATGAGATCAAGAATAGGAGAATAGACCAAATTAATGTGTGGCTGGAGAGATGGATTAGGAGGGAGGGATTTAGATTCCTGAGGCATTGGACTGATTCTGGGGAAGTTGGGACTTGCACAAGTTGGACAGGTTGCACCCCAGCAGGTCTGGGACCAATATCCTTGCAAGGGTATACGCTAGTACTGTGGGGGAGGGTTTAAACTAGAGTGGTAGGGGGATGGAAACCTGAGTGGGGAGACACACGTGAGGGAAACAAAGATAAAAATGAAAAACAGACAAGTAAAAAGTGGAAGGCAGAGGAAACAGGGGCCATCAGCAAATAGGGTCATAGTACAAAATAAAAGACAAGAGGACCTGTTTGGGGATTATCAGGAACTAGGAACTAAATTAAAGAACAGGTCCTCAAGGGTTATAATCTCCGGATTACTACCCAAGCCACGTGCAAATTGGCATAGGGATGCAAGAATAATGGAAGTAAACACATGGCTAAAGGAGTGGTGCGGGAAAGAGGGGTTCCATTTCGTGGGGCACTGGCATCAGGATTGGAACAGGAGGGATCTGTACCATTGGGACTGTCTCCACCTGAACCAATCTGGAACCAATGTTGTAGTGAAAAGGGCAAATAGGGTGGTCAACAGGACTTTAAACTAAAAAGTGGGGGGGAGAGAAGGGTAAAACTCCAAGAAGCATGACTAATGGGAAACAAAGCAGCAGGTTAGTGTGTGGGGAAGTGGATTCAACTTCATGGAAAATTATGAAAAAACTGAAAGGAAAGGAGAGCCCAGGAGAGGTTAATAAAGTCTCCAGAGTACAAAATAGGACAGAGTGTTTGGAAAGGGCTAGGAATTTAACTTCAAGCACATCAGATAAAGGGATGACAATGAGAAAGGGGAGGGGAAATACAGGACTGAAGGTGTTGTATCTGAATGCACGCGGTATACAAAATAAGGTAAATGAGCTTGTGGCACAGATTGAAATTGGCAGGTATGATGTGATGGGCATCTCGGAGACATGGCTGCAAGGGGATCAGGACTGGGAGCTAAATATCCAAGGATATACATCCTATCGAAAAGATAGGCAGGTTGGCAGAGGGGCTGGGGTTGCTTGTTAGTAAGAAATGAAATTAAATTGATAGTAAGAAATGATGTAGGGTCAGATGATATAGAATCTGTGTGGGTAGAGTTGAGGAACTGCAAAGGTAAAAAAAAAACATAATGGGAGTTATGTACAGGCCTCCGAACAGTAGTCAGGATGTGGGGCACAAGATACAGCAGGAGATAGAAAAGGTGTGTAAGAAAGGCAAGGTTACAGTGATCATGGGGGATTTCAATATGCAGGTAGACTGGGAAAATCAGGTTGGCAGTGGATCCCAAGGAAAGGAATTTGTGGAATGTCTACGATGTAGCTTTTTGGAGCAGCTTGTGGTGGAGCCCATTAGGGAACAGGCAATTCTAGATTTAGTGATGTGTAAAGAGGCAGATTTGATAAGGGAACTTAAGGTGAAGGAACCCTTAGGAGGAAGTGACCATAATATGATAGAATTTACACTGCAATTTGAGAGGAAAAAGCTGGAATCAGATGTAACGGTATTACCGTTGAATAAAGGCAATTACAGAGGCATGAGGGAGGACCTGGCCAGAATTGACTGGGAAATGAGCCTAGCAGGAAAGACAGTGGAACAGCAATGGCAGGAGTTTCTGGGAGTAATTAGGGAGACACAGCAAAAATTAATCCCTAGGAAGAAGAAACATACTAAAGGGAGGTCAAGGCGACCATGGCTGACAAGGGAAGTCAGGGACAGCATAAAAGCTAAAGAGAAAGCATACAATGCGGCGAAGAGCAGTGGGAAACCAGGGGATTGGGAAATCTACAAAGACTAACAGAGGACAACTAAAAAAGAAATAAGGAGGGAGAAGATTAAATATGAGGGGAAACTAGCCAGTAATATAAAAGAAGATTGCATGAGTTTTTTTAGATATATAAAGGGTAAGAGAGAGGCAAAAGTGGACATTGGGCTGCTGGAGAATGATGCTGAGAAGTAGTAGTGGGGAACAAAGAAATGGCGGAGGAACTGAATAAATACTTTGCATCAGTCTTCACAGTGGAAGACACCAGTGACATCCCCAAAGTTCAAGAGAGCCGGGGACAGAGGTGAATATGGTGGCCATTATCAAATAGAAGGTGCTAGGAAAACTGAAAGGTCTGAAGGTGGATAAATCACCTGGACCAGTTGGATTACACCCCAGAGTTCTGAAGGAGATAGCTGAAGAGAGAGTGGAGGCATTAGTGGCGATCTTTCAGGAATCACTGGAGTCAGAGAGGGTCCCAGAGGACTGGAAAATCGCTAATGTAACCCCCCGTTTACGAAGGGAGTGAGGCAAAAGATGGGAAATTACAGGCTGATTCGCCTGACCTCGGTCATTGGTAAGATTTTTGAGTCCATATTAAGGATGAGATTTCAGAATACTTGGAAGTGCATGGTAAAATCGGGCAAAGTCAAGGAGAGGTCATGCCTGACAAATCTGTTAGAATTCTTTGAGGAGGTAATGAGTAGGTTAGATAAAGGAGAGCCAATGGATCTTATCTACTTGGACTTCCAGAAGGCCATTGACAAGGTGCCGCACAGGAGGCTGCTCAGTAAGATGAGAGCCCATGGTGTTAGAAGCAATGTATTAGCATGGATAGAAGATTGGCTGTCTGGCAGGAGGCAGAGAGTGGGGATAAGGGGATCCTACTCAAGATGGCGGCCGGTGACTAGTGGAGTTCCACAGGGGTCAGTTTTGGGACCACAACTTTTCACTTTATACATTAATGATCTAGATGAAGGAACTGAGGGCATCCTGGCTAAGTTTGCAGATGATACAAAGATAGGTGGAGGGACAGGTAGTATTGAGGAGGTGGGGAGGCTGCAGAAGGATTTGGACAGGTTAGGAGAATGGGCAAAAAAGTGGCAGATGGAATACAATGTGGGAAATGTGAGGTCATGCACTTTGGTAGGAAGAATAGAGGCATGGACTATTTTCTAAATGGTGAGAGAATTTAGAAATCTGGAGTGCAAAGGGACTTGGGAGTCCTAGTCCAGGATTCTCTTAAGGTTAACTTGCAGGTTGAGTCCGTAGTTAGGAAGGCAAATACAATGTTGGCATTTATTTCGAGAGGACTAGGATATAAAAGCAGGGATGTGCTGCTGAGGCTTTATAAGGCTCTGGTCAGACCACATTTAGAATATTGTGAGCAATTTTGGGCCCCGTATCTCAGGGAGGATGTGCTGGCCCTGGAAAGGGTCCAGAAGAGGTTCACGAAAATGATCCAGGACTGAAAGGCTTAGCATATGAAGAACATTTGAGGACTCTGTGTACATACAGGATGGAGTTTAGAAGGATGAAGGG
The DNA here is from genome assembly GCF_017639515.1 of Carcharodon carcharias. NCBI lineage: Eukaryota > Metazoa > Chordata > Chondrichthyes > Lamniformes > Lamnidae > Carcharodon > Carcharodon carcharias. The sequence continues at coordinate 206,077,080 of NC_054467.1, forward strand.
GGGATCTGATTGAAACTTACAGAATACTGAAAGGCCTGGATAGAGTGGACGTGGGAAAGATGTTTCCATTAGTAGGAGAGACTAGGACCCGAGGGCACAGCCTCAGAGTAAAGGGAAGACCTTTTAGAACAGAGATGAGGAGAAACTTCTTTAGCCAGAGAATGGTGAATCTATGGAATTCATTGCCACAGAAGGCTGTGGAGGCCAGGTCATTGAGTATATTTAAGACTGAGATAGATAGGTTTTTGGTTGGTAAGGGGATCAAAGGTTATGGGGAGAAGGTGGAAGAATGGAGTTGAAAAACCTATCAGCCATGATTGAATGGCGGGGCAGACTCGATGGGCCGATTGGCCTAATTTCTGCTCCTATGTCTTATGGTCTTAAAGGCAGTGTATCTGAATGCACAGAGCATTCACAATAAGGTGGATGCATTAACAGCACAAATATGGGTTATTGGGTTCGATATGATTGCGATTTGGGAGGCATGGCTGCAGGGTGACCAAGGCTGGGAACTGAATATCCAAGTGTATTTGTTATTAAGGAAGGAGAAGCAAAAAGGAAAAGGAGATGGTATGGCGTTAGTTATGGATGAAATCAGTGCAATAGTGAGAGAGGATATTGGCTCAGAAAATCTAGATGTAAAATCTGTCTGGGTGGAGCTAAAAAGCAACAAGAGCCAGAAAACATAAGTGGGAGTTATATATACGCCTCCAAACAGCAGTGATAAGGTAGGGGAAGTATTAAACAGGAATTTAGAGTTGCATGTAACAAAGGTGCTTCAGTAATTTTGGGTGACTTTAATCTACTGGGCAAACCAAATTAACAATAATACTGTGGCAGATTAATTCCTGCAGTGTGAGTGAGATGGTTTTTTAGACCAGTACATTGAGGAGCCAACTAGGAAACAGGCTATCCTAGATTTGGTTTTGTGCAATGAGAAGGCGTTAATTAATAATCTTGTGTGGGGTCCTTTAGGGAGCAGTGACCATAACATGATATAATTCTTCCTTAGGTTGGGAAGTGAAGTAGCCCATTCTGAAATTAGGTCCTAAACCTAAACAAATAAAACTACCAAGGTATCAGGCATAAGTTGGCTAAGATAGATTGGGGAACTTCATTCAAAGGCATGATGGTGGATAGGCGATGACTAATATTTAAAGAACGAATGCATGCATTGCAACTGTTATATGTTCTTTTCTGGCACAAAAACATGACAGAAAAAGTGGCCCAACCATGGCTAACAATATAAATTAAAGATAGTATTAGTTCCAAAGAGGAGTCATAAAAAGTTGCTAGCAAAAGTAGCAACCCTGAGGATTGGGAGCCATTTAGAGTTCAGCAAAGGAGCACCAAGAGACTGATTAGAGGGGAAAAACAGAGTATAAGAGTAAACTTGCAAGGAACATAAAAGTGGACTGTAAAAGCTTCTATAAGTATGTAAGAAGAAAAAAGATTAGTGAAGACAAATGTAGGCACTTTATAGTCTGAAACAGAAGAATTTATAATAGAGAACAAGGAAATGGCAGAGCAGTTAAACAACTACTTTAGGTCTGTCTTCATGGAGGAAGACACAAATAATTTCCCAGAAATACCAGGAACCAAAGGTCTAGTGAGAATGAGAAATTGAAGGAAATTAGTATTACTAAAAACACAGTACTGGAGAAATTATTGGGACCTGACAATCTACATCCCAGGGTACTAAAGAAGGTGGGCATGCAGATAGTGGGTGCATTGGTTGTCATCTCCCAAAATTCTGCAGATTCTGGAACAGTCCCGGCAGATTGGAAGATGGCAAATGTAACCCCACTATTTAAAAAAGGAGCAAGGGAAAAAACAGGGAATTACAGACCAGTTAGCCTAAGATCAGGAGTAGGGAGAATGCTGAAGTCTATTATAAAGCATGTGATAACAAGACACTTAGAAAATAACAACAGGATTAGACAAAGTCAAAATGGATTTATGAAAGGGAAAACATGTTTGATAAACCTACTGCAGTTTTTGAGGATGTAACTAGCAGAGTAGATAAGGCAGAACCAGTATATCTGGTGTATTTGGATTTTCAGAAAGCTTTTGATAAAATCCCACATAAGAGGTTAGTGTGCAAAATTAAAGCACATGGGACTAGGGGTAATACATTGGCATGGATTGCGAATTGGTTAGCAGACAGGAAACAGAGTGGGAATAAATGGATCTTTTTCGGAATGGCAGGCGGTGACTAGTGGGATACCGCAGGGGTCAGTACTTGGGCCCCAGCTATTCACAATACATATCAATGATTTGGATGGGGGAACCAAATGCAATATTTCCAAATTTGCTGATGACCCAAATCTAGGTGGGAATGTGAATGGTGAGGAGGATGTTAAGAGGCTTCAAGGCAATTTAGACAAGTTGAGTGAGTGGAAAAATACAAGGCAGATGCAGTATAACGTGGATAAGTGTGAAGTTATCCATTTTGGTAGGAAAAACAGAAAGGCAGAGTATTATTTAAATGGTCATAGATTGGGAAATGTTGATGTACAAAGTGACCTGAGCGTACTTGTACATCAATCAGTGAAAGCAAGCAGGCAGATGCAGCAAGCAGTTAAGAAAGCAAATGGTATGTTGGCCTTTATTGCAAGCGCACTTGAGTACAGGAGCAAGGATGTCTTACTGCAGCTATACAGGGCCTTGGTGAGACAATACCTGGAGTATTATGTGCAGTTTTGGTTTCCTTACCTAAGAAAGGATAAGCTTGCCAGAGAGGGGGTGGAGAGAAGGTTTACCAGACTGATTCCTGGGATGGCAGGGTTGTCGTATGAGGAGAGAGTGGGCCAACAAGGCATGTGTTCACTGGAGTTTAGAAGGATGAGAGGAGATCTCCTTGAAATGTATAACATTCTGACAGGGATGGCTTTGTTAGTGGGAGGTCATGCCTAACAAATTTGATTGAACTTTTTAAGGAGGTGACCAGGTGTGTAGATGAGGGTAGTGTAGTTGATGTAGTTTATATGGATTTCAGCAAAGCCTTTGACAAGGTCCCACATGGGAGACTTATAAAAAAGGCAAAGGCACACGGGATACAGGGTAATTTGATAAAGTGGATTCAAAATTGGCTTAGTTGTAGGATACAGAGGGTGATGACAGAAGGATGCCTCAGTGACTAGAAGCTAATGTCCAATGGCGTACCACAGGGATCTGTGCTTGGTCCCCTATTATTCGTCATTTATATAAACGACATAGATGACTATGCGGAGGGTAGGATTAGTAAGTTTGCGGATGACACAAAGATTGGCCGGGCGGTTAACAGTGAGGTTGAGTGTCTTGGACTACAGGAAGATATAGAAGGGATGGTCAAATAGGCAGATAAATGGCAGATGGATTTTAACCCTGAAAAGTGTGAGGTGATACACTTTGGAAGAAGTAATTTTACAAGGAAGTATTCAATGAATGGCATGACACTAGGAAGTTCTGAGGAACAAAGGGACCTTGGCGTGTGTGTCCATAGATGTCTGAAGGCGGAGGGGCATGTTAGTGAGATGATGAAAAAGGCATTTGGGACACTTGCCTTTATCAATCGAGACATAGATTACAAAAGTAGGGAGGTCATGTTGGAGTTGTATAGAACGTTGGTGAAGCCACAGCTGGAGTACTGTGTGCAGTTCTGGTCGCCACATTATAGGAAGGATGTGATTGTACTGGAGGGGGTGCAGAGGAGATTCACCAGGATGTTGCCTGGGATGAAACATTTAAGTTATGAAGAGAGGTTGGATAGACTTGGGTTGTTTTTGTTGGAGCAGAGAAAACTGAGGGGCGATCTGACCGAAGTGTACAAGATTATGAAGGGCAAGGACAGGATGGATGGGGAGCAGCTGTTCCCCTTAGTTGAAGGGTCAGTCACAAGGGGACACAAGCTCAAAGTGAGGGGCAGGAGGTTTGGGGGGACGTGAGGAAAAAGTTTTTTTACCCAGAGCGTGGTGACGGTCTGGAATGCACTGCCTGGGAGGGTGGTGGAGGCGGGTTGCCTCACATCCTTTAAAAAGTACCAGGATGAGCACTTAGCACGTCATAACATTCAAGACTATGGGCCAAGCACTGGTAAATGGGATTAGGGAGGTAGCTCAGGTGTTTCTCACATGTTGGTGCAGACTCAATGGGCTGAAGGGCCTCTTCTGCACTGTGTGATTCTCTGATTCTGTGATGGATAGACTGGGTGCAGAGATGATGTTTCCTCTGGCTGGGGGATCTAGAAAAAGGGGTGACAATCTCAGGATACAGGGTAGACCCTTTAGGACTGAGATGAGGAGAAACTTCTTCACTCACAGGGTGGTGAACCTGTGGAATTCTCTACCACAGAGGGCTGTGGAGGCCAGTTAATATATTTAAGAAGAAATAGATAGATTTCTATACTCTAAAGGCATCAAAGGTATGGGGAGAGAGCAGGAGTATGGCTTTGAGATAAAGGATCATCCATGATCATATTGAGCGGTGGAGCAGGCTCGAAGGGCCGAAAGACATACTCCTACTTCTATTTTTCTATGTATCTATGTTTCTATGGATTCATCATCTGTTGGCTATCTGCCTCAAGATCTTCTTCCTCCAGTGGGTCCATCCTTGCCAGAGCCATATTTTGAAGAGCGCAGCATGCAACCATTATCAGTGAAACATGCCCTGGGGGGTATTGTAGTGCATCCACTTAACAGTCCAGACATCGGAAGCACATCTTCAGGTCCTCTCTATCACTGCCCTTGTGGAGGCATGACCCCTATTATAATACTGATCTGCCTCTGTTCTTGGGTGGTGGAGAGGTGTCATAAGCCATTTTTTCAACAGATAGCCCTTGTCACCATCCAGCCATCCATCCAGTCGAGCTAGAGCAGTGAACAGCCTTGGCATCTGTGAGTATCTGAGAATGTAAGCATCATGGGAGCTGCCAGGGTATCTAGCACAGACTTGCAGAATCTGCATCCTGTGGTCACAACCTATCTGGACATTCATCGAATGGAATCCCTTCCTGTTGACAAAGGCACCCGGCCAACCCATTGGTTACATGTGTGCCATCGATTGCACCCTGGATGTGGGAGAACCCAGCAACTGCTGAAAACCCTCTGGCTTGCTCAGCCTGGCTGGCCTCATCTGTAATGAAATGAATAAATGTCATTACCCACCTGAACAGAGCTGATGTCACCAGATTGATGCAACTGTGGACAGCTGATTGGGACACTCCACAAAGATCTCCCACTGACCCCTTGAAAGAGCCGGAGGCATGAAAGTTGAGGGCCACTATGACCTTCAGAGCCACTGGCATGGGGTGTCCACCCACACAGCTGGAGCTGATCTCAGGCCCAACCATCAGACAATTGGAGGTCACTGTCTCCCTTGAAAGGCAGAGCATCTTTCAGCATTGCACCTTGGACATGTTGAGGTAGCTGTATTGCTGCCTATCAACCCTGTCAGCAGGATAGTCACATTTTCTGCAGCTCCTTCCACCTTGTACTGCCTGTTGGCCCTGCGCCCCTTGTGCCTGTGCCTCTCCTCCCACAGGTCGCTCTCCTGGAAGCTGCATTGGAACACGTGGCCTCCTCTCATTTCTGCTCCGCCCTCCTCAGAGGAGATGCCACCAACGGAGGCCACAATCCCCATGACCAGGTTTACAGAAGGCTACCTGATACCTGGAAGGGTCCACATGGTCAAAATCCTCCAGGGGCCATGGAGACTCCAATGAGTCCTGAAATGAAGCCTTGAAATGATAAGACTGAAGCTCAGAACAGAGATGAAGCTGTCGCACAGAATCACAGAATCACAGTGCAGAAGAGGCCCTTCGGCCCATCGAGTCTGCACCGACACGTGAGAAAAACCTGACCTACCTACCTAATCCCATTTCCCAGCACTTGGCCCATAGCCTTGAATGTTATGATGTGTCAAGTGTTCATCCAGATTTTTTAAAAGGATGTGAGGCAACCTGCCTCCACCACCCTCCCAGGCAGTGCACCCTCACCACCCTCTGGGTAAAACAGTTTTTCCTCACATCCCCTCTAAACCTCCTGCCCCTCACCTTGAACTTATGGCCCCTTGTGACTGACGCTTCAACTAAGGGGAGCAGCTGCTCCCTAAACACCCTGTCCATGCCCCTCATAATCTTGTACACTGTCAAGTTCAAATAAGCAACCAGTAGCAAACTATCTCCTCAGTTCCTCACTACTCACAATGGCAATGCTGCTGACCCTTTTTATCCTACTCTTGGATGCGGTGTCGTTAAAATTGAGCTACCCACCTGCCCCTTTTGCCCATGTGACAAGCATGAAATTACACAGGCAACGTAAAATCGGAATCAATTGCTTTTTTATTGGCCTTAAGTCACCCTTTAATTGTTGGCGAGCACGGCTCCAAAGCACACACGCGCCCTTTGACCTGAGATTGTTCGCATGCAGGGTGATGTCGGGATGCTTGCCCAATGTCACCTTGTGCTATTTCACATCTGTTCGGGTCGGGCGCTTGCCCGCCTGCAAGATGTAAAATTCTGGCCCATGGAAAACTGGACATGAACCAAAATCCTTGACCATAACTTTGCATAGAGATTTACTACTAATTTCCTGTAAAGCTACTGACCCCTTTCTGCTGTCCCTCTTTCTCTGATGGTTTCAGAGGGACTGGATAAGTTTAACGAATTGTACATCAAATGGACTGTAAGAAACCATGGCTCCCTCTTCGCACAGACCTGACTCATGTCTGCACTTGACTCCCAACACAAAAGAGAATGAAAATTGTGTTTTTCCACATAATCACAGCTGTCAATCACTAGTGTTTAATGACATTTGACTGATTCTCCATATATTTGTCACTGCCAAACCAAGGTTTAAAGCTAACAATCAGTTTGTTGGAAAAGACTGATCTCTAAACTTATAGGGCAGTACAACATTTTTTTTTTGCTCTATAGGCAATAAGATGTTAAAATTACCTCTTGTTACAATACAGCAAACTATTGGCACAGCATCTCAGTTCCTGTATTCATATCATCCAGGCTGGGTCATTGCTTTAATCGAATCTGTATTACACCAAAGGTGCCGTAAGAAAAGACATAACAAGCAAAATAAAATTATGCAATGAACAGGAGATCTAATGAACACAAGAACACTTTTATTCATTTATGTACTGCATTGTTACAGATATTATAATGCATTTGTACACAACGATGAACATACGTGTATATTCCAGCTCTCACAAAGCCTTCAGTCACTGCAGCCTGAAAGTCTTTATGAGTTTCCACATCAAATACATCATTATTCTCTATATATATTCACACATTCCACCCTGTGCCTTGAGGTTTCTGGAGTTTAGCATTTAAGGAATGAGCTGTATGAACTGAGGCAGGATAGTTTGCCCTGAAAATTCATGCAGCATGTATCAAATAACTTAATTCACTGTGTTATCTTCCTTCTTACATGCTTGCAAACACTTCTTTGGATCAGTGCAGCATTGTTTGCCTATATATCACATCTACAACTTTTTAAATCTCCATGTATGTCCTGCTCTATTCATTTATGAGCAATCTCTATGCCTACTCTTCATGCTTATGAAAAATTGGGCACTTTCTTCTGCACCTCCCACTAAATTATCAAAAATGGCACACAAAAAGTTTATGAGTTATGTGACAAATTACCATGCTTGTTGCTCTGTCGAATGTTTGGGACCATCCACTGATGTTTGGGCATGTCATTTCCCTAGAACATAGGAGACAAGGACATGAGCTTTACCAACTCACTGGTTAGACATTTCACTAAAATACTATACACCTCAAGGTTGGTTATCCTCAATTTTCTTTAGGTTTATGCCCGTTGAACCATTATTTGTCTGAGAAATGTTAACTCCACTATTACAAGTGCATTATGACAGGCTGCTGTTTGTTTGAGCCCACTATCAAAGCATATTCAACAAAATAATGATATTCAAAATAGTCCATTTCCACTATTTAGGTCATTAATAGCAATGAAAATGCAATTTTTAAATAAAAGAGCATAGTCTAGTAAATATTTTCACAAATATGCCACCTAAAATTATATATCTTCTGCCTTGAGAATGAGCTACTAGTCAACTGTCTCCATACAAAAATACTAACTCTCTTCACTGTAACTGAAAAACATAACCTGTATGAAATATAAATGTGGCCTGTTAAATTGGCTTTTTTACTCTAAAAAGGTCACATACATCCCCAAGGTAACTTTTACATATTTATTTGTTTTCAGCACTCACTGTTTGCATTGTTAGCTCGCCTCATAACATGGCTTCTCTTCCACTGAACTACGCTCACCCAACATTATTTAATGGCTAACACTGACTGAAATGTCAACATTTGCAATTCTGAAGCTTTATTTAAGCAATAAAAAAATAATTAAAAGGGTAGCCCCTTGGAGAGATTGTGTCAATTTTATCTGGTGCAAAGAAACGCACAGACGAGACAAATTCAAACAGAGTGCAAAAGAATTAATTTTTGATTGCTTAAGCTCAACAAACTGTGCAAGTTAATGAAGTCGAACAAAAATGTCTTCCCTGAGACCTGAAGCTATTCAGACTGTGATAAAATAGACTCTTTATTTCCCTCCACACTAAACTGTTTTAATCCCTGCTTGAAAATCGATGCTAATGACATTGATTCAGTGGGAAATGCAATAGAATAATAACATGAAAACTAACGTGTTTAATGGGGTTCAGTTAGATGTTAGTACTTTTATATGTCTCAGCAGGTTTCAGTTTTATAAATCTCATGCTTCCAGGGAATGAGAAAGAAAATTTAAAATTAGCCGTATTGTTATAAAGCAGACATGGATATACTAAAACCCATAACTAACACACAGTGACATTTTGTGTTCATTGTTATTTAACTTTCTCTCATCTAGAAATTTTCCAGTATGGCTTCCCAATTTCCAAAATATGGAGCTGCCTTTGCTCAGTCGCTGCATCACTGCCAACGTTTGTAGAAGCAACAATGTCTATAGAGCCAGTGAGCTGCACCTTGCAACAAGAAAATTGTCAATTGGCAGCAGAGTTTAAAAGTAAATTCAATCTGCTCATCTGTACCTGTCTTCGCCTGGCAGTATTTCTCTTGGCTGTTCCAAGGGGAGTTATTTCAACACTGGGGGTAGAGGAAGGATGTTTTAACCAGAAGGTGCTATATCAATTGAATGTGCACAGTTATCTCTACCCCTTTTTCCACTAATGTTCAGTACTGAATCATAGAATCATAGAAACATGAGCATAGAAAGAGGCCATTTGGCCCATCGTGCCTTGCCAACTCTTTGAAATAGAGTCATAGAGGCATTGAGTCATTTACGGCACCAAAGGAGCCCATTCAACCTGTTGAATCTGGGCCAGTTCCCACAGAGTAATCCAGTCAGTCTCCTTCTCCCACTTGGTCTCATAGCCATGCAAGTTTATTTTGTTTAAATATCCTTCCAATTTCCTTTTGATATCATTGATTGTTTCCACTTCCACCACCTTCAGGGGCAGCAAGTTCCAGGTCATTACCACTTGCTGCAGAAAAAAGTTCTTCCTTACATTCCCCCTGCATCTTTTGCTCAAAGTCTTAAATCTGTATCCCCTAGTCCTTGTCCCATCTGCTAATGGGAAGAGTTCTCTTGTCTACCTTATCTAAGTCTGTCATAATCTTGTACATGTCTAAAAAATCTTCCCCCAATATTCTTTTCTCTAAGGAAAACAACTCCAACCTTTCCAAACTGAATATGTAATTAACCCCCACCCCCGCCACCCTGGAAATATTTTGGTAACTCTCCTCTGCAGCCTGCCAAGGGCCATAGCATTTTTTCTAAAGTGTGGTGACTAGAACTGGATGCAATACTCTAGTTTGAGCCTAATTATAGTACTTAATGATTTAATTGACCTATGTTTGATTATATTAGTCTGTTCACTGATCTATGTCCACTGTACCTGATGGCTTAAACCTGCAGGTGGTGCTAGAGAGTTGAGTAACTGACATCGTACAGAACATTCTGGAATCTGGCTGAGACCATGACCAGAATTTTTGCTCATACGGAGAAGAGAAAATGGCGACAGAGGCCCGGGTCCAGAAGTCCTGACCCTGAATCCAGTCTCTGCCATTTTCACAGGGTGGGTGGAATAAGGGTGGGTTCTAATGTGCACATCCGTGGTCCACAGAGGTGACTGCACATATTAAAGTGTAGCTGCCTCAGTCAGATTTGATTTTGGCTAGTGGGATGTCCAAAATACAACTTGTGCACTTTAGATCTGGTAGGAGAAAGATCTAATGCTGCCAAAGTTCTTTGAAGAGGTAGGATATCCTTTTGGAATGTATGGTACCCTTTTGGATATGGTCCCAGGATGCATTTAGAGAGGTCATATGCCCTTTGGGATTGTTAAAAGTATACATGATTCTCTTTAAAAAGTGCATATACTCATTGGAACTGTTAAGCTCATTGCAACTGTCAAGAGAAGTGTCAAGTGAACAGTCAAAAGAACTTTCTAGCTGTAAAGGCATTTAAATTAGGAAACATTTAAAAATTAGGAAAAGAACTGTCGATGGTGTTAAAAATTTCAATGCTTGCTATTTCACTCTGTCTGTTGACATAAGCCTGAGTGCTATCACTGCAGGATTAGTGCTGTGTGACTGATTTTATAACCTATTATTATCATAGTGGGGTGTCTATCAGTTCACAGTTTTATTGACAGCTCCAAATTGTTATAGACTCTTTGGTGTGGGACTATGAATACAAATATTTGACTTTGTAAGATATTAAAGAAAGTTAAATGTAGTGAACAAGTTTTTAAATCAATGAGAATGTTTCTTCTTTGAAATAGTAAATTCATCAATAGACACTTAGGAAGTATGCTGAGATTAAATAAATTTCTTGAGGCCAGCCCCTGGTAGATACTGGGTGAGTTGGCATGGCAGGTGTTAGCACAAAGCATGGTGGGTGGAGGCATGGGTGTGCATGAATTTGAACTAAGTTGGCATGGGAGTCTGAGATAAAGCAGAAATATAAGATACACAGCATACCGGTGAATATATAACAAAACTGGTGACAAGGATGGTTATGTGATATTAATTTTACCAGCTCCAGAACCATTTTTTTTCACTGCCAGGAGATCGTCCCATGTCCAGGGCTCAATGGAGTTCAGGGTTCAAGAACTACTTGCTCGCTACAGGGATGGATAACCCTGATGTAGCTTGTATATTGTTTCAGAGCAGAAGGCCAGTGAATAATCAGGCAACTCACGGAAGGTACATCTACATTTGATATGGTGTTAAGTGCTCTCGAAAAATACTTTAGACTAAAGAAAAGTGTGATGATTGATACATTTCATCAGAGATGCCAGGGGCACACTAACCAATGAACCAATTTGTGACCAATTAATTGAAAAGATTTCAATCCCATGAATTATGGAACGTCTCCACATGGAGGATGATGATTTAACCTTGCAAAAAGCCATGACCTTGGCAGTCTAAGTAAAATATGCCATGTCAAATTCGAAGAGGTTACACAGACATGTACCCTTAGACTCAGTGTTGCAGACACAGATTTCCCAACCAGTTCAAGTGCAAGGGTTACAAACAAGGAGATCTCAGCAATCTTATCAACAGCAACTCATCACTGTCAAATACTTTTGAAACTGTGCCCAAATTGTGGAAATGCTCATCAAGTCACAATGTTATGATCATCTCCACGGAAACAGCGCAAATCATGCTTAAAGTTTACAAAAATTTTCAGGTCGTCAAAGAAGACTTCTTTGGTTCAGCATGTGGAGGAGTCACTTCCTGAGAGTGAAATATGACACCTGTACACCATCTCAAAAGGTAAAGCACCAGGTAATTTTAAGGAGTGCTCAGCCAGGATCGATAGCATCTCAGTGTCACTTTGTATTGAGTTGGCACAACGTATTTATTTTGAATGACAAACTCTACCACCAATAATTGTTTCAACTTTCTCTCACTCCTAAGACAGGCATTCTTTAAACTTATGACAATTCGACCCTTCCAGTTTTGGGAACAATCACAGTTCTAGTCCACTACAAAAATATTACCCTAGAGAGGTTCACTTTCTATGTAACCAAAGGCCAAGCCCTTAAGAGAGTAAACTTTTTCACTAGGCTTGGATTCAAACTTGAAGATCCCACCAGAGCACACGTTAACATGGTTAACAATGTAGACTTTATACATTGGTATCCTTCCTTATTTACATGATTTGGTGAGATCAAGGAGTACTGTCTCTTTAAGTTGACACATCAGTTCCACCAGTTTCATAAATTTTGAAATGGTTCCCATTTGCAAATCGATGCCAAAGTGTCACAGAAGTTGAAACGAATAGAAGCAAATGGTAAAATTGAGTGAATCAACTCATCACTATGGATATCAAATCACACAGCGAAAAAATGACAAACTTAGACTAGGGGATGGGCTGGTTGGGAGCGGGCGCAGGCAGGCGCAGAGCTGATTGCCGCCTGCGGTCGGCTCTGCATACTGCCATTTTATGAGGGCGGGCCAATTAAGACCCGCCCAGAGTGACGCACACCTGGAAGCACTCAACGCTATCTGTGCAGGCGGGGGGAGGAGGGAGAGTCAAGACCTGTGTGCATGTCTATGCCTCAGGGAGATTAAGTTAAGTGCAAAAAATGTTCAAAATAAAAAAATAAAATTATTTAGACATGTACTCTCATGTGACAGCTGGGAAATGTTTATGAATTTCAATAAAATTTTTTATTTAAGTTATAAACCCTTCATGAAACTTCATCCCGCCTGAGGATGAGGTTTCATGGGAAATGCAGAGGCTGCCTGGGCTCTTTGCCTGCCCGCCAACCTTAAGGTTGAACAGGCAGCTCTGACAATTGCTTTAATTAGGTTATTAATGGCCTTAACAGGCCTTTGACAGCTCAGTGGGCACACAGCCGACTCCGGTGCGTGCCCGCTGAACGGAAGACCAGAATGATGCCCGGTGATGCACACCCGATGTCAGCGCACGTCATTTTACGCGTCAGCGTGCGGGGCCCAACCAGAAGATTCTGGCCTAGATGTCAACCTTAAGGCAGTCAACAAAGCTATCACTCCAAATAAGTATCCACTTCCTACAATCCATGAACTGTCTGCATTATTTCATGACTCCACAGCCTTCAGAACTCTCGATATGTAACACAGTTATCTTCAGGTATCTCTAGAAGGGCAAAGCAGATATCTAACAACTTTTGTTACTCATGAAGGTGTGTTTTAGTACTGCAGAATGCCCTATGGACTAAGTTCAGCATCTAGCACATTCCGGATGATTGTTTCTTCGGTCTTGTCAGATGTTGAGGGGACGCTCAACCTACTTGATGATATTGTTGTTCAAGGAAAGGACAAACAGAACACGGTCAATGATGACCATTATCAGCAGCGCTCACTTGACTCATGCAACAAAATTTGTCCCTCAAGGGCATATGCACATTCTTGGCATCTGAGTTTGACTTTCTAGGGTACAGAGTGAGAGCAGCTGGAGTAATGCCTACATACAAGAACGTCAAAGCCATTCATATGCTTCTGACACTGTCTAATGTGAAAGGGTTGGCATTGTTCCTCGGTACCACCAATTCTCATCACAAATTTGTTCCTTAGTACGCAGAGATTGTGGAGCCTCAATAGGTGAAATTGCACAAAGATGCACAATGGGATTGAAATCACACACCAAACAGCATTTGAAATGTTAAAGGTGAAGATAGCATCTCTATCTGTCCTCACGCATTTCAGCCCACATGTGGAAACGTATGTCACAACAGATGCATCGGGAACTGCAATTGGAGCTGTACTCTCTCAGTACATTGAAGAAAACAAATGACCAATCAGTTATGCATCATGTCCGTTGTCAGAAACTGAACACCAAACTGGAGAGTGGAAATCATTAGCTTGCATATACGCATGTGAAGATTGGCACATGTATCTCTATGGTAGAAAGTTCACTCTCCGCACCAATCACTAAGCGCTGACTACATTGTTAGCCACATCAGGATCTGGTCATCGACCTCTGTGCATCTACAGATGGGCAGATCATCTTGATCAGTATAACCTTGAGGTCGAGTATCTTACATGTTCACACAACCACATAGCTGACATGCTTAGATGCATTACTATGCACAACCTCAAATTTGTAGATCTAATTGCAGACCTAAGAGACTTTTTTTTATCTCAAAGCCTATTTATGTCCTTAGGGAAAACAGCCAAGTTGAGCTCTAAGAAATGACTTGATATATATATGTTTGTTCTTTAGAATAATGTAATTTAATATAATGTATTTCATTAAAAGGGGAGGGAATAGTCTAATTAATCTGTGTTTAATTATGTTCGTTTGTTCATTGATCTATGTTCACTGTAGTTGATGGCTTACGACTTCAGATGGAGCTAAAGAGTTAAGTAACTGACATCATACAGAAGGTTCCAGAATCTGACTGAGAGCATGTGTGGAAATCCAGAGATATTTTAAAGTACTGTAAATAAGCCTGTTGTAGATTTAGAACTAGCATCATTTCTGCATTGCTCTTAGATAAACAAGATATACAAGATACACAGCAAACCAGTGAATACATAACATAATATATAGTTTCAAAATAACTTTTGTATTCAGTGCCTTTATTTATGAAGTCAAAAATCCCATATGCTTTGTTAACCACTCTCTCAATATGACCTTCCGCCTTCAAAGATTGATGCATCCCTAGGTACCTCAGCCTGCACACTCTTTAGAATTATGCCATTAATCACAGAATCTTAACAGCACAGAAGGAGGCCATTCAGCCCATCATATCTGCACTGGCCTCGCCTAATCCCAAAATGCATCATCTCACAGTTCTTTGTATTACATTCAATCTGCCACTTGTCTGCTCTTTCTACTAGTTTTTCTATATTCTGTGGCAGGCAATTAATATCATCCTCACTGTTTGCCAGACAGTTAAACAAATAGTCCCACTCCCCTGACCTTCCCACATATCCTTGCAAATTTTTGCCTTCTAAGTACTTATCCAATTCCTTTTTGAAAGTTATTAGTGAACCTGCTTCCACCACTCCTTCAGGCATACGTTCCAGATCTTAACATATAACTGAGTTTTAAAAAATTCCTCATTATGTCTTTGGTCCTTTTACCAATCACCTTAAATCCTCTTAGTAACGATGCTTCTGCCACTGGAAATAATTTCTCCCTATTTACTGTATCAAAACCCTTCATGATCTTGAGTACTTCAATTAAATCTACCTTTACCCTTCCCTGTTCTAATGAGAACATCCCCAGCTTCTCTAACCTCTCCACATAAATAAAATTACTGACCATTAATGAACTAATGAAGGAACTTTAGACACAGTAAAAAATTGCGGATATTTTCATTCTCAATGTTAAGCCTGCTTTTCACACTCAAAAAGCTAAGAAATCTCTTACGCTTGGGTCTCATTTTACACTACTGAGACCTTGAAAAGGGTAATCGCGCTTGTGATCCTTTTACAAGCACCAGTAAAGAATATTTCAACCTCAAAAAGTAACAGTCTTCTGCAGCAGATGACATCTCTATTTTGTCACAATTATTTCCTGTAACTATCATATGGAAATGATTCATGCGTATCTTGTATGTTCATCACATAATCTTATTAAATTGCACTGGATTTTTTTTAGTATTACTTTATGACAAGTTAATTAACAGCTACAGAGGAAATTGGGTGGAACACTAAGTTAACATAATGCTGACTCAGCATGGAGGTTAGTCTCCAATCCTGATGCAGAGAGAATGTCTCTCCTCTCTAATGGCTGAATCTACTAAGTGAAATGGGTTTAGATAAGTCTCAAATCAGTTCCTAATGGAGCTTAAACCTCATCACAAACCTTCTCGTAATTCAGCGATAATTTGTATTAAATTGGTATTCTCACTCAGACAGGCCATAAAGGCTCTGGATTGGGGAATTAAAATATTTTCTGATGTTTAGCAGTGACCTTTACTCTTTATTTAATTCCATGCTGACATTAAGTGACATAAGTGGAAAATTGTTTGGTTCCCCAATACTAACATTCTTTAACTTGATAAGCATAAAAAGAGACATTGTTTTATATAAGCGAGAAAAGTAAATGCAAAACTCTAAATGGATATTAATGAATACTACTATTGAACTGTGGGGTCCACAGATGCATTAAAAAATTCATTATCCCACATATGCCCTGGCATGGAAAACTAGTGAAAATGATACCAGTTTATTCCAGTGGTGTCTAAAAACATTTTGATCACTAACTCTCTTATCTATCAGTATATTTTCTATACCATTAATTATCCACTGGTTACATTCAAGTTCAATCTTCAAAAAGATGTATCACTCACATTTTCTACAGCTTTTGAAAAACAATTGATTGCCTTTGACATGTCAGTTGAGTAACACTCAAGAAAATTATTTTCTTAATGGAAAAATAATTAAATTTGACAATGTGACACACACTGCCTTTTATTGATTTGAGCAAAATAAATTGTATAGAATTTACAGGGAAACAAATTGTCTTTAGCCAGTAACTCCTGGGGCTGATTTTTTTCCAATCTAATAGGTGTGAAAAAGGACTTTCTGAGTTAGAGCAGAGGACACGTTACTTTCTATCTAGTCCAAGTTTTATTTGCCCTCAAATAACTGCAAACTGGTATTGATTCTTAACTGTTGCTGAAATAAATCTATTAGTTCCAGGCTCCTCATGCATGCTAACCCTATTGCTAAGCCTTGGTGTCAATGACAACTCTCTTACCTTTGAGTTGGAAGGATGTGTTTGCAAGTTCAACTCCAGAAACTAGGTTGATACTTCAGTGCAGTACTGGGGAGCTCTGCATTGGCGAAGGTGCCAGTTATTAATTGAGACATTTGGTCCTATTCGAAGAAAAACAAAATAATTCTACACATCATAATTCCTCAACCAACATCACTGAAACAGATTATGTGGTCATTAGCTCCTTATTCTTATTGGGGCCTTGTGTTGTGCAAATTGGATACTAGGCTTTCTACATAACCACGTGATTACACATCAAAATTACAAAAGTAGCTATAAAGCACTTTGGAGCATCCTGAAGTAGTGGTAGGTACTCTCTAAATGGAAATTATTTTGCTATTTATTGCTCACTACAAAGAAATGGAAAAATGAATCAAATCTGTTTGAGCGCATGTACAGAACAAAAGATTATGCCAAACATATTATAGACAGAAAGTCCAGTAGCAAGAAATGGTGGAATGTAGAACTATAATCAAAAATTCCTCAGCTAAGAGACTGATTTCCAATGGATACTGTGTGTAGCAAAATCCATTCTTTATGAAAGTATTTATGTTTTGTTACACATAGCTCACAATGTAAATCTTTCCTATCAAAGTCAGGTTAGAAACATAGAAAGTAGGAGCAGGAATAGGCTATTTGGCCCTTCGCGCCTGCTCCATCATTCATTATGATCATGGGTGATCACCCAACTCAACAGCCTGCTCCCACTTTCTCCCCATACACTTTGATCCCTTTTGCCCCAAGAGCTATATCTAACTCCTTCTTGAAAACAAACAATGTTTTGGCCTCAACTACTTTCTGTGGTAGCGAATTCCACAGGCTCACCACTCTCTGGGTAAAGAAATTTCTCCTCATCTCAGTCCTAAATGGTCTACCCCGTATCCTCAGACTGTGACTCCTGGTTCTAATCTCCCCCACCATCAGGAACATCCTTCCTGTATCTACCCTGTCTAGCCCTGTTAGGATTTTACAGGGTTCTATGAGATCCCCCTTCATTCTTCTGAACTCCAGCGAATATAATCCTAAACGACTCAATCTTTCCTCATATGTCAGTCTCGACATCCCAGGAATCAGTCGGGTAAACCTTCGCTGCACTCCCTCTGTAGCAAGAACATCCTTCCTCAGATAAGGAGACCAAAACTGCACACAATATTACAAGTGTGGTCTCATCAAGACCCTGTATAATTGCAGCAAGACATCCCTGTTCATGTACTCAAATCCTCTCGCTATGAAGGCCAACATACCATTTGCCTACTTTACTGCCTGCAGCACCTGCATGCTTACCTTCTGGTGTATTGGTGTACGAGGACACCCAGGTCTCACTGCATATTCCCCTCTCTCAATTTATAGTCATTCAGATAATAATCTGCCTTCCTGTTTTTGCTACCAAAGTGGACAACCTCACATGTATCCACATTATACTGCATCTGCCATGCATTTGCCCACTCACTCAATTTGTCCAAATCACACTGAAGCATCTCTGCATCCTCCTCACAGCTCACCCTCCCACCCTGCTTTGTGTCATCTGCAAATTTGGAGATATTACATTTAGTTCCCTCATCTAAATCATTAATATATATTGTGAATAACTGGGGTCCCAGCACCGATCCCTGCGGTACCCACTAGTCACTGCCTGCCATTTGGAAAAAGACCTGTTTATTCCTACTCTTTGTTTCCTGCCTGCCAACCAGTTTCCTATCCATCTCAATCCACTACCCCCAATCCCTTGTGCTTTAATTTTACACGCTAACCTCTTATGTTGGACTTTGTCACAAGCCTCTGAAAGTCCAAATAAACCACATCCATTGGCTCCCCCTCATCAACTCTATTAGTTATATTCTCAAAATATTCCAGTAGATTTGTCAAGCATGATTTCCCTTTTGTAAATCCATGCTGACCCTGTCCAATTCTGCCACTGTTTCCCAAGTGCTCAGCTGTTAAATCTTTTATAATGGGCTCTAGAATTTTCCCCACTACCGACGTCAGGCTGACTAGTCTATAATTCCCTGTTTTCTCCCTACCTCCCTTTTTAAATAGTGGGGTTACATTAGCTACCCTCCAACCTGTAGGAACTGTTCCAGCGTCTATAGAATCTCGGAAGATGACCACCAATGCATCCACTATTTTGAGGGCCACTTCCATAAATACTCTGGGATGTAGATTATCAGGCCCTGGGGATTTATCGGCCTTCAATCCCATCAATTTCCCCAACACCATTTCCCTACTAATACTGATTTCTTTCAGTTCCTCCCTTTCACTAAACCCTGTGTTCACTAACATTTCTGGTTTGTACACACTAAGGTTCTGAGTAAGGGAAAAACTGTTTCCTAACAATTGGTCAATCTGTCATCATAAGGAAACAAAGACTGTCATTGCTACTTCTTTCAACCTGGCACGAAAGTATGCCTGCACCATACAGGGATATTTTAAACAGGAAGCCAATGAAGAGGAATTGACATGGTTCCTGATTAGTGATGCCAAGTTGCCAATCCACCTTTTCCTTTTGATGTCAGTGTTGTCGTGAAGATGACATAAGAAGTGCTCGCTCTCACCTCTGTTGGATGATTTTGTTAGGAACAAAATGAATTGGAGGTTCTTTGGAATCAGGTCAATGGCAAAATTCCACACTTCGCTTTCCCACTGGATTGAAGACTTTTATGTCCTCCATGTTCGAATAACGTTCTGTGTAAATAAAAAAAAGCTCTTTAATTCTTGTAATGGTAGTCTTGTATCAGTGTGCCCTTGTTACTGATTCACCAACCAATGGAAATAACTTTGAAACACCCCTTAACATCTGTTTCAGTCAAAAATAATTCTTAAGCCTTTCTTTGCTGGCAACATTCTTACGACTTTTCTCTGTACCCTTTGTTCAATATCCTCCCTACAATGGAGTGCTCAGAATTGCACACCATACTTCAAAAAGAAAACAAAATGCTGCAGTCAGCAGGTCTGGGGACATCGGTGAAGCAAGAAACAAAATTAATGTTTCAGGTTATCAGAACTGAAAGAAGTTAGAGGTGAATAGTTTTCTAATCATTGTTCAGCCAGGAAAAAGCTGGGGGTTGGGGAGCATGGTTTGGTCGTGGTGGGGTGCCGGGGATTGTCGGGAGGGTGAAGGGGACAGGAAAAGATAGAAGGGAAGGTCTCCAATAGGGCGGGGTGGGGGGAGTGGTGGGGGGGTGGGTGGGTGCGGCAGGAGTGGTTCTGATAATCTTTTAAATGAGTGAACCAGATGGGTTTTTATGACAATTGACAATGGTCATCTTTAGACTTTAATTCCATAGTTTTATTGGATTCAAGTTCCATCATCTGCTGTGGCAGGATTTGAACTGGGGTCCCCCAGAGCAGCACCCTGGTCTCTGGATACTAGTCCAGTGACAATATCACTATGCCATTGCCTCCCCCAGGAGTGGTTCTGATGGTGCTGCAACAAAAATTAGATGATAATGAGACTCCAGGGTGTGGAAACCAATTTCGGGCCCTTGACCCTAGGGAAAATCTGAAACACAACCAATTGCCCGCCAAAGGCAGGTTTCTGACACAAAAACAGACCTGGCTTCTGTTTCCCATCTCCAAAGGGAAAGTCCCACGCCAAGTCTCACGCTCCCTCTCTCCAATTTACCAGCAGACAGCAGTTAAGGTTTTCTTGCACTCCCTGATCTGGTGGGATGAGCCCATTGCATCTTTTAAGAGAAAGGTGATTCAATATGTGAAGGAGGATACTGCCTCCTTCTTCAATCCCCTCACCCTTCTTTAGCCTTCTGATGTCCGGGCCTTTGCCCTTCCTGTGCACAATGATGCTGCTTCTCACCTCCAATGGCCTCGATTTCTGAAGATGCAGCATCCATTTCCGACTGCAGCCTTCCTGGTGCTTAGATGCAAACAGCCATGCCCACTGCTCCAATGCCTATGCAATGCCAGTCGGGTGACAAGCCCTTGAACTGACTCCTCTCCTGACCGGTGATAGGCTGCTGACACTTGAACTTCAAAGGGTTAATCCCTTTAGCCTTTGAAAAGCATTAATATTTACCTTTTTAAACTCTTCCCACCTTCATGGTGCCCCAGATATGGTCCTCACCTCCATACAGCTAGTCTGACACAGACAGCTGCTAAACTCTGGCTCCTCCAGGAATATTGGAAAAGTTTCTGGAGATGAGCTCTGAATAAGCCCACACTGATCTTAATCGGCTTCAGGTGCAAGCCTGTTCTGAAGCCCCCACTCACCCCCACCCTACCCCTGGGGAAATTACAGAGGGTGGTAATGGAGGCAGGACTTCTGGTCATGCGATGTCATGGTTGTTTTGTTTTTTACTTTCCCACCTCTGTTCTGGCCCAATCCATGCCACTGAAATCCAGCCCTTGGTGTCACAGTTCTGTGGATTTTTGATGTAATGCCACTGCATGATCTGAGACTTGGTGCATGTACAACACAAGCACTTCTTTCTTTTCAGTCATCTGCATTTACTGAAGCCTACCTTAACATCTTTCCCTCAGTCCCAAGAATTCCTTGCATATTTCCTCAAATGACTGATGAATGCTAGAGACTGCATTGACCTTGATTCCACCTCTTAGCGTATAGTTACTTTGATATGAGGGTTCCCTTCTGACCTCAAAATGACCACTTCCATAATGATATCTCCTCTATGAGAACCTTCAGATTTTCTTCAGTGAGGGGATAACTAAAGCCATCATTACAAATGGCAAAAGGGAATTTCAGAAAAGAATTATGGACCCAAGTGATAGTGATGATGAAGCTTTTTTTTTCATTAGGTCAGAAGCCAGAAGATGATTAAAGGTGGCATAGATCCTTTATGAAATTTAGCAGGGTAGGTTAAATTTGAAGACTAGGCTGAGGTAATACTTAGCATCAGTTTCACTATTGAAGATAATGCTGTGATACCAGTGGTGCTGGATTGAGGTGATTTTATCTGTGATTCAATAATATAGAAATTATCATAACTAGAATTAAGACACTCAAAGCTGATTGGGTTGCTGAAGGGAATAGAAGAGGTATAATGCAAGCCATTGACCCATACATTTAATAGCCATAGGTTCATATATTTAACAGCCTTTTGAGGTCAGTGTTAGTTCAAATAGATTGGTTGGAAGCTCATGTGACCACAACATTTTGAAAGTAAGCAGCTCTGAGAATTATAGTCCTGTTAAATTGATGTGCATTGTAGGAAGGACGCTGGAAGGCTCTATAAGGGATTTGACCTATGATTACCCGGAATGACTGGCACTTATCAGAAAATCACAGAATGACATTAGGAAATGAAGAATCTCTTTCAGATCTCACATCAGCTGTGAGTGAATGAGTGAAATTTTAATTATTTGTTATTGAACAGAAAACACTGGAAGCTATATAAGATAGTTTTCTGAATACATTAATCTAACAACATTACCATTCTGTTGTTCTCATGCTGTTAATCCAAAGATGGTGCACTGGGGCTTTAAGTACATAATGGGATAGATTTTAAGCATTGGCTGTCTCACAGAAGGAGTGCCGCAGATGGCCAACCATTCTGGCAGGATGACCAATCCATATGAGGGCTCATTAACATATATGTGGTGAGCTGCATGCCTCAAATGAATATTCAAGTGCAGCTTTCAGCTTCTTGTGGTCCCACAAAAATACTTTGCCACTTACCTTTCAGGACTCTTGTGTTGCAAGGCTAGAGTTTTTTTTCTGAGCAGATGGTCAACAGTTGACAGTTAAAATGGCATTGCATCATCTGTATGTCATAGCACCTTGATTTTCATAGGTTAGTGAGGCTGCCAGTTGATTCAGGAGACCACTTGGACAGCTCAATCAAAGGACTGAGGAAAGACTGCAATGGAATAGTTGGCTGAATCTTCCTGGAAAGTCCCGACACCAGGGAGCTTTTTTGGTAGCAGCATACTCGGGCATGAGGAGAGTCTTACCCTGCAATGTTGCCAGGAGGAGGCAATCAACAGCCGACAGGCAACCAATAAAAGGAAAGCGGGGGCCTTCCATGTTACAGCCCCAGTCAGAGGGCTGGCAGCTCTTCAGCCTCTGCAGTGCCACCGAGAGAGGTGGCCATTGCTAAGGCAGCAAGAGAAACATGAAGGTGCCTCCATTTTGAGGTACCCTCCGGTGTGTTGGAGAGTTGCATTGTTTTTTCTAGGGCTGAGCAGACAAGTACAGGTGATCAGAGGAGAAAACCCTCCATCAGTACAGTTTGAGCCACGTGGGGGCCCACTGCCACTGGCGGCCCCCTCCATGGGCCTTGGAGTCTCTAACTCCGATGGATCTCACCAACTCAGGGAAGACAGAAAGGCCGCCTCCTTACAGCTGATGGTTTCTCCAAAGGCAAAATGCCAGGAGCTCATGCAAAAATGATCCTTACTTGGGCTTTTGTCTAAATTGGCCACTTGCCTCCTGTCAGCGGGCAGCTAAGTTACCATTGTTCCCACTGCTGCATAACTTCCTTGGCAGCAGGACTGCATAGGGAAACTGTCCTGATGTGGTTCCCTGGCATTTTACCCTCGACCCACCTCCTAGCCCACCATCAAGGAGCAGGCAAAATTTCACCTCCATTTTAACTCTGCTACCAGTCATTGGTATTGAATTGAGGAAGTTAATATCTCCCCTATTGTTACCAGAGGCTATTTTGAAACATATTTATATTTGACAGGAAGCCTGGCTGTTTATAAGGGATGGTTTGGGAAAAGGGCCTTTGTCAAAACTAGATGAATAGCATTTAAAAAGGAACTACATAACATAACATTCATTTTTGTTTGCCTAAAATCTCTAACCCAGCATGAGAAATGCCTTGAGATATCAACTAGTCTATATAAACCATCATGTTTAATCATGTCTTCGACAGAGGACGATAAACACCCTATAGCAACCCCCCAAACAGATACCGCTGAAGTAGCCTGCTAGTCATTGGCAACAGATAAAGCTACCTTCATACTAAGATAAATATTAGTGGTGAATTCTACTGAGTGGCAAGTTACTCGTTTCCATGTAGTTAATTTCATGGTCCCTACCACCATCTTGGTTGAGATCAGCTACCCATAGATCAGGGAATGATCATAGAGATGTGTGGATTAATGCCACACATTACTCATCTACTTGGGTGTTGTCATATTTTTCAGTGAAATAAATCTAGATAAATACCCAACGATAACTTCAATTTGATCTTCAATGAAGACAGGTTCAGGAGTATGGATCTTCACTTAGCTTTCTCTGTCTGATGGCTCTCACATTATTAATAGATTCATATTGTAGAGTCACTTTGTCATTGGAGTGACATTTCCCTTAACTTTTAATTGGGCTGAACACCTCAACTTTACAGAAAAATATCATTACATGCTTTCAACAACTTCTCCCATCCAATTTTACATACTGAGTACACTGAAGAGCACCTATTTACTTCTGAAGTACTAGTTTTTAAAAAAAGTTACATTCTGAATTGAAGTTAGCATAAATTGTGGTTGTGGCCACTCCAGGTTAAATATATGAAATGATTTCATCACTCTGATTCCATTACTGAAACGTTAATTGCATTTTCTAATGTCTGACCAAAGTAATATACATAGCAAAGAAGTGCAGGACAGAAAGTAGATGTTATAAATGACCTTGCTGTATTCTCAATTTGCATAATCAATAGCCAGTCAATAGATTAATATGGGTACATTAACCTGGGAAAACATTTTCTCTGTTCTACGTATGAGAAGGATACAATTTTCATTTGGTAAATAGCTCATGATTTCTCAAGTTGTCTGCAAGAACAACTGCACAGATCCCACCCAATATTTATAATAGTTATTTCAGCACAAAATGATGTTGAGATTTACTATGTGGTTGCAAACTGAAGTAGCTATGAATAATAATTAAAACAGTGAAGAACTAATGGTTTATGATGGAGGAGTATTTTTGAGTATCTCCATGCTTATTCACATATTGGCTTCAGGGTAAATATTGCAATCCTCAAGTTGAAATTCCATAGACTCCTTGAGTTTCTTCCTACAGCTGCTTAAATGTGTAAAATGCCAGAGATACTCCTAATATCACAAAACTGCTTCTGTATTTCCGAGTTGTTTTTGTATATCACATCATGTAACAAAAGGGCAGAGCCCAAGGCTAAAGCAAAAAAATGTTTCATGAATTAGCTCTGGCGCAGAGCACCTTGAGAAATTGTACAGTGTGTGAGTGGTGAAATTAGATTTACTAAGTCAAATGCATACTTTAACAACCTTGATTCTACAGGTCTTGCATTTCAAACACAAAGGGTCAAAACCCAGGAATCAGAGAATTTTACAGCACATAAGAAAACATTTGGCTGTGTGAGCTCTTTGATTCCATTGTGTCCCCTTTCCCTTTTCTTTTCCCAGATCAGTTCAGATTTTTCTTTTTAAAATATTTAACCATTTCTTTCTTTGGCTATCATGGGTTGTAGCTTCTACACTTGTTTCTGATAAAGCAGTCTGTGTTCTAAGAAGTCTGCTTTAAGAAAGTTCGCCTTACCATCCCCCTTGTTCGTTAGTGATGATCTTAAGCTGATGTCCTTTGGCTTCTAGCCCACCAACCAGTAGAAATAACTATTTCCTATGTAGCTTATCACAACCTGTCACTGTGGGATTTAGAATTAATTTCCTCTGGGCTGTTAGTTCACTATCATAGCCAGTAAGGTACTGATGCAATGGAAAATAAGATTGCTTTATTTTTCAGTTTTATCAACTTGTTCTCCTATTTTAAAAGTGCTGTCTATTTGTTTATCTTGATTATTTAAATATTTATTTCTTTCATTACCTTTCTTCCCAAAATACATAACATCACATTTTTCCACATTAAATTGTATGCAAGATTTATCTACAGAATTTATTAACCTATCTATCCTCCTCAAGTCGCTTGCAGTCCCCTTTGCAGTTTACCATGCTTACTACTGTTATGTTGTCAGCAAATTTTAATATTGTGACCCATACCTGAGCCTAAGCCATTTATGTGTATACATAGATATATATTAAGAAGATCAATGGTTATAACAAGGTGTGGCAACAAATAGAATTCATGAATCTTTACTCTGTTTTCCGACCTTTAGCCAACTCCCTATACGTGGTGCCACATTACATTGGATACAGTATCCCTTAATTATTTTTATCCAAAAACCTCTTATGTGGCACTTTATTGAATGCCTTTGAAAAATCGATATACATCACAGAATCACAGAATTCTTACAGTGCAGAAGGATGCCATTCAGCCCATCATGTCTGCACTGGCCCTCCACTTGAGTTATTCACTTAGTGCCATTCCCCCACCTTCTCCCTGTAACCCTGCACATCCTTCCTTTTCAGTTAACAGTCTAATTCCCTTTTGAATGCTTCAATTCAACCTGTAGAGAAAGGGATGGAGTTGAAAGCACACATGTAGTTGCTGCTGGCTGTAGTGTAAATAAACCTAATGGGCTGAATCTTTGGCTCAGTGAGCCGGATTGGGGCCCACTTGCCGAGGCGTAAAATGACGCCGGGTGACCTTGGGCATGCGTCCTGACGTCACCGTGCATCATTTAGATTTTCAGTTTGGCTGTGCGCCCGCCAAACTGTCAAAGGCCTGTTAAGGCCATTAATGAACTAATTAAGCCTATTGAGAAAGCCGCCCATCCAACCTTAAGGTAGAGCCCAGGCGGCCTTTGCATTTTTCATGGTATCTCATCCATGGGTGGGATGAGGTTTCATGACTGATTTAAAATTTTCAGAAATGTTTTTATTAGAATGAATGAACATGTCCCAGCTCATGAGACAGTTCCACATGAGGGGACATGTCATAAAAAATTTTACAACACTTTATTGAACCGTTAAAACTTAAAACTAATCTCAGAGGTGCCTCAGGGAGATTTCTGCGCTCTTTTGCGCGCATGCATGAAAGAGACCACTCCCGACTCAGGGAACTCCCCATCACCCAGAGAGAAAATTGATCCCTTCGCGCTTCTGGGTGCACGACATGTTGAGCGGGCCCTAAATGGCGGCGCGGACACAATCGGGGGCAGCAATCAGGTCCGTGCCAGTCCCTGCACAACCCCCCAATGGGGGGAAAATGCTACCCAATGTATCCACTTAGACTAGGCCACACCACAACACCTACTTTTCCCTTTCGAGGAATATACCTTGACTGTGCCCAAAATACCTCTTACTTGAAGGTAGCCTATTGTTCAGCAACCATTTTTCCTACCAACCTTTGACTCCAATTTGTTCGGGCCCTATCCATTATTACACCATTGAAGTTGGTTTTCCCCAGTTAATTATTCTTACTCTGGATTGTTATTTGTCGTTTTTCAGTAGTCATCCTAAACATAGAAACATAGAAAATAGGAGCAGGAGTAGATCATTTGACCCTTCAAGCCTGCTGTGCCATTCAATATGATCATGGCTGATCCTCTATCTCAACAACACACTCCCACTCTCTCCCCATACCCCTTGACACCTTTGGAGTTCAGGAATCTATTTCCTTCCTAAATATATTCCATGACTTGGCCTCCACAGCCTTCTGTGGTAGAGAATTCCACCCTCAGAGTGAAGAAGTTTCTCCTCACCTCAACCCTAAATGGTCTACCCTGTATCCTGAGGTTGTGACTCCTTGTTCTAGACCACCCCAGCCAGAGGAAATATCTTCCCTGCATCCAGTTTGTCTGTCCCTGTCAGTATTTAATATGTTTCAATGCAACCCCCTCTTATTCTTCTAAACTCCAATGAATACAGACCTAGTCTCTAGTGAATACAGGCCAATCTCTCCTCATATGAAAAGCCTGCCAACCCGGGATGATCAACCTTCAGTGCACTCCCTCTATGGCAAGTATATCCTCTCTTAGGTAAGGAGATCAAAACTGCACACACAACTCCAGGCGTGGTCTCACAAAGGCCTGTACAGCTGCAGTAAGACATCCTTGCTCCTGTACTCAAGACTTCTTGCAATGAAGGCCAACGTACCATTTTCCTTTTTAACTGCTTGCTGCACCTGCATGCTTACTTTCAGTGATTGGTGTACAAGGACACTCAGGTCCCTTCGTACATCAACATTTCCCAATCTATCACCATCTAAATAATACTCTGCCATTCTGTTTTTCCCACCAAAGTGGATAACTTCACACTTATCCACATCATAATGCATCTGACATACATTTGCCCACTCACTCAACTGGTCTAAATCCCTTTGAAGCTTCTTAACATCCTCCTCACTGTACACATTCCCAACAAGTTTCACGTCATCAGCAACTTGGAAATATTACATTTGGTTCCCTCATCAAAATCATTGATATCTATGGTGCTGTATAATTGTGTAACCCCATCCCCTTATCCATATTTGTCGAAGCTGATTCAATGCAAAGTCTTGGTTGGTGCCCTGTTTGTGAGGTGACAGATTTAAATATTGCACAAATGAATCAATTTCCTTTTCCCAGAAACACATCCAAGTTAAATATCTTTCCTGATGGTTTCCCTCAGTTTTTTCCCCTGCTAGCCTATTAAAGTTGCTGAAATCCTAGCTTGGTGACACCTAATCACTAATTCCTGATTTAACTCATCATCTATGCTACATTGCTGGATTTTCAATCTTAGTAGTGTCCTTCACCATGGGCTTTGACCCTAACCTTGGTTTCTCAATGAAGAAAGATGTTGCTGTTGCTCACTTGAATCATAAAGCACTGTGATAAGCTTGTGAAGGGCTTTGCTTTCATCAAGCAATGATCATTTTGTTAACATAATTAACATGTACCACATACATAACCCTCTATAAGCACCATGACTTCTTGCTTTTTGCAGAGTAATTCAAAATATTATAATCTGATAAATTTGATAATAAAGTTGCAATCATGGATTATTATGTAACATAGGTAAATGTTATTGAAAAGGAATTGCAGTTGCATAATAATCTAATTTGTGAATTTAATAGTTCCAGAAATTGTTTGCTAAGAGTATGTAAATTTGCTAAATTAAAGTCAGTATATGTTTGGGTAGTTGGGGACAGAACTATTGGGGCATGATTTTACCTCAATGGATAACAATGGATTTTCAACAGCTTTTTTATTGATCAACAGGCTAATGTGAAAATTTGTATTGTATCTCAATGTTAATTGAAAACTTGCTTCTGTAAATCTTCAACAAGGTGTCCATGCCTGAAGGGCATGTTTTTCACTTGGGAGCAAAGCTTGCTTATGTGATAACTGATAGGGTATCTGAAAACATTTTTAAACATGGAAAGGAATATGCGCACACAATGCACAACTGAAGTTCTGTGTCACCGAGGCCCTCACCATTGAGCGAAGAGAAAACAGAAGCTCAACCACCACCTCCAGGTAAAACTTTAAGCCCCAAATTTCCATCCCTGGGTTGGGTTCACAGAGTTGGGAGATTTCCTGGCTTTGTGAATCCAACTTTTAAAAATGGCTGTCTGCAGGTCATATTTTGGCCGGGGTCAGTGGGGGAGTGGTCCGGTGCAGGCAAGCCCAGGTGGAGTGTGGAGGCTGCCAGGTGCAAAGGCAGGCTTGTTATAGGGCCTGCCTCCGTGCTCCAGTACTGTGCTTAAGGGCGGAATCATCCCAGATTTGCAACAAGTACGGTAGCAGCTGTGATGGCAGGTTTTCACACCGTATTGTTCCAAACCAGCTGTATTACTTTTGCATTCCCAGGAAACATGCCATTCCAAAGACGGGCAGGCTCTCATTCGCCTATCACACCATCACCTTCATCACGCCAGATGCCATATTTCAAATCTAGCCGCATGCACACATCTCAGTGCTTCCAGCCCACGACTACTGCAGGACTACTGTCCATGAATGGCAAAAAGACAGCAGCCCCCACATTTAATGACTTATCACTGGAATGCCATTTGGTCACAGTGGAGGCCTGCTGTGATGCCCTGTACCCCCATTCTGGCTGCAGGAAGGGCAGCGGCATCACCAATCAGAATGGCAGGGAGTGGCCAGTGCCAATGCTGCAAGGAAGAGCTTGGCCATCCAATGCAGATAGTGGATGAATGATCTCATCTGTGCAACCAGCTTGAGGCAACCATCTCATCACTCAAGCCCATCACATATTCACTGACACCTAACTCACTGCCAGCTCAAGGGACATCACCACCCATTCTCACACACATACCCTCACATGTCCACCTGGCCTCATCTCCTCTGGAGACTGCCTCCTCAGCCTGCACCATCTTAAGGCCACTTGCACAGATCAACATGAGCCCCCACACACATACTGGATACCCTCTTTCCCAGTACAGCTCTTGTCCTGCAGCCTCTTCACTTGCCTGAGGCCACTTCTCTCCCTTCGCCAAGCAAGCCCTAGCCCTGTAGCCATTGAAAAGCCACTCAAATATGGCTGACCTGGTAGGTAGGGACCTACCCATGAGCCCCCTCAAAATGATATGGTGCTGTCTGTGAAGCCTGGCGCCGATGACTGCGAGTGCTGACTGAAGCAAGGTAGGGAAACGATTGAAGTCCCGAGTGAAGTGCAACCCGCCAGTTGCATGTCACTTTTGTGCTGTTGTGAAACACGTTGGTGTGTTTTCCCCCCAATGGGGGCAGGTGATACAGCGAAGGGGGGTGAGTCCAGTGGGCTGGCCTTCTAATGATATGCTGATGTATTACATTGAGGATCCCAATGTCTGATGGCGGGAAACGTGGCCCACCATCAGCAGGCGGAGCGGATGATGCAAACTTGTTTCATGATGTCATGAAACCGATTTTTGGCCTTCTCACCATATTGTCCACTCATGCCACTGAACACGTCCAATGCTGATGGGCAAGGAAAGTTCCAGCCTAAATTAAAACAACAATAAAACAAAAGAAATCCCTCCAGCCCTCACCCCCACGACACAATTCCTATGCTCCATTCATGCCAACCTATGCTAACACATAACTCCCCATGATTTCTCATACCGCTTATGCCAGCCCATGCCCCTCTGCCCACCCTCTAACTCTCCTCATACCCTCTATGCCAACTTAGTGCCAACTCATGCCATGCCATATCCCCCATCCTTTGCCCTTACCCCTCCAAATCAACTACCCTAGTATCCTCTGACACTTCCTGGACTACTTGACAGTTCCAATGAATTTGTGTGTTAAACGTGCATAATCATATTTAATTCTTAACAATCTTAAAGGTGCCTTAACTCTCCCAAAGGTGTCCGAGGATCCTATTTAACGGAGTACCTTACCTCACCAAAGGACTACCCTAGCTATCTAAGTGACCCACCAAGTTTAGACCTCCTCTGATCTGGTCCTCTCTGCGCACTTGGGATTCACGCAGCTAGGGTTCACAAATGAGAAGCTTGTGGAGGCAGCTGATAATTTAAATGGCACGAATTGTGTATATGGGAACAAGGCCTGACTCCAGTCCTGCTCCTGCGATGATTGGAAATGCCAGGTTCAAGGGTGGGATTTAGAAATTTCCAGGATTTTTGCAAAGACAGAGAGCCTTTCCTTCTTGGTGAAAATCTGTGCCTAGTTTACCAACTAATATGGGTAATGTCCACAACAGCAATTGCTTTTTCCTGACTTACAACACCAGGGCTAATATGTGACAGTGCTGTGGAGATGAGTGCCTTACACCTGGCACTCATGCAGGTCAGCAGTTGCACCTCAAGCGTCTGTTCATGGACTCTTCTCATTAAGCTTCCCCTAGAGTTAAACATGGATAGGCAATGAAAGGAGTTAGGATCATCTTGATGCTTGAACCTTTGAACAGTGGATTATTATGTGACAGACCAGAGAAATAAGAAGCCCTTCAATGCCTCAGAAATATAGTCACACCCTTGCTCTTTGTGACGTCAATGCAAGATGGAGCTCAGCAAGCTGCCTTCAGTATCACTGCTAAGAATTTCCTTCATAATGTTAATATTCTTTTTGAGTTTTTTAGTGTCCAAACACACACCAAGTCATCTGCGAGTGTACGTACATATTGAAAACGTACTCAAATGTGAAAATACAATGTGAAAAGTGTAACCACAGTGAACTCATTAGTGCTCTAGGCGGTTTTTGCCCACGCTCATGCACACTCCTACAAAGTGTCCACTTTGTTGCCTCGGAGGAGGTGGAGACACTCTGTTCACTTCCCGATCTATGCGGCAATGAGGAACTCAGTGGCCAGCTTCTTTATGCAGGCACCTGTTAGGGACCTTCTTCAGACTGCAGCCTGTGCACCTCTACATGGGCAGCCATGGTTATGGCATATGTGGAGCAGATGAGGAGTCTGGTAGAGGGGTTGGGGAGTGGGGACATGGTTCCTCATGTATTCCATGGATGTCAGCGCTCATACCCTGACCAGACTGATCCAGGCTACTGAGGGAGGCTTGCACCTTTTCCTGGCTGTGATGATGCTCTTGTACCCACTCTGGGTGCTGCTGAATGTGTCTCTCCATGAGAGTGACCCATCTCTCATGGTCAGAGCTCATGTGGTTGAGTCCGCAGGACAATGTGGAGCTCATGACAGCAATGGACTGTTCTATTTGCAGTCCTAGAGCTCCCACTGCCCCAGGGACTGTGCCAGATGTGCACACATCCGATTATCTAAATATTGTGCCCCAAAAGGTGGCTCCTGAGGTTCCACATTCCAACCACTGGGGCATCATCATGACTTTCCACTCTCCTCTGAGGGGGACTGTGCACACTTGTCTCTGACACCTCCTGCACTCTGGTGTGGTGCCTTTCACCCTGTGCCACCGACTCTACATGCTTGTCACATCCCTCCAATGTGCTTATAGCTGAGCTGGTGATGTGCGGGTTAGTCAGATGTGACATTGCATCCTCAGAAATCTCTGCCTCCCTTTGATTCCCAAGGGATGACATGGCCTTGGGGTGGTGAGAGAGCAGAGCTGGGACCTGTATGAGCCAATAAAGGAGTTATTTAGATATAGCCCTTCGCATTGTTAAATCATGTTCTGCGCACCACTACCTTAACCATGCCCACGCTACCCTTATGACGAAACTCCATCCTTTCACCACCTCTCATGCCAATGTCCCCTTGTATTCAGTGAAGTGACAGCATGACCTCCACCAATACCACCATGTTCCAAGGTGCATTTGCCATTGCCTTTACCACCTGCTACCCGTGATCCACCATCAACAATGGACAGCTGTTCCAGCACCCCAGCTATTTCCATTGCCATCTGTTCTACTGAGTGAACTGGTTCAGCCAGGCTGACCCACCGCCAATCTGGGTCATCACCTTAGCATTCTTCATCCTCACCAACTGCAACAACATGGTTCATGTTATCTTGATACATAGTGTATGCAGGGATATTCCTCTTCACCGTGTCTGTGCATCACTGTGCTTATTCACACCTGTCCTGTGATCACCTACATGAGAAGCTTACATGTACAAGTCTCAGTGTTGAAGCAGAGGTATGTGCCAGGTCTCACACCTTAGCTGCACATGCAGATGTGACCTTTCCCTGGGACCTCTGTGTGGATGAGCCATGCTACTCATCTTGCCAGAATGCAATAGGTCATTGAACATTTTGTGGAATTGTATCCAAGAGCATTGACGGTCTCCTGTTGCACTCACACAGCTGCTATTTGAATTCAGACCTTCTTTGTGGTGGCTGGTGGATTATGATGGCTAGCAGGGTTCAGGACTGCTCTCCTCCTCTGGACTTCTTCAACTAAAACTTGAAGATCCAGATCTGAGAAGCATAGGGCAGTTGAACGCATCCCTTCTCCTCTGTTATGTTCTAACAATAAGTAAGGCAAAAGGGTCATAAGCCATTCAGATTACAATGCTTTAATTCACTTTTTTGTACTTGCATGCACTAATCATTTCAACGTATCATCACTGAGTGCTGTTAAAGTGTGGTGGAGAAAATGGCTCTGCACAAATGCTTGTTGCCAGGAATGCAGCATGCTGTGCTCTGTGAGCATTGACAGCCGTACTTGTTCACTCCCTCTTAGGCACACTGTTACGCCATGATAGTGTGCAGTTGCGAGAGACCTGATCAAGGCTCAACAGTGTGGGTGCATCCTGATGGATGGCAAGAGGACAAATGGATGGGATAATGACCATTCATTATCATTAATCATTCATCCACTGAATCTCGGCAACTAACTACATCACTGCAGAATATTTTTTCCAGGTAGCGGTGCCAAGACGATGCCATCTCACTGAAGCTTCAGTGCTTCAGTACAGTACGCTGTGAATAAGTTGTTTTCTCAGGGAAAGCTCATGATGGGCCATCTGTTCCAGGGTCAGCTAACAGTTGGACAACAAAAACAGAGCTCTCACTCACCTAACAAGTCAATGACATATCCTAGAAGGCACAGGAACATCACCTTGGATGACCAACCTCTCAAATTAACCTTCCTGAAGACTCACTTTTTATATGCGTCCGAGTCAGCCAATCCATGCTGAAGCCAGCCCAGATCCCTCACTACTTCTGGGGTCACTTGCCTTGATATATAGACCCCACCCCCACCCATCCTCGTCACCCTCCCCCCCCGCCTCCCCAAATTCCAGACTGACAATTAGAAATTCTGGGCTGCATTTATAGAAGTCGTGTCTGGTGTGCAGAATTAGGACATTTTCCAGCTCCACAAACCTGACCCAGGAGGAGGTGCCCATGAAGTTGAAACTTTTGTTCTGGGGTGGCAAGCTTCTCTGGGACTTGGGCCCGGCATCCCTGGAACGAATGTGGCAGCTGTTGAATGCAGAGGCGGACTGGGTACAAGGCCTGCCCCTGTGGTCTGGTGCTTTGTCCAAAAGTTTTTAAAAATCAATTAAACATAAACCAGCCCCCCAGCCGTCACCCCTCGCACCTCCTCAATCTCCACATACTTCCCATGCCCCATCCATGCCAACCTATGCCACCTCATGCCCTCTACCCACTCTCAGAGCCCCTCATACCCTCCATGCTAACCTATGTCCCTCTACCCACCACCATGGCCCCTCAAATCCTTCATGCCAAGTATGCCCCTCTACTCAGCCATGACCTTTTATAGCCCCTATGCCAACTTATTGCCAATCTATGCTGCCCACCCATCATCCTTTGCCCTTTCACATACCATTGCCAACTCACCCAGTATTCACCATATGTAGATTTCAAGACCCATGCTAGGATTCAAGAAAATAATGTTCTAAGTGTCTATTGTAGACTTTATTAAAAAACACACACATTATAAAAAAAACACTACATTTCCTTTATTCTTTCATAGGATGTGAGCATCATTGACAAGGCCAGCAATTGTTGCCCATCCCTATTGTCCTTGAATTGAACACTTCAGAGGACCATTAAGACCCAACCACACTGCTGTGGGGTGAAGTCATATGTAGGCCAGACGGGGTAAAAATGTCAGATTTCCATCCCTAGAGGGAATTAGTGGAACCAGATGGATTTTAATGAAAAATCAATGATAGTTTCATGGTCACCATCATTGACACTAGCTTTCATTCCAGATTTATTAATTGAATTTTAATTCTGCCAGCTGCTGTGGTGGAATTTGACCCCATGCTCCCAAAGCATTAAGTTGGTCTTCTGAGTCACTAGTCCAGTGATGTTAACACAATACCACCACCTCCAATCCCAAATTCCCTGCATCCTTCAACTACACCCAAATAAAAATAAACATTTCATTCAAGTGCTTAATCCCTTATAAAAACAAACATTTGATTCAAGTGTTTAATCGCTTATAAAAGCAAATATTGTAATTCATAGTCCCACCTCAAAAAGTCTATAACCCAGCCAATTACTGGCCCATCAGTCTACTCTCGATCCTCAGCAAGCGATGGAAGGGGTCATTGACAGTGCTATCAAGCGGCACTTACTCAGCAATAATCTGCTCACTGACGTTCGGGTTCTGTCAGAATCATTCAGCTCCTAACCTTATTACAGCCTTATTTCAAAAGTGAACAAAAGAGCTAAACTCAAGAGGTGAAATGAGAGTGGCTGCTCTTGACATCAAGGCAACATTTGACCGAGTGTGGCATCAGGGAGCCCTAGCAAAACTGAAGTCAAAGGGAATCAGTGAGGGAAACTCTGCACTGGTCGGAGTCATATCTAGTACAAAGGGAGATAGTTGTGATTGTTGGAGGTCAATCACCTCAGTTCCAGGACATCACTGCAGGAGTTCCTGAGGGAAGTATCCTCGGTCCAACCATCTACAGTTGCTTCATCAATGACCTAGCCTCCATCAAAAGGTAGGATGTGAGGATGCTCGCTGATGATTGCGCAATGTTCATCACCATTCACGACTTCTTAGCCACTGAAGAAGTCCGTCTCCATATGCTGCATGACTGATTTCAATACCGTCCATTATCATAATAGGATGTCTTCCATTCAGGCTTGGGCTGATAAGCAGCAGGTGACATTTGTGTCACACAAGTATCAGTCAATGGCCATTTCCAACAAGAGAGAATCGGTCCTTGACATTCAATGGCATTGCCATCACTGAATCCAGCATTATCAACAGCCTGAGGATTACCATTGACCAAAAACTGAATTAGGCAAGACACATGAATACTGTGGCTACAGGAGCAGGTCAGAGACTGGAAATTCGGCAGAGAGTAATTCATCGCCTGACTCCTCAAGCCTGTCCACCGCCACAAGGCTCAAGTCATAAGTATGATGAAACAGTGTCCTGGATGAGTGATGGAATGCATGCCTGGATGAGTGCAGCTCCAACGCCCACGCTCACAAGGCTCCACGCCATCTGGGACAAAGCAGCCCGCTTGATTGGCACCCCATCCACCACCTTAAAAATTCACCCCTTCTACCACTGATGCAAACCGGCAGCAGTGTGTAACATCTACAAGTTGCACTGAATCAACTCACCAAGGCTCCTTCGACAATACCTTCCAAACCATGGGAGCTTGATCACCTTCAAGTTCCCCCCCAAGCCACACACCATCCTGATTTGGAACTATATCACCATTCCTTCACTGTCGCTGGGTCAAAATCCTGGAACTTCCTCCCTAACAGCACTGTGTGGATTGCAGCAGTTCAAGTAGACAGTTTCTCTTATGTTCTCATGTTCTCTAAATCCTGGCCTAGCTAGCAATGCCCACATCTCATGAATAAATAAGAACAAAATAACCACTCAGAGCTGTCAACCAAACTGTGCAATGGAAGGCACCCTACTGTGATAATGGATGTTTGTGAAATCAATCATGCAGTGCTAATCTAGCAATAGTAGCCTTCAGGTTTATGTCAACAGACCGAGTGAAATAGAAAGAAATTACTTTTATTAAATAGTTCAGACATTTTTTTTCAAAGATTTAAAGGGGAGGAGTTTTAAATACCTTACCAGCTTGACAGTTGCCTTTGACAGTTCATTTGACAATGTTGCCAGTTGCCTTTGGAAGTTTATATCGACAGTTTCAATGAGCTGGACAGTTAATGAGTTTATGCATTTTTTAAACGCATTCATGCCTAATTTTAGTAATACCAAGAGGCACCTGACCTCTTCCATAATGCACCTGACATCCCCCAAAGGGTACCTGACCTCCCCCAAAAGGTGCTTGAACCCTCCCAAACCTATCCCGGGGCAATATCCAAAGGGATACCCTGTCTCTCCAAAATGGTTGCCTACCTCTCCAAAAAT
Source organism: Carcharodon carcharias (assembly GCF_017639515.1). Classification (NCBI taxonomy): domain Eukaryota; kingdom Metazoa; phylum Chordata; class Chondrichthyes; order Lamniformes; family Lamnidae; genus Carcharodon; species Carcharodon carcharias. The sequence continues at coordinate 206,114,383 of NC_054467.1, forward strand.
GTACCCCATATATCCAAAGATCTCCACAAAATTCAGACCTGTTTCTACCAAGTCCACCTGGTACACATCGTGCTTCACATTCCTGGATGGACAAAGTTAGACGTGAATGGAAACAGCTGCTGATTTATATAGGCAGATGCCTCCACGCACATGTGCAAATCCTGATGCGGGCCTATTCTCAGCCCCACAAAAATGATAGGTGTTGTGTTTGGTGGCAGAACTTATAATTTTTGGACTCTGCCATTTTCACAATGACAGAGGGGGTCTTCATCATTGCAAAAATCTTGGCCCAGGCCTCAGGAGTTATAGAGGAGATAGAAAGGAGAAGCTGAGTGTTTTGTAGGCAGACCTAATGAGGGAAGTGTGGAAGACAAGGATGTTTATAGGTGAAGAAAGACTATGGGTGGACCTATCAAAATTAAGAGATAGCTTTGGTTACTTATTAAATACAGGCTTTTTTCCCAAGAAACAGCATTGGTGCTCACATATTAAAAAAATCAACACATATAGAGTTAAAGCTGTTGACGCACATTGAAAATATCCATCTCTATTGTACACAAACAACTGATGGTGACTGGCAGTGGAACATAAGATTGCCTGACAGAGTCTCCACTGCACAATAAAGATGCTCACTGCAAATATGCACAAACAGCCTTAACTCACACCTTGTCAGATTACTATATTCCACACTGACTTTCTTTGCCTTCTTTTAATATCCTCTTGGGTGTTTTTAATGTGTTACAAATACTTCTGCTGTCTCCAGAGCTCCCAGTCCTCCTTACATCTGTACCACAGAGACTGAAGACAAATACGTAGCAACTAACAGATTTCGAGCTCAGACTATAAAATGAGAATCTTTATTGGAAGGTAGAGAGTTCCTTGTCATTTCTAGAGTCTTTTATAGGATTTTTGTTTGTGCACAATTTTTCCTTTGTCGGTTGTACTCCTTTAGGAATGTAAGCCAAATATTGGGTTGAACTTTCTTTCATTTGGAAGCATTTTTTTTTAAAAGCAGCTAACATCTCACCTTTTGTAGAAATATTCTTCAGTTAAATCGAGTATATGAACATATGAATTTGTCCAAGATATCTTTTGAACTCTCATGAAGTATATTGTCTGCGTATATAACAACTTTTCCACATGAAGTGCAATGGCAGGTGGGAAAGTCGGTGCAGTTCCCGTAGGCTGGCGGGGCGGTTTGCCACGCCAGATCATCTGCTTTTCACCTCATTATGCATGCGTAAATGAGCAGCACATTTTATCTCGTGGTAGGACAGGCTGGGATTTGTCCACCCCACCATTACCTTATCGGGCCGCAGTTCTGGGCACCATATTGAAACAGCACCCATGCACACATTCGCTCTCTGCAGCCCAGGACTTGTCATGGCCTCTAGAAGAGACAAGCGCTGTGCCCGAAGTTCAGAGACAAGGCACTGCTGGCAACCCTCCAGGCAGCCGAGGACCGCCAGGTGGTCCCCTACACCAATGATGGGAGCCAGAGGTCCACCAACCTCATCACCAAGGCTTGGGAGGAGGTTGCCAGTGCAGTCATGGCCTGCAGACCTCAGAAGAAGACTCTCTCCAATGCAATAAGAGGATGAATGATTTCATCTGCTCCATCAGGGTAAGTCAACCTTCTCCTCAGTCACAACTCACATTCTCAGAAGGCCATCACACATTCATGGGGAGATGGTAGGATAGTGGTTATGTCACTGGACTAGTAATCTAGAAGAAACAAAACCAGAATTACCGGGAAAAACTCAGCAGGTCTGGCAGCATCGGCGGAGAAGAAAAGAGTTGACGTTTCGAGTCCTCATGACCCTTCGACAGAACTTGAGTTCGAGTCCAAGAAAGAGTTGAAATATAAGCTGGTTTAATGTGTGTGTGTGTGTGTGTGTGTGTGTGTGGGGGCGGGGGGTGGTGGGGGTGGGGGGGGTGCGGAGAGAGAGAGAGAAGTGGAGGGGGTTGGTTTGGTTGTAGGGACAAACCAGCAGTGATAGAAGCAGATCATCAAAAGATGTCACCAACAAGTAATCTAGAAGGTCAGGCTAATGCTGTGGAGACATGGGTTCAAATCCAACCATAGCAGCTGGTAGAATTTGAATTCAATTAATAAATCTGGAACATAAAGCTAGTATTAGTGAATCATTGAATTCATAAAGACCCATTTAGTTCACTAGCATCCTTTTGGGAAGGAAATCTGCCACGTGTTTTCTGACCTTGCCACCCTTACCTGGTCTGGCCTACATGTGACTCCAGACCCACAGCAATGTGGTTGACTCTTAGCTGCCCTCTGAAATGGTTCAAGGGCAATTAGGGATACGCAACAAATGTTGGCCTTGCCAGTGATGCCCACATTCCATGAAAGAATAAAGGATTCGCAGGGCTGCAGTCCACAGGGACCTCACATCTCCCAGTCCAAGGGACACCAGCACTGATTCTCTCACATACATTTTACATCTTCATCCCTTGTCACATCCTGCACAAGTAGTGTCTTCAATCCTTACATAGATCCACTCAGCACACACAGAATGCATGCATGCTTATCATCTGCATTGGCATCTGTCCTGCTCAAAGTCTGTTCATCTGTCATTATGCTGGAGGACATCACCCACAAAAGGGAGAGATCCCAGACAGGAAGGGGAGATGCCAGAGCTCAGGCTGCTCACCCTTTATGAAGAGCAGGAGGCAGAGCTGCCTGGCAAGGACAGGGACCATACCTGTGCCAAAGGAGAGATCGATCTCTCCCAACAAGCCAGTGAAGGTCTTTGCCCACCCTTCAAAATTGTCAGTGCTCTTTAGTATAGTTGACTATCCAGTCAATCACTAGTTATCTCTTCTCTCTATTACAGCCACCAGCAAGAAAAGGAGGAGATGCGCTGCCAGCCAGCCCCCTTAACACCTAGGATGAAGTTCCTGAAGACCCACTAGATGTAGTTCCATCACTGCGTTCGCCCACATCCTCCACCAGCGCAGAGACACAAACCTCGGTGGGACCTAGTTTTAGAGCAGGCTCAGGTTCACCATCTGGTGAGCACAGCACAGATTCAGGTCTACAGCAGGTGGAGGCAGTGACAGCCAAGGTCACTGACGCTCGGAGGACTGCTGGAGGCCAGGCTCCTGCTGAGTCAGAGTCTGATGATGAGCCTCTGGAAGCAGCCGTCAGAGACATGTTGATTTCTCCAAAGACTAGCAGGGGCACAGCAGGCAGGGTTGTTAGAGGCTATCAGTAGATTAGGATGGAGTCCGTCCATGTTCTGTCCGATGTAGTGGCACTGACATGCGAGTGCATCGAGGTCACCATTGGAAGGGTGCCGTCCGCTATGGAGACCCTGGTCCAGCAGTTTGCGCTGGATATGCACTCAGATCTGCACAGCATTGCTATAGCTATGGGGGATCCATCAGTGGCTATGCAAGAGGGGGACAGAGCACCTTCATCTCCCTCCAGGAGTCCCTTCTCCTCAAGGGGTCAGGGAGGGGCCCTTGGGCACGCACAGGGAGAAGGATCATTAGCTGGACACCCTGGGGCAATCCACCCAGGACTCTCCAGGTCAAGCCACTCCAACTCCCCTCTGTCTGTGACTCCAGCAACTCCAGCTACTCAGATCAAGGAAGATGCACCTGCCCCACAGCAGGAGATCCAAAGCGGTCTAGGGCCTTCCAGGACTCGGGACTCTGGGCTTCTATCAACATGGTGGTTGGGCAATGCATATCTTAGATGAGTGTCAGAGGATCATATCATGTGGTCTCATGAGTGTAGATTTTTCAGTTTTGTTTATTCTCCTCAAGCTGCTGCACTGAAGACTGGTCTCTGTGGATCTTAGAGGTTTTAATGGCGACCCGCATTGGAGTCATCCTAACTCAGTGCATCTTTCAATGACCTCCACATAATGTCTGTCAGGCTTAGGTGTGGTTACGTTTCAAGTAATAGTTGGGGACCTTAGCTGGTCATAGTGGCCTGTAGCATTACATTGTGGCTATGTGAACAGCTAGACATTACCCTTCAATAGTTCCCACTCTCCACCTGTATGATGCACAGCCATGGACCTAGCTAGCACTTAGTGACTCCTGAAATGTCTGTTAGGAATCCATGACCATGTGAGGTTAGAGATGTGTGTCTAGCCTCATGAGGCCTATTACATGGGAGCATGCTGGTTCACATCTGAGAGCCTGGCTAGCATAGCTTGACTGAATCCTTGAACTAGTCCCCAGAAGGGCAATCAACATGGTTATCTAGTCATGACAGTGCTATCAGTGTCTCAGATTTTCTAGTGTATATCTAAATCTGCTGAAATGAGAATATGGAGGCCTCAAATCAAATCAGAGCAAAGCTCCAGTACATCTGATGTGTGTGCTTTACTTTCAACAAAGTTACTGACTTATGCTTAAATGCTGGGTCGAGATTGACTGGGTCACCTCACAACCAGTGCTGCTGAAGCTCTCTCTGTGCACACAAAGGTGACCTGACTCACAGGCTCGCATCCATGGCTGAGAGTGACAGATCATAGTGTCCTGAAGAACAATCTCATGCTGGGGATTCAATATATGGATGAAGCCAGAACATTATTCATGCATCAGAAATGGCCTGTGGAAAGATGCCACAGTCGAGATTCAGATCAGTGCTTTGACGGTCAAGCAAGAACCAGTGATTGTCCTCCTTGAGGTACCTTGCAATGCTCCATGCATTGTATTCCATGAGTAGACTGAGGTTTGATGTGCTGCCCCTGCCTCCTGAAGGCTGCTATAGGCAGTGAAATGTTTGCACGATGTTTGAAAAGACTGCACCATGTCAAATTTCTTCACAGTGAGCACTGGTAGAGGTCTTATCTCATAACAGGGCAGCTACATGCTCCACAAGCTGCCAATTGTTCCAAGGATGAGGCCATCATCACACAAGATTGTGACTACTCATTCTGAGCTCGATGTCCTTCATGAGATGCTGAGAATAACAAAGAAAGTGTTAGTATTGAGCCTGCATGGAAGGCACAGGTGAAAGAGGCTCATATAAGCTAGTTGTATTCATCGTCCTGGAACCTTGTGTTTATAAGGATCTTATAGGCACATCTGCCACACCTGGCCTGTGCCTCTTCTTGTGGGGCATCAACATCCTCACCCTCTTTGTGCTCATCCCTTTCAATGCCCATCTCATCAGAGGAGTTGTGCAGCCCCTCCATTTCCCCATCTGGTAACTCATTCCCCCTTTGGAGTGCCAGGTTGTGTAGAGAGCAGCAAAGAACATTGAGCAGGACATCCTCTGGGGAGAGTACTGGAGAACATCGTCTGACCTGTCCAGACATTGGAAATGCATTTTCAACATGTCAAGAGTCTGCTCAATCAAAGAGTGTGTTGCAGAATGAGCCATGTTGTACCTCTCCTCTCAAGCTCTCTGTGGCCACTAAATGGGCAAAATTAGCCATGTCTTTTGGGAGCAGCCTTTATCACCAATGAGCCAACCCTGAAAGTGCTGATGGCCCTCAAAGACCTGTGGCACCTGCGAGTGACTCAATATATAAGAGTCATGCGATCTCCCAGGGTACCTCGCACAGGCCTGTGGAATCTGCTTCTGGTGATCACAAATCAGCTGTACTTTGAACAAGTGGAAGCCTTTTCTATTAATGAATATTTGTGGCTGTTGCCTGGGAGGTCTTAATGTCACATGTGTGCTGTCAATGGCACCCTGCACCTATGGGAAGCCAGAGATCACTGTAAATCCCACTGCTCTAGCAGCCCGATGGGCTTCACCCAGGGAGAACTGGACATAATTGTGTGCCTTACTGAATAGGGTGTCAGTGATCTCTCGGATACATTTATGAGCAGAGGACTGTGATGTTCCACCGAGGTCCCCAGCGGAGCCTTGGAACAGCCTACTCTGAAAAGTGTTGATTGCGGTGGTCATCTTTAGAATCACTGGCAATGGATGGCCTCCCAGTTCCTGTGGCATCGATCCCCCCGAAGGATGTGAGCCACCACATCCCTTGACAAGCGTAGGTATCTATGACAAAAACAAAAACAGAATTACCTGGAAAAACTCAGCAGGTCTGGCAGCATCGGCGGAGAAGAAAAGAGTTGATGTTTCAAGTCCTCATGACCCTTCGACAGAACTTGAGTTTGAGTCCAAGAAAGAGTTGAAATATAAGCTGGTTTAAGGTGTGTGGGGAGGGCGGAGAGAGAGAGAGAGAGAGAGAAGTGGAGGGGGGGTGTGGTTGTAGGGACAAACAAGCAGTGATAGAAACACCTTGTCAAACACTATGACACTGTCTATCGCTCATCTGCAAGTAAGAGGGGCATCTGCGGTACACCCCGGCGTGCCAAACACCTCAATGGAATTTGTCCCTCCTCCTTAGCTTCTGGGTCTTCATGGGGCCCCGCTGGCCCATGTTCCTCAGGGTGAGGCTCTTCCCTTTGCTCTGCCTGATTGCGACGGGCCATTCTTCTCCTCCTCGGTTGGATGAAAGCCATGAAAAAGGCAGCATTACCTGCTGCCTGCATCCTGTACTCCTCCCTGTGCCATAGGAAAATTGATCAGAGACTTGATTGAACCTTACCCTGCAATGATCACCTTCCCTCGCCAGGCTAGGGGGTCATTGTAAAACCCTTGGGCTGCCCTCATTCCAGGTATTCCATTCCCAGATCCTCCCTTCCAACTGTAGCACAGTATTAGGGATCACTGGAAGCTGAGTTCCAACCCCCAACCCAGCACCCTTCCCCCCACCCCACTACACCCCAAGCATGGCAGCGTATTCACAAAGAGGGTTGGATCTGGATGAGTAAAGCAGGTGCTATCAACCTGAGTCAGTGCACTGTCAGACTGCCTCCTTTGGAGTGGACTAGAGACCAGCCTTGCACTAAGGTAATGTCTGTACTCATTGAGTTGTGTAAAGCCTGAACTCCTCAGCTGCAATGTGTAATGTTCTTTGCAGCATTTTGCATATGCGTTTTGGACGTGGCTCCTTTACAGCTGGATCCTTCTGACCTTTGCACATTCCAATGAGAGGGACAAGTGGTCATTTGAGCCCAATCAACACTTGGCCCCAAGCCCTGATGGATCCTTGCAAGAGTACGCATCATGATTTAAGGTGCCCAAATCCTTCAAATGGCATTTGAGTCTTACTAACATGTCTCAGTTGAGCCTTGCTCTCCATGTCCTGAAGTAAAAGTTATTACGGTGCCCCTTTAATCGGCCCAGAAGTGCAGTGGCTGACTCCTCCCACAAGTCCTCAGACCCCTTATCTCGTGATTTTTTTCCAAGGTTATTTTTCAAATGTGTCATTCCATTGGCTGGCGAAATGGTGCTGCCCCGGTTCTATTATGAGACAAGCTTCCAAACCCCCGCCATCCTATGACTGCCCAAGTCCCTCCTATCACCCTGGAAGAGCATCATGTGCAAGCTTTCCACCATCTGATCACTCTCCTGCTGCCCCCTTTAACCCTGAAGCTCACCATTATTCTTGTCCCTGTCCTCCCCCAAACTATTTTCTGTGGGTGTCCCCATACCCCACATTTTGAAGCCCTATGCACAGTGACCTACCGAGAACCCTCCATGAGACCATCGAGTGCCCCCATCTTAGTTACTGGCTCCCCATTTACAGGTTGCAGGTGTTTTCCCTGACTTTCACTATGCCATTGGCCACCCAGTATCAAGCCACTAACTCCCAGGACCCAAATGTATGAAGGCCTGACAATGCCCTGCACACCATGCTATGCACGACCGACAGAGAACAGACAAGCCCTCCCTGTCCCTGGACTGGGATCAAGACATGCATGTCAGGCCTAGCCTTGTAGCATGGTGCACACTGCCCCCAGGACTGCCTCAGATTTATCCCCCTTGTCCTTTAAACACCCCTCAGTCATGTGTCTCCATCCACTCCTTCCCTCCTGTGCTCCAATGTGCCTCTGTCCACCCCTTCACTCCCAGTCAAGCACGTGCTTTCCAACCCCTTGCCTTGCTTCTGCCTAATCTCACCTGCCCTCTCCCCCAGTCAAACGTGTGTCTTCCACCCTCCACTTCCCTTTCTGTTGGTCTTGCCTGAGCAGCCTTGGCACAGAGATGCAGCAGCCATGGGAACAGCACAGTGAAAGGTAGGTGAACGCTGTGCATCCTAACCTTGAAATTGTGAGTGAAGTGCAGTTCACCAGGTGCATATCAGTTATATCCGGTCGTGATTGACACCGGTCTAATTAGCCACCGGTATGGCCATTAGATTTGGTGTGGGGATTGGGGGGCGGGGGTGGGGGGCATGATTCTGGTGAGCTGGGTTTTTAATTAGCCATTCATGAGATGCAAAGGTATGCGAATGCAATTCCCAACATGTTGCGGTGGGCGATCCGACCCACCATGAAAGTTGGAAGGGGAAATTTCAATCCGCTTTTACGCCAGTGGAAAGTTGACTTTTGGCTGCACTCCAAATTTCCTGGTCCCGCCTGCCAGGATGCCCGCCGCTGATGGGACTGGAAATTCCCACCCATCATTTCTTAAAGATAACAATTGAAATCTGTGAACTTGTCTTTTGTTGTAATTTCCATTCCCAACATGCGAGATCCATTGTGAGGTTGTAGTTTAGCCCACCACACACCCCTTATCCCTTATAAGTAGCTGCCTTGTCTGGTCATGGTTATTGTGATAGAATGTGTAGCCTAGCAAGCATCAACTGATTCTTACTGGTGATAATGCCAAAATATGTAATTGGTTAGGTCAAATGTTCATGTAACCTTTTGTCTATATTGACATGGATTATTTTGAAAGTTTGTTCTCAAAATGGCAGACAATTACTGTCTATCCATAGTTCTCCAACTGTGTGGTAAGTCACTTTCAGAGGTAGTTAAGTGTCAGGATGATGTGGAGCTGGAAGCACATAGAGTCCAGAATGGTAAGAATGACAGTTTTCTTTCTTTACAGGACAATGCTGAACCAATTAGGCTTTTATGACACGCTGGCAGCTTTGTGATCAGTTTTACAGATTACAGCTTTTCATTTTCAATTTTTTTTGGACGTGAAATCAATTTTCAAAATGCCATGGAAATTCTCTGGATTATTAGTTCAGGCTTGTCCAGTAATTTAACCACTACGTCATCTATTAAAATATGTAATATTAGCCATTAAACAATTTATTCACAACAATTATTACAGGTCTTTTTTTTTGCAGCACACAGTTAATGCAGCACACCTTATTCCCCAATCTAACAGTCCTTGACTATGTGTGTCCATCTCTGTAGCATTACCTTGTCCTTGTGTTAAAGGCATGAACTATCTTTGAAAATATAGTTCATAACTCCAACTGAAAAATGCAATTCATCAGTTTGCAGGAAAGCATTTCAACAAGGCAAATCCTCACTTCTATCCCTTCAAGTTAAAAAAAGTCTTTTAGCTCAATAGGGTTACATACATAGCTTCTAAATAAGTGACAGAGACTTGATTTATCTAAGTGCAAAATACTGTGGATGCTGGAATAAAACACAGAAAATGCTGGAGACACTTGGCACGTAAGACAGAAAGGCCATTGACTTGAAACTTTAACTGTTTCTCTCTCCACAGATGCTGCCTGACCTGATAAGTATTTCTAGCATTTTCTGTTTGCACTTATCTTATTGCATCTCAAAAATTTTTGACAGTACTTCACACACAATACATTTCTACATTGTTATTAACATGGCAGCCAATTTGCATAAAGCAAGGTCCCACAAAGATCAATGGGGTAAGTGACTGGTTAATTTGGTTGAGATCATTAGAAAAATGTCCTACTGTTTTTGAATTAGAGCTGTGCAATTGTTAAATTTCACCTGAACCAAGGAATAAGAAGGCAGAAATAACAATGTAGCACCCTTTCAGTAATGGTGTATTCAAATTCTGGAGTGGGCTTCAACACCTAGCCTTCTAATCTTGAGGTGAGAGAGCTACTAAATTAACTAAACTGGCACAGCTATAGAATCATTCTGCTCAAAATGCTCTTTGTGATTTCCAGAAGCCTGAAGGATGGAGAAATTTGATGTAGTATAAGCCATACAGCACAGTAGATTGCAGTTTCATTCATGGTCTGTATAACATTAGCTAATACCACAAGGGGCTAATAATTAGCTGCATTACTCCTGAGCTGGGAAGGAGAAAAATCACCTTTCCACTGCATCCTGTTGTAAATTGCATTGTATGTGCATGTGAAGATTGGTAAACGATGTGTTCAATAGTTCAATAGCCTGCCAGCAGCTATTGGCTTAACTCATGCTTGTTTGGTAATTTGGGCAAGGCACCAGTGATGGTTGACACTACTCATATAAACCCCAGAAGGAGTCAATATCTTCAGTAGAAAAAGGGAATAATTATTTCACAGAAGTGATTGCAGGATGGTACTTTACATCTTCTTATGACAAACAGCTCAGCAGAAGTCAAAGGTAGTAGCATTATTCACTAAGCATCACCAATTAACCCCCATCAAATTCATTTTGTTAGATTAGTCATTTTTTCACCATCATCCTACCGCCTGGTGATGTGAAAAGGTATCTGTGACTGACCCTTTGAAATAAAAAAGGGTTACCTAGCCTTTGCCAATAAAATGTACAATAAAAGCAATGCTTTTATGCTGAGTAATCAAGTCTTACAGTATTCTAATGGGTAGGCCATTTATGACTGAGGTGAGGAGAAATTTCTTCACTCAGTGGATGGTTAATCTTTAGATTTCTCTACGCCAATGAGCTGTGGAAGCTCAATAACAGAGCATGTTCAAGACAGAAATCAATAGATTTTTAGATACTAATGACATCAAGGGATATGATGGTGGTGGGGAAAAATTGCATAGAAGTAGATGATCAGCCATGATCTGCTTGAATGGTGGAGCAGGCTCAATAGGCCGAATGGCCTACTCCTGCACCTATGTTCTGATAAGGGTCGAATGTTACTGGTCGCATTCTATGGCAACAGCATGAATGTTAATGTAACTTAATGTAATTTGATCCCATAGGGAATTTATTTAAAATGCATTGATAGCAAATTAAACTTAATTCAAATTCAAAAGTAACACCAAAAAATCTCAAAGAACGAATGATATTTTTTCCTGAATAAGTCTTATCCACTAAATTCAATTTTCTCTTATCTGAAAAGGATTTATCCAAAAAAAACTAATTTTTAAAAAAAAATTAGATTACTTTTACTAAAGAGCTGAAGAGGTGCTCTCTGCGCCTCTCCAACTATCCTACAACGATTCTGCCCATTTGCTGATACTGACAGATGAAAGAACCTGAAGCTGGATAGCGCCTGGCAGAGGTCACTCAAGGAAGCCCAAAATCTGCCATGTGGTTTGAAAAATAGTTGAGGTCGGGACTTCAAGCCTATGTAGAAGAGTTGATGCTTGGTCTATCATCTCAGTAAAATAACAGAGCATGATTATTAGGCAAATACAGCACACATTAATGTTCTCAAATCGAATGGCATCAATAGTTTTTTTCAGGAGGAAATTTCAATCAATTCTTGGCCAGGGAAGTCAGTTAGTAGATCTTGATGGAATGGTCAGGACACCTTACACATTAATTTGAGCATTCCTTAACAAAAGAATTTGCTGCTCTTAAATTTAGTTGTTAACAATATTCAGAACGGAAGATATAATTATGCTCAGGAAACAGTGGGTAAGGTGCGGCCTGGAGATCCTATCATGCCTGAAAACATTGGACAAGGTGGGCACTGAAAGCGCCTGCTCACATGGTGCTTGGCAGCAAATGAAAGCAAGCTGCAACCTCATTAAAATAATGCGGACATATAACTGTCATTAATTGTGCTATTCATTGACTACATGGTTGACATGGAATGGTATATGGGACTATGGGTGATTGGGTGGGCTAAATTTTTAAGGGGTCAGGGGTCGCGCACTGCCTGCCCCAGTGATAATATGTTGTGGGTGACCTCAACAAGCTGACGGTCAGACTTCTGCCCCTTCGTGGAAGGATTGGCCAATCAGATTAGCTGGTCGCTCTTGCAGTCCCAGCAGCTCCTGAAGAGAGTAGTGGCCACTGGGACTGCAAGGAGGACCAGGCAAGGTGAGTTTGGGGTTTCTTGGGTGGGGAAGGATCAGACACCCTAAGGAGAGGAGGAAAGGCGGATGGTTTTGGAGGCCAGCAAGGGACAGCACAAAGTGGGTGTGGAGGGGTGGGGTGGTGTATGATCTTGGGGGGAGTGCTCCTGATGCATGTCCCTGCTCATGTGACATGAGGGGACATGTTTTATTACATTTTTGATTTAATTTTTATTTTGAAAATGCTTCATCTCCCTGATGCAGCTCTGTGTCTTAGGGAGATGATGAAGTACATACTCATGCACCTTGCTCTCATTCCACTCGCACTCCCACCCCCATCACCCACCACAACTGCCTGCACAGGCAGTGCTGAGCACCTGCCGCCCACATTTCACGCTGGTGGGCCTTAATTGGCCGACCAGGGTGAAATTGCATTCTGGCCTCGATCACAGGCAGCGGTCGGCTTCCTGACCACTCCGCACCCCACCCTGCCGGGCCTGCCCAACAAGGGCAAGATTCTGCTCAAGAATATGACAATGCTGTCCACTACAATGAAACCTCTCCTGACAGCTTTCAAGTCAGTTTGCAGTACTCAGATTCTTGCCTTAGGCCAGCGTTGACAGGGATTTTCAGCGCATCGCATCACTCTGCTTTGCTCCTGTGTAGAACTGAATGATTGCTGAGGCACTGAAGGAAAGAGTTGCATTCATATAGCACCACACACAACCACCAAATGTTTCAAAGCATTCTACAACCAATTAAGTACTTTTGAAGTGTAGTCATTGTCATGTTGGCAATGCAGCAGTCAGTTTGTGCACAGCATGCTTCCACAAATGCAATGTGTTAATGACCAGATATTATGTTTTTGTGGTATTGATTAAGGGGTAAATATTGGCTAGCCTACCAGTAATAATTCCTCTGCTCTTCTTCAAAAAATGCTATAAGATCTTTTAGCTCCACCCAAGAAAGCAGACAAGGTCTCAGTTTAACATTTCATATATAAGATGGCACCCTCATCAGTGTAGCGCTTCTTTAGCACTACATTGGAGAATCAACCTAGATTTTTGTGCTCAAGTCCTGGAGTGGGATTTGAACCCAAAACATTTTTTTTTTGAAAAATATACTTTATTCATAAAATATGTGGAAGAACATTACAAAACATTTCTAAATTGCCATCACAAAAAGTGTAATCAGATTCAACTTTTTCACATGGGTCGTGAGGTGCTTCAATACAATCTATGAATATTATGATCATTTCAATATGGTCATTACAGACAGTCAGGCGATGCAATGGTATTGGAGTTATCAACATACATCATGTTGTACTCTTCAATACAATTAAAATACAATTAGTATTCAATGCATACATTTATTGTGAGCCGTCCAGCCCAAGGGGTCTATACCTTTCCCAGCCCCTCGGTGCACCATGGCAGAAAGGTCTTAGACAGCGACCTTTCCCCATTGGGCCTTTGCGGCAGCTTTACTGCATCCCTCAGCAAGTAGTCCTGGACCTTGGAATGTGCCAGTCTACAACGCTCGGTCGGGGATAACACTTTGCACTGGAAGACCAACAAACTTCAGGCAGACCAAAGAGCATCTTTCACCAAGTTGATGATCCTTCAGCTGCAGTTGATGTTTGTTTCAGTGTGTGTCCCTGGGAACAGCCCGTAGAGCACAGAGTCCTGTGTCACAGCACTGCTCGGGATGGACCTCGACAAAAACCATTGCATCTCTCTCCAGACCTTCTTTGCAAAGGCACATTCCACAAGGAGATGAACAACAGTCTCTTCCCCACCACAGGCACCTCAAGGGCAAACCCAAAACCTTCTAACTGAGGCAGGGGTGCTACCAACTGAACCACAGCAAATGAGTACATGGGAGAAGCATCTGCTCTTCTACCAGCTCCTCTGCCTGTTAGTGTGACTAATGCTTGCATGCTCTTATGTTACAATGATAGTTGAGCATGGTGTTGAGTTGTTCTGGTAAATGCACAGAGCAAAGCTTTCAGTTCTACCTTCAAGTGAAGAGTTTGTCATTTCAGAATGTCATTTTACTTTTAATTGAATATTCAAATGAGCATTGCAGCCTTTATATGTACACTGGATTATTTACTATTTGACACGATATCTAATATTGACTTTTAATTGTTTTTGCACATTTTTATGGAAGATAAATGTACTCTAGCACACAGTATTTAACACTATACATATATTGTTTGAATAACTTAGCAAAGATCACACATAATGTGCTAATATTTAAATATTGTTAAATCAAAACATTTTCCTCTTGGATATGAGAATGCTTTGCAAGCGGATAGGATACAAAGTAAATATGAGGGGTCTAAGATTATTGGAATTCTAGTCCGCTGTCAGGACTGTGACTGGGTGTAACTACCAGCCAGCCCACCCAAGAAAGGCCGATGTTTCCAGAGTCTTTGGGTAGGCCCACAATAGAATCTACATCTGCTCTCTACAGATGGGGCTTCAGGTGATCATAAGAAACAGTCGGTGGCTAGACTGGGATTGTTTTCAGACAATCCCCGTAAAACTGGCTGTGGGAGTAGGGATACAGGCAGATTCCCTCCAATCAGGATCGTCACTGTAATTTAAATAGGATGGAAACCTAGCAAATCTTAGTTTTGCCACCAAATACTCCTTCCATCTCAAGCAGGTGCACTCGCCTCCCCCATCCCGGAAATATTGGCCTTGAATGATTTAGGAATCAGGCAGGAAGATCGGAGCACCTTGTATTGTGTGTGCTTCCTAAAAAAGAGGGACAAAATTATCAGCTGTCTCTGAGGAGTAAACTCAACACCAAGAGGGCGGACCTTTGAGGCATGATAATCCACCAACCACTGGTCCGCTCCCTTCTTGATTACTATATATGTGAGGTTGGGAGAACAATAACTTGGTGGTTATATTACCAGATAGTAATTCAGAGGACTGGATTAATAACCCAGGCACAAGAATTCAAAGCCACTAAGGCAGCTGGGCAATTTAAGATCAATTAATTGAATACATAAATTCAATTAACTAAATAAATAAGAAAGCTGGTACCATTAACAATATCCATGAATCTACCGAATTACCAAAAAATCCATCTAGTTTAGAAAAGGAAAGGAAACCTATCATTCTTTAGGAAAGGAAATATGTCATTTTTACCCTGTCTGATAAACATGTGACTCCAGACCTACAGTAAAATAGTTGACTGCCTTCTGAAATAGCCTAGTTGCAAAACAACCACTACAAAAAAGTCGAATGAAAACCAAACTGGATAGGCCACCCAGCATCGACCTCGGGACTGGACATGACAAAGTTACATCTTGTCCAGTTGACAGAGTAAGTCTTCCTCACTAACCTCTGGAGCCATGCACCAAAACTAAAAGCCATCTCAGAAACTAGTCAAGCAACCACCTGACATAGTCATCCTCACCAAATCATACCTTATAGCCAATGCTCCAGACTCCTCCATCACAATCCCTGGGTATGCCCTGTCCCACTGGCAGGACAGACCCACCAGAGGTGGTATACATGAGGGAGGGGATGGACCTGCAGGTCCTCAACTTTGTCTCCAGATACCATGATATCTCATGGAATCAAGTCAAACATGAGCAAGGGCAGCTCCAGCCAATTATCACCTTCTGCCGTCTCTCAGCTGATGAATCAGTACTCGATTTTGAACACAACTTGGAAGAAGCACTGGGGGAACACTAGACAGAAAGCACTCTGGGTGGGGAACTTCAATGTCCATCACCAAGAGTGGCTCAATAGCCTCCTACTGACTGAGCTAGTCGATTCCTGAAGGACATATCTGACAGGCCGGGCCTCTGGCAGGTGTTAAGAGAATCAATGTGAGGGAAAAGTCTACTTGACTTTACCATCATCATTTTATCTGTCACAGATACATTTTGACTGACAGTATTGGTAAGAGTGACCAACACACAGTTGTTCTGGTGAGGAAGTCCTACGTTCACACTGGGAGTGCACTCCATTGTTTTGTCTGACACTACCATAATGCTAAATGGGATAAATTCACAATAGGTTTAGCATCTCAAAACTGGGCATCCACAAGGCACTATGGGCACCACGCTACTATTACCATTAAGCCAGATGAAAAACTAGGTTCAAAGAGGAGTATAGGAGAGCATGCAGGAGCAGTACCAAGCCTACACAAAAGTGAGGTGCCAAGCTGGTGAAACTACAGCATAGGACCACATGCATGCTGAACAGCAGCAGAAGCATGCAATAGATAGAGCTAAAAAAAATCACACAATCAATTGATCAGATTAAAGCTCTGCAGTCCTGTCAGATCCAGTTGTAAATGGTGGTGAACAATTAAAGAACTAACCAGAGGAGGAGGTTCCACATATCTTCAATGATGGGGGAGCCCAGAACATCAGTACAAAAGACAAGGCTGAAGCATTTGCAGCCAGAAGCGTCGAGTGGATGATTCATCTTGGCCTCCTCTTGAGGTCCCCAGCATCACAGTTGCTAATCTTTAGCCAACTGGATTCACTCCACAAGATATCAAGAAAGTACTGGATACCACAAAGGCTGCAGGCCCTGACAACATTTTGGTTGGAGTAATGAAGACCTGAAAATGTGGAAAATTGCCCAGGTATATCCTGTCCACAAGAAGCAGGACAAACCCAATCCAACCAATCACTGCACCATTAGCCTTCTCACAATCATCAGCCAAGTGGGGGAAGGTGTCATTGACAGTGGTATCAAATGACACTTACACAGCAATAACCTGCTCAACTCATTTGGCTCCACCAGGACCACCCGGACAAAAGAGCTGAATTCCAGAGGTGAGGTGGGAGTGACAGCCCTTGACATAAAGGTAGTGTTTGACTGAGTGCAACCCCCAAGGAACCCAAGTAAAATTATGGGACTTTTGAGGAAAGTGCTCCACTGGTTTTCCTCACAGAAAGGAAGCTGGCTGTGCGTGTTGAAGGCCAATCATCTCAAAAACCAGGACATCTCTGCAGGAGTTCCTCAGGGTAGTGTCCTAGGCCCAACTACCTCTAGCTACTTCATGGCCTGAATTTTACCTTTGGCGGGCACACCTGGTCGGTGGGCCCGGGAACGGTCGGAAAACAGGCCGCCAACCACAATCGGCCTCGACTGCGATTTCACGCTGGCTAGCCAATAAAGGGCCAGCCAGTGTGAAACACGCGCTGAAATGCTCAGCGCTGCTGGGGTGGGGGGGGGGGGGGGGCGGGAAGGTGGTGGGAGCTGACGTTTCTGTAGATGTGGATGAGCGCTGTGAGAAAGCTCTCTGAAGGCAGACAGCTGCCTCAGGGAGCTGGAGACCTGAAAAAGCTAAAATAAAGGTTTTAAAAGCTGAAAAAAGTATCCAGGCATCATAATCAATCACCTGAAAATACAGCTGGTAAAAATGCTGTCCACAGAAATTTATTTTTATTTTATTTCATCATAAAAATTTCATCCCGCCCTTGGATGAGATTTGATGAAAAATGCAATGGCCGCCTGGCCGATTTGCCCATCCGCCAACCATAAGGCTGGACGGGCAATGAAAAATCGGAGTCAATTTCACCATTAATGGGCTTAATTGCATTCTTAATTGTTGGTGGGTGCACTTCCAACCTTTACACGTGCCCGCTGAGCGAAATATCGCACGATGTTCGCCTGACGTCTTCTTGCATGACTTTGCGCCTGATCAGGTTGGGCCCGATGAATGTACTTTCCTCCATCATAAGGACAGAAGTGGTTGTATTTGCTGATGCCAACACAGTGTTCAGTTTTATTCCTACATCCTCAGATACTGAAGCAGTCTGTGTCTGCATCCAACAAGACCTGGACAACATTCAGTCTTGGGTTGATTAGTGGCAAGTAACAATGTCACCACACAAGTGCCAGTCAATGGCCATCTCCAGCAAGAGAGATTCTAACCACCTCTTCTTGGCATTCTATGGCATTGCCTTCACTGAATGCTCCAACATTAACATTCTGAGGAGGAGGTCACCATTCAACAGAAATGTAACTGGATCAACCAGCCACTAACTGCGGTAACAAGTGTGGGTCAGAAACTGGCAGATATTCTGTGGCAAATAATGCATCTGCTGGCTTCCTAAAGACTGTCCACCATACAAAGGCACAAGTCAGTTCCAACAACACTCAAGAAACTCGACACCATCCTAAGCAAAGTAGCCTGCTTGATTAGCACCTCATCTACCACCTTCAACATTCACTCCCTCCATCACTGATGCACAGTGGCAGCAGTGTGTACCATCTACAAGATGCACTGCAGCAACTTGTCAAGCTCCTTTGACAGCACCTTCCAAACTCTTGCAACCTCCACCACCAAGAAGGACAAGGGCAGCAGACTCCTGGGAACATCTCCACCTGCAAACTCCCCTTCAATCTTTTCACTGCCACTGGTTTAAATTCCTGGAACCCACTGCCTAATGGCACTGAGGGTGTACCTCCACCACTTGGGTTGTAGTGGCTGAAGAAGGCAGCTCACCACCACCTTCCCAAGGGCAATCAAAAATAGATGAGAATTGCTGGCCTTGCCAGTGACACCTACATCACATAAATGAATACAACAAAATGCAGCTAAGCAGAGAAATTACCAAGAAGATTAAAGGAATGCATGCTCAGAGATATGGATATGTATCACGAAAAATGATTTTTCATATTTTGCCTTCTTTTTCAAATTTGTATTTTACATTGCTAGAAATACAACAATAACATGCATTTATATAGTGCCTTTAACATAGTGAAAGATCCCAAAAAATTTCACAGGAGCATGATCAAACAAGATTCGATACTGAGCCACATAAAGAGGGGAGTAGGATACCTGACCAAAAGCATGATCAGACACATGGGTCTTAAGGTGTGTTTTTTAAGGAGGAGACAGAGGCAGAGCAATTCAGGGAGGGAATTCCAGAGTTTGATGTCTAGGCATTTGAAGATACAGATGAGGAAAACAGAACACTGTGCAGTAGTATGATTAAAATCATTAATGTTCTAGAGGCCCAAATTGAAGGAGCTCACAGATCATAAGGTAAGGAAGGATTTGAAGATAAGAATGAAAATCTTAAAATTGTGGCTCTGCTTAGCCAGGAACCAAGGCAGATCAGCAAACACAGGAAACATGGAAAACCCAGCAGAGTTTTGGCTGAGTTTACGTTTAAGCAGGATGGAAGATTGGAGGTCTACCAGGAGAGATTTGGAATAGTAAAGTCTAGAAGTAACAAAGGCATGAGTGAGCGTTTTAGCAACAGATGAGTTCAGTCAGGGGCAGTCAGGTGAGGTTATGGAAGTACAAGTAGACGGCCTTGGTGATAGGACGGATATATGGTCCGAAGCTCATCTCGGTGTCAAATATGACAACAAGGTTGTTTGAATTATTCCTCAGAATTATTTAGATACACTTAGCTGCTTAAAGTGTTCTATTCAATTTATCAGTCTGTTACATAGTCAACTCATGATTAGTTTCCTTCGTCACTGAACATATTTCAAAAAATTGACAGGTAGCTATTTCTGCGACATTTTAAGATTGGTGAAGGTTATGAATTAGCTGAAGTCCTGAATATTTTGCGGCCTGCCACCCTACCCACTTCAGATTCTACAGATGAGGTCCATTTACTGTTACCAGTGACACTACACCCAAGAAAATAGCCAGCATAAAATTACAAAAATATGACAATATGATGCAGAATATTCTGAAGAGAAAAAATCTCCAAAAATAATATTCAACATCAGACAGTGACCAGGGAGAAATTGGAGGCTAGAGAACAGAATTTGTGGTGGGTCAGTCTTCAGTCTTCCCAATATTTTAATTGCAGGGAATTTCAAACCACCCAGTATTGGATGTCAGACATTCAGCATGACAAAGTACAGAAAGTGTAATGAAAAGAATTCCAAAAATAAAAGATTTGGAGGGGAGCTACTTACTTGCTTTGGCATCCTTTGTCATCTGCACAACTGACTGTGTATGTGATTTAAGAGACAACTTTCCAAACTCCATTAACAGGATATGCTTTGTGTCACCAGTAATTCCAAGCCAGCTGTATGGTTGAGAAACAACTTACTTTTCCTAAAGGACAGATTTAAAGAAAATCTTCTTTTAGTGCTTTTTCTGATTCAAAGAACAAAATGCCCAAGACAACAAAATCTTAAATCTTTGTTTCCAGTTGTTGGTGGGAAAGAGAAAATAAATGAGAGAGGTTTCATTTCTCCCTGCTGGCTCAAAGGCCATTTAGATTACTTATGTTTGCTTGTGAGACACACTTATGTTTTTACATTTGAGGCGCACTATATAATTGTAAGTAATTGTTTTGTCTCAGATGCAAGACTTTCGTCTTGGAGGCATGCATTGTGTTGCAGAACTCGATAAAGTTCTTTGTGAATGTTATGGAAAAGGCAATTACTTTTTTAAAAAATCAGTGATTTTAACCATTAAATAAAAAGTAACCACCCTTGAATCTAACTGCATTCAGCAGCTCTGAGAATGTGGAACTGGAACTTGGTAGCAATTTGCATTCTTCAGTGCAGACAGAATGTGACTCTATCGTAATTTTACCATAACGAAGAAAGCAGACAAATATACCTGAAATAAAAACAGAAAATACTAGAAATATTTAAGGAGTTTTGGCAGAATCTATGGCGGGATAACAACCCAGATCTTCTGCAGAACAGCAATCATTGTCGGATTGTCATTCCGCTCGAAATTTCCCACCTGCTCCACAATTCTTGCTGGCTCTTCCAAGACTACCTTCTCCAGAAATGTAGAGCACAGCATCCCTTGGAGAATTCCATAGCAGTGCTGTAGTGTCAGGGGAAAGACAGGACATGTTCCTTTTTACTGCACTAGCTGCCTTATAGTAAGTTTAAAGATCAGTGTGAATGTTAGTGAATGGGTGAGTGGATGGATGAGTGATTGGGTAGTGTGGTGGGTTGGGTAGGTGGGAATGGTGGTAGGTGAGTGGGGTGGTAGGTGGGAATAGTTATAGCTGGGTAGGCTGGCAGGTGGATGAGATGGCATGTGCATAGGGTGGTAGGTGCATGGGTGGTAGGTGGGTAGAGTGACATGGGTAGGGTGGCAGATGGGTAGGATAGCAGGTGGGTGAGTGGGTAGCTGGGTAAGGTGGCAACTGGGTAAAGTTGTAATTACATAGTGTGGCAGGTGGGGGTAGGGTAGTAGATGGGTAGAGTGGCAGGTGGGTGAGAGGGAAGGGTAGTAGGTGGCTGAGGTGGAAAATGGGTAGGGTGGCAGGTGGGTAGGATGGCAGGTGGTTGAGGTGGTTGGTGGGTAGGTTGGCAGGTAGATGAGGTAGGCAACTGGGTCAGGGGTAGTTGTGTCAGGTCGGAAGTGGTAGTCGGGTTGGGGGATATTCAGATTGAGTGGGCGGGTAGTCAGGTCAGGTCAGGGGACTAGTCAGGTGGTCGGGTTTAGTGTAGTTGGGAGAGATAGTCGGGTTGGCTCGGGTTGGGGTATCTGACGTGAGCCGGGGGTCAGGCAGGTAACTGGGGGAGTCTTGGGGTAGCCGGGGTTTGAGAGTAGAGTCGGGTATTCAGTATGATTGATTGGTGGTCAGTTCTGTCAGGAGTTAGACTAGGTTTTTTTCTGTCTAACTTTTTCTGAGTAACTATTCAGAAAAGTACCGCAAAACTCAGAGTCAGCAACACTCGTGGAGGGTCCAAAGTAGCAGGGCAATTGCCCATTGGAAGTTTAAACTTTTCAGTCAACTCCCATGGAAGTCAGCATGTTGGGACTTCTGTGGAGTCCCAACTCACAGCTTGAGTCATACATCCAGCCTTGGACGATCCAAAGACCCGAAGATCTGGGCCCATGTTTCAGGTTTGTGATATTTCATCAGAACTGGTAAAAGTTAAAGATGCAATAGGTTTTGAGAAAGGGGTGGGTGGGACAAGAACAAAAGGAAGCACTGTGATAGAGTGAAAGGCAGGAGAGATTCAATGACAAATGAGTTAGCCTTCCATGGCCAAAATGGTGATGGGGCAAGAAAGGAAACAAAAAATCATAAGATGTGCCTAGAGCAGGTATACTGCTGGCTGGAAAAAAAAAAAACAAGCGAAGGAAAGGAAACAAAATGGAGGACAGATTATGATCTGAAATTGATGAACTCAATGTTCAATCCAGAAGGCTGTAAAGTGCAGAAGTGAAAAATGAGGTGCTGTTCCTCAAGCTTATGTTGAACCCCACTGGAACAGAGCAGCTGGCCAATGGCAGAAAAGTCAGCGTGAGGACAAGGTGGAGAATTAAAATGACAGACCACTGGAAACTCAGGGTTTTGGTTGTGGACTGAATGGTGGTGTTCCCTAAAGCAGTCACCCAATCTATGTTTGATCTGCCCAGTGTAGAGGAGACCACACAGTGAGCAGCATATACTAGATTGGAAGAAATACACACTGCTTCACCTGGAAAGAGTGTTTGCGACATTGGATGTTGAAGAAGAAGGAGGTAAAAGGGTAAGTATTACATCTTCTGGGCAGAATATTACACTCAGCGTGTGGGCGCGCGCCTGGCATGCCTGAGTATAAAATGACACACGATGACATCGGGTGTGTGTCCCAACGTCATCGCGCAGTCTTACAAAGTTTCATTCGGCGGGCGCATGCCAGGGTCAGTTGTGCGCCCACCGATAATTAAAAGACTTATTAAGGTCATTAACAATCTAATTAAATGCAAATTTATGCTGCCGGTCTAACCTAATGGATCTTGGGCAGGCAAAAAGGTCAAGTGGCCTTTATATTTTTTCGGAAACGTCATCCATGAGTGGGATGAGGTTTCCTAAAGCAAACAAACATTAAATAAAAACTCAATTTTTGAATTAAAAGCATGTCCCAGCTCCTGTGACAGAGACACATTGAATGCAGTGGTTGGTGGGGTGGAAGATGAGAACAAGGGGAATCCTGGGAGGGAGGGGAATGGGAACAGAATTGTGGAAAATATGGTGACACAGTCAATGACCCTGTTATATCATCAGATGTGACAGAGGCAGAGGAACTGGAAGAATGGGATGGAATCCTTACAGTGTGTAGTATGTGAGGTAGCTGTGGGCAGTGAATATCAGTGTTTTTTTTTAATTTATTCATGGGATGTGGGCATTGCTAGGGTAGCATTTATTGCCCATTCATTGCCCTTGCTCAAAGAGCATTTAAGAGTCAACCACATGGAGTCATATGTAGGCCAGACCAAGTAAGGAAACCAAAGGGCATTTGTGAATGAAGTAAGTTTTTATGAAAAATGGCAATCATTTCATAGTCATCATCAGACTTTCAATTCCAGATTTTAATTGAATTCAAATTTCACCAACTACCAAGGTGGGATTTGAACTCGGGTTTCCAGAGTGTTACCCTTGGTCTCTAGATTACCAGTCTAGCGGCAATACAACTACGCCGCTGCTGCCTCCTTTAGTAGATAGTCTATCGGCAGAAATGGAGACAGATAAGGAAAGGAAGGGAAGGGAAGAGTCGGAAATGGACTCTGTACAACTGAGTGAAGGGCAGAAATTGGAAACAAAGTTGATGAAGTTTTCCAATTCAGGCAGAGAACAGGACATGGCACCAATACAGAAATCAATGTACTGGAAATAGAGTTGAGGGAAGGGGCCTGAGTAGGACTGGAACAAGAAATGTACAAGACCCTGAACAGCCTTGACAAAGTGGACATCGAAAGGATGTTTCCTCTTGTGGTTGAGTCCAGAACTAGGGGCACTGTTTTAAAATTAGGGGTCACCCTTTTAGGACAGAGATGATGAGAATTTTTTTCTCTCAGAGGGCTGTGTGACTTTGGAATCCTCTGCCTTAGAAGGTGGTGGAGGCAGGGTCATTGAATATTTTTAAGGCAGAGGTAGATAAATTCTTGTTAGGTAAGGAAATCAAAGGTCATCAGGGTTAGATGGGAATGTGGAAATTGAAACTCAAGAGGATCAGCCATGAACTTATTGAATGGCGGAGCAGGCTTGAAAGGCCAGGTGGTCTATTCCTGTTCCTATTTCTTATGTTCTTATATTCAAGGCTGAGTTAGACAGATTATTGATTGACAAGGGGCTTAAGGATTATGGGGACTGACAGGAAAGTAGAGATGGGCCACAATTAGATTAGCTTTAATTTTAATCAGATGGCAGACCAGGTTGAAAGGCTGAATGGTCTATCCCTGCTCCTGTTTCTTATGATGTCATGAACTTATCTAACAGGGCCCTTTAAACCGAGGTGGGTCTGATGAGTCGGGAAATTTCCCAGCTTGAGCATCAGTGATGAAAATCTGGCCCTTGGTTTCAAAAATTACAATGTGGAGCTGCACAGTACTTATTTAACCTGGGCCATATTGCTCGCTGCTGGATATCACAGTCAGTTCAGCTAATCTGACCTCAGTCACAAGTTCATGTGCAGGTCAGTAACCTGTGTTATTGCTTCTAGATTCAATTGTATGAGTGGAAATGGCGGTAAGCACAAAACAGCAGCATTATGTTCAGTGAACAGCACTGAATGTTCATAAATGATGCCAGACAGAAGCATTCTGATTCACTTCATGCAAAACGTAGCTTCAGACAGTCTGTTCCTTACATTCCATAACGCTGATTTTTTTTTTAAGAGTTTAAATCTGCTGCTATGCCATAGCTTTATTGTTCTGCCCAAGAAACCCTTGTCAACTATTATTCATATTTAAACCATTCTCTCACATCTGACAAATTTGATTGTGGAAAATCACTTTGGTTTTAGATAATCACAATTTTTCTTTTTCTTTTTCTTTGTCTCCAGAAGGAAGTGTTTAATAATTTTCACAGCTTTCTGCCTTCTTGTGTGACTAAGATAGATTTGTATAATTTTAGTATTGTGGATGTTACATGTTCTGACTCCAACACCACATTGTCAATCCAATTTTGAAGCCCTTCAGCTCCAGCATTGATATTTGCTGTTGGCAGCAGTTAATGGGATTCTTCTTACAGTAAATTTGTCCACTGATCTTTGTGTTCATCTTCCCTTATTGATCAGAAATATGCCCCCATCAGAAGGGCAGAATGTCTACCTGGTACATCCACGTTAGGTTATTAGAAGGTAAATATTGCGTTTATCACTCCACTTTCCTGCCACGCTATTTTAACTTCAAACTGAGAATAATGACCCATAAAGTTCATGCTCTGAGCTTTACCAGAAAGGGCAAAGCTGGGAGAAAGCAGAGATCCACCTCCCTCACTCCTCCTCCGCCAACCATTACTCATTCTAGTCTTCTTTCTAGCCATTAATAAGACCATAAGACCATAAGACATAGGAGCAGAAATTAGGCCATTCGGCCCATCGAGTCTGCTCCACCATTCAATCATGGCTGATAAGTTTCTCAACCCCATTCTCCCACCTTATCCCCGTAACCTTTGATCCCCTTACCAATCAAGAACCTATCTATCTCGGTCTTAAATACACTCAATGACCTGGCCTCCACAGCCTTCTGTGGCAATGAATTCCATAGATTCACCACTCTGGCTAAAGAAGTTTCTCCTCATCTCTGTTCTAAAAGGTCTTCCCTTTACTCTGAGGCTATGCCCTCGGGGCCTAGTCTCTTCTACTGATGGAAACATCTTCCCCACATCCACTCTATCCAGGCCTTTCAGTGTTCTGTAAGTTTCAATCAGATCCCCCCTCATCCTCCATCTAGTATAGACCCAGAGTCCTCAAATGTTCCTCATGTGTTAAGCCTTTCATTCCTGGGATCATTCTCGTGAACCTCCTCTGGACCTTCTCCAGGGCCAGCACATCCTTCCTGAGATACAGGGCCCAAAATTGCTCACAATATTCTAAATGTGGTCTGACCAGAGCCTTATAAAGCCGCAGCAGCACATCCCTGCTTTTATACTCTAGTCCCCTTGAAATAAATGCCAACATTGCATTTGCCTTACTAACTACCAACTCAACCTGCAAGTTAACCTTAAGAGAATCCTGGACTAGGACTCCCAAGTCCCTTTGCACTCCAAATTTCTGAATTCTCTCCCCATTTAGAAAATAGTCTATGCCTCTCTTCTTCCTACCAAAGTGCATGGCCTCACACTTCCCCACGTTATATTCCATCTGCCACTTCTTTGCCCATTCTCCTAACCTGTCCAAATCCTTCTGCAGCCTCCCCGCCTCCTCAATACTACCTGTCCCTCCACCTATCTTTGTATCATCTGCAAACTTAGCCAGGATGCCCTCAGTTCCTTCATCTAGATCATTAATGTATAAAGTGAAAAGTTGTGGTCTCAAAACTGACCCCTGCGGAACTCCCCTAGTCACCGGCCGCCATCTTGAGAAGGACCCCCTTATCCCCACTCTCTGCCTCCTGCCAGACAGCCAATCTTCTGTCCATGCTAGTACCTTGCCTCTAACACCATGGGCTCTTATCTTACTGAGCAGCCTCCTGTGCTGCACCTTGTCAATGGCCTTCTGTAAGTCCAAGTAGATAACATCCATTGGCTCTTCTTTGTCTAACCTACTCATTACCTCCTCAAAGAATTCTAACAGATTTGCCAGGCATGACCTCCCCTTGATGAAACCATGCTGACTTTGCCCGATTTTACCATGCACTTCCAAGTATTCTGAAATCTCATCCTTAATAATGGACTCTAAAATCTTGCCAACGACCGAGGTCAGGCTAATCAGCCTGTAATTTCCCATCTTTTGCCTCACTCCCTTCTTAAACCGGGGGGTTACATTAGCGATTTTCCAGTCCTCTGGGAACCTCCTTGACTCCAGTGATTCCTGAAAGATCAACACTAACGCCTCCACTATCTCTTCAGCTATTTCCTTCAGAACTCTGGGGTGTAATCCATCTGGTCCAGGTGATTTATCCACCTTCAGACCTTTCAGTTTTCCTAGCACCTTCTCCTTGGTAATGGCCACCATACTCACCTCTGCCCCCCGGATCTCTTGAACTTTGGGGATGCCACTCATGTCTTCCACTGTGAAGACTGATGCAAAGTACCTCTTCAGTTCCTCCGCCATTTCTTTGTTCCCAACTACTACTTCTCCAGCGTCATTTTCCAGCGGCCCAATGTCCACTTTTGCCTCTCTCTTACCCTTTATATATCTAAAACAACTCTTGTAATCTTCTTTTATATTACTGGCTAGTTTATCCCTCCTTATTTCTTTTTTAGTTGTCCTCTGTTGGTCTTTGTAGGCTTCCCAATCCCCTGGTTTCCCACTGCTCTTCGCCACATTGTATGCTTTCTCTTTAGCTTTTATGCTGTCCCTGACTTCCCTTGTTAGCCATGGTTTCCTTGTCCTCCCTTTAATATGCTTCTTCTTCCTAGGGATGAATTTTTGCTGTGTCTTCCAAATTACTCCCAGAAACTCCTGCCATTGCTGTTCCACTGTCTTTCCTGCTAGGCTCTTCTCCCAGTCAATTCTGGCCAGCTCCTCCCTCATGCCTCTGTAGTTGCCTTTATTCAACTGTAATACCGTTACATCTGATTCCAGCTTTTTCCTCTCAAATTGCTGTGTAAATTCTATCATATTATGGTCACTTACTCCTAAGGGTTCCTTCACCTTAAGTTCCCTTATCAAATCTGCCTCATTACACATCACTAAATCTAGAATTGCCTGTTCCCTAGTGGGCTCCACCACAAGCTGCTCCAAAAAGCCATGTCATAGACATTCCACAAATTCCTTTTCTTGGGATCCACTACCAACCTGATTTACCCAGTCTACCTGCATATTGAAATCCCCCATGATCACTGTAACCTTGCCTTTCTTATACACCTTTTCTATCTCCTGCTATATCTTGTGCCCCACATCCTGACTACTGTTCGGAGGCCTGTGCATAAGTCCCATTATGTCTTTTTTACCTTTGCAGTTCCTCAACTCTACCCACACAGATTCTACATCATTGGACCCAACATCATTTCTTGCTACTGATTTAATTTAATTTCTTTCTAACAAAGCAACCCCACCCCCTCTGCCAACCTGCCTATCTTTTTGATAGGATGTATATCCTTGGATATTTAACTCACAGTCCTGTTCCCCTTGCAGCCATGTCTCCGTAATGCCCACCACATCATACCTGCCAATTTCAATCTGTGCCACAAGCTCATTTACCTTATTTCGTATACTGTGTGCATTCAGATACAACACCTTCCGTCCTGTATTTCCCGTCCCCTTTCTCATTGTCATCCCTTTATCTGATGTGTTTGAAGTTAGATTCCTAGCCCTTTCCAAACACTCTGTCCTAATTTGTGTTCTGGAGACTTTATCAGTCTCTCCTGGGCTCTCCTTTCTTTTCAGTTTTTTCATAATTTTCCATGAACTTGAATCCACCACCCCCCCCTCCCCCACATGCTAACCTGCTGCTTTGTTTCCCATTAGTTATACTTCTTGGAGTTTTACCCTTCCCCCCACCCCCGCTTTCTAGTTTAAAGTCCTGTTGACCACCCTATTTACCCTTTTCGCTAGAACATTGGTCCCAGATCGGTTCAGGTGAAGACTGTCCCAACGTACAGATCCCTCCTGTTCCAATACTGATGCCAGTGCCCCATGGAATGGAACCCCTCTTTCCCGCACCACTCCTTTTGCCATGTGTTACTTCCCTTATTCTTGTGTCCCTATGCCGATTTGCACGTGGCTCGGGTAGTAATCCGGAGATTATAACCCTTGAGGACCTGTTCTTTAATTTAGTTCCTAGTTCCTGATAATCCCCAAACAGGTCCTCTTTCCTAATCTTACCTATGTTATTTGTCCCGACGTGGACCACAATAACTGGATCCTACCCCTCCCTCTCCAATATCCTTTCAAGACGGTCAGAGATGTCCCTCACCCTGGCACCGGGCAGGCAACATACCATGCGGGGCACTCAATCCTGCTTACAAGGAAAGCTATCAATTCCCCTAATTATAGAATCCCCTATATAACCTTTGGAAAATAAAAGCTTCACCAGGTAAAACCCATTATAGCAAAACTATTTTCAAATTACTATATAAAATATTTCCGTTGGCATTTGCATCACTCTAAGTAATTCCTGTAAACAATGGAGCTAAGAAAAATTGTGGCCACATATCTTAACGGTAGCTATGGCTGACAGCTGAGCACCTATAAATGCTTTTAATTGATTGACGTGATTATATGCAGCTTACTCAGTACAAATAATACCCTTTCTGAGGTATAGTTCCTGGGACACATGGTGCCCTCTAACCAATATTCTTGCATGAGTTTTAACAGTGAGCATTAATAGGCCCCACGGTTTGTCAACAATGTGCAATAAATGCTGGCCTAACCAGTGATGCCCACATCCCACAAAAAAATAAACAAAACAAAGAAGAGCTCCAACCATCTTTATTCGAGGTCTACATATGCATACTTACAGCAAGTGTCCATGTTTTCCGATCAGAATTGGAATCATTGCCAATGTTCATTCCCCAACTCAGGAGCATTGTGCCAACTGCAATGCCCTACCACGACTTTGGCTGAGATCAGCTAACTAAGTAAACACCAGGGTTCCAATCTGGACATTTTATGATCTGTATGTCTTTGTAGTATAATTGGCACAGCTGATCAGCATCTATGTTTTAACATTTTATATCCATTTATCTGCATACCTTTCGGGAAATGTCTCAGCAAGTTGAAGTGATATTGTTAATGGAAACTGGGCAGGCAGGGGCTAAAAAAAAGCAACTTCTTAATTTTGCTGCCTTTGTTCATATAGACATTGCTTAACTTTTCATTACTGCTTTCCCCTGGCCCTTATAACTCTCAAATGGAAGTGCAACATCTTATAAGACATTGAAATTTTATTTAAAAGGGCATGCTCTGATAGTTCTCAATTTCTCAAGTTTCCCCCCAGTTCATGCTGTGACATTTGCTGTCTGTAGCAAAATCTTCTCACTGGAATGGACAAACATTGAAGGTTGACTGCATTGAAGGAGATCATTCGGCCTTTAGGTGCACTATCATTTCTTTTAACCTGCCATTCTAATAGGAGTTATGATGATTTATTTCCCAATATTTCACACAAAAATCATTAAGGCATATTATGTGTGAAATAGCACCAGAGGTGGATGTCCATGTAACCAGCTGAATTTGAGACCCAGGAACATGGCAGTGCCCAGGAGGAGCTGCCTACAGAGATTCTGGGTCAGTGGAGGCATTTCCAGAAAACGGCTGATGCCAAGTTTTGCCATCGAGGGCACTACTAGTGGCAGAGAAGGCAAGCTCCTCTGCCAACTTGTTGGATGTTGCATCTTTGGAGGTGGGAAAAGAAGTACCCCCAGTATAAGCCAATTTGTTGTCTGCAGGCATATGGAGCAAAGCCAGCACTTTCAGTTACGTATCATGACGTGGCTAGCTAATCACGTAACAGCAGGTAAGTATGGGGCATGATTAACAACAACCATGTGGTCATCTGGGCATGAAGCTCATACTTCTTCTCTGGCATCATCAGTTGATGTTCCTGAGCTGTGCACTGAAATGTACGTGACAAAGCCTCCTCAAGTTAGTTGTCTGCATCATGAATGTATGGTATGTGTCAATGGTCGTGAAGGGGCGGGCAAGGGCTGAGGGCTGTTGGCCGTTGGGTCCAATGGCGACCTGGCAGCCGGTTTAAAAATCTCACAGGCAGCCCCTCAAAGGCTGCCAGGGAAGAAAATATCTTCTGTGTTGTGAAAGCTGAAGTCATGGCATCAAGTGCGGCTGGAGATGCCAGGCGGGAGGGCAGGTCGGGTGGCCCCCAGGCTTTCGGATGAGTGCCTCCCGGTCCTCCTGTAGGAGGTGGCTGCCAGGAGGGACACCCTTGTCCCCAGAGATGGAAAAAGAGCTTGAGATGAGATGGCAGCACAGGTCAGCAGCCAGGACGGTGTGAGCGCACATGGGTCCAGTGCTGCAAAAGGTTTAACGACCTGCTGCATTCGGAAAGGGTGAGTACTGTATTGGCATGGATCAGTGGGTTGAAGTGTAAAGGTCTGGCTGTCTCCCCGTGGAGCTCAGGGGTGTTAGTGTCTGCGTGCCAACTGTCAATGATGCTGGACAGGCTAAAGGGGTGAGCCCTGACTGCTTGGACTGAGAGCCTTGTGGCTCAAGGGTCATGACTCAAATGTGCCCTGGGAGGTGTTCCACAGATGGGGTTGGCTAGGCTGCGATGGCGCTGTAGGTAGAGAGTGGACTAATCCATGCTCCTCTGTTCTTTCAGGAGAAGGTGACCCATAACAACATTGAAAGGTTGGAGAAGGCAGGGACCCCCCAAATCTCCTAATCCTATTCAGATTTGAGCAGGATGTCTTGGAGCTGGAGAGGAACCACACACCTCAGTCAACCGGCCGCAGAGAGGCTGGGGTGTCAGACGAAGGTAAGCGTGCAGTGCACGGAGATGAGAGTTTCGGATGTGCAAACAATCTTGTGTAGTCTCATCATTGATGGGAGCCTGAAAACTGGATTCCCCATTGATCATTGAAAGACGATGGCACAATGATACCAGCACCTCAGGGGGTGTTAGACCCTTGGCTAGAATGTCAGAGAACTGCGGTGCAGGCACTTCACACTCGCTTGAGGTGCAGCCCGAGGCAGAGAGTGCCCAGGGTGCTGGCAGTCAGAGGACTGCTGGAAACGAGGATGATGCTCAGTTGAAGGCTAATGATGAACTTCTGGAGTTGGTCATTAGGTGGCAGATGCTGGAGGTCCAATGAGATGTGTGGGAGGATCTGGCGGAGAACCATGAGGGTTTGCATGTCATGGTCTCCATTGTGGAGGAGTCCATGTGGAGCATAAGCACTGAGTTGACCCTCATGGCCGAGCGCACTGCCTCCTCCATTGAGAGAGCGGTGACCCCATGGAGAGGCAGCTTCAGGAACAGAATCAGGGGCTCCAGGGGTTGCGCTTGGACCTGCAAGCCCTCACACAGGCAATGACCTCAGGTGGTCAGTGCCAGTGTGGGAGGTGGATGAGATACCCAGTATCCCAGCCATGTGCCCATCCATCAATGGTGAACAGGGTGGTCCACAGCGACCTCGTGTTGGTGCACGAGCTGCTTGTCATCTCTGTGGGCTCCTCGCAAGGCACTCTGGATGACGGCAGCTGCTCCTCTGCCCCTCTGCTAGTAACCGTGGCACCTGATGAGGCTGCAATAACTGGGGAGATGCCAGGCATGGCACTGGCCGTTCCCTCCCAGTTGAGGCCAGCTGGCTCCACTGGCCAGAGTCAACCGCCAAGATCATCAAGGCCAACAGGACAGCAGAGTCAGCAGGCTGTCTCCAATGTTGGTGCCACTGAGGTGTTGGGGGTGGAGGGCACCAAGACGCAGCACTCGTAAACATAAGTTTAAGGCACCATGAGCACAAGAGGGACAGTTCACGGGTGATCTTCTGTTCTGTAATGTTTTGTTTATGTTTTTCTGGTCTGGGAATTAAGACCAGAGAAGATGATGATAATATTTTTGGATTGTCAAAATAAGATAAATTTTGTTTTTGTCCTAATGGCCTGAGAATGCTTCACCTTTGTATTTTTTTTGGTGCAGGGTGCAACAGTTTGTAATGCTGGACATGAGTGGCTAGAACTGAGTAGGCTTTGGGTTCAAAGGAAAGGGTAATTTCAGACATCCAAGACAGAGGCAGCAGCCCTGGTATTAGGTGGAAGCTGATCTTTGGCAGCTTAGTTGAAGGAGCATTGGATCAAGGCGTCCCTGATGTCCCTGCCTCCCTGAAGGATCCAAAGGTCTGCCTGCACGTCCTCAGTGTTCTCCTCACCGTGCTCCTCTTCTAACTCACTATTGGATTCATCCTGTGTGGCCTGTGGAGCTGCGTCAAAATCCTCTTCCTCCAGTGGGTCCCCCCTTGCCAGATTGTGGAGAGCGCAGCATTCAACCACCATCGGTGACACCTGCTCTGGAGGGTACTGTAGTGCTTGCCTTGAATAGTCCAGGCATAGGAAACCACAACTTCAGAAGACCCATGGCCCTCACTACCCTTGCCCTTGCGGAGGCAAGATTCCTATTATAACACTTCGCTGCCTCTATTCTTGTGTCATAAGCCATCTTCTCAATGGATAACCCTTGTTATCCAGCAGCCATCCATCCAACCGAGCTGGAGCACTGAAGACCCTCAGCACCTGGGAGTGTCTGAGGCTGAACGAGTCACAGAAGCTGCCAGGGTACCTTGCACAGACTTGCAGAATCTGCATCCTGTGGTCACACACTACCTGCACGTTCATGGAGTGGAATCCCTTCCTGTTGACAAAGGCACCCGGCTGACCTGCTGGTGCCTTGATGGCCACATGTGTGCAGTCATTTGCACCCTGGATGCGGGGGAACCCAGCAATCACTGCAAACCCTCTGGCTCGCTCAGCCTGGCTGGCCTCCTCCGTACGGGAATGAATAAATGTCATTACTTGCCTGAACAGAGCTTCTGTCACTAGCTTGACACAACTATGGACAGCTGTTTGGGACACTCCACACAAATCCTCCACTGACCCCTGGAAATATCTGGAAGCATAGAAGTTGAGGGCCACTGTGACCTTTACAGCCACTGGCATGGGGTGTCCACCCACACAGTTGGAGGTGATCTCAGGACTAATTATCTGACAGACGGAGGTCACTGTCTTCCTGGAGAGGCAGAGCCTCCTTTGGCATTGCACCTCGGACATATTGAGGTAGTTACATCGCCGTCTGTCAACAACAGGATAGTGGCATCTTCTGCAGCTTGGACTACCTGCTGACCCTGCGCCCCTTGTGCCTGTGACTCTCCTCCCACAGATCACTCCCCTGGAAGCTGCATTTGGACACCTGGCCTCCTCTCCCTCCTGCCCCTCTCTTCCACCTCTGCCACCAGCAGAGAGCACAATCCCCATTGCCAGGCTTATAGAAGGCTCTTTGATACCTGGAAGGTCCACACGGTCAAAATCCTCCAGGGGCCTTGGAGACACTAATGAGTCCTGAAATGAAGCCTAGAAAAGCTAAGAATGAAGCACAGAACAGAGATGAAGCTGTCAAGTTCAAATAATCAACAGCAGCAAACAATCTCCTAAACTCCACACTACTCACAATGGCAATGCTGCTGACCCTTTTTATCCTACCCTTGAGTGATGTTTTGCAAAATGTGGGCTCCCCACCTGTTCATTTTACCTGTGCAATGAGCGCGAAATTGCATGGGCAATGTAAAATCAGCTTCAATTGGGTTTTTAATTGCCTTATGTGGCCTCTTAATTGATGGCAGGTGCGGCTCCAACTCCCATCCGTGGCTGACGACTTGAACGGGATGGCATCGGGACGCTCGCCCACAGTCTTCTTTGGCAATTTTACAGCCGATCGGGAGGCGTAAAATTCTGCCCATAGAGTGACAGACGTGTGCCCAATTTAGAGTAGATTCTTTGTATTAGCAAGCAAACACATAACAAATAGGCCGGGATTTTACACGGAGGCGGTGGCCTTGCCCACCAGCCAGAACATCAGAGGCAAGCCCACTGTCACTGGCTCTGAAGAAACTGTATTTTACGTGACTTAGGCAGTTAGTTGCCTAAAGTTGTGGCTTTTGCCCCTCTGAGGCTGGATGTCCTGCCTCCAAGAGCTGCCGGGCAATCAGAGCGCTGGCAACTCTTCAATTCCAGAGTGCCACTGTGAGTGATGGCCACAGCTGGAATTGTAGCAGGCCCTGGACCAACAACCCTGGAGTGGGCCTGGAGTTCAGATAGATAGGGTTGTGGGTGGTGAGGGCCAATCAGGCAGGCCTCTTGAAGGGGGTAGTTGTATGGAGGTTGCCCAAAAGGGCAAGCAGATCTTCCTGTGGGGGCAGCCCTTGAAACCCGGGAGGACCTCTGTGGGGTACACAGAGACAGGTCAGAAATAACAACAACATAACCCCACCCCATCCCCCCCGTTATGTGGGGATTCAGGACAAGGTGTATTGCAACGTTGACCATGAAGTCACAGGCGGTGACAACATTAGCAAAATTGACAGTGCCAGGCAGATTGCAAGGCATTCTGGTAGCTGAAATGGTTCAGTGTGTGTCCTGTACTGGAGTCTGCTTTGAGTCAGTATTCTCTGCCCATGTGAAGAGCTGGTGCTCTCTCAGGTAGCAAAAGTCTAGGTCATAGGGCATATGGTCGCTGCTTGTCAGTACTATCTGTGCTTTAATTAGTTCACTCGGAGAGTATAATTTTCCATATAACACCATGAACCCCACCAGTTTGTGCATTTCAAGTTATGAATTTCAGCCTTAGTGGGCAGAAATTTAACTCACTCAAAACCTGCTCACTTGCATGAAGTTAAAATCAGGTCCAGTGTGTCACTACCAACACTAACAATCTGTGTAAACCCCACATTGTAAAGTTCAAGCAGTAGCAGAAAAGAAAGATTGGTGCCAAGTGATCAAGAAGAATTAGAAGTGTTCTGCTTCCTTCAGTGCTGACTTTTATTAGCATAAAAGAGCCGTTGATTCCCCAGGTCCTTCTCTAAGCCAAGAGCAACAAGCCCACAGCAGACTTTAAAATCTCATTTCCAGCTTGCTGTGTGGGCAGGAGATCTCTATTAATAATTAATTACAAGGAAACTCAGACCTCCCAGCAGGAACAGCCATTTAAATGAAGTCAGGCAGATATCTCATCATTCCCAGCACTAACTCACCAGAAAATGAATATCTATCTTATCTACATAAATATTTATATTTACATCTGTTATATTTGTTGTCTTATTGCAATTTACTGAAGTTGCTCTGGTTTTTGTAAAATTATTTTGCAACTTCAGTCTGGAAAATACTGTCTCTCAGTCATCAGTGTGACCTTGATTTTAGAAATCT